>NW_027224324.1:0-2400000 GCF_023699985.2 Odocoileus virginianus
CGTCCACAGGATTTTCCAGGCAAGAGTACTTGAGTGGGTTGCCATTTCCTTCTCCAAGAAGTCCACTCAGACCCACCCAATTATTACCCTCCTTACTTCCCAGAGACAGCTGTATTTTATTATTTAAACCATAGTTCAGTTTGGCCTAGTTTTGAGCTCCATATAGACGGACTCATACTGTATATAGTCTGTGTAAAAATTTCACAACTTTAATGACTTAAAACAACATGAATTTAGTATCTCACAGTTTCCATAGGTCAGGAATCCTGCATTTGGGGACTGGATTCTCTCCTCAGAGCCTCACATAACTGAAATTTATCTGGATTCCTAGATTCTAAAGCTGACCTATATCAATAATGAAGTAGAAGGGTTCCAGAAGCCCATAGAGCTTTGCTAAAAAAAGAGCATTGATTTTAGGTCAAAGCTATTACAGGACAGAGCAGTACTTTTTTTGACCAGCATTAGAGCACCATTATTATATAAAATTTATATTCATATATATATATATATATATATATATATATACACACACACATATATATGTATATCTATATATCAGTTTATTTGTAGAAGCCAGGACATATTTAAATGGATTCAAAATTTCTGTGTATTCCAACTTTAAGATAAATTTTTAGTCATTTTAATAATTACTTTTGAGTTCTTCATCAAGAATGGAATGGGCCTTTATGTTACTGTTTTGATGGATGGCAGAGTCTGTTTACAAGGTCCATCTGTAAGGCAGTTAATAGTGCAAATTTAATCTTATCAATTGTTTCTCTTAAACTTTTCAGTAATTTTCCATTACTCTTGTGATAAAATCCCACATATTAACTGGTCCCAATCTTCCTTTTCTGAAAGTTTTCCATGCTCCATAGAACTTACTAGTCATTTTTCACTTTCTCAAACATAATATGTAATTTCCTGAATTCAGGATCTTTGCATATGCTATTGGTTCTACCTGGAAAGCCATTTCCCACCATCTTCCTTTATTCCTTCCTATCTCCTGCCTCTTCTTTCCTTACTCTTTCTTTCCTTCTCATCCTGCCCACTTCCCTGCTTTATTCATTTGTATTCACCTTTTTTTTTCTTCCATTTAATTTTATTAGTTGGAGGCTAATTACTTCACAATATTGTAGTGGTTTTTGCCATACATTGACATGATTCAGCCATGGATTTACATGGGTTCCCCATCAACAGATCACCAGCCCAGTTGGATGCATGTATTCAACTTTTATATTTCAACTCAATTTCTCTCCCTTAGGCAAATTTTCCTAACTCCACCAGAATAAATTGGACCCCTTTATAACACTCTTGGCACCAGCTTTTTCTACTTTTTAGCATTTAGCCCACTTTATTATAGGTGGTGTGATTACTCACCTAGAATTAAACATCCTGGAGTGTGAAGTCAAGTTGCATCACTACAAACAAAGCTAGTGGAGGTGATGGAATGCCAGTTAAGCTATTTCAAATCCTAAAAGATGATGCTGTGGAAGTGCTGCTCTCAATATGCCAGCAAATCTGGAAAACTCAGCAGTGGCCACAGGACTGGAAAAGATCAGTTTTTATTCCAGTTCCTAAAGAAAGGCAATGCCAAAGAATGTTCAAACTACTGCACAATTGCACTCATCTCACATGCTAGCAAAGTAATGCTCAAAATTCTCCAAGCCAGGCTTCAACAGTACATGAACCATGAAATTCCAGATGTTCAAGCTAGATTTAGAAAAGGCAGAGGAACCAGAGATCAAATTGCCAACATCCGCTGGATCATCAAAAAAGCAAGAGAGTTCCAGAAAAACATCTACTTCTGTTTTATTGACTATGCCAAAGCCTTTGACTGTGTGGATCACAACAAACTGTGGAAAATTCTTAAAGAGATGGGAATACCAGACCACCTGATCTGCCTCCTGAGAAATCTGTATGCTGGTCAAGAAGCAACAGTTAGAACTGGACATGGAACAACAGACTGGTTCCAAATCGGGAAAGGAGTACATCAAGGCTGTATTTTGTCACCCTGCTTATTTAACTTATATGCAGAGAGCATCATGAGAAATGCCAATGAAGCACAAACTGGAATCAAGATTGGCAGGAGAAATATAAATAACCTCAGAGAGGCAGATGACACCACCCTTATGGCAGAAAGTGAAGAAAAACTAAACAGCCTCTTGATGAACATGAAAGAGGAGAGTGAAAAATTTGGCTTAAAGCTCAACATTCAGAAAACTAAGATCATGGCATCCGGTCCCATCACTTCATGGGAAATAGATGGGGAAACAGTGGAAACAGTGGCAGACTTTATCTTATTGGGCTCCAAAATCACTGCAGATGAAATTAAAATATACTTGCTCCTTGGAAGAAAAGTTATGACCAACCTAGACAGCATATTAAAAAACAGAGACATTACTTTGCCAACAAAGGTCCATCTAGTCAAAGCTATGGTTTTTCTAGTAGTCATGTATGGATGTGAGAGTTGGATTATAAAGAAAGCTGAGCGCTGAAGAATTGATGCTTTTGAACTGTGGTGTTGGAGAAGACTCTTGAGAGTCCCTTGGACTGCAAGGAGATCAAACCAGTCCATCATAAAGGAAATCAGTCCTGAGTATTCATTGGAAGGACTGAGGTTAGAGCTGAAACTCCAATACTTTGGCCACCTGATGCTAAGAGCTGACTCATTGGAAAAGACCCTGATGCTGGGAAAGTTTGAAGGTGGGAGAATAAGGGGTCAGCAGAGGGTGAGATGGTTGGATGGCAACATAGACTCAGTAGACATGAGTTAGGATAGACTCTGAGAGCTGGTGATGGACAGGGAGGCTTGGCATGATGCAGTCCATGGGGTTGTAGTCATATAAAACTGAGCGACTGAACTGAACTGGATATTATATATATATATCTCTCACCTCCCTTTTGAGCCTCAACAAATATCATATATTAACACACATACATGGAATCTAGAAAAATACTAGTGATGAACATATTTACAGGGAAGGAATGGAGACAAACCTGTGGGTGCAGCAGGGGAAGGAGGGGATAGGACAAATTGAGAAAGTGGCATTGACATATATACACTATCTTGTGCAAAATAGATAACTGGTGGGAAACTGCTGCATAGCACAGGGAGAGCAGCCTGATGCTCTGCACTACCTAAAAAATTAATTTTAGCTTTCCTTTATTTTAAATGTATTTTCGTTATTAAAACTATTAATAAAGCAGCAATATTTACATTGTGAAATTTCTCCATGTTTCTATACAGTTTATTTTCTTTGTGATCTTCAGTATTTTCCTTTATATATTTAAAACATCATTCTGAGAAGAAGACAGTAGGATTCCACAGACTGCCAAAGGAGTCCATGGGAAGGAAATAAAGATATAGAACCTGAGGTAGCACAACCGGGCAGGCAAAATAAGAAAGATCCAATAGACAAGAAAGTTTCTGAAGGAGAGAGAGGAAAAGGAAAAGGGGACAGGATCCAGAGCATCACAGTGGGTTGACTTTATTGGGGAGTAGAAACAGTTATTCTTTTGTGGCATGAGGGAAGGCATAGTTGCTTTGAACAGGGATGCATGTGACTTTATTTATTTATTTATTTATTTTTTACCCTCTCACTGGCGGGACTGGGGGAAGTTTTCTGCATTCTAACTGGGAGGGAAAATTAAACAAGGCCCACAGATTACGTGCCTAAAAGCAACTCCCAGCAGAAAAGTACCCCAGACGCCCGCACCCACCAGCAACAAGCGGGGCAGAACGGAGAGGAGCGGGCGGCATTGCTTAGGGTAAGGACCGGCCCGAAGACCCTGAGAGCAATCGGAGGGAGCTTTTTTAAACTGTGGGATAGCAAGGGACAAAATTAACTGGCCCGAACACACTGCCGGTGGTTCGCAAAACAAAGGGACTGAGAATCTCCAGAGAAGAGCCGGCCCATCCCCGCTGGAGGTAGGAGGCAGGGGGGAGGGGAAAAGGGCAAACTCAGCCCCTGAGAAGCCACCCCCTCCCACACTGCAAACAGGCCTCCGGGTTCTAGCTAAAGACTTCCTGAGACCCGACTGGCGGCGCGCGCTGGGGCCGCGGAGGGAAAAAGCGCGCCGTACCCGGGTTGTGACTTTATTGATGTATTGATTATGTCTGGTTTTGAGTACTTTTACAGTAAAGTAAAAACTGGGTGAATCACAAAAGTGAATGAAGAAAGTAGTATTAGAAGTTTGAAGAGAGAAGGCACGAAATAATAGGATTTGGGGGCATGTTTGAATACCTGTTTGAGGGCTTCATTGTATATTCTATCATGAGTTATACGAGTATATATTTTCCTGTAATCAATGAACATAGCTGATGTTTCAAGAAAGGTTGGACATAATTTTTTCGTCTATATAACAGAGGGAAAGCAAAATATTTTAGTGCATTTGCATGAAAGTGTTATGATGAGCATCAGACATGAGTTAAATAGACAACTGAAGAAAGAAGGGAGCATGATAATGAAAAGGTAGTAAAACATTGGGGTTGATTGGATTATTGCAGTAATTGAGCTGGTAGAAGTTACCAGAATGAGATGTGAACAGGCCAAAGCTTGAGATGCTTGAAATAGAAATGTCAGTGATGGTGTATTGATAGGGTCTAGGATAGGAGTTGGAGAAGGAAATGGCAACCCACTCCAGTATTCTTGCCTGGAGAATCCCAGGGACAGCGGAGCTGGTGGGCTGCCATCTATGGGGCCGCACAGAGTCGGACACAACTGAAGCAACTTAGGAGCAGCAGGGTAAGAGTGTTACAGAACTCAAGTTCAGCTCCTTACCACTTGAAGCCAATAATTTAAGAAGCCAAGTGTCAGTAGAAAGGGAAGATGGTTTAATTAGAAAAGCTGGCAATCTGGGGAGAAGGTGGATTCATGTCTTGAGACCAAATCCAAATATTTTGCTCACTTGGGACAGTTTTTCAGGGAAAATATGGGAAGAATCTCAGTGAATCATAGAGGCAGGAGCCTGGGTCTTGTATTCTTCTCCACTGCATGAAGGCTGACTGGCTGTCACTATGGATGTTATTTTGCCTGTGTGATCTGCCTGCAAGATTGCTAAGGAGGCAATCAAGGGTAGAGAGCTTGTAATTCTTTACTTAATTCTTCATTCTTACTTCTAGCAACAGGATATCAAAGAATCAACAGGTTAATTAGGTTCTTTCAAGGTTAGAAGGGAACAGAAATGGGCAAATAGGAAATGGGAAGAAGAGCTGTTTTCAGGAGGGAGGATGGGAGTGCCTAGCGAAGATGAGGGCAGGGAAAGACTGAAGACAGCTAGGTCACACCACTGAGAGGCCAATACATTTACCTGACAATGACCATATGAAAGATGAGGATTCCTGTTTTCATGAACGAAAGAAAATGACCTAGAAAATGGCTATGACAGAAACGAAGGAAGTTGGTGGGTGGTATACCAAAATGCAAAAGCTTCAAAGAAGCTACGGATTTTGAAGGAAGACAGCAGGAAGAAGAAAGCCTACTGACCACAGAGCCTGACTATAAGGCACTATAAGAGTGAGCTATGCTTTATATTAATACTTGGAGTTCTGGCCTTTATAAATCTGAGCTTCATGAAACTAAAATTTGATAAAATGAAATTTGGTTACTGATCAAATAATTTTCCTCCAGAAGTTCCTTACATTGTTCCCTTGGATCAGCCCCACAGTCTAGGCTGCTGCAGATTACATCTTACTGAGTTCAAGAAAATAAAATAAAATGAAGTGATGTGCTATAGAAACAGAGGACAGGAGAACAATTCTTGGAATTTGTTTTGTGGCATGATATATTTTACACATCTAAGTATTTAAATTATCTCTAATGAAAAGTAAAAAAAATTGGGAAACTTAATGACAATGTGAGAGCCTTGTTTCTGCCTAAGATTTGGTGAAGATCTTGAGAAGGAAAGATTTTATTTCTGGCAACAAAGAACTTATAGGTTCAGAGGAATCTTTCCACTACAGCACATACAAAATACAAAATATTTTTAAGACATTCTTTATAGAGCAAAAAAGTAAGAAAATCCTCTTTGAATAAAAACAACAAAGCAAAAATCCCTAGGAGCACATGAGTGCCAAAGCCAACAGTGGCCCTGAGCTATTTCCTCACTCTCTCTTTTTTTCTCCTTTTCCCCAAGTCTCTTGGTATCTTTTCTGACTACCTTCTATCCAGGTGTTTACATTGTGCCCTTGTCTTTGCTGCTTGTGACTTTGCAGCATCAGTGATGCTTTACCATTCTGGATCAACCAAGCAAATTAAAACCCTCATAGAGTCTGTTTTGTTTTTACAAATACAATGCTATTTCCATGATTATCATAAATCTTTCTTTTCAATTTTCCTTTTATTTCTTTTGAAGTGACTAAAATGAATTCCTTTTATCTGAAGATATTAGGTAAGGAAAAAACTACCACTGTTCCAGTATTCTGCAATATTATCCTATACTTTTGGTTTTGCTACATACATTCAATGGAATGGAGATGTTTGTTTTATCCATACTCTTTTAAAAAAACTTTTTTTAATTGAAACATAGTTTATTAACAAGGCTGTTTTAGTTTCAGGTGTACAGCAAAGCATTTATATATACATATATTGTTTTGGGGCTTCTTTTTCATTAGAATTTATTATAAAATATTGAGTATAATTTCCTGTGCTATAAAATAGATCCTTATTGATTATCTATTTTATACATGGTAGTATATTTATGCTCTTTTAGATATGCATTTTGCTGCTATTCATTTTTAGGTGTTTGTTGTATGCGAGGATTTCTATTTGGGTGTTTTACTGGCAAGAAGACAACATGATACACAATATTTATGTGAGTGCATAGGAGTACCTTCATTTTATTCCCTACATAATATTTCTAGTACATCAGGAATTTTCTCTAATACTAAAAATAATGAAATGATTGAAGTACTATTCTGTACTACATTATGAATTTCTATATTCTAATACCTATTATATTAATCAATTTCAAAATACTATAATTCAAGACAATAACTGCAAACATGCTCAAGAACAAATTCCTACATTTAATGGAAACTAACTGAAGTTGCCTACCAAAAGTGAGATTCATTGAGTCTGAAGAGCCCTACAGAAGACTCTGTTTTGGGGGGAGGAGGAAAGGAGTCATATATTTTATATGAATTTTTTCAAGTTCTAAAATCATAGGGCATTGCAAGCAGATTTCATAAAGAAAGGACCCAGCTGCTTCCCAGATTCCATTTAAAGATTCATAAAGACCAAGATAAGAAGGTCCAGAAGCCCAATGATGACTTTTTTTTTCTCTCTTCATGAGCAAAAACCACAGAAATACTGATGGGTATGCTTTAAAAGCATTTCCAGTTGGACACTGAGGTCAATTAAACTGATGACCAGCAAGTATCTATTCCTTAACTCCAAACCACCTTTGGCAGAGGATACTGTCCTGTGATTTGGATGTTGGCCTTCTCCATGCAATTTGTTTTGGTCAATGGACACAGGTGGAGGTGAGACTGTAAAAGTACAAGTCAAGATCTGAAATACCATTGTCTATTTACACTTATTCAGGAGTGACTCTGACCTCTCCCAAAGTAGCTACTATTCCTACTTCCTAGACCCCAGAATGAACTCCCATGGTGTGGAGTCCCTTCAGAACCAGAGTCACAGAGATTGGTCTATGTGATCTCCAGCATGAGAATAAATGCTTATTTTTATAGGATATAGCAAAGGTGAGGTTGTTTTGTGTGAAGACAAGACACACCTGTGACTATAGGAATTAATCAGAAGGCCTCTTGTTTACTCACCACAGCCTTGATCATTGGACACTTTTCCAGCTACAATCTAAGTCCCTCCAATACTGGGATTGAATAGGTGCTAATTTTCTCTTAAGAATTACTGTGTCTCCTTTAAAGAGTCCCATCCATTGTTTCTCCAGTTCTGGAATTTTTGGACCCTTACTGATCCTTATCTTACATCCTGACTCATTCAAATTTCTTTTTTAATTGGAGTATAGTTGCTTTACACTGTTGTGTTAGTTTCTGCTGTACAATGAAGTGAATCAGCTATCTCGATAGATAGATAGATAGATAGATAGATAGATAGGATAGATATAGATATAGATATAGATATAGATATCTCCTTCCTCTTAGACCTCTCTCCCATCCATCCTATCCCACCCTTCTAGGTCATCACAGAGCACTGAGCTAATATCCCTGTGTATACAGCAGCTTCATGCTAGCTATCTATTTTACACATGGTAGTGTATCTGCATCAATTCCTATCTCCTAATTCTTCTCATCCCCCTTCCACCACCCTCTTGTATGCACATCTATTCTCTATGTCTGTGTCTCTACTCCTGCACTGCATAAAGTTTCATTGGTACCACTTTTCCACATATAAGTGTTACTATATGATATTTGTTTTTATCTTTCTGACTTACTTTACTCTGTATGACAGACTCTAGGTTTTATATTTGTTAAAATTCTCTATTTCTGAGAATATTTGTATCTTAGTACAGGGATCCTATTGGGATAATGTAACTTAAAATCATATATATATATATATATATATATATATATATATATATATATATATATGATATATATATATCATATATATATATATATATATAAGAGAGAGAGAGATAACACATGCAAATATTTGACCTAAATGAGAGAAAGGGAATGCGGAGCAAATAAAATAAACACTTAACAAATGGCAAAGAGATTTAAATTCGAACATGCATGAGTGCTCCCATTGCTCAGTTGTGTCCAATTCTTTGCAACTCCATGGACTATAGCACACCAGGGTTCTCTGTCCATGAGGATTTCCAAGCAAGAATACCATTTCCAAGCAGGTTGTCATTTCCTATTCCAGGGGATCTTCTCAACTCATGGATTAAACACACATCTTGCTAAGATGGCAGAGGAATAGGATGGGGAGGCCACTTTCTCCCCCACAAATTCATCGAAAGAACATTTGAACGCCAAGCAAATTCCACAGAACAACTTCTGAATGCTGGCAGAGGACATCAGGCACCCAGAAAGGCAGCCCATTGTCTTTGAAAGGAGATGGAGAAGTCTTGAGGCTACTGTAAGAATAAGACTGAAAACCAGAGGCAGGAGGCTTAAGTCCAAATCCTGAGAACACCAGAGAACTCCTGAATCCAGGGAACATTAATTGATAGGAGCTCATCAAATACCTCCATACCTACACTGAAACCAAGCACCACCCAAGGGCCAACAAGTTCCAGAGCAAGACATACCACACAAATTCGCCAGCAACACAAGAACATAACTCTAAGCCTCAATATACAGGCTACCCCAAGTCACACCAAACCCACTGACATCTCAAAACTCATTACTGGACACTTCATTGCACTCCAGAGAGAAGAAATCCAGCTCCATCCACCAGAACACCGACACAAGCTTCCCTAACCAGGAAACCTTGACAAGCCACCTGTCCAACCCCACCCACAGCGAGGAACCTCCACAATAAAGAGGAACCAGAAACTGCCAGAATACAGAAAGGCCACCAGAAACACAGCAATCTAAACAAGATGAAAAGGCAGAGAAATACCCAGCAGGTAAAGGAACAGGATAAATGCCCACCAAACCAAACAAAAGAGGAAGAGATAGGGAATCTACCTGATAAAGAATTCCAAATAATGATAGTGAAAATGATCCAAAATCTTGAAAACAAATTGGAGTTACAGATAAATAGCCTGGAGACAAGGATCGAGAAGATGCAAGAAAGGTTTAACAAGGACCTAGAAGAAATAAAAAAGAGTCAATATATAATGAATAATGCAATAAATGAGATCAAAAACACTCTGGAGGGAACCAACAGTAGAATAACAGAGGCAGAAGATAGGATAAGTGAGGTAGAAGATAGAATGGTAGAAATAAATGAAACCAAGTGGAAAAACAAACAAACAAACAAACAAACAAAAAAAGAATTAAAAGAAATGAGGACAACCTCAGAGACCTCTGGGACAATGTTAAACACCCCAACATTCGAATCATAGGAGTCCCAGAAGAAGAAGACAAAAAGAAAGACCATGAGAAAATACTTGAGGAGATAATAGTTGAAAACTTCCCTAAAATGGGGGGGAAGGAAATAATCACCCAAGTCCAAGAAACCCAGAGAGTCCCAAACAGGATAAACCCAAGGTGAAACACCCCAAGACACATATTAATCAAATTAACAAAGATCAAACACAAAGAACAAATATTAAAAGCAGCAAGGAAAAAACAACAAATAACACACAAGGGGATTCCTATAAGGATAACAGCTGATCTTTCAATAGAAACTCTTCAGGCCACAAGGGAATGGCAGGACATACTTAAAGTGATGAAAGAAAATAAACTACATCCCAGATTATTGTACCCAGCAAGGATCTCATTTAAATATGAAGGAGAAATCAAAAGCTTTACAGACAAGCAAAAGCTGAGAGAATTCAGCACCACCAAACCAGCTCTCCAACAAATGCTAAAGGATCTTCTCTAGACAGGAAACACAGAAAGGGTGTATAAACTCGAACCCAAAACAATAAAGTAAATGGCAATGGGATCATACTTATCAATAATTACCTTAAATGTAAATGGGTTGAATGCTCCAACCAAAAGACAAAGACTGGCTGAATGGATACAAAAACAAGACCCATATATATGTTGTCTACAAGAGACCCACCTCAAAACAAGGGACACATACAGACTGAAAATGAAGGGTAGGAAAAAGATGTTCCATGCAAATAGAGACCAAAAGAAAGCAGGAGTAGCAATACTCATATCAGATAAAATAGACTTTAAAACAAAGGCTGTGAAAAGAGACAAAGATGGACACTACATAATGATCAAAGGATCAATCCAAGAAGAAGATATAACAATCATAAATATATATGCACCCAACATAGGAGCACACAATATGTAAGACAAATGCTAACAAGTGCTACCCTACTTACACCTATGGATAGATCAGCTAAACAGAAAATTAACAAGGAAATACAAACTTTAAATGATACAATAGACCAGTTAGACCTAATTGATATCTATAGGACATTTCACCCCAAAACAATGAATTTCACCATTTTCTCAAGCACACATGGAAGCTTCTCCAGGATAGGTCACATCCTGGGCCATAAATCTAGTCTTGGTAAATTCAAAAAAATTGAAATCATTCCAAGAATCTTTTGTGACCATAATGAAGTAAGATTACATGTCAATTACAGGAGAAAAACTATTAAAAATTCCATCATATGGAGGCTGAACAACACGCTGCTGAATAACCAACAAATCACAGAAGAAATAAAAAAATAAATCAAAATATGCATAGAAATGAATGAAAATGAAAATACAACAACATAAAACCTATGGACACTGTAAAAGCAGTGCTAAGGGGAAGGTTCATAGCAATACAGGCTTACCTCAAGAAACAAGAAAAAAGTCAAATAAATAACCTAACTCTACACCTAAAGCAACTTGAAAAGGAAGAAATTATGAACCCCAGGGTTAGTAGAAGGAAAGAAATCTTAAAAATTAGGGCAGAAATAAATGCAAAAGAAACAAAAGAGACCATAGCAAAAATCAACAAAACCAAAGCATTAACTTATCTTTGAGAAGATAAATAAAATTGACAAACCATTAGCCAGACTCATCAAGAAACAAAGGGAGAAAACTCAAATCAACAAAATTAGAAATGAAAATGGAGAGATCACAACAGACAACACTATATCAGCAACTATATGCCAATAAAATGGACAACTTGGAAGAAATGGACAAATTCTTAGAAAAGTACAACTTTCCAAAATTGAACCAGGAAGAAATAGAAAATCTTAACAGACCCATCACAAGCACAGAAATTGAAACTGCAATCAGAAATCTTCCAATAAACAAAAGCCCAGGACCAGATGGCTTCACAGCTGAATTCTACCAAAAATTTAGAGAAGAGCTAACACCTATCCTACTCAAATTCTTCCAGAAAATTGCAGAGGAAGGTAAACTCCCAAACTCATTCTATGAGGCCACCATCAACCTAACACCAAAACCTGACAAAGATGCCACAAAAAAGAAAGTTACAGGCCAATATCACTGATGAACATGGATGCAAAAATCCTTAACAAAATTCTAGCAAACAGAATCCAACAACATATTAAAAAGATCATACATCATGACCAAGTGGGCTTTATCTCAGGGATGCAAGGATTCTTCAATATCTGCAAATCAATCAATGTAATATACCACATTAACAAATTGAAAAATAAAAACATATGATTATCTCAATAGATGCAGAGAAAGTCTTTGACAAAATTCAACATCCATTTATGATAAAAACCCTCCAGAAAGCAGGCATAGAAGGAACATACCTCAACATAATAAAAGCTATATATGACAAACCCTCAGCAAACATTATCCTCAACTGTGAGAAACTGAAAGCATTTCCCCTAAAGTCAGGACCAAGACAAGTGTGTCCACTTTCACCACTACTATTCAACATAGTTTTGGAAGTGTTGGCCACAGCAATCAGAGCAGAAAAAGAAATAAAAGGAATCCAGATTGGAAAAGAAGTAAAACTCTCACTGTTTGCAGATGACATGATCCTCTACATAGAGAAAACCCTAAAGATTCCACCAGAAAATTACTAGAGCTAATCAATGAATATAGTAAAGTTTCAGGATATAAAATCAACACACAGAAATCCCTTGCATTCCTATATGCTAACAATGAGAAAATAGAAAGAGAAATTAAGGAAAAAATTCTATTCACCATTGCAATGAAAAGAATAAAATACTTAGGAATATATCTACCTAAAGATACAAAAGACCTATATATAGAAAACTATAAAACACTGGTGAAAGAAATCAAAAAGGACACAAATAGATGGAGAAATATACCATGTTCATGGATCAGAAGAATCAATATAGTGAAAATGAGTATACTACCCAAAGCAATTTATAGATTCAATGCAATCCCTATCAACCAATGGTATTTTTCAGAGAACTAGAACAAATAATTTCACAATTTGTATGGAAATACAAAAAACCTCAAATAGCCAAAGCAATCTTGAAAAAGAAGAATGGAACTGGAGGAATCAACCTGCCTGACTTCAGGCTAAAAAAATAAACAAATGGGACCTAATTAAAATTAAAAGCTTCTGCACAACAAAGGAAACTATAAGCAAGGTGAAAAGACAGCCTTCAGAATGGGAGAAAATAATAGCAAATGAAGCACAATGGACAAAGAATTAATCTCAAAAATATACAAGCAACTCCTGCAGCTCAATTCCAGAAAAATAAAAGACCCAATCAAAAAGTGGGCCAAAGAACTAAACAGACATTTCTTCAAAGAAGACATACAGATGGCTAACAAACACATGAAAAGATGCTCAACATCACTCATTATCAGAGAAATGCAAATCAAAACCACAATGAGGTACCATTTCACGCCAATCAGAATGGCTGCTATCCAAAAGTCTACAAGCAATAAATGCTGGAGAGGGTGTGGAGTAAAGCGAACCCTCTTACACTCTTGGGAATACAGCCACTATGGAGAACTGTGTGGAGATTTCTTAAAAACCTGGAAATAGAACTGCCATATGACCCAGCAATCCTACTGCTGGGCATACACACTGAAGAAACCAGAATTGAAAGAGACACGTGTACCCCAGTGTTCATCGTGTCACTATTTATAATAGCCAGAACATGCAAGCAACCTAGATGTCCATCAGCAGATGAATGGATAAGAAAGCTGTGGTACATACACACAATGGAATATTACTCAGCCATTAAAAAGAATACATTTGAATCAGTTCTAATGAGGTGGATGAAACTGGAGCCTATTATACAGAGTGAAGTAAGCCAGAAAGAAAAATACCAATACAGTATATTAATGCATATATATGGAATTTAGAAAGATGGTAATGATAACCCTGTATGCGAGACAGCAAAAGAGACACAGATGTATAGAACAGTCTTTTGGACTCTGTGGGAGAGGGCGAGGGCAGGATGATATGGGAGAATGGCATTGAAACATGTAAATTATCATATGTGAAATGAATCACCAGTCCAGGTTCGATGCATGATACAGGGTGCTTGGGACCAGTGCACTGGGATGACCCAGAGGGATGGGATGGGGAGGGAGGTGAAAGGGGGTTCAGGATGGGGAACACATGTACACCCATGGTGGATTCAAGTCAATATATGGCAAAACCAATACAATATTGTAAAGTAAAATAAATTAATGATAAATAACCCACATCTATAGCATCTATTGTATTAGCAGAAGGATTCGTTACCTCTGCATCACCTGGGTAGACCCAGTTCAAACATAAACATTATTAATATAAATGAAAATAAATTAATTTCTCCAATTAAAAGACAAAAATGATCACATGTGCATGCTAAGTTGCTTCATGGCATGTCCAACTCTGTGTGACTGTATGGACTGTAGTTCCCCAGGCTTCTCTGTCCATGGGGATTCTCTAGGAAAGAATACTGTAGTGAGTTGCCATGCCCTGCTCCATGGAATCTTCCCAACCCAGGGATAGAACTCCCATGTCTTACATCTCCTACATTGGCAGGTGAGTTCTTTACCACTAGCACTACCTGGGAAGCCCAAAAATGATCATACTGGACAACAAAGCCAAGTTTATGTCATTTACAAGAAGTTCACATAAGATATAAAAATACTGAAAAGTAAGGAAAAATAGGATTGAAAAAAATGCACCATGTAAACAATGCCTAAAAGAAATTTTTGTATCCATATTAAAATCCAACCAGTAGAATTCCAGGTAAAAATCCTCTAAAACATTAGTTCAAATAAAGAGGAATATATATATATATATATATATATATATATACACACACATACATACATACATTAAGATTAGCACAATGTTGTATTGGTATAACAATGTATGCATAGACAAAGGAATAGAGATAACAAAAATATATCCACAGATATATATGAATGCCTGACATAATACAGGTGACACTCTTAAGAAAGCCAATATTACAGTGAACAGTTGGACCAACCATTGAGAAGAAACTTAACTATGTATATAGTAAAACTAGATATTAATTTTCTAATAATAGGGGAAGATAATTTACAAAAGAAAGATAAGTAAATGTAATTTTTAATAATATGGTTTCTAAACCAAACTGAGAAATATTTACAAATATATCTCTCTAAAATGAAACGAATTAAAACGATTTCCCCCCAAAATCCTACACTGTCTTAGCCGAAGGCAGTTACTTAGCTGGGTTTCAGGGAGAAGGTGGTGGTGGGAGAAGCATGAAGATGGCCACCCAGGTTTGTATGATCTGGTCTCCAGATGAGGGTCAATATGCTGAGGTTCAGAGATAGGACATGGCATTCAGGCAGACCCAGCATATCCTGGAGCTGGGCACAGTTTGTAAACAGCACTCAGGTGTCTAGCAAGGAAGTCAACTAGGATTACCTCCTTATCCTGTGAGTCTTAAACTCCAGCTGTTTCTTCCCAGAGAAGATATGTGACCTCAGTCACTTCAGCTGTGCCTGACTCTTTGCCACCCTGTGGACTGTAGCCCACCAGACTCCTCTGTCCATGGGATTTCCCAGGCAAGAATACTGGATGGGTTGCCATGCCCTTCTCCAGGGGATCTTCCCCACCCAGAGAGTAAACATACGTCTCCTGCATCTCCCACATTGCAGGCAGATTCTTTACCCACTGAGCCACCTGGAAAGCCCCCCAGAAAACACACATTTTGCTAATTCACACAGAAATCTGCTAGATGCTCTGCAACCAAGGCAAGTGGTAACGGTAAGACATGGGCCCAATCCCAGTGGATATATGAGTAAATTTCTGGTCTTGATCATAGGAATAAAGTAATAGCCAGATTACTAAATTTAGGGCATAAATTCTTAGTGAGAGGAGCAGCAGGGTGAACCTAGTTCTGTCCCTTGGACTCTCAGATCTCCTTCTTAACTATTTCTGACTGTAGATAGATTTGGTCTCAAGTCCCAGGGCGAAGGCTAGACTCAAGTAGGAATCAAATGGCTCCAATACAAGTTTAAAAGGAGCAGGGGGAGTGGGCAATGAAGGAGGCCATTATTTCAGCCTCCTGGTTTGCCTCTACCCCAAAACTCCAGATTAATGGGCAGCAAAACGTTGTCATGTGCCCATAAAAGCAGCCAATGACTGATTTCCTAAATCAGTCCTAAATCAGACCTACTCAAATGCATCCTGCAAATCAGAGCCACACCACGGCAGCCTAAGCACATGCCTCCTTTGCTGAAAGCTCTTTGCTATTTCCCCACTATTTATAGAATAAACCCTAAAGTGGTTTATAAATGCATCCATGATATATGCATGCCTATTTCTTAAACCTTATTTCGTTGAGGTTTCCACACACTTCAACTTTATAGAATCAAATGAATTTCTCCTAGAAATTCCCAATCAGCCTATTTTCCTGAAATGCCAAACTTGCTTCCCACCGGCTCAGGTGGTACCATCTAGAGACCTAGCAAGTCTCTCCTGATGTCCTTCCCTTGTGTTCTCCATGTCCATATGTATCTCCATCATTGCCTTTATAATTATTCATTCTTTTTGTTCTGTTTGTGTGTGTGCTATACATCTACATATTATTTTTCATATTCTTTTCCATTATGGTTTATCACAGGATATTGAATATAGCTCCCTGTGCTATACAGTAGGACCTTGTTTATCCATCCTATATATAATAGCTTGCATCTGCTAATCCCAGCTCCCAATCTTTGCTGAACAGCAGAAACTACACACAATATTATAAATCTACTACACTCCAACAAAATTTTAAATAAATAAAATAAGAAAGTTATAGATGGATTTATTTTCTATTGTTTATTTTCCAACAGTTTTGAAATTTGATTATACTACTTCAAGAAGACATTTTATTTTAAAATTTAGCATAAAGTAACTTGAAATTGAGGAACTCCATGTGAGGGCAAATTGCAGTCAATTCTTAATTATCCATGTGCCATTTAATTCACAAAGTATTTAATCTACACTTGATTTTTTTCATTCAAATGGGACTCCTTTGGTAACTAAGAATACTCTGTGGCTGCTTCAATCAATCCCTCCATCAAAAAATGTAATGATGTGTAATATTTATTTGGAACTGTGAGTTCAGCATTGTAGAAAAATCTTGGGAGATATGAAGGGTTCTGGTCCTGCCCTGTCACAGGAAAAGCCAGACTAACAGGTGACAAAATACTGTATAAATGGCAAACTGGCTATGACTAAAGAGCCAAACTGCAGGGAACAAACTCTAGAGATGAATGAATGCCCAGTAACAATATTAGACTCATTCATTCTTAAAGTGTCCACTATGTCATATATTCACAGTACTCACTGCACTGAGAGGTAAAGATAACAGAAGGGAATGTCAAGCAAGACAAAATAGTGATGACTCTTTTTCGTTCAGTAAAGAAAATATACAATGATATTACAATAAAGTGTGATGATAGCTACAACAGCACAGGATCTTGTCATTATTTGGTTTTGCTTTTTCTCCCATTGAATAACAGTATTTTAGTAACTTCTATACCTCTAAAACCTAGCATACTGTCAGTAAGCACACTGTAACTGATAAGTGCTTGTTGAATGATTTTCTTTTCCAATCATTTCCAAATTCAACTAGTTTGTCCACATTTATATATATATATAATTATTAGCTTATTATATATTATTATATATATTATATATATAATATATATTATATTATATATATTATATATATATTATATATATAATATATATTATATTATTATATATAATTATATATATAATGCTTCCATTATATCCTCCCACTGGAGCCCTCTTATTCCAGTGGGATACATCTTCTCACTGCCTACCCACTCACTTTTCACTGATCATGCTGTCTCCTGCTCAAGACCCTTCAGTGTCTTTCAGTGACTTTAGACTAACATACAGCTGTCCTACATTGGCTTATAAAGCTCTTTGTTTTCTAAGTCTTGATGCAATCACAACCTCACTTCATTCCACCATACCCCATTGCTCTAACCACATCTTTGCTTATTCCTCAAACACACTAACCATCTCCATATAGGGTCTTTGCAGCTTTGCTCACACTGCCTGGAAGTCCTCTGTCCCAGCGTCTTTAGGTATCTGCATCTTTTCGTTCAGGCTTCTCTTCACACATCATGTGCTCAGAGAGACCATCCCTGACTTCCCCAGCTAGAGTAGCCCTCTATTCTCATCTTTCGGTATTCCCTTACCCATTCATTTTTCCTTCTTAGCAGTCATCACTACCTGATATTAGTGAATATCTGTCATGCTCCAGGAATAATTCTAGGTGATAGGTATACTGGTGTGAACAAACAAACAAACAAACAAAATACCTGCTTGGAGCCTACATTTTAGAGGGAGGAAAGAGATATTAATTTTTTTCAGATGAATTAACTTGTATATCATATGGTTGCAAGCACTGTGTAGTAAAACAAAGCAGGGGAAAGACTAAGAGCACTAGGACTTCAGGGAGAAAGTTTAAATAAGGAAATTAGAGAAGCTGATCTGATTATCAGTATGGTAGTCAGATAGTGCGGAGAAGGAAATGGCACCCCACTCCAGTACTCTTGCCTGGAAAATCCCATGGACGGAGGAGCCTGGTAGGCTGCAGTCCATGGGTCGCTAAGAGTCAGACATGACTGAGCGACTTCACTTTCACTTTTCACTTTCATGCGTTGGAGAAGGAAATGGCAACCCACTCCAGTGTTCTTGCCTGGAGAATTCCAGGGACAGCAGAGCCTGATGGGTTGCCATCTATGGGGTCACACAGAGTCGGACATGACTGAAGCAGTTTAGCAGCAGCAGCAGCAGCAGAAGTTAGATAGTGACAAGCAGATCCCTGACCCACTCCCATGTCTCAGGGTTCCTCATATTTTGAATCCCCTTGAAATGTTCCAAGTTCCTAACATTTAGGATTTCCTGGGGCCAGGTGTTTCATGGAGGGATGTGAACCATGGTTCCAATCTCTTCTCTTTGAAGCATTATCTAACTTCCCAACCTAGGCATAGGGTTGACAGTGTGCTTCAAGGAACCTGAGCCTCTGTCATTCTGGGGGTCGCATGATCAAGCTCCAGCTTAAGGAGGATGGCCTGATAAGCAACGACTTCAACTGGCCTGTGCAGCATTTCTTCCTTGAGTCAAAGGGACTGAACCACCAGAACGGTGCTGACCTACTGGTTTGATGTGACTCTAACATAGACCAGACATTGAACTATGAATCTCCATGTGCACTGATTGGACAGGAAACAAACTCTTCATTGACAAATCACTTTCCTCACCTGGGCCCATGACTTTTGTAATCCATTTCCTAATCAAACAATTTCTATAGACAAAGGACCCACAATAAATATTTCCACATGCCCTACCAGCAGCCTTGCCAGTTATCTCTAACTGCATGAAAATTACCCCAAAACTTAGTGGTATAAGACTATCATTATCTCAAGAATATGTGAGTCAAGAATTTGGATAGGATAGCAGCCATCCTGACTGGCGTATAATGGTACCTCATTGTGGTTTTGATTTGCATTTCTCTGATAATGAGTGATGTTGAGCATCTTTTCATGTTTTTTTTTTTTTTTTGCCATCCGTATGTCTTCCTTGGAGAAATGTCTGTTTAGTTCTTTGGCCCATTTTTTGATTGGGTCATTTATTTTTCTGGAATTGAGCTTCAGGAGTTGCTTGTATATTTTTGATGTTAATCCTTTGTCTGTTGCTTCATTTGCTATTATTTTCTCCCAATCTGAGGGCTGTCTTTTCACCTTGCTCATAGTTTCCTTTGTTGTGCAAAAGCTTTTAGGTTTCATTAGGTCCCATTTGTTTATTTTTGCTTTTGTTTCTAAAATTCTGGGATGTGAGTCATAGAGGATCCTGCTGTGATTTATGTCAGAGAGTGTTTTGCCTATGTTCTCCTCTAGGAGTTTTATAGTTTCTGGTCTTACATTTAGATCTTTAATCCATTTTGAGTTTATTTTTGCATATGGTGTTAGAAAGTGTTCTAGTTTCATTCTTTTACAGGTGGTTGACCAGTTTTCCCAGCACCATTTGTTAAAGAGGTTGTCTTTTTTCCATTGTACATCCTTGCCTCCTTTGTCGAAGATAAGGTGACCATAGGTTCGTGGATTTATCTCTGGGCTTTCTATTCTGTTCCATTGATCTATATTTCTGTCTTTGTGCCAGTACCATACTGTCTTGATGACTGTGGCTTTGTAGTAGAGTCTAAAGTCAGGCAGGTTGATTCCTCCAGTTCCATTTTTCTTTCTCAAGGTTACTTTGGCTATTCGAGGTTTTTTTGTATTTCCATACAAATTGTGAAATTATTTGTTCTAGTTCTGTGAAAAATATCGTTGGTAGTTTGGTAGGGATTGCATTGAATCTATAGATTGCTTTGGGTAGTATAGCCATTTTGACAATATTGATTCTTCCAATCCATGAACACGGTATATTTCTCCATCTGTTTGTGTCCTCTTTGATTTCTTTCATCAGTGTTTTATAGTTTTCTATGTATAGGTCTTTTGTTTCTTTAGGTAGATATACTCCTAAGTATTACAAGCAATAAATGCTGGAGAGGGTGTGGAGAAAAGGGAACCCTCTTACACTGTTGGTGGGAATGCAAATTAGTACAGCCACTATGGAAAACAGTGTGGAGATTCCTTAAAAAGCTGGAAATAGATCTGCCATATGACCCAGCAATTACCACTTCTGGGCATACACACTGAGGAAACCAGATCCGAAAGAGACACGTGCACCCCAATGTTCATCGCAGCACTGTTTATAATAGCCAGGACATGGAAGCAACCTAGATGCCCATCAGCAGACGAATGGATGAGGAAGCTGTGGTACATATACACCATGGAATATTACTCAGTCATTAAAAAGAATTCATTTGAATCAGTTCTAATGAGATGGATGAAACTGGAACCCATTATACAGAGTGAAGTAAGCCAGAAAGATAAAGACCATTAAAGTATACTAACACATATATATGGAATTTAGAAAGATGGTAACGATAACCCTATATGCAAAAAAAGAAAAAGAGACTCAGATGTATAGAACAGACTTGTGGACTCTGTGGGAGAAGGCGAGGGTGGGATGTTTCAAGAGAACAGCATCGAAACATATATATCTAGGGTGAAACAGATCACCAGCCCAGGTTGGATGCATGAGACAAGTGCTCAGGCCTGGTGCACTGGGAAGACCCAGAGGGATGGGGGTGGAGAGGGAGGTGGGAGGGGGGACCGGGATGGGGAATACATGTAAATCCATGGCTAATTCATTTCAATGTATGACAAAAACCACTGCAATGTTGTAAAGTAATTAGCCGCCAACTAATAAAAATAAATGGAAAAAAAAATGTTCTATATAGATACAAAAAAAAAAAAAAAGAATTTAGATAGGACACAGCAGGAATAGCTTGTCTCAGAAATCTTGTTAGACTTGAAAGCTGGATCAAAATTTTCTGAAAGTTTGCTCTCTCAAACATCTGGCAGTTGATGCTCTAGCACTTATACATAGCATGGCCTCTCTTCATGGTTTGGGCTGGTTCACAAAATAGTATCTGAGTTCCAAAGTCTTGGGTCCAAAGAAATCCAAGGAGAAACCATTGGTAGTATAGTCTTGAAGTGTCAATGTTTCTATTTGCTGAGGTATTTGCAAAGGCATGCTAGTTTCAAGGGGTTGGATAGATTCTGCCTCAGGACTTCCCAGGTGGTCCATGGTTAAGATGCCACACTTCCACTGCAGGGGACACAGGTTCCATCCCTGCTCAGGGAAATAAGATCCTATATGCTGGTAGTGTGATTAAAAAATAAAAGGTTGTGCCACTAGCCAGGTTCTGGAAGAGGATAAGGGACTGGAAATAGTGCTATTTAATTTTAGAAAAAATATAATCTGCCATTGAAAGCTTTATTGAAAGCCTTGCCTTTGAACAAGAAATTGACATGACATTTGAACAAAGGGAAAAACTTTACAGACAAAGCAGGGGCAGAACTCTTCAGATGGGAGCATGGCTGACACATTCAAGGAAGAGCCAGGACACCAGTGTCATAGAGCACCATGTAACTACTGTCTCTGAAGGCCTGCCACCTCCCTGTTCAATTTACTCACAAAATACAGGGCTTTGTCCTGTCTCAAGTCTTAGGGAAAGCTTTTCCAGCCCAAGCAATGTCCTCTTTCTGGCTACTTTGAGCAATTTATATCTTAGTGTGGGAGTAGGAGAAACAACTGTAATGTGGCTCAGAACCATAATATTCTGACCATTGCATAGATCGATGCCTCCATTAAAACTTTAAATAAGCTTTAATCAGTTTATGATGTGACTTACATCCATACAAATAAGGCAATTTAATGTGAAATACAGGTTTTTGTCAATTTTGTTTCTATATCATGTCTTTTTAAAATGTGGTCACAAATTTTTATCAAGCATATCTAGTATCTTTCTTAAAGTCACACAACAAGCCAATTTTTTCAAACTTTAAAGATGCACATCTGGACTCCTCTAGTGGTCCAGTGAAATGTGCACTTCCATTGCAGAAGGACACAGGTTCAATCTCTCACAGAGGAATCAAGATCCCACATGCTGTACAGTGCAGGAAAAAAAAAAAAAAAAGCACTTTAAAAATATTGGCAGCTTACTTTTTTTTAATTGAATACGGTTATTTGTACATGGAAAATTATTTCTACTTCTCAAACCAAGTTGTATCAGTGGGAGAATGTTTTGCTCACTACAATAAAATTGTCTAGATCAAGTTAAAAATTTTGTTAATATAAATTTGTTTAGATACATTGCAAAATTTCTCAATCTTTGTTTATATAAATTTAAAATAATTAATTATGGGAACTATTAGCATTTTAAATATATCCTGAGTACCATATTTTAAGTGATATTCTTATTGAGAACCTAAATACAACAAATAGATTTTCTCAGGAAAAATTTCTATTAATACAGTGTTAAACAACTTTCATATTTTGTGCATTTGGGAAAAAATTGTATGTTTCAGAAGGTGAAATAGTCTTATAAATGTAACAACAGATTATACAAAGTTTACAAGATATCTAAAAGTCAATAAGAGATTAGATTTTACATATGCAGAAGAGCTTAGAGTTTCTAAAAGATATGGACACGATTCCTTAGCTCTAGAAAGGAAAACTTTATATCTTAAAAATCGAACAGATGGAAAATCTCTGAACTGTCTGTCTGAAAGTTACATCCAGACATCTGTGAGTGAAAAGCAAATTGGTAAGGTGAACTGTGAGACCATTTTCTATATAAATTTTGCAGTCAGTGACCATCATTAAAATTAGGGGCTCAGAGGAGGATCAAGATTGCAGAGCAGGAGGATATGCAATTCCACTCCTCCTATGAACACATCAAAAATACTACTACTTGTGGAACAATTCTCATGGGAAACTAACTGTAAACTGGTAGAAGATCTGTACAACAAAAGCTTCAAGAAAGATAACCACAACCACATAACTAGATAGGATGGAGAAATAGTCATCCTTGAATGACTATCAGTTTAAATCTAGTAGATATAGTTATGGGTTGATATACTTGAACTTCATGTTAACCACAAATCAATACCATATAATGGGTTAACAAAAATAAAGGAATTCAAGTGTACCACAAAAACATCATCAAACCACAAAAGGGAAAACTAAAAGAAGAAGAAACAAACAAAGAAAAACTACAAAACAATTGGAAAACTAGGAGTATATGGGAGTAATATATACCTACAAATCATTATTTTAACTGCCAATAGAATAAATGCTCCAATCAAAAAACATAGAGTGACAGACTGGGTAAGAAAACAAGAACCTACAATCTGCCACATACAAGAGACCATTCCAAGGCAAAAGACACAAGGATTGAAAGTGAGGGGATGGAAAAATATATTTCATACAAAAAGCAATAAGACAGAATAGTGAATGCTTATATCAAATGAAATAGAATTTAGAACAACGTCCATAAAGAAAAAGAAATGCATTATATAATGATAAAGGGATCAATAGAAAAATAGGATATGACATTCATTAACATATATACATTCAACATAGGAGCACCTAAATATATAAAGCAAATATGAGCAGACATTCAGAGATAAATTGATGATAGGAAACTTTAATAACAGGAAACTTTAACACCCTGCTGACATCAATGAATAAATCATTCAGGCAGAAAATAGATGAGGCAGCCAAGATCCTAAATAACACAACAGACCAGGTGAACTTAATTGATATATGCCGGACACTGAATCTAAAAAAAAAAAAAAAAAAAAATTAGAAAATGCCATTTTTTTCAAGCATGTGTGAAATGTTCACTATGGTCTAAAACATACTGTGTTCAAAATAAACCTCAGCAAATACAAGAGGATAGAATTTGCTTCCAGTGTGTACTCTGATCACAACAGTATGAAATCAACCACAGGAAGAAAAAAGGAAAAGAAAGAATACTTGGAGACTAAAAAATATTTTACTGAAATGTCAGTGGGTCAATGATGAAGTCAAAGAAGAAATAAGAATATATATCTTAAGACAAATGATGATGAAAACACCTTAAAAAATCTACATGATGCAGCAAAAGCAGCTCTAAGAGGGAATTTCATAGTGAAACAGGCCTTCCTCAAGAAACAAGAAAAATTTCCTTCCTAAAATACTAACTAAAACAACTAGCAAAGAAAAAATAATCAAGCAAAACCCAAAGGCAGCAGAAGGAAGGAAATAATAAATGTCAGTGAGAAAATAAATAAAATGGAGCTTAAAAAATAGAAAAGATTAATAAAACCATCAGCTGTTTCCTAGAAAGGGTAAACAAAACTAACAAACTTCTGGCCAGACTCAACAACAACAAAAGAGAGAGGATCAAAATAAACAAAACTGGAAATGAAACATGAGAAATAGCAACTGATATCACAGAAACACACACAAAAAACCATAAGAGAATATTATGAACAATTTTCTGTTGTTCAGTCAGTCATGTCTGACTCTTTGCAATGCCATGGAATGTAGCATGCCAGGCTTCCCTACCTTCACCATCTACTAGAGCTTGCTCAAACTCAGGTCCATCAAGTTGTTGATGTCATACAAACATCTCATTTTCTGTGGTCCCCTACTCTTCCTGTCTTCAATCTTTCCCAGTAGCAGGGACTTTTCTAATGAGTCAGATCTTTGCATCAGTTCACCAAAATATTCAAGGTTCAGCTTCAGCATCAGTCTCTCCAATGAATATTCATGATTGATTTCCTTTAGGATTGATTCTATGCCACCATCACAGTCGCTGTGCATCTGGGTCACCATCACAGTCAGGGGCAGTGACTGAGAGGAGCTACCCCACATCCAAGGTAAGGAGCAGCAGCTGCGCTTTGCTGGAGCAGCCATGAAGAGATACCCCACGTCCAAGGTAAGAGAAACCCAAGTAAGATGGTAGGCACTGAGAGAGGGCATCAGAGGGCAGACAGACTGAAACCACAATCACAGACAACTAGCCAATCTGATCACCTGGAACACAGCCTTGTCTAACTCAATGAAACTAAGCCATGCCGTGTAAGGCCACCCAAGATGGGTGGGTCATGGTGGAGAGGTCTGACAGAATGTGATACTCTAGAGAAGGGAATGGCAAACCACTTCAGTATTCTTGCCTTGAGAACCCCATGAACAGTATGAAAATGCAAAAAGATAGGACACTGAAAGATGAACTCCTCCCAGTTGGTAGGTGCCCAATATGCTACTGGAGATCACTGGAGAAATAACTCCAGAAAGAACGAAGGGATGGAGCCAAAGCAAAAACAACACACAGTTTTGGATGGGACTGGTGATAGAAGCAAGGTTCGATGCTGTAAAGAGCAATATTGCATAGGAACCTGGAATGTTAGGTCCATGAATCAAGGCAAACTGGAAGTGGTCAAACAGGAGATGGCAAGAGTGAACATCGACATTCTAGGAATCAGCAAACTAAGATGGACTGGAATGGGTGAGTTTAACTCAGATGACCATTATATCTACTACTGTGGGCAAGAACCCCTTAGAAGAAATGGAGTAGCCATCGTAGGCAACAAAAGAGCCTGAAATGTAGCACTTGGAGGCAATTTCAAAAACGACAGAATGATCTCTGTTCGTTTCCAAGGCAAACGGTTCAATATCATGGTAATCAAGGTCTATGCCCTGACAAGTAATGCTGAAGAAGCTGAAGTTGAATGGTTCTATGAAGACCTACAAGAGCTTTTAGAACTAACACCCAAAAAAGATGTCCTTTTCATTATAGGGGACTGGAATGCAAAAGTAGAAAGTCAAGAAACACCTGGAGTAACAGGCAAATTTGGCCTTGGAGTATGGAATGAAGCAGGGCAAAAGGTAATAGAGTTTTGCCAAGAGAAAGCAAGGGTCATAGCAAACACCCTTTTCCAACAACACAAGAGAAGACTCTACACATGGACATCACCAGATGGCCAACACCAAAATCAGATTGATTATATTCTTTGCAGCCAAAGATGGAGAATCTCTATACAGTCAGGAAAAACAAGACTTGGAGCTGACTGTGGCTCAGATCATGAACTCCTTTTGCCAAATTCAAACTGAAATTGAAGAAAGTGGGGCAAAACACTAGACCATTCAGATATGACCTAAATCAAATCCCTTATGACTATACAGTGGAAGTGAGAAATAGATTTAAGGGACTAGATCTGATAGACAGATCTAGTGACATTGTACAGGACAGGACATTGTACAGGAGACAGGAATCAAGACCATCCCCAAGAAAAAGAAATGCAAAAAAGTGAAATGGCTGTCTGAGGAGGCCTTAAAATAGCTGTGAAAAAAGGGAAGTGAAAAGCAAAGGAGAAAAGGAAAGATATACCCATTTGAATGCAGAGTTCTGAAGAATAGCAAGGAGAGATAAGAAAGCCTTCCTCAGTGATCAGTGCAAAGAAATAGAGGAAAACAATAGGATGGGAAAGACTAGAGATCTCTTCAAGAAAATTAGAGATACCAAGGGAATATTTCATGCAAAGATGGGCTCAATAAAGGCTGGAAATGGTGTGGACCTAAAAGAAGAAGATATTAAGAAGAGGTGGCAACAATACACAGAAGAACTATATAAAAAATATCTTCATGATCCAGATAATTATGATCATTTGATTACTTACCTAGAGCCAGACATCCTAGAATATGAAAACAAATGGGCCTTAGGAAGCATCACTATGAACAAAGCTAGTGGAGGTGATGGAATTCCAGTTGAGCCATTTCAAATCCTAAAAGATGATGCTGCACTCAATATGCCAGCAAATTTGGAAAACTCAGCAGTGGCCACAGGACTGGAAAAGGTCAGTTTTCATTCCAATCCCTAAGAAAGGCAATCCCAAAGAATGCTCAAACTACCACACAATTGTACTCATCTCACACTCTAGCAAAGTAATGCTCAAAATTCTCCAAGCCAGGCTTCAGCAATATGTGAACTGTGAACTTCCAGATGCTCGAGCTGGTTTTAGAAAAGGCAGAGCAACTAGAGATCAAATTGTCAACATCCCCTGGATCATCAAAAAAGCAAGAGAGTTCCAGAAAAACATCTATTTCTGCTTTACTGACTATGCCAAAGCCTCTGATGTGTGGATCACAATAAACTTTGGAAAATTCTGAAAGAGGTGGGAATACCAGACCACCTGACCTGCCTCTTGAGAAACCTGTATGCAGGTGAGGAAGCAACAGTCAGAACTGAACATGGAACAACAGATGGTTCCAAATAGGAAAAGGAGTATGTCAAGGCTGTATATTGTCAAAGTTCTACGCAGAGTACATCATGAGAAATGCTGGGCTGGATGAAGCACAAGCTGGAATCAAGATTTCTGGGAGAAATATCAATAACCTCAGATATGCAGATGACACCACCCTTATGGCAGAAAGTGAAGAAAAACTAAAGAGCCTCTTGATGAAAGTGAAAGAGGAGAGTGAAAAAGTTGGCTTAAAGCTCAACATTCAGGAAACTAAGATCATGGCATCTGGTCCCATCACTTCATGGGAAATAGATGGGGAAACAGTGGAAACAGTGGCTGACTTTATTTTTTGGGCTCCAAAATCACTGCAGATGGTGATTGCAGCCATGAAATTAAAGACACTTACTCCTTGGAAGGAAAGTTATGACCAACCTAGACAGCATATTGAAAAGTAGAGACATTACTTTGTCAAAAAAAAAAAAAGTACATCTTGTCAAGGCTATGGTTTTTCCAGTGGTCATGTATGGATGTGAGAGTTGGACTATAAAGAAAGCTGAGCGCCAAAAAATTGATGCTTTTGAACTGTGGTGTTGGAGAAGACTCTTGAGAGTCCTTTGGACTGCAAGGAGATCCAACCAGTCCATCCTAAAGGAAATCAGTCCTGAATATTTATTGGAAGGACTGATGCTGAAGCTGAAACTCCAGTACTTTGGCCACTTGCTGCAAAGAGCTGACTCATTACGGGAAGAGCTGACTCATTTGAAAAGACCCTGATGCTGGGAAAGATTGATGGCAGGAGGAGAAGGGGACGACAGAGGATGAGATGGTTGGATGGTATCACCAATTCAATGGATATGGATTTGGGTAACTCTGGGAGTTGGTGATAGACAGGCAGACCTGGTGTGCTGCGGTTCATGGGGTCACAAAGAGTCAGACACGACTGAAAGACTGAACTGAACTGAGGATTGACAAATTTGTTCTCCTTGCAGTTCAAACTTCTCCAACAACACAGCTCAAAAGCATCAATCCTTTGGTGCTCAGCGTTCCTTATGATCAAACTATAACATCCATATATGACTACTGGAAAAATCATAGCTTTGACTAGACAGAGATTTGTCAGCAAAGTACTCTCTCTACTTTTAATATGCTATTTAGATTTGTCATAGCTATCCTTCCAAGGAGCAAGTATCTTTTAATTTCATGGATATAGTCACCATCTGCAGTGAATTTGGAGACCAAGAAAATAAAGTCTTCATGGTTTCAATTGTTTCCCCATTTATTTGCCATGAAGAGACGGGATCAGATGCCAAGATTTTAGTTTTTTGAATGTTGAGTTTTAAGACAGCTTTCTCACTCTCCTCTTTCATTTTCATCAAGAGGCTCTTCAGTTCCTCTTCGATTTCTGCCATAAGAGTGGTATCATCTGCATATCTGAGGTTACTGACATTTCTCCTGCAATCTTGATTCCAGTCTGTGCTTCATCCAGTCTGGCATTTTCTACATGTATGATAAATAAGCAGGGTGACAACATACAGCCTTGGTGTACTCCTTTCCCAATTAAGAACAAATCTGTTCTTCCATGTGTGGTTCTAACTGATGTTTCTTGCCTGCATACAGATTTCTCAGGAGGCTGAAAAGGTAGTCTGGTATTCCCATCTCTTGAAGAATTTTCCACAGTTTGTTGTGAGGCACACAGTCAAAGATTTTAATGTAGTCTATGAAGCAGAAGTAAATGTTTTTCTGGAATTTTTTTTTTTTTTTTTTGCTTTTTCTATGATCCAGTAGATGTTGGCAATTTGATTCCTGGTTCCTCTGTTTTTCCAAATCCTGCTTGAACTTCTAGAAGTTCTCTGTTCATGCACTATTGAAGCCTAGCTTGGAGAACTTTATGCATTACTTTGCTAGCATGTGAAATGAGTGCAATTATGCAGTAATTTGAACATTCTTTGGCATTGCCTTTCTTTGAGAAGGAATGAAAACTGAATTTTCCCAGTCCTGTAGCCACTGCTGAGTTTTACAAAATACTGGTATATTGATTTCAATGCTGTCACAGCATCATCTTTTAGGATTTGAAATAGGTCAGCTGAATTCCATCACCTCCACTAGCTTTGTTTGTAGTGATGCTTCCTAAGACCCACTTGACTTCACCTTCCAGGATGTCTGGCTCTAGGTGAGTGATCACACCATCATGGTTATCTGGGTCATGAAGATTTTTTTGTAGAGTCCATCTGTGTATTCTTGCCCCCTCTTCTTAATATCTTCTGCTTCTGTACCGTTCTGTTCAGTTCAGTTCAGGTGCTCAGTCGTGTCTGACTCTTTGCACCCCATGGACTGCAGCATGGACCAGGCCTACCTCTCCATCACCAACTCCCGGAGTTTACTCAAACTCATATCCATTGAGTCAGTGATGCCATCAAACCTTGTCATCCTCTGTTGTCCCTTCTCCCGCCTTCAAACTTTCCCAGCATCAGGGTCTTTTCCAATGAGCTAGTTCTTCTCATCAGGTGGTCAAAGTATTGGAGTTTCAGCTTCAGCATCAGTCCTTCCAATGAATATTCAGGACTGATTTCCTTTAGGACAGACTGGTTGGATCTCCTTGCAGTCCAAGGGACTCTCAAGAGTCTTCTCCAACACCACAGTTCAAAAGCATCAGTTCTTCGGCACTCAGCTTTCTTTACAGTCCAACTCTCACATCTATACATGACTACTGGAAAAACCATAGCTTTGACTAAACAGACCTTTGTTGGCAAAGTAACATCTCAGGTTTTTAATAAACTGTCTAGGTTGGTCATAACTTTTCTCCCAAGGAGCAAGTGTCCTTTAATTTCATGGCTGCAGTCACCATCTACAGTCACTTCAGAGCCCTCCCAAATAAAGTCTCTCACTTTTTCCATTGTTTCCCTATCTATTTGCCATGAAGTGATGGGACCAGATGTCACGATCTTAGTTTTCTGAATGTTGAGCCAACTTTTTCATGCTCCTCTTTCGCTTTCATCAAGAGGCTCTTCAGTTCTTCTACACTTTCTGCCATAAGGGTGGTGTCATCTCTATATCTGAGGTTACTGATATTTCTCCCAGCAATCTTGATTCCAGTTTGTGTTTCATCCAGTCCAGCATTTTTCATGATATACTCTGCATGTAAGTTAAATAAGCAGGGTGACAATATACATCCTTGACATACTCCTTTCCCAATTTGGAACCAGTCTGTTGTTCCATGTCCAGTTCTAACTGTTGCTTCCTGACCTGCATACAGATTTCTCAGGAGGCAGGTCAGGTGGTCTGGTATCCCCACCTGTTTAATAATTTTCCACAATTTGTTGTGATCCACACAGTCAAATGCTTTGCATGGTCAAAGAATATGGGCCAAGATTTCTGTTAGGTCTGTCCTAACATTCTGGTAACATTCTGTTACCATTTCTGTCATATGTTTGCCCACCTTTGCATGAAATGTTTCCTTGGTTTCTCTAATTTTTTTGAAGAGATCTCTAGTCTGTTCCCATTCCATTGTTTTCCTCTATTCCCTTGCATTGTTCACTAGGAAGACTTTCTTATCTCTCCTTGCTATTCTTTGGAACTCTGCATTCAGATGGATAGATCTTTCCCTTTTTCCTTTGTCTTTAGCTTCTCTTTTCTCAGCTATTTGTAAGCCCTCCTCATGCAACCATTTTGTCTTTTTGCATTTCTTTTTCTTGGGAATGGTTTTGATCACTGCTTCCTGTACAATGATACAAACCTTCTAAATGGCTCTTCAGGCATTCCCTCTGTCAGATCTAATCCCTTGAATCTATTTGCCACTTCTATTGTATAATTGTAAGGGAATTGATTTAAGTCATACCTTAATGGCCTAGTGGTTTTCCCTACTTTCTTCAATATAAGTCTGAATTTTGCAATAAGGAGTTCATGATCTGAGCCACAGTCATCTCCCAGTCTTGTGTTTTCTGACTGTATAGAGCTTCTCCATCTTTGACTGCCTAGAATACAATCAGTCTGATTTTGGTTTTGACCATCTGCTAATGTCCAAGTTGTCTCTTATATTGTTGGAAGAGGGTGTTTGCTATGAGCAGTGTGTTCTCTTGGCAAAACTCTGTTAGCCTTTGCCCCTGTTCATTTTGTACTTGAAGGCCAAACTCTCCTGTTACTCCAGGTATCTCTTGACCTCCTGCTTTTGCTTTCCAGTCTCTTTTGATCAAAATGACATCTTTTTTTAGTGTTATATCTGGAAGGTCTCGTAGGTCTTCATAGAACAGTTCAACTTCAGCTGTTTTGGCATTAGTGTTTGAAGCATATACTTGAGCATATACTGTGATATTGTATGGTTTGCCTTGAAAATGAACAGATATCATTCTGTCACTTTTGAGATTGCACCCAAGCACTCCATTTTGGACTCCTTTGTTGACTATGAGGGCTACTCCATTTCTTCTAAGGGATTCTTGCCCATAGTAGTAGATACAATGGTCATCTGAATTAAATTCCCCCATTCCACTCCATTTTAGTTCTCTCACTCCTGAAGCGTTGATGTTCACTCTTGCCATCTCCTTCTTGATCACAACCAATTTACTTGGATTCATGGACCTAACATTCCAGGCTCCTATGCTATATCATTCTTTACAGCATTGGACTTTACTTTCTCCAGAAGACACATGCACAACTGGGTATTATTTCCAGTTTGGCTCAGGATCTTCATTCCTTCTGGAGCTATATCTTCCCTCTTCATCAGTAGCATATTGGGCACCCACCAACCTAGGGAATTCATCTTTCAGTGCCATATATTTTTGCCTTTGCATACTGTTCACGGTGTTCTCAAAGCAAGAATGCTAAAATGGCTTCCCATTCCCTTCTCCAATGGAGCACATTTTGTCAGAACTCTCCAACATGACTCATCTGTCTTAGGTGGTCTTACACATCATGACTCATAGTTTCATATGAACAGTTATGTGCCAAAAAATTTGACAACCTAGAATAAATGGACTAGTTTCTAGAAACATGGTTTACTAACACTGCATCAAGAAGAAACAAATAAGTTGAACAGGCCAATCACTGGAAGTCAAAAAAGGTCAAAAACAACAACAAAACAAACACAAACAAAAATAAAACGGACAATCAAAAAACCTCCTTGCAAACAAAAAACAAAAGTCCAGTATCAGATTGCTTTTCTGGGAAGTTCTACCACAAAAAGAAGAACTTGGACCTATTCTTCTCAAATTATTCTAAAACACTGAAGATGAGGGAACTCTCCCAAATTCATTTTATTGGGCCACCATTATCTTGACACTGAAACCATACAAAGGCACTACCAAAATATAAAATTACTGGCCAATATCTTTGATGAATAGAGATGCAAAAATTCTCAACTAAATTTTAGGAAATCAAATCCAAAAAACAGAAAAAAGAATTATATATTATGATCAAGTTGGATTCATTCCAGAGTCACAAGGATGATTCAACATCAATAAATGTGATACATCATGTATAACAAAAGGAAAGACCAAAAAACCAAAAAAAAAAAAAAAAAACCAACCAAAGAAAAAAACAATAGACACAGAAAGAGCATTTGTAAAATTTAGCATCCATTTATGATAAAAATTCTCAACAAAGTGAGTACAGAGGGAACATATCTCAACATAATAAAAGCCATTTATGACAAACCCACAGCTAACATAATACTCAACAGTGAAAAGCTGAAAGCCTTCCCACTAAATTCAGAAACAGGAAAAGGAAGCCTATTCTCACTATTTCTATTCAACATAATATTGGAAGTCCTAGTCACAGCAATCAGACAAGAAAATGAAATTATATTTATCCAAATTGGAAAAGGGTCACTATTTGTAGAAGATATGATGCTCTGTATAGAGAATCTTAAAGTCTCCACAAAAAAACAAAGAAACAAAAACAAAAACAAAAAAAACTATTAAAACTAATAAATGAACTCAGTGAGGTAGAAAGATAAAAAATTGATATACAAAAATCTGTTCCATTTCTTTAGATTAACAATGAAATATCAGAAAGAGAAAGCCAAAAAAAAGTTTGTGTTTAAAATCATGTCAAAAAAACCCAAATACCTATAGGAATACACTTAACCAAGGAAGTTAAAGATCTTTATGCTGAAACTACAAAAACTTGATAAAAGAACTTGAAGATGATTCAAAGAAATGGAAAGATGTCCCTTGTTCTTGGATTAGAAGAGTCAGTATTGGTAAAATAGCCATACTACCCAAAGCAATAAATATATTTAATGTAATAACTATTAAAATTCCTTGACATTTTTTACACATCTAGAACAAATAATCCTAAAATTTATATGGAACCACAAAAGACCCAGAATTGCCAAAGCAATCTTGAGGAAAAAGAACAAAGCTGAAGGTATAACTTTCCAAAATTTCAGACTATACTACAAAGCTAAACTGGTCTAAACAGTATGGTATTCGCACAAAAATAGACATATAGAGCAATGGTGGAGAATAGAGAAATAAACCCACAGAAATAAACCCACACACTTAGAGTAAATTAATCTATGACAAAGGAAACAAGAATATATAATGGAGAAAAGACCAACTCTTCAGTGGGTAGGTAAAGCTGGACCACCACATGAAAATCAATTAAGTTAGAATATAGCCTCACATCATACACAAAAATAAATTAAAAATTGTTTAAAGACCTAAATATAAGAAATGGGTATGCATGCTCAGTCAGTCACTCATGTCCAACTCTTTGTGACCCCATGGACTGTACCTTTCCACGCTCCTCCATTGATCGAATTCTCCAGGCAAGAATGCTGGAATGAATTGCCATTTCTTACTCCAGGGGATCATTTTCTGACATTTTCTTACTCCAGGGAAAATATTCTCTCACATAAGTTGTAGCAATATTTTCTTAGATCAGTCTCCCAAGGCAAAATAAATGAAAGTAGAAATAAACAAATAGGAACTAATCCAAAGATTCTGCATAGCAAAGGAAATCATCACCAAAACAAAAAGACAGCTTACTGAATTGGAGAAAAAGTTTGCAAATGATATAACAGATAAGCAATTATATTCAAAGTATGCAAACAGCTCATCCAACTCAATACCAAAACAATGCCAAACTATCCATTCAAAACTGAGCAGATGAAATAGACCTGTTTTTCCAGAAAGATATGCAAATGATCACAGGCACATGAAAAGGTGTTCAACATCACAAATTATTAGAGAAATGCAAATAAAAACCACAAACTAGGAGTATGGGATTTTTTGCTGAAAGTTTTCACTTTCATCTCAGGTTCAAAGGATTTGTTAACAAAATAAGCCACTCATTATATACAAATAAATAATACCAATATTTATTAGAGAATTATCTAGCTTACTTTCAATATACTAACATTAAAAGAAAAGAGAAATAGAAACAGCAGAGGATACATCACCAAATTGGGTTTTGACCAACATCCAGACTTAAACAGCACTGGGAAGTCCCATGACACAGCACATCTGGAGTCCCAGTTGGGAAAAGGTCCCAGGCAGCATGTCCACTCTACTTTATAATCCCAGGATGCAAACTGGTATCATCATCAATCTATGAGCAAACTGCAGCAGTTCTGGTTTCATGTTAATGTTTTGTCTTATAAAACTTGGAATGTTGTTAAGCCTGGGACTTGGTTGGCCAGGATCCCTCCAGAGGCTCAACAATTTCAAGGTTTGTCCCCTATCTTATCTCTGGTAAAACAAGTCTTACACTCACAGCAGGAAGGGCACTCAAAATAAATGCAGTATCCAGGCAGGTTAGAAACAAGGTCAGAGGTCTGCTCTGCTTTGTCTCTGAAGCCTAAGCAAAACTATTTACTTAATTTCCCTAACAGGGATTGGCGGATACAAACTACTATGCATAAAATAGATACAAAAATTTACTGTATAGAGTAGGGAATTATATTCAATATCTTGTAATGATATAATAGAATATAATCAGAAAAATATCAATAACCTCAGATATGCAGATGACACCACCTTTATGGCAGAAAGTGAATGGAAAAACTAAAGAGCCTCTTGATGAAAGTGAAAGAGGAGAGTGAAAAAGTTGGCTTAAAGCTCAACATTCAGAAAACTAAGATCATGGCATTCAGTCCCATCACTTCATGGCAAATAGATGGGGAAACAGTGGAAACAGTGGCTGACTTTATTTTGGGGGCTCCAAAATCACTGCAGATGGTGACTGCAGCCATGAAATTAAAAGACACTCCTTGGAAGGAAAGTTATGACCAACCTAGACAGCATATTAAAAAGCAGAGACATTACTTTGTCAACAAAGGTCTGTCTAGTCAAGGCTATGGTTTTTCCAGTGGTCATGTATGGATGTGAGAGTTGGACTATAAAGAAAGCTGAGCACTGAAGAATTGATGCTTTTGAACTGTGGTGTTGGAGAAGACACTTGAGAGTCCCTTGGACTGCAAGGAGATTCAACCAGTCCATCATAAAGGAGATAAGTCCTAGGTGTTCATTGGAAGGACTGATGCTGAAGTTGAAACTCCAATAGTTTGGCCACCCAATGCCAAGAGCTGACTCATTTGAAAAGACCCTGATGGTGGGAAAGATTGAGAGCAGGAGAAGGGGATGACAGGATGGGATGGTTGGATGGCATCACCGACTCAATGGACATGGGTTTGGGTAAACTCCGGGAGTTTGTGATGGACAGGGAGGTCTGGCGTGCTGCAGTTCATGGGATCACAAAGAGTCAGACACGACTGAGCAAGTGAACTGAATTGAATCAGAAAAAGTAACTGAATCATTATGCTGTACAATATAATAAGTTAAGCATCAATTTAAAAAATTGAGTCTCAGATTACAGTCAGGTCAAAGTTTCTAAATGTCTACAGATCCAAATATTCTGCCATAATCAAGTCTGTAGGCTTTCTTATGGTTGAGTAGTATGCCATTGTGTATATATATATATATATATATATATATATATATATATATACTCATACCCACGTATTCTTTATCCATTCATACATGCATTGAGACTTAAATTGTTTCCATATCTTTGATATTGCAAATAATGCTGCAATGAACATAGGGATGCATGTATATTTTTGATTTAATATTTCCATGGTCTTTGGATAAATACCCAGAAAATATACAGGTGGGTCACACAGTAGGTTTTTTTTTTTTTTTCTTAATTTTTTGAGAAACCTCCATACTGTTTGGTACAATAGCTGTACAAATTTACAATAACACTACAGTCTACAACTGTTTGCATTTGATGACATTATAGATGAACCTTGAGGGTATTATGCTAAGTGAAATAAGCCAGATGGAAAAACACAAACACTATGATATCACTTATAGTGGAATACAAAACATAACAAAAGCAATGAACAAGCAAAATAAAACAGAACAAAGCTCAGATGAAGAAAATAGTTTAATGGTTACCAGGAGGAAAGGGAGACAGGTAAGCTGTCGATATTCCCATCTCTTTAAGAATTTTCCCATCTCTTTAAGATTGTGTGATCTACACAGTCAAAGGCTTTGACATACTCAATAGAGCAGAAGTAGATGTTTTTCTGGAACACTTTTGTTTTTTTCTATGACCATCTGACCTGCCTCCTGAGAAACCTGTATGCAGGTTAAGAAGCAACAGTTAGAATTGGACATGGAACAATGGACTGCTTCCAAATTGGGGAAGGAGTCTGTCAAGGCTATATATCGTCACCCTGTTTATTTAACTTATGTGCAGTGTACATGATGAAAAATGCCAGGCTGGATGAAGCACGAGCTGGAATCAAGATTTCTGGGAGAAATATCATTAACCTCAGATATGCAGATAATACCATCCTTATGGCAGAAAGCAAAGAGGAATTAAAGGGCCTCTTGATGAAAGTGAAAGGGGAAAGTGAAAAAGCTGTCTTAAAACTCAACATTCAAAAAACTAACATCATGGCATCCGGCCCTATCACTTCATGACATATAGACGCGGAAACAATGCAAACAGTAATAGACTTTTCTTGGGCTCCAAAAATCACTGCAAATGGTGACTACAGCCATGAAATTAAAAGATGCTTGCTCCTTGGAAGAAAAATTATGGCAAACCTGGACAGCATATTAAAAAGCAGAGACATTATTTAGCCAACAAAGGTCCATCTAAAGAAGGCTATGGTTTTTCCTGTAGTCATCTGGATATGAGAGTTGGACCATAAAGAAAGCTGAGCACTGATGAATTGACAGTTTTGACCTGTGGTATCGGAGAAGATGCTTGAGATTCCCTTGGACTGCAAGGAGCTCAAACCAGTCAACTCTAAAGAAAATGAATCCTGAGTATTTATTGGAAAGATTGATGCTGAAGCTGAAACTTCAATATTTTGGCCACCTAATACAAAGAACTGACTCATTAGAAAAGACCCTGATGCTGGGAAAGATTGAAGGCAGGAGGAGAAGGGAATGACAGAGGATGAATGGTTGGATGGCATCCTCAACTCGATGGACATGAGCTTGAGCAAGTTCTGGGAGTTGGTGATGGACAGGGAAGCCTGGCATGCTGCAGTCCCTGGGATCACAAAGAGTCAGACATGACTGAGCGACAGAACTGAACTGAACTGAGAGGGGAGGGGGTGAGTGAAATGTGTGAAAGGGTTCAATGTATGGTGATGGATGGCAACCACTCTTGTGATGATGATCTCTCTGTGTATATACAGGTGTTGAACTCAGTGATGTATGCCTGAAACGTTTATAACATTTTACATTCTGCATTAACATTAACATTCTGCAATCTTAAGTAACCTCACTGTCTGCCATCCTATTTAAAATTGCTACAGGCCCTTTCAAAGTTTATTTTTCTCTGTGGGCTGTATCACCTCCCTCCCCCTCATTTTTTATTGAGCTAAAGTACATAAAATGTAAAATTTACTACTTTAATTTACCATTTAACCATTTTTTTAAATGTATACTTTAGTGATATTAAATACATTTACGTTGTTGTGCCATGAAAACCACCATCCATCCTAATGGGTTTTGTATCAGTTTTTAACCACTATAAAATATGTGATAAATTATCTTGTTATTTTTTCACTTCCTTAAAAAGTTAAACTACATGAGTATAGGCTTGCTTCTTTCCTGTTTGTTCAGTGTGCTGTATACAGGGTGTAGACAGTGCCTGGCAGGTGTTAAGAAAATAACAGTTGGATGAATGAATGAGTTAATGAATGGGTGAGTGTGTGAATTGGGTTAAATTTTATTTTCTTATTCATATATTTGTTAGCCACAAGATTATGATGGATTAACAATTTAAAGATTTAGGAGAAGACATATATTCTGCATAATTAAATTTTTGTGTTTAGAAAGGAAGTAAGCATTAAAATCTTTTATACTAGTATTTTTAATAAGAATTTGGTTATTATAATGAAAGTCTTGTTACTTCAATTTACTATGTGAAGTTACATAATTTATTTATCTAATTTATTACATTTGTAAGACCTGTTAAGTAATTGGACAAGATCTATTTGAAGACAATTGATGTGCTTAAGGGAAAAATAGGAGTTGGTGATGGACAGGGAGGCCTGGCATGCTGCAGTTCATGGGGTCACAAAAAGTCAGACACAACTGAGAGACTGAACTGAACTGAACTGAAACTTATACATGCAATTTGAAATGTTGAAGTCATTTAACTGCCTAAGCAGTTACAAATATTATTCAAAAATCTCTCAAAAATGGTTATTAAAATTTACTATTCTTACAAGTAAGACTTATAAGATCATGAAGTGAACTTAATTGTTTAGGAAGAATCAGGTTTTTAAAATGGGAAAGTTGATGGATTGATTATACACATGGTAAGCTTCTGAAGTTTCTTTTCTACATATAAAACTATTTGTTAGGACGCCATAAGAACTCAAACCAACTTTACCAAATATAGTACTTTGAATTATGCTTTTCAAGGAAAAGTGTAAGTTTTTCCATTAAACTCTGTATGTTCAGGGAATATCTATTTGGAAGATTTCTTTCTTTAGATAAAACCACCATCTGTTGTAGTAAAAAGAAGACTATTTATAATATTTTCTGCCTGTCTATCCTAGTTCAACAGTTCATCATATGTTACTGAATACAATAAAACAAGGAAATATTGTTTAAAATAAAAACTATCAAAATTTCAATAAACAGAAATAATCATCCATGCAAAATATTATTTAACAAAGATGCACATTCTTCTTAAATTACCCGTTATTCTTTTCATCACTTTTTAAAAAGTTTTGAAGAGTAGAGAGAATGCAATAAATAAAATAAAATGTGTTGCAATAGAAATAATACCATGTTAATTAATATCTTTACTAGGCTTAAAATGAAGTTAGAAGTTATTAAATGTTTCCCAAATTTCTACTTTGCCAATATACTCATGTTTAGTTCATCTTTACATTTTTCAATATGTAAACTATAGGAAGATAATTACTACAAAAGCTTATCATAATTCTAAGCTTGGAGGGAAGTATAAGAGTGAGGAGACGTATGCATTCATATGGCTGATTCATGTTGATATTTGGCAGAAACCAACACAATTCCATAAAGCAATTATCCTTCAATTAAAAATAAATAAATTTAAAATTAAAAGAGAAGTTTGTCATAATTCAGAGCAATAATTATTGTGGAAATAGTATAAACTGAGTTTGGCACTGATTTAAGATATACAAATCTTTGGAAATAAGTGCTGAAGGAAAATAATTGTGTGAACCACAGACAATCTAGCTCTTCGTTAACCTGAGTTATTGTATGACTTATATTCTTAATATTCTTCTTTCTACCATTTTTCTCTGGGAATTAAAAAAAATACCCAGAATTTCAGAGGTGATCACTTTCCCTTACTTGATATTTGTAAGAACACAGATAGAATATTGTGCTCAGTTTGAGAACATTGAAAATCTAAAGAATGCCTTCTGTTTTCATTAATTCATTCACTCATGGGTACATCAAGTACTAATTGAACATTTACATGGTCCAGGAAACATAAAAGTCAAGTTAAAGTGGGGGACATCCTTTCTTAGAAGTTTGAAGTCTATTCAAGGCCACTTTGGAAATCTTGCTCATTTTCCCCTGGGATGACTTCTAGATTTAAGATCAGTAAAGGGTATTATCAAAGTTTATGTAATCATGAAATGGAACAAGCTATCTGCAGAATCTTCAAGAGAAAGCCATCACCTCAGAGTATGCTTAACCACACAATTCCCAAAGAGCTGTATTTAACTCCACAGGCTTGCAGTGGCTACATGTTATAAACTTTTGCTCCCTTAGCCAGAACTAGTTTTTGCAAGAAAAATTCAAAAAGAAGCTCTGTACACAGCACATTAGATAGATATTGGTGAAATTTTAAAGAATATGTTATACAAGCTAGCTGATTTACATTGCTAGTATTCTACCAAAAAAAAAAAAAGAAAAAGAAAAGAAAGAAAAGAAATGGTACATATGCTATTTCTGGATCAGACCTTATTTGATACTTCATTATGGGGTCAACATTTTAGATCATTAAAATACAGAGACAAAAAGTAAATGCTTTGACCCTTTATGGTCCTATTAAAAAAAAAAGTATTTTCTGTAATTATAATCCTAACTAAGAACTAGATGTTCTGGACAAAAGTAACATAAAACAAAATAAAATCCACTTGAAAGCTTCATATAAAATCCAGTGGAAGGCTTCCAAATAGCAAGTATTTGTGAGACCAAGGTCCTAAGGAGAATGGAAGTTCAGAGGGTTGGTATAGTATCTGTCAATTAGAAGAGTAAAAATGTGAGCTGCAAAATGAGACTGAACATGATGCTCCAGTTTAAAAAAAAAAAAAAGTGGGTTTTAGGGACTACAAAGTAAGAAGAAGTCTAGCAAATATTAAAGGTTTTATGCTATGGCCCTGGATGGTTCTACCCTAGAAATCGAGGGTGAATAAGAAGCAAGGCTCAAAATCAGTCCCTGAGTAGATCAAGATGACCTGGGGTCCTTAGCACCTTAGTAGAAGAAAAATCATCTAGAGATGCAAACTACCTATACTTTTCCATCAAAATGTTTGACATTAAAAGAAAAGTCACCAGGTATTACAGAATCAAAAGAGAATAAATGAATCAAAATATAAGTCAGAAAAAAAATTCCAAACTGCAGTACAAGAGACAAATGATAGAAAAAACATAAAAGTGCAAAAGAAACGTGTGGCATGGTAAAAGGGTCCACCATATGTGAAACTGGAGTCTCAGAAAGAGGAGAGAAGCCACGGGGTAGCAGTAATATGTGAAGAGAGAATGCCTGAGACTTTTGCCAAGACTGGTTCTCATGATGATCTGAGAAAAATCTCCTGTGGCTTAGATAGAAAGAAGGAAAGAGTAATCCTCTTGAAAAGCACTGAATGCATTCTCCATTGCAGGGAGCCGGCCTGAACGTACAGGCCCCTTACGGCCCTAAGAGAGAACAAAGGGTCTCTCTTTGTCCTGCCACCCCTTCTTGTTAAAGTATAGACTGGCATTTGTCCCCTTCAGGGAAAAAACACCCCGGTGACCTTTCGCCTGTTTTCCTGGTGCTGATAAACTCGTCATGCTTGAAGCCTGTTTTCTATCTAGTTAATGTTCTATTGATCTTAATCATGTTGGGCGCTAGGGTGATGCTTTACTGATCTTAAGTGGAGGAATTTAAAACATCTGTGCCTGTAGCTCTGCACATATGCAAACCTTTGATCTATTAGTAACTCCTGTTAGCATATATATAGGTGTGGTATTCTTCAATAAAGTTGTCGGAATCAGACGCAAGCTGACTCCGTCCCTCTCAACCCCATCTTTCTGAGTCTTATTTCCTAGGTACTCTGGTAATTGCGTTCTCGACCAGTTCGTTTGCCGGCAGGCTCCGGCACTCCATAACCTACTCTCTAGAGGAAAAAAAACCTCAGCAGAGCTTTATCCCAAGTGAGGGAAGGGCACTTATATTTCACTGTAGTCCCCTCTAGAATTTCTGTCTCACATACAGGAGAAATATCTTGGAAAGGTGACCCTCCAAAGACACAGATCCACACAAAGACTGAGATTTAATTTTAGAATTACAGAATACTTCCCCTTCCTTCCCCACACCTTGATGGAACATACCATCAAGGTTGCAATATAGCAACAGTGGATTATGCTGCAAAAGCTGTGAGCCATAGACACTCTTAAAGAGAATGACTATGGGGAGGCAGCCCCAAGATTGTGGAGGAATAGGATGGGGAGACCACTTTCTCTCCCACAAATACATCAAAAGATCATTTGAATGTGGAGCAACTTCCACAAAACAACTTTTGAATGCAGTCAGAGGACACCAGACACCTAGAAAGGCAGCCCAATCTCTTCGAGAGAATATAGGACAAAACATAAAAGTTGGAAAACAGAGACAAGTATTTAGGAATGAGACCTGTCCTGGGGAGGGAGTCGTGAAGGAGAAGAAGTTTCCACACAATAGGAAATGCACTCACAGGCAGTCTAGGGAGTTCTGGAATCTCAGAGGGCAACGTGATGGGGAAAAAAAAAAATCCCACAGAACACCTGCCTAACCACAATTACCGATGGAGAAGTGGCTCAGACTGTCACTTCCACCAGCGTCAAGAGGGGGCTGGGTAGATGCGCGGGCTGCATCATTGGTCCTTAGGGTAAGGACCAGGCTTGAATGCCCTGAGGACAATCTGAGGGGGTTAATGTAACACAGCAACCCAAACTGTGGGATCACAAAACAAGAAAAAAGAAAAAAAGAAGAAGAAGATCTTTCCCATGAAAAGGCTCTAACACTGCACGGTGACCACTGGTGCGCTCACAGAACAAAGAATTGCACCCTAGCAGATACCAAAGGAGAGCAAGTCAGCTGCCTTTAATGGCCCTCCCACCCTGGAGGCAGAGAGGCAGGTGTGGGACAGCCAGAGGGGGAAGGCAAGGGGCCACTGCAATCTCAGCCCCAGAGACCACATCTTCTACCAAACTGTAAGCAGGCTCCCAGTTGCTAACCACATCTTCCTGGGATCCTGGATGGTTCACATTGGCTGGGAGTGTCACAACCTGAGATCAGCTCCAACTATGCACCTGGACCATGCCGTGCCCTCTCAGTGCACCCAAGAAACTGACAACTGCTAGAAGTGACTGGTGCATCAGATTAAAACCCTGCAGTTAATGCTGAAACTGTGCATTTGAGGAGGAACTATAGACTTTGAGAGCAACTACAAGCCCCAAAAGAGACAATCTGACCCTGAATTAACCCCACACTGCCCACAACAGCTCCAGAGAAATTCCTGGATATACTTTTACTTTTATCACTTTTAAATTTTTTTTTAATTTAGCTCTTTAACTTTCATTTTTCTAGCCTAATATTACATTTAAAACTTACTTTTTAAAAACACTCCATACTTTTTAAAATTTATGTGATTGATTTTTTTGTTTTGCATTTTTATACTGTATTTTTGAGAATCTAATCTCTATTCTAGGTTTTTAATCTTTGCTTTTGATATTTGTTTTCAATTTTGTGCCTTTAAGAATCTAATCTTTAGTATCTATTTTCACTTAGGGATTTGATTACTGGCTTGATTGCTCTCTCCCTTTTGACTCTCCCTTTTCTCCTCCTGGTCACCTCTATCTCCTTCCTCCCTCTTCTCTTCTCTATATAACTCTGTGAATCTCTCTGCATCTTCCTGGCTGTGGAGAGCTGTTTCACTGTTAACCTAGGGTTTTTATCTTCTGTGCTGTGTTGGTGGACAAGTCTTGAAACTACCTAAGACAGGGACTAAAATCTAGAAGCAGAATGCTCAACTCCAAAACTTCAGATCATCATAGAACTCCTGATCCCAGGGAATATTAATAGAAAAGAGCCCATCCAAAAGTCACTATACCTACACTGAAACCAAGCTTCACCCCAAAGCCAGCAAGTTCCAGTGCCAAACACACCATGCTAATTCTCCAGCAAAACAGGAACACAACCCTGAACATTAAAAGATGGGCTGCCCAAAGCCATGCTGAACCCATGGACACCCCAAAACTCACCACTGGACACTTCATTGCACTCCAGAGAGAAGATCCAGTTCCACCCACCAGAACACAGACACAGTTCCCCCAAGCAGGAAACCTTGACAAGCCACTGGTCCAGCTGCACCCACAGGAAGCAGGCTCGGAAATTAAGAGGAGCCACGGCCCTCCAGCCTGAAGAAAGGGGACCCCAAACACAGCAATCTAAACAAGATGAAAAGGCAGAAAAATATCCAGCAGGTGAAGGAACATTATAATAACCCACCAAATCAAAAGAGGAGGAGATAGGGAGTCTACTTGAAAAAGAATTCAGAATAATGATAGTAAAGCTGATCCAAAATCTTGAAAACAAAATGGAGCTACAGATAAACAGAAATGCAGATTGAGAAGATGCAAGGAATGTTTAACAAGGACCTGGAAGAAACAAAGAAGGTCAGTCAATAATGAACAGCACAATAACTGAGATTAAAAACACTCTGGAGAAAACTAATGGCAGAATAATTGAGACAAAAGAAACGTGAGTTGGAAGGTAGAATGGTGTCAATAAATGAAGCAGAGCAGAAAAAAAGAAAAAATAATGAAATGAGGACAACTGCAGAGACATTTGGGACAATGTTAAACACCCCAACATTTGAATCATAGATGTCCCAGGAGAAGAAGACAAAAAGAAAGGACATGAGTAAATACTTGAAGAGATAATAGTAAAAAAACTTCCCTAAAATAGCCACCCAAGTCCAAGAAACTCAGAGACTCCAAAACAGGATAAACCCAAGGTGAAACACCCCCAAGTTACATATTAATCAAAATATCAAAAATGAAACACAAAGAGGAAATATTAAAAGCAGCAAGGGGAAGGCAACAAATAACATACAATGTAATCCCCATAAAGATAACAGCTTATCTTTCAATAGAAACTCTTCAGGCCAGAAGGGAATAGCAGGACATACTTTAATGAAAGAAAAGCCTACAACCTAGATTACTCTACCCAGCAAGGATTTCACTCAGATTTGGAGAAATCAAAAACTTTACAGACAAGCAAAAGCTGAGAGAATTCAGCTCCACCAAACCAGCTCTTCAACACAAAACAGGTTTATAAAAATGAACCCAAAACAACAAAGTAAATGGTAACAGGATCATACTTATCAATAATTACCTTAAATGTAAATGGGTTAAATGCTCCAACCAAAAGACAAAGATTGGCCAAATGGATACAAAAACAAAATCCCTATATATGCTGTCTACAAGAGATCCACCTCAAACCTAAGGACGGAGATGGAAAAAATATTTCATGCAAATGGAGACCAAAATAAAGTGGGAATAGCAATATTCTTATCAGATTAAAAAAAAGACTTTGATTTCCTCAGGGTGTATGCCTCGGAGTGGGATTGCTGGGTCATATGGTGGTTTTATTCTTAGTTTTTTAAGGAATCTCCATAGGGTTTAAAAAGACACATGTATCCCATGTGTCTATATTGGAGATCAACAAAACTAAATTGTTCATTGCAGCACATTTACAATAGCTAGAACATGGAAGCAATCCTAGATGTCCATCAACAGATGAATGGATAAAGAAGTTGTGGTACATATACACAATGGAATATTACTCAGCCATAAAAAGGAATGCATTTGAGTCAGTTCTGATGAGGTGGATGAACCTAGAACCTATTATACAGAGTGAAGTGAGTCAGAAAGAGAAAGATAAATATCATATTCTAACACACACACATAGAATACAGAAAATATACTTTATATATATTTTCAGAATCTAGAAAAATGGTACTGAAGAATTTATTTACAGGGCAGCAATGGAGAAACAGACATAGAGAATAGACTTATGGACATGGGGAGAGGGGAGGAGAGGGTGAGATGTATGGAAAGAGTAACATGGAAACTTACATTACCATATGTAAAATAGATAGCCAACAGGAATTTGTTGGCTCAGGAAACTCAAACAGGGGTTCTGTATCAACCTAGAGGGGTGGGATGGGGAGGGAGATGGGAGGGAGGTTCAAAAGGGAGGGGATATATGTATACCTATGGCTGATTCATGTTGAGGTTTGACAGAAAACAGAAAAATTCTGTAAAGCAATTATCCTTCAGTAAAAAAAATAAATTAAAAAAAAAAGACTTTGAAATAAAGACTGAGATAAGAGACAAAGGATACCACATAATGATAAAGGGATTAATCCAAGAAGCAGATGTAACAATTATAAATATATATAAACCCAACATAGGAGTGCCTCAATAGAGAAGGCAAATGCTAACAAGTATGAAAGTGGAAATTAATAGCAATACAATAATAGTGGGGGACTTTAATACCCTACTTACACCTATGGATATATCAACCAAACAGAAAATTAACAAGGAAACACAAGTTTTAAATGATACAATGGGCCAGTTAGACCTAATTGATATCTAGAGGGCATTTCATCTGAAAACAATGGAGTTCACCTTTTCAAGTGCACATGAAACATTCTCCTGGATAGATCACATCCTAGACCACAAATCTAGCCTTGGTAAATTAAAAAGAAAGCAAGAAAAACTGAAATCATTTCAAGCACCTTTTCTGATCACAATGCAGTAAGATTAGATATCAACTACAGGAAAAAATGAAAATAAAAAACACAAACATATGGAGGTCAAACAACACCTTCTGAATAACCAACAGATCACAGAAGAAATCAAGAAGGAAATAAAAATATGCATAGAAACAAATCATAATGAAAACACAAGAGCACAAAACCAATGGTATTCAGTAAAAGTGCTGAGGGAAGTTCATAGCAATACAAGCCTACCTCATGAAACAAGAGAAACATCAAATAAACAATCTAACCTTACACCTAAAGCAACTAGAAAAAGGAGAACAAAAAAACCCCCAAAGTTAGTAGAAGGAAAGAAATCATAAAAATTAGAGCAGAAATAAATGAAATGAAGAGGACTATATTGAAGATCAACAAAACTAAAAGTTGGGTTCTTTGAGAAGATAAACAGAATAGAAAAACTGTTAGCTAGACTCATCAAGGAAAAAAAGGAGAAGAATCAAGTTAATAAAAATTAGAAATGAAATGGAGAAATCACAACAGACAACACAGAAGATCATAAGAGACTACTATGAGCAACTATATGCCAATAAAATGGACAACTTGGAAGAAATGGACAAATTCTTAGAAAAGTGTAACCTTCCAAAATTGAACCAGGAAAAAATAGAAAATCTGAACAGACCAATCACAAGTATGGAAATCAAAACTGTAATAAAAATTCTTCAAACAAACAAAAGCCCAGAACCAGGCACCCTACTCAAACTCTTCCAGAAAATTGCAGAGGAAGGCAAACTCCCAAACTCATTCTATGAAACCACAATCACCCTGAAACCAAAATCAGACAAAGATGACATACACACAAATCACACGTGCGCACACACACACACATACAGAGAGAGAGAGAGGGAGAGAGAGAGAAAGAAAGAAAACTACAGGCCAATATCACTGATGAACATAGATGCAAAAATCCTCAACAAAATTCTAGCAAACAGAATCCAACAACACATTAAAAAGATCATACATCATGATCAAGTGGGCTTTATTACAGTGATGCAAGGATTCTTTAATAGTTACAAGTCAATCAATGTGATAGACCACATTAACAAATTGAGTAAAGGGAGAGAAGAAGATGGAGGAGCAAGACTGGGAGATCACCAGCTTTCTCCCAAATACATCGAAAACCCATGAAGTTATGGAACAACTCTTATGAAGCAACCTCTAGGCAACAACAGAAGACCCGAGGCCTCCATGGGTGAGAGGGTAACAGGCAGGAAGGCCAGGGTCCTCCAAATGGAGGAAATAGGCTGCAAGTGTCAGACACTTCTCTCTTAAGCGTCAGGAGGAAACAAACTAGTGATATTGTTTTTTCCCTCTCTATACAAATTTAAAAGGAGGTTTCTCTTAAAATACTGTGTTGCCATAATGACACCTGGTTTCACCTGAAGCTAACTATTCTCAAACCTTGGGTTCAGTGCAGTTCAGTTCAGTTCAGTCACTCAGTCATATCTGACTCTGTGACCCCATGAATCGCAGCACACCAGGCCTCTCTGTCCATCACCAACTCCCAGAGTTTACTCAAACCCATGTCCATCAAGTCGGTGATGCCATCCAACCATCTCATCCTCTGTTGTCCCCTTCTCCTCCTGCCCCCAATCCCTCCCAGCATCAGGGTCTTTTCCAATGAGTCAACTCTTCGCATCAGGTGGCCAAAGTACTGGAGTTTCAGCTTCAGCATCAGTCCTTCCAATGAACACCCAGGACTGATCTCCTTCAGGATGGACTGGTTGGATCTCCTTGCAGTCCAAGGGACTCTCAAGAGTCTTCTCCAACACCACAGTTCAAAAGCATCAATTCTTCAGCACTCAGCTTTCTTCACAGTCCAACTCTCACATCCATACATGACCACTGGAAAAACCATAACCTTGACTAGATGGACCTTTGTTGGCAAAGTAATGTCTCTGCTTTTTAATATGCTATCTAGGTTGGTCATAACTTTTCTTCCAAGGAGCAAGCATCTTTTAATTTCATGGCTGCAATCACCATCTGCAGTGATTTTGGAGCCCAAAAAATAAAGTCTGACAGAGTTTCCACTGTCTCCCTATCTATTACCCATGAGGTGATGGAACCAGATGCCATGATCTTAGTTTTCTGAATGTTGAGCTTTAAGCCAACTTTCTCATGCTCCTCTTTCACTCTTATCAAGAGACTTTTTAGTTCTTCTTTATTTTCTGCCATAAGGGTGGTGTCATCTGCATATCTGAGGTTATTGATATTTCTCCCGGCAATCTTGATTTCAGCTTGTGCTTCTTCCAGCCCAGTGTTTCAATACATTTTTCTTATGGAAATGTTTGTCTTGAGCTATGTTAATGTATCATGCATTTACCCCAGACTCTGTCTTCAAGTCGGTTCACCTAATGGCTCAGAACCTACTTGACAAACCAGTATGTTATACTCAGATATTGTTCCCCTAATCTATGTAAATGAAATTATTTGTATGGTAATCTGCCCTTCTACAAGATTCAAGTCAATCATTTTAGGGCCTGGGATGAATCATCTGGTGACAAGATAATGCATCTCATGGATAAGAGACCTGGTGCCATTCTGAGTTATAAAACATTCCTTTCCTTCATTAACAGACTGCTGGTGACTATATAACAGTCAGCTGACGACTAGCAGGGGGGTACTCTTTCTGCCCCTTCTGATGTCTATGTCAGAAGCTTTCTCTATCTCCTTTATACTTTAATAAAACTTTATTACACAAAAGCTCTGAGCGATCCAGCCTCGTCTCTGGCCCTGGATTGAATTCGTCTCCTCCAGAGGCCAAGAATCCCGGCGTCTTATCATTCAGCAACAACCTTTCAGGGGGACAGGCTAAGCTCCCTGAAATGAGGTAGGAGAGTTGGGAGACACAAAAAGGAAATGATGGAGAACTGGGCAGGAGCTTGTGCCCCAAGGAATGGGGAGGAAGCCCTGAAACAGGAGTTCCAGGGCACAGGGAAACTCCCTCACAGGAGGGCCAAAAGGGGAGTCTTGGAAAATCAGGCAAAGCAGGGACTTTGAGGGCAGTAAGCAGAGAAAGCTGTACTTCTCAGCTCTTTTACAGCTCATGGACAGCAGCTCGGGGAGCCGAGAGTGGTGCGGCATACACACCCAGCCAGCACACACAACTCTGGCAGCACAGAGGGCGGGCCCAGGTGGCTGAGTGTGACGGGGCAGACAAACCTAGCTAGCAGGCATCACAGAGGGCAGGCCCAGGTAGCAAGCAGACAAAGACAGCTGACGCAAAGGGCGGGACTGGGGTGCCATTAGCGGGGAGCGTACTAACTTGGGCAGCGTACGCGACCCTCCTGGCACAGCCAAAAGAAAAACAAATAACCTCAGCTACCAAGAGTGCAGGCAGTGAGATGAAACGAGGGCACATAAACGCTGCGACACAGAAGGTGGGCATGGGGAGCCAAAAAAAGTCCACACTAGCCCCGTGATGCAGAGACCAGCCTGGGGAGCCAAAACAAGTGCACCCAAGCCCATGACACAGAGGGTGGACCTCGGGAACTGAGAGTCAAGTGCACACCACCTGCAACACAGAGGATGAGATTAGGGGGCTGACAGAAGCCTACACAAGTCACTGAGTCGCAGAAGGATCCACAGAAGCACCTACCTAGCAAGTTTCAGCCTGCAGTGCAGGGAAGGACAGGGGAACAGAAGCATTGGCAATGATCCCAGAGACAAGCAGGGGACTGGTGGCACTGCAGTTATGCTGAGAGAGCCACTTTGGAGCAGCTGTGGAGACATGCATGCCTAACACCATGAAAGCTAGAACAACTGCCCAAATTCATACTGAACCCATAGACACTCCAAAACTTACTAATGGACACTGCACTGCCTTCAGAGACACGAGATCCCTCTCCATCAACCAGATCACAGGCACAAGCTCCGCCAACCAGGAGCATGTCGCAGGGCACTAACCCAACCCCATCCACAGGGGCAGACTCCACAGCCAAAAATTATGACCTTGAAAACCCTTTAAAATTTGTTTCCTTGTTTTCTTTTTCTTTTCTTTTCTTTTTTTCTCTTATAAATCACACTGTTTATTCCCACAACATATCTCCACCTTCAGACCAGCATTTAGCAGTGCTGTGGAGTTTTCCTTTTTGTTTTTCTTGTTATTAAAAAAAAATCATTTTAAGATTGTTTCTTCTTATAAAGTACATTGCTTATTCCCCAACATATTTCCACTATCACATTAGCTTTTTGCAGTGCTGTGGAGTTTTCCTTGTTAAAAAAAAAAATTCATTTTAAGATTTTTTTTTTTCTTTTTTTCTTATAAATCATGCAATTTATTCCTCACATGTTTCCACCCCCATATTTGCCTTTTGTGGTGCTGTGGAGTTTTCCTCTTTGTGTGTTGTGTCAAAAAAAAGCAAGGAAAAAATTCATTTTAGGTTATCTTCTTTTTTTCTCTTCCTCACTTTTGTTTTTCTTTGTTCTTGATGAGCTTTTTGGATTTTGTTTTGGATATATTCAACTGCTTTTCCTACTGATCTTTACTGGCTGTAGCTATTCCTGAATATAGATAAATCTTTTCCACAAACATCTATTCATCTTTGCTTTTCTATTTTTTCTTTTCTCTCTCTCTATTTTTTTAATCCTCTTCTCCACCCCTTCCTTTTCTCTTTTCCCTCCCTTCTCCTCTTTCTTTTCTCTCTCTTTTTTTATTCCCTTTTTTCCTTCACTGTCTTCTTTTTTTCCCTTCACTCTTTCTTCTTTTTTCCCTTCACTCTTTCTTTTCAATTTAACAATGTAAGTTAAATTGCTGAGCTCTCTATGCTGTATGCCCCAGGTGGCCCTCTGCTAATGTTCAGATCTCCAGATTGAGCATTAGCTAACTCTGTTTTCAGTTGGTTGATGTCCCCTCTGGTTTCCCTAGCTCACCAAGTCAATGTCCTGAACTTTTTATTAGAACACTTTTGTTATAATTGTATGTGTGGAAGTGTGTGTGTGTGTATCCCAGTATTTCTGTAATTACCTGCTTGATCTCCTTCCACTAGAACACAGGCACAAGTCACCCCCAACAAGAAGTCAACACAAACCACCCAACCAACATTTCCTTCCAAGGGCAAAAATCAAAAGAAAGAAGTAATATGAACCTAAAGCCTGGGAAAAGGAGACCTCAAGTGAAGAAAGTTGGGGGTGGGGGGAAGATGAAAAAACAGAAATACAACACAAATGAAAGAGCAAGGTAGAAACTCACAAGACCAAATAAATGAAGAGGAAATAAGTAATCTCCCTGAAAGAGAATTCAGAATAATGATAGTAAAGATGCTCCAAAGACTTGAAAATAGAATGGAGAAAATGCAAGAAGCATTTAACACAGTTAATACAATCACCATGGACATAGAAGAAATAAAGAATAAGCAAACAGAGACAAATAACACAATTACTGAAATTAAAAATACTCTAGAAGGAACCAATAGCAGAATAACTGAGGCAGAGGAACGGATAAGTGAGCTGGAGGATAGAATGGTGGAAATAACTGCTGAAGAGCAGAATAAAGGGAAAGGAATGAAAAGAATTGAGGAAAGCCTCAGAGACCTTTGGGACAATATTAAACACACCAACATTTGAGTTATAGGGGTCCCAGAGGAAGAAGAAAAAAAGAAAGGCACTGAGAAAATTTTTGAAGAAATTATAGTTGAAAACTTCCCCAACATGGGAAAGGAAATAGTCAATCAAGTCCAAGAAGTGCAGAGAGTCCCCTACAGGTTAAACCCAAGGAGAAACACATTGAGACACATATTAATCAAGCTAACAGAGATTAAGCACAAAGAAAGAATATTAAAAGCAGCAAGGGAAAAGCAACAAGTAACATACAAGGGAAAACCCATACAATTAACAGTGGATCTTTCAGCAGAAACTCTACAGGCCAGAAGGGAATGGCAGGATATATTTAAAGTACTGAGAGAGAAAAACCTACAACCATGATTACTATACCCAGCAAAGATCTCATTCAAAATTGGAGAAATCAAAAGCTTTATGGACAAGCAGAAGTTAAGAGAATTCAGCACCACCAAACCAGCCTTGCAACAAATACTAAAGGGACTTACATAGCCAGTAAACACAAGAGAAAGGAAAGACCTACAAAAACAAACCCAAAACAATCAAGAAAATGCCAATGTATCAATAATTACCTTAAATGTAAATGGATTAAATGCACCAACCAAAAGATACAGACTGACTGAATGGATACAATGTAAGACCCATATATATGCTGCCTACAGGAGACCCACTTCAGACCTAGAGACACATACAGACTGAAAGTAAAAGGATGGAAAAAGATATTCCATGTGAATGGAAACCAAAAGAAAGCTGGAGTGGCAATCCTTATTTCAGACAAAATAGACTTTAAAATAAAGAATATTATAAGAGACAAAGAAGGACACTACATAATGATCAAGGGATCAATCCAAGACATAACAATTGTAAATGTCTATGCACCCAACATAGGAGCACCTCAATACATAAGGCAAACACTAACAGGCATAAGAGGAGAAATCGACAGCAACACAATAATAGTAGGGGACTTTAACACCCCACTGTCATCAATGGACAGATCATCAAAACAGAGAATCAATAAGGAAACACAAACCTTAAATGAAACATTAGACCAAATGGACCTAATTGATATCTTCAGGACTTTCCATCCAAATGCAGAAGAATACACTTTCTTCTCAAGTGCACATGGAACATTCTCCAGGATAGACCACATCTTGGGCCACAAATCAAGCCTCAGTAAATTTAAGAAAATTGAAATTGTATCAAGTATCTTCTCTGACCACAATGCTATGAGACTAGATATCAACTACAGAAAAAAAAACAGCAAAAAACACAAACTCATGGAGATTAAACAATACATTACTAAATAACAAAGAGGTTACTGAAGAAATAAAAAAGAAATAGAAATCAAAAGATTCCTACAAACAAATGACAATGAAAACACAGTGACAAAACCTATTGGGACATAGCAAAAGCAGTTCTAAGAGGGAGGTTTATAGCAATACAGTCATACCTCAAGAAGCAAGAAAAGCAATGATAGACAGCCTAACTCTACATCTAAAGCAGCTGGATAAAGAAATACAAAAAAAAAAAACCCCAAAGTCAGCAGAAGGAAGGAGAAATAATTGAATTCAGAGCAGAAATAATTGAAAAAGAAAAGAAAGAAACAATAGCAAAGATTAATAAAGCTAAAACCTTGGTCTTTGAGAAGATTAACAAGACTGACAAACCACTAGCCAGACTCATCAAGAAAAAAAGGGAGAAAATCAAATCAATAAAATTAGAAATGAAAAAAGGAGAGGTTACAACAGACAACACAGAAATACAAAGGATCATAAGAGAATATTATGAGCAACTATATGCTAATAAAATGGACAACCTAGAGGAAATGGACAGATACTTAGAAAAGATCAGCCTCCCAAGACTGAACCAGGAAGAAATAGAAATTATGAACAACCCAATTACAAACACTGAAATTGAAACAGTGATCAAAAATCTCCCCAAAACAAAAGCCCAGGGCCAGATGGCTTCACAGGGGAATTCTATCAAACATTTAGAGAAGAGCTAATGCCTATTTTTCTGAAACTCTTCCAAAAAATTGCAGAGGAAGGAACACTTCCAAACTCATTCTACAAGGCCACAATCACCCTGATACCAAAACCAGGAAAAAGGAACACGAAAAAAGAAAATTACAGGCCAATATCACTGATGAACTTAGATGCAAAAATCCTCAATAAAAATTCTAGCAAACAGAATCCAACAACACATTAAAAAGTTCATACACCGTGATCCAGTCAGGTTTATACCAGGAATATAAAGATTCTTCAATATTTGCAAATAAATCATCATGATACACAACACCAACAAACTGAAAGATGCAGAAAAAGCCTTCAAAAAAATCCAGCATCCATTTATGATTAAAAAAAAAAAAGCTTAAAAAAATGGACATAGAAGGAACCTATCTCAACATAGTAAAGGCCATATATGAAAAACCCACAGCAAACATTATTCTCAATGGTGAAAACCTAAAAGTTTTCCCTCTAAGATCAGGAACAAGACAAGGGTGTCCACTCTCATCACTATTATTCAACATAGTTTTGGAAGTCCTAGCTACAGCAATTAGAGAAGAAAAAGAAATAAAAAGAATCCAGATCAGAAAAGAAGTAAAACTCTCACTGTTTGCAGATGACATGATACTATACATAGAAAACCCAAAAGAAACTATCAGAAAATTACTAGAGCTAATCAGTGAATTCAGCAAAGTCGTGGGATACAAGGTCAATACACAGAAATCACTTGCATTCCTATATACTAACAATGAAAAATCAGAGAAATTAAGGAATTAATACCATCCTCCACTGCAACAAGAAGAATAAAATATCTAGGAATAAACCTACCTAAGGAAACAAAAGACCTGTATACAGAAAACTATAAGACACTGATGAAAGAAATCAAAGACAACATAAACAGATGGAGAGATATTCCATGTTCTTGGCGGGGTGTGTGTGTGTGTGTGTGTGTGTGTGTGTGTGTGAAGAATCAATATTGTGAAAATGACTATACTACCAAATGCAGTCAATAGATTCAATGCGATCCTATCAAATTACCAAAGACTTTTTCCACAGAACTAGAACAAAAAATTTCTCAAATCATGTGGAAACACAAAATACTCCAAATAGCAAAAGCCATCTTGAGAAAGAAGAATGGAGCTGGAGGAATCAACCTTCCTGACCTCAGACTATACTACAAAGCTACAGTCAACAAGAGAGTATGGTACTGGCATAAAAACATATATATATATATAGACCAATGGAACAAGATAAAGAACCCAGAGATAAACCCACACCCCTATGGGTACCTTATTTTTGGCAAATGAAGCAAGAATATACAATGGGGCAAAGACAGCCTCTTCAGTAAGTGGTGCCGGGAAAATGGGACATCTACATGCAAAAGACTGAAATTAGATAGTGATCTAACACCACACAAAGATAAACTCAAAATGGATTAAAGACCTAAATGTAAGACCAGAAACTATTAAACTCTTAGAGGAGAACATAGGCAGAACACTCGATGACATAAATCAAAGCAAGATCTTCTATGACCCACCTCCTAGAGTAATGGAAATAAAAACAAAAATAAACAAGTGGGACCTAATTAAACTTAAAAGCTTTTGCACAGCAAAGGAAACTACAAACAAGGTGAAAAGACAACCCTCAGAATGGGAGAAAATAATAGCAAGGGAAACAACTGATAAAGAATTAATTTCCAAAATATACAAGCAGCTTATACAACTCAATATCAAAAAAGCAAACAACCCAATCAAAAAGTGGGAAAGGGACATGAAGAGACATTTCTCAAAAGAAGACATACAGATGGATAACAAGGACATGTAAAGATGCTCAATATCACTCATTATCAGAGAAATGCAAATCAAAACTACAATGAGATATCACCTCAAACCAGTCAGAATGGCCATCATCAAAATGTCTACAAACAATAAATGCTGGAGAGGGTGTGGAGAAAAGGGAGCACTCTTGCATTGCCATTGGGAATGTAAACTGATGCAGCCACTATGGAAGATTGTATGGAGACTCCTTAAAAAGCTAGGAATAAAACACCATATGACCTAGCAATCCCACTCCTAGGCATATACCCTGAGGAAATCAGAACTGAAAAAGACACATGTACCACAATGATTGAGGGCAGGAGGAGAAGGGGATGACAGATGATGAGATGGTTGGATGGCATCACTGATTCAATGGACATGAGTTTGGGTAAACTCTGGGAGCTGGTGATGGACAGGGAGGCCTGGTGTGCTGCAGTCCATGGGCTTGCAAAGGGTCAAACACGACTGAGCAACTGAACTGAACCACAATGTTCACTGCAGCTCTATTTACAATAGGTAGAACATGGAAGCAACCTCGATGTCCATTGATGATGAATGGATAAAGAAGCTGTGTGGTACAATGGAATACTACTCAGCCATAAAAAGGAATGCATTTGAATCTGTTCTAATGAGGTGGATGAAACTAGAGCCCATTATACAGAGTGAAGTAAGTCAGAAAGAGAAATATAAATATTGTATACTGATATATATATATATATATATATATATATATATATATATATATATGGAATCTGAAAAGATGGAACTGATGAATTTATTTTCAGGGCAGCAATGGAGAAACAGACATAGAGAACAGACCTATGGACAAGGTGGGAGGAGAGGAGGGAGAAGGGGAGATGTATGGAGAGAGTAACATAGAAATTTACAATACCATGTGTAAAACAGATAGCCAATGGGAATTTGCTGTATGACTCAGGGAACTCAAACAGGGGCTCTGTGACAGGCTGAAGGGTGGGGTGGGGAGGGAGATGGGAGGGAGGGGACATGGGTGTACCCATGGCTGATTCTTGCTGACGTATGGCAGAAAACCACAAAATTCTGGAAAGCAATTATCCTTCAATTAAAAATTAGATGCAGAGAAAGTCTTTGACAAAATTCAATACCCATTTATGATAAAAAAAAAAACTCTCCAGAAAGCAGGCATAGAAGGAACATAACTCAATATAATAAAAGAGATATATGATATGCCTACAGCAAATATTATCCTCAATGGCAAAAAACTGAAAGCATTTTGTCTAAAATCAGGAACAAGACAAGGGTGCCCACTCTCACCACTACTATTCAACATAGTTTTAGAAGTCTTAGCCACAGGGAGAAAAAGAAAAAGAAATAAAAGGTATCCAGATTGGAAAAGAAGAAGTAAAACTCTAACTGCGGATGGCATGATCCTCTACATAGAAAACCCTAAAGATATCACCAGAAAATTACTAGAGCTAATCAATGAATATAGTAAGATTTCAGGATTAATACACTGAAATCCCTTGCATTCCTATGCTCTAACAATGACAAAACAGAAAGAGAAATTAAGGAAACAACCCATTGCAATGAAAAGAATAAAATCCTTAGTAATAAATTTACCTGAGGAAACAAAAGACCTATATATAAAGAAGTATAAAACACTGAAGAAAGAAATCAAAGATGACACAAATAGATGGAGAAATACACCATGTTCGTGAATTGGAAGAATCAATAGAGTGAAAATGACTATACTACCCAAAGCAATCTATAGATTCAATGCATTCCCTTTTCAAGCTGCCAACAGTATTTTTCAGATAACTAGAACAAACAACTTCACAATTTGTATGAAAACAATAAACCTCAAATAACCAAAGCAATCTTGAGAAGGAAGAACGGAACTGGAGGAGTCAACCTGCCTGACTTCAGGCTCTACTACAAAGCTACAGTCATCAAGACAGTAGTATGGTACTGGTACAAAGACAGAAATATAGATAAATGGAACAAAATAGAAAGCCCAGAGATAAATCCACACACCTATGGACACCTTACCTTTGACAAAGGACGGAAAAATATACAATGGAGAAAAGATCATCTCTTTAACAAGAAAGTGTAGTCGCTCAGTCGTGTCTGACTCTTTGTGACCCTGTGGACTGTAGCCCACAAGGCTCCTCTGTCCATGGGATTCTCCAGGCAAGAATACTGGAGTGGGTTGCCATTTCCTTCTCCAGGGAATCTTCCCAACCCAGGGATCAAACCTGGGTCTCCTGCATCACAGGCAGATGCTTTACCCTCTGAGCCAACAAGAGGTGCTGGGAAAACTGGTCAAGCATGTGTAAAAGAATGAAGCTAGAACAATTACCATATACAAAAATAAACTCAAAATGGATTAAAGATCTAAATGTAAGACCAGAAACTAGAAAACTGTTAGAGGAAACATAGACAGAACACTCTCTGACATAAATCACAGCATGATCCTCTATGACTTACTTCCCAGAGTAATAGAAATAAAAACAAAGATAAACATATGGGAGCTAATTAAACTTAAAAGCTTTTGTACAACAAAGGAAACTATAAGCAAGGTGAAAAGACAGGCTTCAGAATGGGAGAAAACTGTAGCAAGCAAAACAACTGACAAAGAATTAATCTCCAAAATATACAAGGAGTTCATACAGCTCAATACCAGAAAAATGAACAACCCAATCAAAAAGTGGGCAAAAGAATTAAATACAGAAGCTAATAAACACAAGAAAAGATGTTCAACATCACTTATTATTAGCAAAATGCAAATCAAAACCACAATGAGGTATCATCTCACGCTGGTCAGAATGGCCATCATCAAAAAGTCTACAAACAATAAATGCTGGAGAGGGTGTGGAGAAAAGGGAACCCTCTTACACTGTTGGTGGGAATGCAAACTGGTACAGCCACTATGGAGAACAGTGTGGAGATTCCTTAAAAAACTGGGAGTAAATCTGTCATATGACCCAGTGCTGGGCACATACACCAAGGAAACCAGAACTAAAAGAGACACTGTACCCCAATGTTCATTGCAGCACTATTTACAGTAGCTGGGACATGGAGGCAACCTAGATGTCCATTTACAGGCAAACGGATAAGGAAGCTGTGGTACATATACACAATGGAATATTATTCAGCTATAAAAAGGAACGCATTGAGTCAGTTCTAATGAGGTGGATGAAACTAGAGCCTATTATACAGAGTGAAGTAAATCAGAAAGAGAAACACAAATACTATATATTAATGCATATATATGGAATTTAGAAAGATGATAATGATGACCCTATATGCAAGGCAGCAAAAGAGCACAGATGTAAAGAGCACTTTTGGACTCTGTGGCAGAAGGTGAGGGCGGGACAGTTTGAGAGAATAGCACCGAAGCATGTGTATTACCGTATGTAAAGTAGATGACCAGGACAATTGCAGTGCATGTGACAGGGCACCCAAAGCCAATGCTCTGGGACAACCCAGAAGGATGGGGTGCGGAGGGAGGTGGGAGGGGTTCAGGCTGGGGGGACACGTGTGTACCCAAGGCTGATTCTCGTCAATGTACGGAAAAACCGTCACAATACTGTAAAGTAATTATCCTCCAATGAAAATTAATTAATTAATTTAAAGAGAGAGAGAGAGAAAGTATTTATGAAAGCCTAAAGCCAAAACAGAGGAGAAAAAAAAAAAGAGATTGTAGAGAAATTTGAAGCCTCTGGTACTTAATACCAGACAGAAACATTAAACACAAGTGAGTTTCTAGCTACACTAATAACACATCACACACTGGAAACTGCTCTGTTGTTGTTCAGTCGCTAAGTCATGTCTGACTCTTTGTGACCCAGGAACTGCAGCACATATCAGGCTTTTGTTTCCTTCACCATCTCCTGGAGCTTGCTCAAACTCATGTCCATTGAGTCAGTGATTCCATCCCACTATCTCATCTTCTGTCTCCTCCTTCTCTTCCTGCCCTCAATCTTTACCAGCATCAGTCTTTTCCAATGAGTCAGTTCTTTCCATCAGGTGGCCAAAGTATTGGAACTTCAGCTTCAGCATCAATCCTTCTAATGAATATTGAAAATATTCAGGGTTGACTTCCTTTAGGATTGACTGGTTTGATCTCCTTGCTTTCCAAGGGGCTTTTGAGAGTCTTCTCCACATCACAATTTGAAAGTATCAAATCTTGGTGCTCAGCATTGTTATCTGATATATCTTGTCTGTCTTTTAACAACAACAAAAAAATTACATGGCATGCTAAAAAGCCAGAAAAAGCAGTTTTGAAGAAGCAAGACGAGCATCAGAATCAGATTTAGATATGGCACAGATGTTGATATTATGAAACAGGGACTTTGAAATATCATGATGAATATGTTAAATGCTCTAATGGAAAAAGTAGAAAACATACAAGAGCAGATTGGTAATATGAAGAGAGATGGAAAGTCTAAGAAATAATCAAAAGGAAATTCTAGAAATAAAAAACACTTAGAAATGAAGAATGCCTTTAATAAGCTCATCAGTAGACTGGACATGAGGAGATCAATGAGCTTAAGATAGGTTCACAGAAACGTCCCCAAACAAAATGCAAAGAACAGAATAACACATCCAAGAAGAGTGGGACAATTTCAAGGGGTGTAACACATGTGTAATTGGCATGCCAAACAGAGAAGAAAGAAAAGATGGAGCAGAAGAAACATTTAAGTTATACTTGATAAGAACTTTCCAAAAGTACTGACAGATAGCAAATCAAAGTTCTAGAAAGCTCAGAGAATACCAACTGGTTGTATTCCCCCAAAGGGGCAGGTGTGACAATCCACTGAGTAGGAACAAATAAAGCTTTAGTTTCCCTTTATATATTTTTTAAATTACAAATATTTTGGAAAAAAGCTTTATAATATTATCTACATATTGACCTTGGTGCCCTCATTCTGTCTTTAGACTAGGACTAATTTCCCTGTAATCAGAGAGTTATTTGAGGTGAAAAATATGGTTCTCTAACACAGAGGCTTCATAAGAGAGTGATCCCTGTCTCTTTACTTTAGTTATATGGTACCACATTGATATTTAAGTGTGGCTTCATGACTGATAAATGGATTATGATTTGTGATACATGAAAAATGGTTTTAACTAAAGTGGCCCTCATAATGTATACACACAGCTTTAAAAGATAATTCTAAGAAATGAGGCATAGTAGTGATACTAGTGAAGCAAGCAAGGAAGCAAGAAGACAGCAGAGCTGAGCATCATTTTTCTTAGTAAGAGCTCTTTTCATAGTTAAAAATATGTTATATAATTCAAAGCAGCTAAGAGACCAGAACTTAAATGTTCTCAACACACATAAAAACCTGATACCTTTGTGAGGTGATGGAGGTATTAGCTAACTCTAAGATGGTCATCACATTACAATAGATAAAAGCATACTGTTATCAGGCTCCTGCTGCTCAATGATTAAAGATCAATAGTCAAGAGAGAGACAAATGTTTGTAGAAAGTAAAATTACTTTTAGTCAGAATGCTGGTAATCTGGGGTAGACTCAGGGTTCTTCAAAATCATCTCTGAAGATTCTATCGGGCCATGAAAGCTTTCAAAGGACAACAGGGAGGTGATCTCAGCTAATCACTGAGATGGGGGGTCAGAGTTGTCACCATCCCCCACTGTGTATAGGCTTGTCACTTCTTGTGGCCTTCTTTAGATGTTATCTTGTTCATACAGTTTATGAGATTACTGAAGAGGAAGATGGGGAGTAGAGCCAGCCATCTGTTAGTTAATTATTCTTCATTTCTATTTCTTTGATCTATGGAAAGAACCAACAGGTTAGGCAAGGTATTGTGTGATCAAAAGACTTGAAAGGTGTTCTTGGGCTGGAGATGAACAGAGCATGGGAGGTCCCTGGTTTAAGGTTAGTGACAAGACAAAAGTGGCTTCCTGCAGAGAGCTCTTTCATACCAAAAACTGCTTACAAAATCAATTGCACATCTTACACTTACACAGTGTCATATGCCAATTATAACTAAATAATTAAAAAAAAAATTTTTTTCGTCAACATATTATAAGATGAAAGCAGAGCAGTCTATTTAGATTTTATAAACTTGGACAAAATATTCAAAATTATCAAGCAAACTCTTTAAAATATGCTTTCACATCTATTATCATTCATAATTTAACTTACTCTAAATGTACAATGTACATTTTTTAATATTATGCCTTTGAAATGCTCTGTTTCAACTATCACAGTAATGAAATCACAAGTACCCATATAATCCCAACTGGCTGTAAAATCCATAATGCAGAAATATGAATAATGCCAAGATATTTGACAATATTAAGATTTTGTGTTAATTTTTCTATGTTAGTAATATGGTTTATTTTAAAAAATACATATCCTTTAAAAGTACACATTGAAATATTTACAGATGAGTTATGGTACCTAGAATTTGTTTCAAAATAATTTAGGGTAGTGATCAGGGGGAGTGTATATATAAACCAAAATTTTTATGAACTGATAAGGATTAAAATGGTTTAAGAATATAGAGGGGTTTGTTTTGGTATTCAGTCTACTTTAGTATTCAGTCTACAACAGAATGGGAAAGGCTAGAGATTTTTTCAAGAAAATTGGAGATGTCAAGGGAACATTTCATGCAAGGATGGGCATGATAAAGGACAGAAACTGTAAGGACCTAACAGAAGCATAAGAGATTAAGAAGAGGTGACAAGAATATACAGAAGAACTGTACAAAAAAAAATCTTAATGACTCAGATAATCACAATGGTGTGGTCACTCACTTAGAGCCAGGTTTCTTGGAGTGTGATGTCAAGTGGGCCTTAGGAAGTATTACTACAGACAAAGCTAGTCGAGGTGACAGAACTCCAGCTGAACTATTTAAAATCCTAAAAGATGATGCTAAGTGCTGCACTCAATATATCTGCAAATTGGAAAACTCAGCAGTGACCACAGGACTGGGAAAGGTCAGTTTTCATTCCAGTCCCAAAGAAGTGCAATGCCAAAGAATGTTCAAACTACCACATAATTGCACTCATTTCACATACTAGCAAGGTAATGCTCAAAATCCTTCAAGCTAGGCTTCTCAAGAGTATATGAACCAAGAACTTCTAGATGTACAAGCTGGGTTTCGAAGAGGCAGAGGAACCAGAGATCAAATTGCCAACATTCACTGGATCATAGAGAAAGCAAGGGAGTTCCAGAAAAAACATTTGCTTCTGCTTCATTGACTACAGTTAAGACTTTGACTGTGTGAATCATAACAAAACACGGAAAACTCTTAAAGAGATGGGAGTATCATCTTACCTGGCTCCTGAGGAAATTGTGTGCAGGGAAGAAACCATGGTTAGAATCAGACATGGAACCACTGACTGGTTCAAAGTTGAGAAAGGAGTGCGACAAGGTTGTATATCGTCACTCTGCTTATTTAACATCTATGCAGAGTCCATCATATGAAATTCCAGGCTGGTTGAGTCACAAGCTAGAATCAAGATTGTTGGGAGAAATATCAGCAACCTCAGATACACAGGTGACTGCAGCCATGAAATCAGAAGACACTTGCTCCTTAGAATAAAAGCTATGACAAACCTAGACAGCATATTAAAAAGCAGAGACATCACTTTGCTGACAAAGGTCCATATAGTCAAAACTATAGTTTTTCCAGTAGTCATATACAGATGTGAGAGTTAGATCATAAATAAGCCTTAGCACCAAAGAATTTATGCTTTTGAATTTGCTGAAGAAGACTTGAGAGTCCTTTGGATAGCAAGGAGATCAAACCAGTCAATTCTAAATGAAATCAACCCTGAATATTCATTGGAAGGACTGATGCTGAAGCTGAAAGTCCAATACTTTGGTCCCCTGATGTGAAGAGCTGACTCAATGGAAAAGACCCTGATGCTGGGAAAGATTGAAGGCAAAAGGAGAAAGGGGCAGCAGAGGATGAAGTGGTTAGATAGCATCACCGATTCAATGGACATGAATTTGAGCAAATTCCAGGAGATAGTAGGACAGAGGAGACTGGCATGGTACAGTCCATGGAGTTGGAGAAAGTCAGACATGAGTTATTGTCTGAACCACAATGATAACAACTACTTTTCTTTGCCTCAAGAACCCCATGAACAGTATGAAAAGGCAAAAAACTACTTTTCTACCTGCTAACAATTTTCATATATAAAAGGTTAAAAGGACTCACCTGATGGTCCAGCAGTTAAGACTTCATGCTTCCACTGTAGGGGATGTGGGTTCCATCCCTGGTTGGGGAACTAAGATTGCAGATGCCACACAGCATGGCAAATAAAATAAAAGGTTACAAAAATTTTAATTTAGAGTCAATTTGTTGTATCACATAATGGTGACACTGTTAGGGAACTGCCTTGCCCAAGCAGGACGATTATCAATTGCCTTGAGCTGTGTCACGACAAGAGGTCCCAATAAAGAATGTGGTACTGCCTCAGAAAAAGTAGCTGGGAGAATTCAGGAGGGGCTGAAAGGAGCGAGGACATGCCAGTGCATAGTATGTCTAGTAAAACTAACCTATAAGAGTTCAGGAGGGGCCAAAAGAGGGAGGAGACGACAAGCCTCCCAGAGTCCTTATCGTTGGAACCTTGGCTGAGAGATGCCCGGCCCCCAGAAAGGACCCTGAGTCACCAAACATGGGTCAAGCAGGAAGACTGGCTAGAGGCAACCCAGAAACTAACCCTGTTACCATAAACTCTAAGCATGCAGGCCATGTAGCAGAGCGGTTCTCTCTTACCCTGCTGTTCTCCCCCACTGCCACCTCCCCAGGCACCCCCTCCCAATTAATTCTTTTGCATCAGTAAGTGCTTCTGAGTATTAGGCAAGAGCCCATTTCAGGTCCTAAAAGGGGACTCCCTTCCTGCAACAACACGATACTTTTAATAATAAATAATATTCAATTGCTTTGCTGTCACTAAATTATTACTGAAGTTGACATATTTTCAACAGAAGCAAAACATTTTATATGGTTAATTTTAAAGTTTTTATTGCTTTTAAATTTGAATTATTTTAGTGTACTTCATTTCATCTAAAGTATTATCTAAAATTCATCATTTTCTAATTTCTATCTGAATGCACTTAGTATAATATTAATGTAGTGTACACACATAATTCATAAGTAAATGTATATGCATATTTTAGGGGCATGTACTTCCAAATCATTTTCTGATAAATTCTGTATCAAAAATATTTAAACTTTTCTGTATAATGCTTTGACATCGTAAAGAAAAAAAAAAAAAACCTTTTCTACTTGAAAGCAAGTGTCCTTCCAGGGCTAGCCAGTTCTGGGAGACAGCTTCCTGCTAGGAGTCCAGAGCCACTAGTCTAGAGTCAGACCTGCTTTGCACCTGGAGGCAACATTCTTCAGTCTCAATCATTTCAGGGTCTACTTCTGCAGATTTCACTCCTGAGATACTCACACTAGCCCACAGGTTGCTCATGCAACCCTGTCCTGCTTTCCCCATGGAAGCCCAAACAAGGATTGTGTCCCGCAATCTCCCCTCCCTCCTGGTCCTCTGCCTCTTGACAACCGAGGAGGCTTTCCCAGGTGGTTCTGTTTGGCATGCTGTTTCTCCTGCCTCCAGAACCTGTGAGTATAATAAACTTTGCTGTTTTCTCAGCCTCTCCTCTGTGTTTTACTGTAGCGCACCTGACTGGCCATCTCAAAAGAACACAAAACTTACAGGTACCAAAAAAAAAAAAAAAAAAATGTTGGAGATTACTATCCCAGAAGTCATCTAGTCCACCTTCAAGCTCAACATAAGATTTTTTTCAATATCCTCTTAGCCTCTGCTTGAAATAAAGAAAAAAAAATACAGTATGGTTTTAAACTTACTGCCTCCAGAAACAGCTGACTATATTGTTAGATCCTGCTGTGAGAAACAAACAAACAATTCTTAATCTGGGCTTGCCAGGTGAGAGGAGACACTACATACAGGTGGTAGGATTGCTACTTTTATCTTACCATATGATTCAGAAGTGCTGGAAACTGATTTATCTCCCAGTCTCTGAACAAATTGATATACTCCTGCCTTCCTCACAAGGGCTCCAGAGTGTCTGACAAAAGGATTCCAGCCCAGTTAGGCCAAAGCACATTTTCCTCACTCCATCACTCAAATATCAACTTCTTATGATATATGCAGTAAACAATCCACTGATTGCCATCATCACTTAAATTAGAGAATTCAATGAGAATACTTGAATTTGGAATCTAGAGGAAAATAACGTGTTTCTTATAAGAACTTTCCTTAGGGGGGGACAAAAAACAGAGAGAGAGAGAGAGAGAGAGAGAGAGAAAGGACTTTGCCTCCATCATTAGTAAATCCCATCAAGGAAGCATGAAAATAATTTTCTCTGACCCAGCAAACAAAAAACAAACCATAAAACATGAGTTTTTACTGCTTCTTCCCAAAACTGAAGATGATGACAGCTGCTACTTTTTAATTGGCTGGGTCATGGAGTCGTTCAACTATTGATTGACCTCTGCTTAACCTTCACATTGCTTTGTTTAAAAGAAAATATTTCTCTTGGGAGAGTAAAATCATTTTCAATGACTTCAAGATTGAATTATAGGCAACAAATAGAAATACTCAATATTTGCCTGTAAAATAAACTTTAGATATAGGGTAGTATAAATCCTGGCTTAAGACAAAACTGAAAATAATAAAAAATGAAGTGTAAGAAATTTGTTGAGTGTATCCTTTACACCTACCTGAGTTATAACATTTCCAAAAATACTCAAAGCTTCTTTTTCTTTCTGCTTAAAAAAAAAAAAATCAGCTTTAGAGGGGTATGATTGACATATAAAAATGACTCAGGGCTTCTTGGCAGCATCCTCATTTGTGTGTCCTCTCACCTGCCTGCTTCAAATGCAGCCCATGAGGCACAGGTGAGCCCAGTAGGCAGCAGCTTGGCTCACAGTGATAACCCCTGGGTTAGAGGTGATTTGAGGTCATGTAGTGATTCTGACTTCCCTGGTGGCTCAGCTGGTACAGAATCTGCCTGCATTGCAGGAGACCTGGGTTCCATTCCTGGGTTGGGTAGATCCCCTGGAGAAGGGATAGGCTACCCACTCCAATATTCTGGCCTGGAGAATTCCATGGACTATATAGTCCATGGGGTCACAAAGAGTTGGACATGACTGAATGACTTTCACTTCAGTGATTCCTAAGTAGCATTAGTCTAGGTAATTCTGAACTGTGTTGTTGGGATAGAGAGATAACATTGAAAAGGGTCAAAAGTGTACAAAGAGGGGGAGGAGCCAAGATGGCGGAGGAATAGGACGGGAAGACCACTTTCTCCCCTACAAATTCATGGAAAGAACATTTGAACGCTGAGCAAATTTCACAAAACAACTTCTGATCGCTAGCAGAGGACATCAGGCGCCCAGAAAAGCAGCCCATTGTCTTCAAAGGGAGGTAGGACAAAATATAAAAGATAAAAAGGGAGTCAAAAGAGCTACGGACGGAGACCCGTCCCGGGAAGGGAGTCTTAATAGAGGAAGTTTCCAATCACCAGGAAACCCTCGCACTGGCGGGACTGGGGGAAGTTTTCGGCAATCTAACTGGGAGGAAAAATTAAACAAGGCCCACAGATTACGTGCCTAAAAGCAACTCCCAGCAGAAAAGTACCCCAGACGCCCGCACCCGCCAGCAACAAGCGGGGGCGGAACGGAGAGGAGCGGGCGGCATTGCTTAGGGTAAGGACCGGCCCGAAGACCCTGAGAGCAATTGGAGGGAGCTTTTTTTAAACTGTGGGATAGCAAGGGACAAAATTAACCGGCTGGAACACACTGCCGGCGGTTCGCAAAACAAAGGGACTGAGAAAGTCCAGAGAATAGCCGGCCCATCCCCGCTGGAGGTAGGAGGCAGGGGGAAGGGGAAAAGGGCAAACTCAGCCCCTGAGAAGCCACCCCCTCCCACACTGCAAACAGGCCCCCGGTTCCTATAAAGACTTCCTGAGACCCGACGGGCGGCGCGCGCTGGGGCCGCGGAGGGAAAAAGTGCGCCGTACCCGGGGAGAGAGGGCGCCCAAGCCTCTGGCTGCCTGGGCCGCTCGCTGCGGAGGGAAAAGGCGCGCCGCACCCGGGAGAGTGCGCCCAAGCCTCTGGCTGCCTGGGCCGCTCGACGCGGAGGGAAAAGGCGCGCCGCACCCGGGGAGAGTGCGCCCAAGCCTCTGGCTGCCTGGGCCGCTCAGGCCGGGGAAGGCACAAAACGCAGGCGCAACCGAATCCGCGCTTTTGTGGAGTACTGGAAAACTGGAACCACAGTCAACGCAGGGCCTGCTCCATGTAGAGCAGCCGGGAGCCTGAGCAGTGTAGACGGGGAAAGCACTGACACCCGTGAGAGGGGGAAACCCAGTGTGGCCGGAACACGGTGAGCGCTATCCACACAGAGCGGTATCTGTCTGCAGCGCCCCGCCCTCCCCGTAGCAGGACTGAACTGAACTAGCGAACCTAAATGGGAGATCACCTCCGCCTGCCGAAGAGACGGCAAACAGAAGCCAAATAAACAAAGGGAACCGCTTCAGAAAGGATCGGTACAACAGATTAAAATCCCTGAAGTTAACACCGACTACACCAAAAGGGGCCTATAGATATCGAGAAGTGTAAGCTGAAAAGAAGAGCTATCTGAAATTGAACTGAACCTACACTGACCACAACAACTCCAGAGAAATTCCTAGATATATATGTTTTTTTTTTTTTAATTTAAAAAAAATTTTTTTTTCTTTCCTTTTTTTTTTTATTTTTTATTTTTCTCTTTTATTTTCTTTTAAAATTCCCTATTACTCCCCCATTACTCAACTTTCATTTTCATATATTTTTACGATTTTTTTAATTAGGGAAAAAAATTTTTTTTCTTTTTCTTGTTTTTCTCTCCTATTTCCTTTTAAAGTCCTCTAATACTCCTCTATTATTCCTTAATTTTCATTTTCATTTCACTATAACCTTGCCAAAAAAAAAAAAAAAAGAGAGAGAGAAACCCTATTTTTAAACCGAACTTCATATACATTTCTAAATTTTTTGTGTGTTTTTGTTTTGTTCTTAAATATTGTATTTCAAAGAGTCTAACCTCTACGCTAGATTTTTAATCTTTGTTTTTCAGTATGTGATATAAATTTTGGACATTTAAAATCCAATATTCAGTTCCCATTTCTATTCAGGAGTGTGTTGATTACTCTCCCACTTTTGACTCTGTTTTCTACCTCAGAACACCTCTATTTCCTCCTTTCCCCTTCTCTTCCCAATCCAACTCTGTGAATCTTTGTGGGTGTCTGGGCTACGGAGAACACTTTGGGAACAGATAACTGTGTAGATCTGTCTCTCTCCTCTCGAGTCCCCTTTTTCTCCTCCTGCTCACCTATATCTCCTTCCTCCCTCTCCTGTTCTTCATGTAACTCTGTGAACCTCTCTGGTTGTTTCTCATGGTAGAGAATCTTTTCACCATTAACCTAGAAGTTTTATTATCAGTGCTGTATAGTTGGAGAAGTCTTGAGACTATCGGAAGAATAAAACTGAAATCCAGAGGCAGGAGACTTAAGCCCAAAACCTGAGAAAACCAGAAAACTCCTGACTACATGGAACATTAAGGAATAAGAGACCATCCAAAAGCCTCCATACCTACACGAAAACCAACCACCACCCAAGAGCCAATAAGCTCCAGTACAAGACATACCATGCAAATTCTTTAGCAACGCAGGAACATAGACCTGAGTGTCAACATACAGGCTGTCCAAAGTCACACCTAACACATAGACCCATCGCAAAACTCATTACTGGACACTCCATTGCACTCCAGAGAGAAGAAATCCAATTCCATGCACCAGAACGCTGACACAAGCTTCCCTAACCAGGAAACCTTGACAAACCAATCGTCCAACCCCACCCACTGGGTGAAACCTCCACAATAAAAAGGAACCTCAGACCACAAGAATACAGAAAGCCCACTCCAGACACAGCAATCTAAACAAGATGAAAAGGCAGAGAAATACCCAACAGGTAAAGGAACATGAAAAAAGCCCACCAAGTCAAACAAAAGAGGAGGAAATAGGGAATCTACCTGAAAAAGAATTTAGAATAATGATAATAAAAATGATCCAAAATCTTGAAAACAAAATGGAGTTACAAATAAATAGCCTGGAGACAAAGGTTGAGAAGATGTAAGAAATGTTTAACAAGGACCTAGAAGAAATAAAAAAGAGTCAATTAAAAATTAATAATGCAATAAATGAGATCAAAAACACTCTGGAGGGAACCATGAGTAGAATAACAGAGACAGAAGATAGGATAAGTGAGTTAAAGATAAAATGGTGGAAATAAATGAAGCAGAGAGGAAAAAAAGAAAAAAGAATCAAAAGAAATGAGGACAACCTCAGGGACCTCTGGGACAATGTGAAATGCCCCAACATTCGAATCATAGGAGTCCCAGAAGAAGAAGACAAAAAGAAAGGCCATGAGAAGTTACTCGAGGAGGTAATAGCTGAAAACTTCCCTAAAATGGGGAAGGAAATAGCCACCCAAGTCCAAGAAACCCAGAGAGTCCCAAACAGGATAAACCCAAGGCCTAAACACCCCGAAACACCCCAAGACACATATTAATCAAATTAACAAAGATCAAACACAAAGAACAAATATTAAAAGCAGCAAGGGAGAAATAACAAATAACACACAAAGGGATTCCCATAAGGATAACAGCTGATCTATCAATAGAAACCCTGCAGGCCAGAAGGGAATGGCAGGACATACTTAAAATAATGAAAGAGAATAACCTACAACCTAGATTACTCTACCCAGCAAGAATCTCATTCAGATATGAAGGAGTACTCAAAAGCTTTACAGACAAGCAAAAGCTGAGAGAATTCAGCACCACCAAACCAGCTCTTCAACAAATACTAAAGGATCTTCTCTAGACAGGAAACACAGAAAGATGGTGTAAACGTGAACCCCAAACAACAAAATAAATGGCAACGGGACCATACCTGTCAATAATTACCTTAAATGGAAATGGGTTGAATGCCCCAACCAAAAGACAAAGGCTGGCTGAATGGATACAAAAGCAAGACCCCTATATATGCTGTCTACAAGAGACCCACCTCAAAACAAGGGACACATACAGACTAAAAGTGAAGGGCTGGAAAAAAAATATTCCACGCAAATGGAGACCAAAAGAAAGCAGGAGTCACAATACTCATATCAGATAAAATAGACTTTCAAATAAAGGCTGTGAAAAGAGACAAAGAAGGACACTACATAATGATTAAAGGATCAATTCAAGAAGAAGATATAACAATTATAAATATATATGCACCCAACATAGGAGCACCGCAATATGTAAGGCAAACGCTAACGAGTATGAAAGAGGAAATTAATAGTAACACAATAATAGTAGGAGACTTTAATACCCCACTCACAACTATGGATAGATCAACTAAACAGAAAATTAACAAGGAAACACAAACTTTAAAGGACACAATGGACCAGCTAGACCTTATTGACATCTATAGGACGTTTCACCCCAAAACAATCAACTTCACCTTTTTCTCAAGTGCACACGGAACCTTCTCCAGAATAGATCACATCCTGGGCCATAAATCTAGTCTTGGTAAATTCAAAAAAATTGAAATCATCCCAGTCATCTTTTCTGACCACAGTGCAGTAAGATTAGATCTCAATTACAGGAAAAAAAAATATTAAAAATTTAAACATATGGAGGCTAAACAACACGCTTCTGAATAACCAACAAATCATAGAAGAAATCAAAAAAGAGATCAACATATGCATAGAAATGAATGAAAATGAAAACACAACAACCCAAAACCTATGGGACACTGTAAAAGCAGTGCTAAGGGGAAGATTCATAGCATTACAGGCCTACCTCAAGAAACAAGAAAAAAGTCAAACAAATAACCTAACTCTACACCTAAAGCAACTAGAGAAGGAGGAAATGAAGAACCCCAGGGTTAGTAGAAGGAAAGAAATCTTAAAAATTAGGGCGGAAATAAATGCAAAAGAAACTAAAGAGACCATAGCAAAACTCAACAAAGCTAAAAGCTGGTTTTTTGAAAAAAATAAACAAAATTGACAAACCATTAGCAAGACTCATTAAGAAACAAAGGGAGAAGAACCAAATTAACAAAATTAGAAACGAAAATGGAGATCACAACAGACAACACTGAAATACAAAGGATCATAAGAGACTACTACCAGCAGCTCTATGCCAATAAAATGGACAACTTGGAAGAAATGGACAAGTTCTTAGAGAAGTGTAACTTTTCCATAACTGAACCAGGAAGAAATAGAAGATCTTAACAAACCCATCAGAAGCAAGGAAATCGAAACTGTAATCAGAAATCTTCCAGCAAACAAAAGCCCAGGACCAGATGGCTTCACAGCTGAATTCTACCAAAAATTTAGAGAAGAGCTAACACCTATCTTACTCAAACTCTTCCAGAAAATTGCAGAAGAAGGTAAACTTCCAAATTCATTCTATGAGGCCACCATCACCCTAATTCCAAAACCAGACAAAGATGCCACAAAAAAAGAAAACTACAGGCCAATATCACTGATGAACATAGATGCAAAAATCCTTAACAAAATTCTAGCAAACAGAATCCAACAACATATTAAAAAAATCATACACCATGACCAAGTGGGCTTTATCCCAGGAATGCAAAGATTCTTTAATATCCGCAAATCAATCAATGTGATACACCACATTAACAAATTGAAAGATAAAAACCATATGATTATCTCAATAGATGCAGAAAAAGCCTTTGACAAAGGTCAACATCAATTTATGATTAAAACTCTCCAAAAAGCAGGAATAGAAGGAACATACCTCAACATAATAAAAGCTATATATGACAAACCCACAGCAAGCATTACCCTCAATGGTGAAAACTTGAAAGCATTTCCCCTGATATCAGGAACAAGACAAGGGTGCCCACTCTCACCACTCCTATTCAACATAGTTTTGGAAGTGTTGGCCACAGCAATCAGGGCAGAAAAAGAAGTAAAAGGAATCCAGATAAGAAAAGAAGAAGTGAAACTCTCTCTGTTTTCAGATGACATGATCCTCTACATAGAAAACCCTAAAGACTCTACCAGAAAATTACTAGAGCTAATCAACGAATACAGTAAAGTTGCAGGATATAAAATTAACACACAGAAATCTCTTGCATTCCTATATACTAACAATGAGAAAACAGAAAGAGAAATTAAGGAAACAATACCATTCACCATTACAACAAAAAGAATAAAATACTTAGGAGTATATCTACCTAAAGAAACAAAAGACCTATACATAGAAAACTATAAAACACTGATGAAAGAAATCAAAGACACACAAACAGATGGAGAAATATACCGTGTTCATGGATTGGAAGAATCAATATTGTCAAAATGGCTATACTACCCAAAGCAATCTATAGATTCAATGCAATCCCTATGAAACTACCAACGGTATTTTTCACGGAACTAGAACAAATAATTTCACAATTTGTATGGAAATACAAAAAAACCTTGAATAGCCAAAGTAACCTTGAGAAAGAAGAATGGAACTGGAGGAATCAACCTGCCTGACTTCAGACTATACTACAAAGCCACAGTCATCAAGACAGTTTGGTACTGGCACAAAGACAGAAATATAGATCAATGGAACAGAATAGAAAGCCCAGAGATAAATCCATGAACCTATGGTCACCTTATCTTCGACAAAGGAGGCAAGCATATACAATGGAAAAAAGACAACCTCTTTAACAAGTGGTGCTGGGAAAACTGTTCAACCACCTGTAAAAGAATGAAACTAGAACACTTTCTAAGACCATACACAAAAATAAACTCAAAATGGATTAAAGATCTAAATGTAAGACCAGAAACTATAAAACTCCTAGGGGAGAACATAGGCAAAACACTCTCCAACATAAATCACAGCAGGATCCTCTATGACCCACCTCCCAGAATTTTAGAAACAAAAGCAAAAATAAACAAATGGGACCTAATGAAACTTAAAAGCTTTTGCACAACAAAGGAAACTATAAGCAAGGTGAAAAGACAGCCCTCAGATTGGGAGAAAATTAATAGCAAACGAAGCAACAGACAAAGGATTAATCTCAAAAATATACAAGCAACTCCTCCAGCTCAACTCCAGAAAAATAAATGACCCAATCAAAAAATGGGCCAAAGAACTCAACAGACATTTCTCCAAGGAAGACATACAGATGGCTAACAAACACATGAAAAGATGCTCAACATCACTCATTATCAGAGAAATGCAAATCAAAACCACAATGAGGTACCATTACATGCCAGTCAGGATGGCTGCTATCCAAAAGTCTACAAGCAATAAATGCTGGAGAGGGTGTGGAGAAAAGGGAACCCTCTTACACTGTTGGTGGGAATGCAAATTAGTACAGCCACTATGGAAAACAGTGTGGAGATTTCTTAAAAAGCTGGAAATAGAACTGCCATATGACCCAGCAATCCCACTTATGGGCATACACACCGAGGAAACCAGATCTGAAAGAGACACGTGCACCCCAATGTTCATCGCAGCACTGTTTATAATAGCCAGGACATGGATGCAACCTAGATGCCCATCAGCAGACAAATGGATGAGGAAGCTGTGGTACATATACACCATGGAATATTACTCAGCCATTAAAAAGAATTAATTTTAATCAGTTCTAATGAGATGGACGAAACTGGAGCCCATTATACAGAGTGAAGTAAGCCAGAAAGATAAAGACCATTACAGTATACTAACACATATATATGGAATTTAGAAAGATGGTAACGATAACCCTATATGCAAAACAGAAAAAGAGACTCAGATGTATAGAACAGACTTGTGGACTCTGTGGGAGGAGGCGAGCATGGGATGTTTCAAGAGAACAGCATCGAAACATGTATATTATCTAGGGTGAAACAGATCACCAGCCCAGGTTGGGTGCATGAGACAAGTGCTCGGACTTGGTGCACTGGGAAGACCCAGAGGGATAGGGCGGAGAGGGAGGTGGGAGGGGGGACCGGGATGGAGAATACATGTAAATCCATGGCTAATTCATTTCAATGTATGACAAAAACCACTGCAATGATGTAAAGTAATTAGCCTCCAACTAATAAAAATAAATGTAAAAAAAAAAAGAAATAAAAGAAAGTATATACTTAAAAAAAAAGTGTACAAAGAAATATAATAATGGATGCAAAGTCTGATGCAACAGGACTGAAAGGAGATGACAAAGAGGTTGCCACAAGAATAAAGAGTTAAACAAAGATAGATGTAGAATATGGTTTGGGTCTAGCAGTTCATTAGGTCTAAGACTCCCCTTCTAACCTGGAGCCCAAGTCTGCTGTGGAAGCCAGCTTGCAAGGAAGGCATCCTGCCCACCCCCACCCCCCCGCAATCCCACCCTCCAGTCCCTCCCCTGTGCTGGACTTGAGGGCCTGGGAGGAGGAAGGAGACCCTGGCCATCCCCACACAGGCCCCTCATCCAACCAGGCCCTGATGCTGAGCATCAGGACTGTCTTGGGACAGAGAGGGGAGACAGCTTCCAAAAGTTAGGTATAATCAACACAATATACAAGGTGAATGACTCTAGGCAAGAAAGTGATGAGATGGATTGCACTGCATCTCTGGTTTGGGTCAGGGACTCAGCCTTCTACTTTGCAGCAGCTTTTGTGCATTTGAAATATTCTGGGCTCTTAACCAAGTGTGCTTTTCTACACCTTGGTAAGGGGTGTGTGGACTTGGCTATGAAAGAGTGCAGCCCTGTGTGACTCTTCCAGGTTCAGGGGAAAAATGGCTGGAAAGTGTGGGGGCCATGACTCTGTAGCAGTGCTTTGAACTGGCAGATTCATTCAGCTTAGTCCAAAGAGCAGCTGTGCTTCTGTGTTCCACGTTCCTGTTGCATCTGCCCAGTGGGAGTCCACCTTCTCTCTGGGTGAGCACCCCTTTCCTCAAACTATTATGCTCAGCACAATTAGAGAATGTCCTGTCATCTAAAGTGGCAAGCACAGCCACAGCTCACAAAAGCACCGTGTCCCAGATGATAACCCAAACTCTGCATCTGATTTCTCATCTCTCTCCATCTGAAGTCTTTTTCTTGGAGCAGGTTATTGACAGCAGGAACTGTAATCTGTAATCTCTCCATATTGGATGTTACTTTTACCTTAAACTTTGTGTTCTATTGCTTTTGCTACTAGTTAAGAATGTTGCCTATAGTCCAAAATACACAGGATAACCCATTCTCCAAGTTTTGACCTTTAACGTTGTAACACTTCCATTCACAGAGAGATAAAAATTTGCAGAACAGAGAGTAGCATTTGTCTTGTTGGACTTTTATAGGAACATTGTGAACAGATCTATGTGGACAGCTGCAAGAACAAAGGGATCTGACACCAACAAGCTTGCAACAACCAACCACGCCCCACACCTTTTAGTTTAAAAGAAGCCTGAACTCTAACTCAGGTTAGATTGTTCTTTGGGACATTTGTTCACCATCCTGCCTTTCTGCGGGCTTTCCAAAGTCACTATTCTTTGTCTCCCAACAAATTTTCTACAGATGTGTTGGCCTTTTTCATGGGGAGCAGGAAGAGCTCAGACTTGGTAATGGAAGTACCTGGTCTCCTTTACCCCCTTTCTCCTGTCCTACTGTTTCTTCTTTCCCAACTTGTTATTTTTCTAGGTTTTCTGGTCCTTCCTGTGTTGATAGGAGACAGCAGAGAGGAGAGGTAATGGGAGTTAGGATAAGAGGTGACAATCACAGCAATCCATCTAGTTTCTCCTCCAAAACTTTCTCCATAAAATTATTTGAATGCTCATCCTTCTGCTTTGTCATATTTCTGATGTGAGGGAGGGAGTATAAGCTTTTCATAAATGAACTGGCTGTTTCATTTGAAGTTTACCACTTCCTTGAAGGCAGAACCACATGTACTGTGATGCTTCATTCAAAAGCCCCAGTTTAATAAACTGTTGTAACTGTGTCCTGGAGTGTTGGTCTTCTAGTCAGTCTGAGTTGCTGTAACAAAGTACCATAGCCTAGGTGGTTTAGAAACAATAAAATTTACTTCTCACAGTTCTGAAGCCTTGAAGTTCATGATCAGTGTGCCCACCTGTTCAGGTTCTGAAAGGACCTCCTTCCTGTTTGCAGACAGTCAATTTTATTTTTATCTCACATGGCCAAAAAGCAAGAGAGCACTCGCAGGTCTCTTTTATAGGAACACTAATCTCATTCATGAGAGCTCTTCCCTCATAATTTAATAGCTTTCTAAAGGCCCCACTTCTTAATACCACTATTTTGGGAATTAGATTTCAACATATGGTGCTCGCTTCGGCAGCACATATACTAAAAATTGGAAAGATTTCAACATATGCATTTTGGGACACCAATTTTCAGTATCCAGCAGTAGGTGTTTATGAAACTTTCATTGCTCACCACATGACTTGTCAATAGATGGAGAGACAAGTCGCTGGGACAAGGGATTGTGACTTTATTTGGAAAACCAGCAGACTGAGAAAACAGTGGACTACTGTCCCAAAGAAGCATTCTTCCTCAGTTAGAATTTAGGCTTCTTTTAGACTAAAAGGGGAAGGGGCATAGTCAGTTGTTGCAAACTTCCTGTTGTTGGAATCCCTTGTTCTTACAGCTGTCCACCGAGGTCAGGTCACAATGTTCCTGTTATTCTCTGTTTTGCAACTTAAAAAAAATCTCTGTATGAATGGAAAAGGGTTATACCTTTAAAAATCAGAGCCTTGAGAATGGGCTATCATGTATATTTCAGGCTATAGGCAGTATTCTTAACTTGTAGCAAAAGCAATAGAACATAGAGTTTAAAGAAACAGATCTGATAAGGAGTCAGATTTGTTCTTCCCTACTTGTAAATCAGGAAGAGAAAAATAATTATATTAACACACGTACAACATGTACAGATGAACCTATTTTCAAGAATAGAGATGCAGCATAGGAAACGGATGTGTGGACTGGGGGTAGGGTAGAGAGGTGGATAAATGAGGAGATTAGGACTGACATGTATGCAATGCCATGTATAAAACAGATGGCTGCTGGGAATCTGCTGTATTACATAGGACACCCAGCTTGGTCCTAGAGGGGGCAGGGTGGGGGTTAGAAGGAAGGCTCAAGAAGGAGGGACTATACGTAGACATAGAGTTGATTCACTTCATTTTACATGGTGAAGCAACTCTATTCCAATAAAATTTTTTCGTTGAGAAAAGAAAAAAGAAAACACTGAGGTATAGAGTGGCTGACAGTCGGAGGTCTCAGACTGGGTGGTCTGGAATGCCCTATTTAGGGTATAAGGTGTGAGCAGAGATGTGAAAATAATGGGGAAATGAACCATGCAAACATGAGGAGAGGACAGCAAAGTGAAAACGCCATATGAAAAATGTGTTGGAGGGAGACCCAGGATACAAGTGAGATGGATGGCACAGGGAAGGAACAATGCAGGAGGTAGACACTGGAGAGAAAAGTAGCAGTTGGATCATGCAAAGCTTTAAGGAGCAAAGCAGGGTGTTTAGATTTTGTCTTAAGCATGGCTGCAAATATTTAGGGTGTTAAGCAGTAATTTACAGAATCTTATTTATTTTCCCTGTGGAAAACTAATAAACAGAAACCATAATTGAATAGAGTTGAGAGGCTAGAAGATGAAGCTCTCTTAGTCCTGTGTGGATGGGGGAGCCAAGGGAAGGTCTCCCCTTCTTTCCTGACAAGGATTCAGCCAGTGAAAAGCCATGGACACTGTTTGTGACAGTCCCCTCCACCTCCTACATCTTTATCTCCTGTGTGAAGGAATTCTCCTATTCATCTGTGCTGGGGACTGGCAAGTGGCCTGCCATAGTTGCAGATCTCAAATTGCAATTCTCTGCCAAATCCAAAGAAACCCATCTTTGCTGGAGAAATATCTGGAAACACATTTGTTTTATGTCGACACTTTGGGGCACAGATGAAGACAAGAGGAGCTGCCCAGTGGCTCTGAGGCTGGCTGGCTTACAGGAGTGGTACCCACGCTGAGCCCATTGGGCTCCCTGATTTCTCATCAACTCAGGAGCTTGAAGGTATGGCCTCCTGCATTCAAGCTCATGCCCTCTTGCTTTCTTTGTGTTTGGACCTCCCCAGGCTTTACTCAGGACCTATTGAAAGGTTATATTTTTCTAGAACTCATTTGGCACTTTGGTCTGATCTGAGATCAGACTCTTTCATGGAAGCTGGTTGAAATGGTGTTTGGCACATCCCCTTTGGAACAAGGGCTATTTCTCTGAAACAGCTAGTTTTTCTCTCATCAAACTTTCTTCACCCCTTAAACTCTCCATTCTCTTTCCTTTTGAACTTGCCAGAACCCATCCCTTTAAAATGAAGCTTTCTGAGGATCCAGGAGCTAAAGTCTAAATTTCTCATGCTCCATGGACTAAAGCTGAACTGTGAGCCATACTCAAATATTTTTTCCCGAATAACCCCACATTCTCCCAGATTTGGTGAGGAATTTAATATAGTCATTCAAATGTATCAACCTGGTTGATCTGACTTACATCAGCTGGTTTACATACTTTTTGGTGAAGGCCAGGTCCAGCATTCAATGAAACCACTAATTGGGAAAGTCCAGAGGTGTCTCTAGAATTATACCTGATAGAAAAGTTGCTAGCTTATATGATCAGGCTCAGGCAACTGCTAAGTGAGTTCATCACATTTTTTCAAAGCTACTTAGTTCATGACTATTACAATCAACCTCAAATTATTTTTAAAGAAAATTCTGGTCTTCTTTGGATGTTGGTTCCACCCAAGTGGCTTTTACCTCTATGTTTATTTGGGGGCTGAGCTGAGACCTTTCATTTCTTGTAAAAAGAACAAGGATGCAATAAGAAATTATGTCCACTCCAGATTCAGTTAATCCAGCAAAGCAACTCTCTCATCCACTAGATGTGTTTCCTCAGAGGAAGACCACCATGAATGTTAATCTTCAAATCCAGCAGAGAAAAGCTCCTGGATGAAACCAAAACTCTCCTAGTTTTTGCTATTTCTGCAAAGAGCTAGGACATGGGAAAACTGACTGTTACAACTTTAAGGTGCCTTCAGCCCTTAGAGTTTCCAGCATCCTCCCAATTCTAAGGATGCTAAGGAATGAGGCTCTGCAGGGGCTCATCTCAATCCTAACTCTTAATTGGTTTGGAAAAACATTTCTCCAGATTGGGGATGAATCTCTTTCAGTCCTAGCTGATGTGAGAGCCACACCCCTGGTGATCAACCCCATCACTGTAAAGCAGCCCCAGCCTCGGAGGACTAAAACAGCTCCAGTAGTGGGGATTTCTAAAAACCTAAAGAGGATCCTGTCTCTGAACCTAATCCCTTTTGTTCTGACTCTTTAAGAGAAATATTCCCCTTAATCCTTAGTTACTCTGCTCCTATCTATTTATTAGGCTAATTGGAACACTGTCATGCTGGAATTTCCTTCTCCCAAAGAGGGAAGTATTCTAGAAATTAACAGTAGTCATCAAAGCAACCAATCAAGTGAAATAAATGATCCTTTGACACCTTTTATTTGCTCCGTCTGTGAGGTGACTCAGTGGTAAAGAATCTGCCTGACCATGCAGAAGATGCCATAGATGTGGGTTCAATCCCTGGTCTGGAAGATCCAATGGAAGAGGAAATGGCAACTCACTCCAGTATTCTTGCTTAGAAAATCCCACGGACAGAGTAGCGTGGTGGACTACTGTCCATGGGGTCGCAAAGAGTCAGATATGACTGAGCAACTGAGCACACGATCATTGATCATTTGTCTTCACTGAATCAGTCACCACCCTCCTTATGGGCAAAATCTCCAACTGATATTACAAAATTTACAGCACACTTCCCATCGTAATTCAGTTTGTTATTGTTGTTCAGTCATCAAGTTGTGTCCAACTCCTTGCGCCTCCATGGACTGAAGTACGCTAGGCCTCCCTGCCCCTCACCATCTCCTGGAGTTTGCCCAAGTTCATGTCCATTGAATCAGTGATGCCATCCAACCATCTCATCCTCTGTTGCCCTCTTCTTCTGCCTTCAGTCTTTCCCAGCATCAGGGTCTTTTCCAATGAGTCGGCTCTTCCCGTGAGATGACCAAAGTATTAGAACTTCTTCCAGTTAATATCTAGGGTTAATTTCCTTAGATCCCTCAAGATCTCATCCCAGAATTAGTTAATACCCTATAGGATAAAGAGCCCTTTAAGGCATAAAGTGTCCTTTAAGGCAAAAACTAGTTGCTGAACAACCATTGACAGGAGGGTGTTGGAATCCACCAAAAAAAGATACCCCATGTCCAAGGACAAAAGAGAAGCTGCAACAAGATGGTAGCACAGGCGAAATCAATTATAAAGCTAAGCCTAATACCTGCCAGAGACTCTTAGAGAGCACAAACAAAACCATGTGCACACCAGGACCCAGGGAATGCAACAACGACCCCCACCAGGGACTGAACTGGACCTGCCTGAGTGTTTGAGGGTCTCCTGAGGAGGCATGAGTCAGCAGTGGCCTGCTCCAAGGACAGGGGCGCTAGCAGCAGCAGTCATGGCAGGGAGAGTATGTGGCATAAATCTCGGGAAGGTCTCCGTTAGTCCCACCATAGAGCCGCCAAGCAGATGACCCACAAGGTGGAGAACAGCTAGCCACAGAAGTTCTCGCTGCAGGCCCTACAACAAACTTCCCAGCCTGGGACCTGGCAAAGGGACTAGGAATTCTCGGGGAATCTGACTTTGAAGGTCAGTGGGATTTGATTACAGAATTTCCACAGGACCGGGGAAACAGACTCTTGGAGGGCACAAGCAAAATCTTGTGTGCACCAGGACCCAGGAGAAATTAGCAGTAACCCCACAAGAGATTGAGCCAGACTCACCTGTGAGTGTCCAGAAGCCTCCAGTGAACTGGTGAGTGATCAGTGGCTGCCAGAGGATCAGGGGTGCTGGCAGCAGCAGTCCTGGAAGGTGCAGCACATTGGCACAAGTCCTCTTAGAGGAAGTCCCCATTAGGTCTAACAAGGACTATAACCCTGCCATGGAGACCACAAGACTCCAGGACTGGGCTTCTCAGGTCAGTTTACAGGGAAGGAGTGCAGCCCCACCCAGAAGCAGATAACTGGATTAGAGACTTACTGAGCATGGCCCTGCCCACCAGAGCAAGATTCAGTTTTCCCCACTGCCAGTCCCTTCCATCAGGAAGCTTGCACAAGCCTCTTACCACATCTATCAGAAGGCAGTCCAAATGAAAACCACAATTACAGAAAACTAACCAAAATTATCACATGGATCACAGATTTGTGTAACTCAATGAAACTATAAGCCATGCCATGTAGGGCCACACAAGATGGATGGGTCTTGGTGGAGAGTTCTGATGAAATGTGGTTCCCTGGAGAAGGGAATGGCAAACCACTTCAGCATTCTTGCCCTGAGAACCCATGTAAAAGTGAAAGTGAACAGTATGAAAAGACAAAAAGATATAACACTGAAAGGTGAAAGCCCCCAGGTCGGTAGGTGCCCATTAAAACTAGAGAAGAGCAGAGAAATACCTCCAGAAAAAATGAAGAGGCTGAACCAAAACAAGAAGGACACCCAGTTGTAGATGTGTCCAATGGTGAAAGTAAAGTCCAATGCTATAAAGAACAATGTTGCATAGGAAACTGGAATGTTAGGTCCATGAATCAAGTGGGTCAAACAGAAGATGGCAAGAGTGAACATCAACATTTTAGGAATCAGTGAACTAAAATGGACCAGAATGGGTGCATTTAATTCTGATGACGACTATATTTATTACTGTGGGAAAGATTCCCTTAGAAGAAATGAAGTAGCCCTCATAGTCAACAAAAGAGTCCAAAATGCAGTACTTGGGTGCAATCTCAAAAAAGACAGAATTATCTTGGTTTGTTTCCAAGGCAAACCATTCAACAACACAGTAATCCAAGTTTATGCTCCAACCACTAATGCTGAAGAAGATCAAGTTGACTATCTCTGTGAAGATCTATAAGACCTTCTAGAACTAACATTGAAAAAAGATGACCTTTCATCATAAAGGACTGGAATGCAAAAGATGGAGGTCAAGAGATACCTGGAGTAACAGGCAAGTTAAGTCTTAGAGTACAAAATTTTAAACAGGGAAAAGGCTAATAGAATTTTGCCAAGAGAATGCACTGGTCATAGCAAACACCCTCTTCAAACAACACAAGTGACAAGTCTACACATGGACATCACCAGATGGTCAATACTGAAATGAGACTGATTACACTGATTACATTCTTTGAGGCTGAAGGTGGAAGCACTCTATACAGTTAGCAAAAGCAAAGCTGAGAGCTGACTGTGGCTCAGATCACAAGCTCCTTATTGCAAAATTCAGACTTAAATTGAAGAAAGTAGGGAAAACCACTAGGCCATTCAGGTATGACCTAAATCAAATCCCTTATGATTATACAGTGGAAGTGACAAATAGATTCAAGGGATTAGATCTGATAGAGTGCCTGAAGAACTATGGACAGAGGTTTGTAACATTGTACAGGAGGCAGTGACCAAAACCATTCCAAAGAAAAAGAAATGCAAGAAGGCAAAATGGTTATCTGAGGAGACCTTACAAATAGCTGAGAAAGGAAGAGAAGCAAAAAGCAAAGGAGAAAGAGAAAGATAAATCCATCTAAAAGCAGAGTTCCAAAGAATAGCAAGGAGAGATAAGAAAGGCTTCTTAAATGAACAATACAAAGAAATAGAGGAAAACAATAGAATGGGAAAGACTAGAGATCACTTCAAGAAAATTAGAGATACCAAGGGAATATTTCATGCAAAATGAAAGTGAAAGTTGCTCAGTCCTGTCCGACTCTTTGCAACCCCATGGACTATACAGTCCATGGAATTCTCCAGGCCAGAATACTGGAGTGGGTAGCCTATCCCTTCTCCAGCGGATCTTCCCAACCCAGGAATAGAACTGGGGTCTCCTGCATTGCAGGTGGATTCTTTACCAACTGAGCTATCAGGAAAGTCTGATTTTATGCAAATATGGGCACAATAAAGGACAGAAACAGTATGGATTTAAAAGAAGCTGAAGATATTAAGAAGAGGTAGCAAGAATACATAGAAGAATTATACAAAAAAGGCCTTAATGACCTGGGCAACATGATGGTATTGTCACTTACCTAGAGACAGACGTCCTGGAGTATAAAGTCAAGTGGGCCTTTTTACTGAGAACAAAGCTAGTGGAGGTGGGTAAATTCTAGCTGAGCTATTTAAAATCCTAAAAGATGATGCTATTAAAGTGTTGCATTCAAAATTTCAGCAAATTTTGGAAACTCAGCAGTGGTCACAGGACTGGAAAAGCTCAATTTTCATTCCAATCCCAAAGAAAGGCAATGCCAAAGAATGCTCAAACTACCGCACAGTTGCACTCATTTTACATGCTAGCAAGGTAATGTTCAAAACCCTTCAAACTAGGCTTCACAGTATGTGAGCTGAGAACTTCTAAGGGACAGTCTAGATTGAGAAAAGGCAGAGGAACCAGAGATCAAATTGGCAATATTAATTGGATCACAGAAAAAGCAAAGCCATTCCAGGAAAACATTTCCTTCATTGACTACATTCAAGCCTCTGACTGTGTGGATCACAACAAACTGTGGAAAATTCTTAAAAAAGATGGAAATACCTGATCACATTACCTGCTTCCTGTGAAACCTGTATGCAGGTCAAGAAGCAACAGTTAGAACCAGACATGGAACAATGGTCTAGTTCAAAATAGAGAAAGGAGTACCTCAAGGCTGTGTATTGTCACCTTGCTTATTTAACCTATATGCAGAGTACATCATGCAAAATGCCAGGCTGGATGAAGCACAAGCTGGAATCAAGATTGCCAGGAGAAACATCAATAACCTCAGATACAAAGATGACACTACCCTAATGGCAGAAAGCAAAGAGGAACTAAAAGCATCTTGATGAAGGTGAAAGAGGAGAATAAAAAAAACTGGCTTAAAGCTCAGCATTCAGAAAGCTAAGATCATAGCATCCAGTTCTACCACCTCATAGCAAATAGATGGGGAAAAAGTGGAAACAATGACAGATTTTATTTTCTTGAGCTCCAAAATCACTGTGGATGGTGACTGAGCCACAAAATTAAAAGATGCTTGTTCCTTTGAAGAAAAGCTATGAGGAACCTCCACAGCCTATTAAAACTCAGAGGCATCACTTTGCCCACAAAGGTCCATATAGTCAAAACTATGGGGTTTTTTTTCTTTTCTTCTTTATTTCTTTTTTTTCTTTTTTTTCATAACTATGGTTTTCTCAGTTGTCATGTACAGATGTGAGAGTTGGAGCATAAAGAAGGCTGAGCACAGAAGAATCGATGCTTTAGAATAGTAGTGTTGGAGAAGACGCTTGAGAGTCCCTTGGTCAGCAAGGAGATCAAACCAGTCAATCCTGAATGAAATCAAGCTTGAATATCATTGGAAGGACTGATGCTGAAGCTGAAACTCCAGGATTTTGGCCACCTGATGGGACAAGCAGACTCACTGGGAAAGACCCTGATGCTGCAAAAGATTGAGGGTGGGAGGAGAAGGGGTGTGACAGAGGATGAGATGGTTGGAAGGCATCACTGACTCAATGGATATGAGTTTGAGCAAACTCCAGGAGATGGTGAAGGACAAGGAAGTCTGGCGTGCTGCAGTCTATGGGTTGCAAAGAGTCAGACACGACAGAGTGACTGAACAACAACAAAGGCATAAAGTTCACAGTGGAAAATTAGAGGTCTCAAGGCCTCTTATCCCTTGTACAAACTCTATAACTTTTCTATTTTACCAGTGAAAAAATGTAAGGGCCAAGGATGGAGTTTTGTCTGGGGCTTCTGACTGGTAAAGGACATTGCTATCCTTTGACACTTAATTTTTTCCAACCTCATTTGTTACTGACATCCAACCCCACTGGAAGTAATTTGTTCACTGTAAATTATTTGTGCAGTGCATTCTTCTGGATGCAATTGATGAAACTAGTCAATATTTTTTTTGCCTTCACTTGGAAAGAGAAACATTCATCCATATACTGAAAACTAATAAAATGCTTTAAATCCATTATACATTCTCAACTGAAACAAAAAGGTACAGCCTGAAAGTTGAGAATTATGTTTATTTTGTGGACATACTAAAGACTTAAGCCCAGAAGACACCCTGTTAGATAGCCCCAAGGGACTGATCTGAAGATGTAACGGATGAACCAGGATATATACATGTTTTTGAAAAATAAAAAAATAAAAAAACAAAATAACTCCCCCCCCCAAAATAAAAACAGGTAGTTGAAATTCAAAAGATGATTGCTAATGAAAGAAAACCAGACATCTCAAGCTAATAAGTGTAACACTTCTCTGTGAGAGGGAAAACGCCACAGTCTAGGCACCCTGAAATCATTCCTTTGATGTGCACTCTAACTCTCCAGGGCCAGTGTTAGGCTTTTCTCCATCCTGAATCCTCTCAAGATGCACATTCTGGGGTTGCTGCAGTGGCTGATAGTTTGAATGCTATAACATCCCTTTTCTTACTGATGTAGCAGGCAATATTTTTCATTCACAACATCAATTACAAAAAAAAAAGAAAAGGAAAGAAAAAGAAAAAAGAGTACAAATATAGAATCAGACCTATCTGGGGTGACATGCCAACTCCTATCTTACAAGCTCTGTGATCTTGGGCATGTTTATTAATCTATCTAAGCCTGTTTCTTTGTGTATAAAAGAGGATAATGATACTCTGTGTGTGTGAGTTGTGGCTGACTCTTTGTGATTCCATGGGACAATAGCCTGCCAGGCTCCTCTGTCCATGGAATTCTTCTGGCAAGAATACTGGAATGGGTTGCCATTTCCTTCTTAGGGGATCTTCCCAACCCAAGGATCAAACCCAGGTCTCTGGTATTGCAGGCATTTTTTCATAATTTTATGCTTCAGACTTACTTCCTCTTATTTAGTGCTTTATACTTAATGCACAATGCTTGGAATAATTGTGTTTTTATATTTATTTCCTATGTTAAGAATGATGTTTTAAAATTTATTTACTTTTTAATTGAAGGATAATTGCTTTACAGAATTTTGTTGCTTTTTGTCAAACCTCAGCATGAATCAGCTGTGAAAGTGAAAGTTGCTCAGTCGTGTCTGACTCTTTGCAACTCCATGGACTATACAGTCCATGGAATTCTCCAGCCAGAATACTGGAGTGGGTAGCCTTTCCCTTCTCCAGGGGATCTTCCCAACCCAGAGACGCTACCCAGGTACCGAATTGCAGGCAGATTCTTTACTAGCTGAGCCACAAGGGAAGCCCAAGAATACTGGAGTGGGTAGCCTATCCCTTCTTCAGCAGATCTTCCCAACCCAGGAATTGAACCAGGGTCTCTTGCATTGCAGGCGAATTCTTTACCAACTGTGCTATCAGGGAATCCCATGACAAACCTAGACAACATATTAAAAAGAAGAGACATTGCTTTGCCGACAAACGTCCATCTCGTCAAAGCTACAGTTTTTCCAGTAGTCCTGTATGAATGTGAGAGTTGGACTATAAAGGAAGCTGAGCATGGAAAAATTGATGCTTTTGAACTGTGGTGTTGGAGAAGACTCTTGAGAGTCCCTTGGACTGCAAGGAGATCCAACCAGTCCATCCTAAAGGAGATAAGTCCTGGGTGTTCATTGGAAGGACTGATTATTGAAGCTGAAGCTCCAATTCTTTGGCTGCCTAATGCGAAGAGCTGACTGACTAGAAAAGATCCTGATGCTGGGAAAGACTGAGGGCAGGAGGAGAAGAGGATGGCAGAGGATGAGATGGTTGGATGGCATCACTGACTTGATGGACATGAGTTTGAGCAAGCTCTGGGAGTTGGTGATGGACAGGGAGGCCTGGCATGCTGCAGTCCATGGGGTCGCAGAGTTGGACATGACTGAGTGACTGAACTGAGCTGAACTCACTTGTCCCACTTGTCTGAATCACCACCCAGGGAAGCCTGTTCATATTGTTCTTAGACATTTTAAACTACCTAATGGGCAATTTCCTGGTGGCTCAGATGGTAAAGTGTCTGCCTGCAATGCGGGAGACCGCGGGTTTGATCCCTGGGTCAGAAAGATCCCCTGGAGAAGGAAATGGCAATCCACTCCAGTACTCTTGCCTGGAAAATTCCATGGACAGAGGAGCCTGGTAGGCTATAGTCCATGGGGTTGCAAAGAGTCAGACACGACTGAGTGACTTCACTTCACTTCAATGGACAATTCAAGGTCTGGAAAATGAATTTCATATAACTTCCTCCTCTTATGGATTGAAATATGTTCCTTTTGGTGTCTCTTCTTTCCTCAGCTACTTGTAAGGCCTCCTTAGACAACCATTTTGCCTTTTTTGCAGATCCAGAAATGCAATTCTCTGCCGATCCTGATCCATCTTGCTGAAGAAATATCAGTCATTTCTTTCACATCAACATCAATATGACATCTTCCACTTTCTTCGATTCCTGGTTCTCTTTAAAATTCCAGTTAATTTGCCATGCTCATTGTAAAGCCTTCTTTACTCTCTATCGTTTTCTGTTTAGTATTCCTTTGGTTTATCTCTCTTCTGTAGTGCATGCCTGTGCTACAATACAGTTCTCTACTAAAGTACTTATCCATTGTTTTCAACTTGTCTTTTCTACTAAATTGTTAACTACTTAATGGCAGGGCCTGTGTTTAAATCACCTTTCTATCTGCCCAGTTCAAGATGTGAGCACGGGCACACTAGTCAGTGAATGATCACTGAGTGAAAAAATAGGCATCTGGATTGCTCCCAAACCTAGGCTTCTGGTCTTGACCTTTCTATTCAACTCCTCTCAAAGACTATGGGTAGTTTTCAACTGTCCAGTTCTTCTTCAAATTCAACATCACAAACTCATTATCTTGTCTAAGTCCTTCATGGTTATTAGTAATGCCAACTTCTTGCCAGTTTTCTCAGTTAGACAGTTTAGAGGACTTTGATTCTTCTGGTGCTCTGGATTTCCTTTACTCTGTTTCACTGACTGTATCATTCATTAAGACTTTTGACACCCAGTTCCTGGAAAACTCAAGACTTTTTTGGCTAACTGGAGGATCTCTCTGATCCAAATTTTTTCTTTGCTTAAAATTATACTGCACATATCTGCAAGATCATCATCAGTGAAGCATCATTTTATTCATATCCATGTATTATTTTATTTTCCATGGAATTTTGTGCACTAAACATCTATATGGCACATGCTATTCCTTTGTATAAAACCTTAATTAATATTCATATGAACTAAATGGATAGTTGAGTCTTGACTGTGTGGATCACAACAAACTGTGTAAAATTCTTAAAGAGATGGGAATACCAGACCACATTACTTGCCTCGTGAGAAACCTGTATGCAGCTCAAGATGCAACAGTTAGAAGCAGACCTGGAACAACAGCCTAGTTCAAAATTGTGAAAGGAGAACTTCAAGGCTATATATTGTCACCCTACTTATTTAACTTATATGCAGAGTATATCATGTAAAATGCCTGGCTGGATGAATCACAAGCTGGAATGAAGATTTCTGGGAGAAATATCAATAACCTTAGATATGCAGATGACACCACCCTAATGGCAGAAAGCAAAGAGGAACTAAAGAGCCTCTTGATGAAGGTGAAAGAGGAGAGTGAAAAAGTTGGCTTAAAACTCAGCATTCAAAAAACTAAGATCATGGCATCCAGTTCTATCACTTCATAGCAAATAAATGTGGAAAAGTGGAAACAGCAACAGATTTTATTTTCTTGGGCTCCAAAATCACTGCAGATGGTGACTGTAGCCACAAAATTAAAAGATGCTTGTTCCTTGGAAGAAAAACTATGAGGAAATTTGACATCATATTAAAAAGCAGAGACAGCAATCACTCTGCGCACAAAGGTCCGTCTAGTCAAAGCTATGGTTTTTCCAGTAGTCTTGTATGGATGTGAGAGTTGGACCATAAGAGATGGCTGAGAGGGGAAGAATTTATTGCTTTTGAACTCTGGTGCTGGAGAAGACTCTTGAGAGTCTCTAGGACTGCAAGGAGATCAAACCAATCAATCCTAAAGGAAATCAACCCTGAATTTTCATTGGAAGGACTGATGCTGAAGCTGAAGCTCTAATACTCTGGCCACCTGATGTGAAAAGCTGACTCATTGGAAAAGAATCTGATGTTGGCAAAAACTGAGTGCAGAGGAGAAAGGGGAGACATTGATGAGATGGTTGGATGGTATCACTGACTCAGTGCACATGAGTTTGAGCAAACTCCAGGAGACAGTGAAGGGCAGGGAAGCCTGGCATGCTGCAGTCTATGTGGTTGCAAAGAGCTTAGGCATGACTGAGCAACTGAACAACAACAAAATTGAGATAGTATTTTTACCTCCATTTTATAGATAAGGAAAATGAAAGTTATGTCAGGCTTTCTTTCCAAATCAGTTACACCAACATGGCAATAGTAGAGCTAAGATTCAAACACAGGTCAATTCAGCTGGACATACTGAGCTTAATTTGTGCTTAATCACTGTATTAGCAAGTATTACCTGGATTTTAAATTCTTGCTTCTGCTTGGAAGAGTTCTATGATACATCTTGTCAGTCTTTAACTTTCTATCACCGCTGAACTAGCAAATTCTATTCCACATTTCAACTATCTCTATCTCCTGTGCATTGACCTTTTTATTTCAGTCAAACGGTAAACTCCTTAAAACCAGAGACAATATATTATTCTTGTCATAGGTTCTATGAAGGTCTGGTACAATGGAGAGCACATAATGAAACTATGTGAACACTGATAGTGTCTTAGGCACAGTCCTTGGCACATATGCGCGCTTACTAAATGGTCACAATGATTACTATTTATTGTTACCTGAGGGGCTAATACATCAAATTGAGGTTCTAACAGAAAAACAGGAAAATTCTTATCTCTTCTTCAATCTTAAGAACTTCTTGCTTGCCCCTCTTAAGACCTAGAGTAATGGTTTCTCAGGCCTTTAGTCATTTCAACCCCATTCCACCCTTTCTACGAAAGTGTCAACTAAAACATCAACAGACAGCAACATGTTTCCCCCACGATTAGTGCTCTTTAAATTGGGAGCGCTTTGGAGAAAACAAACAAAAATATGAGCTGTAATTTTGGGGGTGGATGGTCATTGAAGTCTTTTGGGCCTAGAAAAGAGAACAACAGTCTCAAAGGCCCCTTGCTGAATCATCTAACTTCGGAGAAAACAAAGCATAACTTTAGTTCCATCCTGATGCTCCAGGCCAGTTGCATCTATCTGGGACTTATCACCCCCTGTCCGGAAACCTACCACCCCCTACACCCGCCCAGAAGACTTATCACCCCCTGCCCAACTACAAGTGTCATCTCAACAAAAGAATACTCAAAATATCCCGCCTGATTGACGTTTCCCTTATCGCTTCCACAAACCTCCCTATAAGTATGAAGCCTCCCTGATCCCTTTCGGCGCTCAGCCTGGTCGTTAGGCCGACTGTCGCCCCTCCTTGCCTGAATAAAGGTAACCTACTTCTGTTGAGGTCGTCTTTCCTTTTCTGCCTCGCCGGAACTATGCCTTACAGTCATTGTGTTTGTTGCCTATCCACGGCTGTAACTCCATTTAACTTTAATAAAGTTTCCTGTAAGTGTTGGTTCAAGGCTTCGTGACTCAAGTTTCCAATGTGCAGGGCCTCGCCCCATCAGGCGTCTCCCAGTTCTGCCATATCTCCTTCCCATCTCAGCCTCCGTGTAACTGCCCCAGACCTAGCAGCAGGAAACTCTGTCCACCAGGCCTCTCAGAGTGAGCTCCGTTTCCCAGGACGCAGGGAAACCAGTGGCTTTAGGACCGCGCGGTTCCGCGTGCAAAGGCCTTGGACCGCCCCGCTTCCAGGGTTCGCCGGTGCGTCCCGTTACGTCACACGCTGCCCGGAAGTGCCGCTGCGTCTGCTGCGGAAGCGCGTCTGTTGACGGCTCCGCGTGTGGTTACCGGAGCAGCGCGTGAAGCGGGGTTGTGCTTCTTTTCCGCAGCCGCTGTCGGCCAGGTGGTGCGTCTCCCGGCGCGAGCGTCCTAAGTTTGCGCCATGGAGGTGGTGGAGGCCGCCGCCGCTCAGCTGCAGACACTGAAATTCGGTGGCGCCGGCGTCGGAATTGGCCAAGATCTGGCCGCGCCGGCTCCGGCCCCCGCTCCGGTCGCAGCGCCGCCGGCGGACGAGGGGGCCCCGGAGTCTGCGGCCGAACCGTCGCCTCAGCTCCTGCCGCCGTCGCTCCCGGGGCCGCCTCCGGAAGGGAGCGGCCTGGAGACGTCGGACTCGGACTCCGACTCAGATTCGGACTCGGACAGGTCGTGCCCCTGGCGGCCGGGGGCGCGGGGTGGCTCTGGTAGCGGGAAGCCTGGGCCGAGGAGGCGGGAGGGCCCGGGAGCCGGGGCCCATCCCTCGCTGCCCCTGCAGTGCCCCTGGGAGGGAGCGTGGCCGTCGGGGCCCCTCCTCTGAGGCTGGGGGTCCGAGAGTCCTCTGTGGACAGTTTGTCGTTTTCAGTTAGAATGTAGAAAACCTGAGACTGGGGGCTTATTCCCGTGACCACTCGACGTGGTGTGTCCTTGGGGTTATAATTTAAAGTTTGTGGCAAATCTCTTTCTCAAGTTTAGTGTGTAGTGTTGCTGGTTGAACCAGATAAATGGAGCATCAGATAAAGGATTTTCTCTCTTTTCAGATTGACTCCTGACAGTTTTGTTAGTTTGTAGAATTTCTCTGGTGATGAATTTTTCATGAAATTAGGGGAAAGTGATTCAGCTATTACGACCTGCTTTGCGTAGCTTTTTTTGAGGCTTTTCCCGCCCTACCTCCTGTCTTTTATATAGGAAAGTTCTGTGGTGGGAGGCGAGTTCACTGAACCAGGCTGAACCTTGTCTACAAGTGTTTGAGTGTATTTTATGCCATGCTGTGTCGGTGAACAATATAGACACGATCCTTGCCTTACATTCTGGTGAGAGGGACGAAAAATGAAGTTAAAAAAAAAAAGTGAGTTGAAAATGACAAGGAAGGAACAAGCGAAGCACTTGTAGTAGGAGGACCCAACCAGGTAGGACCCTCTGGCCACGTTAGTTTTAATTCTAACTGCTAGAGAAATTTGAAGAGTTTTAAGCAGATGATTTACATGCTCAAGTTGGCATTTCAATTGTTTTACTCTGTGGAGAAGGAACTGAACTGTGTTCAAGAGTGAAAGCGGAATGGTTGGTTTGGTGTGAAAGCAATGGGAAAGATGGTGTGTTAGTCCACCGTGTGACGGTGTTTGGATTGAATATTTTGAAACTTCCCGGATTTGGATCGCTGATAGATGTGGTAGTGGCCTACGAAGAGGGGCATCAACTGGGTGGATGGCGGTGCTGTTTACTGAGATGGGGAGAAACCTTTCTGGGATGGGGGCTGTAAACCAATAGGAATGTTAAGTTTAGAGAGTTAATTTGAGATTTCACTGTCAACAAATTGGAGATGTCAGGAAAGCAGTAGGAGGACAGTTCTGGTGTGGAAATGTAAATTTGAACATCAGATTACAGGTAAAACTTACTTTAACCTTTTTTTTAATTCATATTTTTAAATTTATTTACTTTTAATTGAAGGACAATTGCTTTACAATGTTGTGTTGGCTGGTTTCTGCCGTGCATTGACATGAATCAGTCCTAGGTAAACATTTGTCCCCTCCTTCTTGAACCTCCCTCCCACCTCCCACCCTATCCCACCCTCTGTACTTCAAACTTTTTATTGTGGACATTTTCAAACTCAGTAATATAATGAATGTACACATAGCCATCACCGAGTTTCACAGTTTCCATTATTTCCTAGCTTTATTTCGTTATTTTTGGCTGTTGTGCAGGCATGGCTTTCCTCTAGTTAGGCGAGGTTGGGGGGCGCTGCTCTTGATTGTGGTAGGTGGGCTTCTCATTGTGGTGGCCTCCTGTGGAGTGCGGACTGTAGGTGTGCAAGCTAAGCAGTGGTGGTACACTGGGCTTACTTGCTCCACAGCCTGTGGGATCCTCCTGGGCAGGGGACTGAACTCATGTCCCTTCATTGGCAGGTGGATTCCCAATCACCGGGGCACCAGGGAAGTCCCCTTAACTTTGTTTTACCTAACATTTCTAACTTTTTCTTTTAACTTGATAGTTTTAAAACAAGTCTCAGACAGCATGCCACCTTCCTGTAAATTCTTTACTGTGCATTTCTGATAAAATACTTTTTAGATAACAACCATGCTGTAGTAGAGCGAACCCTAATCCCTTAATGTCAGCTAGTAGCACTCTGTATTTAGATTTTTCTAGTGGAATAGGAGTCATGTTTACTAGTTTCATCACTGACTGAGCATGCAATACTTTGATACAGTTCCAAGGTTTCTACTTCTAGTGAGGATTCAGGACTAAACAATTAAATGCAATAGAAACTGAAAGAGAGAAACAGAATTAGTAGGGAGAATGCACTGTTTTTAACTTGTGAGTGTGTAGGTCATTAATTCGGCAGTTGTTATTAAGAGTTTAGGGGTGGAGCTTAGGAATATCAAGACTAAAGATTTAGCAGTTATCTGCACATCGGCAATGATTGAACTCATTGGAGGTCATACTTGGAAAGAGTACTGGAGAGAAGAGAACATGAGTATGGGACTTGTAGAAAAAGCACATAACAGGAGCTGAAGAGGGTACCAGCAAACAATCCAAGCTAAGAGGATAGTTTTTTGCTCTGAGAATTGTTGTGGAAATCAAGGGCTAAAGGGGTTTTCAGAGTGGAGTGTTTAGCATGGATGGTAACTTGGAAAAGTTTCCAAATTGAAGACTGAGAAGAAAGTCTCTTTGCTTTGATCTGATCCTTGGAAACTAATAAGACAAGTGCCTGGCCCAGGATTCTTTTCGGTCAGTGATTTGTCACATGCCTCAGACTGATGCATGACATAAGAGCAGTTGTAAAAAGAGGGTTTGAGTTAGAGCAGGGGTTTTGTGATCAGTGCAGAGTGTTTTCCAAACACCATAGTCAATTTCAAGATGCTAGCTTTTGAATTAAACCAGCAACCATAAACATCTAGTAAAGCAGATATTTTCTAGTTGAATAATCATGTTTTAATACCATTGTAATAATGCTTTTGTATTGTTTTCAACTTTTTCTTCTCTATAGTGAAACAGATACCGATAGTTCAAGCTCCTCCTCTTCCTCATCATCATCCTCGTCGTCTTCCTCTCATATGTCCCTTCCTCCAGTTCTGTCAGATGGAGAAGATGACTTACTAGTTGAGAAGGAAAATAAGAATTTTCCTCTTAAAACAAAAGATGAGTTACTTCTTAATGTAAGTACTTAGATTTGTTACTAAACTTAATTTATATGTTCTAAATATATATTATATATTATATTTTATGATACTGATATGATCTCATTTGGCCTATTATCTGCTCCATGAATTTGAAGACAACTCTCAACTTTTACTGGTCTTACTTTTGCCATGCCTTGACTTCCTTAAGTGAAAGAAAGGATTGATTCTGAATAATTTCTCAGGTTACTTCTAATGCTAACATTTGATAATGTGCTAGGCATCTAGTTTAACTTGCTGCCTTTCGTTCTGACCTTCCCTAACGATTGTAAGGATGTACCATTCTTTTTTTGGGAAGGGGTCCAAAACTCAGAAAAACTTTAGTTCAGTAGCAGTTGAAACTATTTTTTTAATTGATTGCATTTGGAGAAATAGAAAGTAAAATGAGGTCAGTTGCACTTTTGAGGATTTCTGTTTACTGGAAGATTTTGGAGTGTTTTTATTATTACAGTTGGAGAAAACTTGTTTATTGTGGATTATTATTTATTGGCATTTGAATGCATGGTTATCTCCTCTTAGACTGTATGCTGTTCCTAGGAGGTTAATGATAGTCTGGTTGAAGCCTTATGGTATAAGAGGAAAGTCTTCTCAATTTCACAGTATGGGCTGTATTGCCATATGTTTATTCTTTCCACTCCCATGTGTAATTTTAGTTATTATTAATGTTTTAAGAAATTTAATGGTCCCTAATTATAGTTATAAAACACTTAAACCAGTGAAGTAGTAAAGCAAGATTTGAGAGAAATTTTTAAAACCTAGGAGACATTCAGGAAGCTTTTCATGACCATACTGGATTGATATTATTTCCTTTTTCTTTACTCATAATAAGAAATTTTCTATCTCAATATGCCTGTGTATTGAGAACCCTGGAATTTGTGTGCGAATTCATCAGTGGTTTATGTTTTCATACTGCAGACCTTAATCCCAGTGGTTTTTTTACACAGAGGTTCTCCCAACTTATGATTATTTTCTGAAGTTAGTGGCAGATTTGTTTGGTCTTATCCCTGTATCTTAATCACTTTTCTACTTAAATCTCTCTTAGAATATAAGAATCAACAAAGGATCATAGTATTTTGGTGTGTACATGTGTTTTGTTTTCTTATTTATCCTACTAGATCTGAAATTCTTTCTTGGGAATTCATTGAAATTTAATGCAAAATCTTAGTCAATTTAGGTATTTTTCTGGATAGAGTGCCCATATTTTCATCAGAAAGTCAAAAAGAGTCTGTGTCCACATTTTTGAGGACTGGTTCATAGCTGATCTTTGTGGCTCATGTAGTGCCCAGCAGAGTGCTTTTCAGATACCAGGCTGTTAGTCAGGAGTAATATGTGACTTGTGGAATGGGTGAGTTGAGTGGGCATCTGACATTCACTCATGTTTAGACTATTACAACACACCTGCCATATGCCAGGTGCTGGAAGCAAGACCCATCTGGTTTCTACTCTAAATACACCTATTAGAGAGGCAGACAGTAAATGACAGAGAGAAGTGCTGGAAGTGCTGTTGAATTGTGTGAATGTATGCTTAGCTCATATCAAAAGTCCTCTTTTGCTGGGAAAATATGTTAGTTTTTAAAACTTGAAATAGTGAGAGGGTCTCTTCCTTTTTGTGCTAGTTCTGAAGGATCTTTGGGAAGGCTGGCAGGGGCAATTGTAGTCTTTTTTGTTTTTTTAATTTTGGATTCTTAACTAGCTCCTCACATTATTTTATATTCTTAAGATTAGAAAGCAAATGTACTAGAAGTGCCTACTCCTACATATGGTACTGGAGATATGCAGAGTTCCCTGGTCTGCTGTAAGTCTTCAGGGCTTTAGAAGTATGTATGAGGACTCCTTCGGGACTTGTGCTCTCAAGTTCCAGGGAAGAGCATGACTTGGCCCTGAATCTCAAGAATGGTGTGGCTACAAGTTCTCGTTGTCTTTAGGATCTGCTGTGCTGTTCAGGAGATGTTTCTTCAGTTGGCTGGCGGCTTGGCCTCTGATACTCCTGAATGAATGTCGTGGACAGAACTTGGATTGGTTTACTGGGGGCCTGGTTCATGGGTCTGAACAAATAATTGAAGCTAGTGAGATGGGTATTCTGATTGCCTGGACATGAGTTGCACAGTCACTGTGATACTCTCGAGTGGAAAGTGTGTAGGAAAGTGCACTTGAGAGAAAGCGTATGGGCAAGTGTGAGGGTGGGAGTGTGTGAGATAAGTGACAGAAAGGGAGTGTGAAAGTCTGTGAATTTTGAAGAGTATAGGTAGTATCAACCCCATACAAACCACAAGGGATGAGTTCTGTATCACAGGAAGGGGAGGCTTAGAACTTGGCAGCTGTTGTTCAGTCAGTAATAGTATTTATCTTCTGTGGAGGGAAAGAGGGAAATACGTGGAAGCAGTGAATCACATATGACATAGATTGGACTCTTGGAGCTGCAACAGAGACCAGATTATATCAGGAGAAGGGGGATTTGCCGTAAACTTGGCTGGGAAAGCCGTTGGGAACCAAGGTAACTATTGAAGATGGCTGTGCTGGTTCTTTTATGTGCTGCTTGGTATTCTCTTAGCTCTGTCATTTTATTTTCTGACTCACTTCTGTTTGCCTGTAGATTGAATCATTTTACCTCTAGCTTGCACTTGTATTTCTTGTTCCTAGCTCTGTAGAACGTTTGATATGTTCTACTTTCACCTTCTCCATGAACTGGCTATGCATGCCATATTCTTTTCTAGGACGTTTGAGACAGTCCTATTACTTAACTTTGAATTTGTCTTCTTTCAGATGACAGTTCTTGCTTCCCGGGAAGTGTCGCCTCTTTTGTTACATAAAGTAGTTCTAGCTGGTATGTGCCTTCTTTCAAGTCTGCTGGTGTGTATCTTCTCAGGCAGCAGGGCTGTTCAATGGAACTGTTTGCTGTGTATAGTCTACTAATTTCGTAATGAAATTCTGAGGAAGACCAGTGAAATATTCTGTGTTGTCTTTGCAAAAAGATGTATATAAATTCAAATGGGTCAAACATTTAGTACCAGTTTCAGAGTTTGTGATGCATCTATGAGATCTTTAGAACAAAGACCAGCTTTACTGGTTTTGGCCTAACTCTTCATAAAGTTTCTCATATTCTGGACTGTTTTCTATTGTTGAGGCATTTGTTGTTCAGATGCCAAGTCACATCCCACACTTTGTGACCCCACGGACTGTAGCACGCCAGGATTCCTCTGTCCTTCACTATCTCCCAAAGTTTGCTCAAATTCATGTCCGTTGAGTTGGTGATGCTATCTAACCATCTCATCCTCTGTTGCCCCCTTCTCCTCCTGCCCTCAGTCTTTCCCAGCATCAGGATCTTTTCCAGTGAGTCAGCTCTTTGCATCAGGTGGCCAAAGTATTAGAGCTTCAGCTTCAGCATCAGTCTTTCCAATGAATATTCAGGGTTGATTTTCTTTAGGATTGACTGGTTTGATCTCCTTGGAATCTTAAGAGACTTTGAAGTGTCTTCTCCAGCACCACAGTTCGAAAGCATCAAATAATTCTTCACCACTCAGCTTCCTTATGGTCCAACTCTCACATCCATACATGACTGCTGGAAAAACCATAGCTTTGACTATATGGACCTTTGTCAGTGAAGTGATGTCTCTGCTTTTTAATATGCTGTGGAGGTTTGTCATAGCTTTTCTTCCAAGGAACAAGCGTCTTTTAATTTCATGACTGCACTCACCATTTGCAGTGATTTTGGAGCCCCCTAAAATAAAAGTTGTCATTGTTTCCAGTTTTTCCCTTTTTATTTGTCATGAAGTGCCATGATCTTTGTTTTTTGAATACTGAGATTTAAGCCAGCTTTTTCACTCTCCTCTCTCATTCATCAAGAGGCTCTTTAGTTCCTCTTTGCTTTCTGCTGTTAAAGTGATATCATCTGCATATCTGAGGTTGTTGATATTTCTCCAGGCAGTCTTGATTCCAGCTTGTGATTCATCCAGTCTGGCATTTCACATGATGTACTCTGCATATAAGTTAAATAAGCAGGGTGACAGCATACAGCCTTGACATACGGCCTTCCCAGTTTTGAACCAGTCTGTTGTTCCATGTTTGGTTCTAACTATTGCTTCTTGATCTGCATACAGGTTTCTCAGGAGACAAGTAAGGTGGTCTGGTATTCCTATCTCTTTTAAGAATTTTCCAGTTTGTTGTGACCCACACAGTCAAAGGCTTTAGCATAGTCGTGAAACAGAAATAGATGTTTTTCTGATATTCCCTTGCTTTTTCCATGATCCAAGGAATGTTGGCAATCTGGTCTTTGATTCCTCTGCCTTTTCTAAATCCAAGTTGTACACCTGAAAGTTCTCAAGTACTGTTGAAGCCTACCTAGCTTGAAGGATTTTGAGCATTAGCTTGCTGGTATGTGAAATGAGCACTATTGTATGGTACTTGAAATGTTCTTTGGCATTGCCTTTCTTTGAAATTGGAATGAAAACTGACCTTTTCCAGTCCTGTGGTCACTGCTGAGTTTTCCAAATTTGCTGACATACTGAGTGCAGCACTTTAACAGCATCATCTTTTAGGATTTTAAATAGCTCAGTTGGGATTCCATAACCTCCACTAGCTTTGTGGTAATGCTTCCTCAGGCATACTTGACTTCATATTCCAAGTGTCTGGCTCTAGGTGATTGACCACACCATCGTGGTTATCCAGGTCTTTAAGACCTTTTTGTATAGTTCTTGTATGTATTCTTGCCACCTCTTCTTAATATCTTCTGCTTCTCTTAGGTCCATACTGTTTTTGCCCTTTATTGTGCCCATGTTTGCATGAAATGTTCTCTTGGTATCTCCAATTTTCTTGAAGAGATCTCTAGTCCTTCCCATTCTGTTGTTTTCCTCTTTCTTTTCATTGTTCATTTAAGAAGGCTGTCTTATCTCTCCTTACTGTGCTCTGGAACTCTGCATTCAGTGGGGTATATTTTTCCTCATCTCACATCTCTTCTTTTCTCAGCTATTTGTAAGCCCTCCTCAGACAGCCATTTTGCCTTTTTGCCTTTCTTTGTCTTGAGGATGATCTTGGTCACCACCTCCTGTCTAATATTATGAACCTAGTTTGTCCATAATTCTCCAGGCACTCTGTCTACCGGATCTGATTCCTTGAATCTGTTTGTCCCCTTCATGGTATAATGATAAGGGATTTGATGATTTAGATCATACCTGAATGGTCTAGTGGTTTTCCCTACTTTCTTCAATTTAAGCCTGAATTTTATGATAAAGAGATCACGATCTGAGCCACACTGAGCTCCAGGTCTTGTTTTGCTGACTGTACAGAGCTTATCCATCTTCAGCTGTGAAGAGTGTAATCAGTCTCATTTCAGTATTGGCCATGTAATGATGTCCATGTGTAGAGTTGTCTTTTCTGTTGTTGGAAGCGAGTATTTGCTATGACCAGTGTGTTCTCTTGGCAGAACTCTGTTAGCTTTCGTTTAGGCGTGCTGAGCTTAATTTTTACCTCTTTAGTCTGTTTGTTAAGCAGGAATGTTGCCTTCCTGGATCTAGCTTTTTAAATCTTTTCCATTGTTGGACGGTTAGATCCTGATGATCTACCTACTAACTACTGTAGATTTATATTTGTAACTATGTAGGAACTAAAGTGAAGTGACCTCAAGATTGTCCTTTTAGAGTTAAATAGAGTTGCAACGGTCCTTTGGGATGACAAGATGTTGTTATAGCCTGATTTTAAATAAGTTGAGAGAAAGAGGAGAAAAGAGGGACTGGTCAGCCATAGACATATGAGAAAGGAGGGTAGTTGTAATTCTCTCTTTTCTTAGTGTAGGAATGCATTAAGTATAGGACTTAAAGTTAACCAAGGGGAATCATTCTTTTAAAACAAACACTTCAAAGCAGAGAAGGTTTATATATAATCTATACAATAAATGTAAAACAGCACACATATTACAGTTTTAGAACTACATTTAAACCACATAGGGTTTATGAAGTGTTTCAATGAATTGGAAAATTTGATTCTTTTTGAAGAATTTTCTCTCACTTCTCAGTTGAGAATGCCAGTTTGGGGAGAACTTTAAAAACTGAGGAAAGTGGAACAGAGCTATCCAACCACTTTCTTTCAAATAAATTAGATGTCATTAAGGCTTAGAATCATAAGAACATTTATAGGATTGTGACATTTCTAAGTCTTAATCAGAAGTTAATTGTATAAATTAGTGCCTGTTGTCTTCTATTCTGAAAACCTGAAGTTACATAATATTTAAAAATTATGATTGCAGTGTTTATGGGGATAAAACACGAATAATAACTGCAGTAGAGATAATGTGCATTTATGTGTGTAATATAGCATGAACAAGAAAAACATTAAGTACTTGTAGGTAACTCTTGGTAAATTTACTTTTGTAATTTAGAGACTGCCTATATTATACATATACAGAGTATACAGTAGGCAATATAATTATGCAGTATAATTAGGTTGGCAGTTTGTGTAGTTGTAGTTAGGGTGAGTACAGTTTTTCTGATTGTGACAGTGAAGACCCATATCGTGAAACTTCCTAATGTGAGGATCTGGAAATACCTAGGCCACCTGAAGTGATCATAAGTTGCAGTGGTTTATTTCAGTTTTTTTTTTTTTTTAAACTTCTCACAATCTTGAAGTTGTATTGCACCTTGTTCTACTCTTAATATCGTTGATTGACTGTGGTGTTTTCAGGGCCTAACTTGATTTATAAGTATTGTCTTAAGTGTGTAGACCTTATTTAGCTTCAGCTTTTGTTGAGTCTAGTGAATGTGGAATTATCATATCATACCTTAGACTATTGATGACACTTACTAATATTATTCTGAAAATGCCTGATATTTAAATGGCTTATATACTTGAAAGGAGTTAGGTTTTCAGTAATATTTGGTGCTTTTTAAAAACAGTGCTCACATTTTTAAAAAAATTAAAATTTCATACTTCATTGCACAGTTATTTCAGTAAGCTTCTATGAAGCACAAATGATCCTGGATAAATACTGATTTATTCAGTAGAATATCCATATGTGTCTTGTGTATATACATGTATATGATCATTATTACAGAAAAACATTCTATTAGGTTCCCTGACCCCTGTAGATTTAATGAGTGAGTTGTGGCTGTTTTTAGAGGATAAAGACCAATGTCTGTAAAGAAAACTCCAGCTGGAGAGTGAGCGTACACAAAGCAGAATAACACCAGAGAGGTGACCGTTGAATGACTTGTAAATGGTTCAGATACTGGAAGCTGAAGGATGGAGGGAAAGGGGAGTTAACTTGCGTTGTGGTCGGGAAGGCATTGTGGCTTGACCTGAGATTGAAAGGTGGGTAGGATCTCCTTGGAAAGGGACAGGTGAACAGAATAGGAACTTTGCCAGGGAGGACCAAGTCTGCTGCCGGAGTTCCGTTTCCAGTGCCAGTTACATTTAGGGGCTCAGGGCATGTTTCTTTTTCATTTATTTTCCCTGCAGTTAAAATGTCAGTTCTAAAATGGACACTTTTTAACCCTTGAACACTTCTGAGAAGTTGGTACTAATAATTGTTGGCAGTGATTAGCTTTACAGTTACTTGGTAGTGCTTTTATCTTGGTGGTACATGAAGTCAGTGTCTTAGATTCTGTGAGGTATGGATTCCTCAGTTGACATAAAAGATATGTTTAGGTCTATATTCATCATTGAAAGTTTTTTCTTATGGATATGGATTATGGTTTTATTTTATATTCATGTCAGTCAGCTTTTGAAGGTATTCTTTTGAACTTTGTTTTTTGTGATAGTAATTTTAGAGAAAAATGTGATGAGACCATTGTATTTTATTAAAAAAGAAAAATAAGAAAACACTTCAAAGAAGTGGTACTTTCATTTATTAGGTGAAAATGTTCGATGAGCTAGTATGAATCTTATGTCATATATGATAGAATTGATGAGGACAAATTAAGAACTGTTGGTGATAGTTTAAAAAATAGCTAAACTCTATGGAATGTTGTAAAAATAATTTCCCTGGAGAAGTTGGTGAATTCAACTAAATATTTTATGTAGTCATAGTTGACACACAGTGTACAGACCTAATCCATTCTTTTTTCCAACGTGTTTTACCAACTATAGGGAAAAAAAAGTTTCCAATCATGTCTGTCAGTACTCTAGGGATTGGATCCTGCTTTCCAACCATATTTGAAAAGTGAAGGCTCCCCTGATAGTATCAGGTGATTGGCTGCCACATGCATGTCCTCTATTCTTGGGTAACATGAGAAAGTGGTTGGATAGCTTTGTTCCACTTTCCTCAGTTTTTAAAGTTCTCCCCAAACTGGCATCAAATGGGTTAGTTGCCATTTAAATGTTTGATTTCTTTCTGTTTGCTGCCTTTTTTCTGTGTTTGTGAGTGAAAACCCAAATCAAGGTTCTTTAGATAATTTTACCTGAAAAGATCATGAATTACTGATTTATTTTCCCCCTTCCCCAGTGATAAGCCTTCCTAGAGCTAGGGAAGTCAGGGCCATTGTAATATTTTTTTTTTTTTCAGAGGGCCATTTCTGACCAATTAGCTCCTTCTGTTTTTGTAATAGAAATCTTAGACACCATTTTTTGACTGGCATGTCTACAGTTTAATTTTTAATAGGATGAATTTTTAATGTTAAGTGCTACACATTTGAATATTTTGTTTAACTGAGCAACTGTGTAGGCCATACAGATTTCCAAGAATCAGAATATAATCATATTTTCATGACAGACAATTGTTGATCTTTCACGGCTACTTGAGATGTGGTTAGGACCTTGCATTTCTTGAAGATCATAACATCTGTTCTTCAGAATCAGAGTAACTTTGTTCAAGTCTGTTATGTGATTTCTATATTAATGTTCTGTCTTTTTGATTGCATGCTGTTAAACATTTTTCAAAATCGTACTATTAATCACTTGTATGAATTGTTGAGAACTTTTTTTTTGCTTAGTTTCTCACTACTTATAGATAAGAAAACTGACCCCAAAAATGACTCTCCTGATGTAGTGCATGAGGAAAAGCAGATTCAGAACTGGCATCAGATGAAGTCTGGTCAGCTCTGTTTTTCAGTTCCTGCGGAGGCCTTTTTCACAGTACTGGAATTTGATCATCTGAACTTCCCGATTATTTGGTTTTTGAATGATGAGCATAATTTGTAATGATGAAAGATGATTCTGTCATCTAATTTAAGCTTTCCTACATTATTGTAAGAAACCTTCTGTTGCCCTTTAATAAAGCCTTTGACTTGGATATGTAGATGTGCCAGAAGTAGAGGATTGGATTTCATTAGTATGTCGACTTTTAGCATTTTGCTGAATGCTGTAACTTTTTTTGGTGACTCAGTGGTAGAGAATCTGCCTGCCAATGCAGGAGATGTGGGTTCAGTCCCTGGGTCAGAAAAATCCCCTGGAGAAGGAAATGGCAACCCACTCCAGCATTCTTGCCTGGGAAAATGGACAGTGGAACCTGGTGGATTAGAGTCCATGGGGTCACAAAGAGTCAGACACAATGTAGCAACTAAGCACACATGAAAGCATAGATATTTATGTTTGGCTGCAGATAATATATATCCAAAATAAGTTGTTAGTTTCTCTTTAATTTTGGAAAATAACAAATAACAATAATGACAAAGATTTATCACACATCTTCATTTCCCAGGTATTCAGGTTAACATGAAGACCTAATATGATGCATACTGTTACAATGTGGTCTTAAAATTATACTTGTATTAATGGCTAAAAATAGATTGGTCCTCTTATACTTGGGTATATATTTAGTGATGGAGAGCTCTTTGGATGTATGAGAGTGTAAAGCAGTGCTGTCCAGCCAGTCCTCTTGCAGGGATGGACATGTCCTATTATATTCACCCTGTCTTCCTACCACAGCAACAGAGCACTTGAATGTGGCTAGTGCTCCTGAAGACTGCATTGTAAATTTTATTTAATTAATTAAGTTTAAATAATCAAATTAATTAACCTCTTGTATTAGATGAGCAGAGTAGGAGTCTTTCCTACTCACTCATTAATCTTTCTATAAGAGTCATAGGTAAACCAGGCTCATGCTTTAATCTTCCTAACTAGCTGTAAAGAGCCTTCTTGCCTTTTGTTTTCATAACATTTGGTTTTGTTTATATGATGAAGGGCCCAGATTTCCCTCATCATCTCTACCTTCAGTTTTTCAGTTTATTGTTGCTGTATGTCTTATTTCTGATTCTCTATATACTCTGTGCACTGTCAAGGCACTAGTTTCGTTTACTCTGTATTTTGGTCCCTTTCTTTTGTTTTTTGTCACTGGAGTGTGTTTCTCCTCGTCTCTATCACACGTACACATCCTTTCTCTACTTGAGGAAAACAAAGGTATTGGTTTTTGTTTGAAGGAGGTTATGACACTGAGCAGATGTATGCATTATCTTACCAGGGCAACTGCTGTATTACTGGGAGGCCAGGTGTTACTCTTCTGGCCACAGTAATACTCGCTGCTGCAAACCTGAGGTGCCTGTGTGTCAGTTCTGTGCAGTGAGGCTTAATTGGAAGCCCCCGTTTTTTACTTTCTTTTTGAGAAGGCTGGGTTGAGATGCTTTTCATTCCTTAAGGATTCTGTTTTGAATTTTAAGAATTGTAGTTTCATTATCTGATTTCTGCTTTGACTGAAAAACTCCAATTTAAAATTTTTGTTTGTTTGTTTTTAGCTTGGATTGATGAGCTAATTAAGTAAATTCATTTATTTATTTATTTTTAATTAATTTATTTATTTTACTTTACAACATTGTATTGGTTTTGCCATACATTGACTTGAATCTGCCATGGGTGTACGTAAATATATACTAAACACCTACTTTGTGATAGTCATTGTTCCTACCATAGCAAGAAGCAAGGCAGACCTGGTCCTAGTTTTTGTTGGATTTGTTGTCTAGTTTGGGACATAGACTTTAAGCCAGTAAAAGAATAGTATGTTAGAAAGTAATATATTCACAAGAAAGTAAAACCACAGGATAATTTGATAAAGAGTGACTAAGCTTGGTGGTGGTGCAGTTCTTTAGTTTAGTGGTTAGGGAAGTTAAGATAACTTAAGACATCTACATATCCAGACAGGATCTTATACTGATGGTCTGACATTGCAGTCCAAGAAACTTTCCCTTTGAACTTTCTAAAATTATGCCTTCAATCTTCATGGAAAATCTTCATGGAAAGCACATCCCTTGGATGAATTGTTGAGGGAGTTAGGGAGATGTTTGCCTCCTTTATCCTTTATCCCTTGTTTCCTAGCATGCTTGTTTAAAAAGAACAAATATCTCTTTTCTCTCTTGATTCAGTTTCCAGAATGTCTGCCATTTCCAAAGCAAATATACTGGTTGGCTTAACTAGACTTTCAAAAGCAAATTCCAAAACAGGCTGTTAACCTGGAATTGTAATAGGCCGATTCCATTTATCTCTTAAGTTATATGTACTATACATACCTTTTGTGTTTTGCAGAGGGTCTTTTACCATCAAGAAGCAATTGAGTGCCTTCATTGGCCTTCTGTAGGAATCACAGAAAACTCTATACATTCCCACATTTCAGAGTACTGGGGTCAGTGAGCTGGAATTAGAAGTATGATGTCTGTATTCTAAGTTTGGTTCTATATGAGATCAGAAATCCTCCACATTAGTAGGCAAAACTTGCTGTTCCATTAATACATAGGTTGGAAATGGGGTAGTAACAGGAGTTCAGGGAGCCTGCCAGCCTGTATTTTTCTGCCACCCACCTCCACAGGTGCGAGTCCCCACCTCACTGCAATCTGGCTTTTTTTTTTTTTTTAACCTTCCCTTGTCTCTCATGCTGGCTGTCTCACAGACATCCTTGGAGCAGGATGTCAGGACTCCATCAGACCCTGTATAGTTTGAGATGCTCAACTTAGAGTGATTTATGTGATAATAATCTCAAAAGATGATGAAAAGACATTTGGTAAAATTTAACAGTCATCATTTCTTACTTAAAAAAAAGACAGAAATAGGAATATAACCTTATTAAAAAAAATCCCAATCAAAATGCATTCTTGCCATTTGAAACATTCCTGATAGAGGTATAAGCCCAGGATCATGACACTTGCTTGACATTTGTATTGTAGTCATACCAACCATGGTCATTTGAACAGTGCAAAATACAATGTGCTAATATTGAAAAGTAGGAGAACTTATTTTTTTGAAAATGTGGTAATAGAGTGACTACACAAGAAAAGCACTAGACATGAATTTCAGCATGATACTGTGTTCATGTAGTTTTATTTTATATCTTGATAAGAATACTTTTATGATTAATTTTTTAACTGAAGGATAATTGCTTTACAGAATTTTGCTGTTTGCTGTCAAGCATCAGCATGAATCACCCATAGTTATACGTATGTCCCCTCCCTTTTGAACCTCCCCCGTCTCCCACCCCATCCCACTCCTCTAGGTTGTTAAGAGCCCTTGTTTGACTTCCTGAGACAGAATGCGAAGTCCCATTGGCTGTTTTCCACATGGAAATGTGTTTCCAAAGTGAAACTAAAGTAAGGAAAGGAAAAATTTTTCAAAACTGAGCTTGTTATAGAGGTCTTTATAAATGTGATACAAGGTTAAAATAAAAAAGGAAAAGATATATTTGGGAGATAAGGGAGTGGATATTTGCTGCATAGTTGATAACAGGCAAATGTTCTTAAAAACCCCAAATTTTCCTACAAACTGATAAAAAGATAAACCTTCCAGAAGAACTATATGTAAAGTATGCAAACAATTCATAAATACATCCAGATAGCCAGGAAGCATGTTGTCCTGGTTAATAAAGAAATTTAGATTTAAGGCAGGATACTATTTTGGACCTATCGGATGGGCAAAAGTTTGCTTCTGAGTGATGGCATTGATAATAGGAAAATACCTTCATAGATCATTCATGGAACTGTGCATTGATGCAGCCTTTTTGAAAGGAGATTTAACAGTATTTGTCAAAATTAAAGATGTTTATACCTTTGGATCTAGCAGCTCCACTTAGAATTTATCATGAGAATTACACAAAAGTATGTATTAAAGAAGTTCATTGTATCATTTTGTGTAATAATAAAAATTAAAGCTGTGCAGATTATTATTATATAGGATGATTGGTATACTAAGTTATATATAGTCCATCTATATAGTCAAACACCATAAGAATTTAAATAAAATAGATACTTATTTTTTGTAGAAAGATGTGCGACATACAACATGAAAAGGATAGCTTATATTACAATATGGATATTTCATTTGAATGAGACATATTAAAGTTAAATGTAAAGTTTGTGTCTGCCTAGGAAACATATTTGAAAGACTGTTAACAGCTATCTGTGGAGAGGAATTGGAAGAAGGTTGAAAGGAATAGGGTAAGGGAGATTTTTGCTTTTTTTTTATTTGCTTTTTATTTTTTAAATGTATTTGCTGTTCATGTTTTAAATATTTTTGTATTCTTCTGTACTACTGAAGTTTTTATTAAAAAAAAACAGGAACATGTGTAACTTTTATATTTAAAGTTTTTATATTTAAAGTTAAAAACGATCAGAATAGTACCAGAGTTTCGATTTGAATCAAAACATAATTATATTACACCGGCCTTTATTCCTCCTTATAGAAAATAAAAAATAAGGAGCCTTCCATTTTGTAGTAAAAAATAGCATTTATTTATTGAGAATAGCATTGATTTGTGTCCTAAGTGTTACTGGCATGCGATCTGCCCTCCTACCTGTTTTGGATGTTCCCATAAAAGATCTAACAACATTTTCTGCTTTTCTTCCTTTCCTCTACCTACAAACTCCTGGCTTTATTTAACCAGCAGGCTTTATTACATTCTAAAAGTAATGAAACATTTTGCTCTATACCTTACTGTAATTTGGTGAAACAGCTAGCAGTTTTCATCGTTGTGTGGCTGCGTTACTATTGTTAGGTCGCTGAGTCATATCTGACTCTTTCTGACCCCATGGACTGTTGCATGCCAGACTTCCCTGTCCTTCATAATCTCCCAGAGTTTGCTAAGACTCATGTCAGTTGAGTCAGTGATGCCATCCAACCATCTTATCCTCTGTCGTCCCCTTCTCTTGCCTTCAATCTTTCCCAGCATCAGGGTCTTTTCTAATGAGTCGGCTCTTCCAATCAGGTGACCAGAGTATTGGATCTTGAGCATCAGTCCTTCCAATGAATATTCAGGATTGACTTCCTTTAGGATTGACTGGTTTGATCTCTTTGCAGTCCAAGAGACTCTCAAGAGTCTTCTCCAACACAATTCTAAAGCATCAGTTCTTCAGTGCTCAGCCTTCTTCATTGTCCAAGTCTTACATCCATACATGAGTACTGGAAAAACCATAGCTTTGACTAGACGGACCTTTGTTGTCAGAGTAGTGTCTCTGCTTTTTAATATGCTGTCTAGGTTTGTCATAGTTTTTCTCCCAAGGAGCAAGTGTCTTTTAATTTCATGGCTGCAGTCACCATCTGCAGTGATTTTGGAGCCCAAGAAAATAAAGTCTCTTACTGTTTCCATTGTTTCCCCATCTATTTGCCATGAAATGATGGGACCAGATGCCATGATCTTCGTTTTTTGAGTGTTGAGTTTTAAGCCAACTTTTTCACTTTCCTCTTTCACTTTCATCAAGAGGCTCTTTAGTTCTTACCTTTCTGCCATAAGGGTGGTGTCATCTGCATATCTGAGGTTATTGATATTTCTTCCAGCAATCTTGATTCCAGCTTGTGCTTCATCCAGCCTGGCATTTCACATGATGTACTCTGCATATAAAGTTAAATAAGCAGAGTGACAGTATACAGCCTTGATGTACTTCTTTCCCAATTTGGAATCAGTCTGTTGTTCCATGTCCGGTTCTAACTGTTGTTTCTTGACCTGCATACATGTTTCTCAGGAGGCAAGTAAGGTGGTCTTGTATTCCCATCTCTTCAAGAATTTTCCACAGTTTGTTGTGATCCACACAGTCAAAGGCTTTAGCATAGTCAATGAAGCAGAAATACATGTTTTTCTGGAACTCTCTTGCTTTTTCTGTGATTTTAGCAGTTGATCTTTGGTTCCTCTGCCTTTTCTAAAATCAGCTTGAACTCTGGAAGTTCTCAGTGCATGTACTGTTGTTGCCTAGCTTGGAGAATTTTGAGCATTACTTTGCTAGCGTGTGGAGTAAGTGCAATCGTGCAGTAGCTTGAGGATTCTTTGGTATTGCCTTTGGTATTGCCAGAATAGGTATTGCCTGTTCTCTGGTAATCCCTTTCTTTAGGATTGGAATGAAAACTTAACCGTTTCCAGTCCTGTGACCACTGCTGAGTTTTTCAAATTTGCTGGCATAGTGAGTGCAGCAATTTTAACAGCAGCAGCATCTATTTGAAATAGGTCAACTGAAATTGCATCACCTCTACTGGCTTTGTTCATAGTGATGCTTTCTAAGGCCCACTTGACTTGGCACTCCAGGGTGTTTGGTTCTAGGTGAGTGATCACACCTTTGTGGTTATATGGGTCATGAAGATCTTTTTTGTAGAGCTCATCTATGTATTCTTGCCACCTCTTCTTAATATCTTCTGCTTCTGTTAGGTCCATACAGTTTCTGTTCTTTATTTGCCCATCTTTGCATGAAATGTTCCTTTGGTATCTCTGATTTTCTTGAAGAGATCTCTAGTCTTTCCCATTTTGTTATTTCCTTTGTTTCTTCATATTGATCAGTTAGGAAGGCTTTCTTATCTCTGCTTGCTAGTCTTTGGAACTCTGCATTCAGATGGATTTATCTTTCCTTTTCTCCTCTGCCTTTTGCTTGTCTTCTTTTCTCAGCTATTTGTAAAGCCTCCTCAGACAACCATTTTGCCTTTTTGCATTTCTTCTTCTTGGGGATGGTTTTGATCACCACCTCCTGTACAATGTTATGAACCTCCATCCATAGTTCTTCAGGCACTCTATCAGATCTAATCCCTTGAATCTATTTGTCACTTCCACTGTATAATTGTAAGGGATTTGATTATGTCATACCTGAATGGCTTTGTGGTTTTCCTTACATCTGTCAATTTAAGTCTGAATTTTGCAATAAGGTGTTCTTGATCTGAGCCATAGTCAGCTCCTGGTCTTGTTTTTGCTGACTGTATAGAGCTTCTCCATCTTTGGCTGAAAAGAATATAATCAGTCTGATTTCGGTGTTGACCATCTGGTGATGTCCATGTGTAGAGTCGTCTCTTGTGTTGTTGGAAGAGGTTGTTTGCTATGACCAGTGCATTCTCTTGGCAAAACTGTTAGCCTTTGTCCTGCTTCATTTTGTACTCTCCAAGGTCAAACTTGCCTGCTACTCCAGGTATCTCTTGACTTCCTACTTTTTGCATTCCAGTCACCTATGATGAAATGGCATCTTTTTTTGGTGTTTGTTCTAGAAAGTCTTGTAGGTCAGGAAAAAACTGTTAAACATTAACTTCTTTGTCATTAGTGGTTGGCACATAAGCTTGGATTACTGTGATGTAGAATGGTTTGCCTTGAGAACAAATAGAAATCATTCTGTTGTTTCTGAGATTGCATCCAAATACTGCATTTTGGACTCTCTCTTTTGACTATGATGGCTACTCCATTTCTTCTAAGGGATTCTTGCCCACAGTAGTAGATATAATGGTCATCTGAATTAAATTTGCCCATTCCCATCCATTTTAGTTCACTGATTCCTAAAATGTTGATGTTCACTCTTGCCATCTCCTGTTTGACCACTTCCGATTTACCTTGATTCATGGAACTAACATTCCAGGTTCTTATGCATATTGTTCTTATTACACCATTTGACTTTACTTTCACCACCAGACACATCCACAACTGGGCATGTTTCCACTTTGGTCAGCCTCTTCATTCCTTCTGGAGCTATTTCTTTGCACTTCTCCAGTAGCATATTGGGCACCTACTGACCTGGGGAGTTCATCTTTCAGTGTCACATCTTTTTGCCTTTTCATACTGTTCATGGGTTTCTCAAGGCAAGAATGCTGAAGTGGTTTTGCCATTCCCTTCTCCAGTGGACCAACGTTTTGTCAGACCTCTCCACCATGACCCGTCTGTCTGGTGGCCCTCCATGGCATGGCTCATAGTTAGCATTGTGTTAGACAATGCTGTGGTCCATGTGGTCCGTTTAGTTAGTTTTCTGTAATTGTGGTTTTCATTTGTCTGCTCTCTGATGGAGAAGGATTAGAGGCTTGTGGAAGCTTCCTGATGGGAGGGACTTGCTGTGTGGCAAACTGGGTCTTGCTCTGATGGGATGGGCCATGCTTCCTAAATCTTTAATCCAATTTTCTGCAAATGGGTGGGGCTGAGTCCCTCCCTGTATGGTAGGGGTAATGGCAGTAATGGTGACATCCTTCAAAAGGACCTCTGTCAGTATGCCTGGACTCCCAGGACTGTTGTATTCTGTGCCCTTTACCCTGTGGCAGGTCACTGTCAAACCCATGTCTGCCAGAGACTCCTGGGCACTCTCAGGCAAGTCTGGTTCTGTCTCTTTTGGGGTCACTGTTCCTTTCTCCTGGGTCCTGGTGTGCACAAGGTTTTGTTTGAGCTTTTCAAGAGTCTCTTTCCCCTGTACTGTGTTAATTCTATAACCAAATCCCACTGGCCTTCAAAGTCAAATTCTCTGTGGGTTCTCTGTCCTTTTGCCAGATCCCCAGGTTGGATAATCTGTTGTGGAACCTAGAACTTTTTGCAGCAGGGCAAGAACTCTGGAATAGTGTGAGAACTCCTTAGTATAATTGGTCTCTAGTTTGTGGGTCGTCTGCTCGGAGGCTCTGTGTTGGGGCTAATGGCAGCCTCCTTCAGGAGGACTTAATGCCGCACACTGGACCTCCCAGGTCTGCTGCAGCCAGAGCTGCTACATTAGAAAATGCCAATCACCAGTCATAAGAGGTGCCATTCCCAGAGCCCATGTGAGACTGGTGTCAGCCCTCAGTATTATACAGTTCTCTAGTTGCATATATAACAGGGTGTGGGGTTTCTGCTTAGCTTGGAACTTCTTAAACAAGATTGTCCTGTCACATTTACCAATTTGTTCTAACAACTGAACTCCCTTCTCTATTCTGATACACACCCTGTTTGAGCACTTTCATACCACGGTCTTACCTAGGAAAGGCTTCCATGTTTAATATGATAAAATGACAAGTAGTTGTCCTTTCTCTAGAAGTACTCAGAAAGATTCTGATATGTGAAATATAGTCATTTCCTTCAACACAGGCCAGAGTAACTATACAGAGGTAAGTCTTCTGTGCTGAGTTGGTTGAGATCCTGTGTGCTCTTCATAACTAGTCCTTGATCAGAAAGCAGCATCCGCAGAAGAAAGTTATGCTTCAGTTCAGGTTGCTTCAGTTCAGATTTTTGTTAAAAACCTTAATTGGAAATCCCGTAGAGGAAAATGAGTACCTGAGATACGCTCATCTAAAATGCTCTGTATGATTTAGGTTTTCCTGTCTTTTTTAACAGTTCTCCAAAAGTCATCTTTTCTTTCCTAGACTTAACCCTAATATACCATTAATGGGATCTTTGCACTTTCCTTAAGCCCTTCTTAGGGAAAAAGTTTCCAGGGAGAGTCAGTTGTTATCATTTGACAAAGGTGAACAGAAAGCTCTGTTTATTTAATTTAAAACCTAAGGTCTGCTTTCTTACATTTTTCTTTGGCATCCTCTCCACTTCAATATCTAGTTTCTGTAGCAACTGACAAACAGTTAGCACCTGGGTCAGAGTGTAAAGAAATTTGGTTTTAACCTAGACAGGGAAGAAGATAATCAGGCAACAGCTTCACAGCTTCTTGAGCTGAAACTTATTACATTGTTTCCAGGAATTACGTATTTTGTCTTGAAGAGACCAGAAATTCATCTTCTTTTCACACACAGACTTAGAAAAGTTAGCTGTTCCTCTGTTAAATTGTTTAATCATAGTCAAATTAATTAACTAATCACATTAAGACAGATCAGAGAACTGTACTGTGGAGAAATCAGAACCAATAGAATTAATTCTCTTCAAGTGGAATGTCTCTGGGAGTTATTTTATATTATCTCTTTTAGGATGATCTCTTGTTCAAGTTGATTGGAAAAATCTAGAGTGGTATTTAGGTCTGTGTTATGTGTTAGGGTGTAGATACTAGATCTCTTGAATCACTTAGGTGGGGAGATGTTGAAGGGGGGAGAAATGCTCAGACACTAGAAAGGATGACATCCAAGAGATGATAAATAATGTCACATCTCAGAAATAGATGTAGCACACTACATGGAAACTGTCCTTTAAAAAAAAAAAAAGTCCTTGAAGCTGGAGGAAGATTACTGCTTTTTTATATTACAGGAACTACCTTCTGTTGAAGAACTCACTATTGTTCTGCCTGAAGATATTGAATTAAAGCCTCTGGGGATGGTTTCAAGTATTATTGAACAATTAGGTATGTATATATTTTTATTAATAAAATTATAATTTATATCCAAGCATATACTAATAATCAAAGACTTATGTGTAGGGAATTTTCTCCAAAATATGTAATAATATTTCATTTTATAGCTGTTAGGTTTGAACAGATAAATTCAGCTTTTACTTACACAAGTAGTACATAAATACAGTGTCTTTTTAAAAATTTAAAGTGTGCTTTTACTGACATAGAAATTTCTCTCAAATTTATTTGAATGATACATGTGTTTTCTATTGCTGTTAAGTTACTACAGATTTAATGGTTTAAAACAACACATTTATTACTTTACAGTACCGTGGGCCAGAAGTGTGATGGGTCTCACTGGCTAAAATCAAGGGGCCCTCAGGGGCAAGTTGCTCTCTGCAGGATCTGAGGGAGAATGCATTTCTTGACCTTTTCCAGCATCTGGGGGTCTCTCACATTCCTTTGCTCATGGCCCCCTCCCTTCATTTTCACAGTCCATAATGTAGCGTCTTGCTGACCTTCTCTATTGTAACATTTTCCTCTGATGAATCACCACAGACTGGAAAGATTCTCTGCTTCTAAGGACTCCTTAGATTGAGTCTACCCACTGTTAATCGGGGTAATTTTGCACTGCAAGGTGCTTAGCCTTATTCACATCAGCAAAGTCTCTCTTTTTAATACAAAATAGCATTTACAGGTTCAGGGATATGGGTGTGTGGTTATCTTTTTTCGTGGGTAGAGAGCAGCTACTCTGCCTACTGCCTTTGATTTTATCTTACAAACAAGTAAATTAGAAAGTTCTATGGTTTTAACACTGACATTAATGTCATGAAATATGAACCCATTGGAGTATATGGGAACTAAATTTTATAGCTTTCTTTTAGCCCCAAGATATGATGTCAGTACAGGAGAGACTTTGAAATTAATGTTGTTACTATTAACTCTAAGTGACACCAAAAAATAGGACTCCAAGTTGACAAAGTCATAGGATTTTTGAACTGAGAAAAAGGCCTAAATGGTCCACCAGTCCTTAGTTTATGACTTAAGGGACAAAGAAGAATTTGAGTCACTTGCTCCTATGATCTGTCATATAATCAATCAGTGATAGAAATGAAAATTTAGCTTTTGATCTTTAAAAAAATTATTTTTTATTATTTTTTTTTAACACCAAAAGCATTTTGTACTGGGGTATAGCCAGTTAACAATGTTGTAGTAGTTTCAGGTGAACAGGGAAGGGACTCAGCCATACATACACCTGTATGCTTTCTCCCCCAAACCCCACTCCCATCCAAGCTGCCACATCACAGTGAGCAGAGTCTTACGTGCTCTAGAGCAGATCTTTGTTGTCCATTTTAAATACAGCAGTTTGTACATGACCTTCCCGAAGTCCCTAACTATCCCTTCTCCCCAGGCAATCATAAGTTCGTTTTCTAAGTCTGTGAGTCTCTTTCTGTTTATAAGTAAGTTCATTTGTATCATTTCTTTTTAGATTCCACATATAAGGGATGTCATATGATATTTCTCCTTCTCTGACTTCACTCAGTATGACAATCTCTAGGTCCATCCATGTTGCTGCAAATGACATTATTTCATTCTTTTTAATGGTTGAGTAATATTCCATTGTATATATGTACCACATCTTTATCCATTCCTCTGTCAATGAACATTTAGGTTGCTTCCATGTCTTGGCTATTGTAAACAGTGCTGCAGTGAACATTGGGATGCATGCATCTTTGGGGGCCATGTTTTTCTCTGGATATGTGCCCAGGAGTGGAATTGCAGGGTCATTGAAACCATGATTAAAAATCTTCCAACAAACAAAAGTTCAGGACATGACAGCTTCACATGTGAATTCTATCAAACATTTAGAGAAGAGTTAACACCTATCCTTCTCAAACTGTTCTTTTTATATTTTTTTAAATTGTCTGTATCACTATTTTAAAAAATAATTCTTACTTGTAATTTGGCAATTTATTAATGAAAATTCAAATTAAATGAAACTTTTTAATAAAAATCGTAATTACTAAAATTCTTTACATGATTCTTGAATTATTACATTTACTATCTTATGGTATTTAATAATATGCAAAAATAAATCAGAAAGGTAATTTCTTGATTACATAGTGTGAGTCAACTGTTTATTGGACTTGATGTGTATAGAAAAAATTTAGGTAAGAATGGTTATTCTCATGGGAAAGAAAAGTAAATTATGTGATACATAGGAAATAATGCTTTTTAAAGATACTATTTTGAATAACGCGTCCTAATAGACTAACAAAATTCTCAACCTGTTGGGAATAGAGATGAATGAATCAGACAGAGCACGTGCTGCTAATAGAACATGCTTGTTACACACTCTGCTTTGAAAACATAAAACATGTAACATTATTTGGACCTTTTACAAAAAGGAAAATAACATTAAATATCAGTCAGCTAGGTTGAGGTGATAGTTCTGTGTGGGTTTGACCATACGATCATGTTAAAATCTCTTATGTACTCTTTTCTTCAGTTCACAGTCGCTCAGTCATGTCCGACTCTTTGTGACCCCATGGACTGCAGCATGCCAGGCTTCCCTGTCCATCACCAACCGCTGGAGCTTACTCAGACTCATGGCAGTTGAGTCGGTGATGCCATCCTCTGTCGTCCTCTTCTCCCGCCTTCAATCTTTCCCGGCATCAGGGTCTTTTCCATTGAGTCAGTTCTTCCCATCAGGTGGCCAAAGTATTGGAGTTTCAGCTTCAGCATCAGTCCTTCCAATGAACACCCAGGACTGACCTCCTTCAGGATGGACTGGTTGGATCTCTTGCAGTTCAAGGGACTCTCAAGAGTCTTCTCCAACACCATAGTTCAAAACCATTAATTCTTCAGCACTCAGCTTTCCTTTATAGTCCAGATCTCGAATCCATACATGACTACTGGAAAAGCCATAGCTTTGACTAGGTGGACCTTTGTTGGCAAAGTAATGTCTCTGGTTTTTAATATGCTACCTAGGTTGGTCATAACTTTTCTTCCAAGGAGTAAGCGTCTTTTAATTTCATGGCTGCAGTCACCATCTGCAGTTATTTTGAGCCCCCCAAAATAAAGTCTGCCTCTGTTTCCATTGTTTCCCCATGTATTTCCCATGAAGTGATGGGACCAGATGCCGTGATCTTAGTTTTCTGAATGTTGAGATTTAAGCCAACTTTTTCACTCTCCTCTTTCACTTTCATCAAGAGGCTCTTTAGTTCTTCTTTACTTTCTGTCATAAGGGTGGTGTCATCTGCCTGTCCAAGGTTATTGATATTTCTCCCGGCAATGTTGATTCCAGCTTGTGCTTCATCCAGCACAGTGTTTCTCATGATGTACTCTGCATGTAAGTTAAATAACCAGGGTGGCAATATAATAGCCTTGATGTATGTACTCTTTTTCTGATTTGGAACCTGTCTGTTGTTGCATGTCCAGTTCTAACTGTTGCTTCTTGACCTGCATACAAATTTCTCAGAAGACAGTTTAGGTGGTCTGATATTCCCATCTCTTTAAGAATTTTCCACAGTTTGTTGTAATCCACATAGTCAAAGGCTTTTATGTAGTCAGTAAAGCAGAAGAAGATGTTTTTCTGCAGTTCTCTTGCTTTTTCATGATCCAGTGGATGTTGCCAATTTGATCTCTGATTCCTCTGCCTTTTCTAAATCCTGCTTGAACATCTGGAATTTCACGTTTCACGTACTGTTGAAGCCTGGCTTGGGGACTTTTGAGCATTACTTTGCTAGCATGTGAGATGAGTGTGGTAGTGTGAATATTCTTTGGCATTTCCTTCCTTTTGGATTGGAATGAAAACTTAACCTTTTCCAGTCCTGTGGCCAGTGCTGAGTTTTCCAAATTTGCTGGCATATTGAGTGCAGCACTTTCACAGCATCATCTTTAAGGATTTGAAATAGCTCAACTATTGAAATCACCTCCACTAGCTTTGTTCATGGTGATGCTTCCTAAGGCCCACTTGGCTTCTATCTGGGTCATGAAGAACTTTTTTTAGAATTCTTTGTATTCTTGCCACTTCTTCTTTATATCTTCTGCTTCTGTTAGGTCCATATCATTTCTGTCCTTTATTGTGTCCCATCTTTGCATGAAATGTTCCCTTGGTATCTCCAGTTTACTTCAAGAAATCTCTAGCCTTTCCCACTTTATTGTTTTCCTCTATTTCTTTGCATTGATCACTGAGAAAGGCTTTCTTATCTCTCCTTGCTATTCTTTGGAACTCTGCATTCAAATGGGTATATCTTTCCTTTTCTCCTTTGCCTTTTGCATCTTTTCTTTTCTCAGCTATTTGTAAGTCCTCCTCAGACAACCATTTTGCCTTTTTGCAATTTTTGGCGGGCGGTGGGGGGGAAGAGTTGGTCTTGATCTTTGTGTCCTGTGCAATGTCAAGAACCTCCGTCCATAGTTCTTCAGGCACTCTTACCTTTCTATCAAATGTGAGGGTTTTGAATTAGGTAGTTTTTAATTTTCGTGTAATTTGGCCCTGGGAAATTCTGTCATTATTCAGTATTATTATCAATCTTTGTCATCTTTATTCGAGAGGCATCCAATTCAAAACTTGTTGCCCATTCCTTAGTGCATGTTCCAACTTAGAAGTACTAACTCTTGAAATTAATTGGATACAATTGAAACTCCTTGAATGGATTTTAATAATGAACTGATACTTCATTTCCCAAGTGGAGATGGCATTATCTTTGTAATGTGACTGAGTATTTTTGTTTGTTGCTTTAGTTTTCTAAGAATCCTTTGTGTCTGTGTGAATGTATATGTGTGTTTGTTTTCGTTTTGCTGTTGTAGATTGTTAGTTTGACATTTGTGGTACTTAGAAGAACAGGAGAATGTGCTAGACTGGAGTGATAATGCTTTTTGTCTTTTTATTTATTTATTATTTTAATTGGAGACTAATTACAATATTGTAGTGGGTTTTTGCCATACATTGACATGAATCAGCCATGAGTGTACATGTGTCCCCCATCCTGAACCCCCCGCCACCTCCCTCCCCATCCCATCCCTCAGGGTTGTTCCAGTGCACCCAGGAGCCACATTACTGGGAGCTCTATCATTCTTTTTTCATCTGTTCAGAGGAAAATGTTTTTGTGAAGTCTTTAACTTTTTCGTATATCGGTATGTAATCAGTAGTTTGCAGAAAAGGATTTCTAGGGTGAGAAAGATGACTAATTTCTTCTAAAACAGGAGTTATGTGACTAAATGTGATTATTATTTTTTGGATAAAAATTGCTTGAGAAAATGTACACAGCTTGACTTTGTTGACTTTTGACTAATGGGTAATTCCAACTTTCCATGAGATTTTGTACTTTAATCTTTTTTCCCAGAATTGTAGCTTTCATATAAAAGAAAATAGTGTAGAATATATTTCCTTATGCTACTTGTTTATCCAGGAGAAATAGTTACCAAGGTATATTTTCCCACCTTAAATTTCATTTTAAATTATGTGGGAATTAAAGCCTAAATACTGATTTGAATTCTGCATTATCTTCTGATTAAATCTTGAAATAATCTATTTTGTTTCATTTTCAGTAATAATTGAATCTATGACTAATGTACCTCCAGTTAATGAGGAGACTGTAATTTTTAAAACTGATCGACAGGCAGCAGGAAAGGTTTGTAAAACAAAACTCACATTCTACTAATTACCCTGTTTCTTTGTTGATTGCATTTTCTGACTTTGGTATCTTAAGTTTATTAGTTTTAGTATGTGAGTAATCGAGAGCTCTCAAATTTTAGTACATTCCTGATTTTCTTCAGTAATTTGTGTCTGTCTGTAAATTGGTTTAATTTGTTGTTGTTGTAGTACAGAATTTTTTTCCTGACATTTGTCAGGTTCTTTGTCAGGCAGTGTGTCTGTGTTTTGAATAAGACACAGTTCTTCCAGATACTCAATTGGGTGCAGGAGGCTTTCCAATGCATAGTAGTTAATAAACCTTTTTGCTTTGTGTGGCCCTTTGTATAGTGGCTATTGAAACTTTTTAGACTTTGACTTCCTCACGTGGAAGCTGAGAGTGGAATCTTTCAAATGGAAAAAGTTTTCGGTGATACCAGTAAAGTGTCACTATAAGCACTTTCTGGGGAATTGTGAATATGTACTTTAGTACCATCATAAGATTAGGTCCCTTTTAACATCCTTACATGCAGGGAACAATCCTGCATGCTGCATGTCTACATTTTACTCAACAAATACATAATTTTGAGTGGTCATTGGAGGAGAAAATCTTCCAAGATGAAGAATATATATATCAACCAAGTATTCTCTTTCTGGCAGCAGGGACAGAGTTTTATTCACCTTGGGATATTCCACTGTGTTTAGTTAGAGTCCTTTGTAGATTATATGGGCTAAGTAAATAAGCATTGAGTTGATAACAGACAATTGAGAAACCACATGTTATCTCTGGAGAAAACTTTTTGGGGTTTAGTTTTTCCTAGATAAGTGACAGTTGACATATTTTTTATTTTAAGAAGCAGAATTAATTTGTGTTTAATCAGAAAAAATCATTTATTTTGAATTATATTATTAGGACACCTCACATAATTTTCCCTTTTTGAGCCTTTTCCTGCTGTTCCATTCTGACACAGATTAGAAAGGGATCCGGCTTTTATGAGGGTTGTTACCCTGCACTGCCTACTTTTTAGGTTGACAGACTAAGTGTACCAAAATAAATGAGTCTCTTAGAATTGCAAAGCAGTCAGTGACAGAATTAATTGGAGTCCAGAGCTAATGCTTTTTGGCAATCTTTGAAAAAGTTTGTGAAGAGAAGAAAGGCTTTAATACCTGAAGGGTGGTGTTGACTTTTCTCCCTTTCAAAGACTTAGGCTTAATACTTTTGTTTCAAGTATGAGTCTCAGTACTTTTGGTTCAGAGGAAGAAGTACTAAAATACAGAATAAACTGTTCACTGCTGGTACCTTTGTAAGGGGCTAGAGAGAGTCTCGGGGCTTAGCCTGGGAAGCTGTTGAGAGAGAGGAGTGGAGGTGAGTGGAGATGGCTGGGGACGGAGCTCTTGAGCACAGGGATGCTGCTGTACCTCTTGGGGAGACCAGGGAGAAGAGACTAGGGAAACGCACTTCCTGCTTTTCTGACTGAATTAAAACTGATTATTTCCATGATTCCTTTTATTTATGACATCCTTCCTTTTCCCTCTCCTTTTCAGTAACAGTAATAATCAGCTACAGTGTCAAATATCCTCTGTGTCTTTTTAAATTCACTGAAACTCTAAGGAAATAGAATTACCCTCATTTATTCAGAAATCACAATAGCTAAAAGCAAAATGCAGTTTATAACACAGGTGGTCTGATTTTTTTGCCCCCCTCCCATCTCCTTCCTTGTTTCCCACTGATTTAAAGGAGGGAAGTTCAGATTTGAAATTCTGCCTTTTGCACCTTAATCCTAGTAAAGGTTAGTTCCTATTGAGAATTAATGAATGAATTCTATTTTTAATGTTGAATTCTTATATTAGGGAATTTTTAAAACATTACCAACTTATGCCACCTATAAGTTGGATTTCTTGATCATTTTCTCTGCATTTAATTTTGAGCATTTGTTCAAGCATTTGTTGTTTTGTTTTTTTGTTTTACTTTTTAACAAATGAGGACTTTTCATTCAGTCAGCAACTGAGGATGTACTAAAATAGGTACTTTCAGTGGAGTTGATTTGAATTGCTATTTGGAACATTATTTAGTAATTTGCATCAAGAGTTTTAGTAGTAATCATACTCTTGGCTTTGATGGTTCCATCTCTTACAAACTAGTTTTCAGGAATTCTGAAGTACAGAGATTTACAGATAAAGGTGTTCATTATGGTATCATTTCTGAACAAATTGGGAGCTTGTGTCAGTATTCTACAATATAAGATATGTTAAATTCTGCTTGATCTATAAAGGAGTGTTAAATAGCCACAGAAATTATATATTATGAAAAATATATTTAACATGAAAAAAACTAAAAGAAACGTTAGGCTTTAAAAAGGAGTAATAGATCAGTGGAACAGGATAGAAAGCCGGAAAATAAGCTCATGCACTTATGGTCGATTAGTTTACAATGAAAGAGGCAAGAATATGCAATGAAGAAAAGACAGTCTCTTTAGTAAGTGGGAAATCTGGACAGCTATATGTAAAGATTGAAATTAGAACATTCCATAACACCATGTTGCAAAAGTAAAGTCAGAATGGACTGAAGACCTAAATACAAGACAGGATATGATCAAACTTTTAAAGGAAAATATGGGCAGAACCCTCTTTGACATAAATCACAGCAGTGTTTGTTTTAGCTCTGTCTCCTAGAGTAATGGAAGGAAAGACAAAAATAAGCAAAAGGGACCTGATTAAACTTAAAAGCTTTTACACATTAAAGGAAATCATAGACAAAAAACCTATAGACTGGGAGAAAATATTTGCAAATTATGCTACCAATGGGATTCATTTCCAAAATACACAAATAGCTCATACAGTTCAATATCAAACAACCCAATCAAAACTGAGCAGACGACCTAAATAGACATTTTTCTAAAGAAGACATACAGATGGCCATAAGCACATGAAAAGATGCTCAATATCTCTAATTATTGGAGAAACTCAGGTCAACATATACACAATGGAATATTACTTAGTTATCAAAAAGAATGCATTTGAATCAGTTTTAATGAGGGATGAAAATGGAACCTCTTATACAGAGCAAAGTAAGTCAGAAAGAAAAACACCAATATAGTATATTATAACGCATATATATGGAATTTAGAAAGATGGTAATGATGACCCTATATGCGAGACAACAAAGAGATACAGATGTAAAGAACAGACTTTTGGACTCTGGGAGAAGGCAAGGGTGGGATGATTTGAAGAATAGCATTGAAACATGTATATTGTCATATGTGAAACAGATTGCCAGTCCAGGTTCGATGCATGAGACAGGATGCTCAGGGCTGGTGCACTGGGATGACCCTGAGGGATGGGATGGGGAGGGAGGTGGGAGGGGGATTCAGGATGGGGAACACATGTACACCCATGGCTGATTCATGTGAATGTATGGCAGAAACCACCACAGTATTGTAAAGTAATTAGCCTCCAATTTAAATAAATAAATAAATAATAAATAAATAAACTATAATGAGGTATTACCTCATACCAGTCAGAGTGGCTATCACTAGAAAGTCTGTAGATAATTAAAGGTGGAGAGGGTGTGGAGTAAACGAATCTCTCTTGCGCTGTTGGTGGAAATGTAAAATGGTGCAGCCACTATGGACAGTGGTATGGAGGTTCCTTAAAAATCTGTAGAGTTAGTGTATGATCCGGCAGTCTTATTTCTGGGTGTATATCCAGAGAAAACTATAATTTGCAAAGGTACATGTACGCCAGAGTTCATAGCAGCACTATTTATAGTGGCCAAGAGGTGGAAGCCACTGTCCACTGACAGATGACTGGAATCTGAAAAATCACACACACACAGTATTGGCTTCTGTTTTATGTTTTGGTCAAGAGGCTTGTGGGATCTTAACTTCCCAAGCAGGGATTCAACTTGCACCCTCTGCATTGGAAGGTGAAGGCTTAACCACTGGCCTGCCAGGGAAGTCCCAATAGTACTAACTTTTGAAGTCCTTATTTTACTATCAAAGGAGAACTTTGTTTCTTCTCTTTTATAGATATTTGAGATATTTGGACCTGTTGCACATCCATTTTATGTATTACGATTTAATTCTTCAGAGCATATTGAAAATAAAGGTATTAAGATAAAAGACACTATGTATTTTGCTCCATCAATGAAAGACTTCACCCAGTATATATTCACAGAGAAGCTTAAACAGTAAGTACTTTATTGGCATGTTACTTCTTTGCTTATCTAGCGTTTGTGTTTTAGGAGTAGTGATGTAGTTTCTTGCAGTTAAGATGGTATCTGTCTTCCAAAGAGCTCATTTGTCTTCCTAGTAACATCTCTGAAAGCTAATGTTGTTATCAGGTTTTATAAGGTAGAGATCATTTTTATTTTTTGCCCAAAATGGCATGAGCAACTGGTAGGAGCACATTTGGGCCATATACATTTTCTGAATTTTAACTCATTATCTTTTCCATTATATACTTTCCTGCATATATGTGCTGCAACTTTACCATTTTAAAGAAAGATTTCTTTGGATTGCATTCATAAGCTTCACCATTTAATGCAACTTTATAATTCTTGAAAAAAAAATGAGTAAATTTTAGGTTGCTTATAAATTGTACATTTATAGAAGAACATATTTATGTGTTGTGTATCAAGCTGTGATTAACAGAGTTGACTTAACCAGCAAACCAGTGGTCTCTATTCTATCTGTAAATGTGCTGTATGATATCCTGTGGTGTGTATCTGGTGATATTTCTTGTTTCCACTGACGAACTGTATATTTGTCAGGTATAAATTTTGCCGTCAGGTGTTAGCTGTAGAGCTATGTATATCAGACTTATTATAATTACATAATTAATTTTTGCACAGACCAATGGCATATGAATTAAAGTAGAATGTAATGTAAATTGAATGCTTTGGAAAGATGTAGTAAATATGAACCAATAAAATGTTGCCCAGTTAGGAGTGGAGGAAAATACTGCAAAGGATTGGGGAAGAGATCTTAAATCTGAAAAGATTTTGTACTCAGTTTGACACAAAAGTCCCTTTGAAATCTAGCTGTCTTTCAGTTGGAAACTTGAAATACAGGTGAGGCATTTGGAAATCTCTGAAATGAGATGAACATTTTGTTCCTGATAATTTGTTAAACTCATCTTTAAGAAAACACAGAAGTACCTGCAGGAACTTAAGTTGTTCTTCAGGCTGTGTAAGGTTAATTTTTCTAAATAACACATGAGAGGTGAGTTAAATATAGCAAAGTTATAAAAATTTTAGTATTCTTTAAAATCATGCCTTAAATATTTAGCATTTCGTTCTGTTTGAATATTAAGTTGTTGCTTTGGATATTCCATATATTAGCTTTTAACAGGTAAAATATTTTAGCTTAAAATAGATAGGTTGAAGAGATTTTTATGAAGATGTTTTTAGATAGATGTAGAAGCTGTCTTTGTTCTGATTTGCAAGAACAAGAATTTTTGTCTTTTTTGCAAAGAAAGAATAAGAAACTAAAGAATCAGGAAATTGAGCCCGCTCTGCAGAAGCCCCACCTGATGAAGCCTGTTCTGTTCTAGACTGCATTTTTTTCTGTTGATCAAGGGAACTCCTTTGCCTTTGAGATGGAGAAGTTGAACTTCTCTCCAGCTTACCTGCTTTTAGTGGAGTTATTTTAATCTTAGCTTCCCATGAACTTACTCTTGTTAACAGTGCTGTTGGAAATGTTGCTTGTTCTTTTGTGTAATAGTTTTTGATTTTCTGTGGTAATGCCCCCGTTAGGGAACTTTTCCCATTTCTGTCTTTAGACGATTTCATTCTAAGGTCAGTCTAGGCTGTTGAGATGGCATCCATGCTAAAAGGAACCCTGGAGCTATGATAAATGCATGAGTAGAAGATAATAACTAAAAATGGGAAAAGTCATTGATAATGCTTTACGTATAACAGAATTCCAAATTAAAACAGTAGAGCAGACTCAGAAAAAAAGATTTCATGTTGTGCGAGCCCACAGACATCTGTAAATTGATTTTAATAGATTAATGCATTAATTCATTCCTGGGAGTTTATTTTTGAGATTTGGTATCAAGTAATGAGGACAACATCTACTGCTAATACTTTGTAATATTTTAATGTAATTGAATAACAAATATTGTCAAACTGTGCAATCAGGATCAAACAGATACAATTAAAAATGAGCAGTCAGAAATTATAGTCATAATAGATCTCCATGCTTTTGTTGGTCATAGAGTATAAAACTTTTCCGCAAAAAGACTTAGTGTCCTATAGCATCTTCACAGCTCCTCCTCCTCAAACTGTAGATGCCTTTGTCTCATCCTCTGCTCTGAGAGTCACTCTTGGAGCAAGCCTTGCTTACTCATGGAGGATCATTGATAATTCTCAGGTGAATCAAGGAAGAAGCATTTCATGTTGTGATCTCTGTTGTTGAACCTGTAAAGTCTTACACAAGGAAATGCCTCGTATTCCCTTTTTGTGTCCTTGGCACCTGCAATGACTGACTGTGGTCTTGGATAGGTATTTACTGAAGGAGGTTTATGAGCTGAGCTCAGGTATTATGACAGTATCAGTGAGAATCAGAGCACCTGGAGCTGCTGAAGAACTGCAGAACCACTTTGCCCCGCACAGCGTGGGGTCGGCTTCTCATTCTGATCTCTACTCCTAATATATTGGTGTGTTCTTCCCACATCGTCTTAAATAAAGAACACAGAAATGAGCCTTTATTCTTTTCTCTTATTGTCTTATATATTGCAAATTAAGATTGAGCTTAGGTCTTTTGCTTTTTTATTTTCTATGCTATTAGGTTATAAGCACTTAACAGAATCTTACTAAGTACTTTGATCCTTTGAACTTTGTTTGTTCCCCTAGGGATAGGGGATCAGATGCATCATGGAAGAATGATCAAGAACCACCACCAGAGGTAAGTGTCTTTTCACACAGTATTTGAGAAAGGAAGACAGGACTCAGTCTCATACATCCCTCATTCTTGACCTGAAGGATGTCCTCGAAACTGCTCGCTAGTCACACTGCTTTCTGTCAGCCTGCGTGCTCTCCGCTCCCTCAGATGCCTTTTATACCTCACAATTAGTTTGTGGTCATTTCAGAAAAAAATATTTTCACTCATATTTTAATTATTATCAGATTTTCATTTTCCTTATAGTGTCCTGTTGTTATCAATTTTGTTGGTACCTGGTAAAGGCAAAATTATCATTTAAAATAATTTTTTTTTAGTTTAGTAAATTCACCACATGGGATGTGAAGACATTTATTGATGGTACTTTTAATAAGCTGCTTTTCTTTTGAAGGTAGGAAACAATTACAGTGTACCTACTTCTCCATTTTTTACAATATACTCACCTTCCTAAAAAGAGTGTTCTTTTTCTTGTCAGCAATAATATTTTACATTTCAAAGTAGCTTGATATATATGGTCTTTATTAAAACATGAAAATTAGATCAATGAGTATATACATTCTTAAAAATAGCATGAATTTATACTTTTGTATTTTTACTTTATAGAAGAAAAATACAATTATAAGAGTTTTTCAATGCACTCAGAAGTTCTAATGAAGTTTCTCAGTTCTGTAAATTCTTGATATTTATAGATTTAACTTTGGTCGTTGTAGATGTTCTAAAGCAGTGCTAAAGGTTCATGATCTGTGTTAATTTGTGATTTTGCTGAAGCTGTGTGAGTCAAGGAATGCCCACTTAAAGGATTATTAGTCAGAAGCAGTCCTGTTTTAGCATCCACATTGCCACGGGGTTATGCCTTCTGATTTGTGTCATGTGTACATGTATTAACTTTCAGGGTCACTTAAAGTGCCTTATTCTCTTTATCTCTGATAATGTACTATTGAATTGGTAAATGCATATGACATAAATCTGTCTATTTTTTTGTGTAAGGCCTTGGATTTCAGTGATGATGAAAAAGAAAAAGAAGCCAAACAGAAGAAAAAATCTCAGATTCAAGGTCGGAAAAAATTCAGATCTGAATTTAATGAACCTGGTGAGTTAAATGTAGAAAATGTGCATGCATGTTAAGTCTCTTCTCTTGTGTCCGATTTTTGCAACCACAGGTACTGGAACCTGTTAGGCTCCTCTGTCCATAGGATTTTCCAGGAAATAATACTAGAGTGAGTTGCCATGCCCTCCTCAACGTTCAGTTCAGTTCAGTCACTCAGTCGTGTCTGACTCTTTGCAACTCCATGGACTGCAGCACGCCAGGCTTCCCTGTCCATCACCAACTCCCAGAGTTTACTCAAACTCATGTCCATTGAGTCAGTGATGCCATCCAACCATCTCATCTTCTTTCGTCCCCTTTTCCTCCTGCCTTCAGTCTTTCTCAGCCTCAGGGTCTTTTTTCACATCAGGTGAAGAGTTAGTTTTTCACATCAGGTGGCAAAAGTGTTGGAGTTTCAGCTTCAGCATCAGTCCTTCCAATGAATATTCAGGACTGATTTCCTTTAGGATGGACTGGTTGGATCTCCTTGCAGTCCAAGGGACTCTCAAGAGTCTTCTCCAACACCACAGCTCAAAAGCATCAATTCTTTGGTGCTCAGCTTTCTTTATAGTCCAACTCTCACATCCATACACGACTACTGGAAAAACCATAGCCTTGACTAGACGGACCTTTGTTGGCAAAGTAATGTCTCTGCTTTTTAATATGCTATCTAGGTTGATCATAGCTTCTAAGGAGCAAGTGTCTTTGAATTTCATGGCTGTAGTCACCATCTGCAGTGATTTTGGAGCCCAAAAAAATAAAGTGTCACTGTTTCCTGTTTCCCCATCTATTTGCCATGAAATGATGGGACCAGATACCATGATCTTAGTTTTCTGAATGTTGAGCTTTAAGCCAACTTTTTCACTCTCCTCTTTCACTTTCATTAAGAAGCTCTTTAGTTCTTTTCTTTCTGCCATAAGGGTAGTGTCATCTGCATATTTGAGGTTATTGATATTTCTCCCAGCAGTTTTGATTCCAGCTTGTGCTTCATCCAGTCCAGCATTTCTCATGATATACTCTGCATATAAGTTAAATGAGCAGGGTGACAATATACAGCCTTGATGTACTCCTTTTCCTGTTTGGAATCAGTCTGTTCCATGTCCAGTTCCAACTGTTGCTTCTTGACAGGTCAGGTGGTCTGGTATTCCCACCTCTTTAAGAATATTCCACAGTTTGTTGTGATTCACACAGTCAAAGGCTTTGGCATAGTCAATAAAGCAGAAGTAGATGTTTTTCTGTAACTCTTGCTTTTTCCATGTTCCACTGATGTTGGCAATTTGAACTGTTTCCTCTGCCTTTTCTAAAACCAGCTTTAACATCTGGAGGTTCACAGTTCACATACTATTGAAGCCTGGCTTGGAGAATTTTGAGCATTACTTTGCTGGCGGGTGAGATGAGTGCAGTTCTGTGGTAGTTTGAGCATTCTTTGACACTCCTCAGTGTAGTATATAGTAGTTTTTAATCTTCATTTACATCTATATAAATTCCTCAGTAATAAAACTGAGGGAAATATCTAGGGGTTTTCTCGTACTTCCTGGCATCTGCCAGCATTGGAGGCATCACACCGCTTGGGGTGTGGTTAGGAGAGGTACAAGGGACACTCGGGTGGTTTTCAAGCTTGTGGGTGTAAAAATGGCCCCTTGGGGTAAAAGGTGGAGGAATCATTTGTGCTTATCGGTCTTTTTTTTTTTTTTTCTTCAAGAAACCTGTTTGCTTCCATTTTTAGAATTAAATGATATGGTGCTTAAGCTAAAATCAAGGTGTTTTATTAGCTATTGACACCAGTGCAGTCACAGAAGAAGGTCCTCATGTTGCCTTTTTGTATCTGCATCCACTTCCTTTCTTCTTCCTCTTCCTCAACTCCCGACAGCCACTCATCTGTGTGCCATTTCTGTGATAACATTTTGTCCTGTCAAGAATGATTTATATAAATTATCAGTTGGGTTTTGTTACTGAGCATATTTTTCTGGAGATTATCTAGATTGTTGTATGTATTGTTTGTTTGTTTTCATTCCAGGGTGGTGGTCTGTGGTATGAATATACTGCAGGTGCTTTAACCATTCATCCATTTAAGGGCATTTGTGTTGTTTATAGTTTTGGGTATTATGAATAAAGCTGCTCTATACATTTGTGCACAGATTTTTATGTGAACTCAAGTTTTCACGTTTCTCTGGGATAAATGTCCAAGAGTACAGTTGGGTTATATAATACAGTTGACAAGTGAACAACTTTGGGGTTAGGGGTACTGACATCCCCCTCCCTTCCATGCAGTTAAAAATCTGTATGACTTAACAGTTGGCCCTCTGTATCCTTGGCTATATATCCGTGGATTCAGCCAACCATGGATTGTATAGTATGTTTTTATTGAGAAAAATCTGCTTAAAGGTGGACCTGTATAGTTCAAACCTGTGTTATTTAAGGGCCCACTGTAGTTACATGTTTAGTCTCTTGAGAGTCTGTCATATTGTTTGTCGTGTGGCTTTACCACTTTACATTCTTGTCACTAGTGTATGAGTGGCCCAGTTCGTCTGCATTCTCACCAGCATTTGTCATTGTCATCATTTTTTTTTTTAGCTATTCTAATAAGTATGTAGTGATACATAGTTTTGATTTTAACTTGCATTTTCCTAATGGCTAGTGATACTGACCATCTTTCCATGTGTTCATTTGCTATCTGTATCCCTTCAGTGCTTTTTTGTTCATACTGTGCCCATTTTCTAATTGTATTTCTGCTTTACTCTTGAGTTATGAGAGTTTGTATTTAATTGCTAGTATTTCTTTAGCTTGAGATTTCATCCTTATAAAAGAGCTTTGCTGAATGAGATTTTTTGTGTTGATGAAGCCCAATTTATCTGCTTTTCTTTGATGGAGCCTGAGAATTCCTTTCCTAGACTTAGATTCCAAAGATTTTCTCTTTTTTATTTCCTAAAAGTTTTCATAATTATTTTTAGCCATTTTAATTCCTTTGTCTTTCCATATGAATTTTGAAATAAACTTCCCTATATTGACAGAAAGTCTTGCTTGGATTTTGATAGAAATTGGATTGAACTTGTGTATTGGTTTGGAGAGAATTGACATCTTAATTGGATTGAGGCTTCCATTCTACAAACGTGGTATATATATATACATTAATTTAGATTTTTTAAAAAATTTCTTTCACCAGCATTATGTAGTTTTCAGAATGCAAGTTCTGTACATCTTTTTGTTAGATACACACCTGAGTATTTCAGTTTGGGGGAAATCATTGTAACTGATACTGCATTTTTAATTTGTGTTCATGTGTTCTAGAATACAAAAATAATTATTGTTTGTATGTTTAGCTTGTGTCTTATGACTTTGCTGAACTCACTAGTTCTAGGAGTTCTTCTCCTGAGATTTCAATATAGCACAGCTATGGCAGTGGCAAATGGAAATAGTGCTTGTCTTTCCCCTCCCAGTATGTATGCTTTTTTAGCTCTCTTTCGTATCTGTACTGGCTGTAACATCTGGCACTATATTCAGTAAATATGTTTCATTCCTGATCATAGAAGGAAGCACTCCGTATCTTACCATGAAGTATAATATTAGGTACAGGGTTACCGTAGGTGTTCTTCATCAAGTTGAGGAGGTTTCTGTTTAGTCTTCCTGAACATCTTTTCAAAAATCATGAATAATAATTTTGACAGTTGTTTTTCTGCATTGATTGATAATATCACATGACTCCTTCATTAACTTGTTAAGAAGGTAGATTCATTGGTTTTAGAATATTGAATGAGCATCACTGGAATAAACCAGTTAGTCATGGTGTATAATTCTTTGTAAATATTGCTGAATTTTGCTCAGATTTTGATAAGGATTTTTGTTTATATTCATGAGAGGTATTGGTCTAGTTTTCTTTCAGACTTATTTTTAACTGGTTTTGTTGTCAGCATCAGCAGAGTAGCTTCATAAAAATGAATTGAGAATTTTTTTTTTGTATACTTGAAAACATTATGTAGACTTGCTGTTAATTTTTTTATATTTGGTAAAAAGATTTCCAGTGAACCTCTTCAGACTGGAGATAGCTTTTTGGGGAGACTTAATTACAAATTCAGTTTACTTAATAGTTTACTTATTTTTCATGTTGGATAGGTTATAGTAGCTTGTATTTTTCAAGGAGTTGGTCCATTTCATCTAATTTGTCAAATTATGTATGTAGAGTTGGTTTGCAAGATTTTCTTCATTTTGATGTCTTTGATATTGATCATTTGTGTCTTGTATTTTTTCAGTTTTGCTTAGAAGATTGCAAATTATATTGATCTTTCACAGAGCCAATTCTTTGTTATTGATTTTTATTTATTATTTTTCTATTAGCATTTGCATTCTTTTAACTCTATCATTAACTTTCTACTGCTTGCTTTGAGTTTATTTTGTTTTGGTTTTTATAGGTTCTTAAGGTGGGAGTTTATGTTATTAAAGACTTTACTCCTTGAATCTGTTCCACAGATACTCATATTTTATTTATTGTGATTTAGCTTAATATTTCTTTGTTTTTATTCCTCTTGACACAGTCTCTTTGACCAATGGATTATTTAGAAGAGTACTATTTAGTATTTTCTCTATCCTTAATGATTTTCCATCTAGTTATCTTGTCAGTTGTTGAGAGAGAGCATGTGGTTGGTGCATACACATTTAAGATGGCTAAATCTTCTTGGTAGGTCACCCCTTTATCATAAAATGTCCCTATTCTGAAGCCTATTTTATCTGATAATATAATTAATTAGTTATGTTGCATATTGTAGCTTGTTTCATTCTCTTACATTCAACATGACTATCATTTGAAATAAGCTTTTTACAGGCTATAGTTATGTTTTTTAATCCACTCTGCTAACTACTGTTTTGATTGGTATATTTAGACCATTTATATTTAATGTAATTATTGATATGTTTGGGCTTAAATCTGCCCATTTCTGTATTCTTTCTAGTTTTTATTTCTCTGTTGTCTTCTGCCTTCCTGAGCTTTTTCATCTTTCCAATTTGCTTCAAATGGCAAATGACCATAGAATGGTTGATACTGAGTTCTTTGGCAACTTATACAGTTGTTAAGAGAATCAGCTTTGATGTCCTCTATCATTGGCAGTGATCATTGGCATAGCCAGCCACTGCACTCCTCATTTTCAAGGCTCCTTTGCAAAACTCCTTGAACCACCACTGCACTGTCCATTAGCAGTTGCTGGGCCAAGTGCATTGCTGATGTTGCAAGTTGTCTCCACTGCTTTATGATCCATTTTGATCTCGAATAATAAAATTGCTTGTATTTGCTTTTTTGCCTAACATCATTTCCCTAGTCTAAAATAAATATAAACAGCAAGTAATAAGTCATTAGCAAAAAAACATAAAGTGAGAAATATGCATTAAAATGATGTATAACATAACCACATTTATTTAAGAATATATTCCAATATCAAATGGCAAAGTTCAACAGTGCAAAACCACAGTCACTTTTGCACCAACATGATACATTATTTTGTTCTTTTGAGAAAAGGAAAGAAGTTGCATTATTACTATTTACATCCAGTTGAGGATAAGAGTTAAATTTTTCTTTTTAGCTTCAGTTGACATCTGAGGCTGGGGGTGTCTGATTACTGCCGGGCACAGGCAGGCTGCCTCCTGTGTCTGCTGAATGTAAGAGTGCCTCATTACTGCTCCTGACTACTGGGGCTAGCCTTGTTATGCTGGGCAGTGATGAAAGTCCTGACTCTCCTCGGTTTTCTCTGACTCTGCCCCAAGTGCCGGAAGTGGAGGAGGGCTTTTAGGGGGTTATTGCCAGTGGAGACAAAAGTCTGTGTTCCCTATGTGATCTGCATTGCAATGAGGGAACATGCTGACTGGCTCCCTGCTCAGCCTATTTGACCACCTTTGAGCGTGTGAGTGGAAGTGATGTCCAGTTTTCTTTGTCTTGTTTGGCTGAAATCAAGTGGTTGTTGTCTCAAAGTTTTGTCTTAATAAACTTCCCCTCTCCTGATCCTCTGACCTTTAGGATTCATTTAAAGTTGATCATTTTATGCCTTACAAAATTATAACTAGGTATCATTTGTTACAATGATACAATATATCATTGTTACGATGATACAATATATCATTATAACTATATCATTTGTATGTATACAAAATTATAACTTCCAGTTAGAAATACTGGAAGTTAAATAAGGCATTCTTCAAATTTTAAACACTTTTTTTTGATGTATGAAAGTTAATTTTGATTTTGTCTTTATGCTCTTTCCTTCAAAGGTGAAGATTTTGCAGAAGTACATCACAATTGGAATGTTCATAGCTCTGCTTCAGAGCATTCCAAAGGATATCACAACAGAGAATTCACAAGAGGATTTTCTCAGGGTAGATATCCTCGATCTTGCCCTGGCCGGCCCCCACCTCCACAGTTTTATAACGCAGAACACATGGTCCCTCAGGACACTTCAGGATTTGCGCCACAGAGACAAGATAGCCCCATGATGCCACAGTATCCCTTCCCTCCTCCAGGGTTTGACATGCATAACTTCTCCCTCCCTCCACCCCCACCCCCCCCACCCCCACCGCCTGCCTCCACAAACTTGGGCTGGGCCGCGCCTGCTGTGGCCCCTCACCCATTAATCCCCTTGCCCTACTCCCTAGCCCCACCTCCGCCCCCCCCACCCCTGCCTCCGCCCTCCTCTTCTGGAGATGGTAATTCTGCTGCTCATTTTGGACCTTACTATTAGTTGGATGTATGCATTCCTGAGAAATGTGGACTTTTAGATACACACATGCATATATATGGAAGCATTTTTTAAAAAGAGATTATGGAGCTAGATTTTTAAAGCATAGGACATTAAAAAATAGTTCCTTCAGTTGTAGGTTGATATGTATTGTAACCTTTATGAAAATTTAATGTTAAACTTGGATTCCCCTCTGGGAATCCAATTATGTAATATTTAATTAATGCTTTGAACCTTGCCTAATTAAATAGTATGCCTCAATCTAATAATCTGGGGCACCTTTCATCATGGATTAAAATATATTGACCATACTGATTATCTTCTTGCTATATCTGAAAATAAAATGTTAAGTCCTATTGAGAGCCTTTAAAATAAACTATTTTTATAAATATATTTTAAAAATTGATTTTGGTTGTAAATGCAGTTTACAAATAAAATGTACTTTGTTTTTCTTTTTTTTTTGAGTGCTACATTTTATGGTGTTTTGTTATACAACAACAGATCATTGAAACAAATGCTGATAATCTTTCTGTAGCAAGTGAAAGGTACAGAGAAGAAGAGCATTATGTCTTGGCAGAAGTCATGTGTATAATTAAAATTAATATTTATTTATTTTGCATTGATAGGCTTTCCATTATCTGTGCAGATTTCCATTATTCATCCATGATCCAGTAAACTTTACTGTTTAACTGCTTAAAGAGACACAGAGTGTTAACAGTAGAATGCATTATTCATTCACAGTAATGTGCATTTACCAACAGCAAGCAGACTTGTGTGTCCATATCGATTTCCCAGATTCTTGGATGCCTTGCACAGATTAAATGCTTAATAAAAAAAAATTTATTAAATGACAGACTGAATGTAGACTTTTAATTAAATAACCAGTGAATGGTATTTTACATGATTATGTACTCATGAAACATAAGTGTAAGGAAATCTTAGAATTTTAGAGATAGAAGAGGCTTTAGAAGTAGTCTGCTGCTGCTGCTGCTAAGTCACTTCAGTCGTGTCCGACTCTGTGCGACCCCATAGACAGCAGCCTCACCAGGCTCCTCCATCCCTGGGATTCTCCAGGCAAGAACACTGGAGTGGGTTGCCATTGCCTTCTCCATTACGTGAAAGTGGAAAGTGAAAAGTGAAAGTGAAGTCACTCAGTCGTGTCTAGCTCTTAGCGACCCCATGGACCGCAGCCTACCAGGCTCCTCAGTCCATGGGATTTTCCAGGCAAGAGTACTGGAATGGGGTGCCGTTGCCTTCTCCTAGAAGTAGCCTAGAGTAGTCCTAATTTAATAACCTTGGAGCAGCCTAAGGACTCCAAAGAAGTCACTAAGGTTGCCAGTGAGACAGCAAGAAGATAAACTGAGTTCTGATCTTCAGACCTGCACTTTATATTAAATTGATGTTTTCCAATCTTTCATTCCTTGGCAGTCTTAGAAAATAATTTGTTTGCTGGTTGGGGTAATCTGGTAATTTATCACAAGCATGTGGATTCTAGTTGCAGGTCCCCATTTTCTACCCCCTCCCTCCCCTTGCCCCACCACCCCCAAGGGCTGAGGAGACTCTTCAGGGTTCTTGGGTCATGAGATGAGAGGTTCTTGCTTTGGCGATAACACTGGCTTAAACATGTGTTGTATTTCATGTTTCTTTTCTAAAATGTTATTGTAGCTTCTGTTTAGGAGTTGCCATCATAGATCACGGCACGGTCTTACAGCACAGCATAGTAAGACCCAGTCTTCTTTTGGTTGATGAAATATTTTAAGAGTTACGTGAGGCTATACCTGAAAGCACTAAGGAAACCCCGAATGGAAAGAGTGAGATATTGCCATCTAGTTACAAGTTAGTGAGCTGTTATAATCATCAAGGCATGTAAAAAATCTTTAGATCTCTATTCAAAAGTAGACTGTAGATATTGGCAGTATCTATTTAATAGCTGGAGAAACTTAGAGCTGAGTGATACCACTTGATTTCTGCTTTCAATTAAGCTGCTGCCTTTAGCACTTAGGTCCAGCTTGCCTTCCTCCCTACACTTACTTTCAAGGCCTTTGAAACTTCAGAAATGACCCAAGCTTTAAATGACTTATTAAAAGTGCACATTCTTGGGTTTTATCCCAAGATTCAAGTTCAGTAGATCTGAGATAAGATCTAGGAAACCACTTTTAACCCCAGGTGATGAATTTCATGATTTATTCTTAATCTGCATGGATTTCAGGGTACATGTCTATTGCAACTTCTAGGCCCTTCCCTCTGGGACTGAAGGGAGTTCTGTTTAGGGTGGTAGTGAGGCTGTGGAGGGAGTTAGGGAAGAAGAGAGAAATAAAACTGGCTGCTTGAATTGTTCCATGACATCTCACTCGGTAATCAGTTACATATATATATATATATATATATATAGCTGTACAAATGTTTGGAGTTTAAGAGGAGGAACCCAAGTTTGAAAAAAAGAAATATTACAATTTTCATCATCTTTAAATCTTAGAGTCCTGCTTTTAAAATCATATGGTCCTAGATCCTTAAATTATTTGCCAATGTAAACACTTAGAATATTCTTCACACACCATTTGTCATCTGAAATAGGCTATTCTTTATATAAGCCTTTTTCTACAATGAAGTAGATTGTCATTCACATGATTGCATACAGATAATGCTTTTGCATGTCTGTGTGTATTGGTTGCTCAGCCTTGTCTCACTCTGCAACACATGGGCAGTAGCTCACCAGGCTCCTCTGTCGATGGGATTTTCCAGACAAGAATACTGGAGTGGCTTGCCATTTCCTTCTCCAGGGATTTTCCTGACCCAGGGATTGAACCCTGATCTCCTGCATTGCAGGCAGCTTCTTTACCATCTGAGCCACCAGGGAAGCCTTTTGCATGTCTACAGTATATAATGATAAAATGAAATTAAAATTATAGCCTAAGCTGATACATTTATTTTATTAGATGAGTAACTGTCTTTATCCTCTTCCTTTCTTTAATGGAAAAGATAGTGAAGTCCTTGGTAATTGGATGACTTGTCCTCATGTTAGAAATAAAGACTGAAAGAACTGAGTTGAGGCTCTAGTGTAGACCTAGAATAGGAGGTGCAGTACAGAACTTTGCAAAATACAATTCTGAGAAGCCTTATGGTCAAGTCATAAAGTTAAGTTCTAAAATGTCCCCATCCCTGCTGTGTAACTGAGTGATAAGTAGGCCCTAGTTGTCATACCAGTTGGATGCCCTGGCAGAGCCTGTGTACAGGGGTCTCAGCTTTGCAGCCGTTGAAGACTGCAGGATGCTTGCTCTTCCCTCCTTCCCTTCCCCTCTTCCCACCCATTGTGACTTGTTACTCCCCACCCTCCACCCCTGCCTGGTCTTGTGCTACTTCTTCTTTGCTTGTTTAGAGTTGGTGAAACTCAAGTACATTAAAATTTCAAGACATAGGAAAAGAGTAGAGGGACTTCCCTGGAAATGCAGTCGTGAAGACTTAGCCTCACAGTGCGGGGTGGGGGGATGGGGGGGATGGGCTCATCCCTCTTCAGACTTAGCCTCCCAGTGCTGCAGGTGTGGGCTCATCCCTCTTCAGACTTAGCCTCCCAGTGCTGCAGGTGTGGGCTCATCCCTCTTCAGACTTAGCCTCCCAGTGCTGCAGGTGTGGGCTCAGTCCCTCTTCAGACAGCCTCCCAGTGCTGGGGATGTCGGCTCAGTCCCTGTTCAGGGAGCCACAGCCAGAAAGCCAAAAACAACACAGAAGCGATGTAACAAATTCAATAAAGACTTCAGTAAATATTGAGTAGAATCTTGTGTTCCAATCTATAATTTAAAACTATTTGATTAAAAAAGAAATGGAAATGGTATTTAAAAGAAATTTTATTTAAAATCCCCATATGCCAAAAATCTTAGTGTTTCTAAGAACAAGTTTTCTTAAGGACTTGGGGAGGGAGAAAATCTTGGACATAATGTAACATATATATTCTATTTTAGCAATAATTGGCATTTGCTTTCAATACTATGAATTTAAACATTTTAAGACGATATGATTAGCTGGTTTAATGACCCCATTGTTGACATACGATTCTTTTTCCATCTGTGCTACCAGGGAAACCGAAGGGAAAATAAGTATGTTGTTAAACACTAGGTCTTTTTAAAAAAGAATTAAAAACTAGATGAATGTTTTGTAGAATCAGTTTGTATGTTCTTAAAATATGTGTCATAAAATCTTTCTGACATTGCCTATTTAATTCCAATGAATAAACTCTCAGGTCAATAAAAAATAGACAATAGAATGAACGCAAGCTGGAAAATAAATAAAAATGATTATGAGAAATTGTCCGGTTATGTGGCAGGTACAGTCTACACTATATTTATGACAATACATTCAGGGTAAAAGCAACAGCAGTACACATTTGTGTCCTTTTCTGCAGATAAATTGCCCTTATTACAAAAGCCTTACTCATCAATCTGACCCAGTCAGATCCTAAATTTATGTAGTGATTATGTTCCAGAAAACCATGGAAACAGTTACTATACTGTTCTGAAATTAAAGTTGAAAAATACCTTCTTAATACCACCTATCAGGCCAAAGTACTTGTTTTGAGCTACTAGCAACAATAAAATTCTCTCTCATCTTTGACTCTGCACTCTAGACATTTACAATTACTTAGTGTTCTGGAAATGAGGTACACAGTTGTGTATCAGTGATAAAATTCTCTCTCATCTTTGACTCTGCACTCTAGACATGTACAATTACTTAGTGTTCTGGAAATGAGGTACACAGTTGTGTGTCAAATGGTAAAATAATGAAAACAGCCAATGAAAAGTTTCTTCTGCACATTCAATAAAGAAGCATATTTAATTATATTTATGTGTTTACTTACAAATATATACATTTGAAAGCTTGTACAAAAGCCTGATTATTCATATTTTAGTTCAGTACCTTTTAGTTCTACTCATAAGGTTGATGAAATGGGAATAAATGTTACATTGACTTATTTTGGAGTTAGTTGCACTATAATAACATCCCCCAGAAAGAACAAACTGATGTGATATGGTAAAAGCTTTTTATTGAAAATAGAGGGGCTAAACATTGTTTCTAACACAAAATATGACCCAAACAGTGGGACAGATACAAAGGAATGAAATTTTTGCAGAGTATCCCTATTAAAATATGATATGGTGGTGGTGGTCTGTAACATTTAGATGGTAGAAATGAACTAGTATGTTCTCAGTATCCATAGCCACTGGCAGAACCATTGCTGCAGCTCTTGAAACCTTTCACATGTGCTTCTGTGACACACGGGAAGGATGCTCTTCCCCATCGCACTGCTCTCCAAACGTCTGCTTGACCGTGCATCATGCAGTGCTTTGCGTCAGGACATGGAGGTGTCAGCCTCAGCTGTCGCAGCTGTCTTAGTGTCTGATTCATTCAAAGTGAATGATTAATTTTCTTTAATAGCAGTTTGGTTTTTTACCAACTGTAATTCCTGGTGGTTGTTAAGTCGCTAAGTCGTGTCCAACTCTGCACTCCATGGACTGCAGCACACCAGGCTTCCCTGTCCATTATCTCCCAAAATTTGCTCAAACTCATGTCCATTAAGTTGGTGGTGCTGTCTAACCATCCATCCCACCCTCTGTTGACCACTTCTGCCCTCAGTCTTTCACAGCATCAAGGTCTTTTCCAATGAATTGGCTCTTTGCAGCAGGTGACAAGAACAATGGAGCATCAGTCCTTCCAATGAGTATTCAGGGTTGATTTCCTTTATGATTGACTGATTTGATCTCCTTGCTGTCTAAGGAACTCTCAAGGGTCTTCTCCAGCACCATAGTTTGAAAGCAACAATTCTTTGGCTCTCAGTCTTTATGGTTTGACTCTCACATCCATACATGACTACTGAAAAACCATAGCTTTGACTGTACAGACCTTTGTCAGCAAAGTGATGTCTCTGCTTTTTAATAATTCCTGGTACTATATATTTATTGCCAGTATCATAATTTCAAAATAAATTCTGTCCAGCAAAATTAGGGGGTTAAAATACAAGGCAGAAGAAAACAATCTGTAGGCATTTTCAGTTCAGTTCAGTTCAGTTCAGTTCAGTCGCTCAGTTGTGTCCAACTCTTTGCAACCCCATGAACTGTAGCACACCAGGCCTCCCTGTCCATCACCAACTCCTGGAGTCCACCCAAACCCATGTCCATCGAGTTGATGATGCCATCCAACCATCTCATCCTCTGTCGTCCCCTTCTCTCCTGCCTTCAATCTTTCCCAGCATCAGGGTCTTTTCAAATGAGTCAGCTCTTTTCATCAGGTGGCCAAAGTATTGGAGTTTCAGCTTCAGCATCAGTCCTTCCAATGAACACCCAGGACTGATCTCCTTTAGGATGGTCTGGTTGGATCTCCTTGCAGTCCAAGGGACTCTCAAGAGTCTTCTCCAACACCACAGCTCAAAAGCATCAATTCTTCGGTGCTCAGCTTTCTTTATAGTCCAACTCTCACATCCATACATGACCACTGGAAAAACAATAGCCTTGACTAGACGGATCTTTGTTGGCAAAGTAAAGTCTCTGCTTTTTGATATGCTGTCTAGGTTGGTTATAACTTTCCTTCCAAGGAGTAAGCGTTTTTTAATTTCATTGCTACAGTCACCATCTGCAGTGATTTTGGAGCTCAGAAAAATACTAGAACCCACTAAAAGCCTGTGACATTTACATTTTTCCAGAAGAGAAGCTTTCCTCTCTTTTTTAAAAATTAATTTATCTCTTTATTGAAAGATAATTGCTTTACAGAATTTTGTTGTCTTCTGTCAAACCTCAACATGTCATCATCAGTCATAGGTATATATATCCCCTCCCTCTTGAACCTCCCTGCCACCTCCCTCCCCATCCCACCCCTCTAGATTGATACAGAGCCCCTGTTTGAGTTTCCTGAGCCATAGAGCAAATTCCCATTGGCTATCTATTTTACATATGGTAATGTAAGTTTCCATGTTACTCTTTCCACACATCTCACCCTCTCCTCCCCTCTCCCCATGTCCATAAGTCTATTCTCTATGTCTGTTTCTCCATTGCTGCCCTGTAAATAAATTCTTCAGTATCATTTTTCTAGATTCCATATATATGTGTTAGAATATGGTATTTATCTTTCTCTTTCTGACTCACTTCACTCTGTATAATAGGTTCTAGGTTCATCCACCTTGTTTGAAGTGCCTCAAAGGCGTTCCTTCTTACGGTTGAGTATTATTCCATTGTGTGTTTGTACCACAAATTCTTTATCCATTCATCTGTTGATGGACATCTAGGTTGCTTCCATGTTCTAGCGATTGTAAATAGTGCTGTAATGAACAATGGGATACATGTGCCTTTTTCAATTTTGGTTTCCTCAGGGTATATGCCTAGGAGTGGTATTGCTGGGTCATATGGTAGTTTTATTCCTAGTTTTTAAAGGAATATCCATATCATCTTCCATAGTAGCTTTATCAATTTATATTCCTACCAGCAGTGCAAGAGCATTTTCTTTTCTCCACACACTCTCCAACATCTATCATTTGTAGACTTTTTGATGATGGCTATTCTGACTGGTGTGAAGTGATATCTCATTGTACTTTTGATTTGCATTTCTTTAATAATGATGAATGTTGAGCATCTTTTCATGTGTTTGTTAGCCACCTGTGTGTCTTCTTTGGAGAAATGTCTGTTTAGGTCTTTTCCCCCACCTTTTTGATTGAGTTGTTTGTTTTTCTGGTATATGAGCTGCTTGTATATTTTGGAAATTAATCCTTTGTCAGTTGTTTCATTTGCTATTATTTTCTCCATTCTGAGGGTTGTCTTTTCACCTTGCTTATAGTTTTCTTTGCTGTGCAAAAGCTTTTAAGTTTAATCAGGTCCCACTTGTTTACTTTTGTTTTTATTTCTGTTACTCTAGGAGGTGGGTCATAGAGGATCTTGCTTTGATTTATGTCATCGAGTGTTCTGCCTATGTTTTCCTCTAAGAGTTTTATAGTTTCTGGTCTTACATTTAGGTCTTTAATCCATTTTGAGTTTTATCTTTGTGTATGGTGTTAGGAAGTGTTCTAATTTCATTCTTTTACATGTAGCTGTCCAGTTTTCCCAGCACCATTTATTGAAGAGGCTGTCTTTGTCACATTGTATATTCTTGCTTCCTTTGTCAAAAACAAGGTACCCATAGGTGCATGGGCTTATTTCTGGGCTTTCTATCTTGTTCCATTGGTCTATATTTCTATTTTTGTGCCAGTACCACACTGTCCTTGATGACTGTAGCTTTGTAGTATAATCTGAGGTCAGGAAGGTTGATTCCTCCAGCTCCATTCTTCTTTCTCAAGACTGCTTTGGCTATTCAGGATCTTTTGTGTTTCCATATGAATTGTGAAATTTTTTGTTCTAGTTCTGTGAAAAATGCCATTGGTAATTTGATAGGGATCACATTGAATCTGTAGATTGCATTTGGTAGTATAGTCATTTTCACAGTATTGATTCTTCCTACCCAGGAACATGGAATATCTCTCCATCTGTTTATGTCATCTTTGATTTCTTTCATTAGTGTCTTATAATTTTCTGTGTACAGTTCTTTTGTCTCCTTAGGTAAGTTTATTCCTAGATATTTTATTCTTTTTGTTGCAATGGTGAATGGAATTGATTCCTTAATTTCTCTTTCTGATTTTTCATTGTTAGTATATAGAAATGCAAGTGATTTCTGTGTATTGATTTTGTATCCTGCAACTTTGCTAAATTCACTGATTAGCTCTAGTAATTTTCTGATACTATCTTTAGGGTTTTCTATGTACAGTATCATGTCATCTGCAAACAGTGAGAGCTTTACTTCTTCTTTTCCAATCTGGATTCCTTTTATTTCTTTTTCTTCTCTGATTGCTGTAGCTAGGACTTCCAGAACTATGTTGAATAATAGTGGTGAAAGTGGACACCCTTGTCTTGTTCCTGATCTTAGGGGAAATGCTTTCAGTTTTTCACCATTGAGAATAATGTTTGCTATAGGCTTATAGATGGCCTTTACTGTGTTGAGGTAGGGTCCTTCTATGCCCATTTTTTTGAAACGTTTTAATCATAAACGGGTGCTGAATTTTATGAAAGGCTTTTCTGCATCTATTGAGATTATCATATGGTTTTTATCTTTCAGTTTGTTAATATGGTGTATCACATTGATTGATTTGCATATATTGAAGAATCCTTGCATCCGCTGGAATAAACCCAACTTGATCATGGTGTATGAGCTTTTTGATGTGTTGCTGAATTCTGTTTGCTAAAATTTTGTTGAGGATTTTTGCATCTATGTTCATCAGTGATATTGGCCTGTAGTTTTCTTTTTTGCATTGTCTTTGTCTGGTGGCCTCGTAGAATGAGTTTGGAAGTGTTCTTTCCTCTGCAAATTTTTGAAAGAGTTTTAGAAAAGATAGGCATTAGCTCTTCTCTAAATGTTTGATAGAATTCTCCTGTGAAGCCATCTGATCCTGGACTTTTGTTTTGGGGGAGATTTTTGATCACAGCTTCAAGTTCACTGCTTATGATTGGGTTGTCCATAATTTCTATATCTTCCTGGTTCAGTCTTGAAAGAGTGGACTTTTCTAAGAATCAGTCCATTTCTTCCAGGATATCCATTTTATTGCCATGCAGTTGTTCATAATATTCTCTTATAATCCTTTGTACTTCTGCATTGTCTGTTGTAACCTCTCCTTTTTCATTTTTAATTTTGTTGATTTGATTCTTCTCTCTCTTTTTTCTTGATGAGTCTGGCTAAAGGTTTGTCAATTTTGTTTATCTTCTCAAAGAATCAGCTTTTAGTTTTACTAATCTTTACTATTGTTTCTTTCATTTCTTTTTCATTTATTTCTGCTCGGATCTTTATGATTTCTTTCCTTCTACTAATTTTTTTTTTTTTTTTCTTCTTTTTCCAGTTGTTTTAGGTGTAAAGTTAGGTTGTCTATTCGATGTTTTTCTTGTTTCTTGAGGTAGGATTGTATTGTTATAAACTTCCCTCTTAGAACTGTTTTTGCTGCATCCCATAGATTTAGAATTGTTGTGTATTCATTGTCACTTTTTTCTAGAAATTTTTAAATTTCCCTTTTGATTTCTTCAGTAACCTGTTGATTATTTAGAAATGTATTGTTTAATCTCCATGTGTTTGTGTTTCTTACAGTTTTTTTTTTTTTCTTGTAATTGATATCTAGTCTCATAGTGTTGTGGTCAGAGAAGATGCTTGATACAATTTCAATTTTCTTAAATTTACTGAGGTTTGATTTGTGACAAGATGTAGTCTATCCTGGAGAATGTTCCATGTGCACTTGAGAAGAAGGTGTGTTCTTCTGCATTTGGATGGAATGTCCTGAAGATATCAATGAGATCCATCTCATCTAATGTATCATTTAAGACTTGTGTTTCCTTATTAATTTTCTGTTTTGATGATCTGTCCATTGGTGGGGTGTTAAAATCTCCTACTATTATTGTATTACTGTCAATTTCTCCTTTTATGTCTGTTAGTGTTTGTCTTCAGAGAAGGCAATGGCAACCCACTCCAGTACTCTCGCCTGGAAAATCCCATGGACTGGGGGAGCCAAGTAGGTGGCAGTCCATGGGGTCACTAAGAGTGGGACGTGACTAAGCATCTTCACTTTCACTTCTCTTTCATGCATTGGATAAGGAAATGGCAACCCACTCCAGTGTTCTTGCCTGGGGCATCCCGGGGACGGCGGAGCCTGGTGGGCTGCCGTCTATGGGGTCGCATGGAGTTGGACACGATGAAGCGACTTAGCAGCAGCAGCAGCAGCAGCAACAAGCAACAGCCGCATTTATCTTATGTATTGAGGTGCTCCTATGTTGGGTGCATAGATATTTACAATTGTTATGTCTTCCTCTTGGATTTATGCCTTGACCATTATGTAGTGTCCTTCCTTATCTGTTGTAATATTCTTTATTTTAATGTCTATGTTGTCTGCTTTGAGAATTGCTACTCCCAGCATTCTTTTGCTTCCCATTTGCATGGAATATATTTTTCCATCCTCTCACTTTCAGTCTATATGTGTCTTTAGGTCTGAATTGGGTTTCTTGTAGATAGCATATATATGGGTCTTGTTTTTGTATCCATTCAGCCAGTCTGTGTCTTTTGGTTGGAGCATTTAATCATTTACATTTAAAGTAATTATTGATATATATGTTCCTATTGCCATTTTCTTAATTGTTTGGGTTGATTTTGTAGATCTTTTTTCTTCTCTTGTATCTGATAATATAAGTCCCTTTAACATTTGTTATAATGCTAGTTTGGTGGTACTGAGTTCTCTTTTGCTTGTCTGAAAAACTTTTGATTTCTTTATCAATTTTGAATGAGATTCTTGCCAGGTACAGTTATCTTGGTTTTAGATTTTTTCCCTTTCAGTACTTTCTCTTGTATCTGATAATATAAGTCCCTTTAACATTTGTTATAATGCTAGTTTGGTGGTACTGAGTTCTCTTTTGCTTGTCTGAAAAACTTTTGATTTCTTTATCAATTTTGAATGAGATTCTTGCCAGGTACAGTAATCTTGGTTGTAGATTTTTTCCCTTTCAGTACTTTAAATATATCCTGCCATTCCCTTCTGGCCTGCAGAATTTCTGCTGAAAGATCAGCTGTTAAATGTATGGGGTTTCCCTTGTATGTTACTTGTTGCTTTTCCCTTGCTGCTTTTAATATTCTTTCTTTGTGTTTAGTCTTTGTTAGTTTGATTAGTATGTGTCTTGGTGTGTTTCTCCTTGGGTTTATCCTGTGTGGGACTCTGCACCTCTTGGACTTGATTGACTATTTCTTTTTCCATGTTGGGGAAATTTTCAACTATAATCTCTTCAAAAATTTTCTCATACCCTTTCTTTTTCTCTTCTTCTTCTGGAACCCCTATAATTCGAATGTTGGTGTGTTTGATATTGTCCCAGAGGTCTCTGAGACTATCCTCAGTTCTTTTCATTCTTTTTACTTTATTCTGCTCTTCAGAAGTTATTTCCATCACTTTATCTTCCAGCTCACTGATTCGTTCTTCCTCTTCAGCTATTCTATTGATTCCTTCTAGAGTATTTTTAATTTCAGTAATTGTGTTGTTTGTCTCTGTATGTTTATTCTTTAATTCTTCTAGGTCTTTGTTAATTGATTCTTGCATTTTCTCCATTTTGTTTTCAAGGTTTTTGATCATCTTTACTATCATTATTCTGAATTCTTTTATCAGGTAGTTTGCCTATTTCCTCTTCAGTTTTTTTTTTTTTCACTTATATGTTTCTAATTTGTTCCTTCATTTGTGTAGTATTTCTCTGCCTTTTCATTATTATTATTTTTTTAACTTACTGTGTTTGAGGTCCTTTTCCCAGGCTTCAAGGTTGAATTCTTTCTTCCTTTTGGTTTCTGCCCTCCTAAGGTTGGTCCAGTGGTTTGTGTAAGCTTCATATAGGGTGAGATTTGTGCTGAGTTTTTTTTTTTTTTTTTTTTTTTGCTTGCTTGTTTTTCCTCTGAAGGGCCAGGCTGAGTGAGGTGCTAATCCTGTTCCCAGGATTCGAGGTTGAATTCTTTCTTCCTTTTAGTTTCTGCCCTGTGAAGGTTGGTCTAGTGGTTTGTGTAAGCTTCCTATAGGGTGAGATTTGTGCTGAGATTTTTGGTTTTTTGCTTATTTTTCCTCTGATGGCCAGGCTGAGTGAGGTGCTAATCCTGTCTGCTGATGATTGGGTTTGGTTTCCTTTGTGTGAGTTCTCACTATTTGATACTCCCTAGGGTTAGTTCTCTGGTAGTCTAGGGTCTTGGAGTCAGTGCTCCCACTCCAAAGGCTCAGGGCTTGATCTCTGGTCAGGAACGAAGATTCCACAAGTGGTTTGTTATGGCATTAAGTGAGATTAAAACAAATATCCAAAAATGAGAAACCAAAGATGAACCCCAGACAAATGGCAGTTACAAAATCAGGCAAATAATAATTAAAATAATGGAATATACATATACACCCATAAGCAAAGTCAAAACAGTCCAACAAAAATAAAGTACAATAGATTGACTCAGTAAACAAAGGAAACCAAAATTATATCTACCAGTTAAGAACAAAACTAAAGCACAAACTGGAAAACAAAACTAAAGCAAGGTGCCAATTGGGGAATAAAGCAATGAAAGATAAAACTAACAAATATGTTGAGAGGAAAGGAAAGAAAGAAAAGAAAGAAAGATAATATGCAGATTTAAATATAGGAAGATAAAGAAGATCTATATACATTGAAGATTAACTGCAAGGGGAAAAGAACAGCTGGAAAAGCAAACAAAGTAGTAAATGCAGAAAAAATAATAATAGATTTAAAAAGTTTTAAAAAGAGAGAGAGAGAGAAAAAAAAAGGAAAACTCCACAGAACTGCAAAAGCCCAACGTAGAGGCAGAGGTTTATAACAACAATAAAAAATGTGACTGAGAAAAAAAGAAAAAAGCTCAAAAACTTAATAGATTTTGTAGTGCCAATAAAATCGTCAACCAAAACAGAGGAGGGTAAAGGAAAGAAAAAATTCCACAAAAATCTACAGGACAAGTCAAAACATAAGAATAATAAGTGTTTTTCTTGAGTCACTGCTGTCAGAGTCCTTTCCCTCGCTGGGAGTCACAGTCCACCTCACCTCCCTAGGATGCCCCTCCAGCACTGTGCTGGTCTCTGGACCTGCTGTGGGGGCAGCTCAGATTCTAATCTGGTCCTACTCCTGTGTGTTCTTGCCTCCAATGTCCACAGCTATCAGAACTAGTGCGTTTTCTTTTGTGGGAGCTCTCAATGTCCTTTTATATATTCCATAGACACAGTCTGCCTAGTTGATCATGTGGATTTAATCTGCAGCTTGTACAGCTGGTGGGAAGGTTTTGGGTCTTCTTCCTTAGCCACACTGCCCCTGGGTTTCAATTGTGGTTTTACTTCCACCTCTGCATGTGGGTCGTCCACTGGGGTTTGCTCCTGAGGCTGCCCTGGAGGGCTTGGGTCTGCCCCTGTGAGGGCCAGGTGTGGAGGTGGTGCAGCTGCTTGGGTCACAGGGGTTCTGGCAGCACCAGGTACTCAGGGGAGTTGGCGGCTAGGGCAGCAGGAAATATAGTGCTCTAGAAGGGTATGGCAACCAGTATTGGCCAATACACTCCAGTATTCTTGCCTGGAGACGCCCCTGACAGAGAAGCCTGGCAGGCCACAGTCTACAGAGTCATGAAAATTTGGACATGACCCAAGTGACCCTGCATGCATATACACAAGGCTTTTTCGCCTGTGGCAGCTCTGCCCCAGTGAGGGCTGAGCCTGAAGGTGGCGAAGCTACTTGGCTTGTGGGGAGCCTGGTGCCACCAAGTGTGCAGGGACATGGACTGCCTCTGCCGCAGGAGTTATGGCCCTATCAGAGTCTTTTTCGAGCCTCTTGTAGCTGGTGATCAGAAGGCCTCTTTGGCCAGTCTTTCTCCGTAGCTCTGCCTGTTCAGGCACTTCTTTCCTTTTGTTTTTAAAGAGAGAAGGGGCTGGAGAGAGTCTCAAGTTTTTCTCCTTTTAGAGCAAGTACATATAACAAATGGTTTTCAAATTTGATAGCTCACAATTCCTTTAAAAATATATATATATATATATATATATATATATATATATATATATGAATTTCCAAAGCTATACTCAACAGTTTACACTGGGAGGCATTGAATTATGAAGCTAAAATCCCTTTCTACAAAAATGCTTCTTATAGAATTTTTATATCTGCAAAACTATATCTGTGGATACATTAAAATTAAAGAAACTTTGGCCTCAACAGTGTTGGATTTCAAATGGCTTTATAGGCAAAACTACCAAATAATTGTAGCCAGGAGAAGAAGAAATAATTATTGGTCTTACACAACTAGGTAATGTCTTCCCAATGTTTCTGCCCAATGGTGAATTTATAATTTAGACTGAACAGGGAGTTATTCTTACACTAAAAGAAAGGAGAATCATCTACAGCTTGACAAATTTAATTGTCAGTCTCCATTTTATAAATCTCTGGGCATACTGTGATGAGGAGTGATATTTGGGTATTTGCAAAATCTAAGAACATTCTATAGAGACAAAAAAAAAATGCCTATGCACAAGAAAAACACAGCAATAGTTCATGTGGTAACTAAACAGCTGGTGTCTAGAGAAGACAAAGTTTTAATTGATCAAGTAGCTGCTGGCAGAAAACATTACCATGGAAGTAAAGATTAAGGACTTTGCATTAGGCAATTATTGTAAATTGACTGGAGAGTTTGGAGGAAAAAAGAGATGAACTCAGGGCTTTAAATTCTGATCCTTCAACCTGAGTAAGGACCAAGAGAATTGTTCTTCTTCTGGTATAAACAAAGATAAAGCCAACTCCCTTCACAAAGCTATCTCCTGATAACTGCAGCACTGGGATTTCTGAAAACCAGAACTAGGACTGATCCTGTGGTTGCTTGAATTTAAAACTACAGCACTGTGAATGAACCTCAGGAACATACTGTAGGGACTTTCCTGATGGTCCAGTGGTTAAGACTTTGCTTCTAATGCAGGGCATGCAGATTTGATTCTTGGTCAAGGAGCTAAGCGGAGAAGGCAATGGCAACCCACTCCAGTACTCTTGCCTAGAAAATCCCATGGATGGAGGAGCCTGGTAGGCTACAGTCCATGGGGTCATGAAGAGTCGGACATGACTGAGCAACTTCACTTTCACTTTTCACTTTCATGCATTGGAGAAGGAAATGGCAACCCACTCCAGTGTTCTTGCCTGGAGAATCCCAGGGACGGCAGAGCCTGGTGGGCTGCCATCTATGGGGTCGCACAGAGTCGGACACGACTGAAACAACTTAGCAGCAGCAGCAAGAAGCTAAGATCCTACATGCCTGAGCCCAAAAAACCAAAACATAAAACAGAAACAGTATTCTGACAAATTCAATAAAGACTTTAGAAAAAAAATGGTCCACATCAAAAAAATTAAAAAGAGAAACAAAAGCGGTAAAGCAAAACTGCTATATACAAAAAGAGTAAAAGTACATTGATTCCACTTAAGAAAAGATGAAAAAGGCAAAGTTAAAACCAGCTAATCTAATCTTTAGACTTTAGGGATACAAGCTTTGATAGCACAGCTATTAAAAATGAAAAAAAATAGCATGAAAATAATTAACTATGAATGTTAGGAAAGTAAAGGTCATTTACAGTGAGGAAGGGAATAACTGTTGGGGAAGGGCAAGGGGGGGTCCCTTCTATGGTGCTGGCTATGCCCTGTTTATTCCTCCGGATAGAGTTATGTCGGTGATTGCTCTGTGATAATTTATTTGGCTGTACATTTATGTTCTATGAAACTCCAGATGTGTGTATTATTCTTCAAAGTCAAAAGGATTAAACAACCCTGGATGGTTTCACATCCCATTTAGAGAAAAAAGACAAGGTCCTTAAATGACCTGTAAGTCCCTAATCATCTGGCCCCCCTCTTAACTGATTTCTCAGTTCTTCCTTTTCTCTCATTCTGTTCCTGAAGCTGCACGTGAATGTGACTGGAGAAAACCAAACTATCATGCTGTTTGGTGTCACTTGAAATTCCTCAGTAGTACCCCTAAAATGCACCCTTATAGCTGCCTGGAAGTGCACCATATTTCCCAAGACCATTCACCAGTCCCACCTAGGTGGCAGTTTTACACCACTCACTCTCCAAGCCCTCCACTTCCCTCACCCCCTATTTCACTATCCTGGATACCGATTTTGAATTGGCTCTGTACTGAGAAAATGGAAAAAATTCTTTGTGGTGGACATACACATGTATTATCCACATCACCCCTTCAAGAAGAGTCACTGAGACTTCCCCAATGGTCCAGCAACTAAGATGCCACACTGCCAATATTGAAACCCCAGTTGTGATACCTGGTCAAGGAACCAAATCCCATGTGCTGCAACTAAGAGTTTGCAACTAAAGATCTCATATGAAGATCAAAGATCCCATGTGGCACAGCTAAGACCTGACACAGCAAAGGGAGGGAGGGAGGGAAGAAAGAAAAGAAAGATATGGGGGGACGTGAGTAGCAGCAATGTAAAGACAGCTCAGTTCAGTTCAGTCACTCAGTCTTGTCCAACTCTCTGTGACCCCATGAACTGCAGCATGCCAGACCTCCCTGTCCATCACCAACTCCGAGTTTAGTCAAACTCATGTCCTTTGAGTCGGTGATGCCACCCAACCATCTCATCCTCTGTCGTCACCTTCTCCTCCCGCCTTCAAGCCTTCAATCTTTCCCAGTATCAGGGTCTTTACCAATGAGTCAGCTCTTTGCATCAGCTGGCCAAAGTATTGGAGTTTCAGCTTCAACATCAGTCCTTCATCAAGGGACAAACCCAAAGTTGTCTTTGGAGTTGATAAGGCCTCGCCAGGCATGCACTGTACTTTGAATTTTCCTGCCAGCCAATCCTGTTCCCTCCCTCTTCTCTCCATAGGTGTTGATCCCTCATAAATATTCAGCATTCCAAACTCCAACTTAATTTTCTCCCTGAGAACTGTCTGTGACACAGAGCATCTACACTCCCTTCACCACGTCCATCTACTGCACTGCTTCTGTTGCAAAGTCCCATGACTATCTTCTTTAAGTAGAGCTCTTATTTAAAACAATCACATCATTTGTGCTCTGTTGCTTACTCAAAGACATTACTCCACCAATTCTCTCCCCTCCCCTCTGACATCATCAATCTTTCCTTATTGAAAAAATTGCTACTGTTTGTCCCATCCTATAATTAAGAAAAAAATCATTCTTTTGGCCCACTTCACCAGTTACTGCTCTTATTTCTCTGCTCTCTTTTGTTTAAAAAAAGAAGATTTTAAACATGATTTATAATCCCAGTCCCCAATTCTTCTCTCATCTCTTTAATTTATTCTAATCAGGATTTTTGCTCCCACTGATACTCCAACTCTTGTTAAAGTCATTCCATGCCTCCTACAATGCCAACTACCACGGTCTGGCCTCAGCCTTCATACTTCTTTTCATGGTTGGTAATTTTCTGCTCTTTGAAATGCATTCCAGTCGGCCTCTAGGATATCAGTCTCCCTTGTTTGCTCCACCTCACTGGTCACTGGCTTTTTCAGATGAGGCTCCCATCCCACAGTTTACCTGGGTGAAAACACATGGAGTCCTGGAAATGTGCAGGAGGGACTTAGCTGTCAGTCTCCTCCCCTGGTTCGCTCTTTGCTCTGAGTCTTATAGGGCAGAGTGACAGAGCTCTGTGCTTGAGGCATTTCTATTCTCCAACTATACTCATCTCTACCCTAGACTTTCCTCCATGTTGGAATTTCAGAGTTCCTGACATTTCCACTTGTATGACTATTCAGCACCTTAAAGTGTCCTTAACACACCACCACTGAGTTCTCTGGTCTCACTTTTTCCACTAGAAGCCTCCGCTTTCTCAGTGGTGATAACTCACTCCATCCTTCCAGTGACTCAAGCCTCAGATACCTGATTCAAAACAAGACAAAGAGAAAATCAATACGGATTGCATGTTTTACTTTATGCTCAGAGATGGGGAGGGAATGATGGTTAAGGTAGAGAAGTAAGCTACTTTTCAATTTTCTAGGAGAAATTCTCTGGATTTCAGTACTTCAAGTGGGTTGACAGCATGGCAAGACCAAAGTAATTAACTCTTCTACATCCCCTTTCTACTGATAATCTTTCCTCCCTCCTTTGACTAAGATGTCACCAAACTCAGGTCTGACTGCCTGCCACTTGAAAATCGGGCAAGTGAGAGAGAGAAATGTTGGTAGAAAGTAAGTTGCTTTTAATCAGAATGCCAGCATCTGGGGAGGTGGTGGATTCGGTGTTCCCCATAATCATCTCTGAAGATTCCACCGGGCCATGAAGGCTTACAAAAGGAAACAGGCAACTGATCTCAGCTAATCATTGAGATGGACGACAGAGTCATCACCACCCCCCACAGTGTGCAGGCTTGTCAACTCCTTGTTGTCTTTCTTCAGATGTTATCTTGTTCACACAGTTTGTCCCCGAGATTACTGAAGGGGAAGCTGGAGAAGAGATTTGGTCATCTGTTAAACACTTATTCTTCAGTTCTACTTCTTTGATCTAGAGAAAGAACCAACAAGATAAGCAAGGTATTGTGTGCTCCAAAGATCTGAAAGGTGTGCTTGGACCAGAGATGAATAGAGCATGGGGTCCCTGGTTTAACGTTAGTGACAAACAAAAGGGCTTTTGCAGAGAGCTGCTTATAAGGATATTCATCTATTTGTTTAGCATCAAATCAATCTTTCTGCTTTATATATAGAAGAATATATTCTACCTCTGTCATTGAAAAATAAAGTAAATAAAGGATAAGTGTGCAATAGAGTCTCATCCAGAAATCTACCCCAAAAGGAGAGATTTTTGCAAAATCCACTTAGATAAGGAGTTTTCTGAAGAGCCTTAAAGAGTAATTCCTGGCCTTAACTAGTTATTCTAGTTATCAAAAAAAAAGGGAGAAACAAACTCAGGTGGCCTTTAATCCATTTTCTAAACACAAATAGTCCCTGGGAGTGCATAATCCCTGGGAATATAGATATAAGTACCTTGTTATAAACTGGTTAGAGCTCGTCATTGGTGGGTTCAAAATATCTACACTAGAATTTAACTTGATGGAAACAAAAAGAGAAAAATGCACATGTAAGTGATATCATATGTTATTTGTCTCTCTTTTTGAATTACTTCACTGAGTATGATGATGTTTGGAAATGAGCCTATCTATAAACCAGAAACAGACTCACAGACACAGAGAACAGATTTGTGGTTGACAAGGGTGGTAGGGAGGAGGGAGAAGGAGTGGGAGTTAGGGCTTAGCAGATGTAAACGATGACACATGAGATGGATAAGCAGCAAGGTCCTACCATATAGCACAGGGAACTAACTATATTCCATAGTATCCTGTGATAAACCATCATGGAAAAGAATATGAAGAAAAATGTATATAAATGTGTAACTGAGTCACTTTGCTATACCACAGAAACTAATACACTATTGTAAATAACTGTAATTCAATAAAACAAGTTTAAAAAGAAGGGGAAAAAGTAAAAGCAAAACTAAAATTCAGCTTGAAATCTGTAGAAATGCATTGAAACAATATGCACCACTTTTGATTTAAGTTTCCAGAGCAGAAAAAAAGACTCAAAAACCTTTCAAGCTCCTTTTAAAGTTAAGAGCCTCCCACTCACTCTCAGAGGCTGAGACTCTCAGAACCTTTAAACAAATGTTGAGTGTGCGTGATCCCAAGTGACACCTTTCTGTGTCAATTGATGTCAGGTTTCTGCTCCCCATGGAGCAGCTCTCTCCTTCCTACACTGGATCCCGTTGTTGCCACAGAAAAAACTTGTGGCAGGTTTTTCTTGGTTCTGTGAGGTCAGTCATTCTGACATTGTGCCCTCTTAGCTACACCTGTGTTCTTTCTTTGAGTCCATAAATGTTATTTCCTTTATTAGGATAGGAAAATATTTTAAATAAATATTAGGCTCACAGTGAGGATTTTTTCTTCCTAGACAAATGGAAATGCTTTAGACAGTAGAAATAAAAGAATTTCAATGAATTCAGAGTGAATATTTCCAACTTCTTTTCCTCCTTCCACTAAATAAATAAGTGTCAATTGTAGGCTAACATTTTAGGATAATCTAGTCAGGTTGTATAAGCTTTTTAAGTATGAAATTATTTTAAGCACTTCATTTTTGGCATACATGTGATTTTTATATTGGGGTGGAGTATATAAGGGTAAGAGGTCATGGAGGGAGAAGAATGACATGCTCTTGAACATGTACTTGAAAGAAGCTATCGCCTCTAGTCATATTCTCTCAGCCCTTTCGAGGTCAAGTCTCTACTTGGGCAAAAAGAAGTTGGAAGAAAAGTATCAAAACCTTGTCTGGTGGAGCTATTTTAATGAAGATCTTGTTTCTGCTCCAAGCAGAAATGACTCAGAATGTGAGAGGATGGAGCTTTCTAAAGAAGTTATTGTCCACATACAGTGAAAATTTGGAGAGGAAAAGGAGGGAATGGAAACCTATGTGTCCATGAGCCTAATTTCATTAAGTAGCCGTAACCTAAGGGAAAGCCCTCTGCTTGCGAGTCTCTCTCGTGAGAAGAGAGGGGCTCGACAGATGAACATGATGGTCACTCAGTTCCTTTAGAGGCACCTGCTTCCTCCAGCACATGGTGCATAAAAGAATGTTGAATAAATGAAATAATAATTCAAAGAGTATATTTTCACCTGCTACTTTAGTTCAATGCATTTTAAGAACAATATCTCACTACACTTTAAAATTTAGTATTCCTAATTTTTACAAGTGTGAATCATAATGAAGAAAAATAGAAATAAAACACCTTATTTGTTGTCTTAGTTGTAAACTTTTGCTGATTTATCAATTAGCATGACAGAAGAAAGCTTTGACTAAGTTAAAATATGCAGATTAGTGTAAACTTTTAACAATTATTAAAGTATGATGACTTTCTCATATTGAATTCAGTGTTCAATATTTGAATATTATTTTCTTTTTAGGAAATGGTGGGGGGTTTTATCAACTAAGAAAGGGGAAATGAGAGATGCTCTCTAAGCACTAACCTATTAAGTTAGAGTTTCAGAAAAGATAGGGTAAGCTGTTAGATGATGAGCTTGAGTAAATATGGGAAATAAAAAATGTGCTATTATCTAAATATCTTCATCTACTTCCTCCCCTCTTTCCATACTCTTTCCCAGCCCTAACCTTCCTGTAAGCACTTATGCTGAAAACAGAGTAGAATGCCTCAAGATTTCCAAGGGCAAATCCAAGGACTTCAGACAATGTGTCTTTAACCTCTCAGAAAGCCCAGAGAGTTTGTTTCCCACTAACCTACAAAAGTATGCAAATACATTGTATGTAGGGAAAAATAATATTTTCTGTATCCTGACACTCAAGTGAGCTATAATCTTTGAAATGTACACACTGCAACATAGACAAAGTATCTAGAAAACGGTACCTATTTCTGATATTTCAATTCTCATTTATCAGGAATTATCAAAGGGAGAAATATCACCCCCAACAGGATAAAACTTGATTCTTGGAAAGTGAAAAATTCTTACTCTTTTTATGTACTGAAAGATTGTTGCTGAGCCATGAAAGATGCTGGGATTCTTGGCCTCTGGAGGAGAGGAATTCAATCTGGGGCCAGTGATGAGGCTTGATCCCTCTGACCTTTTGTGTAATAAAATTTTATTAAAGTATAGAAGAGATAGACATAGACATCAGAAGGGGGCAGAAAGAGTGCCCCCTGCTAGCCTTTAGCAGTATGTTATATACCTATCAGCAAGCTGTTAATTAGAGAAAGGAAATGTCTCAAAACTCAGAGTGGCACCAGGCCCCTCACCCACAACATGCATTTTGAGATAACATTGGCACAAGGTGAGTCATCCCGGGCCATAAAACAATTGACATGAATCTTGAAGAAAGGCAGATTTCCAAGCAAATATATAGTTTCATTAACATAGATTAGGAGAACAATGTATGAGTAAAACATACTGGTTTGTTGAGCCCTTATCGGTTCTGAGTCTTAAGCAGAACTGACTTGAAGAAAGAACGAGTCTAGGCAGAAGGCAATGGCACCCCACTCCAGTGCTCTTGCTTGGAAAATCCCAGTGGACGGAGGAGCCTGGTGATCCGCAGTCCATGCAGTCGCTAAGAGTCGGACATGACTGAGCGACTTCACTTTCATTTTAACTTTCATGCATTAGAGAAGAAAATGGCAACCCACTCCAGAGTTCCTGCCTGGAGAATCCCAGGGACAGGTGGGCTGCCGTCCATGGGGTCGCACAGAGTCGGACGCGACTGAAGTGACTTAGCAGCAGCAGCAGCAGGGTAAAGACGTAGTTCAATAACATAGCTTAAGAAAAACATTTCCGTAAGAAAAATGCATTGGTTAGCTCAAGGTTTGAGAAAACTAAAGTTCCAGTGGAACCAGGTGTTGTCATGGCAACAAATAATTTTTAGAGAAACCTACTTTTAATTTTGTATAGAGAAAGGAAAAAATCTGACACTTGTAGTGTGGTTCCTCCTGCCACTTAAGAGAGAGATAAAAAAAAGTCTGACACTTGCAATCTATTTCCTCCCATTGGAGACCCCTAGCCTTCCTGCCTGTTACACTCTCAGTACAAAGCAGATGTATTTAGAGTAATTATGTATTCAGTTCAGTTCAGTTGCTCAGTCGTGTCCGACTCTTTGCGACCCTTATGAACCGCAGCACGCCAGGCCTCCCTGTCCATCACCAACTCCCGGAGTTTACCCAAACTCATGTCCAATGAGTCGGTGATACCATCTAATGATTTCATCCTCTATCGTCCCCTTCTCCTCCTGCCCCCAGTCCCTCCCAGTCTTTTCAAGTGAGTCAGCTCTTTGAATGAGGTGGCCAAAATACTGGAGTTTCAGCTTCAACATCAGTCCTTCCAATGAAAACCCAGGACTGATTTCCTTTAGGATGGACTGGTTGGAACTCCTTGCAGTCCAAGGGACTCTCAAGAGTCTTCTCCAACACCACAGTTCAAAAGCATCAATTCTTCGGCACTCAGCTTTCTTTATAGTGCAGCTCTCATATCCATACATGACTAATGGAAAAACCACAGCCTTCACTAGATGGACCTTTGTCAACAAAGTAATGTCTCTGCTTTTTAATATGCTATCTAGGTGGGTCATAACTTTCCTTCCAAGGAGTAATCATCCCAAAAATAAAGTCAGCCACTGTTTCCCCATCTATTTCCCATGAAGTAATGGGGCCAGATGCCATGATCTCAGTTTTCTGAATGTTGAGCTTTATGTCAACTTTTTCATTCTCCTCTTTCACTTTCATCAAGAGGCTCTTTAGTTCTTCACTTTCTGCCATAAGGTGGTGTCATCTGCATATTTGAGGTTATTGATATTTCTCCTGGCAATCCTGATTCCAGCTTGTGCTTCATCCAGCCCAGCGTTTCTTATGATGTACTCTGCATATAAGTTAAATAAGCAAGGTGACAATATACAGCCTTGAGTACACTTTTCCTATTTGGAACCAGTCTGTTGTTCCATGTCCAGTTCTAACTGTAGCTTCCTGACCTGCATACAGGTTTCTCAAGAGTCAGGTCAGGTGGTCTGGTATTCCATCTCTTTTCAGAATTTTCCACAGTTTATTGTGATCCACATAGTCAAAGGCTTTGACATAGTCAATAAAGCAGAAATAGATGTTTTTCTGGAACTCTCTTGCTTTTTCGATGATCCAGCGAATGTTGACAATTTGATCTCTTGTTCCTCTGCCTTTTCTAAAACCAGCTTGAACATCTGGAAGTTCATGGTTCATGTATTGCTGAAGCCTGGCTTGGAGAATTTTGAGCATTACTTTACTAGCATGTGAGATGAGTGCAATTGTGTGGCAGTTCAAGCATTCTTTGGCATTGCCTTTCTTTGGGATTGGAATGGAAACTGACCTTTTCCAGTCCTGTGGCCACTGCTGAATTTTTCAAATTTGTTGGCATATTGAGTGCAGCACTTTGACAGCATCATCTTTTAGGATTTGAAATAGCTCAACTGGAATTCCATTGCATCCACTAGCTTTGTTTGTAGTGATGCTTCCTAAGGCCCACTTGACTTCACATTCCAGGATATCTGGCTCTAGGTGAGTGATCACACCATCATGATTATCTGGGTTGTGAAGATCTTTTTTGTATAGTTCTTCTGTGTATTTTTGCCACCTCTTCTTAATATCTTCTGCTTCTTTTAGGTCCATACCATTTCTGTCCTTTATTGAGCCCATCTTTGCATGAAATATTCCCTTGGTATCTCTAATTTTCTTGAAGAGATCTCTAATCTTTCCTGTTCTATTGTTTTTTTTTTCTATTTCTTTGCATTGATCACTGAGGAAGGCTTTCTTATCTCTCCTTGCTTTTCTTTGGAACTGTGCATTCAAATGGGTGTATCTTTCCTTTTCTCCTTTGCTTTTAGCTTCCCTTCTTTTACAGCTATTTGTAAGGCCTCCTCAGGCAGCCATTTTGCTTTTATACACAATGTTTTAAATATATATATATATAATTATGTATTAAATATATATAATTATAATTAGATACACACTATATCTGAGGTATTAAAATTTCATGCTGGGAAGATTAGTTAAAAATGTCTAAAAAGCAGGAATTCCCTGGCAGTCCAGCAGTCAGGACACACGCTTTCACTGCTATGGCCCTGGTCAAGGAAGTAAGATCCAACAGCGTGCTCAGTGAATTGAAAAAAAAAAAAAAGCCTAAAAAGCTCCCTCTAGGGGAACTGTTTTAAAAAGTCTAAAAAAGACCCCCACTAAGGGAACTATGTGAAAGTCACTCAGTCATGTCCGACTGACTCTTTGTGACCCCATGAACTACACAGTCCATGGAATTCTCCAGACCAGAATACTGGAGTGGGTAGCCTTTCCCTCCTCCAGGGAATCTTCCCAACCCAGGGATGGAACCCAGGTCTCCCACATTGCAGGCAGATTCTTTACCAACTGAACTATGAGGGAAGCCCTAATGAAATGGGGATTGGGGTGGAGGAGTGAAGAAACACTGTCATGCATCATGCATTTTGTTAATTAAAGGTTGTTATCCTCTTCCCCAGTTAGCTAATGGAGCAAATTCTAGAGAAGCATTGAAACCCGTTTCTTACATAGTTGATCCAGTACAGGGCTTTCAGGTAAAAGCTTATTTGTAAGATATGCCTGGGTCTGGGACTGGTGTGAGGTTGCTCTTATCTGAATTGGAGTCAGTTTATTCCTGCAAGATGGCCTAAACTTGAAAGAGAAAGAGACCTGGAGGGAAGATGCCCTGGAGAGAACACAACCCATCCTATCTTGTTTTACAGTAATGGAGCAGCAGGGAGACTCCTACCCCAACACCATTGCTCAGAGCACACAGAAGCAGAGGGTTTTGCTGTGCGGGCCAGTGGTCACCACTAACAGCAAGGTGGCCCAGTGAGCACCAAGCCTGGTCATTTCTCTCAAGAGAGTCTGGAGAAATAATTCTGAAGTGTAATATTCTTCACAATAATTGGAAAAGGATGGAGCATTTTCTCTAACATGAAAAACTAAAAATCAAAGTGGGTTTTGCCTAATTCACCAAGGATGAATTAACAGATTTTTATTTTGAAATTGCTTGTTAACTAGATAATCACCTAACATACATTGTTTAAAATATCCATTTTTCTAATACACATAGGACAGGAACAATAATAGGAACACTGGAAACTAGTGATTATGAAGGAAGGGGATAATGATGTCTTGGTGTAACACTTTAAGTCTGACCTGGGTAACATCAGGAAGAAAGATTTGTAGTAAGACTAATAATTATAATTTTAAGTGCTGGCTTTCTTTTCTGTTTTTTAACTTAAAATGTCCTAATGCATGAAAATACACTGAACAAATTGTTGAGTTGTGGCTACAGTTAAGTTGAGTTTATCTTAATGCCAAATAGTAGCTTGTCTAGTCGTTTATACTAAATCACTGAGAATTTCACAAGACTTCACTACTAAGGTTGGAAAGGCATTCCACTAGCATTCTCTGGGAACCACTGCCCTGCTTTCTTTCAGAAAGTGAAGCTTATCATTTTCAGCATTGTAACTTGAGTCTTAGTGATCATTTATTATGATTCTGGTTGATAAGTTAATGACCTTAGAGACTGGGATGGCTGTGTCTCCATAAATATAAATGTCCTTCCTTGCTACTTTAATATAGATGAGTAATTTCAGACATCTTTGTATGTCCATGTTTTGTTATCAGTAAACTAGGAACAAAAATAAATCACATGTATGAAATATAACAGAAACAGTCCCAAATTAACTATATTTTTATGGACACCTGTATAATAGCATCTTTTTTTTTCACTAAGTAGGTATACATCACCGACTCAATGGACATGAGTTTGAGCAAGCTCTGGGAGATGGTGAAGGACAGGGAAGCCTGGCGTGCTGCAGTCCATGGGGTCGCAGAGTCGGACATGACTGAGCGACTGAACAGCAGCAAAAGGTGTATCCAATTTTATTAAAAGCCCATTTTACAAGATGTTACCAAACCGAAGCTCAGTCCTCTCGCTGCATGATAGGTCAATAATCAGGAGACAAGGTGTCGAGACAGGGAGTAGCAACTTTATTCAGAAAGACAGGTGTCTGGAGAGGTGTGGAGTGGAGTCCCAGAGTAACATCTTACCAGGGTCTGGATGCCAGTTTCTTTTATAGAACAGACAGGAGGAGGAGGAGATGAGGAAGTAAAGTAAAAAGGCCTTAACTCTTGCAAAATATCTACTGGCTTGGCCAGCCTCTGGGCGTCGACATGTTAATTTCTTCTTTTCTGTAGCCATTCAAATGGGCAGAGTCTGAAAGTCTCCCTTCGAACTTAACAAAGGCAATTTATTTTAACATCCAGGCAAAGGGACTGGGCTCCCCAGGGCAGCTCATTCTGTGTGCTCACAGCTACAGATAGCATCCTTTTAGTGATTATAGTAACAAAAAGCAACAGAGAGCAAAGGTTAAAGTAAAAGAAATAGATCCAACAGGGAGTTGGATTCTGTTCTTCCCTGTTACAAAAATGCTAGTTACACCAGATATGGCATGAACAGAAACTGCAGTCTTAGCCACATATGTCCGAGGAGCTAATAAAATCACGCAGCGAGTGTATGGTTGAAGCAGAGTAGTTGGGCTAGGCAGGGAGAAGATAACATTCTTAAATCTGCATCAAGCTGACAATCTGGTTAGAAACAAATATCTAAGAAACAGTCAGGAAATTTCTAAGCAATGCTGCTGATAACTCAAACTCCGACAATCATAACTTGGGTGTCTCTATCGAAATGCATTAGTGGTGCCACTGTTTTTTTAAATAATAGAACACTCAGCCAAGACTCAAGCAAACTGAAATACTGAATAAGATAAAGCACGCATGAGCTTCTGGAGGCTGCAGGTCATTTTCAAAGGTGGGGGACCAAGCCTTGCAGCTTTGATCTTTCAGTACTGAAACAGAACCTGAGATGATTCCCTTCCTCTCTGTGAGGCAAGCGCAGAGAAAAAGAGAGAGAGCCAGGCAGTCAGGCAAGAAAAGGGAAATTTATTAGAGGGAAAAGAGAGGGTGACTGGCCCTTAAGGAGAACCAGCGTCCTCCCTTTCTGACAGGGTCTTTCTTATACCCCACCAATGAAAAATTCTCTGAAGGGATGGTTAATTTTTAGCCTGTAGTTGAGTCCTGTGGTCACGTAGCTGGAGGTCTGGAATCTGGTGGTCTTGTAGCTTTGAGAAGGTAGGCGCCAGTGAGAAAACAGAATGTTGTTTGGGCAATTTGGTCAGTCTCAAGGGTCACTGTGATTTTATTCTTTGTTTGCAAGGTCAACATAATGAGCCATTTTAACCGTGAACCCCCATGAGGACCATATCACTCTCCCCGCCTCACTCTGAAGGGGGCCCGTGGGGAGCGGCAGCCAGGAAGATTCCTCTGCTCCTTCATAGTTCGCCCGCTGACAGATGGAAGAGGAGGAGCCCGAGTTTGAAGTCACAGCCACAGGAAACACAGCCTGGTTGGACACGTGGTGTCAACTTTTGAACCTTTCCAGAGTCTTCCGGTTGGTGGTGGCTTATTAGTTCCGTGTTCCTTACCAGAACCTACTGTTGTAAAACAACTCGTGCAAATGGTTACTATGGTGCTTGGCCAGGCTGGGCGGTTTCAGTCAGTGCGCTTCCCCTAACATAATCGCTAAAAGGATGCTGTCTGTAATTGTGTGTGTGTGTACATGCACACTCAGTTGTGTCTGACTCTTTGCACCCCATGGACTGTAGTCCACCAGGCTCCTCTGTCCGTGGGATATTCCAGGCAGGAATACTGGAGTGGATTGCCATTTCCTTCTGCAGGGGATCTCCCCAACCCAGGGGTCGAACTCTCTGTGTCTCTGTGTCTCCTGTATTGTCAGGCATGTTCTTTACCAGCTGAGCCACTGGGAGAAGACCATCTGTAGCTGTGAGCATACAGAATGGCCTGACATAGGAAACCCTGCTTCTTTGCCTACATGTTCAGCTTCAGTTCACAGGGAGACATTCTGGCCCTGACCACCAGTGAATGGCTGCAGAAAAGAAGAAATTAATACATTCCCTCCCTACTGTGGCCAAGCCAGGAGATATTTGCAAGATTTATGGCCTTTTTACTTAACTTTTTTTTTCACTCCACACCCCCGCTTTTCCTAGAATAGAAACTGGAATACAGACCCAGATAAGATGGTACTCTGGACATTAGTCTACCATATTGTCAAACACCCAGCTTTCCGAATAAAGTCGCTATTCCTTGCCTCAATACCTTGGCTCCAAATTGCTGGCCTGTCATGTGGTAAGCAGATCAAACTTGAATTCAGTAACATTAAGGCTTTGACATGTAAATTTTGGGAAAAATCAAAATTTGGGGGATGTTAAGCCCATAACATCTTCCATCTACTTGATGACACTGTGCTGCTGGAGACTGGAAAATAAAAACAAAAACAGCACACAACAAAAGTTGAGAATTTTGTTTTGTTCAGATTTTCTGAGGATTCACATACTTAGGCCACCTGATGCAAAGAACTGACTCCTTGGGAAACACCCTGAGCTGGGAAAGATTGAGGACAGGAGGCGAAGGGGATGACAGAGGATGAGATGATTGGATGGCATCACTGACTCAATGGACATGAGTTTGAGTAAACTCCGGGAGTTGGTGATGGACAGGGAGGCCTGGCGTGCTGCAATCCATGGGGTCACAAAGAGTCAGACACGACTGAGCGACTGAACTGAACTGAACTGAACTGAGGACTCAAATCCAAAAGGCAGCCTCTCAAATAGCTTTGAGGAGCTGCTCTGAAGAGGTAAAGAGCAAGGATACATAGAATTTTCTGTGACAAAAACCAGTTAGTTGGAACATCAAAAGATTATTGTTAAAGAAGCTAAGGAATTTAACACTTTTCAATGCATGGGAACATACATACAAGAGTCTGGGCTGACTGAAATCATTGCTTTCACATGCACCTCTGCTATCTGGGGCCTGAGTCCTGTGTTTTCTCATCTTGAGTCCCCACAGGGCACACACAGGGAGCAGCTGCAGTGCACTAGGGCTTGGCAGTGAGCAGCCTATTTGTCTCCATCCTGACTTCCATCAGGATGCACGGTATAGTTAACTGCAGCAGCTGACTGCTACATGGTAAGTGTTCTTTGCTTCCAGCCTGATAGCATCTGGGCCTACTGGTAGGGGGACTGTAGTGGCTTGAGGGCTGCAACATCCCTTATTTGCTAATGTGGCAGGCAGCATTTTTTATTTATGCTGCCAAGTTTATTTTGATGTGGCTTGTGCCCAGGTAGACACGGGCAGATGGGCAGCTTGTGGACACAGCTGCCTTCTCCTACTGCCCTCTTTTCCCTTGCCCTCTCTCTCTCTGTGTCTCTGTTTCTCTGTCTCTCTCCCTAGAGAACCTAAAATTAGACACACATATGAGCACTGCACTGTCCTTCTCTTTTTCTGTTCTCCCCACAATCTCAGTAAGAGGATTTTCTTTACATCATTTTGTCACGTGAGTGTATGCTCCTCGGTTTTTGTCTCATCACAACAAAAATTTGGAGTGACGGACATTGACGCCCCCTTGGCGGGTCAACAGCTCTTGGAGGACAGACCGTGTTATATAAATAAATAAATCAGTGTTACAGCTCTATTTATTTAGATAATAGCAGGAAAATCCATCTTCGAGGCATGAGGGCACGTCGATCCAAAGACGCGAAGAGAAGATCGCCCCATCGCGTGGGAGAGAGAGAGAGAGAAGAGGGCTTTGGCTCCTCTTTTTATATGTTTTTTCTCCCCCTGGGCCTGTCCTATGCAAATTGGGCTTAGGCAGGAGCATTGTTTGTTTTACCTGAGGTTCTCACTCCGGTCCTCGGACCTTCCTTTGTTCTATTTTTGCGGGCTTTTCCCTTCCAGGTCTTTTAGCCACCGCCATTTTGGACTCCTTTTCCCTATTCTAACTACCTAACAATTTCTTCTGACTTCCTTTCCTCCTTCTGATTCTAGCTAAGACTTAAGAATAGATAGCAGTTCCTTCTGTACACGAAAAAATATCCATGAGCTACATTCTTCTAAATTGGTTGTTGATCAGATAGTACTCTGACAATGGAGTTATTGTCTTGTTGCATAGTCTTATTTCACAATAATAAGTTTAAGCCTACTTAGATAATATATATTTATGTGATTCATTTTGTATGTGACTAAAACAAAAATAATCACAAGGAGAAATAAAAGATTTTATATGTGTACAAAGTAAAGTAGAACTTGCAACTCAAGCCATTCTATTTAATGTAACAAGGAGATAAATGTTTCTCATTTAGATTCATAAACTCTTATATTAGGTAAGTGCTTATCAGTTTGCATTGATCCAGAGAATTGTTAAACCAAAAAGAGCAAGTTGAATTAGCTACAGGGAAATTCTTAAGCAGAAGCACTGATTTTCTTCTTACACAGTTATCTTTGATTGCCAGTAAATCTTAGAGATGGTTAAAACAAAAAGGAGGTAAGAGTTTTTAGAATATATAAACCTTGTCAGCAAATGGCTGAAACTCACTAAATGTCACTTAATGCTCCTATGGATCCAGAACATGGAAATTGTTTCTTTCCTCCTAAGTTCTTACCAGGTGTCCAGAAGCTAAAAATATTCCTGAATTTTTAATAAGGTATCAGTTTTCATATTTTGTGAGTTCTCTATTCTATGGGACCTCTAACTAATGAAATTCTTCCTCTAGGCAATCTTTTAATAGAAAAGATATTCTTTACATTTCCTTGTCATTTCTGGTTCCAATTAATGAGCCAGAAGCATAAATGACCATACATTTTTCTTTATTTATTTCATAATGTTTACTGAGTATCTGTGTTCCAGGTAATGCTTTCAGTTCTGGAAACACAGCGATTGAACCACAAATTATACTCTTAAGGACCTCACTTCCTAGCGGGGATGGCAGGGAAAGGAAAAACTGGTTTCTGTTCAGTGAGATGAGTGCCTTGGTAGAAATAATTATGAGCTAGAGTGAGAAAATAAAGGAAAGGGCAGGGAAGGCAGCACAGAGGAGGTGTCACATGTGCTGTGTCTTGACTGATGAGTAGGAGTTTTCCAGGTTGACAGAGGGAAGAACCTTCGGAATAGCCTACAATGTGTGCTAAGGCAGAGTTTAAAAAGCGTGAGTCTGAGATCACATTTTTATTTTAGTTATGTTCTGCTGACTCTAGGCAAAATCAGAATAATTTTATCTTTGGTAAGTTGTAATTTCTAAAAACTTGAAACCAGTGGCACATTTTATGTATTTTCATACATTGGTCTTTGAGAGTGAAGTTCATCCTTAAATTCAAAATGAAGTTCAGTTTCATCTAAATGTTTTACATTATATTTACCTTCCACTAGTGTTAAAACAAAGATAAAAACAATTATATGCTTCCTTTGTGTCTCAGATGGTAAAAAAAAAAATGTCTGCCTGCAATGCAGGAGACCCGGGTTCAATCCCTGGGTTGGGAAGATCCTCTGGAGAAGGAAATGGCAACCCACTCTAGTATTCTTGCCTGGAGAATTCTGTGAACAGAGAAGCCTGGCAGGTTACAGCCCATGGGGTGGCAAAGAGTTGGACACGACTGAGCCACTAACACTTCAGGGCTTCCTGTTGGTTCAGGCAATAAAGAATCTGCCTAAAGTACAGGCGACCTGGGATCAATCCCTGGGTATGGAAGATCCCCTTGAAAAGGGAAAGGCAACCCATTCTAGTATTCTTGTCCAGAGAATTCCACGGATGGAGGAGCCCAGTGGGCTACAGTTCCTGGGGTCCCAAAGAGTTGGACTCAATTGAGCAATTAACACAATGTACCAAGAAAGAGAGGTGCCTGTGTCACAGCACTCGCTTTGCCCAGAAATAAGCAGTTTTAGGAAACGTGTCCTGGTCTGAAGTAGGGTGGCTTCTCTTTCTGGTCTCTCTCTGACAGCTGGGGGAGGAGGACCTCTCTGCTCTGTTCCTCCCTGTCTTCCTGCATCCACTTGAGGAGGAGCTGCTGCTCTCATATAGAAATAAATCCAAGAAATTCCACTTCCTTCACCAGTGGTGAGAAAGCTTTAAGTTAAAAATACATGCTAATCCAGAAATATTCTCCTTTGCTCTTCTATTTTAGGTAACTGAGTTAGGCAATTCACCGACAAACTCAACAGTTCTACCTGTGATTTTCTCACCTAATAGGTTGTCAAGTCCTCCCAAGATACTGATGTGGGCGAGGGGAGGGTGGTGTGGGAAAAGGTCACGCTTAGCCCCAGCCACTGAGCCTCTGCCAGATACCTGCTTTTGTGGTCACTGGTCACCGACTCCACGATCACTAAGTGGTACCTTGTTTTCCATTTGCTTTGTTTATAGAATTACCTTGGGAAACTTATTGGGAGAAGGGAGAAGGAGGGATGACTGACAGATTTGGGGCATTTTTGCATTTAGTACCGCCAGATACTATTAAGCATACACTTTTAATTCCTAACTTTCTGCTACACTGTCAGTGGGCTGGAAAGTGAAATAATGCATCTAGCCTCTAGAAACCAAATTGCATCAGGGGAGGTAAGGGCAATGTAGGGTCAGCAGATGGAGGCCACGCTTCAGACAATCAAGAGAAGAAATCGGGGCTGGGGAAAATATATCTGGAATTTGCTGAGGTTTGGGGAAATACGAACTCATATTGTGAATATGTTACTTCATGTAACCCTTTAGTGAATATTAAAGATTGCCATTAGTTAAAAGAATGCCATTAATCCAGAAATTCCAGTCTGAGGTATTTATCCTTCAAATATACTTGCACAAGCAGTTAAATTTTTGTGTATGAATATCTTCATTGCAATTCTGTAAGACTGAAAATAACCCAGATAATAATAGTAAATTGGTTAAAAATGACACAATAATGTATGATGCATTGTGCAAAGGAATATTAAACAGACATTGAAAAGGATGATTCTATGTGGTCATATTTACTGTGCAGAAATTTGTTATTAAATAAAAAAGCAAGGAACAAAGCACTTGTTGTTGTCGTTCAGTCATCCAGTCATGTCTGACTCTTTGTGACCCCATGGACTGCAGCACGCCAGGCCTCCCTTGTCCCTCACCATCTCCCGAAGTTTGCCCAAGTTCATGTCCATTGCATCAGTGATGCCATCCAGCCATCTCATCCTCTGATGCCCTCTTCTCCTTCTGCCCTCAATCTTTCCCAGCATCAGGGACTTTTCCAATGAGTCAGCTGTTCGCATCAGATGACCAAAATACTGGAGTTTCAGCTTCAGCATCAGTCCTTCCAATGAGTATTCAGGGTTGATTTCCCTTAAGATTGACCAGTTTGGTCTCCTTGATGTTCAAGGAAATCTCAAGATATTTAAAGGCATCAATTCTTCAGTGGCCTGCTCTTTATAGTCCAATTCTCACAACTGTACATGACCACTGGGAAGACCATAGCCTTGACTATATGGACCTTTGTCAGCAGAGTAATGTCTCTGCTTTTCAACACACTGTCTAGGTTTGTCATAGCTTTCCTGCCAAGAAGCAAATGTCTTCTGATTTCATGGCTGCAGTCACCATCTGCAGTGATTTTAGAGCCCAAGAAGAGGAAATCTGTCACTACTTCCACCTTTTCCCCCTCTATTTGCCAAGAAACGGGACTGGATGCCATGATCTTAAGATTTTTTGTTTGTTTGTTTTTTAATATTTAGTTTTAAGCCTACTCTTTTTTTTTTTTAAGCCTACTCTTTCACTCTTCTCCTTCACCCTCATCAAGAGGCTCTTTAGTTCCTCTTTGCTTTCTGCCATTAGAGTGTATCATCTGCATATCTGAGGTTGTTGATGTTTCTCCCACCTATCTTGATTCCAGCTTGTAACTCATCCAGCCTGGCATTTCTCATGATGTGCTCAGTGTATAGATTAAACAAACAGGGTGACAGCAGACAGCCCTGTCATACTCCTTTCTCAATCTTGAACCAATCAGTTGTTCCATACAGGGTTCTGACTGTTGCTTCTTGACCCACATACAGGTTTCTCAGGAAACAGGTAAGATGGTCTGGTATTTACATCTCTTTAAAAGCTTTCCACAGTTTATAATGATCCAAACAGTCAAAAGCTTTGGAGTACCTGAGGAAACAGAGATAGGTGTTAGAGAAAGATACCTTTCTCTATGATCCAGAGAATGTTGAAATTTGATCTCTGGTTCCTCTTCCTTTTCTAAATCCAGCTTGGACATCTGGAAGTTCTTGGTTTGCATAATGCTGAAGCTAGCATGCAAGATTTTAAGCATGACCTTACTAGCATGCTTTAAGCATAAACCTGTTTAAGCATAGATCTCTGTCTTTAAGCATAGAGCTTACTAGACCTGGACATGGAACCATAGAGTGTTCTGAATTGGGAAAGGAGTATATCAAGGCTATATATTGCCCTTCTGTTTATTTAACTTATATGCAGAGTACATCATGCAAAATGCCAGGCTGGATGAAGCACAAGCTGGAGTCAACACTGCTGGCAGAAATTTAATAACCTCAAATATACAGGTGACACCACTGCTATGGCAGAAAGTAAAGAAGAACTAAAGAGCCTCTTGATGAAAGTGAAAGAGGAGAGTGAAAAAGCTGGCTTAAAACTCAACATTCAAAAAACTAATACCATGGCATTTGGTCTCATTACTTCATGGCAAATACATGGGGAAACAATGAAAACAGTGTCAGACTTTATTTTGGGGGGCTTCAAAATCACTGCAGATGGTAACTGCAGCCATGAAATTAAAAAAATGCTTTCTCCTTGGAAGAAAAGCTATGACCAACCTAGGCAGCATATTAAAAAGCAGAGACATTACTCTGCTGACAAAGGTCCATCTAGACAAAGGTTTGCTTTTTCCAGTCATCATGTATGGATGTGAGAGTTGGACTATAAAGAAAGCTGGGTGCCAAAGAATTGATGCTTTTGAACTGTGGTGTTGGAGAAAACTCGTTAGAGTCCCTTAGACAGCAGGGTGATCCAATCAGTCCATCCTAAAGGAAATTAGTCCTGAATATCCATTCGATGGACTGATGTTGAAGCTGAAGCTCCAATACTTTGGCCATCTGATGTGAAGAGCTGACTCATTGGAAAAGACCCTGATGCTGGGAAAGATTGAAGACAGGAGGAGAAGGGGATGACAGAGAATGAGATGGTTGGATGGCATCACCAACTCAATGGACATGAGTTTGAGCAAGCTTCAGGAGTTGGTGATGGACAGGGAAGCCTAGCGTGCTGCAGTCCATGGGGTTGCAAAGAGTCAGACACGACTGAGCGACTGAACTGAACTGAACTACTAGCATGGGAGATGAGTGCAGTTGTCCAATGGTTAGCACATTTCGTAGTACTACCCTTCTTGGGAATCAGTGTGAGGCTTGACCTTCAAGCATCACTGCCTTGTCATGGTGAAGGGGCTGGTGTAACTCGATGAAGCTGTGAGCCATGCCGTGTAGGGCCACCCAAGATAATGGGTCAGAGCACAGAGTTCTGAGAAAACGTGATCCTCTGGAGGAGAGAATGGCAAACCACCCCAATATACTTTCTGTGAGAATCTCATGAACTGTATGAAAGTACAAAGCACTTGCAATAGGTTCCTATTTATATAAAAACAAAAAAATATGTGTATGCTTCCATATAAAAAGTTCAAGAAAAAATACATTTTATGAATACACAATACTGTTCACAGTAGACACACTTGAAAAATATGTAGAGTGCATATTTTTTATTTTTTTTAAAGTGTATTTTTATTATTTATTTATTTATTTATTTAATTTTTTTAATAAAAGTGTATTTTTTAAAAATTAAGTTTATGCATTGCCTTTATGATAAGATAGTTGTAAGAGTTCATAGGGTAGGCTGCAAGTGAAAATAATAGCATAAAATTTAACATTATATTAAACAAACTGTACAGATTTGGTTAATTACTCTTCCTTGAAGAGATTTCTTTGCTTGTCTTCTATGACATCACTCTTAAGTGACATGTATTTTTCATGTAAATCCCTTGTGATTCCTGATTCTTCTGTTACCATTGTCTCTTCCCCTTTCTAGCAAAGATTTGTGCTGGACCTATTTACTCCCTTCAATGTACAGAGTTTATCCAGATATACTCCAGATCTACCCTCCCTCTGACTTCACTTACATCTCCATGCTGATGACTCACAGATTTATTTGTCAGTGCAAACTCCTTTTCTGAATCTCAGATCAATACATTTAGTTCCCTCCAAAAATAATGTTCCTCAGGAGAGAGACTCAGGAGGGAGGAGATGTATGTATGCAGAGAGCTGGTTCGCTCTGTTGTACAGTAGAAACTAACACAACATTGTAAAGCAATTATAGTTCAAAAATAGTAAGTGAAAAAAATCATGTATCTCACATTCAATGTGCTCAAAAATACCCTCTCACTCTCAATTAATCCTATTCATCACCAGTATTTTTCTTCTCAGTGAATATCATTAAAGATCCCCAGGAGACACCAGACAAATGTCGTTGCTTACACAAGGAATGTGGGTTTCTCAGCAGAAGTGGTCTCGGAGGGCAGACATGGAAGACGGGCTTGGGTGAGGTGACTCTGGAGACGGTTCACACAAGTTGTTCTGGTTCTGTATTGGGTGTATTCATTAGGGCGGGTCTGTAACTGGGTATCTTAATACTTCATATATATGGGGCAGGAGTGATGGAGTAGGCAGGAGGATGCTATGGTTGGTGGAGAGGCAACAGTCATGTACTCATGTTTGCTGGAAGGAGGTGATGATGCTTGACCATTTATTTGGGTTGTATGCTGTTCTTACTCTGTCTGTGCTCAGTCATGCCTACAGTCATGATTCTGTCTTTTATCACCATGATCACAGAGAAACTTGCTGATGTTGATGTCCTTGCAATATTTATGTTCAGCAGGAGGTTGGCTATTTCTTCAAAAGATGGCAGAGTAGAAGGATGTGCATTAATCTTCTGTGAGAACACCAAAATAGCAACTAGCTGCTGACAGGAGAATGTTGTATCCCACCAAAAAAAGATACTCTGTATCCAAGATTAAAGCAGAAATCCCAACAAGATGGTAGGAGGGGCTCAGTTGCATTTAAAATAAAATTTCATACCCACCAGAGATGCTCAGAGGGCACAAACAAAGCCTGTGTGACCAGGACCCAGGGAAAGGAGCAGTGACCTCCACAAGAGACTGAGCCAGACCTGCCTTTGAGTGAGTGTCTCCTGCAGAGGATGGGTCAGCAGTGGCCCGCTTCAGGGGCAGGGGCTCTGGCTGTAGCAGTCCTGGGAGGCACAGCATGCTGGCATAAGTCCTCTTGGAGGAGATTGCCATTAGCTCTACTACGGAGCTGCTGAGCAGACAACCCACAAACAAGACAGCAATTATACCAAAGAAGTTCTCATACTGTTGCAAAAGTTCTAGGGCCCACAACAGATTTCCCAACCTGGGGATCCAGCAAAGGGACTGAGAACCCCCAGGGAATTTGACTTTGAAGGCCAGTGGGATTTGATTACAGAACTTCCACAGGACTGGGGAAACAGACTCTTGGAGGGCACAAACAAAACCTTGTGTGCACCAGGACCCAGGAGAAAGGAGCAGTGACCCCCACAAGAGACTGAGCCAGACTTGCCTGTGAGGGCCCAGTCGTCTCCAGCGGAGGCGTGGGCCAGCAGCGACCTGCCACGGGGTCAGCGGCACTGACTACAAAGGCCCTGGGAGCCGCAGCATACTGGCATAAGTCGTTTGGTAGGAGGTTGCCATTACTGCCATTATACCTACCAAGGTTTGGCTTCAGGCCAGACTATGAGGAGGAAACACAGCCCCACCCGTCAGAAGAAAATTGGATTGAAGGTTTACTGACCATGGCCTTACCCACCAGACTAAGACTCAGTTTCCTCCACAGCCCGTCAATCCCATCAGGAAGCTTCTCACAAGCCTCTTATCCTCATCCATCAGAGGGCAGACAGAATGAAAACCACAGTCACAGAAAACTAACCAAACTGATCACATGGACCACAACCTTGTCTAACTCAATGAAACTATGAGCCATGCCATGTAGGGCCACCCAAGACGGACGGGTCACAGTGGAGAGTTCTGACAAAATGTGGTCCACTGGAGAAGGGAATGGCAAACCACTTCAGCATTCCTGCCTTGAGGACCCCATGAACAGTATGAAAAGGCAAAAAGATATGACACTGAAGATGAACTCCCCAGGTCTGTAGGTGCCCAATATGCTACTGGAGAAGAGTAGAGAAATAGCTCCAGAAGGAATGAAAAGGCTGAGCCAAAGTGGAAACAACATCCAGTTGTGGATGTGTCTGATGGTGAAAGTAAAGTCAAATGCCGTAAGACCAATATTGCATAGGAGTCTGGAATGTTAGCTCCATGAATCAATGTAAATTAGAAGTGGTCAAACAGGAAATGACACGAGTGAACACTGACATTTTAGGAATAAGTGAATTAAAATGAACCAGAAAGGACAATTTTAATTCAGATGACCATTATATCTACTACTGTGAGCAACAATCACTTAAAAGAAATGAAGTAGCCCTCACAGTCAACAAAGAGTCCAAAATGCAGTTCTTGGGTGCAATCTCAAAAACGATAGAATGACCTTGGTTTGTTTCCAAGGCAAACTATTCAATATCACAGTGCTCCAAGTCTATTCCCCAACGACTATTGTTGAAGAAGTTGAAGTTGAACAGTTCTATGAAGACCTACCAGATCTTCTAGAACAAAAACACCAAAAAAGATATCCTTTTCATCATAGGGGACTGTAATGCAAAAGGAGGAAATCAAGAATTAGCAGGAGTAACAGGCAAGTTTGGCCTTGGAGTACAAAATGAAGTAGGACAAAGGCTAACAGAGTTTTGACAAGAGAACACACTGGTCATATCATGCACATTCTTCCAACAACACAAGAGACGACTTTACACATGGACAACACCAGATGGTCAATACCAAAATCAGACTGATTTTATTCTTTGCAGATGAAGGAGAAGCTCTATACAGTCAGCAAAAACAAGACCAGGAGCTGATTGTGGCTAAGATCATAAGCTCCTTATTGCCAAATTCAGACTTAAATTGAAGAAAGTAGGGAGAATCACTAAGCCATCCAGGCATGACCTAAATCAAATCCCTTATGCTTATATCATGGAAGTGACAAATAGATTCAAGGGATTAGATCTGATAGACAGTGCGCCTGAAGAACTATGGACAGAGGTTTGTAACATTGTACAGGAGGTGGTGATCAAAACCATCCCCAAGAAAAAGAAATGCAAAAAGGCAAAATGGTTGTCTGAGGAGGCCTTACAAATAGCTGAGAAAAGAAAAGAAGTGGAAAGCAAAAAAGAAAAAGAAAGATATACCATCTGAATGCAGAGTTCCAAAGAATAACAAGGAGAGATAAGAAAGCCTTCCTCAGTGATCAATGGAAAGAAATAGAGGGAAACAATAGAATGGGAAAGACTAGAGATCTCTTCAAAAAAATTAGAGATACCAAGGAAATATTTCATGCAAAGATGGACACAATAAAGGACAGAAACAGTATGGACCTAACCGCAGCAAAGATATTAAGAAGAGGAGGCAAGTATACACAGAAAACCTATACAAAAAAGGTCTTAATGACCCAGGTAACCACGATGGTGTGATCACTCACCTAGATCTAGATATCTTGGAGTGGGAAGTCAAGTGGGACTTAGGGAGCATCACTATGGACAAAGCTAGAGGAGGTGATGAAACTGCATCTGAGCTATTTCAAACCCAGAAGATAATGCTATTAAAGTGTTTCACTCAATATGTCAGCAAATTTGGAAAACTCAGCAGTGGCCACAGGACTGGAAAATGTCAGTTTTCATTCCAATCCCAAAGAAGAGCAATGCCAAAGAATGTTCAAACTACCACACAATTGCACTCATCTCACACGCTAGCAAAGTAATGCTCAAAATTCTCCAAGTGAGGCTTCAACAGTACGTGAACCAAGAACTTCCAGATGTTCAAGCTGGATTTAGAAAAGCAGAGGAACCAGAGATCAAATTGGCAACATCCACTGGATCATAGAGAAAGCAAGGAAATTCAAGAAAAATATCGATTTCTGCTTTATTAACTATGCCAAAGCCTTTGACTGTGTGGATAACAACAAACTGTGGAAAATTCTTAAATAGATGGGAATATCAGACCACCTTACCTGCCTCCTATGAAACCTATATGCAGGTTAACAAGCAACAGTCAGAACCAGATATGGAACAACAGACTAGTTCAAAATTGGGAAAAGAGTACATCAAGGCTGTATATTGTCACCCTGCTTATATGCAGAGTGCATCATGCGAAATTCTTATCTGGATGAAGTACAGGGTGAAATCAAGATTGCTGGGAGAAATATCAATAACTTCATATATGCAGATGACACCACTTTTATGGCATAAAGTGAAGATGAACTAAAGACCCTCTTGATGAATGTGAAAGAGGAGAGTGAAAAAGCTGGCTTGAACTCAACATTCAAATGCTAAGATCATGCCATCCAGTCCCATCACTTCATGGCAAAAATAGATGGGGAAACAATGGCAACAGTGAGAGAGTTTTTTGTGGGGGGCTCCAAAATCACTGCAGATGGTGACTGCAGCCATGAAATTAAAAGACAATTGCGCCTTGGAAGAAAAGCTATCTAACACCCAGACAAGGTATTAAAAAGCAGAGACATTATTTTGCTGACAAAGGTCCATATAGTCAAAGCTATGGTTTTTCCAGTAGTCTTGTATGGATGTGAGAGTTGAACCAAAAAGAAGGCTAAATGCCAAAGAATTGATGATTTCAAATTGTGGTGCTGGAGAAAACTCTTGAGAGTCTCTTGGACTGCAAGGACATCAAATCAGTCAAATCTGAAGGAAATCAACTGTGGATAATTACTGGAGGGACAGATGCTGAAGCTGAAGCTCCAATACTTTAGCTACTTGATGCAAAGAGCCAAATCACTGTGGAAAAGACCCTGATGCTGGGAGACTGAAGGGTAAGAAGAAGAGGATAGCAGAAGATGAGATGGTTAGATAGTATCCTTTACTCAATGGACATGAATTTGAGCAAAGTCCAGGAGATAGCAAAGGACAGAGGAGCCTGTGTGCTGCAGTCCATGGGGTGGCAAAGAGTCAGACACAACTTAGAGAGTCAACAATAACAACAACCTCTTACCCAACGTTTGTCTCTCAATACTGGATTCTTGAATGAGGAGCAGCCAGGCGTGAGTCTGATAGCAATGAAGCTGAAATTTCTCATCAGGGAGAACAAAGTCAAAAAGTTAGTCAGCCAATTTTGCCAGGTCTTTTTAGTGGTGCTCAATGCCAGCCTTTGGCAAAGGAAGCATGTCTATTCCTCTGAGAAGCAAAATATGTAGGGTAGGAAGGACAGCTGTGGTTCAACAACCATGGCTAAGAGCTCTTTGATGACTGCATCTCTAAGGGTGAGGCTGGAGGGGGAGATCAATTATTAAAATGTCTGTTAAAATAAGAGAGATTTGTTCTTATATTCTTGATTATCTTCCTTTAGACTGGTGGCTTAGGAAAAGCTAGTTATATATTCTTTTTGGTATAGAAATTCTGATGGCATTTTGATTTGCTCTTTACTGGATAACAACAGAAAACTAAGCTCACAGGTCTGAAGTAATTGTATTCAAAGTCACCACCCTAAATAAAGACCTTTCATCCTCATTCTCAACAGATGAACTTATATATATATAAGTTGAAGCTTTCAGGAGAGAATTATTTACTTGTCGATTTTCTGTCTCTTTATAGCTTCATGCATTCTTAAATTTTTTCATTTCATAGACATAAAGTTGTTAATTTTATAAGAATGATGTCTGAGATGTTGAGCCCATCCTCTAGAGTAAGTTTCAATAAAAATGTTCAGTAAAAGCCCAGAGTTAACTTTCAGTCTTTCTGGTCTCTAATGCTACTCTGCCTCCTTCTTTACAACTCTTGAAAAGTGAGCTTTCAGTGGACAAGCTCAGGTTGAATTTGGCCTCTGTCCTAGACCTCTATGTGTCCATTATTCCCTTTTCTCTCTTTTAAAAAATTATTTTAATTGGAGAATATTACTTTACATTGATTGTGGTGGTTTTGGCCATACGCCAGTATGAATCAGCCACAGGCATACACGTGTCCCTACGATTCAGAAGCCCCTCCCACCATCCTCCCCACCCCCTCTCTCTGGTTTTTCCCAGAGCACTGGCTTTGCGTGCCCCACTTCATGCATCACATTTGCACGTGTCGTCCTTTCTTCTTTTCCTGTTGACTCTTCTTGGCTCATTCATCCCAGCACCATTTCCTACTGATCCCAATACCTAAAAATCTCCTGGCCAATTTCACCACTACTGCTTTCATCACCCTTGATTGGAACAGTTTCTTAAAAGAAAAATATTTTTATTTATTTGGTAGTATCAGTCTTAGTTGCAGCACTCGATATCTTTCATTATGGCTCAGAGACTCTCTAGTTGTGGCATGGGGCTAGTTGCTCTGCAAGATGTGGGATCTTAGTTCCCTGATCAGGGATTGAACCTGTGTTCCCTGCATTGCAAGGCAGATTCTTAACCATTGGACCACCAGTGAAGTCCTTAGAACAGATTCTTTGACCCCAATCTGGTGAATCCTATCTCATCATTCAAGATTCATGCCTGGGACCACCTCCTCTGAGAAGCCCTCTCCCCTCTGTGGGGACTTGGCCCCCTGCCTTCTGCATTCTGTGCCCTACACCTCACTTTTATGGTTCTCAGCATTATCCATCTACATGGGTCCTATATCTTTTCCTCTATAGAGTGTGAGCTCCTGAGTATTGTTTCATCCATTTTTACACCCGTATGTGCAGTGTCTGGTTCACAGAAGAAGTACAGTAAGTGTTTTTTAAAAACAGTGGAAGAAGACAAGGAGCATCTTTCCATCTCTCTGGATTCTGGTTTCTGCTATTATGATACAAGCCTTGAGAGTAGGAGAATTGTGAAACTAATGCCAAGTAAATTAATTGTCTCAACAACTTCCTTAAATCTCATTTTAAGGATGACAGCTGTGGTTTCTCTTTCTAGGTTGATTTATTCTACTTCTAGTTCTACTTATAACAGAGAGGACAGAATATGTTCTTTTCAAATGGAATATGGCATTATCACCTTTGATAAATCAAATTAAAAGTGAGAAGAAAAAACAAGTTTAATTTTGTTAGAGATGAGGAAAATATATTCCAAATGAGGATGAATGGAGGCTTATCTTCAGGTTAAGAATATACTTAGACATCCACTCATTTGATTATCTACTTAACAAGTAATATTAAGCATTTATTACATGCTCAAAACTGCCTTGAGAGTTTAGCACTAATAAGGACTGGGCATGATTCTTTCTTTTTTGTAATATACCAGTTTCCCAGAACTCAAAATATTGGTCTACTTTTTTGCCTTATGATTTGCAGGAGGCGTGAAAGACAAATATATTTTATGCTTAAAGTATGCTTGAAACATCAAAATATCTTCATAAATGGATCCTATTATCTCTTTCCCACTGATGTTTTCTTTGTTTAAAAAGTAGGATTCAAATTTTCTTGTCTTGATGGAAAGACATGGACATTAAAAAAGATTTCAGGGAACAATTTTACTTACAGGCTTATTCTTCTATGATTGAGAAATAGTTACAAAGAGGTTCTCCTTCCTACCCCCATCCCAGCTTATGAAGAAAGGATAGTAAAAATAATTTGTAACCTATCTTTAAAAAAACAACAGCAACAAAACAGCAGTGGAGAACTTTTCAAAGTGAACTAAAGATGCTTTGGAACTGATTAGGATAAGAATGATATTTCTATACAATATTTTGTTATTTTGCCTTAAGTTGTTAATTTCCTAATCTCTCACCTTTTGAACCAGTTTTTGGAGCTAGAGAAAACTCTTGAGAGTCCCTTGGACAACAAGGAAATCAAACCAGTCAATCCTAAAGGAAATTGAAAGTGAAAGTGAAAGTCACTCAGTCGTCTCCGACTCCTTGTGACCGCATGGACTATACAGCCATGGAATTCTCCAGGCCAGAATACTGGAGTGGGTAGTCTTTCTCTTCTCCAGGAGATCTTCCCAACCCAGGGATTGAACCCAGGTCTCCTGCATTGCCAGTGGATTCTTTAGCAGCTGAGCCATAGAAATCAACTCCAAATATTCACTGGAATGACTGATGCTGAAGCTGAAGCTCCAATACTTTGGCCGCCTGATGGAAATAACGGACTCATTGGAAAAGACCCTGATTCTGGGAAAGATTGAAAGCAGGAGGAGAAGAGGGGTGACAGAGGATGAGATGGTTGGATGGCATCACCAGCTCAATGAACATGAGTTTGAGCAAACTCTGAGAGATAGTGAAGGACAGGGAAGCTTGGCGTGCTTCTGTTTATGGGGTCATGAAGAGTCGGACACCACTTAGTGACTAAATAACAACAGCAACATAAAACCAGGACACCCAAGATGAGCAGACATTAGCGCTTTATATCCTTTACCTGCTAAGAAACTGCTTAGTCAGAGGTGAGGGGCCATGGGACTCCAACTGTGAGACCGTGATTGGCTTGCATGGAGTCAGGAGTGCTCTCAAGATTAGAAGGGGTGGGGAGAGAAAGAGGCAGGATCCAGGAGGCAATCACCATGGAAACACTAGTTAATCGTACGGGGAATTGGATCCTGGATGTGGGCAATAGGGATATGCCTTCACAGCCCTTCCTATACCTGCAGACCAGTCAGACAGCTGTTCATCAAAAGAGTGTTATGTTGGGCAAGGATGTTGCCTTTAGCCGAGGGTGGTAACATGGAGGGGGGAATCCCATGACCCAATAACTGTCAGTCTTCCTAGATGCCAGGGAAAAGTTCTTCCACCTTAAAGTGGGAGGTCCAAGCAGTGCAAATCCAAATGCACTAATTGGGTTGAATGAGGAAACAGATGACTGAAGACACAGGTGACCTTGGGTTTACGTAGACCACACCATGGCATTGAGGTTGGGAGATGAGGAACTTAAATATTTGTGTCACCAGGCAATTTAATAAACAAATTGGTGAGATGTTGTCTTTGTATATATGTACAACTGTTCTGTGACATCATCCAGCCTCTCTCAGCTAGTTGAATGAATTAATAATCTATTAATTGTTATAATAATGCATTAAGTCCCCCAAGGTATTCTGCAGTGATCTCTAAGAAAGGATTTTGGGGGACTTTTGCTTTCTTTAAGAGCATCTTAAATTTTGAATTTTTAAATGGTCTTAAAATATTTTCATGATTTTACAAAATTTCAGATTATAGGTGGTCAGTAAAAAACTGATGGGAGTATTATTGACTGAATAAAAAAGACGGAACTTCAGGCTTGGTATGCTAAATTTACTGAGTCCTTAATGATAAAGTGAAAAAGATGATCTTTGAATTTTAGTGAAAAGAAAGAGGTAATTCAGTCCTTTGAACATGAAAGCATTGTTTCTTTTTTATCTTTCATTTTTTCTGGAGGAAATGGGAACTGAACACTGGGAGATTCTTCAGTCTTCAACTGTGAAGTTAGGCTGTCAGAGGACTGCAGGCCACATCCTTCTCAAATCTTGTATACTGACTTTGTATGTTTTGTAGTTTGTAAAAATTTTAGGTTATCTTATTAATTTTTCTAATTTAATGGTGGATTCTTTTGAACTTTTTGTATATATATAATAATAAAATTTTCAAATGACAGTTTTATTTCTTTTACATTCTTTAATTATTAATATTTACTTACCATTGTACTGTTTAGCACCTTCAGTGTCATGAAGATCAGTCTGCTGTGGCTGCCATACAAAATACCACAGACTATGTGGCTGAAACTAAAGAAATTTAATTTCAAAATTCTAGATCTAAAAGTGAGAGGGTAACAGGCAGGAAGGCCAGGGGTCTCCAAACGGAGGAAATAGGCTGCAAGTGTCAGACATTTTTATCTCTCTTAAGCAGCAGGAGGAAACAAACTAGCAATATTTTTTTTTCTTCTCTATACAAATTTAAAAGGAGGTTTCTCTTAAAATGCTGTGTTGCCATGACACCTGGTTTCACCTGAAGCTAACTATTCTCAAAACCTTGAGTTAACCAATACATTTTTTCTTATGGAAATGTTTGTCTTAAGCTATGTTAATGTACCCCAGACTCTGTCTTCAAGTTGGTTCCACCAAATGGCCCAACCTACTTACTCAGATATTGTTCCCCTAATCTATGTAAACGAAACTATTTGTTTGGTAAAGATTCAAGTCAATCGTTTATGGCTGGGGATGAATTATCTGGTGCCATTCTAAATTTTAAGACATTCCTTTCTTTTCATTAACAGACTGCGAGTGACTATATAACTTACAGCTGAAGACTAGAAGGGGGGTACTCTTTCCATCCCCTTCCGATGCCTATGTCAGAAGCTTTCTCTATCTCCTTTATACTTTAATAAAACTTTATTACACAAAAGCTCTGAGCGATCCAGCCTCGTCTCTGGCCCCAGATTGAATTCGTCTCCTCCGGAGGCCAAGAATCCCAGCGTCTTATCGTTCAGCAACAACCTTTTCAAAAGTCCTCATCAAGATGCTGACACAGTTGGTTTCTTCTAGGTCTTCTTTTCTTGGCTTGTACAACTTGTCTTCTTCTGGGATCTTCATGTGGTTTTTCCCTCAGTGCGTGCCTGTGTCCTAGTATCCTCTTCTTATAATGACATCCATCAGAGTTAATTAAGGCACACCCTAATAACCTCATTTTAACCTAATTACTGTGCAAGATACTATCTTCAAATACCTTCTATGGTATTGGGGGCTATAACTTCAACATAAAATTTTGTGGGTACACAATTCAGCCTAGAACAATAGATATTCTTGTTTTGTTTCATTTTCATGTTTTATAATTAATGTAATATGCCAATTTCAGTGGCATCAACTGAATGGCAATTGGGTCTGGACCCTTCATATCCCACCCACACCCAACACATCAAGTCAGCAATATTTTATGGACAAATTCCCTTTGGAATAAATCAGGAACTGATTAGAAGTCTTCTGCATCATGGGACAATACAAAACCAGACTGACCAAAGCTGGTAGGAAGATATGGGATGTCTTCCTGCCAGAGACCCTGCAGCTATTGCAGTGCCTATGATCAGGAGGAGACTCCCTAGCTCCACCCGGCTTCACCATGGGGAAAAGGGGGACTTGGTCCAGGGTCCCAGCTCTTCTAAGGGGGATCCTCACTTAGAAGACTGGCTTTTGTCTTATCCGTCTTGGAACGCTGATGGTTCTGGGACAGTCTAGCTGCCACAGGGGGAATGAAGGCAGTGATTTTGACTGCTAAATGCTTTAGCTCCCACCTTCTTTAGTACAGAATGAGCAAGCAAAAGCCACAGTGGCCTGCTTCTCCCTGGGAAGGGTTCATAGAGACCCTCAGAATCTCTGGTTAGGCTTGTTGATGAGGCATTTCTCCTGTACAAAGGTAGATAATGAAGACTGAAATCCATACCTGCTTTCTCCAACACATAGGCACTGATACATAAAGTCAAGGAAAATGAAGAACCAGGCAAAGATGTTCCAAACAAAAGAACAAGATGAGTCTCCAGAAACCAACTCTAATTAAGTGGACTTGTATGATTTACTTAACAGAAAATTAAAAATAGCTCTCACTAAATCCACGTACCTATGGATACCTTATCTTCGACAAAGGATGCAAGGATATACAATGGAAGAAAGACAACCTCTTTAACAAGCGGTGCTGGGAAAACTGGTCATCCACTTGTAAAAGAATGAAACTAGAACACTTTCTAACACCATACACAAAAATAAACTCAAAATGGATTAAAGATCTAAATGTAAGACCAGAAACAATAAAACTCCTAGAGGAGAACATAGGCAAAACATTCTCTGACATAAATCACAGCAGGATCATCTATGACCCACCTCCCAGAATATTGGAAATAAAGGCAAAAATAAACAAATGGGACCTAATGAAACTTAAAAGCTTTTGCACAACAAAGGAAACTATAAGCAAGGTGAAAAGACAGCCCTCAGAATGGGAGAAAATAATAGCAAATGAAGCAACAGACAACGGATTAATCTCAAAAATATACAAGCAACTCCTCCAGCTCAACTCCAGAAAAATAAATGACCCAGTCAAAAATGGGCCAAAGATCTAAACAGACATTTCTCCAAAGAAGACATGCAGATGGCTAACAAACACATGAAAAGATGCTCAACATCACTCATTATCAGAGAAATGCAAATCAAAACCACAATGAGGTACCATTACATGCCAGTCAGGATGGCTGCTATCCAAAAGTCTACAAGAAATAATTGCTGGAGAGGGTGTGGAGAAAAGGGAACCCTCTTACACTGTTGGTAGGAATGCAAACTAGTACAGCCACTGTGGAGAACAGTGTGGAGATTCCTTAAAAAACTGGAAATAGAACTGCCATATGACCCAGCAATCCCACTCCTGGGCATACACACTGAGGAAACCAGATCTGAAAGAGACACGTGCACCCCAGTGTTCATCACAGCACTGTTTATAATAGCCAGGACATGGAAGCAACCTAGATGCCCATCAGCAGATGAATGGATAAGGAAGCTGTGGTACATATACACTATGGAATATTACTCAGCCATTAAAAGGAGTTCATTTGAATCAGTTCTAATGAGATGGATGAAACTGGAGCCCATTATACAGAGTGAAGTAAGCCAGAAAGATAAACACCAATACAGTATACTAATGCATATATATGGAATTTAGAAAGATGGTAACGATAACCCTATATGCAAAACAGAAAAAGAGACACAGATGTACAGAACAGACTTTTGGACTCTGTGGAGAAGGCGAGGGTGGGATGTTCTGAGAGAATAGCACTGAAACAAGTATACTATCAAGGGTGAAACAGACCACCAGCCCAGGTTGGATGCATGAGACAAGTGCTCAGGGCTGGTGCACTGGGATGACCCAGAGGGATGGGGTGGGGAGGGAGGTGGGAGGGGGGATTGGGATGGGGAACACATGTAAATCCATGGCTGATTCATGTCAATGTATGGCAGAAACCACTACAATATTGTAAAGTAATTAGCCTCCAACTGATAAAAATAAATGGAAAAAAAAAAAGCTCTCACAAAGATCCATAGAAAAACACATGAACAGAAAGAGAATTTCACAAGATAGAAAATATTTTAAAAATACCAAACAGAATACATGACCCTGAAAAACAAATAATTGAAAAGAAAAACTCACTGAGTTATTTTAAAATAACTGCTACAACTAACAAATGAATTTTTAAAAAGTTGTAGGATACAAGATCAACATACAAAGATCAGGTGTGTTTCTATACACTAACAATGGGCTGTCTTGGCGGGGGGTTCAAGATGAGGAACACATGTACACCCATGGCTGATTCATGTCAATGTATGGCAAAAACCACTACAATATTGTAAAGTAATTAGCCTCCAATTAAAATAAAAACAAACAAACAATGAACTGTCTGAAAAGGAAAGTAGGAAAACAATCCCATGTACAATAGCATCAAAAGGAACAAAATACTTAGAAATAAACTTACTAAGGAGATGAATGAATAGAAAGACAGCCTATGTTAATGGATTGGAAGAACTAATTTTGTTAAAACATTGACATGACCCAAAGCAATCTACAGATTCAATTCAATCTTTATCTAAATTCCAATGAAATATTCTAATAAAAATAGAAAAAAGAAATTCTACAATTCTGTGGCACTACAAAAGGTTATAAACAGCCAAAACTGTTTTGAGAAAGAAAAACAAGGCTGGAGCATTGTGCTTTCTGATTTTAAAATGCATTGCAGGCATACCATGGAGATACGGAGACTTGGTGCCAGACCACAATAATAAAGCAAACAACACAATAAAGTGAGTCATATGAGTTTTTTGGTTTCCTAGTGAATATAAAAGTTATGTTTATACTATACTGTAGTCTATTAAATGGACAATAGTGTTATGTCTAAAAAAACAATGTACATATCCTATTTAAAAATGCTTTATTCCTAAAAAATGCTAAAAATCATCCAATCCTTCACTGAGTCATAACTTTTAAAACTTGTGGTGAAGTACAACAAAGTAAAGCTCAATAAAATGAGGTTTTCCTGTTCAAAGCTAAAGTCATCATGCTGTTAGCATAAAGACAGACATATAGATCGATGGAATAGCATAGAATGCCTAAAAATAAATTCTAACATAAATGATCAACTGATTTTCAATGAGAATATTAAGAATATACAATGGGGGAAAGGACAGTCTCTTCAACAAATGGTGCTGGGATCTCCAGCCTCTATTCCAAAATGTAACCAATATTCTTACTTCTAACACGTTGTATTAGTTCTATTATAATTGAATCTTGTGCTATGTATTCTTTTATGTCCAGCTTCTTTTACTCAATATTTATTTTTTTGAGTATCACATTTTGTTGCATGGAGCAGTATTTCTTTCATTTCTATTTTTGTAATGTATTTCATTGTATAAATAGATGACTGTTATCAAGGCCAAACTCAGTACTGCTTGCTGCATGACAGGGCCAATAGATCAAGAGATAAGTTGTTTGGGCAAGGAATAGTGACTTTATATGGAAAAATGTCAGGTTTGGAAAGATGTCAGACTGAGAAAATGGTGAACTAGTGTCCCAGAGAACCAACTTCCCAGAGTTAGAATTCAGGCTTCTTTTATAGAGAAAGGGGAGGGAGTAAAGTCAAACAATTTCTGGTTTGGGTCAGCCTCAGGAGGAATGTATTAATTTCTTCCTCCCTGCAGTCATTCACAGGTGGGCCTGGTCAGGATGTTTCCTCTGAGCTAAACAAAGGTGTTTTAGCTTAGTGAATGCTCATTACTTGGGAGACAGGGTTCCCAGAAATGGGCCATTGTGTGTAGTTCAAGCTTATAGGCAATATCCCTTTAGTAATTAATCTGTCATAGAATACAAAGTTTCTTTCCTATTGCAACACCATTTACTCCTTCTGCAGAATATTACAGATAACAGTATCCTGTGCACAGTTTGATGCATATGTGAAGGCATTTCTGTTGATTATGGGGTATACATAAGCTCAAATGTAGTAGTTATCTAAGTTACCAAAGAGTATATACTAGTTTATATAACCCGGATCATGGATATATGAAATTTCTGTTTTCTCTATATCCTTGCCAAAATTTGCATATTTATTTAAAAATTAGCTATTCTGGTTGATGTGCAGTGGTGTCTCACTGAAATTTTATTTCCCTTGATTGCTAATAAGTTTGCTCTTCATATATACTTACTGGCCATCTAGATATTCTCTTTTAATCAGTAGCTGTTCAAATCTCTTGCCAAATTAAAAAAAAAAAAAAGAACATACATTGACAGCCTTTTCCTATAGTTCTTAAGATATTCTAAATGTGGTCCTCTATTGTTACAGGTGTCACAAATATCTTTCCCACTCTATGATTAGCATTTTAATTTGCAGTTTTTTCTCTGCATGTAATGATTTTTGGTTTAAACTGATGTTCAGTTGTCTCCTAGAAGTCTGTTTATTTCACCTACTTCAGTGCACAATCATCCCAGAAAATGGCTACAAGTTCCTTTTGTGTGTATGTGGGGGGTCCAGTCAGAAGATTTATAGCATCAGCTATAAGCAGGGAAGAAGGATCATTCCATAAGAGGAACAAGATGACCTCTCTCATGTGCATGGTCTGGGGTCTGTCTGTTAGCTAAGGTCCTCACTTGCCCCTTTCTGTGATGACTCTCAAAAGTCTTAACCTTTGCCAGATCTATAGAGCTCTTGGTCCTGTATGTCAAGGAGCACTTTTACTAGAACCCATCTATTTCAGTTTTAAGGACTCCATGATTTTGGTTAGCTCTTGGCAAAGATTCCTCTGGATTAATCCTTTCTGAATATGATTTGGGCCCTATTAGCCATTATACCCTATTACCCATTATGGTAAAACATCCACTTCATTTCTGGCCCTCAGATCCTGCAATGACCATGAAATTCAGGGAGCCCATCCCCAGGGCAGCAATTAACATGGTCAGTCATGGCCTATGCTGAACTGGACACATCCTCTTGATACTCCGGGAGATGTGGAGAATGTGTATATGAAAATTTACTCCGGCCTCTTCCAGTCTTCCTAAGGCTTTAAAGTCTTCCTGTATAACATCAACTCTCAAAATGTTTCATCTCAGTTTCCCTTTATATTCTTTAAAAATATGTATTTGTTTATTTGGCTGCGTTGGGTCTTAGCTGTGGTGTGTGGGCTCTCCACTGCAGCGTGCGGGCTCCTCTTTGCAGCGTGCCAGCTCTGGAGCGTGAGGGCTCAATAGTTGCTGTGGTGAGTTTAGGTCCCAGACCAGGGATCAAACCCACTTCCCCTGCCCTGGAAGGTGAATTCTTAACTACTGGACCACCAGGGATGTCCCCTCCCTTTATATCCTTAAAAATTATTGAGAAGCTCAAAGAATTTTGCTTATGTGACTTATTGAGTACCCAAATTAAAATGGTTAAATGTTAACGATGTTTATCAATAATTCATTTAGAATAACAAGAATAAAATCATCACATTGACATAAATGACATACTTTTAATGGAAATAGCTACATTTTCTCAAACAAAAATAATGAGAAAAGTAATATTGCTTTATACTCTTGAAAATATCTTTGAAAACAAGAGAAGATAGCTAGGTTTCATATTTGCTCCTGTATTCAGTTTTTTGAGGTAGGTTACTTCAGGTGGAACAGATGAAAGAATTGATTCACGTGGATGTTTAGTTGGAAAATGGAGGAATATTTTAATAGTTTTCTCAGATAATTGTAGATACTCTTCTTTGATTTAGCACAGAAGTGAAAGTGAAGTGAAAGTCACTCAGTCGTGTCCGACTCTTTGCCACCCCATGGACTATATAGTTCATGGAATTCTCCAGGCCAGAATACTGGAGTGGGTAGCTTTTTCCTCCTTCAGGGATCTTCCCAATCCAGTGATTAAACCCAGGTCTCCCACAATGCAGGCAGATTCTTTACCAGCTGAGCCACAAGGGAAGCCCAAGAATACTAGAGTGGGTAGTCCTATCCCTTCTCCAGTGGATTTTCCCAACCCAGGAATCAAACCTGGGTCTCCTGAATTCCAGGCGGATTCTTTACCAGCTGAGCCACAAGGGAGGCCCAAACTGCCCCATAATAATTTCTTAAGGGTTAATTTCACTGTGACAATGAACCCATATGAATAAAATTTTCTATTCTACAGCAACATTAACGTCTATTGCTCTGCCTTGCACTTTGAATGTATCTCTTATCCATGCATTATTTTGTAGCAACATGCATTGATTCTCTGAGTTATTCAGATTTTTGAAATATTGACATGTTCCATTATACAATATTAAAAATTAACTGTTGATAATATCAGTACCAACCTCAAATTCTTTATGCATGCTTCCTTTGCCATTACACAAAATACTAAAAATTAATGTACTCAAGTAGTGGAACTTTACAATGTTAACAGTTTTTACTACTTCATCAAAAACATTATTAAGTGAAACTGGCAATTTTTTTTTTTTACAAGTTCATGGTGGTAAAGCATACAAAAACTGTTAATATAGTGTAGTACATTGCTGTGATTTATGGTAATATGTCAGTAGTTCTACATACTTTTTTTTTTACATTATCAGTATAAATGTCAAGCTAGTGAAAAAAGTAAATAATATATAAAATTATTATGAAATTAGTTTGGATCCTGCAAGCCTCATATAAGGTTCTTAGGGATTCCAGTCATCTGTGAAATACATTGAGAACTATTGCTCTACAATATACCAAGAAAGTTCTAGTGTCTTGCCTTACTTAGTGTAGGCCAGCACTGCGTCTAGATTTCTGTCAATAAATCAGGAAAGTGTTAGAGCCATGACCAGTGACTTTTTGACTCATTCAATCTGGAATTTCTCTTTTGTAAGCCCATATGAATAACTTGAACTTGGGCCAGAATTCCATTTTCCCTGCCAGAGGCAGCAACACTGGGATTCATTCTCTTAAGTGCTCCTCAGATTCCTATTGATATCTAATGGCAGCACCCTGTGACTCCTGTGGTGATATGTCTTGTATTTCCTCAGGGGCTACACTTTCACCTTATCCTCTGGTGCCGCCCAAGATTTCTCTGGTTGTAGTGCTAGAAATATGCCAGCAAGTGTGGAAAACTCAGCAGTGGCCACAGGACTGGGAAAGGTATTTTCATTTCAATCCCAAAGAGGGGCATTGCCAAAGAATGTTCAAACTACTGCATAATTGCACTCATTTCACATGCTAGCAAGTTAATGCTCAAAATCCTTCAAGCTAGGCTTCAACAGTACGTGAACTGAGAACTTCCAGATATACAAGCTGGATTTAGAAAAGGCAGAGGAACCAGAGATCAAATTGCCAACATCCATTGGATCATAGAGAAAGCAAGGAAATTCCAGAAAAAAAAAAATCTACTTCTGTTTCATTGACTACACTAAAGCCTTTGACTATATGGTTCACAACAAACTGTGGAAAATTCTTAAAGAGATAGGAATACCAGATCACCTGACCTGCCTCCTGAGAAACCTATATGCTGGTAAAGAAGGCAACAGTTAGAACTGGACATGGAACAACAGTCTAGTTCAAAATTGGAAAAGAGTATGTCAAGGCTGTATACTGTTACCCTGCTTATTTAACTTATATGCAGAATATATCATGTGAAATGCCTGGGCTGGATGAAGCACAAGCTGGAATCAAGATTGCTGGGAGAAATATCAATAACTTCAGATATGCAGATGATACCACACTAATGGCAGAAAGTGAAGAGGAACTAAAGAGCCTCTTGATGAATGTGAAAGAGGAGAGTGAAAAAGCTAAACTAGAAACTCAGTATTGAAAAAAAAAAAAAAAAACAAAGATCTTGGCATATGGTCTCATCACTTCATGGCCATTAGATGGGGAAACAGTGGAAAGAGTGACAGATTTCTCCTTCTTGGGCTCCTAAATCACTGCAGACAGTGACTGCAGCCATGAAATTAAAAGACGCTTGCTCCTTGGAAGAAAAGCTATGACAAACCTAGCCAGTGTTTTAAAAACCAGAGACATTTCTGTGCCAAAAAAGTCCATATAGTCAAAGCTGTGTTTTTTTCCAGTAGTCATGTAGGGATATGATAGTTAGATCATAAAGAAGGATGAGTGCCAAAAAATTGATGCATTCAAACTGTGATGCTGGAGAAGACTCTTGAGAGTTGTTTAGACAGCAAGGAGATCAAATCAGTCAATTCTAAAGGAAATCAACCCTGAATATACATTGGAAGAACTGATGCTGAAGCTGAAGCTCCAATATTTGGCTACCTGATTCAAGGAGCCAACTCACTGGAAAAAGACCCTGATGCTGGGAAAGATTGAGGGCAAGAGGAGAAGGGGATGACAGAGGATGAGATGATTGGATGGCATCACTGACTCAATGGACATAAGTTTGAGCAAACTCAGGGAGATAGTGAAGGACAGGGAAGCCTGGCATGCTGCAGTTCATAGGATTGCAAAGAGTCAGATGGGATTTAGTTACTGAACAACAACAACATCTAGAAACAACAAAGATGGTGGTGATAGGACAATAAAAGGGTTAATAAGTAATTATTTCTAAGGTAACTACAAGGGGTTGTCATAGCAAACACCCTCTTCCAACAATACAAGAGAAGAATCTACACATGGACATTACCATATGGTCAATACTGAAATCAGATTGATTATATTCTTTGAAGCCAAAGATAGAGAAGCTCTATACAGTCAGCAAAAACAAGACTGGGAGCTGACTGTGTCTCAGATCATGAACCCCTTATTGCAAAATTCAGACTTAAATTGAAGAAAGTGGGGAAAATCATTAGACCATTCAGGTATGACCTAAATCAAATCCCTTATGATTATACAGTGGAAGTAAAAAATAGATTCAAGGGATTAGATCTGATAGACAGAGTGCCTGAAGAACTATGAATGGAGGTTCATGACATTGAAAAAGAGGCAGTGATCAAGACCATCCCCAAGAAAAAGAAATGCAAAAAAGCAAAATGGTTGTCTGAGGAGGCCTTACAAATAGCTGAGAAGGAAGAAGAGAAGTTAAAGGCAAAGGAGAAAAGGAAAGATATATCCATTTGAATGCAGAGTTCCAAAAAATAGCAAGGAGAGATAAAGTCTTCCTTGGTCAGTGGAAAGAAATAGACAGAAATAATACAATGGGAAAGACTAGAGATATCTTCAGAATAATTAGAGGTACCAAGAGAACATTTCATGCAAAGATGGGCACAATAAAGGACAGAAATAGTATGGGCCTAACAGAGCAGAAGATATTAAGAAAAGGTGGCAAGAATGCACAGAAGAACTATACAAAAAAGATCTTCATGACCCAGAAAACCACGATGGTGTGATCACTCACCTACAGCCAGACATCCTGGAATGTGAAGTCAAGTGGTCCTTAGGAAGCATCACTATGAACAAAGCTAGTGGAGGTGATGGAATTCCAGTTGAGCCATTTCAAATCCTAAAAGATGATGCTGTGAAAGTGCTGCACTCAATATGTGAGCAAATCTGGAAAACTCAGCAGTGGCCACAGGACTGGAAAAGGTCAGTTTTTATTCCAATCCCAAAGAAAGGCAATGCCAAAGAATGCTCAAACTACTGCACAATTGCACTCATCTCACACACTAGTAAAGTAATGCTCAAAATTCTCCAAGCCAGGCTTCAACAGTACGTGAACCAAGAACTTCCAGATGTTCAAGCTGGATTTAGAAAAGGCAGAGGAACCAGAGATCAAATTGCTGACATCTGTTGGATTGTTGAAAAAACAAGAGAGTTCAAGAAAAATATCTATTTCTGCTTTGTTGACTATGCCAAACCCTTTGACTGTATAGATCACAACAAACTGGAAAATTCAAGAGACGGGAATACCAGACCACCTAACCTGCCTCTTGAGTAGTCTGTATGCAGGTCAAGAAGCAACAATTAGAACTGGACATGGAACAACAGACTGGTTCCAAACAGGAAAAGGAGTATGTCAAGGCTGTATATTGTCACCCTACTTATTTAACTTATATGCAGAATATATCATGTGAAATGCTGGGCTGGATGAAGCACAAGCTGGAATCAAGATTCCTGGGAGAAATGTCAATAACCTCAGATATGCAGATAACACTACTCTTATGGCAGAAAGTGAAGAAGAACTCAAGAGCCTCTTGATGAAAATAAAAGAGGAACATGGAAAAGCTGGCTTAAAACTCAACATTCAGAAAACTAAGATCATGGCATCTGGTCCCATCCCTTCATGGCAAATAGATGGGGAAACAATGGAAACAGTGTCAGACTATTTTCTTGGGCTCCAAAATCACTGCAGATGGTGACTGCTACCATGAAATTAAGCTGCCTGCTCCTTGGAAGAAAAGCCATGAGTCACCTAGACAGCGTATTAAAAAGCAGAGACATTACTTTGCAAACCAAAGTCCCTCTAGTCAAATCTATAGTTTTTCCAGTAGTCATGTATGGATGTGAGAGTTGGACTATAAAGAAAGCTGAATGCTGAAGAATTGATGCTTTTGAACTGTGGTGCTGGAGAAGACTCTTGAGAGTCTCTTGGACTGCAAGGAGATCCAACCAGTCCATCCTAAAGGAAATCAGTCCTGAATATTCATTGGAAGGACTGATGCTGAAGCTGAAACTCCAATACTTTGGCCACCTGATGCAAAGAACTGACTCATTGGAAAAGACCCTGATGCTGGGAAAGATTGAAGGTAGGAGGAGAAGGGGATGACAGAGGATGAGATGGTTGGATGGGCATCACCAACTCGATGGACATGAGTTTGAGTAAACTCTGGGAGTTGGTGATGGACAGGGAAGCCTGGCATGCTGCAGTCCATGGGGTTGCAAAGAGTTGGACATGACTGAGCGACTGAACTGAACTGAACTGATAACATTTCCTTCTGGCAGCTGGAAACTAATCTCAGGAATAATGTTTCTTTTATTGGCAAAGGAGGCAGTAGAATGCAGGGTTTCAAGGGTTCCTAGCTTCATATACTGGCCTGGATGTTTGGGGTCCATGTCCTTTCCAATCAGTGTTCTAACTTTAGTATATGAGACTCTGTGAGTTTAGGGATTCAATTTGCATTATAATTCAATCACCTGCCCCTTTCAAAAATTTCATCCTTTAGAAATAGAAAATAAGAGGGTCTTTTTTTTTTTTTTTTTTTTTAGGATTATCATAGAAAGCATCTAGTCACTTTGACCTTGAGCTTGGAATTTAAAGAGTCAAGTTTTAAGATCCATACCACCTACCTTTTCTCCAGTGCCCTTAAAAGCAAGTAAGCAACCCTACTGAACTCCTAAATTTTTCTAAAATATTCACTGAGGGCAACTATTGGTAACTCTAAGCCCTGCTGTCTATAGACACTATAACAGAAGTTTCTGAAGGTGCTGGTTTACGTTACTTTCCACTGCCTGCCATGTTTCCTTTACTCCTGGCAAATGAGTCACTAAGGTCTTTAAATTTGATCAGACCAGTGAACTAGTTCCAGAAAACTCAGGACCCATTCAGAGAACTCATCTTTAAGGCTGCTTCCCTGAAACCTCTTCTGTTGCCATTGTTTCTGTATGGGTTAAGATTCATTCAGAGACACAGAACCACTGTGAGTGATGGAGAATAGGGATGCATAGGCATATGACCTCACATGATTGTGAGAGCTCATGAAGATCTGGAAAATCATTTCCTCTGTTGGAGTCCTGAAGTTACTGTGAATCGCTGAGGCCAACAATCAAGAAGAAAAGCTGGATGCAAAGAGGGAGAGAACAAGGATGGTCTGGAATTCATGGGACCAGCTGGAAACCACCTGTTATTGCCTCCAGTCTCCATGTCACAGTCATCTGTAGAGGAATCTGGAGACTTTTTTCACTGGAGCTGCACATGCGTCTGGTCCTGGACTTAGAGAAGCTGAACAAGAAACTCTTATGGGGGGTGGAAGAGCCACAGGGTCAGGGCAAATCAGAAGAGCAGGGTCAGTGTGAGCTGCAGCCATCACCTGGAGCCCTAGACCAGCTGCAGATAGTGGCTGCTGCGTCTATCAAGCTCGTGCAAATAAAAGCTGCGTTTATTAAGCTTGTGCAAATCCTTGTGTCCAGTCTGCTGGGAATTGTACAGACAAGGGTGTCTAGTTCCACTAGGTAGATGACACTGTGTGAAGCCAGTATGGATTTTGTTTATACCTAAATAATTTAAAAACCTTTTGGCAGAAACCAGCACAATTCTGTAAAGCAATTACCCTTCTGTTAAAATATAAATTAATTAAAAAATATGGCACACTCTTTATTAAATTATTTTTATTGGTTTAAATTTAATCTTGCCAACACTTTCCATCCCCCTGATCTTATTATTGGTTCCTTGCTTATCATTTCTCAATCAGTCTTTATAGACGGAAATAAGCAAGTACTCATTTTCTTTATTTGGCTTTATGTGTTTATTCTTTTGATATTCTGAAAGTTTTGCACTCTGATTTTAGTTTCTTAGGCAGTTATATGTATTACTACTGTTACTGTGTGACATAATTTTAGTTCTTATTTAGTTGGTAATGGACTTCCCTGGTGGCTCAGATGGTAAAGAATCTGCCTGCAATGAGGGAGACCTGGGTTTGATTCCTGGGTTGGGAAGATCCCCTGGAGGAGGGCATGGCAACCCACTCCAGTATTCTTGCCTGGAGAATCCCCATGGACAGAGGAACCTGGCAGGCTGCAGTCCATGGAGTTGCAAAGAGTCAGACATGACTGAGGGACTAAGCAGGAGTCAGTAATGACTTGAATGATGAATTTCTACAATTAGCATAATTTGACATCTTCATACTTCTGTTTCCTCTTATGAGTTTTGTTTTTATGTTGCCTGATTTCATATTGTTAATATGAGTTATTTTTGTCTTTAATCTTTATAACTGAGTATATCTCTATTGGACTTTCCAGGTGGTACTAGTGGTAAAGAGCCCACCTGCCAAAGCAGGACACATAAGAGACGTGGGTTCCATCCTTGGATCATGAAGATCCCCTGGAGGACGGCCCGGAAACCCACTCCATTATTTTTGCCTGGAGAATCCCATGGACCAAGAGCCTCCTGGCTACAGTCCATAGGGTCACAGAGTTGGACATGACTGAAGTGACTTAGCTCGCATATCTCTGTTACTTTATTTATAGCTTTAAACTACATCTTTTGGTTTCAAGTTATAAAAAGATGAAGACAGATACATACTCATCCTTTTTTAGGCCTTCTCTCTACTTTGCCATATCAACTTTTATTCACTATAGTACTGCTTCCATCGTGTCATAGTTCATAACACTAAAATCCTCCTCTAACTGTAACTCCCTTCATTATTTAGCCTATGTCCTGTATTTAAATGGACTTAATGCTCCATGTCTGTAATTTTTGCCACAGTGTTTCTGGTCCTTTTTTTGCCATTTAAAGTTTTTCCTCTAATGCATTTTTCAACAAAAAGATCGTGTGAATCACATTTCCTGAGTTGTATATATTAAAAATATTTTTCTGTGATCTTTAAGTTGATAAGATAGCTCACCCTGGTAAATTTTTCTTGTAATTAACCAGGTAGTAATTTTCCTTCTGAAGATGTGTGCAGTCTGTCCTCTCTCCCAGAAATGAATGCCACTGTCAGAGACGAGAGGGCTCTTTGAGTTTTGGGAGGGAAATGTGCCTTTTTTTCTGGGATTTTCAAGAGTTCTTTCTGTTTTTGGAATGCTAGTAACTTCTGGTACTTGTATTGAAGCTTAAAATTCTGTATTGATATTTTCTGACCCATTGTGTACTCCTTTAGTCTATAATTTCTTATAATCTATCATTTTAAGTGTATTTTTACTTCAAGAAAGATTTCTTGAATTAAAATTTCTTGGACTTAATTTCTGTCCTGGTATATTTTATTTTCTCTTCTATGTTTTTCATAAGCTCCACATGACATTTTTCATTTCCTTTGACTGTTTTCTCAATTAATCTCAGATTTTGTATCTTTCTTGATCTCTTACCTTCTAGGTGCAGTATTTTTATTACTGTTTTTAAGTTATTGGAAATGGTTTTTATTCAATATTTTTGTATATTCATGGGCTACGTTTTAAATTTATTTTTATCCCTCATTTTTATTTCTTTTGTTTCATATGTATATATATTTTAGATAATATATCATTAAAAAGATCACATTCAAACAGGAGATTTCTCCCTGAGCTGCTGCTGGCTGCTGCTGCTGCTAAGTTGCTTCATTCGTGTCCGACTCTGTGCGACCCCATAGACAACAGCCCACCAGGCTCCCCGTCCCTGGGATTCTCCAGGCAAGAACACTGGAGTGGGTTGCCATTTCCTTCTCCAATGCATGAAAGTGAAAGTGAAGTCGCTCAGTCGTGTCCGACTCTTAGCGACCCCATGGACTGCAGCCCACCAGGCTCCTCCATCCATGGGATTTTCCAGGCAAGAGCACTGGAGTGGGGTGCCATTGCCTTCTCCATCACCCTGAGCTAGCAGTTTATTAAAAGATGTTTTGCAGAAAGAAAGCTCTGCTATCTGGGTTCAGAAACTTCCTGCCTCCCTGGGGAGGCCTCCAGCTGTTAAGCTGAGGAAAATTAGAAGCTTTAGAACTCCTGATCTTTCTCACACCCCGCATCACAGCACATTTGCAGAATGGTGTTTTCTGTATGTTTCAAATTTATCTAGTGCTTATGTACATTGTGATGTCAGAGGAATATAGGAAAGAATCTAGGGTAGCGTTTTTAGAGAGACCACAGGCTCCATTCTTGTAGATGACCTTATCCCTCGGCCATCCATGACTTCAGAAAACCCTGTTCCCAGTCAGACACTTTAGCTGCTGGAATCCTGTGTATGTGTCTCTCATTGTGGTCCAAGTTTCCCTTTCCAGCATAATCCATCTTGAGTGGCTTCTGGCTGTGGGTGCATCTTCATCCCATCAGAGGTGGTGTTTCTTTTTCTATTTCATGTGCTCCCTCTTGTCTTGGAATGCAATTGAAAAAGGAGAGTAGGGTGAGAGATGTCTCATAACTCACTATCTTCTGCTTTAACCTTTTCTAAAAAGAAATCTGTAGAAAATTTCAGTGCTTCTTCAAATGTCGTCACAGTATTAAACACACACACACACACACACACACACACACACAGAGTTTTATAGAAAAGGATAGGCTTACACAGAGCTGGCTCATCTACTTTGTTAGCTCAGTTGAGAGATAAAACTGACTTTTCCTTATAAGTTTGTGTTTGCCAGATGAAGAGGAAAAAGCAAATACAAGGTTTCCATCATGAAAGCAGGCAACTGGCACTGGTCCAAAATCCTCCCCCGACTCCCAACTTGATTCTACCTTGATGCTCTCTGATGGCGGTCTATGTTATACATAGTAATATCTTTGTCTGAATATGTTTTTGTGATAAGAAAATATTTATAAGGTCTTGTTCCTTACTGGCCTCTCAGTAAGTAAAAGATACACAGAATACTTGAGAGCAATCTGAAGAAAGGGATGACTTTCCTCTTCCTTTCTCTTTCCATTTAAAGTAAGGATGGACAGTTATCAGAGGACCCCAGAATCTTCAGAACTGGCAAGATCCTTGAGACTTTTGGAGAAATTGACTGCAAAGGGGATTGAGCTCTTGTCAGAATCCCAGGGATGTTGCAAGGCACTGAGAGTCTGGACAGGGATTTGGTCACCCTGCAGAGCTTCCGGGCCATGTGCCGGCACTGGAGAAGATCTGTGGTTCTTAGACCTAGAAGTAAAGGAGAAATCCTTTGACTTAAGGCATCCTGTGGATCAGACATGAAGAAGAATGTCTGGGCAGATGCCTGCTTGCTCAGAAGACACTGAAATTGGGATGTACTGATTCCCTGGTATTTTGTAAGCTCTTCAGAACTTAGACACAATCTTGAAGAAATGGAGGGAAATTACAAATGGAAGGACATTATTTCCCACTATTGTAGTAGGACAGGATGTCAAAGGAAATTAATCTGAATAATACAAGAAGGTGAATAACATTTTATTTCTAACATACCTGGGTTTGTGAACAGATACCCATTTTTGTTCCAGACACATCCAGATACGTTGGCTGGACAATGCTTGTAGACGGAATTGCTAGTGAGTGGCATCGTGTCATCCTTTAATTGATATATCCACTTTTCATTTTAATAGTTGCTATGCATGAGGGAAATATTTTGGATTCCTGCCAATGTATATTCATTTGAATGTACAATTTAAGGTCGAGAGAAGAGTTCACCTCTGAATTTCCCCCTACCATAAAATTAAGACGTCATTAAAACTGAGACATTCAGCTTACCAACAACTTATCATTTAAACTGAGAGAGCTACAAACAAAGGGGACTTTATAGAATTAAAGGATTGCATGTAGACATCTGACTCATACTAACCACCAAAGGAGGTGTTATTGTGAATATGTTGCATGTAGGTCTTATGTAAACTTACTCTAAGATTGCTTCATACCCTTATAGCATTCGTACTAACTCACCCCATAATGGTGAGATTCACAATGAGGACAATGCTTGTGTTTATGGTACAAAAATTAAATTTTCCTTCTCCTGCAGCTATCACAGAGAATCTGAAAATTGCTCACTGGTAAATCACCTATCTTTCTTCCTCTTACAAACAAGAAAGTCCTTCTTGCTGATAAAAGGCCTGAGTCAGTCAATATGAGAAAATACAGAAACAGAACATTTGGTGAAAAGAAGTGAAAAAAAAAAACCTGCTTAATTCAGAGGTTGTAGAAAGATTTTGAAGAATTTGAGGAAGAACATATTGGAATAGCTGCGGAGACTAAGGGAAATGTATAGAAGAAAAAATAGTAGTTTTGTAAATGACAGTGTGGACTCTTTCTTTGGATGTCCTTAATATTCTTTGCTTTAAACTAAATTTAAGCATTCTGTTGAGTTTATTGAATGCAGCACAACCTCCAGATAGAAATATGGGAATCTAAGGTGGATAATGATTGTAGCTGCATGCTTCTGAGTGCAAACAGCTCTGAGAGCTTAGGTCAGGAATTGTGTTACAGGATCCCCAACTGAGTGTTAAGTGAAATTTCTTACCTCATCTTCCTACTCAGAATTCCAGCACCAGCAGCAGTGTCCATGGTGTCTGACCACTCAACCCAGAGTGATGGTAAAAGCCATCAAGTCCAGCGGAGGGGCCATCCTCTGGGGTCTGGCTTCAAGGTGAGAGCCTACGTTCCTCCATTACCTCGGTAAGTATAGCAAGTGTTCTTAATCTGCATAAGCCCCCTGGGAGATCCTAGTATCTGGAAGGAAACCTGTGAAATTGGAAATTATGCCAGTGATTTGAGAAGGGCTTCAAAGTTATTGTAAACTGGGTATAAACATGAATGCGACTTAACTTGTAGATATGAGCTAGTGCCAAGGCATGTTATGTTTTCCATATGTGTCAACATTTCTTTAGGTATATTTCATTATAATAATGGCATATGCCAAGAATATTTAGAATATCTAGGGCATGAAATGCCCTGTCTTGTTAGCTTTAAGCTAATGCATGTTGGAGGTTTGCTACTAAAAATAATGATTTGAGATTTGGAATGGTTAATCTTGAGCCATATCTTGTTGTTGTTGCTGTTCAGTCGCTAAATCGTGTCCAACTCTTTGTGACCCCATGAACTGCAGCACACCAGGCTTCCCTGTCCTTCACTATCTCCCTGAGTTTGCTCAAGCTCATGTCTATTGAGTCAGTGATGCCATCCAACCATCTTATCCTCTGTTTCCCCCTTCTCCTCTTGCCCTGAATCTTTCCAAGAATCAGGTCTTTTCCAATGAGTCAACTCTTTGAATCAGGCGGCCAAGGTATTGGAGCTTCAGCTGAAGCATCAGTCCTTCCCATGAATATTCAGGGTTGGTTTCCTTTAGGATTGACTGATTGGATCTCCTTGCTGTCCAAGGGATTCCAAAGAGTCTTCTCTAGCACCACAGTTCGAAAGCATTGATTTTTTGGCACTCAACCTTCTTTACGGCTTCATGACTACTGGAAAAATCATAGCTTTGACTATATGGACCTTTGACAGGAAAGTGATGTCTCTGCTTTTTAAGACACCATCTAGGAACTTCCCTGTAGCTCATATGGTAAAGAATCTGCTAACAATGCAGGAGACCCAGGTTTAGTCCCTGGGTCAGGAAGATCCTCTGGAGAAGGGCATGGCAACACACTCCAGTATTCTTGCCTGGAGAATCCCATGTACAGAGGAGCCTGGTGGGCTACAGTCCATGGGGTCACAAAGAGTCAGACATGACTGAGAGACTAAGCACACAGGTTTATTACAGCTTTTCTTCTAAGGAACAAGTGTCTTTTAATTTCATGGCTGCAGTCACCATCTGCAGTGATTTTGGAGCCCAAGAAGATAAAATATGTCACTGTTTCCACCTTTTCCCATCTATTTGCTGTGAAGTGATGAGATCAGATGCCATGATCTTAGTTTTTTGAATGTTGAGTTTTTAAGCCAGTTTTTCACTTTCCTTTTCACCTTCATTAAGAGGCTCTCTAGTTCCTTCTCATTTTCTGCCATTATGGTACACCTGCATATCTGAAGTTGTTGATATTTCTCCCACAATCTTGATTCCAGCTTGAGTCATCCAACCTGGCACTTCACGTGACATACTCTGTATGTAAGTTAAATAAGCCCTGCCTTGTGGCAGTGTGTGCGCTAAGTCCCCTCAGTTGTGTTCAACTCTTTTTGACCTCATGGATAGCCTATGAAGCTCCTCTGTCCATGGGATTCTACAGGCAAGAATACTGGAATGGGTTGCCATTTCCTTCTTCAGGGGACCTTTTTGACCCAGGGGTCAAAACTATGTCTCCTGCAGCTCCTGTATTGCAGGCAGATTCTTTACCACCAAGCCAAGAGGGAAGTCTTGTGATGGTAGTTAATCATATATCAGGGCAAAGAAAATGACAACCATGTTGTATAACAATAATAAAATCATGTTTAACTTTCTGTTCACCACCAAACATAGAAATAGGACATTAATCCAATTCATAACCAAAATTATATTAAATATAAATTTTACAATGCTGGAGAGGGTGTGAGAAAAGGGAACCCTCCTACACTGCTGGTGGGAATGTAAATTGGTGCAGCCACTATGAAGAACAGTGTGGATGTTCCTTGAAAAATTAAAAAAGAGTTGCTATGTGATTTAGCAATCCCACTCCTGGCCATATATCCAGAGAAATCTATAATTTGAAAAGACACACACACCCTAGTGTTCATAGTAGCACTCTTTACAATACATGGAAGAAATGGAAGCCAAGAAATGGAAGCAACCTAAATGTCCATAGACAGATGAATGGATAAAGAAGATGTGGTACATATATACAATGGAATACTACTCATCCATAAAAAAGAATGAAATGATGCCATTTACAGCAACATGGATGGACCCAGAGATTATGATACCAAGTGAAGTAAGTCAGGCAAAGAAACACAAGTAGCATATGATATCAGTTATATATGAAATCTAAAAAGATATACATATGATACTAATTAATATATTTACAAAGTTGAAACAGACTCACATACATGGAAAACAAACCATGGTTACCAGAGAGAGAATGAGGAGAGGCATAAATTAAAAGTTTTGGGCTAACAGATATCACTATATATAAAATATGTATATATGTAAATATATGAATATTATATATAATACCAACATAATCTTATTAATACTTTTGGCACAAGGAACTATATCCAATATCTTGTAATAAACCATACAGAAAAGAATATGAAAGATTATATGTATATATGTATAAATGAACACTTTGCTCTACATCTGTGGTGTTAGTGGTAAAGAACCTGCCTGTCAATGCAGGGCACATAGCGACACAGGTTCGGTCCCTGGGATGGGAAGATCTTCCTGGGGGAGGAAATGGCAACCCACTCCAGTATTCTTGCCTGGAGAATCCCATGGACAGAGGAGCCTGGTGAGCTACAATCCATGGGGTGGCAAAGAGTCAGACATGACTGAGTGACTTAGCACGTGCATGCACAGACACTAATACAACATCATACATCAACTGTTCTTCAATTAAAAACAAAATAAATGTGATAGGATGAAGCCCAGTGTATCCCTACCCATTCCTCCGGAAATCATTTCTGACCATAGCAAGTTCCAGACTTCTCTGGGAAGCCTACTGAATTGTTAACCTACGAGAGGTGAAGGGCACTCCATAGAATTAGAAAATAGCTTTAGATTCTGGGAGTCAGTTGGATAGTGAGGCAAGAAATTGAGATGACTGATGTGAAGTTTTGAGAATCCAAGGGAGGAAAGCTGCAGTTCTTATCTCCTGAGGCTGGAGAAGCATGCAAATGCAATAAGGGTGGCCTGCCTGCAAAGGATCTGGAGCTTGATTTGCAATCATCAGTTAGGATATGATTATGTACTGCTTCCACTGAAAGCAAGAGGATCACATCAGAATTCCAGCTGTGTCTCTCAATCTCTTGCTCATATATCCAGGCTAAGAATCCCAGAAATCTATCTTTACTTGTAATTACATGGTAACTTGACCATCAGTGGTGAGGCATCTTCCTATCCCAAACTTTTCTTATCCCTACACTCCACAGACATAGATACAAAACATGAAAAATATTATTATTCTCACTGTGGGAAGAAATGTAGGATTATATTTATGACTCTGAACTGTGAGGATGATTATTTAGGAACAAATCATGCTTGGAATATAATATTCTTCTAAACCTAGGAATGCTGAGAATTACAGGGACTGAGTTATTTTAAAATGCTTTTAAAAGATTACAGACGCCTTCAGAAATATGATGAAAGCACCAGATCCATCTCAGTCTGGCTCAGAAAAAAAAATAGTTTTTTAATTTATTTTTTTGCATTACATTTTGGGTAGTTCATGGATTCACTGAAATTCAGTTAAATATCTCACGTCAATGAGAGTCGAAGATTTAGGGATTGGTGAGAAAAGATTAGTTCATGATTAGAGAAAAAAGCTTCTAAATGACCTTTCTAGTGTAGATATGTATTATCTCGGTGTGTTGAGAGTATGGTATATGTTAGCTCATAGATGTAATTTGTAGAAAGTGAATAGAGTAGATTTGAATGTTTACCATCTGGTAATCTGTCTGGATGAACTTACAGTATCTGGAAGAATGTGTATTAAAAGGCGGCTTAAACTTTCCCTGTAATATCAGAGGTCTCAAGCCTGCCTTTGAGAAGTGTTGGATGGAAATCTCCTCACATCCGGGTTGTGCTCAGAGCGTCTCATGGACTTCAGACAAAGGGTGAGTGAACCCCTGGGGGTGAGAGAGGCCAGCAGCCGCCTTCCCGGCTCCTCTTTCCCCCCTTTTCCTAGATCCCTTTCAACCACAACAATTAGTCCACGTGACAAGCAGAGGGTCAAAGCTCATTCCGCTTTCATTTCAGCGCTGCTCTGCTGCTCACCTGAGTGAGGCTTACTTGCAAGATGATATTTTAGAGCATTCATGATGAAATCCTTGGGACCTGGCCAATGGTAAGTCAATAGGAATGTCTGTGTTTAATGTTAAACATCTGATAATCAATTACATGAGTTCCGCCCTCCCACCCTGAACTCAGGGCACTTTCTATTTCAAATACTTTTTTTTTGTTGTTTTTTAAATTGTGGTAAAATCCATGTAATATAAAACATACTATTTCCACTGTAGAGTTCAGTGGCACTAAGTACATTCACATTGTTGTGCAACTCTCACCATCATCCATCTCCCAATTTTTCACCTTCCTAAACTGAAATCTGTCCCCATTATATGCTAATGCCCCCCACCATTGGCCCCTGGCATCTACCAGTGTACTTTCTGACTCGATGAATTTGACTGTTTTATCTTGTATCTTTATGTTGTATCTTGTTGTATCTTGTATCTTTATGTTGTATCTTGTATTAAGTGGAAGGAAGCAGCATTTGTCTGTGTCCAATTATATTGGAGGGGTTTTCCTGGTGGCTCAGTGTTAAAGAATATTCTTGCAATGCAAGGGACATGCAGGAAACTCAGGTTTGATCCCTGGATCAGGAAGATCCCCTGGAGGAGGGCATGGCAACCACTCCAGTATTCTTGCCTAGAGAATCCCATGGACAGAGGAGCCTGACAGGTTACAGTCCATGGGTCACAAAGCGTTGGGCACTACTGAAGTGACTGACCACACACACACACACACACACACACACACACACACACACACACACACACAATGTATATTGGAATGCATTTTTAAGGTTAACTTAATATATGTCCTACAAACAGATTGTAACTTTTTTCCCCTTATGCTATACAGTAGGTTCTTATTGGTTATCTATCTTATACATAGCAGTGTATATATGCCAATCCCAATCTCCCAATTTATCCCACCATCCCTTCCTATTACAGTGTTCATATGTTTGTTCTCTAAGTCTGTGTCTCTTTTCTGCTTTGCATATGGGTTCATCTGTACTGTTTTTCTAGATTCCATATATATGTGTCAATATACACCATTTTTCTCTTTTTGACTTCATTCTGTTTGAACTTGTTTTGATACTTTTAAGATGGCTTTGTAATCAATTACCTCACCTTGCAATATTCAGATGAGAGATAAAATTTATCATAATTTGTGAGCAGAAAAGACACTGTATCTTCTTTTCTCTTATTTGCCAATGTACTCATTGTGTACACTAGCAAAGTAATGCTCAAAATTCTCCAAGTTAGGCTTCAACAGTACATAAACTGAGAACTTCCAGATGTTTAAAATGGATTTAGAAAAGACAGAGGAACAAGAGATCAAATTGCCAACATCAGTTGGATCACAGAAAAAGCAAGTGAATTCCAGAAAAACATCTGCTTCTGTTTCATTGACTATGCTAAAGCCTTTGACTGTGTGGATCACAACAAACTGTGGAAAATTCTTCAAGAGATGGGAATACCAGACCACCTTACCTGCCTCCTGAGAAACCTGTATGCAGGTCAAGAAGCAACAGTTAGAACCGGACATGGAACAACAGACTGGTTCCAAATTGGGAAAGGAGTACATCAAGGCTGTATATTGTCACCGCCTGCTTATTTAACTTATATACAGAGTACATCATGTGAAATGCCAGGCTGGATGAAAGCACAAGCTGGAATTGAGATCATCAGGAGAAATATCAATAACCTCACGTATGCAGATGATATCACCCTTAGGGTAGAAAGTGAAGACAACTAAAGAGCCTCTTGATGAAAGTGAAAGAGGAGAGTGAAAAAGTTGGCTTAAAGCTCAACATTCAGAAAACTAAGATCATGGCATCTGGTCCCATCACTTCATGACAAATAGATGGGGAAACAATGGAAACAGTGACAGACTTTATTTTCTTGAGCTCCAAAATCACTGCAGATGGTGACTGCAGCTGTGAAATTAAAAGACGCTTGCTCCTTGGAAGAAAAGCTATGACAAGCCTAGACAGCATATTAAAAAGCAGAGACATTACTTTGCCAACAAATGTCTGTCTAGTCAAAGCTATGGTTTTTCCAGTAGTCATGTATGGATGTGAGAGTTGGACCATAAAGAAAGCTGAGTGGCTGAAGAATTGATGCCTTTGAACTGTGGTGTTGGAGAAGACTCTTGAGAGTCTCTTGGACAGCAAGGAGATCAAACCAATCAATCCTAAAGGAAATTAACCCTGAATATTCATCAGAAGGACTGATCCTGAAACTCCGATACTTTGGCCACCTGCTTTAAAGAGCTGACTCATTTGAAAAGACCCTGATGCTGGGAAAGATTGACAGCATGAGGAGTTGGGGGCAACAGAGGATGAGATGGTTGGATGGCATCACTGACTCAATGGACATGAGTTTGAGCAAGCTCCAGGAGATAGTGAAGGACAGGGAAGCCTGGTGTGCTGCAGTTCATGGAGTCGCAAAGAGTCAGGCAGGACTAAAAGACTGAATAACAAGAATAACTACTTAGAAGCAACTCAGTAAATGTTTATTAAATAGTGTGGACTTCCATAGATGAAGAAATTGGTAAGCAGAAAGATCATGGAAGTTCCTCAAGGCAATCCTACTGAATAATGGATGAAGAAGTATAATTTGTATATTAAGTTTGAAATAAACCTTTTCCATTAGAGGTGACTTGCTATTGTATTTTGCATGATCACCTAACACTTACAGCATAAATAGGATCTAAGGAAGCCTTTCCATAGGGAATTTCAAGGTCTCTGATTTTACTGAATTTTCTTTTGCAACTTGAGCCGCTGTAAAAGAAACAGCACCAACTTAAAAAAAAAAAAATTCTTACTAATACTAATGGGCATATCTTTGACCAAGTTCTGGATGTCTACTAAAATATTCTGTTCTTTATTTCAGTTGTCATAAACATCAAGAGATTTATCAAACTGTTAAACCAGAAGCTGTTATTAATTTTTTTCTTTTTCTGGTTATATTGTCATTTGGTTTGTTGAAATAAAACTGCTTCACTGCGCTTTCCTGGTCACACTTTCCTTATCAGTTTCATACATCTACATACCAGGTACTGATTCTTCTGAATAAATACAGTGTATTATACCATGGCACCCTATTTAGTATGAAATAAGAGCTCATGAAGAACTTATGTACAAATTAACATGTAATTTATTAATTTGATTATTTTTTTCCAGAGAAGAAATGCAAGATCTTATTTATTTTTATGCCATAAAAATTTCTTATAGGTAAATAAGTAAGACTATTTACCCACATCATGACATTTTTTTATTATCTGCTGTCATTAATTGATTATTATTAAAAATAATCTGAACATTGAGGGTAATCAAATTATACTTTTTTTTTTTCTGGTTGTGCTTCTCCTTTTGTTTTCCTTTCTAAAAATCTTATTGATATAAACACTGGGGAAATTTGCTGCTAACGAAACATATAATGGAAACAGTTGATTCTACTTGTCTTTTTTGTTCTGCAGTTAGAAGGAACATCACTTATTTGGAGAACAACTCTGTTTTATTGAAAGCGTGGTATGAATGGCTTTTAGGAAGCTACCTAATGGTAGTGGCTGTGAGCTGTCACTGCATCAAAGAAAATACTTTGATAACAGAAATAGAGCAGATGTTCAGTCCACATTTGTGTACTTGAAATACACTGAAAGCATAAAACCAGGCTGAGACCACCAGCTGCAAGGAGAGATGAATAGCCTGAAACCATGGAAGAATTACAGTGCAGCAGATTCTAGATACCACTGGGTTGGAATATATTTAAAGGATCCAAATGGGCTTCCCTCATAGCTCAGCTGGTAATGCAGGAGACCCTGGTTCACTTCTAGGGTTGGGAAGATCCTCTGCAGGAGGGATAGGCTACCCACTCCAGTATTCTCGGGCTTCCCTGGAGGCTCAGCTGGCAAAGAATCCACCCACAATATGGGAGACCTGGGTTCGATCCATGGGTTGGGAAGACCCCCGGGAGAAGGGGAAGGCGACCCACTCTAGTGCTGTGGCCTGGACTTGGACTGTATAGTTCATAGGGCCGCAAACAGTCAGACAGGATTGAGAGACTTTCACTTTCTTTTTTCTTTAAATGGTAATAGTAACAGTGTTTCAGCCCTGGGAAAGTAAAGGGCTTCAAAATGTTCTATAATCTCAACTGTGGTGGCAGTTTCAACTGTGGCAACTTTAATTATGGAGCTATTAAAGTAAGTCCTTGGAGTAAAAAAAGCTAAAGAAAAATTTGCCAAAGTTTTAAATCCACATCACTGTGTGGCATGCAATAAAACATTTCTAGGCAAAATTTTAGGTGAAACTTTGTTATCATTGCCTCAGAAATCTGTTCCTGACTTTAGGTATGCATAATAAAGAAACCTATATGCAGGTCAGGAAGCAACAGTTAGAACTGGACATGGAACAACAGACTGGTTCCAAATAGGAAAAGGAGTACATCAGGGCTGTATATAGTCACCCTGCTTATATAACTTATATGCAGAGTACATCGTGAGAAACACTGGGCTGGAAGAAGCACAAGCTGGAATCAAGATTGCTGGGAAAAATATCAATAACCTCAGATATGCAGATGACACCACCCTTATGGCAGAAAGTGAATGGAGGAACTAAAAAGCCTCTTGATGAAAGGGAAAGAGGAGAGTGAAAAAGTTGGCTTAAAGCTCAACATTCAGAAAACTAAGATCATGGCATCTGGTCCCATCACTTCATGGGAAATAGATGGGGAAACAGTGGAAACAGTGTCAGACTTTATTTTTTGGGCTCCAAAATCACTGCAGATGGTGATTGCAGCCATGAAATTAAAAGATGCTTACTCCTTGGAAGGAAAGTTATGACCAACCTAGATAGCATATTAAAAAGCAGAGACATTACTTTGCCAACAAAGGTCCATCTGGTCAAGGCTATGGTTTTTCCAGTGGTCATGTATGGATGTGAGAGTTGGACTGTGAAGAAAGCTGAGCACTGAAGAATTGATGCTTTTGAACTATGGTGTTGGAGAAGACTCTTGAGAGTCCCTTGGACTGCAAGGAGATCCAACCAGTCCATCCTAAAGGAGATCAGTCCTGGATGTTCATTGGAAGGACTGATGCTGAAGCTGAAACTCTCCAATACTTTGGCCACCTGATGCAAAGAACTGACTCATTGGAAAAGACCCTGATGCTGGGAAGGATTGGGGGCAGGAGGAGAAGGGGATGACAGAGGATGAGATGGCTAGATGGCATCACCAACTCGATAGACATGAGTTTGAGTAAACTCTGGGAGTTTGTGATGGACAGGGAGGCCTGGCGTGCTGCAATTTATGGGGTTGCAAAGAGTCAGACATGACTGAGCAACTGAACTGAACTGAACTGAATAAAGAAATCTTAAGCTGAAGCTACAGTACAGTTTCTTAGTCCCAGAGGAAGAATGCATTTCTTTTTCTTTGGTGTGTAAGTAAAATAATTGAAAACAGTACTTTGCTCCAGATTGGAGTTTCTCTACCTTAGGTCTGGGGATAGTTAGACTGGAGAAGTCTCTGCTACAGGGATATTTTTCAGCTATGAGATGTCAATACCATCTCCACCACCCAATTTTGACACCTGAATTATTGCCAGACAATGTCCTCTCTGGGAAACCTCCTCAGGCTGAGTGCTACCGCCCTGGATTCTGATCCTCTGAACACATTTGTCTGGGATCATGTGGTCAGAAATCCCAGCACCACTTAAAGAATGCTATTAAATGGTGAAAAATATTGTTTTCAATCTACCCAATCACTCCACTCTTTGAAAAATTAAGAAAAAGCAGTTTAAAAAATTTATTATTTTTAATTAGTAAAATAAATTAAAATCACAGCTTTATTGGCCATCAAAAATGGGAAAAATTCTTCCATATGAACTACTCAATCTTGAAGCACTTTGGTGTTCAACACAAATAATAGCTACAATCATAAAACCCTCTGACATGCTGCGTCAAGTGTTTGGTGGTTGTCTTTTGTTCATTGGAAAATCACTTACCATTTGGCATGTTGTTCCTGGTGCCTTTAACTGGTAAAGGACTACAGAAAGCTTTTATGGCTATTATACATGTAGCAAGTGAGTTTTTGCTTTTTTTTTTTTTCCCCACACAAAGAAGAACCTGCATGAATTCTAAGATGTAAAAATGATTTTCCTTTTTCACAAGGTAAATGGACCAATATCCCCTTTGGTACAAATAGACCTAGTTGGGGATGGAATGTAGTTTGACAACATGTTAAGTACTATGGTGACTAGGACAGGATAAATCCTAAGTTTGGGAGACACTGAATTTGAAAGGGCTTCATTCTTGGTGAACAGGTTTTTGCCTTATGTCAGGTGCTTTCCCATGTCCATTCATTCATGGTTTATTGATCCCAGGCACACAGGATCAAAGTGGAGTTTGTCCCAAAGTTATCTATTCTCTAAACAGGGAGAAAAGTCTTGATTTTGTGAAAGAGTTAAGTCACAAAGCAGAACAATGGTTTAATTGCTGATGAGAGGTTACATGTAAAAGATTTCTGAAAGAGTTCTTTATTAGTGGAGAGCTGGTGACAAAATCTATAGGAAAGAGAGATCATTGCCTGCCCTTAAAAAATATCATCTGAATTTTGACCTAAGTCATTTTGAAGGATGAAGGAAGTGAGTGAGAAGGAAGTGCTTTTCAGAAGGGTAGATTAATATGAGCAAAACATGGAAGAGGCATGCAGAGTGGATGCTTGGGGGGTCAAGAGACAATGATATGGACCATGTGGCTCAAGAAGATGTTTTGTGTATGGAGTTGAGAGGTTAGCTGGAATTAGGTTGGAGGAGGTTCTAAAGGTTAGGTTTTATTTATTCTTTAGGAGAAAAGGAGGCTCTCGGTAGAGGAGGAGATCTGTACTCAGTGCTTAAGGAACATGAATCTAGCAGTAATGCGGAGTGAGGATGATGACATGATGATGCCACGGAAGAGATGGCAGGAGAGAAAAACCACAGAAAATGCAAGAGAAATAGGCAGTTATAGAATTTATTTGTTTTCCCCCAAGGCATCTTCAATGAGAAGTAGCAACAGTGGAGCTTGATTCTATAACTACTTTTCCTGGATTCTCTCTGGTGCTGGCTGAAGTGGATGCTGTGGTGTACAAGCTGGATTTCTTTCAGGGTTGGAAGATCCTTCCCCACTTGCACGGTGTACTGGCAAGTGCCAGCCACCTTTAGCTGTCAGTGTTTTCTGGGATTTGCTCTTTGCTGAAGAAAACTACCTTGACTAAGTTCCCAGAAAATTACGGAGGGAAGCTGTCATGGAGTGCAAACACTCTCATCCTCACCACAGTCAGAATTTTATCTGGAGTCACCTTACTCCTGCACTGTCTCTGCAAAGCTGGCTGAAACCTAGTCATGAATGCACAGCTGCCCTACTTATTCTACCCAGTCCTGCTTCCTCTCCTCTCACCAAAGCTGTGGGTTCCAAGAGTGTTCATTCCCCAGTGAAACTCTTGCATACTCATCCCTCTGCTTCCTGGGGACCTCATCTTGCAGCAGTCGGTGCCAGGTGTGGTCTGGGAAAGCAAGTGCAGTACTGAGGTTGGGAAGCTGTCACACTCACTGTTGTTGAGGACACAATCACATTAGTGGGGGGTGGAGGGGGGTATTTGTGGACGACACAGCCATGGACAAAAAGTGATGATGGAATTATTAAAACTTTCACTGATGGTAAGTTGGGATGATGTATCAGTTAAAGGATATGAGTTAGTGGCCATAATGTATCAGACACATTAAAATTATAGGGCTAGACCTAGAGACTGTCATACAGAGTGCAGTAAGTCAGAGAGGGAATAGCAAATATCATATGATATCACTTATATGTGAAATCTAGAAAAATGGCATAGAGGAACTTATTTGCAAAGCGGAAATAGAGACACAGATGTAGAGAACGAACTAATGGAGATGAAGGGGGAAGGGAGGGTGTGTTGAAGTGGGAGATAGGCACTGACGTGTATACACTACTATGTATAAAACAGATCGCTGAGAACCCGCTGTATAGCACAGGGAACTCTACTCAATGCTCTGCGGTGACCTAAACGGGAAGGAAATCCAAAAAAGAAGGGTATATTCATATGTATACACACAGGACTGATTTGCCCTTCTGTGCAGTAGAAATTAACACAATATTGCAAAGAAACTGCACTCCAATAAATATTTTAAAAAAATAAAATATAGAAGAAAGAGCAAATATAAGGACAAATAAATTGGATGATGTTTGCTAGGGGTGATTCATCCTCTGGAGAGAGACAATGAAGAGCTGAGGAGAGTCAGTTGTTAATTAAAAGGTAACAATGGAAGACAGGCCTCCTGAGGGCAGAGACAGCTGGAGAGGAGCCCAGGACTTAGCAAAATCATCACAGTTAAGTGCAAGGTTAAATTCCTGAGTTAGGTAAGCTGGGGAAGAACAGGATCCTGAGACAAGGGGTGGGGCTCTCTGAGCTTCTTCTGAACCTTTAAAGCTTAAGACACAAGCCAATCCTTTATGTTAAAGGCAAATCTTCCCTCCACTGACCTTGGAGACAAGGTGGAAGGCAATGTTACTTTGTGCCATTCTCCAGTCCCCATCTCTCTTCCTGGCCCTGAGGCCAGCACTAGGGCTGAGTCACAGTCACCTGGTTAGCCAAGTGCTTGGTTTGGTTCGAGGGAAAAGGACTCTACTCTAGAGGAGCCTCAGAGTAGATAGGACCTATTCACTGAGTATTAGCAGGAACAGGGAGAGGACATTGGACTGTATTCTGATGTCTTGTGTCAAGGTCGATGGAACACAGAGGAATTTATCAACGTGGGAGCATTTTTTCCTGGGATACAAGACTTAACACGCTGAGCAAGAGATGGTGCTAATGTGTTCCTAGAATGCATCTTAGAAGCTTGGAGAAAGTGTTCAGTTCAGTTCAGTCGCTCAGTCATGTCCGACTCTGCGACACCATGAATCACAGCACGCCAAGCCTCCCTGTCATCACAAATTCCCGGAGTTTACTCAAACTCATGCCCATCAAGTCGGTGATGCCATCCAGCCATCTCATCCTCTGTCGTCCCCTTCTCCTCCTGCCCCCAATCTCTCCCAGCATCAGGGTCTTTTCCAATGAGTCAGGCTCTTCCCATCAGGTGGCCAAAGTATTGGAGTTTCAGCTTCAGCATCAGTCCTTCCAATGAACACCCAGGACTGATCTCCTTTAGGATGGACTGGTTGGATCTCCTTGCAGTCCAAGGGACTCTCAAACTTCTCCAACACCACAGTTCAAAAGCATCAATTCTTTGGCGCTCAGCTTTCTCTATAGTCCAACTCTCACATCCATACATGACCACTGGAAAAACCATAGCCTTGACCAGATGGACCTTTGTTGGCAAAGTAATGTCTCTGCTTTTTAATATGCTATCTAGGTTGGTCATAACTTTTCTTCCAAGGAGTAAGCGTCTTTTAATTTCATGGCTGCAATCACCATCTGCAGTGATTTTGGAGCCCCAAAAAATAAAGTCTGACACTGTTTCCACTGTCTCCCCATCTATTTCCCATGAAGTGATGGGACCAGATGTCATAATATTAGTTTTCTGAATGTTGAGTTTTAAGCCAACTTTTTCACTCTCCTCTTTCCTTTCATCAAGATGCTTTTTAGTTCCTCTTCACTTTCTGCCATAAGGGTGGTGTCATCTGCATATCTGAGGTTATTGATATTTCTCCCAGCAATCTTGATTCCAGCTTGTGCTTCTTCCAGCCCAGCATTTCTCATGATGTGCTCTGCATATAAGTTAAATAAGCAGGGTGACAATATACAGCCTTGATGTACTCCTTTTCCTATTTGGAACCAGTCTGTTGTTCCATGTCCAGTTCTAACTGTTGCTTCCTGACCTGCATACAGGTTTCCAAAGAGGCAGGTCAGGTGGTCTGATATTCCCATCTCCTTCGGAATTTTCCACAGTTTATTATGATCCACACAGTCGAAGGCTTTGGCATAGTCAATAATGCAGAAATATGTTTTTCTGGAACTCTCTTGCTTTTTCAATGATCCAGCGGATGTTGGCAATTTGATCTCTGGTTTCTCTGCCCTTTCTAAAACCAGCTTGAACATCTGGAAGTTCTCGGTTCACGTATTGCTGAAGCCTGGCTTGGAGAATTTTGAGCATTACTTTTCTATCGTGTGAAATGAGTGCAATTGTGCAGTAATTTGAGCATTCTTTGGGATTGCCTTTCTTAGGGATTGGAATGAAAATGGACCTTTTCCAGTCCTGTGGCCACTGCTGAGTTTTCCAAATTTGCTGGCATATTGAGTGTAGCACTTTCACAGCCTCATCTTTCAAGATTTGAAATAGCTTAACTGGAATTCCATCACCTCCACTAGCTTTGTTCATAGTGATGCTTTCTAAGGCCTACTTGACTTCACATTCCAGGATGTCTGTCTCTAGGTGAGTGATCACACCATTGTGATTATCTGGGTCATGAAGATCTTTTTTGTACAGTTCTTCTGTGTATTCTTGCCACGTCTTCTTAATATCTTCTGCTTCTGTTAGGTCATACCTTTTCTGTCCTTTATTGAGCCCATCTTTGCATGAAATATTCCCTTGGTATCTCTAATTTTCTTGAAGAGATCTCTAGTCTTTCCCATTCTGTTTTCTTCTATTTCTTTGCATTGATCATGAGGAAGGCTTTCTTATCTCTCTTTGCTATTCTTTGGAACTCTGCATTCAAATGGGAATATCTTTCCTTTTCTCTTTTGCTTTTCACTTCTCTTCTTTTCATAGCTATTTGTAAGGCCTCCTCAGACAACCATTTTGCCTTTTTGCATTTCTTTTCCATGGGGATGGTCTTGATCCCTGTCTCCTGTACAATGTCACGAACCTCTGTCCATAGTTCATCAGGCTCTGTCAATCAAATCTAGTCCCTTAAATCTATTTCTCACTTCCACTAAGGGATTTGATTTAGGTCATACCTGAATGGTCTAGTGGTTATCCCTACTCTCTTCAGTTTAAGTCTGAATTTGGCAATAAGGAGTTCATGATCTGAGCCACAGTCAGCTCCAGGTCTTGTTTTTGCTGACTGCATAGAGCTTCTCCATCTTTGGCTGCAAAGAATATAATCAATCTGATTTCAGTGTTGGCCATCTGGTGATGTCCATGTGTAGAGTCTTCTCTTGTGTTGTTGGAAGAGGGTGTTTACTATGATCAGTGCGTTCTCTTGGCAAAACTCTATTAGCCTTTGCCCTGCTTCATTCTGTACTCCAAGGCCAAATTTGCCTGTTACTCCAGGTGTTTCTTGACTCTCTACTTTTGCATTCCAGTCCCCTAATGAAAAGGACATCTTTTTGGGTGTTATTCTAGAAGGTCTTGTAGGTCTTCATAGAACCATTCAATTTCAGCTTCTTCAGCATTACTGGTTGGGGCATAGACTTGGATTACTGTGATATTGAATGATTTGCCTTGGAAATGAACAGAGATCATTCTGTCATTTTTGAGATTGCATCCAAGTACTGCATTTCAGACTCTTTTGTTGACTATGAGGGCTACTCCATTTCTTCTAAGGGATTCTTGCCCACAGTAGTAGATATAATGGAGAAAGTGTTACCCCATGCCAAATAAAGTAAAAATATAAGAGTGGCCATGGAAAAAGAAAGAAAGGTTAAGAAGCTGAGATAAGTGCACATGCTGAAGTGGGCATGTTACCCGGACTGGACACCCTCTGGGCGTTTTGGGGGACATTCTGCTTCCTACACAAAAGGAATGATTTGATGAGGGATGTCAGTATCACTGAGAAATGGGGCCATAGCTGTCACCTGTAAGCCAAGGCTGATGCTGAGAGGTGCTGTACTAGAGTAGGTTTACAGGTAGGATTCTGAAATAACAGAGGCAAGTTGAAGTCAGGCAGGTACAATGATCACAGTGAGTGGTCATGTCTTAGTGTGGCCAGGAAGGCCTGACCCACAGAGAGCTCTAGGAGTTATTAATTGTATGCAGTTTCTCTAGGGACCAGATAGATTGTCAGCCAGCAAGTATATTTCTCACTCCACTTAACCAGAAAAGATTGATGACTGTATGATCAAGAGATTGAATATAGGTATCCAATTAAGGAAGCAGGATTTGTTGGTTAATTTTTATACTTGAGTTGATTTTCATACCAGTTTATACCAGAAACTTTCAGAAAGTTTCATACCAAACTTTCTTCCAGATTCCTGAACCATAGCATGGTCCACCTTGAGTTCTTTGGCAACTTCTCCTGTAGTTGTAAGAGGATCAGCTTCAATGATTGCTCTCAGTTGATCATCATCAACTTCTGATGCCCAGCCCACTGTGCTCCTCATCTTCAAGGCTCTCCTTTCCTTTGCAAAACTTCTTAAATCACCACTTCACTGTCTGTTCGTTAGCAGTTCCTGGAGCAAATGCAGTTGTCTCCACTGCTTTGGAAACTGTTGTGAACTTGAATAAGAAAATTGCTTGAATTTGCTTTTTGTCTAACATTTCCCTAGTCTAAAATAAATATAAAATAAACAGCAAGTAATAAGTCATTAGCAAAAAAGAACATTAAAATTATGCATAACATAACCACGTTTATTTAAAAATGTATTCCAATACCAAGTGGCAAATTCCAATAATGCAAAAGAGCAATTACTTTTGCACCAACTCAATATAAATTAGGCACAGTAAGGGATTAACAACAATATCCAATAATACAATTGAATAATTATAAAAAATAATGCATTAAAATTTATGTAAAACATCTCTGTCTCTCAAAATATCATATTGTATTGTACTCAATCTTCTTGTGATGATGTGAGGTTATATAATAAGACACCTAAGTGATGAGATGAAATGAGGTGACTGGTATAGGCATTGTGACATACGGTTAGGCTACTACTACTAACCTTCTGAGGCCATATCAGAGGGAGATCATCTACTTTGGGTTATCCTTGATGTTGACAGTTGGACATCAGACAATTTGATGTCCCTGGTTGGGTTTCCCATTGGGATGGAGCTGGATGGCATGAGATTTCATCATGTTGCTCAGAATTGTGCACAATTTAAAACTTATGAGTTTATTTCTGTATTTTTCCTTTTAATATTTTCAGACTCCATTTTACCACAACTGAAATTGTGGACAGTGAAACCTCAGGTCAGGGGGATTACCATGTTGGATGCTGTGGTACCCTGTCCACTCCAATCTCAGAACGGTAGCCTATTCTCCCAACTGCAGGGAATGATGCCTGCAGATATCATCAATTCTGTTGCCTTTGCTGATAATAGGTCATAGTGACACCTCTTCTTCAGGGCAGCCTGCATTCAACTTGGAGTTAATTTGGATGCCAGGGATGGGGAGAAGTTTATAAAAGCTCAATGTCTTTGTCCCAGTTACGGAAATCTCTCAGTGGCATCCCAGCTTCCAATTTCAGGATGTCCCTGTTTAGGACAGACAGCAAAACTATTCCTTCTGCAAATACTTCCATCCCAAGAGTTGATCCTGAGAGCACATTCTAAATGGTAATACACCTGAACATGGCTCTACATCTCAAGAGTTGCTTCTTGGAAATCCACCTGTGACAGCTGTATATTATTTTTCTGCTCCTCTGTCTGCATTTATTATAATGTGCATAACATTTTGCAATAATTATCTAGTTCTGCCTCCTTAATTAAGGCTTTAAATAAAACAAATATCAGATAAAATCATGTTGCTATTTTGCTATATTCCTCCAAGGATGGTCTCCTAGAAAACTGGTAAAGGAAGGTTCACATTTACACATTTAACTGCAAAATCAGGTGACAATTTACATAACAGTAGCTCTTCTACTTTTAGAAGCTTGAAAATTGCTTAGATAGTAACTTTTCACTAAGTTTTATCACAAGTTGCTATCACAAATCACTCTCACTAAGTTTCATCGCAGATGAAATTAAAATGTGGATCATTTCCTCAGTATCTTCTGTCTTTCAGACTGTTTGTCATGTGATGGCCCCCTTGGTGGTCCAGCATCACATTTCTCCCCACAAAACAATTATATTCCCCAGAAATTGCACAGCTTAAATATGCTTTTCTGTTGTATATAAGAAATATGTATGTATTTCTTCTGCTGAATTACAGAGTAACTATGTTTGTAAATAGACAGGATAATAAAAATAATATCATAATATACATATGAACTCACTGTAACTGATAGAATATTCAAAGAGAAAAACAAAAAAATTGTTTCTTCCTATTAAAAATAATAATAAAAATTGAGACGGAATAAGTTCTTTAATCACTTTTGTCTCATACTCTCACAGCTCTAAAATTATATTTTATCCTATATTATAGACTATAACATATTAAAATTATATTTTTTCATAGATATTGGTATACTAGGTATTTTCCTTATTGCACTTCATTAAAAGCCCATTTTCTTAAACACAGAATAAAAAGTGTACAATTGTGAAACTGTTAAGACCCATATCTTAGTTTTCCATTTTAAATTTGTCTTAAGTCATCTTTTCACATGTTCATTAGAATTTCTTATTTTAAGCACCCATAAAAATAAGATGGAGCTAACTGAAGCTTATGTCCTCATCTCACAAAGCAGGGAGTCCAGACAAAATATCCATGACCAATAGAAAAGAAAAACAGCAAGTTGAATAGATTTTAAAGTTTTCAGTAGTAACCAGTTGAGAACTGAGTATTATGATACTCTCAAATTTGGAGGAGGTGGTAGGGGATCCTTACAAGTAAAAAAACTCATTTATCTCATCAGGATGCTAATAAATAAAGTTGAAAGTTTATGAGTCAAGAAATAGGGGACAAGCTCAGAATGTTGGAGATGACCGCTAGAAAAATTTAAACAGGAGGATAAAAGCGATCACACATGGGATGCAGGACGGGAATAGAGTCGTGTGGGAAGCGTGACTCATCTTTGTCCTATTTAGTGTTTTAAAATATCAGCTCATATTGCCTTGATTTAAAAGCTAAATTCAAGATTATATGCAAAACTTTGAAAATCATTTGATATCTGTAGATCAAGAGACAGTTGGCTACTTCTGCTGTTAAGAAAATTTTGTAGAAATCTGAAAAAAAATATGTATATAGGAGATCTGTTTTCTGTGTTATTACTGTTTCTTGTGCCAATAGTTTCCATTGGTTACACTTTACCTATCTTCTCTAGATTCAATGGAAGACATGGAATTTTCTTCCCAGTATTTTAGTTTTCAATTTATGTCCAGTTTATGGGGTATTAGAACATCTCATGTTCTTGGGTTATATTTATTTTTTTATTCTCTTACATATGAGATGAGAACTTAAAAAAAGTCTACAAGTCAGAAAATATATGCTGGATTTCAAGTATAAAATTGACAATTGTCAATTACATTTTTCCTCCAGTTACCTGAAGATATGTCCCTTTCTAAAACTTATTATTTATGTATTCACTATTTATTGAATGACTAAGATGCTCACATGGAGGTGGTGGAATTCCAGTTGAGCAACTTCAAATCCTAAAGGATGATGCTGTGAAAGTGCTACATTCAATATGCCAGCAAATTTGGAAAACTCAGCAGTGGCCACAGGACTGGAAAAGGTCCATTTTCATTCCAATCCCAAAGAAAGGCAATCCCAAAGAATGCTCAAACTACCGCACAATTGCACTCATCTCACACGCTAGTAAAGTAATGCTCAAAATTCTCCAAGTCAGGCTTCAGCAATACATGAACCATGAACTTCCAGATGTTCAAGCTGGTTTTAGAAAAGGCAGAGGAACCAGAGATCAAATTGCCAACATCCGCTGGATCATCGAAAAAGCAAGAGAGTTCCAGAAAAACGTATATTTCTGCTTTATTGACTATGCCAAAGCCTTTGACTGTGTGGATCACAATAAACTGTGGAAAATTCTGAAAGAGATGGGCACACCAGACAATCTGACCTGCCTCTTGAGAACCCTGTATGCAGGTCAGGAAGCAACAGTTAGAACTGGACATAGGACAACAGACTGGTTCCAGATAGGAAAAGGAGTATGTTGAGGCTGTATATTGTCACCCTGTTTATTTAACTTATATGCAGAGTACATCATGAGAAATGCTGGGCTAGATGAAGCACAAGCTGGAATCAAGATTTCTGGGAAAAATATCAATAACCTCAGATATGCATGATGACACCACCCTTATGGCAGAAAGTGAAGAGGAACTAAAAAGCCTCTTGATGAAAGTGAAAGAGGAGAGTGAAAAAATTGGCTTAAAGCTCAACATTCAGAAAACTAAGATCATGGCATCTGGTCCCATCACTTCATGGGAAATACATGGGGAAACAGTGGAAACAGTCAGACTTTATTTTTTTGGGCTCCAAAATCACTGCAGATGGTGATTGCAGCCATGAAATTAAAAGATGCTTACTCCTTGGAAGGAAAGTTATGACCAACCTAGATAGTATATTAAAAAGCAGAGACATTACTTTGCCAACAAAGGTCCGTCTTGTCAAGGCTATGGTTTTTCCAGTGGTCATGCATGGATGTGAGAGTTGGACTGTGAAGAAAGCTGAGCACCGGAGAATTGATGCTTTTGAACTATGGTGTTAGAGAAGACTCTTGAGAGTCCCTTGGACTGCAAGGAGATCCAACCAGTCCATCCTAAAGGAGATCAGTCCTAGGTATTCATTGGAAGGAGTGATGCTGAAGCTGAAACTGTAATACTTTGGCCACCTCATATGAAGAGTTGACTCATTGGAAAAGACCTTGATGCTGGGAGGGGTTGGGGACAGGAGGAGAAGGGGACGACAGAGGATGAGATGGCTGGATGGCATCACCGACTCGATGGACATGAGTTTGAGTAAACTCTGGGAGTTGGTGATGGACAGGGAGGCCTGGCGTGCTGCGATTCATGGGGTTGGAAAGAGTCGGACACGACTGAGAGACTGAAGTGAACTGAACTGATGATGCTCACTGTTGTATAGTGCACCTGTTGAGATGCTGAGTAAAATAAAAATTATTCTCGCCCAAACAGACTGATATCCACTGGGATAGTTATTTATGATGACAAAAATAGCAAAATTATTGATTATATCATTAGAGTAATTCAGTGATGTGGTCAGAAGGGCCTTCCTGGAAAAAGTGCATTTGCAGAAAGACACGATGTGGATGTGTGTGAAGAGGAAGAGGATGGTCTCAGAGGAAACTCAGGAAGATGGGATTTATTATGGCATGTTCCCACCAGAACAACATGGTGGACAGCTCTTGTGGGAAGAACAAATAAGGTAGAGTTCACAACCAATCAAATATTTAAAGGTGCTAGTTGTATTGGTGGTGTTCTATGTAGAGTTCCATGTGTCAGGATAAAGAATAAGGATTTTGCACTGTGGGAAATAGGGGATTAAAAGTCTTTAAGTAGGGGAGTCATATACTAAAATGAAAGCTTTTGGAAATGGCAGTGGTATAAAAATGGATGCATTGGAGCTCAAAGGTGGGTTATACCTAGCCCCCTGCTTTGCAAGTTTTATAATTACTTTTTTATGTTCTCTAGGTAGTTACTTCGGAGAAGGCAATGGCACCCCACTCCAGTACTTTGCCTGGAAAATCCCATGGACGGAGGAGCCTGGTAGGCTGTGGTCCATGGGGTTGCTAAGAGTTGGACACGACTGAGCGACTTCACTTTCACTCTTTTCACTTTCACGCATTGGAGAAGGAAATGGCAACCCACTCCAGTGTTCTTGCCTGGAGAATCCCAGGGACAGGGGAGCCTGGTGGGCTGCCGTCTGCGGGGTTGCACAGAGTCAGACACGATTGAAATGACTTAGCAGCAGCAGCAGCAGCAGATAGTTACTTTGCACTTACAGACCTTCAGTTATTCTATTTTCTTGATATCAAAACAATTTTATTAAAATTCTTTTTTATACATAATAATGTTTATAAACAACTATCTGCATTTTTTGATACTCTGTCTATGTTTCATTTAAGTTAAAAAAATATGGGTCCCTGTCATAATCTATGGATTAAACTGTAGTAACTTTTGCAAAGAGTGATTTTATAGATAGCAAATATCCCCCCACAGTAACATAAATCACATTTATTAGCAGAGACATAATGGAGAAATATTCTTACATCTTCTGTCTCATATTAAAAGGTTCTTGTTCATGGAAACTTAATAATTTACATTGTAAAAGTTTACAAAAATTAAATTAATACTACTAGAATCCCCTAATTTATTGTAGTCAAAAAAATGTTGGCCATGCTGTGCGGCATGCAAGATCTTAGTTCCCTGATCAGTAATCAAACCCCAAAGTGCTGCAGTAGAGGCTGGGTCCCAACCACTGGGCCTCCAGGTAAGCCCCTTCCCTAATATTTTTAGAGATTCTAACCACCTCATAGTTGGCAGAACAATATATGATATATACTTATTATTGTAGTACTTTTTCCTTATGGTGTAACTTTATTTTTTTTATTTAATTGCTGTTAAGCTAAATAAAACCATCTTTTAATAATTTTGCTTAATATCACCATCATTATAGCTTAAAGAAGATACCTTAAGTACATATGTATATGGTTCATATGTATAATTCAGCCTGTGATGATATATAATTCATGTGATATTTATAATTCAACCTGTAATGTGTATAATTTAGTCTGTGATTTACCCCAGTATGAACACGTGAAAATTCACTAAATGTGGAGAACAGAGGGCTGTAGTTCAGGCCCACAATTTCCATTATGTAGTTTTCATGTGTCTAATTAAAGATACTACCTTCTGATCTTTACCTGGTTTCCTTTTTCACCTTTAAAATGAAGCATTTTCTTTAAAATGCGGTTCAGTTCAGTTCAGTCGCTCAGTCGTGTCTGACTCTTTGTGACCCCATGAACCACAGCACACCAGGCCTCCCTGTCCATCACCAACTCCCAGAGTTTACTCAAACTCATGTCCATCGAGTCGGTGATGCCATCCAGCCATCTCATCCTCTGTCGTCCCCTTCTCCTCCTGCCTTCAATCTTTCCCAACATCAGGGTCTTTTCAAATGAGTCAGCTCTTTGCATCAGGTGGCCAAAGCATTGGCGTCTCAGCTTCAACATCAGTCCTTCCAAAGAACACTCAGGACTGATCTCCTTTAGGATGGACTGGTTGGATCTCCTTGCAGTCCAAGGGACTCTCAAGAGTCTTCTCCAACACCACAGTTCAAAAGCATCAATTCTTTGGCACTCAGATTTCTTCACAGTCCAACTCTCACATCCATACATGACCACTGGAAAAACCATAGCCTTGACTAGACAGACCTTTGTTGGCAAAGTGATGTCTCTGGTTTTTAATATGCTATCTAGGTTGGTCATAACTTTCCTTCCAAGGAGTAAGCATCTTTTAATTTCATGGCTGCAATCACCATCTGTAGTGATTTTGGAGCCCCCAAAAATAAAGTCAGCCAGTGTTTCCACTGTTTCCCTATCTATTTCCCATGAAGTGATGGGACCAGATGCCATGATCTTAGTTTTCTGAATGTTGAGCTTTAAGTCAACATTTTCACTCTTCTCTTTCACTTTCATCAAGAGGCTTTTTAGTTCCTTTTCACTTTCTGCCATAAGGGTGGTGTCATCTGCATATCTGAAGTTATTGATATTTCTCCCAGCAATCTTGATTCCAGCTGTGCTTCATCCAGTCCAGCATTTCTCATAATGTACTCTGCATATAAGTTAAATAAGCAGGATGACAATATACAGCCTTGTTGTACTCCTTTTCCTATTTGGAACCAGTCTGTTGTTCCATGTTCAATTCTAACTGATGCTTCCTGACCTGCATACAGGTTTTTCAAGTGGCAGGTCAGGTAGTCTGGTATTCCTGTCTCTTTCAGAATTTTCCACAGTTTATTGTGATCCACACAGTCAAAGGCTTTGGCATACTCAATAAAGCATAAGCAGATATTTTTATGGAACTCTCTTGCTTTTTTGATGATCCAGCAGATGTTGGCAATTTGATCTCTAGTTCCTCTGCCTTTTCTAAAACTAGCTTGAACATCTGGAAGTTCATGGTTCATGTATTGCTGAAGCCTGGATTAGAGAAATTTGAGCATTACTTTACTAGCCTGGGAGATTAGTGCAATTGTGTTGTAGTTTGAGAATTCTTTAGCATTGCGTTTCTTTGGGGTTGGAATGAAAATTGACTTTTTCCAGTCCTGTGGCCACTGTTGAGTCTTTGAAATTTGCTGACATATTGAGTGTAGCACTTTCACAGCATCATCTTTTAGGATTTGAAATAGCTTAACTGGAATTCCATCACCTCCACTAGCTGTGTTCATAGTGATGCTTCCTAAGGCCCACTTGACTTCACATTCCAGGATGTCTGGTTCTAGGTGAGTGATCACACCATCATGATTATTGGGTAGTGAAGATCTTTTTTGTATAATCCTTCTGTGTATTCTTGCCACCTCTTCTTAATATCTTCTGCTTCTGTTAGGTCCATACCATTTCTGTCCTTTATTGTGCCCATCTTTGCATGAAATATTTCCTTGGTATCTCTAATTTTCTTGAAGAGATCTCTAGTCTTTCCCATTCTATTGTTTCCCTCTATTTCTTTGCATTGATCACTGAGGAAGGCTTTCTTATCTCTCCTTGCTATTCTGTGGAACTCTGAATTGAAATGGGAATATATTTCCTTTTCTCCTTTGCTTTTCACTTTCACAGCTATTTGTAAGGCCTCCTCAGACAGCCATTTTGCTTTTTTGTATTTCTTTTTCTTAGGGATGGTCTTGATCCCTGTCTCCTGTACAATGTCACAAACCTCTGTCCATAGTTCTTCAGGCACTCTGTCAGATCTAATCCCTTGAATCTATTTCTCACTTCCACTGTAGAATCATAAAGGATTTGATTTCGGTCAAACCTAAATGGTCTAGTAATTTCCCCCCCTTTCTTAAGTTAAGTTTGAATTTGGTAATAAGGAGTTCATTATCCAAGCCACAGTCAGCTCCCGGTCTTGTTTTTGCTGACTGTATAGAGCTTCTCCATCTTTGGCTGCAAATAATATAATCAATCTGATTTCAGTGTTGACTATCTGGTGATGTCCATGTGTAGAGTCTTCTCTTGTGTTGTTGAAAGAGGGTGTTTTCTATGACCAGTGCATTCTCTTGGCAAAACTCTATTAGCCGTTTCTCTGCTTCATTCTGTACTCCAAGGCCAAATTTACCTGTTACTCCAGGTGTTTCTTGACTTCCTACTTTTACATTCCAGTCCCCTATAATAAAAAGGACAACTTTTTTGGGTGTTGATTCTAGAAGGTCTTGCAGGTCTTCATAGAACCATTCAACTTCAGCTTCTTCAGAGTTACTGGTTGGGGCATAGGCTTGGATTACCATAATATTGAATGGTTTGCCTTGGAAACGAACAGAGATCATTCTGTCATTTTTGAGGTTGCATCCAAGTATTGCATTTTGGACTCTTTTGTTGACTATGATGGCTACTCCATTTCTTCTAAGGCATTCTTGCCCACAGTAGTAGATATAATGGTCATCTGAGTTAAATTCACCCATTCCAGTCCTTTTAGTTCGCTGATTTCTAGAATGTCGATGTTCACTTTTGCTTACTCCTGTTTGACCGCTTCCAGTTTGTCTTGATTCATGGGCCTAACATTCCAGGTTCCTATGCAATGTTGCTCTTTACAGCATTGGACCTTGCTTCCATCACCAGTCACATCCACAACTGGGTGTTGTTTTTGTTTTGGCTCCATCCCTTCATTCTTTCTGGAGTTATTTCTCCACTGATCTCCAGTAGCATATTGGGCACCTACCGACCTGGGGAGTTCATCTTTCAGTGTCCTATCTTTTTGCCTTTTCATACTGTTTATAGGGTTCTCAAGGCAAGAATACTGAAGTGGTTTGCCATTCCCTTCTCCAGTGGACTGCATTCTGTCAGACCTCTCCACCATGACCTGTCCATCTTGGGTGGCCCCACATGGCATGGCTTAGTTTCACTGAGTTAGACAAGCTGTGGTCCATGTGATCAGATTGGCTTGCTTTCTGTGACTATGGTTTCGTCTGTCTGCCCTCTGATGCCCTCTCTCAGTGCCTACCATCTTACTTGGGTTTCTCTTACCTTGGACTTCGGGTAATCGCTGCTCCAGCAAAGAACAGCCACTGCTGTTTATCTTGGACATAAAATGAGGTAGTTCGTCTAAAAGGGTCTGTAATGTCTGATTTGATTGAAGAGCTTTCAGTGATACATTATGGTTCTGTGGAATCAGAGATCCTCATCTATAATGCTGTTATTATGTCTTGATTTCTTACTCCTATGGAATTTTCACTAAGCTCCCATTCTTTGTGTTGACATAGCAGTCTAGAAATGAAAAGGAATGGATGTAATTACATTAGCATGGCTCAGTGTAGCAGTCCTCCTATCCTGCACTGTTGAATCAGCTTTAGTCTTTCTCCCTATAAGGAAATCTTCTCTACCAACATTTAAAATAAATTGCTTATATCATTTACTTTACACTGAAGTCAGACTTCTTGGTAGGTTTTCCCTTTCCATTTCTTTTATACAACAGTGAAATCTAGTGACTGATTTTTGGAGAATAATGCAAGCTACTTATCTCTCTCCCCTACTTCATCAGGTACAAACTAACATATCAATCAAACCCTCAGGAGATTATCTTTCTTTTTTTGGTTTATCCTTCAGTGTCAGTTCTATCTGAGTTACATTTTTATATGTAGACTGTAGGAAATAGAAATTTAAGCATTTTCTACTGAAAGTGGTAATGTTTTTAGCAACCCAGCAATCACTTTGGTCTTATGATTGTGGACTTGACTTTCCTGATAATCTCTTAGTTAAATGAAGTAAATGTCCTTTTACGGTCTGTTCACTGCATGCACTTAGGATTCTATTAGCTTTTGCCAAAAAGGTAAACTGAGGAAAGCAATTTATTCTCTTGCTCTCTTTTAATAATTTGAAGAGAAAATGCACAGTATATCAAGATATGCTACCTCTCAGCTCCAGAAAGTCACTAGTGTGCTGCTACAAATTACTGTTTAAAAGGCCATGGAAGCGGATATGGGATTTTACTCCAAATAAAATGTCTCATCTTAAGAAAATAAATAACTCTTTGCTGTGTAAGGGGAAGAAAAAGGAAATACCTAGATCACTGTGCTAGTTCTGAGAGCAAAATGAAAGAGAGGAATTATGCATTGAATTATTTAGCTATCTAAACAATCCCCCCAAATAGCTCTGAGCATAAAAAGTAAGGAACTGCATGTTGCTTTCAACCAAGTACATAAGGATAGGAATTAATTATTCACTGAGAATATGAGTGTAGTACTAAAAGAATAGAAATAAAATTTATGAATAGTAAATGATGCAGTTGCAAAATCATTCAGAAACAGAGGTAGATCACCATCATCCCTTCTACATCTTCTCTTAATAATACCTCAGAGACACATCAGCAACTTAAGAAAAGGAACACTTCCTATCATTTGCCTATTTCTCTAATACCATTCTTGGAAATTTGCAGAATTATTATTTACCTACTTTTCTTCCTTGGCTTCACATTTATTCTCTATTCACTAAGTTCTAAAAATATTTGTGAATGAACAAATTAATAAGTGAGCAATTAAGGAAAATGAACACACGTGTCCCATTATTGATAAGATTTTGTTTTTCTGAATCTTCTATGTGGTTTAGAAAGGCTTGAATTTCTTGCCCATGAAAAGTATAAGTTTATGAGAATTTAACTCAGAGACTGAGTGTAGGGAAACTAGTTATTGCCAAGGTGTCCTTTAACCACAGGAGGATTTTCTTTTCAGATTGCTTTTCTTTTCCTTTCTCTTCTTTTCTATTATACAACTTTCAAGTGAATAGCAAGTGCACACCTTACAATGTGACTACAGCGTGGTAACCACTGCATGTCTAGTTGCCACATGTCACTTACATTAGAGACCTCTCATTTTGCTTACCTCCAACACCCTTCAGCTCTGGAAACCACTAATCCGGTCTCTGTATCTATTAGTTAATTTTGTTTTGTTCATTTGTTTTTTGTTTTTGCTTTAGATTTTACATATGACTGAAATCATATGGTATTTATCTTTCTTTGTCTGACTTATTTCCCTTAACATAATACTCCCTAGGTCTATCCATGTTGTCACAAATGACAAGAGCTCATACTTTTCTGTGGCTGAATAGAAATACATTGTCTATCTACCTATATTACATCTTCTTTATTCACTTAGCCACTGATGGACACCTAAGAGGTTTCCATGCCTTGGCTATTGCAAATAATGCTGCAGTGAAAATGGGAGTGCATATATGTTTACAAATTAGTGTTTCCATGTTCTTCAGATAAAATTAAGGAGTAGCTGGGTCCTATGGTAATTGTATTCTTAATTTTTTGAGAAACTCCCATATTGCACTAAGTTACAATCCCAACAACAGTCTACAAGGGTTCTCTTTTTCCAAATCCTCTCTAACATTTGTCTTTTTGCTAACAGCTATTCTGACCATTGTGAAGTGGCATCTCATTGTTTGATTTTCATTTCTCTGATGATTAGTGATGTTGGGTATTTTTTCATGTACCTATTAGTCATCTGCATGCCATCTTTGGAAAAATATTTATTCAGATTCTCTGCCTATTTTTTCAATAGGTTTGCTTGTGAGATTTTTTTTTTTAAATTTTGAGTTGTATGATCTCTTTATTTTGTATATGAACTGTTTAATAGACATATCATTTGCAATTATCTTCTCCCATTCAGTGGGTTATCTTTTAATTTTGTTGGTAATTTACTTCACTGTGTAAAAGGTTTTAAGTTTGATTAGGTTTCATTTATTTATTTCTACTTTTGTTTCCTTTGCCTGAGGAGAGAGATCCAAAAAACTGCTCTTGAGACTAATGTCAGAACATACTGCCCTAGTTTTCTCCTAGGAGTTTCATGGTTTCCAGTCTTATATTTAGATCTTTAATCCATTTTGAGTAATTTTTTTATATGGCATAAGATCGTGACATCATCTCATTCTTTTGCATGTAGCTGTTGTTTCCCCAACACCATTTATTGAAGAGACTATCCTTTCTCCACTATGTGTTTTCTGTTCCTTTGTTGTAAATTAATTGTCCATATATGTTTTGATTTATTTCTGGACTCTCAGTGCTGTTTCATTGGTCTGTGTGTTTAAATCTGTGCCAGCATCATACTGTTTCGATTATTGTAGTATTGTTCAGTTCAGTTCAGTCATTCAGTCACGTCCGACTCTTTGCGACCCCATGAACTGCAGCTTGCCAGGCCTCCCTGTCCATCACCAACTGCTAGAGTCTACCCAAACCATGTCCATCCAACCATCTCATCTTCTGTCGTTCTCTTCTCCTCCTGCCCTCCCTCAATCTTTCCCAGCATCAGGGTCTTTTCAAACGAGTCAGTTCTTCACATCAGGTGGCCAAAATATTCAATTGTAGTATTGTTTATAGTTTAGTTTAAAGTTTATAGTATAGTTTAAAATCAGGGATTGTGATACCTTCATCTTCATTTTTCTTTCTCAAGATTGATTTGGCTATTCAGTATATTTTGTGATTCCATACAAATTTTTGAATTATTTTTTTCTACTTCTGTGAAACATGCCATTGGAATTTTGAGACTACGTGTGAACCTGAAGATTGCTTTCGGGTAGCAGGGAAATTTTAACAATATGAAGTCTTCCTATCCATGAAAATGAAATATCTTGTCATTTATCTGTGTCTTCAGTATCTTGCATCAGTACCTTAACAGTTTTTAGTGTACAGGCCTTTCACTTCCTTAGTCAAATTTATTTCTAGGTATTTTATTCTTTTTGATGCAATTGTAAATGGGGTTGTTTTCTTAATTTCTTTAATAGCTCCTTATTATTACATAGAAATGCAGCAGACTTCTGTGTATTTTTTTAGTTTCAAAATTATTGAATTATTTATTAATTCTAACATCTTTTGGTGGATTCTTTAGATTTCCTATATATAAAATCATGTCATCTGCAAATAGTAATAATTTTACTTTCTCTTTTACAATTTAGATTCCTTTTATTTGTTTTTCTTGCCTGATTGCTACTGCTTTTTGCATTGGTTATTGAATCAAGAAGTTTGCTTGTGAGCTCTTTTTAAGCAATATTTTCATTTCCTGCATAGTTTTTTTTGGATGTATTCCCCATTGGGCTCTTCTCTCCTGTGCAGGATCTAGGGGTAGAATGCTTGACATGGACCTGGAATCCCTCACTTCTCAGGGAGAAAATGCAAACCTTTCTGATCCCTCCCCATTGTGAGTTGCTGTAGGTGAGGTGACTGTTTTTTTCTTAATGACTCTATCTCGGCCTCTTCTGGCTCTCTCAGTGATGTTCTTTTACCCTTTGTTGTGGATGTTCTATTGATCCAGTTTTCAGAGCTTATTCTGAGGGAATTATTTCATATGTTGTAGATTCTGTTTGTGTCCACAACAGAAGGTAAGTTCAGGTTATTCCTCTGCCACCATCTTGAACCCTCCTAAAGAACTTTTTGTCAGAATGTTCAGAGTATAAATGAGTCAGAAACTTTCCCCTTATATTAGCATATTATTTTCAGATGACTTAAAACAGCCTATCTGATCTTCCTCTCTGGATTGGAGAGTGGGAGAGATAAGCCAGCATTCTGGGAGTTTTCTGCAACATGTGGAGCTTGAGAACACTCATATATAGCATCTTATGGATTGCTAGGTCAAAACCAAGATCAACATTTCAAAAAACATCTATGATCCAATCAAGGCAATACCAAAAAAAAAAAAAAAAGCCACCAAATGTGAGGCCACAGAACTTGGGAACTAAAGGAGAGAGAGAGAGAGAGCTGGCAAAGACATGGAAGAAAGGCAAATCTAGAGAAATTTGCAAGAAGGATCCCAGAAGAGATTTTTCACGTACTGGCTTTGGCAGTTAGAATTATCCAGGATTTCTGAGTGTGTAACCATGTGCTTGGCAGCAGACTCTTTTAAAAATTTCATGTGTCTCTTTCATATCTGGTTTCCTCAGTGTATGCCCGGAAGTGGTATTGCTGGGTCATATGATGTACAGAACAGACTTTTGGACTCTGTGGGAGAAGGCGAGGGTGGGATGTTTTGAGAGAACAGCATCGAAACATGTATATTACCTATAGTGAAACAGATCACCAGCCCAGGTTGGATGCATGAGACAAGTGCTCGGGCCTGGTGCACTGGGAAGACCCAGAGGGATTGGGATGGGGAATACATGTAAATCCATGGCTGATTCATGTCAATATATGACAAAACCCACTACAATATTGTAAAGTAATTAGCCTCCAACTAATTAAAATAAATGAAAAAAATTTCATATGTTCATTCTAATATATTTACAAGGTTAAAAAATCTATAAATAATCTGAAAGTAGATATTAGTAATGCCATATGGATATACACAAAACACAATGTTGTATATAATTTTTTTTTAATTTACCTTTTTTGGAGAGGATAAGTTTTGTTTGGATTTTTGTTACCCCAGGTGTATTGTTGTTGTTCAGTTGCTAAATCCTGTCCAACTCTTTTCAATCCCATGGACTGCAGCACATCAGACTTTTCTGCCTCCATTATCTCCTGGAGTTTGCTCAAATTCATGTCCATTGAGTCAGTGATGCTATCTAACCATCTCATCCCCTGCTGCCCCCTTCTCCTTTTGCCTTCGATCTTTCCCAGCATCAGGGTCTTTTCCAATAAGTCAGCTCTTTTCACCAGGTGGCCAAAGTATTGGAGTTTCAGCTTCAGCATCAGCCCTTCCATTGAACACTCAGGGTTGATTTCCCTTAAGACTGACTGCTCTGTTTTTGCAGTCCAAGGGACTGTCAGAAGTCTTCTCCAGCACTACAACTTCAAAGTATCAATTCTTCTGTCTTCAGCCTTTTTATGGACTAACTCTCACATCTGTATATGACTACTGGAAAAAAAACATAGCTTTGACTATACCGATCTTTGATGGCAAAGTGGTATCTCTGTTTTTTAATATGATGTTATAGATAGCCTTACAAGGAGAAAGCATCTTTTCTTTTCTTTTTTTTTTTTTGAGTACATACTATGAAATTTAAATGTTTTTATTTCTTTGGCATTTCTTTCTGATTCCCAGAAGTAGCATTGTAAAGTGTTTGTAATTTTCTGATTATTTTTTCATTTATTTTTATTAGTTGGAGGCTAATTACTTTACAATATTTTCATATGCAAAGTACACTAAGCAAAATTCCAGACTGTATGAATCGTGAGATGGAATCAAGGCTGTTGGGAGAAATATCAACAACTTTAGATATGTAGATGTAACCATTCTAATGGCAGAAAGTGAAGCAGAACTAAAGAGTATCTTGATGAAAAAGAAGAGAATGAAAAAAAGCTGGCCTGAAACTCAATATTAATAAAACTAAGATCATGGCATCTGATCCCTTCACTTCATTGCAAATAGAAGAGGGAAAGGTGGAAACTGTGGCATTAATTTTCTTGGACTCCAAAATCACTGTGGACAGTGACTGAAGCCATGAAATTAAAAGGCACACCTTGGAATTGCTCCTTGGAAGGAAAGCTATGAGGAACCTAGAGAGTGTATTAAAAAGAGGAGACATCACTTTGCCGACAAAGGTCAGAATGGGCTTCCCTGGTAGCTCAGCTGGTAAAGAATCCGCCTGCAATGCAGGAGACCCTGATTCAATTCCTGGGTCAGGAAGATCCCCTGCAGAAGGGATAGATTACCTACTCCAGTATTCTGGCCTGGAGATTCCCCATGGACAGAGGAACCTGGCAGGCTACAGTCCATGGGGTCACAAAGAGTGAGACATGATTTAGTGACTAAACAACAACAGCTCTGCAGATAAGTTAAATAAGCAGGGTGACAATATATAGCCTTGTACTTTTTTCCCAGTTGTGAACCAGTCAGTTGCTCCATGTCCGGTTCTAACTGCTGCTTCTTGATCCACATACAGGTTTCTCAGGAGATAGGTAAGGTGGTCTGGTACTCCCATGTCTTTTAAGAATTTTCCACAGTTTGTTGTAGCCCACATAGTCAAAGGCTGATGTGTTTCTGGGATTCCCTTGCTTTCTCCATGATTCAGTGAATGTTGGCAATTTGATCTCTGCTTCCTCTGCTTCTTTGAAAGCCAGCTTGTACCTCTGGAAGTTCTTGGTTCATGTACTACTGAAGACTAGCTTGAACAATTTAGAGCATGAACTTGCTAGCATGTGAAATGAGGGTAATTGTATGGTAGTTTGAATATTCTTTCACATTGCCCTTCTTTGGAATTGGAATGAAAACTGACATTTTCAGTCCTGTGGCCACTGCTGAGTTTTCCAAATTTGCTGACATATTGAGTGCAGTACTTTAACAGAATATCTTTTAGGATTTTGTATAGCTCAGCTGGAATTCCATCACCTCCACTAGCTTTGTTTATAGTAATGTTTCCGAGGCCCACTTGACTTCACACTCCAGGATGTCTGGCTCTAAGTGAGTGACCACACCATCATGGTTATCCAGGTCATTTAAGACCTTTTTTGTGTAGTTTGTGTGTGTGTGTGTGTGTGTGTGTGTGTGTGTGTGTGTGTGTATGCTTGCTACCCCTTCTTAATCTCTTCTGCTTCTGTTAAGTCCTTACCATTTCTTTCCTTTATTGTGTCCATCCTTGCATGAAGTGTTCCCACTGATATATCCAATTTTCTTGAAGAGATCTCTAGTCTTTCCCATTTTATTGTTTTCCTCTATTTCTTTGCATTGTTCATTTAAGAAGGTCTTCTTATCTCTCCTTGCTGTTCTCTGGAACTCTGCATTCAATTGGGTATATCTTTCCATTTGCCCTTTCCTTTCACTCTCTTCTTTTTTCAACTATTTGCAAAATCTCAGACAACCATTTTGCCTTCTTGCATTTCTTTTTCTTTGGGATAGTTCTGATCTCTACCTCCTGTGTAATGTTATGAACTCTGCCCTTAGTTCTTCAGGCACTCTGTCTACCAGATCTAATCCCTTGAATCTATTCATCACCTCCACTGTATAATCATAAGGGATTTGATTTAGGTCATACCTGAATAGCCAGTGGTTTTCCCTACTTTCTTCAGTTTAAGCCTGAATTTTGCAATAAGGAATTTATGATATGAGCCACAGGCAGCTCCAGGTCATATTTTTGCCGACCTATAGAGGTCTCTATCTTCAGCTGCAAAGAATGTAATCAATATAATTTCAATATGGACCATCTGATGATGTCCATGTGAGAGTCATTTCTTGGGTTGTTGGAAAAGGGTGTTTGCTGTGACCAGGATTTTCTCTTGACAAAGCTCTGTTAGCTTCTGCCACGCTTCATTCTGTACTCCAGTGCCAAACTTGCCTGCTCTTCTGACTCTCTCTTGGCTTCCTACTTTCTCATTTCAGTAGTCTATGATGAAAAGGACATCTTTTTCAAGTGTTAGTTCTAGAAGGTCTTGTAGGTTAGTTCTAGAAGGTCTTGATCAGTAGCACTGATCAACGTCACCTTCTTGGGCATCAGTGGTCGGGACATGGATGTAGATTACTGTGATGTTGGTTGGTTTGCCTTAGCAATGAACCGTGATCATTCTGTTGTTTGTGAGGTTCGACCTAAAGACTGCGTTTTGGACTCTCTCTTATTGGCTATGAGGTCTACTCCATTTCTTCTAAGGAATTCTTGCCCACAGTAGCAGATATAATGGTCATCTGATTTTAATTTGCCCTTTCCCATCCACTTTAATTCACTGAATCCTAAACTGCCAGTGTTCAATCTCGACATCTCCTGCTTGACCATGTCTAATTTGCTTTTATTTATGAACCTAACATTCCAGGTCCAGGTAAAGACATATTGTTCTTTACAGCATCAGACTGACAACTAAACACATCTACAACTGAGCATCATTTCTGCTTTGGTCCAGCTGCTTCGTTCTTTCTGGAGCTATTAGTAATTGCCCTCTGCTCTTTCCCAGTAGCATACGGGACACTTTACAACTTGGGGGGCTCATCTTCTGGTGTCATATCATTTTGCCTTTTCATACATGTTCATAGTTCACAAACAGAAATTGTGTTATTCACAAAAATTTTTGAGGCATATGTGAGTGTGTGTGTGTGTGCGAGAGAGAGAGAGATGTTTCAGTATATGTATACATTGTTAAAATGATTACTACAGTTAAGCTAAATGACATATCCATCATTTCACATAATCCTTTTCTTGGGAGGTGGAGAGGGGAGAACAATTAAATTCTATTCTCTTAGAAATTTCATATATATAATGTAGTATTATTAATTAAAGTCATCATGCTTTACATTAGACTTCTAGTCTTTATTCATTTTGTGTAAAACTTTATACCTTTGACCAACATTTCTTGACCACATAAGCCCCTAGCTCTTAGCAGTCACCATTCTACTCTCTGCCTCTGTGAGTTCAGCTTTTTTAGACTATACATAGAAGTGACACCATGCAGTGTTTGTTTTTCTCTGTCTGGCTAGTTTCACTTAACATAATGCCCTCCAGCTTTATTCACGTTGTTGTAAATGCCAGAATTTCCTTCTTTTTATTTAGTTGAAGCATAGTTGATTTACAATATTGTGTTAGTTTCAGATGTACAGCAAAGTGATTCAAATAGAAATATGGATGAGTATTTTTAGATTATTTTCCTTATAGGTTATTACAAGATTGAGGATAGGTCCCTGTGGTATATAGTAGGCACTTGTTTTTTATGTATTTAATATATAGTGGTAAGTATCTATTTATCCATACTCCTAATTCATTCCTCTTCCTTCCCTTTTCCCTTTGATAACCATAGTTTGTTTTCTATGTCTGTAAGTCTTATAAATAGATTTATTTGTTATGTTTTAGATGCCACATATGTTATATCATATGATATTTGTCTATCTCTGACTTAACTTCACTTAGTATAATAATCTATAGGTCCATTCATGTTGCTGCAAATGACAATATTTCATTCATTTTCATGGCTGAGTAGTATTGCATTTTGTATCACATCTTTATCCATTTATCTGTTGATGGACACTTAGGTTGCTTCCATGACTTGGCTGTTATAAATATGCTGCAAATCTGACTACCTTTACTGGGATATTTACTTAATTGCTATGAACCTGAAATATCTCTGAAGTATGTCTGTAGACACACTACATTTTCCTTATCCATTCATTTATTGACAAACAGACACTTAGGTTATTTCCATATCTTGGCTATTGTGAATAATGCTTCAATTTTCATGGAAGTACACCTATGTCTTTGAGATCATTTTATTTCCTTTGAATATATGCTCAGAAGTGAGCTTGCTGGATCATATTCTTTTTTTTTTTTTTTTTTTGAGAACTCTCCATACTATTTTCCATATTGGCTGTACCAATTTTCATTCCTATCAGTAATGTACAATGGTTCTCTTTTCTCTACATTCTTGCTGACACGTTATCTTTGATTGAACTATTAAAGTGGTTAAAATGCAGATTGCTATGCTGTATTCCAGACTCACTAAATTGTCTTTTTTTCCAAGTTCTGCATGTGACTCCTATTTTCCCTAAAGCTTCAGATTCAATATGTGAAACTGTTGGTCCTTTATTGGACCGGAACCTGGTGGTCCAGAGTCGATGATGAGAGAGTGAAAGAAGAGGTAATATTCCCCGGGTTACACAGCTGGCTTCCGTGCTCCAGGGAATCAGCCAGAAATAGAGAGAGAGAGAGAGAGAGAGAGAAAGGAAAGAAAGAAAGAAAGACACGGGGACCAAAGCTCTGATGGAGCAAAGGTGTTTTAATCAACATGGCGTGGGCATATATACTGTAGTTATTCTCAGCAAAGATAAAGATTAAAATTCCAGACTTACAAAACACAAGGCGATCCCTATTAAAGAGAGAAGAGGGTACTTATCACCATAATGAGAAACTAACAAAGGAAATGCCTGGATTCCTCAGCCCCAGGAAAGGCGTGCCTCTCCTCTTAATTCCTGAATATTCAGGAATTAATAAGGGCCAAAGGTTTCCTGACAGATCCATAACAGCACACGGGAAGCCTCCTGTTAAATGCTTCCTGACATGAAACCACTGATTTCACCATTATGCTCTCCAGATTACCATTTCAGTTTCATCTTTCAAAGTTAAACATGACACATAAATCAGAACTTTTCTGAGTTGAACAGATAAGCAATAAGAAATCTCAGATGGGACATAGCTTTGAATTTTAATTCTTTGAATAAGCAGATTATTGTGTTTGAACTTTGGGCTTCCCAGGTGGTTCAGTGGTAAAGAATCCACCTGCTAATGCAGGAGATGCAGGAGACATGGGTTTGATCCTTGGTCAGGAAGATCCCCTGGAGAAGGGAATGTCACCCCACTCCAGTATTCTTGTCTGAAGAATCCCATGGACAGAGGAGACTGACAGGCTACGTCCATGGGGTCACAAAGAGTAACATATGACCGAGTGACTGAGCACTCATGCGCACACATTTGACCTTCAGAGGTCATAAATTGAAGTATATGAGAAATATAATGCCCTCTATTCTCCTAAATTAATTCAACTTCTCTTTTGGATTCTTATTCTATCTGATCACAGCTTCCAGGAAAACACTGTTCTCTCTGGTTTAAACTTGTTTAACTCAAGGTATATTCTCCAGGCTTTTCTTTGGAGGATCACCTGAGTTCCGGAAACAAGGGGCCTACGTGGCCTTTCAGCACTAAGTGAGGCAGCTGGTCTTTGGTCAGTAGCTGTCCACTCTGGCCTCCCCTGAAGTGGACAGCATTTTCAGGGTCTCTGCAGACCCCTCTCAGCACTATTTCTAAGGCACTCCTGTCCCCAGTTGTATCTGGGTGTGTGATCTATGCCAATCTCCACTTCTGATGTGGTTCCTCACTGTGACAAGGAAACACCTCCTTGGTCTTACTTGTGTTTAATTTCTCACTAAATTCTGCATCCTCTTCAGTAGCACAGAGACTTTCAGCTGCATTCCCATGAGACTGTGGCAAGGTACTGAGCTCCTGTGGGCTTCTGATTATGAGTTTCAGAGAAAAGCACTGGGTACAGATCTCTTCTGCTTTAGGAAAACCAAGAATCAAGTAAGTGCTTCTTAATCTCTCTTTCTTTGGAGCTTAAGCCTCCAAAGTGGGGAGATAAGTCACATACACTTTTTTAGAGTTCTCTAGAGTATAGCATTTTGCTTTCTCTCTAGCTCTTTTTATCTTTCTCCCTCAGCCATGAGATTTTTATTCATTTTTGAAAATGCAAGTTTAATAGCCCGCTGATAATATTCAAGAAACAGAAACAATCATCTGTATGCAAGAAATATTTCTTCATTGATATCATGTACTACTTTGATGACTATATAAATAAACTAATCTGAGGAGTTTCTAATTGCATCATTTTAATGATTTCCTTTTCTCTTCTATACAGTCTTATGCATTTTGAGCAACCAGACAAACTCAGATTTATCATTTTTCTCTTATGTTTATTGATTAAGAAACAATTTTAGCTCTTGCTACTCATGACACCCTGGCTCCTGTATTGTTATTGTGTTGTTTAGTTGCTAAGTCATGTCTGATCTTTGCAACCCCATGGGACTATAGCACGCCAGACCCCTCTGTCCTTGGGATTTCCCAGGCAAGAATACTGGAGTGGGTTGCCCTTTCCTTCTTGACCCAGGGATCAAACCCACCTTTCCTGCATTGGCCAGTGGATTCTTTACCTTTGAGCCACCAGGGAAGCCTGATTCCTGTATAAATGCATGTAAATATCATGTACCCTAACCAAAATTACTTTTCTGAGCATTTAAATAAATGTTTATTTTCCAAAATCCTACATTATTTTTACTTTTTTGCTACTATGGCTATATTATTTTTGAAAAAAAAAAAAAAGATGCATCCACAGTGAAATAAAAACATTTTGTAGGAAAATATATAAGTACAATGAATAACAAAATAAAGTTGTTTTTTATATTTATTTTTTATTGAAGTAAAGTTGATTTACAATGTGTGTTAGTTTCAGGTACAGCAAATATATATATATATATATATATATATATATATATTCAGTTCAGTCCAGTCTCTCAGTCGTGTCCCAACCATCTCATCCTCTGTCATTCCCTTCTAGTCTTGCCTTTAATCTTTCTCAGCATCAGGGTCTTTTCAAATGATTCAGTTCTTTGCATCAGGGGGCCAAAGCATTGGTGTCTCAGCTTCAGCATCAGTCCTTCCAATGAACACCCAGGACTGATATCCTTTAGGATGGACTGGTTGGATCTCCTTGCTCTCCAAGGGACTCTCAAGAGTCTTCTCCAACACCACAGTTCAAAAGCATCAATTCTTTGGTGCTCAGGTTTCTTTATAGTCCAACTCTCACATCCATACATGACCACTGGAAAAACCATAGCTTTGACTAGACAGACCTTTGTTGGCAAAGTGATGTCTCTGCTTTTTAATACGCTGTCTAGGTTGGTCATAGTTTTTCTTCCAAGGAGCAAGCGTCTTTTAATTTCATGGCTGCAGTCACCATCTGCAGTGATTTTGGAGCCCCAAAAAATAAAGTCTGCCACTGTTTCCCCATCTATTTCCCATGAAGTGATGGGACTGGATGCCATGATCTTAGTTTTCTGAATGTTGAGCTTTAAGCCAACTTTTTCACTCTCTTCTTTCACTTTCATCAAGAGGCTCTTTAGTTCTTCACTTTCTGCCATAAGGGTGGTGTTATCTGCATATCTGAGGTTATTGATATTTCTCCTGGTAATCTTGATGTGCTTCATCCAGTCCAGCTTTTCTTATGATGTACTCTGCATGTAAGTTAAATAAGCAGGGTGACAATACACAGTTTGATATACTCCTTTTCCTATTTGGAACCAGTCTGTTGTTTTCAGATTCTTTTCCCATATAAACTATTGCAAAATATTGAGCATAGGTCCCTGTGCTATAGAGTAGGTCCTTTTTTTCTTTAATTAATTCATAAATTTATTTTGGGCTGCATTGTGTCTTAGCAGCTGCATGGCGGTTTCTTTCTAGTTGTGGCGTGCAGGCTTAGTTGCCCCATAGCATGTGGGATCTTAGTTCCCCAACCAGGTATTGAACCCATGTCCCCTGCATTGGAAGCAGATTCTTAACCACTGGGCCACCAGGGAAGTCCCAGTATGTCCTTGTTGTTTATCTCTTTTATATATAGTAGTGTGTGTGTGTGTGTCAAGCCCAATCTTCCAATTTATCACTCCCCCTACTTTTCCCTTTGGGGTAACCATAAGTTTGTTTTCTATGTCTGTGAATCTGTTTTGTAAATAAGTTCATTTGTATCATTTTTTTGATTCCACATATAAGTGATATCATATGATATTTGTCTTTCTCTGTCTGACTTACTTCACTTAGTATGATCATCTCTAGGTCCATCCATGTTGCTGCAAATGGCATTGTTTCATTCTTTCTTATAGCTGAGTGATATTCCATTATGCATATGTACAGCATCTTTGTTATCCGTTCATCTGTCTGTGGATGTTCAGGCTGCTGACATGTCTTGGCTACTGTAAATAATGCTCTCATAAACACTGGGGTGAATGTATCCTTTAGAATTATCATTTTCTTGGATATGTGCTCAGGAGTGGGATTGCTAGATCATATGGTAGCTTTATTTTTGGTTTCCTGAGGAATCTCCATACTGATCTCCATTGTGGTTGCACCAATTTACATTCCCATAAATGCTATAGGTGGGTTCCCTTTTCTCCACACCTTCTACAGCATCTATTATTTGTAGACTTAACAAAATAAATCTCTAAACATTAAATGGTATCCCTAGCTGAAGTCTTAGACATATGAGAAAAGCCATCTTGGACATTCCAACTCCAGCTTAGCTTCAGTTAGATGTAGCTCATGAATATCCCCACCCAACACAATGTGCAGCAGAAAATCTCCCCATGTGGGATGGGACACCTTATACAAGGGTGAGAAATAAAAAAATTCTTGTTGCTTTATATCACTATGGCCTAGGTGGCTTTTTACATATCAATAGATGACCAACAAGATAGCAAAACTGTTTAAAAATTTCCTATGAATTGAGCTCTTAATAGGATCACATTGAATTAATTCAATTATCTAGCAAGCTAAAGATAGAGAAGAATGAAGTAGTCTGTTGTTTAGGGTACAGAAGAGTGTTAAAACCAATAAACCTTAAATATTTAGCAACTTAAAAATTCATTAGAATATGGAAAGGTTAATCAAATGGTTCAATATGATTTTCTGACATACTTTTAATAGGAATATCCAGATTGTCACATATTCGTCTAAAATGGTGATCTCCAAACCTTCATTTTTTTTTTTTTAAATAACACAACTGGGGGCCAGACTCTAATGTGACCTCCAAAGAGCCTTACACTGGCATTCACATCCTATGTAATTCACTCCCCTTGAATGTGGGTGGGATTTGTAACTTGCTTGTAATTGACCGGATGTTGCAGAAGGGATGGCATGTCCCACTGTCAGTTTTATCAGGGTGCGTGTGTACTCAGTCACTAAGTCATGTCTGACTCTTTGCAACTCCATGAACTGTAGCCCTCCAGACTTCTCTGTACATGGGATTTTCTGGGTAAGAGTACTAGAGCGGTTGCCATTTCCTCCTCTAGTGGTTTCATTGGAGCCCTATTCTGGGTAGAAAGTTTTCCCTCGGTGGCCTGAAAGAAGCACACAGCCATGTGGGTGGCCCATGAGGCAGGGAAATGAGGTGGTCTCCGGGACCTGCATGCAGCTTCTAGTCAGCAGCGCAGAAAAAGCCGGGGCCCCAGTTACCCAGTGCCTTTTATCTTATACTTTTATTTCTATGGCTATATTTTTTGTCTGCAAGGAAACCAACCTGGGTCAACTTGGAAATGGTTTCTGCACTCCAGCTTTCAGAAGAGAATAAGCCTGACTGAGACCTTGTCTTCAGTCTGTGGACCCCACGTGGAGGACCCTGGATCAGCTTCATCCAAAACCTTGACCCTTACAAACAGTGAGATAGTAAGTGTGTGATGTATTAAACTACCGAGTTTTTGGTAGTTCATTATAGAGCAGTGGGTAGCCAAAACACCAGCATTAAAAATGTTCAGTGTGAGTTCTCAATATTCAAATATTTATTATAATTTATAAAATATAAACATGCACATTTTATTAACTATATACAGTAAAAATAAGCAATTTTTTTAAAAAAATGCATGTTTTAAACATTTTATTTACAATAAAATTTTTATTATGTGTGTGTGTGTGTTTATGTGTGTGTGTGTTCAGCTGCTCTTTGTGACCCCGTGTACTATAACCCATTGGGCTCTTCTGTCCATGGGATTTTCCAGGCAAGAATACTGGAGTGGGCACTGTTTCCTCCCCCAGTATTGGGGGTCAAATTGACTGGGGGTCAAATCTGAATTTCCTGAGTCTACTGCACTGGCAAGTGGATTCCTTACCACGGAGTCACCTGAGAAGCTCCTTATTTCCAGTGCTGTATGGTAAAAACATGTGATTGAAACTTTTTAGAAATTAAAATGTAGAAAAATACTGTCAGTGATACATCTCTTTCATTTGAGTTAATAAATCTTTTAGGGGTACAGTTTTGGCTATGAGAGGCATTAATACCCAGTATCTAAGTAAACAAAACTTAGGGACTGACTTGTATTACCCTGTATCACAAAATATTAGACCAATACTAAAAAAAAAAAAAAATTCAACTCCATTGTTTTCATTAAACATAGTAATATAATAGATGTCATTGAAAAGAAATGCTTTATAGTATTAATAACTAAACTAAAAAGCATTAATCACCTTTAAGTTTTCTAAAATGCAATTTTATATAATTTATAGTGTGTATATTATGGTGCATGGTATATGATCAACCTAGACACCATATTAAATGTGATCAATCTAGACAGCATATTAAAAAGCAGAGACATTACTTTGCCAGGGCTTCCCTGGTGGCTCAGATGGTAAAGCGTCTGTCTGAAATGCTAGAGACCCAGGTTAGATCCCTGGGTCAGGAAGATTTCCTGGAGAAGGAAATGGCAACCCACTCCAGTATTCTTGGTTGGAAAATTCCATGGATGGAGGAGTCTGGTAGGCTACAGTTCACAGGGTCGCAAAGAGTTGGACACAACTGAGAGACTTCACTTTCTTTCTTTCTCTACTTTGCCAACAAAGGTCCCTCTAGTCAAGATTATGGTTTTTCCAGTAGTCACGTACGGATGTGAGACTTGGACTATAAAGAAAGGTAAGCACCAAAGAATTGATGCTTTTGAACTATGGTGTTGGAGAAGACTCTTGAGAGTCCCTTGGACTGCAAGGAGATCCAACCAGTCCATGCTAAAGGAAATAAGTCCTGAATATTCATTGGAAGTACTGATGTTGAAGCTGAAACTTTGGCCACCTGATGTGAAGAACTGACTCATTTGAAAAGACCCTGATGTTGGGAAAGATTGAAGGCAGGAGGAGAAGGGGATGACAGAGGATGAGATGGTTGGATGGCATCACTGACTCAATGGACATGAGTTTGAGTAAACTCCGGGAGTTGGTGATGGACAGGGAGGCCTGGCATGCTGCAGTCCATGGGGTTGCAAAGAGTTGGACATGACTGAGTGACCAAACTGAACTGAATTGAAACAGGTAAATATTATCTAAACATATCACAGAGTACATTTGTGATATGGGGGATGATAAAAAATTCTCATATTTCTCGCCCACTTAAGATGTCTACTTGTAATGATTAACTCAATTACTCTTGGTAGCTGAGAAAAATGCAGACCACTTTAAAAGAACATTTTTATTTTTTTTTAATTGAAGTATAGTTGATTTACAATGTTGTGTTAGTTTCAAGTGTACAGCTCAGTGATTCATGTTTATATTGGACATGACTTAGAGGCTGAGCACAAGCATAGATACACACATATGTGTATATGGACTTTTTCAGATTCTTTTCCCTTATAGGTCTTTATAAAATATTGAATGCAGTTCCCTGCGCTATACCAGAGGTCCTGTTTTTTTTTATCTATTTATATATTGTGGTGAGTGGAAGTCACTCAGTTTTGTCTGATTCCTTACGACCCCATGGACTGTAGCCTACCAGGCTCCTCTGTCTATGGGATTCTCCAGCAAGAATACTGGAGTGAGTAGCCATTTCCTTCTCCAGGGGATCTTCCCAACCCAGGGACTGAATCCATGTCTCTTGCATTCAGGCAGATTCTTTACCATCTGCGCTACCCGGGAAGCCCGTATATCATGCTGTGTACCTATTAATCCCAAGTGTTAGTAGCTCAGTCATGTCCTCTTTGTGACCCCATGGACTATAGCCTGCCAGGCTCCCCTGTCCATGGGATTCTCCAAGCAAGAATATTGGAGAGGGCTGCCATTTTCTCCTCCAGGGGATCTACCTGACCCAGGAATCAAACCCAAGTTTCTTTACTGTCTGAGCCACCGGGGAAGCCCCTGATAATCCCAAACTCCTAGTTTATTCCTCTTTCCTCTTCTCTTTCCCCTTTGGTGACCATAAGTTTGCCTTCGTGTCTGTGAGTCTTATTTGTGTTTTGTAAATAAGTTTGATGGGTGTCATATTTTAAATTCCATATATAAGTGCTCTCATGGTATTTGCCTTTCTCTGTCTGATTTACCTCACTTAGTATGATAATCTCTAGGTCCACCCATGTTGCTGCAAATGGCATTATTCATTTTTTGTTTTACAGCTGGGTAGTATTCCATTATATATATATATATGTATACACACACACCACATTTTCTAAATGAACGAACACATTTTATATTATCTAAGCAGCAACCCATTGTAAACAAACTAACAAAAGAAATGATGCAGAAACTCATACATTAAGATTTTTGGACATAGAAGTGGTCTCACTTCTAATCTCCCGTTTCTTGTCACTCTGTTTCTTTTTGGTCCATGCCCCTTTCGACCACCTCCAGGATTCCCTTGATGCTCTTCACAGCCCACAGGAGTAAGATCCAGGATGGATTGGGAAGTTGCAGCCTCCTGGTGCCTGGGAACTCTCTTCCATTATTTCAGTTTTGCTTTCATTGATTTAATTTGAATTTATGCTAAGTGATGACGCACTGAAGCACACGCATATTTCCATTCTTAATTCTACGTAGAGTACAGTGAATGCTATGTGACATTTTCTGATATCCTGGTCATTCTGATTTTCTGAAAAATCAACAAATTTGTGCACAAGTATAGCTCTAGATATAATATTAACTCTAGATGTAATATTTCTCCTCAGAAGAAAAGCTATGACCAACCTAGACAGCATATTAAAAAGCAGAGACATTATTTTGCCTTTGACACACACTAATCAGAAGGCTTCACTAGTAAGGATTTAACTCCATCTGTAGTTAATACCAAGTTTAATAATTAACACAGTAGCTTTTAAAATAATTTTTGCTGATGAAAAGTTCTCAGTATATGTGGAAGTGGAATGGCTAGAATAATTGCAGAGCCATTGCCATCTTTTCACAACCAGAGAATAAGAATATGGAGAGTTAAGTAGCCTGCACTTTTCTGGAAAACTTGTAGATGACGTGTAGTCTTATGGAGATTTCTGTCGCTTGATTTCATCTGGATGAGCTGAGTTCTGTCCCTAGAATATTAACGCATCTGCCTTGTTATATTCTATGCTATCTTCATAACAAGTGCCTTGAAAATCTCATTGAGAAATTTGACCTTTGCTTTCAATTCTTGAATCTGCTTATAATGCAGGAAACCCCGGTTGGATTCCTGGGTCGGGTAGATCCGCTGGAGAAAGGATAGGCTACCCACTGCAGTGTTCTTCGGCTTCCCCGGTGGCTCAGCTGGTGAAGTTGCGTGAAAAATCTGCTACAATGTGTGATAGCTGGGTTTGATCCCTGGGTTCAGAAGAATCCCTGGAGAAGGGAATGGCTACCCACTCCAGTATTGTGGCCTGGAGAATTCATGGACTATATAGTCCATGGGGTTGCAAAGAGTAGGACACAACTGAGCGACTTTCACTTTCAATTCTTGTAGAGTTATGAAAAGTTTATAACCTGAAGAATAACATTGTGAACATTATCTTTATAGACATTATTTTGACAATGGTGACCATTCCTGGCAAAGAGATCAGCTAGAAGTTTGTAGCAGAGTCTGATTAGCAGTTCACCAAACACATTTTCTCTTCCTCCTGAGCACACAACTAGATGGTATATTCCAGTCTTAAAGATGGGTAAAGCCAAATGATGAGTTCTAGGCAAGGAAAGTGGGTAGAAGTGATGTGTGTCACTTCTAGGCCTGGCACCCAAGACTCATTAGCATGCAATTCTGGGAACTTCCCTGGTGGTCCAGAGGTTAAGACTTCACCTTCCAGTGCAGAGGATGTAGGTTCGATTCCTGATCAGGGAACTAAGATCCCACATGCCTTGTGGCCAAAAACCAAAACATAAAACAGAAGCAATATTGTAACAAATTCAATAAAAGACTTTAAAAAATATGCAATGCTGCATATTCTGACCCTTAGGAAGAAGTATATGAAGATGGTAGAGCCACTAGGTAGAAGTTTTGTAGGTCTGTGAGTCACTATTTGGAAGAATAGCATCCATGAAGTTAGAACACCTATTTTGGGTATTTTATGAGTGAAAAATAAATTTCTATTGTGTTAAGTTACTGAAGTTTTGTGCTTAATCTGTAACAGTAGGTTATTTCAAATGAAAGAAAACTACTACTATGGATTGGTGAAGGATGAGAAGGTCCTGAAAAAATGAAGTGGTAATGGGGATAGAAAGAAATGAATTTTATAACAGGTGCTTAGGAGAGGGAAGTAGCAAGGGGCATTGACTAATTTACCATGAAAGAAATGGAAGAGCAGAGAATAATTTTTAGCTTTTCATCTGGGAAGATGGTAACAGTGGAAAATGGTAATGTTCAGGATTTTTAGGATGATAACAGCTATTTTGAAATTATAACTATTATCAATTTGAACCTTCTGCTTTCAGATATAACTGAAAAATTATTTAATTTGTTTAATTTTTTTTCCTTTCTATCTTTTGCATTGATTTAATGTGGATAGAATATGCTTCCCTGCTCCATTAATTTTGGGCTTGAATGTGTAATTTTCTTGCACTAATGAAATAAAAGTAGGAGCTTCAGGTTGCCTGTTCCAAACAGAGCCTTAAAAGGCATGTTTTCATTTCCCATGATTGTTCCTGCTTTCCACCACAAAGACATCATAACCTTAAATTTACTCCTTCACCCATCCCATAATGGATCGTATCTCACGATCTGGAGCAGAGCCTCTGCTGCTGACCCGTAGAGCCCCAAACAAGAAACAAGTGTTTATACTTGTAAGACACATGGATTATGCAGCATCATCTCAGAAAAATGGACCTATTTAGATGAGATAGTTGCAGAATGGAGTTGAGAAGAAGGACCTGGAGATGCAGATTTTGAAGCTGTGGTGATTGAAATCAGTGAAATGGCCCAGGCCACCCAGACAAAACATGGAATAGAAGTCTAAGGATGGAAGTAACTGTAAGAGCAGCAACAATTAAGGTTTGAGTCACGAAGATTGTCTATAGTGAAGAAGGAGAACAAATAGAGCATTTGAAAAGAGTCAAGAAAAGGTGATGCAATGAAAACAAAGTGATGACAGTACTTCAACGAAGGTGTGATAAGCTATATCAGACATCACATGTTCAGGTAAAAAAAAATGCTGAAAATGATCATTCGATTACAGCAATTGGAAGATAATACTAAAACTCACCTTTTTAAAATAAGATTTCCAGTAGATGTAATACAGACTGTACACTTAATTTTGCTTATTTAGTGCTTGTTTAGGGAATGCCTTTTTTAATGGTACTTAAGCAAATATTTCTGTTAGGTCCATACCATTTCTGTCCTTTATTGAGCCCATCTTTGCATGAAATGTTCCCTTGGTATCTCTAATTTTCTTGAAGAGATCTCTAGTCTTTCCCATTCTATTGTTTTCCTCTATTTCTTTGCACTGATCACTGAGGAAGGCTTTCTTATCTCTCCTTGCTATTCTTTGGAACTCTGCATTCAAATGGGTATATCTTTCCTTTTCTCTTTTGCTTTTCACTTCTCTTCTTTTCACAGCTATTTGTAAGGTCTCCTCAGACACCATTTTGCTTTTTTGCATTTCTTTTTCTTGGGGATGGTCTTGATCCCTGCCTCCTGTACAATGTCACGAACCTCTGTCCATAGTTCATCAGGCACTCTGTCTATCAGATCTAATCCCTTAAATCTATTTCTCACTTCCACTGTATAATCGTAAGGAATTTGATTTAGGTCATACCTGAATGGTTTAGCGGTTTTACCCACTTTCTTCAATTCAAGTCTGAATTTGTCAATAAGGAGTTCATGATCTGAGCCACAGTCAGCTACTGGTCTTGTTTTTGCTGACTGTATAGAGCTTCTCCATCTTTGGCTGCAAAGAATATAATCAATCTGATTTCGGTGTTGACCATCTGGTGATGTCCATGTGTAGAGTCCCTCTTGTGTTGTTGGAAGAGGGTGTTTGCTATGACCAGTGCATTCTCTTGGCAAAACTCTATTAGCCTTTGCCCTGCTTCATTCTGTATTCCAAGGCCAAATTTGCCTGTTACTCCAGGTGTTTCTTGACTTCCTACTTTTGCATTCCAGTCCCCTATAATGAAAAGAGCATCTTTATTGGGTGTTCATTCTAGAAGATCTTGAAGGTCTTCATAGAACCGTTCAATTTCAGCTTCTACAACATTACCACTCAGCGCACAGACTTGGATTACCGTGATGTTGAATGGTTTGCCTTGGAAACAAACAGAGATCATTCTGTCATTTTTGAGGCTGCATCCAAGTACTGCATTTTGGACTCTTGTTGACTATGATGGCTATTCCATTTCTTCTAAGGGATTCTTGCCCACAGTAGTAGATACAATGGTCATCTGAGTTAAATTCACCCATTCCAGTCCACTTTAGCTCACTGATTCCTAGAATGTTGGCATTCACATTCACTCTTGCCATCTCCTTTTGACCACTTCTAATTTGCCTTGATTCATGGGCCTAACATTCCAGGGTCCTATGCACTGTTGCTCTTTACAGCATCAGACCCTGCTTCTGTCACCAGTCACATCCACCACTGGGTATTTTTTTGCTTTGCCTTTCTTTTCATTCTTTCTGGAGTTATTTCTCCACTGATCTTCAGTAGCATATTGGGCACCTACCAACCTGGGGAGTTCATCTTTCAGTGTCCTATCTTTTTGCCTATTTCATACTGTTTATGGGGTTCTCAAGGCAAGAATACTGAAGTGGTTTGCCTATTCCCTTCTCCAGTGGACCACATTTTGTCAGAACTCTCCACCATGACCTGTCTGTCTTGGGTGGCCCTACACGGCATGGCTCATAGTTTCATTGAATTAGACAAGGCTGTGGTCCATGTGATCAGATTGGTTAGTTTTCTGTGACTGTGGTTTTCATTCTGTCTGCCCTCTGATGGAGAAGGATTTGAGGCTTATGGAAGCTTCCTGATCTGAGAGACTGCCTGAGGGGGAAACTGGATCTTGTTCGGATGGGCGTGGCCATGCTCAGTAAATCTTTAATCCAATTTTCTGTTGATGGGTAGAGCTGTGTTCCCTCCTGCAATTTACCTGGGGCCAAACTATGGTGGAGGTAATGAAGATAATGGTGACCTCCTTCAAAAGGTCCCATGCAGGCACTGCTGCACTCAGTGCCCCAACCCTGCAGCAGGCCACCACTGACCCACGCCTCCACTGGAGACTCCTGGACACTCACAAGCAAGTCTGGGTCAGTCTCTTGTGGGATCACTGCTCCTTTCTCCTGGGTCCTGGTGTGCAAGCTTCTGTTTGTGCCCACCAACAGTTTATTTTCAGTCTTGTGTAAGTTCTGGCAGCTCTATGGTGGGGTTAATGGCGACCTTCTCCAAAAGGGCTTATGCCATACCCATTCTGCTGCACCTAGAACCCTGCCCCTGTGGCAGTTGACAGCTGACCTGTACCTTCACAGGAGATGCTCAAACACAGTTCTGTCTCAGTCTCTGTGGGGTCCCTGGGTCCTGGTGTGCACAAGGTTTGTTTGAGCCCTCTGAGCATCTCTGGCGGGAATGGGGTTTGATTCTAAATGTGAATTCACCCCTCCTACCATCTTGCTGGGGCTTCTCCTTTGCCCTTGGATGTGGGGTATCTCCTCATAGTCGCTCCAGTGCCTATGATCCAGCAGTCCCACTGCTGGGCATATACACCACACACTGAAATGATACAGACTGAGTGAGAGCTAAGTAAGACTGACCTAAAAGAAACAGAAGATATTAAGAAGAGGTAGCAGGAATACACAGAAGAACTGTACAGAAAAGATCTTCATGACCCAGATAATCACAATGGTGTGATCACTCACCTAGAGCCAGACATCCTGGAATGTGAAGTCAAGTGGGCCTTAAGAAGCATCACTACAAACAAAGCTAGTGGAGGTGATGGAATTCCAGTTGAGCTATTTCAAATCCTAAAAATTAATGCTGTGAAAGTGCTGCACTTAATATGCCAACAAATCTGGAAACCTCAACAGTGGCCACAGGACTGGAAAAGGTCAGTTTTCATTCCAATCCCAAAGAAAGGCAATGCCAAAGAATGTTCAAACTACCACACAATTGCACTCATCTCACACGCTAGTAAAGTAATGCTCAAAATTCTCCAAGGCAGGCTTCAACAGTATGTGAACCGTGAACTTCCAGATGTTCAAGCTGGTTTTAGAGAAGGCTGAGGAACAAGAGATCAAATTGCCAACATTTGTTGGATTATCGAAAAAGCAAGACAGTTCCAGAAAAACATCTACTTATGCTTTATTGACTATGCCAAAGCCTTTGACTGTGTGGATCACAACAAACTGTGGAAAATTCTTCAAGAGATGGGAATACCAGACCACCTGACCTGCCTCTTGAGAAATCTATATGCAGATCAGGAAGCAACAGTTAGAACTGGACATGGAACAACAGACTGGTTCCAAATAGGAAAAGGAGTATGTCAAGGTTGTATATTGCCATCCTGCTTATTTAACTTATATGCAGAGTACATCATGAGAAACGCTGGACTGGAAGAAGCACAAGCTGAAATCAAGATTGCTGGGAGAGATATCAATAACCTCAGATATGTGGATGACACCATCCTTATGGTAGAAAGTGAAGAAGAACTAAAGATCCTCTTGATGAAAGTCAAAGAGGAGAGTGAAAAAGTTGGCTTAAAGTTCAACATTCTAAGATCATGGCATCCGGTCCCATCACTTCATGGCAAATAGATGGGAAAACAGTGGAAACAGTGTCAGACTTTATTTTGGGGGGCTCCAAAATCACTGCAGATGGTGATTGCAGCCATGAAATTAAAATGCTTACTCCTTGGAAGAAAAGTTATGACCAACCTAGGCAGCATATTAAAAAACAGAGACATTACTTTGCCAACAAGTGTCTGTCTAGTCAAGGCTGTGGGCTTTCCAGTGGTCCTGTATGGATGTGAGAGTTGGACTATAAAGAAAGCTGAGTGCCAAAGAATTGATGCTTTTGAACTGTGATGCTGGAGAAGACTCTTGAGAGTCCCTTAGACTGCAAGGAGATCCAACCAGTCCATTCTAAAGGAAATCAGTCCTGAATATTCATTGGAAGGACTGATGCTGAATCTGAAATTCCAATAATTTCACCACCTGATGGGAAGAACTGGCTCATTTAAAAAGACCCAGATGCTGGGAAAGATTGAAGGCAGGAGAAGAAGGGGACAGCAGAAGATGAGATGGTTGGATGGCATCACCGACTCAATGGACATGAGTTTGAGTAAACTCCGGGAGTTGGTGATGGACAGGGAGGCCTGGCATGCTGCAGTCCATGGTGTTGCAAAGAGTCAGACATGACTGAGTGACTGAACTTAACTGAACTGAAGCAAATATTAAGAAAAGGTATCAAACAAACAAAAAATCCTCACATATATTCAGTACTTTGTACAGTTAATTTTCTGTATAAAGTGAATCCAAAACACAGTATGCCTCAATTACTGGCTTACTTTTATTTGTATAAAACAGTGATTTGTTAAAATAATATGGTAGAAATTGAACCTAGTGATTTTTGATGAAAAGTTAATGCTAAAAGGAGAAATTACATTTTTGGCTCTTACTTCAGCTCAAAAATGGCTGCTAATAGGTAGATTTCATGCCCTTGGACAATATTTTAGAAGAAATTTAAGATGCCGGTAAAACTGATTGACAGTTTTAAAATTATATATATATGTATATATATACATAACAATATATACACACACTTTTTTCTTTTTAAAATTTTTATTGAAATATAGTTGATTTACAATGTTGTGTTACTTTCTGCTGTAGCAAAGTGATTTAGTTATATGTACATATATATATATCTATCTATCTATCTATCTATCTATATTCTTTTCCATGATGTTTTATCATGGGATATTGAATATAGTTCCTGTGTCACACGATAGGACCTTGTTGTTTATCCATTCTCAATACAATAGTTTGCGTCTGATAATCCTAAACTCCCAGTCCAACCTTCCCCTTGTTTCTCTTTAGTAGACAAGTTCATTTGTGAGGGATCTCTATCTTGAACTCCACGCCTGTATAACCAGTGGCCTCCTTGGCATTGCCACCTAGATCTCTAGTTGTTACATCGCATTTAGCAAGCGCAACACCAAATACTCGATGCCTCCCCCCAAACCTGCTCCTCCCACAGTCTTCTTCATTTCTGAAATGGGGACTCCATGCTTTCAATGGAAAACTCAGACCAAAAAACTTGGGGTCAAGATGCGCAGGCCTCCCCCAAATATGCCACTTTGGCATATTAATTGTATTGAATTAAAGTTACCTGAGACACAGCCAGTACAGAAAGGATACTATGACCCTCCTTTCTGTGTCCCTGAAATCAGGAGACAGGGAGACATCCTCATTGCCAGTGCTAGGGAGTTCTCTTCAGCCGTTAGAACAGTGCTTGGCACAGGGTAAGTGCTTTGTTAACAAACTCTGTTTAGTTACTTCACTGATTAGGACCCAAGCCTATTTCCTTGTCTTGTCAGTTCTTCACTCATTTATTGTTTCTTTGTCTAAAAGGTATAAAAGCTGCTTGCTCTGGTCATTTCTTTGAGCCTCACATATCTATGAATTCCTGTAAATACCAAGTCAAAATTTGATTTTCTCCTGATAATCTGTCTTACATCAATTTAGTGATGTAGACCAACAGAAAGAACCTAAAAGGATAGAGGGGAAGTCTTTTCCTCCCCAACAGTCATCACACATCCCACAGCCAGCTCCTCAGCAGATGCTGTAAGTTCTCTCTGCAGTAGGTATTCGAATCCAGCCGCTTCTCACTCTGGGTAAAAGGTAACTTGGAGCACGTCACTTCTCTGCTCACAATGGCCCAATGGCTCCATCTCACTCAAAGCCAAAGTCCTCCTCTCCAACTAGTCTCCCCATCACTCACCAGCTCCGGGAATCAGTTGACTTTTGTTTCAGGATCCCAGCCACGCTCCTGGCATGGAATGTTCCTTCCCCAGGTGTCTGGTTGACTTGCTCACTCGCCTTCTCGTGAGACCTTCCCTGATCATTCTTTTTAAAATTGCAGCCCCCCCCTGCCATCCCCTCTCTTTTATTTTCCCTCCCGGCTTTCCTGTTCTCCTCAGGGCTTGTTATCACCTAGGATACTATATGTTTCATTTACTTATGTTATTCCACCCCATACCCCCACCGTTAGAATGTCAGTTCCATGAGGGTAAGGATTTTTAGGCTGTACGCCAAAGTCTCTCCCCCTCTTAGAACTGTGTCTGGCACAGGGTGAGTGCTCAATATATGTTTGCTAATCTCCCAGATGGACTGGTAAGTGACAAACGCAAGTTGCAGAACAACGAGAATTAGCGTGATCTAATTTATGTAAAAGAACACCCACAAAGCACCACTCTGCACCTGTAGACATTCATGCATATGGATGTAAATGCACGGAATAAGGCTCTGGAAGTGTTACTGAGCCAAGTTCGCTCTGCTCACCGCGTGACAGACCAACGAATCCCAGACGAGGTGCTGAGGGAAGGAAGGGACTTCAGCTGGGGAGACAGCCAACCAAGAAGACAGCAGGCTAGTGCCTAAAAATAACCGGCTTGTCAAGGCCCAGATCTCTGTAGGCTGAAGGTCTGGATTCCAAAGTGGCAGGAAGTGTCCTTGAGTCCCTGGGCCCCAGAGCCAGGCTGCCTCCGGCCACAGAGATTGGTCCTGGGAATTCTTTCTAGAGCCTTCTCTCTGGGCTCGTTTCAGGACTTAATGAAGCTCAGGTTCTTGATGTCTCATGGCAGAAAGAATTCAGTGAGAGACAAAGTGATAGGTAAGAAGTGGATTTATTCAGATTCAGAGAGAAGCACACTCCACAGACAGAGTGTGGGCCGTCGCGGAGGGGGAGTGTGGCTCACACGCTTTTAACTTCCTGTATGTAAAAGCAACTGAACATAAGCTCATTCGGAACACCAAGAAGGAACTGGACAGCTATATACTTACTGTGCTTGACTGATTGCCTTTTCAGGAATATTCACAAGCTTTTATGAGCCATATCATAGAGAAATGTATTTTCATTAGGAGATACTTAGAAGGACTGCTGGTTTCCTTAGGGAATTTCTCAGATGATAAATACTGAACATTTTGTTACCAGCTTCTCTCTAAACGCTTCTGCCATGTGGAACTTTTGTCATGTAGAAAAGCTTTCAGGATGCATGGCAGAGAATATGATGGTATTTAATTTACTGAAGTGGAACATACACAAACACTTTGTATGTTCCAGAAAGATATTATGAACATTATCTCTATAAATATTTTGTGTCATCTTGCTATTCAGGCATTCCAAAATACCTTCAACACTAAATGTCTTCAAATACAAGCACAGCACTACTATCTCTTACAGATTCAGTATAAATATAATAATTATGAAATGAACAGCATTTTTGAGGGCAAATATAAGAGATAAACTGCAAGAGCTTCCAAGCATTGTCTAGAGGCACAGAGTTCAGCCTAAATGTTGAGAGCAAGCTCACTTTCAGAAAAATCAGAGCTCCCTTAGACTAACTCTATTTAATTCATTCAGCTCAGAAAAGCTGAAATTGCTCTGAATTGACCTGCATAAAAACTGTAGATCCTGATGTGTCTTATTGAAATGATTGCTTTGTGCTGTCTTTCATTGGACATCATGATGCTTTCCTTTTCCTTTGTACGATACTGACAGATACCCATCACACAACAAATATTCACCACTAATCGGCATTTTCTGAGCATCCCTGTGCTCTTCTGCTCCTATTGGGCTTACCAAGAATCAACTGTGTTTTAATTAAAACACAATTAGCAATTAAATCTGCTGATAATCACTATTTTAATTCTGTAGTTTAAATATTGCATAATATGGTAAAATGGGTTGGAAAAAACTTGTGGTTGCTATTACTTTTAATATGTTGAAAAACTTAATAAACACATTCAAATTAGATGCATAGCAGCAGACATACAGACTTAAGAACAAACTTATGGTTACCAGGTGGAGGGATAGATTGGGAGTTTGGGATTGACATGCACACAATGCTATACTCAAAACAAAGAACTGACAAGGACCTACTGTATAGCACAGGGAATGCTGCTCAATATTCTGTAATAATCTAAATGGGAAAAGAATCTGAAAAAAAAGTTTTATTGTTGTTGTTCAGTCACAAAGTCATGTCCCACTATTTGTGACCTCATTGACTTTAGCATGCCAGGCTCCTCTGTCCTCCATTATCTCCTGGAGTTTGCTCAAATTCATGTCCATTGGGTTGGTGATGCTATCTAACTATCTCATCCTCTGCCATCCCCTTCTCTTGTTGCCTTCAATCTTTCTCAGCATCAGAGTCTTTTCCAATGAGTCAGCTTGTCGCATCAGGTGGCCATAGTATTAGAGCTTCAACTTCAGTGACATATTTTCCAATGAATATTCAGGGTTGATTTCCTTTAGGATTGACTGATCTGATCTCTTAACTGTCCAAGAGACTGTTTCAGGAGTCTTCTCCAGCATAATTCAAAAGCATCATTTCTTTGATGCTCAGCCTTCTTTATGGTCCAACTCTCAGATCTGTATACAACTACTAGAGAAACCATAGCCATGAAGCCATGAAAACCCAAGACTGGAAGCCATGATCTTAGCTTTTTAATGTTCAGTTTCAAGCCAGCTTTTTCACTCTCCTCTTTTACCTTCATCAAGAGGCTCTTTAGTTTCTCTTTGCTTTCTGTCATTAGAGTGGTATCATCTATATATCTGAGGTTGTTGATATTTCTCCTGGCAATCATGATTCCAGCTTGTGATTCATCCAGCCCAGCGTTATGCATGATGTACACGGCATATAAGTTAAATAAGCAAAATGACAATATGTTTTGTCATACTCTTTTCCCAATTTTGAATTGGTCAGTTGTTCCATGTCCAGTTCTAACTATCACTTCTTGATTCTCATTCAGGCTTCTCAGGAGACGGGTAAGGTGGTCTGACACTCCTGTTTCTATCAGAATTTTCCACAGTTATGATTCACACAATCAAAGACTTTAGCATAGTCAATGAAGCAGAAGTAGATGTTTTTCTGGAATTCTCTTGCTTTCTCCATGATCCAACAAATGTTGGCAATTTGATCTCTGGTTCCTCTGCCTCTTCAAAACCCAGCTTGTACATCTGGAAGTTCTCAGTTCACGTATTACTAAAGTCAAGCTTGAAGGATTGCTGAAGCCTGAAAGTGAAAGTCGCTCAGTCGTGTCCATGTCTTTGCAATTCCATGGACTGTCCATGGAATTCTCCAGGCCAGGATACTGGAGTGGGTAGCTTTTCCCTTCTCCAGGGGATATTCCTGGTCCAGGAACCGACCCAGGGTCTCCTACATTGCAGCGGATTCTTTACCAACTAAGCTATCAGGGAAGTCCTGCTGAAGCCTAACTCGAAGGATTCTGAGTGTTACCTTGATAGCATGTGAAATGAGCACAATTGTATGGTAATTTGAACATTCTTTGACATTGCTCTTCTTTGGGATTGGAATGAAAATTGACCTCTTTCAGTCCTGTGGCTAACTGATGAGTTTTCCAAATTTGTCTACCTTTTGCAGCCATGAAATTAAAAGATGCTTACTCCTTGGAAGGAAAGTTATGGCCAAACTAGACAACATATTAAAAAGCAGAGACATTACTTTGCCAACAAAGGTCCATCTAGTCAAGGCTATGGTTTTTTTCCCAGTGGTCATGTATGGATGTGAGAGTTGGACTGTGAAGAAAGCTGAGCACAGAAGAACTGATGCTTTTGAACTGTGGTGTTGGAGAAGACTCTTGAGAGTCCCTTGGACTGCAAGAAGATCCAACCAAGTCCATCCTAAAGCAGATCAGTCCTGGGTGTTCATTGGAAGGACTGATGTTGAAGCTAAAACTCCAATAGTTTGGCCACCTCAAGCAAAGAGTTGACTCATTGGAAAAGACCCTGATGCTGGAAAAGATTGAGGGCAGGAGGAGAGGGGATGACAGAGGATGAGATGGTTGGATGGCATCACCAACTCAATGGACATGGGTTTGGGTGGACTCTGGGAGTTGGTGATGGACAGGGAGGCCTGACGTGCTGTGGTTCATGGGGTTGCAAAGAGTGGGACATGACTGAGCAACTGAACTGAACTAAACTGAATACATATTGAATATTAAATAGCTCAGCTGGAATTCTGTCACCTCCTCTAGTTTTGTTTGTAGTAATTTTTCCTAAGGACCTCTTGACTTCACACTTTAGGATGTCTGACTCTAGTTGAGTGACCATACCATCTTAGTTATCCAGGTCATTAAGGCCATTTTTTGTGTAGTTCTTCTCTATTCTTATAGATAGATGTTTTTGAAAAGCTGAATCACTTTGCTGTACACCTGAAGCTAACACAATGTTGCTGATCAATTACACTTCCATATAAAATAGAATATTTAAATATATATATATATATAAAGAGAAAAAAACTAGCTGTGTGCTCAGTTCAGTTCAGTTCAGTCACTCAGTCGTGTCCGACTCTTTGTGACACCATGAATCACAGCACGCCAGGCCTCCCTGTCCATCACCAACTCCAGGAGTTTACTCAAACTCATGTCCATTGAGTTGGTGATGCCATCCAGCCATCTCATCCTCTGTCGTCCCCTTCTCCTCCTGCTCCCAATCCCTCCCAGCATCAGGGTCTTTTCCAATGAGTCAACTCTTTGCATGAGGGTGGCCAAAGTATTGGAGTTTCAGCTTCAACATCAGTCCTTCCAATGAACACCCAGGACTGATCTCCTTCAGGATGGACTGGTTGGCTCTCCTTGCAGTCCAAGAGACTCTCAAGCATCTTCTCCAACACCACAGTTCAAAAGCATCAGTTCTTCTGCACTCAGCTTTCTTCACAGTCCAACTCTCACATCCATACATGACTACTGGAAATACCATAGCCTTGACTAGATGGACCTTTGTTGGCAAAGTAATGTCTCTGCTTTTTAATATGCTATCTAGGTTGGTCATGACTTTCCTTCGAAGGAGTAAGCTGTATCTAGATGTGTGCTAGACAACTCTAAATAATGGAAGGGAAATGATGAATAAAAGGCCAGAGACATTCTGCATTAAGTTGCCTGTAAAGATCTTAATGTTCTTGTTCTACTTTTAAGAGTTATAAACTATAAATCTTAGGATAATTTTTTATGATTTTGGTTTAGGCAAGAAAGGCAACTGGAGTATTTAATCACAGATTTTTAACCAAAGCAGTCTTAAGTCTTTCAATCTAAAGATTGCAAATGACTGTAAATACATAGATGTTAAGTTAAAAAAATGGAAATGTGTATCTTTCTTTTGTTAATACCTGTTTTAGGTGACTTTCAATTAAACAATCCACTTCATCTTTCTATCCTATTGGGTAGGAAAGATGTTATGACATTACTTAAATTTGGTTTCCCTTGTGGCTTAGCTGGTAAAGAATTCACCTGCAATGCAGGAGATCTGGATTTGATCCCTGAGTTGGGAAGATCCCCTGGAGAAGTGAAAGGCTACCCACTCCAGTATTCTGGCCTGGAGAATTCCATGGACTGTATAGTCCATGGGGTCACAAAGAGTCAGACACGACTGAATGACTTTCACTTTCATACTTTCATAAACTTGGTGAAGCATTACCAGCCTGCCAAGACTCTTAGCATTGATATTTGACTTACTAATTTTTTGTCTTAAACAGTATTTGTCCGCACCTAATGCCCTATTGTATAGCATAGTGTATTGTATAAAATATCATATGATAAACCATAATGAAAAGAGAATACAAATAATGTATGTATATACATTATTATACGTGTGTGTGTGTGTGTGTGTGTGTGTGTGTGTGTGTGTGTGTATACATTTGGCTGAGACTCTTTGCTACCCAAAGGTCTGTGGCCTACCAGGCTCCTCCATCCCTGGGATTTTTCCAGGCAAGAATACTGGAGAGGGTTGCTATTTCCTTCTCCAGAGGATCCTCCTGACCCAGGGACTGAACTGAGGTCTCCTACATTGTAGGTAGATCCTCTACCATCTGAGCCACCAGCAAAGTCCTAAAATATCTTATGATAAACCATAATGAAAAAGAATACAACAAAGAATGTAAGTGTGTGTGTGTGTGTGTGTGTGTGTGTGTGTGTGTGTATTTGGCTGAGTCACTTTGCTGTGCAGCAGAAATTAATACAACATTGTAAATCAACTATGCTTCAATAAAATAAATTAAAAAAGAAAAGCATTTGTTTCTTTGTGACTTGATGCCTTATGTGGACCAGCTGCTATCCCTAGCGGTAATTTGTGCTAAAGTTACCATACCCAAGTGAGTCCCATGTCAGAGCAGGTAAGACAGATCCAGTCCTGATGAGGGTCTTGTCTCTTGGGACAAAATGGATGGAACCAGAGGGCCATGTGTGGTTGTGATCTGGCATATGGCAATGCTCAATAGATGTTGGTTGAAATAAATGTCCTTAAATGTCTCAGTGGAAAGTTACTCACTCATCATTTATTTGTATTTGAAAATGTGATTGCTTCTATAACTTTTTAAGGCTGACATTGTTGTAGGAATGAATTTTTAAAAAATTTCCCATTCTGTTATAGATTAAACAAATATTGACAAATTCTAAGCTTTATCTCTATGTATAAATTGACAATGATTTTTATATCACTCATTGTATAAGTGAACCTTATTATCGGTCTTGGGATCTTCATTATAGAACAAACAAGTATTTTACTTAGAGCACACAACTAGACTTACACTCCCCATAGGTTCAAGTCACAAAAATGTCCTTTTCCAGCAGCGTGACTTAGGCAATGCATTTATAATTGTTTATTCGTATTTTTGTTTGTGCTGGGTCTTCACTGCCCACAGGCTTTTCTCTAGCTGCTATGAGCAGGGGCTGTTCTCTAGTTGCAGTGCACAGGCTTCTCACTGCACTGGCTTCTCTTGTGGAATACGGGCTCTACGGGCCTCCGGAGCCGGGGCACGTGGGCACCGTACTTGTGGCTCCAGGGCTCTGGAACACTGGCTCAGTAGACAGAGTGCACGGGCTTAGTTACTCTGCGGCATGTGCGATCTCTCTGGATCGGGAATAGAACCTGGTGTCTCCTGCATTAGCAGGCAGATTCTTTACCACTGAACCACCAGGGAAGCCTCTAGGGAATGTATCTAATCTTCTTTTCCTAGCCTCATTTTCCTCACCTATAAAATGTCAGTGACTTTGTATTACAGGTAATGCATTCTGTGAGATTTAACACACTATCACTGCAGATGTTATGCAGTTGCTTTGACTGGGAGTGCTAATGTGGTTTAAGAAAACAAAACTTTGTGTATCCATCTGAAAGTGAAAAGCAAAAGTCGCTCAGTCATGTCCAACTCTTTAGACCCCATGGATTTCTCTAGTCCATGGGATTCTCTAGGCCCTGAATATTGGAGTTGATAGCCTTTCTCTTCAGCAGGGGATCTTCCCAACCCAGGGATGAATCCAGGTCTCCTGCATTGCAGGCAGATTCTTTTCCAGCTGAGCCAAAAGGGTATCCATCTGAAGCTAATGTTTAAATAGCTTTATAATGCCTTTCTATAGAAGGAACACATAATTACTTTTTAATTATAGTTTAACTTAAACAAGAATCAAATTCTTATTCTTTAGAGTTAATACAAGGGCAATTGTCTTATTTTAGCTGTATAGGCTCCATAAGAGTACTTCTCTCTAGAACTATTTTTAATAATTCAGATTTTCAGTGTGAACTAGAATACTGGATAGAGCATCATGAGACTTGGTTTCTATTTTCTGACACTGTAACTAATTTGGTATTCTTTTGGGACAAGGCATTTGACCTCTTTTTAGTTTAGTTTAACCAGCTGTAAATTGTTATAAAAATGATTTCTGGCAGAGAAAATCTGCAAAGTTACTTTTACTAGGGAAAATATAGTTAAAATATTATGAATAATTTTTTAAAATTAGAAGAAGGTTAATTAAAAAAAAAAAGAAGTTACTTCCTGTTATAAGTGAATGTCTAGGTGCATAATCCCCTTGCACTGTAAGTACTTGCAAAGATATATTTCTGGAATAGATAGAATCAATATTAATTGTTAATTTCTCTTTCACTTAGAAACACCTGGGAGAACTCTTTGGCTTCCTTTTAAGGACATTTTAAAACAGCAAAAGGCTAAAAGGCGCTGTCTTTTTTCCTTTTGTTAGTAAGACAATGGCAAGACTGAAGTCCTTAGGGGATGATGTGAGAACCTCCTGTGTTTCAGCGGGGCTTGGCTGCTGGTGCCTGATCTTTTCTTGTTAAAATTGGTCAGACTAGAAACGAAGGATAGAGGATGTCTAAGTCCGTTGCCTCCTGTTGCTGTTGTTCAGTCACTAAGTCATGCCTGGCTCTTTGCAAACCCATGGACTCTAGCACTCCAGGCTTCTCTGATCACGGGGTTTTCCAGGCAAGAATACTGGAGTGAGTTGTCATTTCCTTCTCCAGGATATCTTCCTGACCCAGGGATCGAATTTGTGTCTCCTGCACTGGCAGGGAGATTCTTTACCACTGAGCCACCAGGGAAGCCCAGTTGCTTTCCTGAGGCTCCTTCAAACTTAAAAAACAAAAATTAACATGTCCTCACCACTCTTGCTTATGGTGCTTTTTCCTTTGCTAATCCCTGGCATTGAAGTCACCCTCCAGATGAGATGGTCCCATGGAATGGAAAACAGTTAGACTTCTCTAAAAACCAGGGATTGATCAGAGGTGCAAGTACATTTATCAATATCGACCACATTTCAATTTTTACATTTGCTAATTCACTTTAAAAAAGGAGACACTATTTGCAAACATCACAGCTAAAATTGCTAACTTGAGGTCTAAATAATTCATATTGCTTGTCAGTTCCTATTTCTAACTCAGGAAACATTGCTCATGTCCAACCCCAGCCTGTTAGAAGGAGGCCTGGGAGAGTTTCAGAGTGTGTTTTCAGAGTACATGATGGCATCACACTTTATTTCTCTCCTTGACCATTTTTAGTTACCAAAGTCTCTGGGAAACTGAAGTAGCCAAGTTTTACATCAGAGATGAAAAGATTTCCAGATTAGTCCTGGGTCTCCAGAGAGTACCTAAAGGGCTTAATAATATTAGTGTATGTTTATTATTAGTCAGTCCTCTAAAAGTTTAGTGCTTTATATTTTAATAACAATAATAAAGAATTTTTGTTTTTCTGAGAAGTTAAAATGTTAAAAGTAAATTCACTATCTGCAAAAAAAGAGAAAGAGTACAGAAAAAAAAAAAAAAAAAAAAAAAAACACATCTCAAAGGTAAGAATAAAGGACTAAAATAAAAGTTTTGATAAAACAAATATACAATGTTTAAAAATTGTGACTAATTTTCCAAAATTAAATGAAAGCTAATTTAAAAAAAGAAGGTACATTCTGTTGTAAGTGAATGGATAGGTGCATAAACCTTTGCACTATAATTGTTTGCAAAGATATGTCTGGTATAGATAGAATTAACGTTAATTGTTAATTTCTCTTTCCTTTCAAAGGAAACACATAGGAGAAATCTTTGGCTTCCATTTAAGGGCATTTTAAAACAGTAAAAGTCAAAAGGGCCTTTTACTTTTTTTTCTTTTGTTAGTAGAACAACAACTGCAAAGACCTATATGAGTTTAATGAAATGAAAGAGGATTTATTCCTCTTCACTAGCTTTCCAGGTGGCACAGTGGTAAAGAATCCTCCTGGCCAATGCAGGAGATGCAAGAGATGCAGGTTTGATCCCTGGGTTGGGAAGATCCCCTGGAGGAGGAAATGGCAACCCACTCCAGTATTCTTGCCTGGAGAATCCCATGGACAGAGGAGCCTGGCAGGTTACAGTCCATAGGGTCACAGTCAGACATGACCGAAGTGACTTCACACACACACATGTATTCCTCTTCAGCTTACCCCAAGTTCCACTGCCTACTCTAAATGCCCATCCTGTCTTTTGTGGCTTAACAGAATTGACAATCTCTGATTGAAATCCTATTTTTATATAATCCAAAATTTGTTAGGGTCACCTCTCTAGCAGGAATTCTGCCCTAGAAGTTTCTAATGAACCCAGAAAAGACATCAAGAACAATTTTTTTCCAAGCTGGTGAAGAAGAATCATAAATTATTCTTTTCTAAATTGAGCTTTAGTACTTCTAGTCAAGTGTAACTTATGTAAACTTTCAAATATACTTACATGTTCCCCTACAAGTAGTTTAGGTGAGTCATTAGAACTCATGCTATTTACCTAGTTATTTAACTTCAGAGAAACTGAATGGTAATAGTGAAATACTTCAGGAACACTTGACTAGGATACAGCAGTATTTTTGACATGTCAAAGTAACATTAAGTCTGTTGTAATATGCGATGAAAATTTCAGGATACTGTGTCTTCCTTAGTAAATTTAGGACATGAATTCATACTAAATTCATATACACACATTGCATTTCTAAAAAGTGATTCATCTCATTTAAATATATAGGAAAAATGATTATAGCAATTAGGATGAAACAGAAGACTTGGTGCTTCAGGTCTGCTGCTATAAATAATTTACTTGAAAATAGAACTTGGAAAAAAAAATGGGAGAGGTAAAAAACTAAAACACTTTAAAGTAAATGTGAACTATGTCTGTGTATTCCAAGCTTCAGAAATATGTGAAAATTGTGCAATACATTTTAACTATCCCAAAGAGTAGTCAGAACTCCATTTTACAAAAATATAGAGCATCAGAGAGGTTTTGCTTGCTTTTAGAAGTCTAGCTTAATTGTTATAATTCAAACTGAAAGAAATAATAAATAGGAGAGTCAAATTTTCCTTATTAACAGCTAAGTTGTTATTTAGTCATAAATTAACTAATTTCTGTTTAATGCTTTTTGGTTACTAAAATTCTTGTGGTTAAGCTGTTCACTGAACAGTGTTGTGAATAGCATAATAGAAGTTCTAATGTCATTTAATGGGATTTCAGCTCATTTTGTAGCCATCCTTACAGGTTGGGCAGTTTAGTTTGTCTGCATCTTTTCAAAGATTGATTCAATGATCTTTCCTTAGACCAAATAAATAAATAAAACCTTGACAAAAAAGTGTGTGTGTGTGGATTGTATGTTTATGTTATTAAAACTCTGTGTATCATGTTTCATATTTATATAAAGGGAGTAATAGTATACAACATAACTTAAATGACATCTTTGAGACTTAAACAGGATAATGATTATAAAATGCCTCCTTATAATAGGTATAAAATAAATTTATATACTTTAATTAATGTTGCAATTAGAAGTGTTTATTAATGTTCAAAAATCTGAGCCCCTATTTTGTAGCAGATATGGATATACTAAAACTTACTTTGTATATTCTCAGTAGTCCATAACTGAGTCCATAATTCATAAACTCATAATTGATAAGTAATATATAATTTGCATACTATATCATAATGCATGCTTGAATTTTTACAGACAAACCTTTCTGGAAAATTCATGTAGTACTATAGAAATGAACTTAAAAATATTTATCTTAGCTAGAGTAAGTGGATTCTTAGCTTGAGTTAAGAATTCTCATTAAAAAATTACTATGGATAAAGAAAATATTATATATTTCTTTCATTTTTTATTCATTCTTTTTCTCTCTCTAATTCTTCCCTTTATATTCTCTTTAATGTAATTAATTTTTTTTCTTTCTTTACTCCTTCCTTCCCCCTCTCTTCTTTCCTATTATTATGGCTATTATTGCTCAAAGATGATGGTTATTATCTTATTAGATGGTTATTATTGCTCAAAGGCTGACCCACAATTTACCTCCTCTGCATACTTCAGAACTGGGGTTTATGAATACAACATATTTCCTTATATGGATATCTTCAGAACAGCAAAACATACCCTGTTCTTGCATAAAGACATGGCTTTCCAAAGAAGCCTAGTAGGGGACTGATTGGATTTTTGTTCTTCTAATGTGTATTTTATTTGGGGCTGCTGCACTTGTTAGCACTGTTGAGTTGCATCTATGTTAAATTTATTTTCTAGCTTAATTCAAGAACTTTGGAATATAATTAAGATGATTTTGTAAAAATACCTGTTTTTACTATGTGGACCTCTGAATGCCATGTTGGATTCATCTCTGTCAGTGGGGAAATACTGAACAGTTCTAACTTGGTTTGAAATTTTGCTTTTTATTGTATATCAGAGATCTTAATTACTAAAATAAATGATACAATTCAGAATGATTATGTAGAGGTTGGGTTAAAAGTTATGTGGGCCAGAATTGCAATCTTTGTAACCAAAGGATGATTGAGTTACAAGCTGTATCAGTTGTATATCAGCCTCCTATATATCAGATTGAATAACCTTTTCTAGAATGGGAATGTGATAAATTACTACTAGATTGTGAGGCAGTATATTTGGGCTTACCAAGTGGTGCAGCTGTAAAGAATCTGCTTGCCAATGCAGAAGAAGAAAGATATGTGGGTTCAGTCCCTGGGTTGGGAAGATCCTCTGGAGTAGGAAATGGCAACCTGCTCCAGTATTCTTGCCTGGAAAATTCCATGGACAGACAAGACTAGAGGGCTACAGTTCATGAGACTGCAAAGAGTCAAATATGCCTGAGTGACTGAGCACACACACGCATATTTGGAAGTTAAATGACCCTGAAGACAAGATAGCTGCATTCATCGATCAAACTACTAATGAGTTGAATTAGTCAGTGTTTGATTAGTAAAGCAGCCAACATTCAAGGTGTGTCAAGTGAGAATAAGTTTAATGTAAGAAACTGGTTACTTGCAGAATATTTGGAAGATCAGAGGAGGGCAAGTCAAGAGAAACAACCACTGTTATACTAAAAATCAAGAAACTGCATGATTCCCAGGGAAGCAGTGCCTGTGGCACCAAGCTCTTGAAGAACTGAAGTAGAGAATACCCAGAAGATGATGCAAATGTACACTTGTCATTTATCCAGACCACTGAATGTCGCTGCCAAAGAGAATAATGGTGTCATCTTCTCTGCTGCCAAAGCTTCTCACTGACAGACTGTAAACTGCAACTCTGCTGGTAGGAGTTTCCATCAGCAGAATGTCCTGTGGTCCAGGGGAGAGCCTGAAGATGGACGATGTTGTCCATGTGACACTAGCTGGTCTCGTGAGAGTTGTCCACACACGGTTGGAGTAATGCGTCTAAGTCTGGGGGCCTTGGAATTTCCCATCATTGGTCTGTGAATGCTCACTATCTATTAGACCTGTAGGATATATTGATCCAGGGAGGTGTTAGCTCTCTTTTCTTTATTTTGCACTGGATGATGGTGAAACAGAGATTTTATGATGCCTTAAAAAATTGTACTCATGTTAACAAAACCTAGAAGTAAGTGAGGATAAAATGAGTGATATTTATATAGTTCTACAGAAACAGGCCAGTGTATTTATTTAACATCTTTATTTTACATCAATTTTAGATATATAGAAAAACTGTAGATAGTACAGAGAGTTACCATATGCTTTCATCCAGTTTTCCTTATAATTAGTAACTTACATACACATGGCTCATTTGTTTTAACTGATGGACCAGTATTGATGCATTATTATTAAATATTAAACGAAAGCCCATACTTGATTCTTATCTCCTAAGTGTTAGCATAGCATCTTTTTCTCCAGGATCCCATCCAGGACACCACATGACATTTAGTTGCCAAGTCTATTTAGGCTCCCCTTGACTGTGTTAGTTTCTCAGACTTCCTTTGTTTTTTATGATCATGACAGCTGTGATGAGTCAAATTGGTCAGATATATTGTACTATGCTTCCCAACTAGAATTTGTCTGATGTTTGTCTTATGATTAGATGGGAGTTACAGGTTTTTCAGGAGCAACACTACAGAGGTACACACTATTGTGATTTACATGAAAGGATACATGACTATCTTGATTTATCACTGTTAGTTTTGACCTTGATCACACACTGAGATTTTGTCATATTTCATCACTTAGTCTTCCTCCCTCCCATACTGTACTTTTTAGAAAAAAATTATGCAACCCATGTGAGTAGGGAGTTATATTCTTCCTCCATGAGGACACAGTATTTACACAAATTATTCGAAATTCTTTTATGTGGGAGATTTGTCTCTTCTTCCCTCGTGTATTGACTTAGTCAATTGTTAACTTATATCATTATTTACTCATTACATTTTATAGCTTGGGTTACAAGCCAATGCTATTTATTTACTGTGTTGCTCACACAGCTCCAGCTTTGGCCTTTGGGAGCTCTTTAAGTCAGAGCATTTGCCATAATACCATCATTGTGGGCTTTCTCTTGTTTTGAGCACTATCTTACTTTCTGTCACTACAAGATTCTTCAGGCTCCTCTTGTGTATTTCCTACCCTATTTCTAAGATTAGCATTTCTTTCAGGAGCATTGATTACTTTGATTGGAGAATGGTATTAGAGACTAAGATCTATATAATATTAAGTGAAGTCAGTCAAACAGTAATATCATATGATATTACCTATATGTGGAATCTAAAAATGATCCAAATGAAATTATTTACACAACATGAATAGACTTATAGACTAAGAAAACAAACTTATGGTTACCAAAGGGGAAAGGTGGGGGGAGGGATAAATTAGGAGTTTGGGATTAACATATACATACTATTATATATAAAATAGATAATCAAAAGGACATATTATATAGCACCGGGAACTATACTCAATTTCTTGTAATAACTTTTAAGAGAAAAGAATCTAAAAAGAATATATATATATATATATAGGCTATATGTACTATATATGTGTGTGTGTGTGTGTGTGTGTGTAGGCTCACCAGGTGGTGCTAGTGGTAAATAACCGCCTGCCAATGCAGGAGATGTAAGAGGCATGGTTTCAATCCCTGGGTGGCAAAGATCTCTTGGAGGAGGACATGGCAACCCTCTCCAGTATTCTTGCCTACAGTCCATGGGGTTGCAAGGAGTTGGACACGATTGAAGCCACTTAGCATGCATACAAGCAACATACATACATAATAGTACAGAAGAACTTATTTGCAAAGCAGAAATAGGGACATAGCTGAAGAAAACAAATTTATGGATACCATGGCATGGAGGGGTGTGGGAAGAAATGGGAGATTGGGATTGACATAGATGCACTACTATGTATAAGAGATAATTAACGAAAACTTACTGTATAGCACAGGGAACTCTATTCAGTGCTCTGTGGTGACCTAAATGGGAAAGAAATCCAAAGAAAAGAGGGGATATATGTATACATATAGCTGATTCACTTTGCTATAGAGCAGAAACTAACACAACATTGTAAAGCAATTATACTCCAATAAAAATTAATTTAAGGAAAGGTAGGGAGGGTGAGAATACAGGGGGCCCTGAGTGCTTGGCTAGGGGTTTTCAGTACAGGCACCACAGAAGGTTCCCAGCAGGAAGCTCAGACCAGAGTTGTGTCCCCCAGCACCGGCCACCTGGTGGGGTCTGGATGGACTCCAGCTTGGAGTTAGGGAAGCTGAAGATAGGGGTGAGGCGGTAACACTTGAGATGACCTAGCTGAGGAGCTGAAGGCTGAATGCTGGGGACAGCAGAAACGGCAGGGGTGAGTGGGGGCCCAGAGAGGCAGGACGGTCAGCCTGGCAAATGACACAGGGAGTCAGAGAGATCTGCCCAGGCCAGTCCTGTGACTAGAGGGCCATTAACAGGGCAGGCAGGGGCAGGTGAAGCTGGGGGTGAGTTCTGGACAGACTGCATTTGAGGTACTTGTGAGGTAATGTCAGACTGGAGTGTTAAAAATAGAATACTAAAGCTAGACAAATGGCCTGAATAGGAGGCAGCTGAGGGAAGGTTGAGTCTTCAAGGATGTTAAGTCAGCATTTACAGAAGATAAACTCGGAAAGTAAACACAGAATGGAGGTGTTCTGGGAGGGAATATTATACGATCATTTCTGACAATATGACTTCACTTTGTTTAGAAAAACTTTGTACTGAAATTGATGGGGGCCTATAACATGTCAGGATGGGACATTCCAGTCAAGTGAGCGGGATTAGAAGATAAATTAATAAGTGTGATAAGATTTTGTTGTTTACCATATCCCAATTTCCACTAAAGCAGTGGTTTTCCATGTGTTGTTGCTGGGAAACTGGGACCTGATCATCTCGGCACCACTCTAGGTCTTTTGAACAGAAACGCTGAGGTGGGCCCAGAACTTTCCAGGTCATTCTGATGCATGCTGAAGCTTGAGAGCCAGGGCACAGAGCTGTGGGCACCTGCAGATAACCCACTGCCCTGAGTAGCAGGAAACAGAGCAGTGGTCCCGGGAACATGGACTCAGGGCCAACAGCAGGTCGCCCCTCTTTTCCCGTCACACAGTGGGGGGGGGATGTAATTGACTCCTTGGCCTTTCTAATCTGGCACAAAGGAAACTCAGCTCTCACCATCTTTCTTAATGATGCCCAGTCCCCTCTTCATCCTTCCTGTGTGTTGTGGGTTGAGTTGTGCCCCCCTCATCCCTGCAATATATGTGGAAGTCCTAACCCCCAGTATCTCAGAATGTGACTTATTCGGATATAGACCCTTGATCATAGAGTTGATCAAGTTAAGATTAAGTTACTGACTAGGTCTTATTTTTGTAGGATTGATATCCTTAAATAACAAAGGTAATTAGTACAGAGAGACAGACATAAACAGAGGGAAGATGACATAAAGACCTCCAGGAGGAAGACAGCCATGTGACTGGAGTGTTACATCTACAACCCAAGAAGCACCAAGGATTGCCAGTGGACCCCGGAAGCTGGAAGAGGCAGGGATGCATTTTCCCCTAGAGCCATCAGAGAGAACATGAGCTCAGTTGACACCTCGATCTTGGACTTCCAGCTTCCAGAACTCTGAGACACTAAATTCTGTTGTCCAAAGCTACCCAAGTTTTGGGACTTCATTATGGCAGGGTTAGGAAACAAAGGCACTGCTATAAATTCTTTAGTCGAGCTGCTGACTCTCAGTTACATCTGAAACTATTTGGTATTAGAAGGGAAAGAAAGGACACCCACAAAAATGTACAATCAAATACCCCTGGCACTGTGGATGGAGAAGCCTTTTTAGGAATGAGGAAGCTTCCAAGAAAGGTCAGTTTCTGGATGGAAGTTCTGGTTATAAAGCTTGACCAACCATACACAGGTAAAAACTTGATTATTCTGAATATATGTTCTATTAGTTTAAATTTTATATTGTTTCAAAGACATAATTGCCGGGTCCAGCCTCAGCAGGATCCAGGGGGTACCCTCAGGATGAACGGCGTCGGCGAGAGAGAGAGAGAGACAGATGAGACCAGCCTTGATAGGGCCAAGTCTGAGAGAGAGAGAGAGAGAGAGAGAGAGAGAGAGAAAGAGAGAGAGAGAGAGAGAGTGACCAGACGGGGGGTGCAGCAGAGTCTGGCAAATCTTTATTTTTTTACCATAGCTTTTATATTCTAAGTTAGTACATTTTTTAAGGGGAAGATAATTTAATGTTACATCAGCTTGTCCTACACAAAACCAGGGTGTTTTCTGCATACTTCTTTGTGAGAGTCTTGTACATTATCTTCTGGCCTTGGGGCCTATTGACATTTTATGACCTAGGTGAATGCAAAGCTGTTTTCCGTAATCTATTCTTTAATGAACACAAAGGTCAGTCCTTTTGCAGAAGTTATCAGTTAAATTTATCTAAAAGGTTTACCACACAAAGACTGCAGCTCCAGTGAGGCAGCCCCTGTTTAGCATTCCTGGTTAAAATTAACAATTCTAAACTCTTATTTTTCTAAATCTTTAACTATAACCACTTTTAGAATAATATTTTATGTTCTCTAATAGGGCTTCCTCACCCCTGAAGGGCTCTGTACCTATTAGGGCCTTTTGTGTGATCAGGTTCTTTATGCTGTTTATGATTAAGGTGTTGTGAGCAGTCATGTGCATTAGTACGCATTTGCCAAGCAGGCTAGAATGCCAGCAAAGGGGTCTAAATTGAAACACTCCTTTCATCCTGGATAATCTTACAGGATACCACCATCCGGGGGACATGTTGATTAAAGTTCTAAGTTGATTCTGTTTGGAGAGAGATCAGGGAAGGCCTTCTACCCATGTCACAGAAATTAGGGAGTAGTCTAATATAGCAAGCATCAGAAAGACAGAGATCATCTTTAAGGTGAGCGCTGGGGCAGCTTTTCGAAATCCCTGAAGTCCTGATCTGCCTTGCTTGTCAGGTCTTCTCCTCATGACCTTGTCATGGGTGGGATCTTGTGTGCTGGCTCCCGGCACATAATATTCAGACATTCCCAGGCAAACACAGCCTGGGATTGTACTGCCTGTAGGGAGTTGGGATGTAACACAAAGCATACCTCTTACAACCACAGAGAAGGGAAGGCAGGTACTATACCTACACAGCCGGGTGTTAGAAGTTAGGCTAATGCTTCCACTTTAGGCTTACTTTTCTTAAAGTGAATGAGAGTTGTTGCCACACTTACTCCCTTGAGTTCAAGTTATAGCTGAAAGTTTCATAAACTGTGAAAGCAATCTTATTTTATCTACTCTATTGCTGGAGAAGACACTTGAGAATCCCTTGGACTGCAAGGATATCAAACCAATCAATTCTAAAGGAAATCAACCTTGAATATTCATTGGAAGGACTAATACTGAAACTCCAATACTTTGACCACCTGATGTGAAGAGCCAATACATTGGAAAATACTCTGATGGAGATATTCAGGAGATAAAATATCCTGAAGGAGAAGGGGGCAGCAAAGAATGAGGTGGTTAGGTAGCTATCAGCAACTCAATGAGCATGACTTTGAGCCAAACTCTGGGAAAGTGTGCAGGACAGGAGGCCTGGCATGCTGCAGTCCATGGAACTGCAGAGTTTGACACAACTTACTGAAAACAACAATGATATAAATATTCATTAATTAAAGAGATAGGGCTTAGAGGGCATCGATAAAAACATGCAACTGTAAAATACCCCAAATACATCTAATAGCAGTTTTCAGGGCTAATTTAGAAAGACAGACTTCAGTGAAGACTTCAAGCGGCTGTACTGTTGGCCATGAGAGAGAGAGCTGTTCCTTCAAGGCAGAGGCGAGGCTAAATATTAGGAATTGTGAATAGTGTTTGCAATGGTGGAGCTCTTAATTAGCCTACTGCAAGATGCAGACAAACTATGCTAGCAAAAGTTTCCAAATGTCCCTAAAAAAAAAAAAAAAAGAGAGAGAGAGAAAAAGAAACTCATATAACCATAACTATCTCCTATTCCTTTCAGTTAATTAATTAATTAATTCAACAAATATTTACAATGTCAGCTATTTGCTCACATGTGGTAGGTCATGGAGATAGCAGTGAAGAAGATCAGATCAACCCTCCTCAGTTGAGCTCATATTTTAGCAAATTATTTTTAAAAACTTTGTGATTTACCCCTTCTCTTGTCTTAAAACTGCCCATATCTGGGTGAGATGAGGTAAGTCAGGGATTTAGAGTGAAGTAGGAGACAGATTGGGCTATAAAGTTGGACTATATATACAGTTGGACTATAAAGAAAGCTGAGTGCTGAAAAATTGATGCTTTTGAACTGTGGTGTTGGAGAAGACTCCTGAGAGTCCCTTGAACTGCAAGGAGATCCAACCAGTCCATCCTAAAGGAGATCAGTCTTGGATGTTCATTGGAAGGACTGATGCTGAAGCTAAAACTCCAGTACTTTGGCCCTCCTGATGTGAAGAACTGACTCCTTGGAAAAGACATAATATGGAATGTATGAGAAGTTCTGGGAAAGATTGAAGGCAAGAGGAGAAGGGGACGACAGAGGATGAGATGGCTGGATGGCATCACCAACTCAATGGACATGAGTTTGAGTAAGCTCTGGGAGTTGGTGATGGACAGGGAGGCCTGGTGTGCTGCAGTCCATGGGGTTGCAAAGAGTCAGACATGACTGAGTGACTGAACTGAACTGAGGAGACAGATGGACCTCTGGGCAGAGCAGCTGGAATTTGTTAAATGGAGTAAATTGGAGTTTTGTTTCCCCTAGACACTTCAAGGGCAAAATTAGTGGCAGGAGCTGAGCTCTGCTGGAATAAAGAGAAAAGATGACATATCAGGCACTCAGGACCTCTGGAAAATCTCCCTGACAGCACGTGTACAGAAAGACTTCTCAGGGGTCAAAAAAGGAGAGAGCTCCGTCCCATTAGTGTTGTTAAACCTCCCACAAGCCTCTACACTAGAATTCATCTTGGCAAAATGATGCACACACATATTGGGAAGGATCCTAGAGCAAGTCAACTATGGAAAAGAAATAAGATAATTGGCCAAAAGTAAAAGTTGATTCATTGGAAAAGACCCTGATGCTGGGAAGGATTGGGGGCAGGAGGAGAAGGGGATGACAGAGGATGAGATGGCTGGATGGCATCACCGACTCGATGGGCATGAGTTTGAGTAAACTCCGGGAGTTGGTGATGGACAGGGAGGCCTGGCATGCTGCAATTCATGGGGTCGCAAAGAGTCAGACACGACTGAGTGATTGAACTGAACTGAAAAAAAGGTCCAGAAGAAATGCCCTGTATAAATAACTTAGTTCAGTTCAGTTCAGTTCAGTCGCTCAGTCGTGTCTGACTCTTTGCGACACCATGAACCGCAGCATGCCAGGCCTCCCTGTCCATCACCAACTCCAGAGTCTACCCAAACCCATGCCCATCGAGTCGGTGATGCCATCCAGCCGTCTCATCCTCTGTCATCCCCTTTTCTCCTCCTGCCCCCAATCCCTCCCAGCATCAGGGTCTTTTCCAATGAGTCAACTCTTTGCATGAAGTGGCCAAAGTATTGGAGTTTCAGCTTCAGCATCAGTCCTTCCAATGAACACCCAGGACTGATCTCCTTTAGGATGGACTGGTTGGATCTCCTTGCAGTCCAAGGGACTCTCAAGAGTCTTCTCCAACACCATAGTTCAAAAGCATCAGTTTTTCTGTGCTCAGCTTTCTTCACAGTCTAACTCTCACATCCATATACATGACCACTGGAAAAACCATAGCCTTGACCAGATGGACCTTTGTTGGCAAAGTAATGTTTCTGCTTTTTAATATGCTCTCTAAGTTGGCATAACTTTCCTTCCAAGGAGTAAGTATCTTTAAATTTTGTGGCTGCAGTCACCATCTTCAGTGACTTTGGAGCTTCAAAAAATAAAGTCTGACACTGTTTCCACTGTCTCCCCATCTATTTCCCATGAGATGATGGGACCAGATGCCATGATCTTAGTTTTCTGAATGTGGAGCTTTAAGCCAACTTTTTCACTCTTATCTTTCCCTTTCATCAAGAGGCTTTTTAGTTCCTCTTCACTTTCTGCCATAAGGGTGGTGTCATCTGCATATCTGAGGTTATTGATATTTCTCCTGGCAATCTTTATTCCAGGAGAATCTAGATGAATCTTGTGCTTCATCTAGCCCAGCATTTCTCATGATGTACTCTGCATATAAGTTAAATAAGCAGGGTGACAATACACAGCCTTGACATACTCCTTTTCCTATTTGGAACCAGTCTGTTGTTCCATGTCCAGTTCTACTGTTGCTTCCTGACCTGCATACAGGTTTCTCAAGAGGCAGGTCAGGTGGTCTGGTATTCCCATCTCCTTCAGAATTTTCCAGTTTATTGTGATCCACACAGTCGAAGGCTTTGGCATAGTCAAGAAAGCAGAAATAGATGTTTTTCTGGAACTCTCTTGCTTTTTCAATAATCCAGCGGATATTGGCAATTTGATCTCTGGAAATGAATTAACCACCTCCTTATTGTACTTCTCCTCATCAGGGAGCATGACACAACCTATCACTATGTATGTGTTTCTACCTTACTCTGTGTTAAATAAATAACTCTTTATCTATATGCTTTTCCACACATTGTGCTGTATCTCTGATAATAAAGCTTATACCTGTTTTTGAGAAATTCATTTTTCAAACTGGGGTGAGAGTCAGGCAATTTTGCTCCTAGCCTCTAGTCCCTTATGAGCTGCTGGCTTGGATTCCTGATTGTCATCCAGGCTACCCAGGTTCAATTCATGGGCAGGGAACTAAGATCTTGCTTCAGGACCACTCATTGCTGTCACTCAGAGAACAAAAGGACAAATCACATTTTCTTTCTTAGTGACACCAAGCATCCCATTGAGGAAATTAGGAGTCACGGTTCTAAGCATGGAATTTTGCCCAATATAAAAGATATTTCTAAACATTATTTCCATTTTTTCCATTTTATGGTCTTTACTCCACTTATGGAATTTTGTGACTTTTTCATGACACTCAAACTACAGAAACGTTTTCCATACATTACAGTACTCAAGAAAGTCCTCATAGACTTGAATTTTCAGAGTTGGTGGGTACTTAGCATGGATCTAGTTTAACTTTCAAATAATCTCTTTTCAATAAAAATAAAAGCTATTAACTACATATAAGTCTATTTGTATCTGATGTCTTCATATTGTAAAAACCAGAAGTAATTAAAAGTGTGGGCAGCTTCTACATGTCTGGTTAATACAGAGACACTAGAGTCACGTGACTTGAGAAGTTGTTTTTCTCAGGCAATAGTTGTTTTGTTTTTTTATCTTAGCTTTATAAGTGCCCAGGAGCCTGTAGCATCATGCTTTCTCTGAGGAGCACTAAGTCGACCCTCCACATTGAGAAGGTGGGGCAGCCCCAGGGAGACAGTAGAACCCTCTTCCCAGGAGAGGCAGCTGCCCAGGCATGGTTCAGAAAACTTGGTATGTGCCGAGAGACTCAGACCTTAGAAACCAGTCACCAGCCCAAGCAACCCACTGGACTTTTTAATATATAAAGCTGTAGTAATTTAAAGTACAACTGCTTGTTGATTTAAGATGGTCATAAAATCATCTTTCAATAAAGTGAAAATGTGGATAAGAGTAGTGTTTTACAAAGAGTTCTGATATTGTTCAAACTGACTGGAATACCTGAGTGAGTTGGTTCACAGATGACCCAGGCAGCAGGATGTGAGGCTGTGGGATCAGGGGTCAGAGTCCTGCACCCACTGAGTTTGTTGTTGTTGTTCAGTTGCTCAGTCTTGCCCAACTCTTTGTGACCCCATGGACTGCAGCAGGCCAGGCTTTCCTGTCTTTCACCATCTCCTGGAGTTTGCTCAAACTCATGTCCATTGAGTCGGTGATGCCATCCAACCATCTCATCCTCTGTGGTCCCCTTCTCTTCCTTCCCTCAATCTTTCCCAGCATCAGGGTCTTTTCCAATGAGTCAGTTCTTCCCATCAGATGGCCAAAACACTGGAGTTTCAGCTTCAGCATCAGTCCTTCCAATAAATGTTCAGGGTTGATTTCCTTTAGGATTGACTGGTTTGATCTCCTTGCTGTCCAAGGGAATCTCAAGAGTCTTCTCAGCACCACAGTTTGAAAGCATCACTTCTTCAGTATTCAGCCTTTTTTTATTGTCCAGCTCTCACATCTGTACATGACTACTGGAAAAACCAGTATTTGACTATATGGACATTTGTAGGCAAAATAATGTCTCTGCTTTTTAATATGTTATCTAGTTTTGTCATTTTTTTTTTCCCCAAGGAACAAGCGTCTTTTAATTTTATGGCTGCAGTCAATACAAAAAATTATTTTGGAGGCCAAGAAAGTAAATCTGTCATTGTTTCCATTGTTTCTCCATTTATCTTCCATGAAGCATTGGGACTAGATGTCATGACCTTCGTTTTTTGAATGTTGAGTTTTAAGCCAACTTTTTCACTCTCCTCTTTCACCTTCATCAAGAGGTTCAACTCCTCTTCATTTCTGCCATTAGGGTGATGTTATTTACATATCTGAGGTTATTGATATTTCAACTAGCAATCTTAATTCCAGCTTGTGCTTCATCCAGTCCAGCATTTCACATGATGTACTGTGCACAGAAGTCAAATAAGCAGGGTGACAATATGCAGACTTGACGTACTCCTTTCCTAATTTGGAACCAGTCCCTTGTTCCATGTCTGATTCTAACTGTTGCTTCTTGACCTGCATATAGGTTTCTCAGGAGTCAGGTAAGGTAGTCTGGTATTTCCATCTCTTTAAGAGTTTTCCACAGTTGATTGTGATCACACAGTTAAAGGTTTTGGCATAGTCAATAAAGGAGAAGTAGATGCTTTTTGAGAACTCTCTTGCTTTTTCTGTGATCCAATGGATGTCGGCAATTTGATCTCTGGTTCCTCTCATTTTTCTAAATCCAGCTGGAACATCTGGGAGTCCATGGTTCACATACTGCTGAAACCTCGCTCAGAGAATTTTGAGCATTACTTTGCTAGCATGTGAGATGAGTGCAATTGTGCAGTAGTTTAAACATTCTTTGGCATTGCCCTTCTTTGGGATTGGAATGAAAACTGACCTTTTCCAGTCCTGTGACCATGGCTGAGTTTCCCAAATTTGTTGTCATATTGAGTGCAGCCCTTTAACTGAGTTTGCAGAGTCACAAAGAAGAAGCTGACTTTTGGGGTCACCACACCGCCTTTCAACACACACACACACACACACACACACACACCTTGTGCTCAAGGGTGGTAGGAAAGCACCAAAGTTTCACACTCTCAGGGACTGTGGGGTCTGCCCAGTGACCTTTACACTGTAAGTTCTCAGAGGGAGAACAGGATCCCAAAAAAGTCTGAGCACAAAATTCTTACCAATTTGGCAGGAAAGGGGGTCAGATATTGTTAAAATTTATTTAGAGAAATCAGAGAAATGTTATGTGCCCTATTTCTGAGCATTGTAATAGTTGTCAATTCACAGCTAATATGAGTCAATTATGATAAAATTTTAGAATTTATGACAGGAATGTCTAGATAGGAAATGTTTTGGCTAGACTAAAGACTTTTAATGTTATTTTACATGATATAAAATTAAACAGATTAGTCATAATTTCCTTTAAAACTAACCAGTTACAGGAATCTAGATTTATTTTAAAATTATTGAAATAATGGCAAATTTTCTACTTGTTATTCATGTGTGCTGCTTAGTCTCATAGTCATGTTCAACATTTTGTGACCCCATGGGCTATAATCTGTGAAGCCCTTCTGTCCATGGAATTCTCCAGGAAAGAATACTGGACTGGGTAGCCATTCCCTTCTCCAGATAATTTTCCTGACCAGGATCAAACCCAGATTTAATATCCATATTCAAATACTAATATTTCATTTAAAAACAGACATATAAAATGACTAATCAAAGTAGTAAGTAGAAATTATGGTTACCACATTTCTTTCCAATATTAATGATGGTGTTTACATTTAAATAACCCAATGTGACATGCTATTTTACAAAGGGAGGAGACATCAAGTTGGGAGAGAATAAAAAAGTGAAAGGAAATAAGAAACAGCAAAACTGAAAAAGAAAAATTACAAATTAGCTATAAAATGATATATTTAGGTAATTTTTAAAAGCAATTAATTTTATTTCCTCAAAGTACAGTCTTGAAGCATATTTGTATGTTTACCCAAATGAAATTAAGTAGAAAACTTTAGTCACCTGTAGCATCTAGTATAGTTTTGGTGTTTTCAAACCCTCCTCTTTGCCACCCTGTCCCTAGTGTGCATGCACATGTACGTGTAATGGCAGAACATGCATCCAAGTCAATACCCATTTCTGTTCACTAGGCTACCTTCTTGCCTAAACCCAACAAGAATAACTGACTGTCACTTGCAGGTTTAGTTGCTTCCCCAGATCTAAGACCAATTCTGAATTAAGACAAAAGGGCAATCTGTTTTTCAACCTTCTGAGACTCACAGTCCAACTGCTCTGTGACTAGTCATATGAGGACTTTTCAGACAATTAGAGTGAGTTTAACTTTCTGCATCTTCTCTGCAGCTCTGGTTTGGAGACCTCCTGCTGAGCATAGTGTCTGTGTAACATCAGGGGTCACGTGTTCATGAGGCCAGCCCGAGAGGATTCTTGATTTAAGCTACTGCACTCACCTCTCTTCCTGAAAATGACAATCTTATCATCCAGTGGTTAAAACTAGAACTTTTGTATAATTCTTGAATTGCTTATTTTCTTTATACTTAAAGTGTATACTTGTTTATGCTTTTCTACTTAAAGTTTATACTTCTTTATACACCTAGTTCGCTTAGGACAGTCTCAGTTTATGTTTGCGTTCCTAGCAGAAATATTAAGATCCTTATTCATTTTCAAGGTCTTCTGGCTTTACCTAATTTCAATTCCATGGAATAGTCCTATACAACACATCAAAAATCCTACTGGAATTACTTTTAAAATATATTTTAAATATCTTAATATCTAGTATTCATTCATTTCTCCCCATTTCCAACACACTATCATTGTCCACATTCTTCTTTCTTACTTGGATTATGGCAATAGCCTTTAAACTGGTCTTCCTACTTTTACAATTGCTCCAGTTATGTTCTACTCTCAGCCTAGGGCTTCCATGGTGGTTGAGCTGGTAAAGAATCTGCCTGCAATGAGGGAGACCTGGGTTTGCCCCCTGGGTTGGGAAGATCCCCTGGAGAAGGGAAAAGCTATCTACTCCAGTATGCTGGCCTGGAGAATTCCATGGGCTGTATAGTCCATGGGGTCACAAAGAGTCAGACACAGCTGAGCGACTTTCACTTTCATTCAGCCCAGGAGAAAGCTTATGTCACACCCTCATTACAACTTTCCAATAACTTTCCATCTAAGAATAAATCGTACCATCTTTTCATGCCTTGTAGGGCCTGACATGATCCTACCCTTGTTTATCTTCCATATTATGTGTTAACCATTGTGCTCAAATTTTTTCCAAGGGCCGGACTTGATGCAGTGCTGCAGACATGTTGAACTCAACTCCCATCTTTGCAATTTTAACCGTTTCCCCTAGAACCCTCTTCCCCTGGTCATTGCATGAGTACAGCCCTGACTTCATCCGAGGTCTTTCTCTGCCCAGAGGTGAGCTCACTTTTGACACTTTCATAGCTACATTTTGTTTTTCTCAAGAAGCCACCTTTACTTAGGGCAGGAAACAGAAATAACAGTAGGTATTTCAAGCAGAAAGAAAATTATTTTAAAAATTAGAAGCTTACAAAGTTAATAGAAGGAAAAGAAATCAAGAGCTCAGCACAGCACTCCTGAGTTTGGGTCATACCCATGTAGAGGTCAGGAAATAACTGATGCACTGTTACTTTCATATTACTATATACCTGCTCTGAAGCAAGTATTAGACAGTGGACTCTGGTACCTAGGACATGCTCACATCTACTTGTCTGGTAGTTGGTTCTGCAAGGTTCTCATTCATTGAATGTTCCCCATCTGTTGTAAGAACATCTTCCTGGTAGAACCCAAACCACTCTTAGTGTTTAGGAGCTGTGAAAAGGCAGTCTGGAGATGGATCTTCTTCTTTGAATCCTGTTAAAGTTATAGGGGAGTTACCAGGCCTGGCAGAAAGCCAAGAGACAGTAGGTAGCATACACTCCCATGGGTTTTGTCACACTATCTTCTTGATTCTGCTTTATGTTTTTCCAAAGCACTTGTCACTACCAAAAATATTTAATTGTCTGCTTGTTATTTTCTGTCTTTCCTAACAGAATCTAAAATCCAACAGGGATGAGAAAGATGCCTGTTGGCTCAGAGCCCATTACCTGAGATTCATGAGCAGAACACGAGCAGTCATAAGGGAATCAATCAATTTATGTCTTCCTTGGATGGATAATCATAGTTAAAATGCTGTGAAAATAAAAAGGATGTTCCATGCCCTGTAAAAAGTCTTATTTGAGGAGGATTCCATTGGATAGGAAAAAGGGAGTCCATTAAAAGTCACATAAGTCAACTGGGGAGAAACTAAGTTTTAGGTTAACAATATTTTGTGGGGAATGAAAACAATCAATTGATTGTACTTTTGCAGTTATAACTGGAAATTATGTTTACTTCTTTAGAAGGGAAAACCAAATGAGTATCTGATACTTGGAAGCAGCAGTAACTTTCCATTATTTTTTCCTCCTCTCACTACTCTCCATGGGAGATTGATCCAATTGATGTGACTGAAATCTTTGTGTGTGCTGGCTTAGCCTGATCCCCTCACCCCCCAGACTTGAACACTGGCAGCCCAGATGCTAAAAGCCAGCTGGACCAAGCTCTGCCCCTGCAGGGGCAGCCTGCTATTATCAAAATGTTCTACCACTGAGGAGTTAAGTTCGATTCATGTGCAAAGAAATATGAAAATATTTTGACCTTATGGGTGAAACTATGCTCTTCAATAGTAAAGCAGATTTTCTTTACACTCAGTTGTCTGCTGCATCTGCTACAGTAATTTTCAACCTTAGATACATATTGAATCATCTAAGAACTTTCAATATTCTGATGCTGGGTCAGCTCCAAAGATGCTTATTTAACTGCTTTATGGTGCAGACTTGAGCACTGAGATGTTTTTTAAAGCCCCCAAATGGTCCTAATAATAAGCCAAGGCTACATGTGATTACTTTGAGGCAAGGAATGTTAATTAATGTCTTCAAAACCCAACACAGCACAAGTGAAATTTGTATAAGTTTGTTGTTTATCTTATGGATTGAATTGTGTCCCTCAAAAATATTGAAATCCTAACTCCTGGTACCTGTGAATGTGACCTTATGTAAAGTCTTTAAGATGTAATCAAGTGAAGAAGGGGTCTTTGGGTGCGTAATAAAACCTGAGTGATGTCTGTTAGAGGAAGGACACAGAGAAGAGTGTATCATGTGAAGATGAAGCCGTTAAGGGCTCACATTGCCACAGGCTGAGGAATGCCTGGAGCTAGCAAAAGCTGAAAGACAGGAAGAATCCTCCACAAGAGCTTTCTGGGTGGACTTCTAGCTCCAGAACCGAAAAGATACATTTCTCTTGTTTTAAACTACTTAGCGAGCCAAGATGGCGGAGGAATAGGACAGGGAGACCACTTTCTCTCCTACAAATTCATCGAAAGAACAATTGAACGCTGAACAAAGTTCACAAAACAACTTCTGATCACTAGCAGCGGACATCAGGCGCCCAGAAAAGCAACCCATTGTCTTTGAAGGGAGGTAGGACAAAATATAAAAGATAAAAAGGGAGACAAAAGAGCTAGGGACGGAGACCCGTCCTGGGAAGGGAGTCTTAATAGAGGAAGTTTCCAATCACCAGGAAACCCTCACACTGGCGGGTCTGAGGGAAGTTTTCAAATCTCGGAGGGCAACCTAACTGGGAGGAAAAATTAAATAAGGCCCACAGATTACGTGCCTAAAAGCAACTCCCAGCAGAAAAGTACTCCAGACGCCCGCACCCGCCACCAGCAAGTGGGGGAGAAACGGAGAGGGGTGGGCTGCATTGTTTAGGGTAAGTACTGGGCCCGAAGGCCCTGAGAGCAGTAGGAGGAAGCTTTTTTAAACTGTGGGCTAGCAAGAGAGAAAATTAACCGGCCCGAACACACTGCCGGCAGTTCGCAAAACAAAGGGACTGAGAAACTCCAGAGAAGAGCCGGCCCATCCCCGCTGGAGGTAGGAGGCAGGGGGGAGGGGAAAGGGGCAAACTCAGCCCCAGAGAAGCCACCCCCTCCCACACTGCAAACAGGCCCCTGGTTCCTATCTAAAGACTTCCTGAGATTCTGGATGGTCGACATCCACCGCCGGGAGGGTCGCAGCTAGAGGCCAGCTCCTCTGAACAAACGCAAGCCGCAGGCACCCGACCAGCGGCGCGCGCTGGGCCCGCAGAGGGATAAGGCGTGCTGCACCCGGGGAGAGTACGCCCAAGCTTCTGGCTGCCTGAACCGCTCAGGCCAGGGAAGGCACAAAACGCAGGCGCAACTGAATCCGTGCTTTTGTGGAGTACCAGAAAACTGGAACTGCACTCAACGCAGGGCCCGCTCCATATAGAGCAGCTGGGAGCCTGAGCAGTGTAGACGGGGAAAGCACAGACACCCGTGAGCGGGGCAAACACAGTGTGGCGGGAACACGGTGAGCGCTATCCACACAGAGCGGTATCTGTCTGCAGCGCCCCGCCCTCCCCGTAGCAGGACTGAACTGAACTAGCGAACCTAAATAAGAGATCACCTCCGCCCGCCTGTGTCAGGGCGGAAATTAGACACCGAAGAGACAGCAAACAGAAGCCAAATAAACAAAGGGAACCGCTTCAGAAAGGACCGGTGCAACAGATTAAAATCCCTGAAGGTAACACCAACTACACCGGAAGGGGCCTATAGATATCGAGAAGTGTAAGCTGGAAAGAGGAGCTATCTGAAATTGAACTGAACCTACACTGACTGCAACAGCTCCAGAGAAATTCCTAGATATATATGTATATTTTTTGTTAAATTAAAAAAAAAATTTTTTTTTCTTTCCTTTTTTAAAAAATTTTTTCTCTTTTATTTTCTTTTAAAATTCCCTACTACTCCCCCATTACTCCTCAACTTTCATTTTCATATATTTTTATGATTTTTTTTAATTAGGGAAAAAAATTTTTTTTCTTTTTTTTTTTTCTTTTTTTTTTTTTCTTTTTCTTGTTTTTCTCTCCTATTTCCTTTTAAAGTCCTCTAATACTCCTCTATTATTCCTTAATTTTCATTTTCATTTCACTATAACCTTGCAAAAAAAAAGAGAGAGAGAAACCCTATTTTTAAACTGAACTTCATATATATTTCTAAATTTTGTGTTTTTGTTTTTAAATATTGTATTTCAAAGAGTCTAACCTCTACGCTAGATTTTTAATCTTTGTTTTTCAGTATGTGATATAAATTTTGGACATTTAAGAATCCAATATTCAGTTCCCATTTCTATTCAGGAGTGTGTTGATTACTCTCTCCCACTTTTGACTCTCTGTTTTCTACCTCAGAACACCTCTATTCCCTCCTTTCCCCTTCTCTTCCCAATCCAATTCTGTGAATCTTTGTGGGTGTCTGGGCTACTGAGAACACTTTGGGAACAGATTACTGCGTAGATCTGTCTCTCTCCTCTTGAGTCCCCTTCTCCTCCTGCTCACCTCTATCTCCTTCCTCCCTCTCCTATTCTTCATGTAACTCTGTGAACCTCTCTGGTTGTCCCTCATGGTGGAGAATCTTTTCACCATTAACCTAGAAGTTTTATTATCAGTGCTGTATAGTTGGAGAAGTCTTGAGACTATTGGAAGAATAAAACTGAAATTCAGACAGGAGACTTAAGCCCAAAACCTGAGGAAACCAGAAAACTCCTGACTACACAGAACATTAAGGAATAAGAGACCATCCAAAAGCCTCCATACCTACACCAAAACCAACCACCACCCAAGAGCCAATAAGCTCCAGTACAAGACATACCACACAAATTCTTTAGCAATGCAGGAACATAGACCTGAGTGGAACATACAGGCTGCCCAAAGTCACACCTAACACATAGACCCATCACAAAACTCATTACTGAGCACTCCATTGCACTCCAGAGAGAAGAAATCCATTTCACGCACCAGAACACTGACACAAGCTTCCCTAACCAGGAAACCTTGACAAACCAATCGTCCAACCCCACCCACTGGGTAAAATCTCCACAATAAAAAGGAACCACAGACCACCAGAATACAGAAAGCCCACTCCAGACACAGCAATCTAAACAAGATGAAAAGGCAGAGAAATACCCAACAGGTAAAGGAACATGAAAAAAGCCCACCAAGTCAAACAAAAGAGGAGGAGATAGGGAATCTACCTGAAAAAGAATTTAGAATAATGATAATAAAAATGATCCAAAATCTTGAAAACAAAATGGAGTTACAAATAAATAGCTTGGAGACAAAGATTGAGAAGATGCAAGAAATGTTTAACAAGGACCTAGAAGAAATAAAAAAGAGTCAATTAAAAATGAATAATGCAATAAATGAGATAAAAAACACTCTGGAGGGAACCATGAGTAGAATAACAGAGACAGAAGATAGGATAAGTGAGGTAGAAGATAAAATGGTGGAAATAAATGAAGCAGAGAGGAAAAAAGAAAAAACAATCAAAAGAAATGAGGACAAGCTCAGGGACCTCTGGGACAATGTGAAACGCCCCAACATTCGAATCATAGGAGTCCCAGAAGAAGAAGACAAAAAGAAAGGCCATGAGAAGTTACTCGAGGAGATAATAGCTGAAAACTTCCCTAAAATGGGGAAGGAAATAGCCAACCAAGTCCAAGAAACTCAGAGAGTCCCAAACAGAATAAGCCCAAGGAGAAATACCCCAAGACACATATTAATCAAATTAACAAAGATCAAACACAAAGAACAAATATTAAAAGCAGCAAGGGAGAAACAACAAATAACACAAAAGGGATTCCCATAAGGATAATAGCTGATCTATCAATAGAAACTCTTCAGGCCAGAAGGGAATGGCAGGACATACTTAGAGTAATGAAAGAGAATAACCTACAACCTAGATTACTGTACCCGGCAAGGATCTCATTCAGATATGAAGGAGAACTCAAAAGCTTTACAGACAAGCAAAAGCTGAGAGAAATCAGCACCACCAAACCAGCTCTTCAACAAATGCTAAAGGATCTTCTCTAGACAGGAAACACAGAAAGGTTGTATAAATGCGAACCCCAAACAACAAAGTAAATGGCAACGGGACCATACCTATCAATAATTACCTTAAATGGAAATGGGTTGAATGCCCCAACCAAAAGACAAAGACTGGCTGAATGGATACAAAAACAAGACCCCTATATATGCTGTCTACAAGAGACCCACCTCAAAACAAGGGACACATACAGACTAAAAGTGAAGGGCTGGAAAAAAATATTTCACACAAACGGAGACCAAAAGAAAGCAGGAGTCACAATACTCATATCAGATAAAATAGACTTTCAAATAAAGGCTGTGAAAAGAGACAAAGAAGGACACTACATAATGATCAAAGGATCAATCCAAGAAGAAGATACAACAATTATAAATATATATGCACCCAACATAGGAGCACCACAATATGTAAGGCAAATACTAACGAGTATGAAAGAGGAAATTAATAGTAACACAATAATAGTGGGAGACTTTAATACCCCACTCACAACTATGGATAGATCAACTAAACAGAAAATTAACAAGGAAACACAAACTTTAAAGGACACAATGGACCAGCTAGACCTTATTGACATTTATAGAACGTTTCACCCCAAAACAATCAACTTTGCCTTTTTCTCAAGTGCACACGGAACCTTCTCCAGAATAGATCACATCCTGGGCCATAAATCTAGTCTTGGTAAATTCAAAAAAACTGAAATCATTCCAGTCATCTTTTCTGACCACAGTGCAGTAAGATTAGATCTCAATTTACAGGAAAAAAATTATTAAAAATTCAAACATATGGAGGCTAAACAACACACTTCTGAATAACCAACAAATCATAGAAGAAATCAAAAAAGAGATCAAAATATGCATAGAAATGAATGAAAATGAGAACACAACAACCCAAAACCTATGGGACACTGTAAAAGCAGTGCCAAGGGGAAGATTCTTAGCATTACAGGCCTACCTCAAGAAACAAGAAAAAAGTCAAATAAATAACCTAACTCTACACCTAAAGCAACTAGGGAAGGAAGAAATGAAGAACCCCAGGGTTAGTAGAAGGAAAGAAATTTTAAAAAGTAGGGCAGAAATAAATGCAAAAGAAACTAAAGAGATCATAGCAAAAATCAACAAAGCTAAAAGCTGGTTTTTTAAAAAAATAAACAAAATTGCCAAACCATTAGCAAGACTCATTAAGAAACAAAGGGAGAAGAACCAAATTAACAAAATTAGAAACGAAAATGGAGAGATCACAACAGACAACACTGAAATACAAAGGATCATAAGAGACTACTACCAGCAGCTCTATGCCAATAAAATGGACAACTTGGAAGAAATGGACAAGTTCTTAGAGAAGTATAACTTTCCATAACTGAACCAGGAAGAAATAAAAGATCTTAACAAACCCATCACAAGCAAGGAAATCGAAACTGTAATCAGAAATCTTCCAGCAAACAAAAGCCCAGGACCAGATGGCTTCACAGCTGAATTCTACCAAAAATTTAGAGAAGAGCTAACATCTATCTTACTCAAACTCTTCCAGAAAATTGCAGAAGAAGGTAAACTTCCAAACTCATTCTATGAGGCCACCATCACCCTAATTCCAAAACCAGACAAAGATGCCACAAAAAAAGAAAACTACAGACCAATATCACTGATGAACATAGATGCAAAAATCCTTAACAAAATTCTAGCAAACAGAATCCAACAACATATTAAAAAAATCATACACCATGACCAAGTGGGCTTTATCCCAGGAATGCAAGGATATTCTTTAATATCCACAAATCAATCAATGTGATACACCACATTAACAAATTGAAAGATAAAAACCATATGATTATCTCAATAGATGCAGAAAAAGCCTTTGACAAAATTCAACACCCATTTATGATTAAAACTCTCCAGAAAGCAGGAATAGAAGGAACATACCTCAACATAATAAAAGCTATATATGACAAACCCACAGCAAGTATCACCCTCAATGGTGAAAAATTGAAAGCGTTTCCCCTAAAATCAGGAACAAGACAAGGGTGCCCACTCTGACCGCTCCTATTCGACATAGTTTTGGAAGTGTTGGCCACAGCAATCAGGGCAGAAAAAGAAGTAAAAGGAATCCAGATAGGAAAAGAAGAAGTGAAACTCTCTCTGTTTGCAGATGACATGATCCTCTACATAGAAAACCCTAAAGATTCTACCAGAAAATTACTAGAGCTAACCAACAAATATAGTAAAGTTGTGGGATATAAAATTAACACACAGACATCTCTTGCATTCCTATACACTAACAATGAGAAAACAGAAAGAGAAATTAGGGAAACAGTACCATTCACCATTGCAACAAAAAGAATAAAATACTTAGGAGTATATCTACCTAAAGAAACAAAAGACCTATACATAGAAAACTATAGGACACTGATGAAAGAAATCAAAGAGGACACAAACAGATGGAGAAGTATACCGTGTTCATGGATTGAAAGAATCAATATTGTCAAAATGGCTATACTACCCAAAGCGATCTATAGATTCAATGCAATCCCTATCAAGCTACCAACGGTATTTTTCACGGAACTAGAACACATAATTTCACATTTTGTATGTAAATACAAAAAACCTTGAATAGTCAAAGTAATCTTGAGAAAGAAGAATGGAACTGGAGGAATCAACCTGCCTGACTTCAGACTATACTACAAAGCCACAGTCATCAAAACAGTATGGTACTGGCACAAAGACAGAAATATAGATCAATGGAACAGAATAGAAAGCCCAGAGATAAATCCATGAACCTATAGTTACCTTATCTTCGACAAAGGAGGCAAGGATATACAATGGAAAAAAGACAACCTCTTTAACAAGTGGTGCTGGGAAAACTGGTCAACCACTTGTAAAAGAATGAAACTAGAACACTTTCTAACACCATACACAAAAATAAACTCAAAATGGATTAAAGATCTAAATGTAAGACCAGAAACTATAAAACTCCTAGAGGAGAACATAGTCAAAACACTCTCTGACATAAACCACAGCAGGATCCTCTATGACCCACATCCCAGAATACGAGAAACAAAAGCAAAAATAAACAAATGGGACCTAAAAAATGGGACTGAAAAGCTTTTGCACAACAAAGGAAACTAGAAGCAAGGTGAAAAGACAGCCCTCAGATTGGGAGAAAATAATAGCAAACGAAGCAACAGACAAAGGATTAATCTCAAAAATATACAAGCAACTCCTGCAGCTCAACTCCAGAAAAATAAATGACCCAATCAAAAAATGGGCCAAAGAACTCAACAGACATTTCTCCAAGGGAGACATACAGATGGCTAAAAAACACATGAAAAGATGCTCAACATCACTCATTATCAGAGAAATGCAAATCAAAACCACAATGAGGTACCATTATACGCCAGTCAGGATGGCTGCTATCCAAAAGTCTACAAGCAATAAATGCCGGAGAGGGTGTGGAGAAAAGGGAACCCTCTTACACTGTTAGTGGGAATGCAAACTAGTACAGCCGCTATGGAAAACAGTGTGGAGATTTCTTTAAAAACTGGAAATAGAACTGCCATATAACCCAGCAATCCCACTCCTGGGCATACACACCGAGGAAACCAGATCTGAAAGAGACACGTGCACCCCAATGTTCATTGCAACACTGTTTATAATAGCCAGGACATGGAAGCAACCTAGATGCCCATCAGCAGACAAATGGATAAGGAAGCTATGGTACATATACACCATGGAATATTACTCAGCCATTAAAAAGAATTCATTTGAATCAGTTCTAATGAGATGGATGAAACTGGAGCCCATTATACAGAGTGAAGTAAGCCAGAAAGATAAAGACTATTACAGTATACTAACACATATATATGGAATTTAGAAAGATGGTAATGATAACCCTATATGCAAAACAGAAAAAGAGACACAGATGTATAGAACAGACTTTTGGACTCTGTGGGAGAAGGTGAGGGTGGGATGTTTCAAGAGAACAGCATCGAAACATGTATATTATCTAGGGTGAAACAGATCACCAGCCCAGGTTGGGTGCATGAGACAAGTGCTCAGGCCTGGTGCACTGGGAAGACCCAGAGGGATTGGCTGGAAAGGGAGGTGAGAGGGGGGATCGGGATGGGGAATACATGTATATCCATGGCTGATTCATGTCAATGTATGACAAAAACCACTACAATATTGTAAAGTAATTAGCCTCCAACTAATAAAATATAAAAATTAAAAAAATAATAAATAAATAAACTACTTAGCTTGTAGTACACTGTTATGGCAGCCCAAGAAACTAATCCATGTTACTTCAAAGGTCTTCTTCAAAATGCATTTCAAAGCCTAGAAAATGCTAAGACATCCTAGAATTTCAAGTGCAGCCTTGAAACGGGCTTTGGGATGCTGCTAAACTCCTTATTAAAAAGCAAGACATCACTTTGATGACAAAAATTCATATAGTCAAAGCTATAGTTTTTCCAGTAGTTATGTGCAGGTGTGAACATTGGACCATAAAGAAAGCTGAACACCGAAGAGTTGATGCTTTTGAACTGTGGTGCTAGAGAAGACTTTTGAGAGTCCCTTGGACTACAAGGAGATTAAAACAGTCAATCCTAAGTGAAATCAATCCTGAATATTCATTGGAAGAACTGATGCTAAAGTTGAAGCTCCAATACTTTGGCCACCTGATGTGAAGAGCCAACTCATTGGAAAAGATTCTGATGCTGGGAAAAATTGAAAGCAAAAGGAGAAGGGGATGACAGAGGATGAGAATGGCCAGATGGCATCACCAACTCAATGGACATGAATTTAAGCAATCTTCAGGAGATAGCAGAGGACAGAAGAGCCTGAGGTGCTGCAGTCCACAGGATTGCAAAATGCTGGACACAATTGAACAACAGCAAGCTCATTATTAGCCAGAGCCCTCTTGTTATCTAGATTCTGCTATAGTCATTCTTCAGAGGTCACAGTTAAAGAATCCCCTGGACACTCTTTTAAGGAGTGTGTCATTCTGAATCCCTCACAAGAAGAAGGGACTCTTAAAAATGGTCTCAATTAGATGGCAGAGGAATAAGACAGGGAGATCAACTGCCTCCCCACAAATATACCCAAAATTCACCGGAATACGGAACAATTCCTACTGAACACAACTTTTGAACCGTAGCAGAAGACCCCAAACTTCCACAAACTTCCGCAAGTCAGTCTCCTTAGAATAAGGTAGAACAAAAGATAAAGACACAAAAAGACACTAAGTATTTCAGGAAGGGGACTCATGCCTCTAGTTGAGGAGGAAGTCGTGAAGAAGGAGAAGTTTCTACACACTAGGGAACCACCTCACAGGAAGGCCAAGGGGGCGCTATGGAACCTCAGAGTGCATCTTCCTCTGAGTGGGAGCTCAGAGAGCAAAACACAGAGAAAGTTCACTGCAAAAACCACTGCCACTAACCAACAACCCTTCTCGGAAGCCTCAGCCCAGACCAGAGGGTGGGGACAGGCTGCCGCGTAAAACGGCTAGCAAGCCTCTTCCTATATCAGAGGGTGGAGGTGGCAAGAGGCTCCAACCAAGATCCCAGGGAGAGGCTGGGGGCTGTTGGCCGTGAGGATATGCTGAGAAGTCTACTTTGACACAGTTGCAGAGTTAGGTGTGACTGCTGCTGCCAAACCCAGGGAAGGTGCCTGAGGCAGTGGGCAAAACCCTGCAGATGAGGTGCTGATGCCAGAGGTGGTGCTACCACCAGCCTGTGAACAGGCACAGGTTACTGCCCACACCTTGCTGGGGGCTTAAACAGCATGGCTCCTCATAGGGAGCTGTGAATTGGGGAGTTTTCCTCTGGGAGAGCTCACGACCACCTCAAACTGTAACGACATCCTACAGGTCTCTATTGCCCCAAGCACTCCCTGGTGCATCCCAATTGTGGCTGCCCATTTTGAACCTCCAGGTCAAACCTCCATAGTTGGTAAACTATGGCCCAGCAGCCAATTCAGTCCAATACCTGTTTTTGTAAATACTAAAATTTTATTGGGACACAGCCATGCCCATTCATATATTTATTGTCTTTGACAGCTGCAATGTCAGAGATGAGTAGTTGTAATAGAGACCAAATCTCCTGAAGAGCCTGAAATAGTTGCTATCTGATCCTTTATCGAAAAAATTTGATGAACCTTGCTATAGGTTGACATACTCTTTTTGGGACTTCCCTGGTGGTTCAGTGGTTAAGAGTCCACCTTCCAATGCAGGGGACACAGCTTTGAATCCTGGTGGGGCAGCTAAGCCTGCTCGCCACGACTATTGAGCCAGTGCACTCTGGGACTGCCATGCAACAACTAGAGAGAAACTCGCATTCTGCAGCTACAGAAGTCTGTATACTGCAACTAACATTCAACATAGAAAAAAAAAAAAAACAAAAAACAAAAAACAACCCTTTGAAAGCAAAAAACCCTCCATACTCTCAATGAGAGGGCTAGTTATAAAACCTAATTTATGCAAAGATATTGAAGATTGCTGCTGGTTTTTGTGTGTCTCTCTCAGATGGCATTTACTCACTAATAGAAGACTTCTGAAGAGAAATGTCATGGAACAAATAAATCAATATCTCATTTTGTAATTTCAGAGTCCACAGCAAATAAGGAAAGATCTTTCTAGCACCCTTCTATTGTTTCATTTGCTCCATTTCTGCTGTTATTTACCATGCATGTACTTTGTTTGCTTTGTCTGGTATTTTGCTTTTTAGCTGTTGAACCCTTTAATGTGTTATTATCTTTTCTATCAGCTCATGGATTTACAGCTGGTTGTCAGAGGTCCGTAAGTAGCAGCAGTCACACACATGATGGCCAATGGCATGGCCTTTACCTTTATAATTGGTGGTACAGAAGCTCCTGGACTGCCATTCTGTCCATTTCCAAATAAAGAGCTCATGGAATGGTTTATTTACAATTAAAATACATATATATGAGATTGAAGAATACTATTTGGCAGAAAGGAGAAGAAAAAGCTCTTGTAGAAATGACAGTTGGCCTGTTATTGTAAATATTTATATAGGGTTTTGAGGTTTGCAAAGCACTTTCCAATGCTAATTTAATCTTTTCTACATCTTTGTGAATGTATTTGTATTTTCACTTCACAAGTGAGATAACAGGCTCACATTAAACAGCTCCTCAGTGAGAGAGGTAAAACAAATCTATGTTTTTAGGTACACAATCTCACACTTTTCTGTCTGTATTGTTGTTTTTATTGGAAAAGATGTAGACTAGAGTGATGGAGTGAATTTAAAGGAACTCCTCAGGGACAAGGTTGGGGCAGGGAAAAGCAGTTTTCTTTCCTGCAGAAAAAGGCAATTTTCTTCACAGTGAGGAAGAGAAAATTAAAAGAATTTTTCAGAATTTTGTCCTTCATGTATCTGTTCATTCATTTAAAACTGTTTATTAATAGCTTCTAATGTGTCAGGTATTGTTCCAGGATCTGGAGACACAGAAATGGAGTGTGTATTTTGGAGAAAAAAAGATAAATGATACCACTTTAATCAGTGACAAGTACCCAAGAAGATAAGTACCCAAGATCTTCCCTGGGTCAGGAAGATCCTCTGGAGAAGGAAATGGCAACCCACTCCAGTATTCTTGCCTGGAAAATCCCATGGATGGAGGAGCCTGGTAGGCTACAGTCCATGGGGTCGCAAAGAGTCAGACATGACTGAGCAACTTCACTTTCACTTTCACCCAAGAAGGAAAAGCAAGCAAGCAAACAAAGAAACAGAGAAGGGGCTTATAAAATGTCAGGTTGAAATTTTAGAAAGAGTGGTTAGAAAGTCCTCACTAGGAAAGCAACTGAGAAATTACCCAACACTCTGTTTATGTTATTTTGACTAACCTGTCTAACATTACAGCCCATTTTTCCATTTTCTCCTGGGAGGTATTTAGTATCCATACTATTTCTACTAAAAGTAAATTAATTGATTTATTGTTGAATGTTTTGAACTAGTTATGCTTGCTAATTAATTAACCCAATGGTTTTCCAAAACATTGTAATAGCAAGTGACAAATTGTCAATGCTTGATATATCATATCACATTAGTTCAGCAATGTCCCAGGTGGACAAAATATTTCTTTTGACAATTTAGCTAAAGAGCCTTTATGTGAAAAACTGTAGCTTCCAGCTCAGCTAGAACATTAATTTGGATGAAATGAATGACTGCATTGTTTTGTACAAGACTTCTTAATGCTAACAATACAGAAATGCTAGAAATGTAAAAGTTGAGTTTACTGACTTCTGCTGTCTTAGAAAATGAGACAGCAGACAGCACTCCATTTCTCTTTCCACAGGTAGTGGACACCTGTGTTTATCTTCTGAGACATTCAGACAGCCAACAGCCAACATCACACCTGCTGTCCTCTTATGGGGCTCTGGAAGTGATTTATAAAAAGAGCCAACCATTACTGATATTTAAGGAGGCTCACTAACTAAATAAATTCCCTTTCCTGGCACCTGAATTTGGAAGCAAATAACATGAGAGTCAAAAATATCAGTTTCTAACTCAAGCAGGGGTTCTGTATCAACCTAGAGGAGTGGGATGGGGAGGGATATGGGAGGGAGGTTCAAAAGGGAGGGGATATATGTATACCTATGGTTGATTCATGTTGAGGTTTGACAGAAAACAGCAAAATTCCATAAAGCAATTATCCTTCAATTAAAAAATAACACATTTCAGAAAAAATATCTGTTTCGTCTGTGAGGAAACCGTGTGGAGAATATAGCCTAGATTTGCAGACAGGTGGTTTTGTTAATTTTGCTCCTTATCATTAAATTTACCCCCTTAAACTATAAGACTATACCCTGTTGAGTTTATTTGCTGAGAACAAAGGAAACCAACCTCTCTGTAGCAAATTAGACCCTTAAAGAAGGGTTAGTTTCACTGATAATTCCCTAAAGTCTATAGACTACAGTGTAAATAGTATCTCCATGGGGTTGTGAAAGCAGAAGTCCTATCCTGAGTATGGTGGTTTCCTTACCATCCTCATAGAGGTGAGGAGCATCAGATAAAAGAGATTGGAATGTTCCTTTAATGGAGTTCCTTCCATAAGGAAACATCAACACCCAGAGGGTTACTGTTCCTAAACAATTTCATTTGATCCAGCTTCATTTTCTCACATTAACATAGAGAAGAGATAGAAAAAGACTTATCACTCACTCCTGAGTTAATTTGATCTTAATTTTAGCATCACTTACTCAGTTTAGAAAGAATGAAAACTTGCAAAGGTGATATAAAAAATTCAGACGGTGTGTACTGGTGCTGAATCAAACTTTGAAGACAGAGTTTCGGGTGAAGTAAAAAAATAGCTTTATTGCTTTGCCAAGCAAAGGGGGGAGGAGCCAGCAAGCTCATGGTCCTGAAAAAGCAGTTTGTCTCCACCTGGGGGAATTTGGTGAGTAGTATAGCAAGGGTGAAGTTGCTGATAAGATTAGGGTGTGTGCAGGCCTGCATTCATTTACTCTGGTCTCAGGCAATCTCTTAAATTGAAGGAAGGGGGGAAAACCACTAGACCATTCAGGTATGACCTAAATCAAATCCCTTATGATTATACAGTAGAAGTGAGAAATAGATTTAAGGGACTAGATCTGATAGACAGAGTGCCTGATGAACTATGGACAGAGGTTTGTGACACTGTACAGGAGACAGGGATCAAGACCATCCCCAAGAAAAAGAAATGCAAAAAAGCAAAATGGCTGTCTGAGGAGGCCTTATAAATAGCTGTGAAAAGAAGAGAAGAAAAAAGGAAAGGAAGAACAGGAAAGATATACCCATTTGAATGCAGAGTTCCGAAGAATAGCAAGGAGAGGTAAGAAAGCCTTCCTCAGCAATCAATGCAAAGAAATAGAGGAAAACAATAGAATAGGAAAGACTAGAGATCTCTTCAAGAAAATTAGAGATACAAAGGGAACATTTCATGCAAAGATGGGCACAATAAATGACAGAAATGGTATGGACCTAACAGAAGCAGAAGATATTAAGAAGAGGTGGCAAGAATACACAGAAGAACTATACAAAAAAAGATCTTCACGACCCAAATAATCATGATGGTGTGATCACTCACCTAGAGCCAGACATCCTGGAATGTGAAGTCAAGTGGGCCTTAGGAAGTATCACTATGAACAAAGCTAGTGGAGGTGATGGAATTCTATTTGAGCTATTTCAAATCCTAAAAGATGATGCTGTGAAAGTGCTACACTCAATATGTCAGCAAATTTGGAAAACTCAGCAGTGGCCACAGGACTGGAAAAGGTCAGTTTTCATTCCAATCCCAAAGAAAGGCAATGCCAAAGAATGCTCAAACTACCACACAATTGCACTCATCTCACACGCTAGTAAAGTAATGTTCAAATTTCTCCATGTCAGGCTTCATCAATACATGAATTGTGAACTTCCAGATGTTCAAGCTGGTTTTAAAAAGGCAGAGGAACCAGAGATCAAATTGCCAACATTTGCTGGATCATTGAAAAAGCAAGAGAGTTCCAGAAAAACATCTACTTCTGCTTTATTGACTATGCCAAAGCCTTTGACTGTGTGGATCACAACAAACTGTGGAAAATTCTTAAAGAGATGGGAATACCAGACCACCTGACCTGCCTCTTGAGAACCCTGTATGCAGGTCAGGAAGCAACAGTTAGAACTGGACATGGCTCCAGACTGGTTCCAAATAGGAAAAGGAGTGTGTCAAGGCTATATATTGTCACCCTGCTTACTTAACTTATATGCAGAGTACATCATGAGAAATGCTGGACTGGGATGAAGCACAAGCTGGAATCAAGATTGCCAGGAGAAATATCAATAACCTCAGATATGCAGATGACACCACCCTTATGGCAGAAAGTGAAGAAGAACTAAAGAGTCTCTTGATGAAAGTCAAAGAGCAGAATGAAAAAGTTGGCTTAAAGCTCAACATTCAGAAAACTAAGATCATGGCATCTGGTCCCATCACTTCATGGCAAATAGATGGGGAAACAGTGGAAACAGTGGCTGACTATTTTTTGGGGGCTCCAAAATCACTGCAGATGGTGACTGCAGCCATGAAATTAAAAGATGCTTACTCCTTGGAAGAAAAGCTATGACTCACCCAGACAGCATATTAAAAAGCAGAGACATTCCTTTGTCAGCAAAGATCCAGCTAGTCAAGGCTATGGTTTTCCCAGTGGTCATATATGGACATGAGAGTTGGACTATAAAGAAAGCTGAGTGCCGAAGAATTGATGCTTTTGCACTGTGGTGTTGGAGAAGACTCTTGAGAGTCCCTTGGACTGCAAGGAGATCCAACTAGTCCATCCTAAAGGAAATCAGTTCTGAATACTCATTGAAAGGATAGATGCTGAAACTGAAGCTCCATTACTTTGGTCACCTGATGCTAAGAGCCAGTTCATTAGAAATGACCCTGATGTTGGGAAAGATTGAAGCCAGGAGAAGAAGGAGGCAACAGAGGATGAGATGATTGAATGATATCTCCGACTCAATGGACATGAGTTTGAGCAAGCTCTAGGAGATGATGAAGGACAGGGATGCAGTCCATGGAGTCACAAAGAACTGGACACGACTGAGCAATTGAACAACAAAACTAGAAACTATAGATAATACATTAAATTAAAGCAATTAAAATTGCTTTATTTTATGTACTCTGTTAATGTTCCATCATTCTGCCAAAGCCTTGAGTCAAAGTTGGTGATAACAAAGGATGCTAATGGAGGTTTGAGAGGAGGAATGAGGATGAGGGATTAGACCCACCCATTAAGCAATTGAACAGAGAGAGAAGAATGATACTACAGGAGGTGAGTGGCAGGCAGGGGTCCCACCATGCATGAATCACTGTAATTTACATCTGGGCATAAAGTTGACAAAGGGAACTAAAGCACCTCCTTCAAGAACTTCAGAAATAATTGGGACAGTTATTAGAGTACTTAGAGTACTTAGAGTACTTGAAATGAAGAAGCATTAAGCTACTTCATTCTGAAAAAAAGAAGGAACCCAGGAAGTGGGAGGACTTGAGACCACTTGGGTATCACTTGTCCTTCTGTCTGCAGCACATGGACTCTCTCAGACTCCAGTTTTCCAGGCTCATTTTGGACGTAGTGTTATTTGTTAAGCTTCAATGAGCAAACGCAATGCAAATTATTGTCAGGAGAATATACTTAAGTAAATACAATATATCCAAAATGACATATTCACTTTGGGTGATGATTTTGCTCTTTGAAGTAACATATATATTATCTTGTATCCAATGAGTCATCCAACATTATTGTTAGTAGCTCACAGTTTGGGATTTGAATATCTTAGCTTAAAATAATTGCTTGCTGTTACTGTATGTGTGTGTGTGCAGGTGGGTGTCATGCAAAAGTACGTGTGTGAGTGTGTGCACTTTAATAAGGAGAGAGCTAAAGTAGTCCATGGAACTAGAAAATAAAGAATCCTCTCTCTCCCACTTTATGCCAACATGAATCTGAGGATTTTTAACATAGCTAGTGTTGTTACTTATGCATTATTCATGGTAGATTCTGGGATTTCCAACTTTGCACTGCTGTCAGAAGAAAATGAAAGACATAGATCAAGATGGGCACTAGCACATGTTATATTTATATAGTTTATTTTTTTTCAATTTTTAAAAATTGCATTTCTGAAATATGAGAAAGCTGTACCATCAACGTTCCTCAAAAGTAATATTCTTTAGAAGCACTATTCCCTTTGGGAGCAAGTTTGCTAACAGCATCCATACAGTGCAGTTTATACTTTATACTGCTGAACCATCTCAAATGGTCTTGTTTTCATAAATGTCGGGTAAATGAGAGGCTATATAAACAATGCATAATCTGTCAGGTAGGCTTTGTTTTAATGTGCATGCATACATGCTGAGTTGATTTAGTCCTGTCTGACTCTTTGCAACCCCTGGACTGTAGCCTGCAGGCTCCTCTGTCCATGGAATTCTCCAGGCAAGAATACCGGAGTGTTGTTATGCCTCCTCCAACCCAACCCAGGAATGCTTCCCGCATCTTCTGCGTCTCCTGCATTGGCACGTGGGTTCTTTACCACTAGCGTCATCACATAGTCTGGCCTAATACCATTTTTGAAGAAGGAAATGGCAAATCACTTCAATATTCTTGCCTGGAGAATCCCATGGACAAAGGAGCCTGACAGGCTACAGTCCATGGGGTTGCAAAGAGCTGGACACAGCTGAAGTGACTTAACAGTAGCAGTTCCAAATTGATCAGTGTTGCAGTATGCTCACATATGTTACTCTAATTGAAATTTACCTTTAAAAATATACTAACATCTTTTTTATTTTATTGTCATATTTAGGCATAAGCATGCAGCTAGGTTGTTTTAAACTTGCATTGATGAAGCAATGCTGTTTATTTCAGGCTTTAACATATCTATGAAGATTGAACATATACTGTTTTTATGCTATTGGATTAATTCCATAGGTGTAGGATGTATTCAGTGCTATGGAGTCAGTAGTAGAAATAGTCACAAGAATCACTGGCATGAATTAATGAGAATATCATACATTTTAAAAAAAATAAAATTGAACATATATGCCATTTCCTCCTTTCCTTGGATTTTGGTGAAGAAGCAATGTATAGGGGAAAAGCATAGATGTTAAGACTATGAGACTTGGGTTCAAATCTTAGCTTTCAATTTTATTACTTAGATTAGTTTTGGCAATTTGTTAATTTTAGGTTCCTCATCTGCAAAATGGAGCTAAAACTATTTAAATTGTGAAAGCTACATAAGATGGTGAATAGAAAATCTTCTATGACAATACAGTCCCTCAGTATTGTTATTCTTGGAATGATTTCTTGTCTCAGTGCTCTCAAAGCTTGGCTCCATCATTATTCTGGCCCCACCTTGGTTATTCAACTTTTCCTCCTGTTGCATGTTCCGCAGGTGGCTGCATCCCGTGATATTCTTGGCTTGGAATGCTGGGTACCAGGGCTTCATTGTTCACCTTTGCATATCTGGCACAGGGCAGTGTCTTATGTGTTATATATAATCAGATATAATATAATATATATTATGTAAGAATATATAATATAATAAAATATATTTACACTGCTTATAAAGATATAATTGCTGTATATAATATTTTATAAAATATTTATTAATGTATGATATATATAAAGATAGTCTAATTTAATATATATGATATAATAGAATAAAAATAGTGTGATATAAACATAATGTCATATTATATATAAAATATAGTATAATTAAAATATACAATATATAATATGGTAAATATATAATATAAATATATTATTTATATACTTATATTTTATATAAATTTTATGCTTATTTATATATTTTTATATTTACATAAATATGTAATTTATATTATATACAATTTATATATAATATAAAAATATAATTAATTATATTGTTAGTATTATATTATTATATTATTACAATATTATATTATATAAATATTATATCACTTATTATATATTATTATATAATAATATAATTACTATATTAATATTACTATATCATTATAATATTACAATATGTTATAATATAATATTATAATATATTATAATCTATAATCATATATTATTATGTATAATATATAAAACAATTATAATTATAAACAATATTTATATTTATATTAATTTATATTTATAATAATATATTTAAATAATATATTTATATTTATAATAATAATAATTATAAATTATTATATATAATTATGAATTATAATTACATTATAAACAACAGTACAATTATAATTATTATTTATAATTATGTAGTAATTTATAATTATAAATTATAATTTATTATTATAGTAATTTATAATACAGTTATAATATAATTTATAGTTATAAAATAATTTATGATCATAAATTATCATGATAATGCTAAAAATTATATTATATTATATTAATATTATAATATATTATAATTAATTAATCATATTATATAGAATATATATGTAATATATAGTTTATAATATATGAATATTATATTATATTATATAAATATCATATTGTTTATTATTACATTTATATTATTATGTAATAACAAAATTGTATTTTATTACTATTATATTATTATATATTATTATTATTTTATTATATATTATTGTATTATACATAAGTATATAATTATTTATAAATGATTATATATGATTATATATAAATGTGTAATTAATTATATTATTAATATATACAAATATATAATTTATATATACAATTTTTATATACAGTTTTTATATAATTTATATTCATATAAATATTATATATATTTATATACACACATATATAAATATACACATATATAAATTTATATTTACATAAATATTTATATGGTGAATAAAATAAAATAAATATTTATTTATATATAAATATATAATATAGTGAATAAATATTTAATATAAATGTAATATATATAAATATATTGATAAAACAATAAATATTTGTTTATTGGATAAATCCTCTTAAGAAATTTCCCATTTTTACCTAGGCTGTTGAGGTTAAGTTTCTATATTTTTTGAATGAAGGACTCCTGGAAAATATAGACATTAATGCTTAGAAGTGGGATATGTATTTAAATGTTCAGTCATACACCTGTGCTGAGGGAAGGGGAGACAGTGAATTTCAGTATTCCAGTCTGATATGTTGTCCATCCTTGATATGTGCTAGTGAAGCTGCTGTTTAAACGAGATTTTCAGGAGACATGCTAGACTATATATTTTCTTTTGAGACGATAGGAGTATGGAGGCTAGTCTTGACGCTTGAAGAGCTTCAGGAAAGACCAACTTTACTCCAGGCTCAATATAACCATCCTAAAGTAGATGGGGGAACACAAAGCAAATGCATAGGCTTGAACAGAGGAGACTTGTTATAGTCTGTAACTAGAAGTACAAGCCAGCACAGCTTCAGATAGTCATGTGTCACTTATCACTCTGTATTCTGCCTAGACAATTTTATCCATGCATTTGGTCTCAGTTAATAGCTAGATGTTAGTATTGTCTTACTTTTAGCCTTGATTTACTCTCTGAGCTTGTTCTATATAAGAAATAGATTAACATTTTTTTTTTCTTTTCACCTGAATTTCCAAACACACTGAAAACTGAACATGTCCACAAGTGAACACATGACCCTTTCTTCCCATTTGACTCAGTGGCTCACTCCCTGACCTGTTCTTATCTCAATGTTGCACCAGTTTCCATTCAGTTGTATATGCTACAAGTCAAGATTTTATCCTTACTGTCTCCTCTTTTTCACCACTGTGTTAGTTTTCTGTTGCTGCCATACCATGTTACCAAGCTTATCTTATTGCCTCATAGGTAGAGATCTGGTATCATGTGAATTCTCTGTTCAGGGGCTGTCAGTTTAAACAAGGCAGCATCCAGGTCTCTGGTTCTTAGGGTTCCCTTCTAAACTCACAATTGTTGGCAGAGTGGTCATTGAATCAAAGTTTGTTTGCCTGACACAGAGGGAGGTCAAGCAAAATGAAACATCAGAGTCTGGAGCATAAAAAGTTTATTACAAAGGTCAAGCAAGGAGAATGGGCAGCTCATGCTCAAAATTCCCCAATGGCTATTGAGAGTTTTTATAGGTGAAAATGAGATAAAAAAAGAATTCTTAAGTGAATAATGCAAAGTAATAGAGGAAAGCAATAGAATAGGGAAGACTAGAGATCTCTTCAAGAAAATTAGAGATACTAAGGAAACATATCATGCAATAAAGGGAATAAATAAATAAAGGGAATAAAGGGAACAATAAAGGACAGAAATGATATGGACCTAACAGAAGCAGAGGATGTTAGGAAGATGTGGCAAGACTACACAAGAGAACTGTTAAAAATAGCTCTTAATGACCTGGACAACCACAGTGGTGGAGTCACTCACCTAGAGCCAAATATGCTGGAGTGTGACGTCAAGTGAGTCTTAAGAAGCGGTACTAGAAACAAAGCTGGTGCAGGTGATGGAATTCCAGCTGAACTATTTCAAATCCTAAAGATGATGCTGTGAAAGTGCTGCACTCAATATGCCAGCAAATTTGGAAAATTCAGCAGTGACCACAGGACTGGAAAAGGTCAGTTTTCATTTCAGCCCCAGGATGGGAAATACTGTTCAAACTAGTGCACAATTGTGCTCATTTCACATACTAGCAAGTCAATGTTCAAAATCCTTTAAGCTAGGATTCAACAGTATGTAAACTGAGAACATCCAGATGTTCAAGCTGCATTTACAAAAGGCGTAGGAACTAGAAATCAAATTCTCAACATCCACCAGATCAATTAAAAAGCAAAAGAATTCCAGAAAAAAAAGGACATCTGCTTGTGCTTGATTGACTATGCTAAAGCCTTTGACTGAGTTCAGTTCAGTCAGTCATGTCCAGTTCTTTGTAAACCCAAAGAGGCACACCAGGCCTCCCTGTCCATCACCAACCCCCAGAACTTGCTCAAACTCATGTCCATTGAGTGGGTGATGCCATCCAACCATCTCACCTCTGTCGTCCCCTTCTCCTCCTGCCTTCAATCTTTCCCAGCATCAGGGTCTTTTCCAATCAGGCAGTTCTTTGCATCAGATGGCCAAAGTATTGGAGCTAAAGCTTCAGCATCAGTCCTTCCAATAAATATTCAGGACCAATTTCCTTTTGGATTGACTGGTTTGATCTCCTAACAGCCCAAGGGACTCTCAAGAGTCTTCTCCAACACCATGGTTCAAAAGCATCAATTCTTTGGGTCTCAGCTTTCTTTATCGTCCAACTCTCACATCCATACATGACTACTGGAAAAACCATACCCTTGTCTAGATGGACCCTTGTCGGCAAAGTGATGTCTCTTCTTTTTAATATGCTGTCTAGGTTGGTCATAGATTTCTTTTGAGAAGCAAGTGTGTTTTATGGGTTTGGTCACCATCTGCAGTGATTTTGGAGCCCAAGAAAATAAAGTCTGTCACTGTTTCCATTGTTTCCCCATCTATTTGCCATGAAGTGATGGGACTGGATGCCATGATCTTAGTTTTTTGAATGTTGAATTTTAAGCCAGCTTTTTCACTCTCCTCTTTCACTTTCATCAAGAGGTTCTTTAGTTCCTCTTCACTTTCTGCCATAAGGGTGGTGTCATCTGCATATCTGAGGTTATTGATATTTCTCCCAGCAATCTTGATTCCAGCTTGTGTTTCATCCAACCCAGCATTTTGCATGATGTACTATGCATATAAGTTACATAGCAGGGTGACAGTATACAACCTTGACATACTCCTTTCCCAATTTAAAACAAGTCCATTGATCCATGTCAAGTTCTAACTATTGCTTCTTGACCTGCATACAGATTTCTCAGGAGGAAGGTAAGGTGGTTTGCTATTTTCACCTCTTTAAGAAATTTCCAGTTTGTTGGGATCCACATAGTCAGACTTTGGCATAGTCAATAAAGCAGAAGTAGATGTTTTCCAGGAATTCTCTCACTTTTTCTATGATCCAATGTGTGTTGGCATTTGACCTCTGCTTCCTCTGCCTTTTCTAAGTCCATTTTAAACATCTGGAAGTTCTCAGTTCATGTACTGTTGAACCCTGGCGTGGAGAATTTTGAGCATTACTTTGCTAGCATGTGAGATGAGTGCAATTTTACGGTAGTTTGAACAATCTTTGGCATCATCCCTCTTTGAGTTTGGAATGAAAACTGCCCTTTTCCAGTCCTGTGGCCACTGGCGAGTTTTCCAATTTTGCTGGCATATTGAGTGCAGCACTTTCAAAGGGACATCTTTTAAGATTTGAAATAGTTCAGCTGGAATTCATCACCTCCACTAGCTTTGTTCATAGTGATGCTTCCTAATACCCACTTGACTTCTGATTCCAGGATGTCTGGCTCTAGGTGAGTGATAACACCATCGAGGTTATCTGGGTCATGAAAATCATTTTTGTATAGTTCTTTTGTGTATTCTTGCCACCTTTTCTCAATATCTTCTGATTCTGTTAGGTCTATACCATTTCTGTCCTTTATTGTGCCCATCAATACATGAAATATTCCCTTCATATCTATAATTTTCTTGAAGAGATCTCTAGTCTTTCCCATTCTATTGTTTCCTTCTATTTTTTGCATTTATCACTGAAGAATGTTTTCCTATCTTTCCTTGTTATTCTTTGGAACTCTGTATTCAGATGGGTATATCTTTCCTTTTCTCCTTTGCCTTTAGCTTCTCTTTTTCTCAGCTATTTGTAAGGCCTCCTCAGACAGCCATTTTGCCTTTTTGCATTTCTTTTCTTGGGGATGGTCTTGATCACTACCTCCTGTACAATGTCCATGAACCTCTGTCCATAGTTCTTCAGGCACTCTGTCTGTCAGATCTAATTCCTTGAATCTATTTGTCATTTCTACTGTATAATCATAAGGGATTTGATTTAGGTCATACCTGAATGGTTTAGTGGTTTTCCCTACCTTGTTCAACTTGAGTCTGAATTTGGCAGTAAGGAATTCATCATCTGACCCACAGCCAGCTCCCGGTCTTGTTTTTGCTAACTGTATAGAGCTTCTCCATCTTTGACTGTAAAGAATATAATCAGTCTGATTTCAGTATTGACCATCTGGTGATGTCCATGTGTAGAATCTTCTCTTGTGTTGTTGGAAGAGGGTGTTTGCTATGACCAATGCATTCTCTTGGCAAAACTGTGAGTCTTTACCCTCTTTCATTTTGTACTCCAAGGCCAAACTTGACTGTTACTCCAGATATTTCTTGACTTCCTCCTTTTGCATTCCAATCCCCTAGGATGAAAAGGACATTTTTTTTTGTTGTTGTTCTGAATTTGTGGATCACAACAAACTGTGGAAAATTCTTAAAGAGATGAGAATATCAGACCACCTTATCTGCCTCCTGAGAAACCTGTATGCAGGTCAGGAAGCAACAGTTAGAACCAGACATGGAGCAATGGACTGGTTCAAAATTGGAGAAACATTACATCAGGCTGTGTATTTTCATGTTGATTATTTAAATTTTATGCTGAGTACATCATGCAAAATGCTAGGCTGGATGAAGCCCAAGTTGAAATCAAGATTGCTGGGAGAAATATCAATAACCTCAGATATGCAAATGATACCACCTTAATGGCAGAAAGTGAAGAGAAACTAAAGAGCCTCTTGATAAAAGTGAAAGAGGAGTATGAAAAAGCTGGCTTAAAAATCAACATTCAAAAAACTAAGACCATGGCATCTGATCCCATCACTTCATGGCAAATAGATGGGGAAAAATGGAAACAGTGACAGATTTATTTTCTTGGGCTCTAAAATCACTGTGGACAGTGACTGCAGCCATGAAATTAAAGGACACTTGCTCCTTGAAGAAAAGCTATGACAAACCTCAAGAGTGTATTAAAAAAGTAGAGACATCACTTCACAGACAAAGATCCCAATAGTCAAAGCTGTGGTTTTTGTAGCAGTCATGTACAGATGTGCGTGTTGGACCATAAAGAAGGCTGAGCACTGAGAATTGATGATTTTGAACTGTGGTGCTGGAGAAGACTCTTGAGAGTCCCTTGGACTGCAAGGAGATCAAACCAGTCAATCCTAAAAGAAATCAACCCTGAATACTCATTGGAAAGACTGATGCTGAAACTGAAGCTCCAATACTTTGGCCACCTGAAGTGAAGAGCCGACTTTTTGGAAAAAAACCCTGATGCTGGGAAAGACTGAGAGCAGGAGGAGAAAAAGTCGACAGAGGATGAGATGACTGAATGGCATCTTCAACTCACCGTACATGAATTTGAGCAATCTCCCAGAAATAGTGAAGGAAAGGGAAACCTGGCATGTTGCAGTCCATGGAGTCACAAAGAGTTGGACTCGATTGAGTGACAAAACAATAACAACAAGCAGAGTTTTGCAGGTTGTGTGACCTTCCTATGATATTTTAAAATATGTATTCATTTATCCACATCAGGTCTTAGTTGTGGCATGTGAGATCTTCATTGTGTTACGTGGGATCGTTCATTCTAGTGCACAAACTCCTCAGTTGCAGTTCACAGGATTAGTTGCTCTGCAGCTTGTAGGATCTTAGTTCCCCAACCAGGTATTGAACCCATATCCTTAGCATTGTAAGACAGATTCTTAGCCACTAGACCACCAGAGAAGTCCTTGATTGGTTGTTTTAACTCTTCTCTCAAGAGTTGTGGTAGCTTTGAAAACCAATAATCTGTAATCACAGTGAAAACCAGGAATATGGCAGCTACTAGAGGAGGCAGAACCAGGTAGGAACTCCTTCAAAATTTCATTCTTAGAGAATTGCTATTATTTGATTTTTCTCATAGTTGTCTGGAAGATCCCACCTACAGATCTGTTTTTATGTGATCTGACATGGAGCTTGCACAGTGTGAAAGGTTGCTTCCTGGGGATATTTGTTGAATTGTTTAGAGACAATTATTTAACTTTGCATTCAGTTGAGAAGGTATGTAACAATTAGGACAAAAAGTAGGCTGGACAAAAAGTAGGCTAGCCTAAAAGCTTAAAAGTTGAACAAAGAGGTGTACACAGAGAAGGAAAATCTCTATTGTATTCCTGGGAATCTAGACTACATACAGGCATAGTGTTGGGTCCATGCCAAGGACTTTTTTCTTTCAAAAAAAGCCCCAAGAAAGCCCTAGAAACTCAACTTTTGGTGATCCCAAAGTTCTGTGAAATTAGAAAATGAAGATAAAACAGTTTTTCCACTGCACATCTTAGCATGGAAACTACCTGAACATGCACACAGAACGCCTAGGGAAAGGCTAGGAGACTTACTGGTATCAGACTTTTGAAGAAATCTCTGCCCAACTGCTGTGAATGTTAAGCTAGCCAGTGGTCACACATGACATACAATCTTTTACAGGATTAGTTCAGAAAAGTCACTGAACAAGTAATAAAAACAACAAACAGCAACAACAAATAGTTGGGGAAAGGGAAGGACTCTGATTTTCAGGATTTACGTTGTGCTATCTAAAATTTTCAGTTTTCAACCAAAACAAAAGAACTGCAAAGAAGCAGGAAAGCAGGCCCACACACTGAAAAAGAAAACAATCAATAGAAACTATTTCCAAGGGAGCATGGATGTTGGGCTTAATAGAAAAAAAAATTAGATCAGTTATTTTAAATATATTTAAAGAACTAAAGGAAACTATGTCAAAATAATTTATTTTTATGTAATTTGTTCATTTATGCAATTTATCCTTTTTCATTTATTTAGCTTTCTATCTTTTGATACCTGTATGCAGGTCAAGAAGCAACAGTTAGAACAATACATGAAACAATGGACTGCTTCAAATTTGGGAAAGAAGCACATCAAGGCTGTATATAGTCTCTCTGTTTATTTAATGTATATTCAGAGCACATAGTGAGAAATGCCAGGCTGGATGAAGCACAAACTGGAATCAAGATTGCTGGGAGAAATATCAATAACCTCAGATATGCAGATGACACCACCTTTATGGCAGAAAGTGAAGAGGAGCTAAAGAGCCTCTTGATGAAAGTAAAAGAAGAAAGTAAAAACGCTGGCTTAAAACTCAACATTCAAAAAATGAAGATCATGAAATCCAGTCCCATGACTTCATGGCAAGTAGATGGGGAAACCATGGAAACAGAGATTGACTTTATTTTCTTGGGCTTCAAAATCACTACAGATTGTGATTAAAGGCATGAAATTAAAAGATGCTTACTCCTTGGAAGAAAAGTCTATGACAAACCTAGACAACACATTAAAAAGCAGAGACATTACTTTGCCAACAAAGATCTCTCTAGTCAAAGCTATGGTTTTTCCAATATTCATATATGAATGTGAGAGTTGGACCATAAAGAAAGCTGAGAGCTGAAAAATTTATGCTTTTGAACTGTGGTGTTGGAGAAGACTCTTGAGAGTCCCTTGGACTGCAAGGAGATCCAGCCAGTCCATCCTAAAGGAGATCAGTCCTGGGTGTTCATTGGAAGGACTGATGTTGAAGCTGAAATTCCAATACTTTGGCCACCTCATGGGAAGAGTTGACTCATTGGAAAAGACCCTGATGCTGGGAGGGATTGAAGGGAGGAGGAAAAGGGGATGACAGAGGATGAGTTGGATGGCATCACTAACTCAATGGACATGTGTTTTAGCAAGCTCTGGGAGTTGGTGATGGACAGGGAAGCCTGGTGTGCTGCAGTCCATGGTGTTGCAAACAGTCAGACACAACTGAGCGACTTTTACTGACTGACATTTAATACCCCGATACCTGACATCAGATTATCTGCATCCCAAGTCAAGGTCATCTGTGCTCCTTTTTATCTTCTTTACCTCTGTCTGCCTAGCATGGTTCTTCTCAGGTACAGGTGGTACTGCATATCCTATGTACTCTTTTTATTTTATTTTATTTTATTTTTTTCCATTTATTTTTCTTAGTTGGAGGCTAATTACTTTACATATTACAGTAGTTTTTGTCATACATTGAAATGAATTAGCCAGCACACTCTTGTCAGCATATGCAACTACCTTCTAACAATATTTTTGCACTTTGTACATTTCCTGGAAGAGTGTGTCCCATAGTTATTGTACAACAAGTGCTTTCAAACTTTATTAAAGTCTTGGCTGTTTAATTTTTGGCTTTCTCTTCTTTATCACAATTTCAGGCTAGATGTATATGTGGGTGAGGACACAAAATAGACATTATTTACAAAGGGAATCTTTTCTTCTCTCTTTGTATCTCTAAGAGTTTCTCAAATTACCAATCATATTCTCCTGAAAATATTAGGGAGATGGCTCTTATTCTTTTTCATTCCTTATTTTCTCTTTTTATTTTTGGAATAGGGGCAGGTTGGCCAAGACTCATGGCTTCCCCTTAGGAAATGCCTGCCTGTAATGGTGTTTGGTCTTCCCTGCTCCTGCTTCTGCCATGTAGTGAGTTTATTTGTGCAAGGGCTGCTTCTTCTGGGGAAGATTTCCATCAGCCCATCTGTGCCCTCTGGGAATGCTTGGACGAGACCAACTTGGGAAAGAAGTAGTAAGTGATTTGTTTTTGTGTCTCTCCAATGTAGCTGTTCTAACACTAAAACTCATCTTTTGGTCTTTATTTGCTTTGGGAGAGGTAAGGGGAAAGATAATAGGGCACATTCAACCTACAACCTTTATTAATAAAAATAATCAGAAAAAACTTTGAAAAGAAGTGAACAAGGAACGTGAAAGATAAGTCAGCTTTGTTCACTGTAAAAGCAGATAAAATATAATATACTGCTTAAATATATTTTAGAAAATTTATTTTCCAATTCAAGCAACAATAAATACTCTCATTATCATGTGTATCCATCATACTTTAAAGGATTAGTTCTTACCATAACATTGTTATCTTAATTAAGGAAATTTCCTATGCTATTTTGTTAGAAGAAATAATGGCTTACCCAAAGATGTTTTAAGACTCAATTCCTGTGAATATGTTACATTATACAGATGTCATTAAGGATGAGGAGATTTCCCAGGATTATTAATGAAAGTAAGAAGCAGGAGAGATAGTCATTGAAGGAGACTTTATCTATTTATTATAGGAACAGAGTCAGAGTGATGCAAAGCCACAAGCCAAAGAACGTGCACAGCCTCTGAAGCTGGAAAAAAAAACAAAATTGGATTCTTCCCTAAAGCCTTCAAGGCTTCAAAGAAACACAGCCCTACTGACAATTTTATTTTTCTAAAAATTGAAGCACTTTTGATTCAACTTCTTCAATGGCTCAGAAGGTAAAGAATTTGCCTGCATTGCAGTAGACCCAGGAGAAAGTGAAAGTGAAAGTCACTCAGTCTGTTGTTCATAATAGAATATTTTTGAAAAATGTATATTATATATGTATTACACATAATATATATATAAATCACTTCACTGCACAGCAGAAATTAACAGAACATTGTAAATCAACTATATGCTCTTATGCTTAGTGGCTCAATGATGTCTGATTCTTTGTGACCCTTTAGAGTGTAGCCCTCTATTCTTCACTGTCCATGGGATTTTTCAATCAAGAAATACTGGAGTGGGTTGTCATTTTCCTCTGCAGGGGATCTTCCTAACCCAGGGGTTGATCCCAGGTCTTCCTGTGTGGCTCAGCTGGTAAAGAATCTGCCTGCAAGGCAGGAGACCTGGGTTCGGTCCCTGAGTTGGGAAGATCCCCTGGAGAAAGGAAAGGCTACCCAGTCCAGTATTCTGGCCTGGAGAATTTCATGGACTGTATAGTCCAAGGGGTTGCAAAGAGTCAGACTGGTTCCAAATCAGGAAAGGAGTACGTCAAGGCTATATATTGTCACCCTGCTTATTTATATGCAGAGTACATCATGAGAAACGCTGGGCTGGATGAAGCACAAGCTGGAATCAAGGTTGCTGGGAGAAATATCAATAACCTCAGATATGCAGATGACATCACCCTTATGGCAGAAAGCGAAGAAGAACTCAAGAGCCTCTTGATGAAAGTGAAAGAGGAGAGTGAAAAGCCTGGCTTAAAATTCAACATTCAGAAAACAAAGATCATGGCATCCAGTCCCATCACTTCATGGCAAATAGATGGGGAAACCATGGAAACAGTGGCAGACTTTATTTTCTTGGGCTCCAAATTCACTGCAGATGGTAACCATAGCTGTGAAATTAAAAGACACTTACTCCTTGAAAGAAAAGCTATGACCAACCTAGACAGTGTATTAAAAAGCAGAGACATTACTTTGCCAACAAAGTTCTGCCTAGTCAAAGCTGTGCTTTTTCCAGTAGTTAGTCATGTGTGGATGTGAGAGTTGGACTATAAAGAAAACTGAGCATCAACAAATTGATGCTTTTGAACTGTGTGGTGTTGGAGAAGACTCTTGAGAGTCCCTTGGACTGCAAGGAGATCCAACCAGTCCATTCTAAAGGAGATCAGTCCTGAATATTCATTGGAAGGACTGATGTTGAAGCTGAAACTCCAATACTTTGGCCACCTGATGTGAAGAGCTGACTCATTTGAAAAGACCCTGGCACTGGGAAAGATTGAAGGCAGGAGGAGAAGGGGATGACGGAGGATGAGATGGTTCGGTGACATCACCGATTCAATGGACATGAGTTTGAGTAAGCTCCGAGAGTTGGTGATGGACAGGGAAGTCTGGCGTGCTGCAGTCCATGGGGTTGCAAAAAGTCAGACATGACTGAGCTACTGAACTGAACTGATTATGATTTATCACAGGATATTGAATACAGTTCCTTGTACTATACAGTAGGATCTTCTTGCTTATCTGTTGTATAGATAAGAGTCAGTGAGACCCATTTCTGAAATTCTGACCTCTAGAACTATAACATAATAAATTTTTATTGTTTTAAAACACTAAATTTCTGATAATCTGTGATAGTAGTAATTGGGACACTAATATACCTGTTTTTAACAAAGCAATATTTTGTGTCTGTATGTTCTTATGGTCTGCGAACTGAAGTATGAAGTGTTAATCACTCAGTAATGTCTGATGTCTCTTTGACACATCATGGACTGGGGCTCACCAGGCTCTTCTGTCCATGGGATTCTCCAGGCAAGAATTCTGGAGTGCTTTGTCACTTCTTTCTCCACTTATGGTCTAACATTACATTTTTTAAAAATTAAAAATAATAAATGAGTCATGAAATTAGAAAACAGGGCATATATGAATATGTAATCACTGAGGGAAGGTACAATCTATTGATAATATTTTGTTCTAGAAACTGTACAGGTTTTGGAGTGACCCAGATCTATGCTTGAAGATGATTTTCTTTACTTACTAGTCATGTGACCTTAGGAAAGTTACTTGAGCCTCAGATTTCTCTTCTTGAATTGGGGAGTTTTCTAACCATAAAAATGAAGTGAAAGTGTTTCAGTCATGTCTGACTCTTTCTGACCTCAAAAACTGTAACCTCCCAGGCTCCTCTATCCATGAAATTCTCCAGGCAAGAATACTGGAGTGGGTGGCCACTCCCTTCTCCAGGGGATCTTTAGAGATCAAACTTGGACCTCTTGAATTGTAGGAAGACTCTCTACCATCTGAGCCACTGGGAAGGATTTAGCTGATGGCCATGAAGTGTGCAGAAGGTAACGGGCACATAGGAAGTGCCTCATCACCTTTATCTACTGCAGGTTTTGTAAACTGTACCTTCATGGAATTCTGATCACACTGAAGTATGAAAAGTGAGAAGTATTGTTAAATACTTGAAACTTTGGTTGGTTTAAATACTAATAGATTCATTTATAAAGTCCAAGGAAAACAGTAAAAAAAAATAGGTGGCTAGCCTAAAATTTCCCAGGAGATGAAAAGCTGCTGAGGCTGGAGGAAGGATGTACAACATAAAAGGTAAAGAGAAGAACCAAAACAATCGAGAAAAGAGGACTGAAACACTTGTAAGACATTCAAAAACCTCCTTCCTTACGTAAACAACTAAAATTGCCTAAATGTGGATGTTTCTGAAGAGCTGGAACAATAATGATGACCTGAGTTTAAAGACAGGTATTTCAAAGAGCTGGGCAAAACCAGCTGGTACTTGAAACTAGCCTGTTGCTTTCCCTGGTGAAATTGGTTCATTTTCAAAGTCGGGAAATAGAAGAATACAGCATCAGAAGCTTTATGGGTAGAAACAAGGGGCTGGGGTGGAGGAGTTGGTTCAGTAACAGTGTTGTCAAACAACTATATTATAGATTCAAAACCATGGGGGACGGGAGAGAATCCAAACTTTAAATTGTTTGGCTGGAAAGAGCTTTGATGTTCAATCCTTAAAATGGTGTGGCAAGAAAGAGTTAATATGGTAACCAAGTAGGGCTGTATGGGGCCTTCAGGAAACAGACCCTTATGCTCTGCTTTAGCTCCTCTCTGAAGTACCTAGATAACAGTACCTGATGCACATTTCCTGAGTTATTTTGCAAATGCCAGGGCCCCCACCAAGTGGAAGAAATTGACACCTCCCCTCAGGAGTTTGGCCAGAACCAGGAAACATTTGCAACCACATAACTTCCTGTTTTACTTACCTCGGAGCCTGGTAGACTACAGTCCATGGGGTCGTAAAGAGTTGGACACGACTGAGCGACTTCACTTCACTTCACTTCACCATCAACCAATCAGAGAATTGTTCATGACCTGATAAATACTCAGGGATATGATTCCCTTGCTCAGCCTTTAAAAATGCTTTGCTAAAACCCACCAGGTTGTCTGGGCTTTTTGAGCACTGTCTGTTTCAGATCCCTTGTATATTACTGTACAATAAATGCTGAATTTCACTTCAACACAACCCAGCAATTTTGATTATCAGTAGACTTGTTTTGCTGCATATGGATGAGAAGACTCAAGTTGGTTTGGTAACAGCATCATGGACTTTGAGGTTTCTTGTAATCTCAAGGACAGACTGGGGGGATTAAGCAGGATCAAGGGCAACATTTGATGAGATCCTTAGAATATTTCAAGCAAATTTTAAAAATGGGAATTCTATAGTTTCTTGGCAGTTTCTATGAAATTATTTAGGAATCAATATTAATAAAGTCAAAATAAAAATTATTCAGTTGTTTCCCTTAATAGACTCCTCTTAGATTCCTGGTGGCTCAGACAATAAAGAATCTGTTTGCAGAGCGGGAGACACAGGTTCAATCTCTGGATGGGGACGATCCCCTGGAGAAGGGAATGGCAATGCACTCTAGTATTCTGCCTGGAGAATTCCATGGACAGAGGAGCCTGGCAGGTTATAGTCCATGGGATCTCAAAGTGTTGGACACAACAGGCTGACTAAGGTTGTCACACTAGATCTTTTACATTGTGTGCCTACTACCTATTTTTAGAATTTAACTATTTCCCTCTTCCACCTGCATGATTTTAACTATATTTGTTCCATGTGCATCTAGCCCGTTGGTTTTAGTTATTTCAGCTATAGAAATTTGAGCTAGAAGAGGCAGATCAGCTTTTATACTATTGAATATAGATTGTAAAAAAAAAATAGTTGTAGAGATATGGGATCATGCCATGTGGATGGGACAAACAAAATAAACTCAATCAGAGGGATAGGGAGAGACAGAGAAAGAAGAGAGGGAGAGAAGTAATCTAGGGCAAAGAGAAAAGAAGCATATTAGATGAAAGAAGTAGAAATGAAATGTAAAGGCTCTCTGAGCAATCCCAGTTCCATTTCTGTCTTCTGGGCTTTCTTCATCCCTTTTCCTAGATGTTATAAACACTTGTTTTTTCTGTTGCTCAGTCATGTTTGATTCTTTTCCACCCCATAGAGGCAGCACACCAGGCTTCCCTGTCCTTCACTATTTCCCAGAATTTGCTCAAAGTCATGCCATCCAACTATCTCATCCTCTGTCTCCCCCTTCTCCTCCTGCCTTCAATCTTTCCCAGCATCAGGGTCTTTTCCAATCAGTTGGCTCTTGGCATCAGGTGGCCAAAGTATTGAAGCTTCAGTTTCAGCATCAGTCCTTCCAATGAGTATTCAGGATTGATTTCCTTTAGGATTGACTGGTTTGATTTCCTTGCTGTCCAAGGGACTCTCAAGAATCTTCTCCAGCACCACAGTTCAAAAACATCAATTCTTTAGCACTTAGCCTTCTTTATGGTCCAACACTCACATCTGTACATGGCTACTGGAAAAACTACAGCTTTGACTATAAGGAATTTTGTCTGCAAAGTGATATCTCTGTTTTTTAATACACTGTTGAGGTTCATCATAACTTTACTTCCAAGCAGCAAGTGTCTTTTAATTTCATGGCTGCAGTCACTGTCCACAGTGATTTTTGGAGCCCAAGAAAATAAAGTCTCTCACTGTTTCTGTTTTTTCCCCATCTATTTGCCATAAAGTGATGGGACCAGATGCCATGGTCTTAGTTTTTTGAATGCTGAGTTTTAAGCCAGCTTCTTCATGCTCCTCTTTTACCTTCATCAAAAGGCTCTTTAGTTTCTCTTTGTTTTCTGCCATTAGGCTGGCATCATCTGCATTTGTGAGGTTATTGATATTTCTCCCAGCAGTCATGATTGCTGCTTGTGATTAATCCAGCCCAGCATTTTGCATAATGTACTCTGCATGTAAGTTAAATAAGTCGGGTGACAATATACAGCATTGACATACTCCTTTCTCAATTTAAAACAAGTCCATTGTTCCATGTCCAATTCAAATTCTTGCTTCTTGATCTGCATACAGGTTTCCCAGGTGGCAGATAAAGTGGTCTGGTATTCCCATATCTTTAAGAATTCCCATCTCTTTAAGTTTGTTGTGACCCACACAGTCAAAGGCTTTAGGTCTAGTCAATGAAGGAGAAGTAGATGTTTTTCTGGAATTCCCTTGCTTTCTCTATGATCCAACGGATGTTGGCAATTTGATCTCTGGTTCCTCTGCCTTTTCTAAATCCAGTTTGAACATCTGAAAGTTCTCAGTTCACATACTGTTGAAGTCTAGCTTGGAGGATTTTGAGCATTACTTTGCTAGCATGTGAAATGAGCACAGTTGTGCAGTAGTTTGAACATTCTTTGGGATTTCTTGTCTTTGGGATTAGAATGAAAATTGACCTTTTCCAGTCCTATGGCCACTGCTGAGTTTTTCAAATTTGCTGGCATATTGAGTGCAGAACTTTAACAGCATCATCTTTTAGGATTTGAAATAGCTCAGCTGGAATTCCATCACCTCCACTAGCTTTGTTCATAGTAATTCTTCCTAAGACCCACTTGAGTTCACACTCCAGGATGTCTGGCTCTAAGTGAGTGATCAAACCATCATGGTTATATGGGTCATGAAGATCTTTTTTGCACAGTTCTTCTATATATTCTTGCCACATGTTCTTAATATCTTATGCTTCTGTTAGGTCCATACCATTTTTGTCCTTTATTGTGCCCATCTTTGCATGAAATGTTCTCTTGGTATCTCTCATTTTCTTGAAGAGGTCATTATAGTAAATCCTAGTTTTTCCATTTGTTACTTGCAATAATGAAGTAATATTAATTAACTTCACAAACAATTATGAAGCTCTTATGTGTGCTAAATATTCTGTTTTTGCTGGGGACAGAGATCCTTGCCTTCAGAAGTACAACCATCACGAGAGAAAATAAAGGTCTCTTTGGGAATGATGTATGGGAGACATTAATTCACAGAATTCAAAGAGCAAGGTTTATATTTGTGGCTAATCAGAAATTGAAGAAGAAGAAGTACTTCTGTTTTCTTATGTTTTATCTGATTAACAGATAATTATTCTGATGTTATGGCTTGAGTTACAAGAGAAAAAGGCATATCTAATTTGTATTCCAGAGGCAGCAATGAAACGATGACCTGCAGCAATAAATCACTAAAACATTCTATACTTTTCAAGGGACACTGTGTATCACTGAACAATAAGTGCTAATTAAGAAAGAGAGAGAGGGAGGGTTCTGACAGCCTGTGGGAGCAGAGGTTTAAGGAAGAAAACTATGGAAGCAAGACTGAAAAATAGAGAGCCTTCTGTGCTAGGCTTTAATGGGTTTGAATTTTATTCTTAAAGCAGAACAAAATTACATACATGATCATGGAGCAGGAAAAATGTCTAAGGTTCATTAGGTCAGGATATCTCAGGTGATGTGAACCTTGGGACTGGAAAAGTGCTTAGAAGGCTCACATGTTCTGTGGGTACCAGCAATGAGACCAAGAACTTGTACTGACTGTGACTGTGTCTTCCAGTCATATTTTCTAGGAACTAATTTCAAAAGGGAAGGAGAGCAGTTAATGAAAGGATACAGTTGCTTAATCAATAAAAGTGATGGCCTTCAATGCACTGTCTTTGTCAAACCTGAGGGAAGCTAATACCTGATCTCTGAGACAGTTCTAATTAGATGCTATAGAGACTTCAAAGTTACCAGTGTTATTTAACCCTATCGATTTTCAGCAGCTATTCCTTGTTGTTAAAAAATAGAACAAGGATTATAAGCTTGTTAAAATAAAACCTAGAAGAAGGAGGATTTAAACAAAATTGGAAAGGAATGAGAAAACTGGACCATCTTAGATTCCCAAGCCAAAATAAAGATTAAAAGAGCAAGAATGAACCAGTAGCCAGAAATAAGGCAGAAAAGGTAAATACCAACACCACTGAAGAAAAGAGAAACCATGGATGATTCTCCAGGTGTGTGAATTCTTGATTTGATGGAACACAAGTTTCTAAACTACAAATATGAATTGGTCATTCTCTGTCTTACAAAGATTATGTTGACTTATACAACACTCAGAAAGAGTTGAATTTCTACTTTTCTACTTTGATTATTTTCATTGCTATTTAGTCATCATCTAAAAAATTTTGCTTGCAAATCCATGTAATTTTTGTTGGCTGAATTCATGCCTACCTTCTCCCAATTTCAAAAAATTGGCTGTACTGTCTGAAGAAAAACATTTTTGTCCATTTGAAATTGAGCTAAAGAATTCATTTTGACTGCCACACAGGTAAGGACTCAATTCAACCAGGTATCATTAAGTAGATTAACATGCTTCTCTCGACTGGGGATTAACCCAGTAGAAGCAGGTATCCCTCTCATATTCTTCATTTATTGTCATCTGCAAATAAAGCACTAGAATGTTTTGGAAGTCATATTCTGAAGTGATGATCCACATTGGTAGGGTGTCTGAAAGTTCCCAGAACAGTGGCATCATCTGCAGAAATAGTAGCAGAACTGGGTCACGTGGTTTAAGAAATTCTCTTAATATCTGGTATCCAAATAGAGATGTCAACTTAGAAATTGGGTCTATGAGTCTAGGGCTCTTGGAAGACACCTTGGTTGAACACGCAAATTTTGAAACAGTAGGATAAAGATGGTTTTTAAAGCATTGGGACTGAATGAAGTCATTGTGGGAGCAATTAAGATGAAAATGGAAGAAAGTCTAAAAAATTTCCTGAAGATTTTAATATTTGGAAGTTGTATAGGAAAGGGGTCAACAGTGAAGAATGAAAGCAAATTTCTAGTGATATCATGTTGCAGGAAAGAATGGTGCGGCATGAGAGGAAGGCCACATTCTAGGTCTCAGTCAAGTCCATGGAATGGCCACTGAGTGTGGGTTCCTGACTTCTCACAGGAAAGAACTCAAGAGAAAGCCATAGTAAAGAGAAAGGTTTATTCAGGGATATACAGACTCCAGAAATGGAGTGTGGGCTGTCTCAGAAAGCAAGAGGCCCCAGGATATGGAGCTCTCAGTTTTTATAGGGCTGGGTAATTTCATAGGCTAATGAGTCAGAGGAGTATTCCAACTATTTTGGGAAGGGGTGGAATTTCCAGGAATTGGGCCACCACCCACTTTTTGGCCTTTTATGGTCAGCCTCAGAACTGTCATGGTGCCTGTGGGTATGTAATTTAGCTTCCTGATGTGTTACAATGAGCATATACTGAGATTCAAAGTCTAGTGGAAGTCAACTCATCGTCCATCTTGGTTCTAATTGATTCCAATCAGCTTATATTGTGTCTTCAATGGCTCTCAATCTTTTAAACATTGTGCCCTGCCCCTTTCTTGTCTCAGATGCATAAATTAGATTAAAATATGCCATATTAGAAGGTGGATAAAGAATACAGGTGGTGCTAGTGGTAAAGAACCCACCTGCCAGTGCAGGTAGATGAAAGAGAAATGGGTTTGATTACTGGGTTGAGAAGATCCCCTGAAGGAGGAAATGGCAACCCACTCCAGTATTCTTGATTGGAGGGTCCCATAGACAGAGGATTCCTGGCTGGTTACAGTCTATAGGGTCACAAAGGGTCAGACATGACAGAAATGACTTAGCAAATAATATTTAAGGAAGAAAGGAATAGTTGCTTGTGTCCAAATTCTTCTGAGAGGTCCCAAAAGTTGTGAAAATAAATATCTCTATTGGAAACAGTAGTATCCTAGTTATTGGTAAGTTCAGAATGATGAGAAAGATAAGCTCCATACTGCAGTCTGTCAGAAAGTGAAGGTGAGCAGAAGGGGCAGAGACAGCCTCAGGTTAGGGGAGAGAAGAAATATGGATTTAGTCAAAGGGCCAAAAGCAAGGAGGAGATGGGTTTTTCATCCTGATTTGTTTTCAAATTGGATATACCTAGGCATGACTAAGAACTTTTGGAAACAATTCACTAGAAAGGCAGATATTTGTGAAAGAGAGGAAAGATAGTAAAAGAAATATTTAGAACATAAAAAGGAAATGGAGATAAGAACACAAGGGAATGGAGATAAGAAATGGAGATAATGAACTGGAGATATTCTGTTTTAATAGATGCAAGTATTTGTTGGCAAAGTTTCACTTTACCTGAGTCCTGTGCTCCTGGGAAAGAGTAATGGTTACAAAAATCATCTCCTCTTCTTGTTTCTTACTGCAAGAAACTACCCTTTTCCCTTGGACTTTTAGATAAGATCCATACTTCCCCTGAGAATTTTCCAGCTGGTTCAGTGGTAAAGAATTTTCCTGCCAATACAGGAGGTGCAGGAGACATGGGTTTGATCCCTGGGTTGGGAAGATCCCCTGGAAAAGGAAATGGAAGCCCACTCCAATATTCTTGCCTGGAGAATCCCATGGACAGAAGAGCCTGGCGGGGTACAGTCCATAGGGTCGCAAAGAGTCACACATGACTAAACAACTGAACATGCAGCATGCATGCATGCATGTCTCCCCTTTTGTTATATCTGAGAAGGGCAAAGGTCTTCCAAATTCCATGAGAATCCCATGGACAGAAGAGCCTGGCTGGCTACAGTCCATAGGGTCGCAAAGAGTCACACATGACTAAACAACTGAACATGCAGCATGCATGCATGCATGTCTCCACTTTTGTTATATCTGAGAAGGGCAAAGGTCTTCCAAATTCCATTCTTTTGTTATAAAAGATAAGCAGAACTTTGTCAACACTGATCAATTTAAATGAACTGCTTATTAACTGATTTGACCAAAGTCTGCTCTTCTGCATCCCTCATGTCCTTGACCTTTGACCCAGCCTAAGCTAGCATACAGTTCTCCTTAATGGCGCTTCCTAAGAATCAGCTTGCCACAAGTGGAGAGACTGTCCAATCAACTTTCCCATTATAATCATACCAGGCACTTTCCCACACCCAGTCCCTTCTATTCTAGCTTTGTCTCTAGTTCTTATAAAAGAAATTTCCTTTCTGCTGGACCTGTGAGGCGCTTGCAGATCTCACAGTATGAGTGTTCTCCCTATTACGATAGGTTCCCTCCATTTAGTATGATATTCCTTTTGAATAAGATCTCTCATCTCCTAAGTCAGATTTGTCTTTTTATTTCACAGTATGAGAACTTGCTAAGGATACAGTTTGGATTTGATGTCTGGAGATAATCTGGTTTCTGCCTGATTTTTATTTTCTTAAGGAAGTGTAGCAACCAGTTGTGTTTGAGAATGCCCAAGTAGGTGCTGATAGCATAAGAAGAGAGGATACCATGTGAAATAAACAATTTTGAGAATAAAAACTATATTTCCTACGGAAGTGTGGTGGGATTACCTGGCAAATATGAGTGCTTATTTGTAATTAAATTGATAGTCATAGATTTAAGCCTAAATCAATCAGCTTGTTGGCATTGATTCTCCTGACAATGTTTAGCTTCTTGAGGGCTAATTATAGATAATTTAGTACAAGTAGACACGAAGTATTTCCTCATAAACACTAAGACAATCTGCAAGCAACTATTATACATTGTGTGTTCAGTAACATGATTATAACAGAATTATATGAATTCCTTTAGGAAAAAAGATGGCTGAAATAGATTATATATGTAATTTCCTTGTAATGGGCTTCAGATATTTTACAGAGGGATATCTAGAATAATTTAAAACTTTTAATTAAAAAATACATTAGATTAAGTACATATTAGCAATAGTTTTCAGTTAATAATAATCACATCTCAGATAAATCTCATTGGCTATGATACTACTTAAACTAATACAATTTAATGCAAAAACATCTTTTTTAGAATGTTGTTAATGCTAACTAAAATTTCCTTTCACTGAAAGCCACTCTTATCAGATATCATGTTTTCCTTTTATCCATATTTTGTAATATTACTTAGAAAATTTATACTACTTTAGAGACTATGGTTACCAACTATCAATGTATGGGATTCTTCAGGTGTTTTCTTCTAGCTTTAAATTTTTTAATTTAAGTTATTGAAGTATAACTGAGTTACATTGTATTAGCTTCAGGTGTACAAAATAGTTATTCAATATTTTGATATTATATACTGTTTAAAGTTATTACAAACCATTGGATATATTTCCCTCTGCTGTACAATACATACTTATTGTTTATTAGTTTTATACATAGTAGTTTGTATTTCTTGATCCCCTACACCTATCCTGCCCCTTCTCCCTTCCCTCTCCCCACTGGTAGCTACTAGTCTGTTCTCTGTATCTGTACGTCTATTTCTCTTTTGTTATCTACATTTGTTTCTTTCATTTTTTAGGTTCCACATATAAATGAAAATATAGAATATTTGTCTTTGTCTTATTTCATTAAGCATAATACACTCAAAGTCTATTCCTGTTGCAAATGGCCAAATTTCATTCAATTTTGTGGCCTAGTAGCATTCCACTTTATGTAAACACTACTTCTTTACCCATTCATCTGCTGATGGACGCTTGGGCTTCTTCCATATCTTGGCAACTATAAATAATATTGTTATGCACACTTAGATGCATGCATCTTTTTGAATTAGTGCTTTTATTTTCATCAGATATATACACAAGAATGGAATTGCTAGATCATATGGTAGCTGTATTTTTAATATTTTGAGAAGCCTCCATACTTTCTTCCATTGTAGCTGCACCGCCTTACAAGCTTACCAACAGTACTAGGGTTCTCTTTCTCACACGCTTGACATTTGTTACTTGCAGACTTTTCAATGATACCCCCTCTGACCAGTGATAACTCATTGTGAGCTTGATTTAGTTCTCTAATAATTGGCGATGTTGAATGCTTTTTCACATGCCTGTTGGCCTCTGTATATCTTCCTTGGGAAGATGTCTATTCATGTCATATGCCCATTTTTTAATATAATTGGGTTGTTTTTCTGATGTTGAATTGTATGAACTGTCATATATATATATTTTTTTCCATTTCACATATCTTTTTTTTTTTCCTTTTTTTATTAGTTGGAGGCTAATTACTTTACATCATTACAGGAGTTTTTGTCATACATTGAAATGAATTAGCCATGGATTTACATGTATTCCCCATCCCGGTCCCCCCTCCCACCTCCCTCTCCACCCAATCCCTCTGGGTCTTCCCAGTGCACCAGGCCCGAGCACTTGTCTCATGTACCCAGCCTGAGCTGGTTATCTGTTTCACCCTAGATAATATACATGTTTCAATGCTGTTCTCTTGAAACATCCCACCCTCGCCTTCTCCCAGAGTCCACAAGTCTGTTTTATACATCTGAGTCTCTTTTTCTGTTTTGCATATAGGGTTATCGTTACCATCTTTCTAAAGTCCATATATATGTGTTAGTATACTGTAATGGTCTTTATCTTTCTGGCTTACTTCGCTCTGTATAATGGGCTCCAGTTTCATCCATCTCATTAGAACTGATTCAAATGAATTCTTTTTAATGGCTGAGTAATATTCCATGGTGTATATGTACCACAGCTTCCTCATCCATTCGTCTGCTGATGGGCATCTGGGTTGCTTCCATGTCCTGGCTATTATAAGGCAAAGTAAACAAAATCTAAGATAAACAAATGAGACCTAAATAAACATGAAAACCTTTGCACAGTAAAAGAAACTATAAATAAAATGAAAAAACCTACTGAGTGGGAGAAATATTTGCAAATGATATGACTGACAAGTTAGTCATATCATTTGCAAATATTTCAAGTTAGTCATATCATTTGCAAATATTTCTCCCACTCAGTAGGTTTTTTCATTTTATTTATAGTTTCTTTTACTGTGCAAAGGTTTTCATGTTTATTTAGGTCTCATTTGTTTATCTTAGATTTTGTTTACTTTGCCTTAGGAGACAGATTCAGAAAAAAAAATTGCTATGATTTATGTCAAAGAGTGTACTACCTATGTTCTCTCTTAGGACTTGTATCCTTTTGGGTATTATATCTAGATATTCAATCCATTTTGTGTTATGATAACAAATGTGTGGTACACATATTTTTGTATATGCTATGATGCAATGTTTTAATCTCAATGTTTCACATGCAGCTGTCTAGTTACTAGCACCACTTACTGAGGAGACTATTTTTCTCCATTGTATATTTTTGACTTATTTGTTGTAGATTTATTGAAAATGGGTGTGTGAGTTTATTTGTGGGACCTGTTTTTTCCACTCTTTTGACCTGTTCATTCCTCTATTTGATCTAAGTGTCTGTTTCTGTGTCAGTCTTGTGCTGCTTTAGTCACTGTAACCTTATAGTACTTTCTGAAGTCAGGGAGCGTGATGGTTCCAGTTTTGTTCTTTATTCTTAAAGTGCTTTGGCAATTTGAGGTTTTTGGAGTTCCATATTAATTTTAGGATTGTTCTAGTTTTGTGAAAATGTCATGGTATTTTCTTGAGGATCACAGTAAGTCTGTGGATTTCTTTGGGTGGTATAAACATTTTAATAATGTTAATTCCTCCAACCCAAGAACACTGGATAGCTTTCCATTTCTTTGAATCATCTTCAAATTCCTTCATCAGTGTTTTAGACTTTTCAGAGCATAAGTCTTTCAACTCCTTGGTTAAGTTGATTCCTAGGTTATTTATTCTTTTTGATGGGATTTTAAATGGAATTGTTTTCCTGCTCTTTCAGATAGTTGATTATTAGTGTTTGGAAAAACAACAGATTTCTATACATTATTATTGTATCCTGAAACTTCATTGAGTTCATTTATTCTAATAGGTTTTTTGGTGGAGATATTAGGGTTTTCTGTATATTCATAGTATCATGTCATCTGCAAATAGTGTGTTTTATTTCTTTTCCTTCCACTTTGGATATCTTTAATTTTTTTTTTTTTTTTGATTGCTGACTTTCAATACTATCTTAAAGAGAAGTAGTGAAAGTGGGTATCCTTGTCTTGTTCCTGAGCTTAGAGGGAAGACTTTCAGCTTTTCATCACTGAGTGTTAGGTTGGCTGTGTGTTTGTCTTATTGGTTTCTATAATGTTTAGATATGTTCCCCCATACATATTTTGGTGAGACTTTTTTTAAATTATGAATGAATGTTAAATTTTGTAAAATATGCTTTCTTTGTCTGCTGAGATGATCATGTTATTTTTATCTTTCTTTTGGTCAGTGTGGTATATTGCATTGATTAATTTGTGGATATTGAGCCATAGTTGAATCCCTGGTGTGGTGCTTTCGTCTCTAAGTTGTGCCTGACTCTTGTGATTCCATGTCTATAGCCCTCCAGACTCCTTTGTACATGGGACTTCCCAGGCAAGAATACTGAAGTGGGTTACCATTCCCTTTTCCAGGAGATCTTCCAGACCCAGGGATCAAACCCTTGTCTCCTGCATTGCAGGCAGATTCTTTACCAACTGAGCCACCAGGGAAGCCCTTGAATCCCTGCAGTAAATCCAATTTGGTCATGATGAATGACTCTTTTTATATATTGTTGAAGTCAGTATGCTAATATTTGTTCAGGATTTTTGCATTCATATTCATTAGAGATGTTGGCCCATAATCTTATTCCATATTTTGGAATAGTTTGAGAAGGATAGATACTTGCTCTTCTTTACACATTTGGTAAAATTCCTCTGTAATGTCAACTGTTCCTGGATTTTTGTTTGCTGGGAGTTTTGCTTTTGTTTTTTCATTTTTTAAAATTCAATTTCACTTCCAGTAATTGCTGTGTTGAATTGTCTATTTGGTCCTGATTCAGTCTTGGAAGTTTATACATTTCTAGAAAATTGTCAATTTATATATATATATACATATATATATATATACACACATATATATATACACACACACACACACATATATACACTATTTTTAAAGTTCTTTCCCCATATAGGCCATTATAGAGTATTAAGTAGAGTTATTTGTCCTTATAGTAGGTCTTTATTAGTTATTTTATATATAATAGTGTGTATATGTCAATCCCAATCTTCCAATTTATCCTTCCCTCCACTCTTATCCCCTGGTAATAATGAGTTTGCTTTCTACATCTGTAACTCTATTTTGGTTTGTAGATAAGTTCATTTCTACTTTTTTTTTTTTTTTAGATCCCACATGTAAGCAAAATCATATTTGTTTTTTTCTGTCTGACTTACTTCACTCAGTATGACAATCTCTAGGTCTATCCATCATTATTGCAAATGGCATTACTTTGTTCTTTTTTATGGCTAATATTCCATTTTATATATATGTGTGTGTATGTGTGTGTGTGTGTGTATGAATGTATATATATTATATATATATATATATATATCTCACATCTTTATCCAGTCTTCTGTTGATGAACATTTAGGTTGAGTCCATACCCTGGCTATTGAAAATAGTGCACAATAAATACTGGGGTGCATCTCTTTTTAAATTATGGTTTTATCTGGGTATATGCCCAGGAATGGGATTACTGGATCTTATATTTTCTCTATTTTAATTTTTTTAAGTATCCTCCATACTGTTCTCCATAGTGGTTACACAGTTTATCATTTCCACCAACAGTGTAGGAAGGTTCCCTTTTCTCCACATCCTCTCCAGCATTTACTGTTTGTAGATTTTCTTGATGATGGCCATTTTGACTGGTATGAGGTGATACCTCATTGTAGTTTTGATTTGCATTTCTCCAGTAATTAGTGATGTTGAGCATCTTTTCATATGCTTTTTAGCCATTGTATGTCTTCTTTGGAGAAATGTCTAGAGATATGTCTTCTGCCTATTTTTTGACTGGGTTGTTTGTTTCTTTGATATTGAGTTGCATGAGGTGTTTGTATATTTTTGGAGACTAATTTCTTGTCAGTTTGTTCATTTGCAACTGTTTTCTTCCATTCTGAGGGTTGTCTTTTTATTTTGTTTATGATTTCCTTTGTTGTGCTAAAGGCTTAAGTTTAATTTGGTCCCATTTGCTTACTTTTATTTTCATTACTCTAGGAAGTGGCAGTTTATTTTAATTCTTTCTCTTTTCTTTTTGATGAGCTTAGTTAAGACTTTCCATTTTGTTTATATTTTTTAAAACTCTGAGTTTTATTGATCTTTCCCGTTATTTTTCTTTTAAAATCTCTCTATATTTTCTTCTGGAATTTTATTTCCTCTTTTCTGCTTACTTTGAACTTTGTTTTCTTTAAATTTCTTCAGATGGAAAGTTGGGTTGCTTATTTGAGATATTTCTCACTTCCAGAAATGGGCCTCTATTGCTATAAGCTTTCCTTTTGGAATTGACTTGTTATATCCCATAGATTTTGGAAATTTGTGTTTCTGTTTTCATTTGTCTTGAGTTATTTTTTTATTTCTTCTTTGATTTCATCATTTAAACAAGGTTGTTTAATAGTCTCCATGTGCTTATAATTTTCCCATTTTTTCCTATAATTAATTTCTAGTTAATTAACTAGTGGAAACAGTGGCTGATTTTATTTTCCTGGGCTCCAAAATCAGTGCAGATGGTAATTGCAGCCATGAAATTAAAAGATGCTTACTCCTTGGAAGGAAAGTTATGACCAACCTAGACAGCATATTAAAAAACAGAGACATTACTTTGCCAACAAAGATCCATCTAGTCAAGGCTATGGTTTTTCCAGTGGTCATGTATGGATGTGAGAGTTGGACTATAAAGAAAGCTGAGCACCGAAGAATTGATGTTTTTGAACTGTGGTGTTGGAGAAGACTCTTGAGAGTCCCTTGGACTGCAAGGAGATCCAACCAGTCCATCCTAAAGGAGATCAGTCCTGGGTGTTCACTGGAAGGACTGATGTTGAAGCTGAAACTCCAATACTTTGGCCACCTGATGTGAAGAGCTGACTCATTTGAAAAGCCCCTGATGCTGGGAAAGATTGAGGGCAGGAGGAGAAGGGGATGACAGGATGAGATGGTTGGATGGCATTACCGACTCAATGGACATGGGTTTGGGTGGACTCTGGGAGTTGGTGATGGACAGGAAGGCCTGGCGTGCTACAGTTCATGGGGTTGCAAAGAGTCAGACACGACTGAGTGACTGAACTGAACTGAGCTGAATTTCTAGTTTTATGTTTTGTGGTCAGAATTAATGCTGAGTATAAATTCTATCTTAAATTTGTCAAGGCTTGTGTTGTGTCTTAAATGATCTATCCTGAAGAACAGTCCATATGCACTTTAACAGAATGTCTATTCTGCTGTTTTGGAGTAGAATAATCTGTGCACATCTGTGAAGTCTGGTTTATTGTATTTTCATGACCATTGTTACCTTATTGATTTTCTGTCTGGATGATTTGTCAGTTGATGTCACTGGGGTGTTAAACCCTTTGACTGTTATTGTATTATTGTCAGCGTCATCTTTTATGTTTGTTAAAATTTGCTTTATACTTTTAAGTGCTCTTGTATTAAGTTCATATATACTAGTGAATGTAATATCCTCTTCTCAACTTACCTCTTTATTATTATATAATATCATTCTTTTCCTTTTTTACACACTTTGTTTCAAACTCTGTTTTGTCCAATATGAGTACTTCTTGTCATTTCATTTATATGAAATATCTCTTTTCATCCCCTCATTTTCAACCTGTGCTGGTCTTTAGCTCTTAAGTGAATCTCTATTAAGTAGCATATAGAATAAGTATTGTTTTACTTTTTTTTAAATCCAATCAGCCACCCTATACCTTTTTGCTGGAACATTTAGTCCATTGACATTTCGAGCAATTAGTGACAGATATGTACTTATTGCCATTTTGTTTAGTCAGTTAGTTGCTTAGTCAAGTCTGACTCTTTGTGACCCCATGGACTGCAGCAGGCCAGGCCTCCCTGTCCATAACTAACCTTTAGGATGGACAGATTCTTCTTGCAGTCCAAGGGACTCTCAAGAGTCTTCTCCAACACCACAGTTCAAAACATCAATTCTTCAGTGCTCAGCTTTCTTTATGGTCCAACTCTCACATCCATACATGACTACTGAAAAAAACATAGCTTTGACTAGATGGACCTTTGTTGGCAAAGTAATATCTCTGTTTTTTAATACGCTGCCTAGGTTGGTCATAACTTTTCTTCCAAGGAGCAAGTGTCTTTTAATTTCACGGCTGCAGTCACCATCTGCAGTGATTTTGGAACCCAGGAAAATAAAGTCAGCCACTGTTTCCATTGTTTCCCCATCTATTTGCCATGAAATGATGGGACTGGATACCATGATCTTAGTTTTCTGAATGTTGAGCTTTAAGCCAACTTTTTCACTCTCCTCTTTCACTTTCATCAAGAGGCTCTTTAGTTCTTCTTCGCTTTCTGCCATAAGGGTGGTGTCATCTGCATATCTGAGGTTATTGATATTTCTCCCAGCAATCTTGATTCCAGCTTGTGCTTCATCCAGCCCAGCATTTCTCATGATGTACTCTGCATGTAAGTTAAATAAGCAGGGTGACAATATACAGCCTTGATGTACTCCTTTCCCAATTTGGAACCAGTCTGTTGTTCCATGTCCAGTTCTAACTGTTGCTTCCTGACCTGCATACAGGTTTCTCAAGAGATAGGTCAGGTGGTCTGGTATTCCCATCTCTTTAAGAATTTTCCACCATTTGTCATGATCCACATAGTCAACGGCTTTGGCATAGTCAATAAAGCAGAAATATATGTTTTTCTGAAACTATCTTGCCTTTTTGAAGATCCAGTGGATGTTGGAAATTTGATCTCTGGTCCGTCTGTTTTTTCTAAATCTAGCTTGAACATCTGAAAGTTCATGGCTCATGTACTGTTGAAGCCTGACTTGGAGAATTTTAAACATTACTTTACTAGCATGTGAGATGAGTGCAATTGTGTGGTAGTTTGAACATTCTTTGGCATTGCCTTTCTCTGGGATTGGAATGAAAACTGACCTTTTCCAGTCCTGTGGCTACTGCTGAGTTTTCCAGATTTGCTGGTATATTGAGTGCAGCACTTTCACAGCATCATCTTTTAGGATTTGAAATAGCTCAGCTGGAATTCCATCACCTCCACTAGCTTTGCTTGTAGTGATGCTTCCTAAGGCCCACTTGACTTTGCATTCCAGGATGTCTGGCTTTAGGTAAGTGATCATACCATCATGATTATCATTTTTGTATGGTTCTTCTGTGTATTCTTGCCACCTCTTCTTAATATTTTCTGCTTCTGTTAGGTCCACACCATCTCTGTTCCTTATTGTGTCCATCTTTTCATGAAATATTCCCTTGATGTCTCTAATTTTCTTGAAATTTAGATCTCTAGTTTTCCCTCTACTGTTTTCCTCTATTTCTTTGCACTGATCACTGAGGAGGCTTTTTTAAAATCTCTCCTTGCTCTTCTTTGCAACTCTGCATTCAAATGGGTATATCTTTCCTTTTCTCCTTTAGTTTTCACTTCTCTTCTTTTCTCAGCTATTTGTAAGGCCTCCTCAGACATTTTGTTACTTCTTGTTGTTGTTTTCTTTTTCCCCAGTTGTTTTTGTAGTTCTTCTCCATTCATTGCCTCTTTTAATTTTTTATTTTGTGGTTTGATTATTTCATTTAGTCATATACTTGTGTTCTTTTCTATTTAGGGTTTGTGTATCTATTGTAGATTTTTGTTTTGTGGTTATTATGGGTTCATTTATATTGACCTATAGTTCTATTCAGTTGTTTTAATCATGTAGTCCTTTAAGTTCGATTACATTCTTAAAAAATCTACATTTTTTACTCCCCTCTCTCACATATTGCTTTTAATGTCATACTTTACATCTTCATGTTTATCCCTTTACTGATTGTTGTAGTTCATTTTTTATTTTGTTTTTAATCTTTGTACTATATTATTTAAGTGATTAATCCTTAGCTTTTACTACATATTTGCCTTTATTGGTGCAACTTTTTTTAATTTCTTGTATATTCTTAATTGTTTTTGTTTATTATCTATTCTTTTCATTAATTCATTTACCAGGCCTCAAATTTTCAAAGGGTAAACAGAAAGAGCCCATGTCCCTGTGGAGGGAGGTAGAGAAGAATTTTAGAACTGGTTTATTTTTAAAGTTTTATTGAACTATAATAATGTACTATACTATTTTTGAGTGTTGATTAACTTTAAGTGGGTGAAAGAATTAAAAGTTTCAAAAACATGCTTCTGGTCTCAAAGGAAAAGGTGTGTGTTACATATGTTCTTATGTTAACTATAAAAATCTAAACTATGTTTAATTTTCAAAATCAAATCAATGTCATTGCTATTTTGATTGCTCAATAGGTACTAAGTGGGGGAATTAGAATAGAGATAGTCTTGTTCAGGCTTCAGAAGGGGAGCAGGGCTCTGACCGACTTCTGACTTTGCTTGAACCTTGCCTGGACTACATGCTTGCCTACAGGCACACCAATTGTTACCACCAAGTCAAGCAGTGCTTTAGAAAAGAAAGAGAGTGGATCTTGGAATTTCTTAAGTCCTTGAGGAGCTAGCCAGTCCCCTGAGGTTTAAGAAGTCTTATGACTCACAAGGTGAAACAGTAAGCATTGTAAAAGTTAAACAAAACAAAACAAAAAAACAGAGCTGCATTACTTGTACTCAAACTGATGATGAAATCACATTGTGGCCTGGAATTATAAGGGGGAGCTCACAAAGCTGCAGTTTGGAATTCCCACCCCTGGGATGGAAGCACCACCAGGACCCATTTCCCAGTTAGGACTCCAGATTGCTGTTACTTGAGGCTTCCCAGTGACATTCAAGTCTGAAGGTAGGTTTCATCCCAATTTGTGATATATGCACTGTTACTTCTTTCTATTGTTTCTGTTCTTTCTTTTAATGACTATATACTGAAATTAAGTCAAACAACCCTCTATTAAATATCAGTTCAGTTCAGTTCAGTCACTCAGTCATGTCCGACACTTTGCGACCCATGACTGCAGCATGCCAGGCCTCCCTGTCCATCACCAACTCCCGGAGTCCACCCAAACCCATGTCCATTGAGTTGGTGATGCCATCCAGCCATCTCATCCTCTGTCATCTCCTTCTCCTCCTGCCTTCAATCTTTCCCAGCATCAGGGTCTTTTCAAATGAGTCAGCTCTTCACATCAGGTGGCCAAAGTATTGGAGTCTCAGCTTCAACATCAGTCCTTCCAACGAACACCCAGGACTGATCTCCTTTAGGATGGACTGGTTGGATCTCTTTGCAGTCCAAGGGACTCTCAAGAGTCTTCTCCAACACCACAGTTCAAAAGCATCAATTTTTTGGCGCTCAGCTTTCTTCACAGTCCAACTCTCACATCCATACATGACCACTGGAAAAACCATAGCCTTGAGTAGATGGACCTTTGTTGACAAAGTAATGTCTCTGCTTTTTAATATGCTGTCTAGGTTGATCATAACTTTCCTTCCAAGGAAAGTAAGCATCTTTTAATTTCATGGCTGCAATCACCATCTGAAGTGATTTCGGAGCCTGGAAAAATAAAGGCAGCCACTGTTTCCCCATCTATTTGCCATGAAGTGATGGGACTGGATGCCATGATCTTAGTTTTCTGAATGTTGAGCCTTAAGCCAACTTTTTCACTTTCCTCTTTCACTTTCATCAAGAGACTCTTTTGTTCTTCTTCACTTTCTTTTTCTATTAAATATAGGAATTATTTATTATGTGTGTAACTAGTGGTTACTTTTGTTAACAGATCCTTCAAACCTGGAACAAAAATAAAACTTTTGGCAAACTAGGTAATACTTTGATGTGGATGAAAAGGCATTGAATTTGATGTCTAAATTTGTGCTTGAGTCCTGCCATAGACTTTTAATAACTGGGTAATCCCTGGGCAAACAAGTCTGAGTCTTATTTGTAAAATTGAATAAATGCCTGTGTAACATGGCAAAATGTGGTCCACCAGAGAAGGGAATGGCAAACCACTTCAGCATTTTTGCCTTGAGAACCCATGAATAGTAAGAAAAGGCAAAAATATAAGACACTAAAACATGAATTCCCCAGGTTGGTAGGTGCTTAATATGCTACTGGAGAAGAGCAGAGAAATAGCTCCAGAAAGAATGAAGAGGCTGAGCCAAGGTGGAAACAAAGCCCAGTTGTGCATGTGTCTGGTGGTGGAAGGAAAGCCTGATGCTGTAAAGAACAATACTGCATAGGAATCTGGAATGTTAGGCCCATGAATCAAGGTAAATTGGAAGTGGAGCTGGCAGGAGATGGCAAGAGTGAACATCAACATTTTATGAATCAATGAACTAAAATGGACTAGAATGGGTGAATTTAATTCAGATGACCATTGTATCTACTGCTGTGGGCAAGAATCCCTTAGAAGAAATGGAGTAGCCCTCATAGTCAACAAAAGAGTCCAAAATTCAGTACTTGGGTGCAATCTCAAAAACAACACAAGGATCTCTGTTCATTTCCAATTCAATATCAGAATAATCCAAGTCTATACCCCAAACACTAATGCCAAAGAAGCTGAAGTTAAACAGTTCTATGAAGACCTAAAAGACCTTCTAGAACTAACACCAAAAAAATATGTCCTTTTCATCATAGGGGACTGGAATGCAAAGTAGAAAGTCAAGAGATACCTGAGGTAACAGGCAAGTTTGGTCCTTGGAGTGAAAAATAAAGCAGAGCAAAGGCTTAAAGAGTTTTGCAAAGAGAACACACTGGTCATAGCAAACACTCTCTTCCAACAACACAAGAAATGACTCTACACGTGGACATCACCAGATGGTCAATGCTGACATCAGATTGATTATATTCTTTGCAGTTGAATATGGAGAAGCTCTATACAGTCAGCAAAAACAAGACTGGGAGCTGACTGTGGCTCAGATCATGAACTGCTTATTGCAAAATTCAGACTTAAATTGAAGAAAGCAGGGAAAACCATGAGGCCATTAAAGTATGACCTAAATCAAATCCCTTAAGATTGTATAGTGGAAGTGACAAATAGAGTCAAGGGATTAGATCTGATAGACAGAGTACCTGAAGAATTAAGGATAGAGGTTGACGACATCATAAAGGAGGTGGTGATCAAAACCATCAGGAAGAAAAAGAAATGCAAGAAGGCAAAATGGCCATCTGAGGAGGCCTTACAAATAGATGAGAAAAGAAGAGAAGTGAAAGGCAAAGGAGAAAAGGAAAGAAATATCCAGTTGAACACAGAGTTCCATAGAATAGCAAGGAGAGATAAGAAAGCCTTCCTCAGTGATCAATGCAAAGAAATAGAGGACCACAATAGAACGGGAAAGACTAGCAATCTCTCCAAGAAAATTAGAGACACCCAGGGAAGAATTCATGCAAAGATGGGCACAATAAAGGACAGAAATTGTATGGACCTAACAGAAGCAGAAGATATTAAGAGGAGGTGGCAAGAATATATAGAAGAACTATACAAAAAGATCTTCATGACCCAGATAACCATGATGGTGTGATCACTCACTTAGAGCCAGATATCCTGGAATGCGAAGTCAAGTGGGCCTTAGGAAGCATCACCAGGAACAAAGTTAGTGGAGGTGATGGAATTCCAGCTGAGCTATTTCAAATCCTAAAAGATGATGCTGTGAAAGTGCTGCACTCAATATGCCAGCAAATTTCGGAAACTTAGCAGTGGCCACAGGACTGGGAAAGATCAGTTTTCATTCCAATCTCAAAGAAAGGCAATGCCAAAGTATGTTCAATGCACTGCAAAATTCCACTCATCCCACATGCTAGCAAAGTAATGCTGAAAACCCTCCAAGCCAGACTTCAACAGCACATGAACTGAGAACTTCCAGATGTTCAGGCTGGATTCATAAAATACAGAGGAGTCAGAGATCAAATTTCCAGCATCCCTTGGATCATAGAAAAAGCAAGGAAATTCCAGAAAAAAAAATCTACTTCTGCTTCATTGACTATGCTAAAGATTTTGACTGTGTGGAACAAACTGTGGAAAATTCTACAAGAGATGGGAATACCAGACCACCTTACCTGCCTCCTGAGAAACCTGTATGCAGGTCAAGAAGCAAGTTAGAACCAGACATGGAACAATGGACTGGTTCCAAATTGGGAAAGGAGTACATCAAGTCTGTATACTGTCACCCTGCTTATTTAACTTATATGCAGTGTACATCATGCAAAATGCCAGATGGGATTAAACACAAGCTGTAATTGAGATTGCCGGGAGAAATATCAACAATCTCAGATATGCAGATGACAACACCCTTATGGCAGAAAGCAAAGAGGAACTAGATAGCCTCCTGATGAAGGTGAAAGAGGAGAGTGGAAAAAGCTGGCTTTAAACTCAGCATTCAAAAAATGAACATCATGTCATCCTGTCCCATCACTTCATGGCAAATAGATGAGGAAAGAATGGAAACAGTGACAGACTTTATTTTCTTGGGCTCTAAAATTACTGCAGATGATGACTGCAGCCACGAAATTAAAAGACACTTGCTGCTTGGACAAAAAGCTGTGACCAACCTAGTCCACATATTGAAAAGCAAAGATATCATTTGCAGACAAAGGTCTTTATAGTCAAAGCTATAGTTTTTGCAGTACTCATGTACTCATGTAAGCTTTGAACCATAAAGAAGGCTGAGCACTGAAGAAATGGTGCTTTTGAACTGCGGTGTTGGAGAAGACTCTTGAGAGTCTCTTAGACTGCAAGGAGATCAAAACAATCAGTTCTAAAGGAAATCAATCATGAATATTCATTAGAAGAACTGGTGCTGAAACTGAAACTCCAATACTTTTGCCACCTGATGGGAAGAGCTGATTCATTAGAAAAGACCCTGATGCTGGGAAAGATTGAAGGCAGGAGGAGAAGGGGTGACAGAGGACAAGATGGTTGCATGGCATCTTTTTTCATAGACATGAGTTTGAGCAAGCTCCAGGAGATGGTGAAGGACAAGGAATCTGGCATGCTGCAGTCCATGGGGTCACAAAGAGTTGGACTGAACTGAGCGATTGAACAACAACAACAACATGATTGTTATGTGGGCAAAATGAAATCATGTTTGTAAAATTTCTCAGCAACCTGTGATTGACAGGTAAGTGTTAAGATCCCAAGCTCTGCAGATGGGACATTTCAGTTTGAACCCTCACCCTACTCACTGCTCACTAGACCTGAACATGTGACTGAATCTTCATTCCTCCATGATCTCTTTTGCGGTTTGATGATACAAGGACCAGTCAGATCTGAGGATGCTAAGAGGATTGAAAGTGAGATAATGCAGTTAAAGTCTTTGGCATATAATAAGCACTTAATGTTTCCTAATATTATTGTTCTAAATTTATTCTCCAAAATATACATACTATATGCCTGTTGCTATTTTCACTTTACTCTATAACTTGCTGAGTCCTACTTTACACAGGAAAAACTAAGAGCTGACTGCAAACCCTTCTCTGTTAAGCAGTTGGCTGTATAGTATAACTTATTTCTCAGAAAATTACTCTTATGGACACAGTGAGTACGTTTGACAATTAAAGCTAGAGTAAGTGCTGTGATAAGCTTCACAAAAATGCATAAATTAAAATAACTTTCAATTGTGCATCAAACAAATGATATATACAGAAAAGAATAAAACTGAAATCAGGGCTGTCTTTAAAATCCTGAGTATGAAGTATCTGGTCCTGTGAACCTTAAAACAGGAAAATAGAGTGTTCAGAGGAAATTATATCTTTCAGAAAGTGGTCCTAAGCATTTATAAACAGCTGGTTAGTGAGTCCAATATTCTCCACCTCTGGAAGGAAATGAGAAGACAGCCTCTCCCTTCATTGTGATAAAATGAATAGGTATTCTGCACACATCAAAGAGCAGGGATAGTACTCTCATTAGAAAGTAATTACTTGCTTGTTAGAACTCATTGATGAAGAGAACTTATATTCATACAAATTCACATAATTTTCTGTAGCTACTTAATCAATTTTCTTCTCCATTGGTCAGTTAGCTCAGGATTATTCCCTATGTCAAATGCTTTTGAGTATCCCTCTTCCTTAAAAGAGAACACATATATATATAGTCATCACACATATCAATCAAGGTTAACATAAAAAGAATTAAGTAAACTTCATTTTATAAGAAGGGCAATTAAAAAAAAAAAGAAGAAGGACAATTTACAATTTACATTTCTTTTCAAATGTATTGCTATGAAAACAATACTTTTTAAATATCAACAGAATTAAAGCAAGAGAGTTCCAGAGAAACAACTATTTCTGCTTTATTGACTATACCAAAGCATTTGACTGTGTGGATCACAATAAACTGTGGAAAATTCTTAAAGAGATGGAATACCAGACCATCTGACCTGTCTTTTGAGAAACCTGTATGCAGATCAGGAAGCAACAGTTAGAACTGGACATGAAACAACAGACTGGTTCCAAATAGGAAAAGGAGTACATCAAGGCTGTATATTGTCACCCTGCTTATTTAACTTACATGCAGAGTACATCATGAGAAATGCTGGACTGGAAGAAGCACAAGCTGGAATCAAGATTGCCGGGAGAAATATCAATAACCTCAGATATGCAGATGACACCACCCTTATGGCAGAAAGTGAAGAGGAACTAAAAAGCCTCTTGATGAAAGTGAAAGAGGAGAGTGAAAAAGTTGGCTTAAAGCTCAGCATTCAGAAAACTAAGATTATGGCATCTGATCCCATCACTTCATGGGAAATAGATGGGAAGACAGTGTCAGAGTTTATTTTTGGGGGGCTCCAAAATCACTGCCACTGCAGATGGTGATTTCAGCCATGAAATTAAAAGACGCGTACTCCTTGGATGGAAAGTTATGACCAACCTGGATAGCATATTAAAAAGCAGAGACATTACTTTGCCAACAAAGGTCCGTCTGGTCAAGGTTATGGTTTTTCCAGTAGTCATGTATGGATGTGAGAGTTGGACGGTGAAGAAAGCTGAGCACCGAAGAACTGATGCTTTTGAACTGTGGTGTTGGAGAAGACTCTTGAGAGTCCCTTGGACTGCAAGGAGATCCAACCAGTCCATCCTAAAGGAGATCAGTCCTGGGTGTTCACTGGAAGGACTGATGCTGAAGGTGAAACTCCAATACTTTGGCCACCTCATGCAAAGAGTTGACTCATTGGAAAAGACCCTAATGCTGGGAAGGATTAGGGGCAGGAGGAGAATGGGACAACAGAGGATGAGATGGCTGGATGGCATCACCGACTCGATGGACATGGGTTTGGGTGGACTCTGGGAGTTGGTGATGGACAGGGAGGCCTGGCGTGCTGCGATTCATGGGGTCGCAAAGAGTCGGACACGACTAAGTGACTGAAGTGAACTGAACTGACGACCTGACTATATCATCTCTAGCATGTTAATAAATGCTTGATAATTGCGAACAATTAATAAAGGTTATTCTGAGATGTTTTAAGGTTAGTATGTTGAATCAAGTATAAATAAATATAAGTTGTTGATTTCTTCAAATATGCAAATTATGTGACATTTGATGTTTCTTCATAATAAAATATTAAGGTTGAAAATGAAGGAGGAAGGAATAAGTATGCCTTTTCAGGTTCTATATCAATGACTAAATCTTTTCATACAAAATTTTTAGATATTCCATTGTTACAAGATTGAAGTAGTGCAATTAACATGTTTCCTTAAACCATTAACTAAAACCTTAGAAGTCTAGTTTTAAAATATAGTTTCCTTCCCGTATATACATATTTGTTTTTCACTATATTAATTATATTACTGACATTAGCTTTTTATAATACATTTAAAAATATTGTATAACCCATTTATTCTGAAGACATGTATTTAGAAAGTTTTATGTCAATTACTTTAGGATTGCATAAGTAAAGAAGTCAATGGAATAATTCCTTGAATAGCCAAAATAATCTCGAGAAAGGCAAATGCAGCTGGAGGAATCACAGTCATGACTTCAGACTACGAAGCTCTAGTAATCAAAACAGTATGGTACTGGAACAAAAACAGACATATCAGTGGAAAAGAAAAGAAAGCCTAGGAATAAACCCACACACTTATGGCCAATTAATCTATGACAAAGGAGGCAAGAACATACAATGGAAAAAAGACAATCTCCTCAACAAGTAATGCTGGGAAAACTAGACAGCAACATGTAAGAGAAAAAAACTAGAACACTCTCAAACACCATATACAAAAAATAACCTCAAACTGGATTAAAGAGCTAAATGTAGAATGGGATACCGTAAAACTCCTAGAGGAAAAGATAGGCAGGACACTCTGATAAATATCACAGCAATATTGTTTTAGATCTGTCTCCTAGAGTATTGGAAACAAAAGTAAAAATAAGCAAGCAAAATCTATTTAACTTAAAAGCTTTTGCACAGTGAAGGAAATTAAAACGAAATGAAGAGGCAACCCATGAAATGGGAGATAATGTTTGCAAACTATGAGACTGATAAAGAACTTACCTCCAAAATATACAAACAGCTTATACTGCTCTCTCTCTCTCTCTCTCTCTCTCTCTCTATATATATATATATATATATATATATATATATATATATATATACACACATATATATACACACATACATACATATACATATATAAATCAAATAACCCAATAAAAAATGGGCAGGTCTAAATAGACATTTCTCCAAAGAAAACATACAGATGATCAACAGGCACATAAAAAGGTGGTTGACATCATTAAATATTAGACAAATGAAAATCAAAACTGCAATGAGGTATCAGCTCACTGCAGTCAGAATGGCCATTATAAAAAAATCTACAAATAACAAATGCTGGAGAGGGTGTGGAGAAAAAAGAACCCTCCTACATTGTTGGTGGGGATGTAAATTGGTGCAGCTAGTATGGCAAACAGATGCAGGTTCATTACAAATTGAAAATAGAGTTACTGTGTAATACAGTAATCCTATTCCTGGGCATATATGTAGAAAAGACAAAAACTAACTTGAAAAGTTACTTCACTGAAATGTTTGTGGCAGCATTTTTTAGAATAGCCAGGACATGGAAGCAACCTAAACATCCATCAACAGATAAATGAATAAAGAGGTGTGCGTATATATACACACAAAATGGAATATTCTTCTTATTGTTCAGTCACTGCGTCCTATCTGACCCTTTACCACCTGTTGCCCTGCAGCGTGCCAGGCACGTCTGTCTTCCATTATCTCCCAGAGTTTGCTCAGATTCCTGGACACTGAGTCAGTGATGTTATCTAACCATTTCATCCTCTGCCACCCCTTTTCCTTTTGTCTTCAATCTTTCCCAGCATCAGGGTCTTTTCCAATGAGTCAGCTCTTTCCATCAGGTGGCCAAAGTATTGGAGCTTCAGCTTCAGCATCAGTCCTTCCAATGAATATTTAGGATTGATTTCCTTTAGAATTGACTGGTTTGATCTCCTTGCTGTCCAAGAGACTCTCAAGAGTCTTCTCCAGCACCACAATTTGAAAGCACCAATTCTTTAGCACTCAGTTTTCTTTATGGTTCAACTCACACCTCCATATGTGACTACTGGAAAAACCACATCCACGAAAGAGTGGAAATAATGCCATTGGTAGCAACAATGTTGAACCTAGAGATTAACATACTAAGTGAAGTAAGTCAGAAAGATAAAGAAAAATATTATATGATATTGGTGATATATGGGATCTAAAAAAAACACAAATGAAATTTTTTACAAAACAGATTCATACACATAGAAAACAAGTGTATGGCTACAAAGGGGATTAGGGGAGGATGAATTGGGAGTTTGGGGTTAACAGATACATACTACTATATATAAAATAGATAACTAATGAGGACCTACTGTATAGCACAGGGAACTATTTTTAATAATATATATTAATCTATAATGGTAAAGAATCTGAAAAAATAATACAAATATAAACTATCATTTTGATGTACTTGGAGAAAGAAATGGCAACCCACTCCAGTATTATTATCTGGGAAACTCCATGGACAGAGGATGTAGTCTGTGGGGTCACAAAGAGTTGGACACGACTGGCAAATTTCACTTCACTTTCACTTCACAGTGTACACCTAAAACATTATAAATCAACTACAATTAAAAAAACAACAGCAACAACAAAAATAGTCACAAAGTAGCTCACAGAATGGAATGGGCTATTGCCCCACACAATGTTCAAAGCCCCCCCCCCACCTCTCTTAACTTCCTGACAATTATTTGATTAGCAGAAGGCTTCTTCATCTCTGTCACTGTCAAGAAAAAGCTTGATATTATTAAGAGACATTATCATAACACCACAAGGTTGATACAAGTCCAGTATCTTTTAGTCCTTGTTGGTTTTGTAGACAATATATTCCTTATTTACAAATTTCATTTAACTTTCCTGATGTTATAAGTTATAAATAAGCTCACCTGGTATGTTACCCACTCAAACGAAAGACTCCAATTTGAAACCAAAGGGCACTCCTCTTAGTGCCTTCTGAGATACCTTCACTGTAGAGGCATTAGTACCTTACCATCTTCCTCCTGGAACCTTTGGGTTGCCTGTGTTGGTAAATTGGCCATGGACTTCTGATACCAGAAACTGCACTCCAAGGCCCCATACTATCCACCAATAGAAGAGCAATTGCCAGCCACATACTGTCCCCTCCTGGAAATAGAGGATCTTAAAGATCCCAAGCCTGGGACCCTCTATACCCAGCTGCCTAGTATGTCTTAGGTCACGTAAGCCACATTCCAAAAACTTGTTGTTGTTTTTTTTTTCCCATTTATTTTTATTAGTTGGAGGCCAATTACTTTACAATATTGTAGTGGTTTTTGCCATACATTGACATGAATCAGCCATGGATTTACATGTGTTCCCCATCCCGATCCCCCCCTCCCACCTCCCTCTCTACCCAATCCCTCTGGGTCTTCCCAGTGCACCAGCCCCGAGCACTTGTCTCATGCATCCAACCTGGGCTGGTGATCTGTTTCACCATAGATAATATACATGTTTCAATGCTGTTCTCTCTAAACATCCCACCCTTGCCTTCTCCCACAGAGTCCAAAAGTCTGTTCTATACATCTGTGTCTCTTTTTCTGTTTTGCATATAGGGTTATCGTTACCATCTTTCTAAATTCCATATATATGTGTTAGTATACTGTATTGGTCTTTATCTTTCTGGCTTACTTCACTCTGTACAATGGGCTCCAGTTTCATCCATCTCATTAGAACTGATTCAAATGAATTCTTTTTAATGGCTGAGTAATAATATTCCATGGTGTATATGTACCACAGCTTCCTTATCCATTCATCTGTTGATGGGCATCTAGGTTGCTTCCATGTCCTGGCTATTATAAACAGTGCTGCGATGAACATTGGGGTGCACGTGTCTCTTTCAGATCTGGTTTCCTCGGTGTGTATGCCCAGGAGTGGGATTGCTGGGTCATATGGCAGATAGAATGGAGCCATACCTGGACCTGCAAGAGGAGGTGGCCTCCCTGTCCTCAAACCCTTTCCAGATGGCATAAAACTGGAGGATGACACCCTTTTCCCAGACCCTTTGATTACTTGGGGAGTCCTTTGGGTTCAGTTGAGTTGGTATCAGTTGAATTGATACCATCCTCATATACGTACTGAGGCCACATTCTTTGAGTTGTTGCTGAGCTCCATGCCTTCCTTTGGCTGTCCCTGATAAAGGACTAGATCCAGCCATCAGCAGTCAGTCAAACCTCAGGCAGCCATCCTAGCGCTGGATGACTTGGCCAAGAAATGCCTATATCTTCATTTTTACAAACTATTTAGCAATTGTGCAAGAGTTGCTCCTGGCAGTAGTATTTGTTGTTGTTCAGGCATCCAATTGTGTCCAACTCTTTGAGACCCCCTGGACTGCAGTGCGCCAGGCCTCCCTGTCCCCCTACCATCTTCTGGAGTTTGCCCAAGTTCATGTTCATTTCATCGGTGAAGTACTTATTCCCAGCCCCCATAATCTAGATTTGGGTTTTTTTTTTTTTTTTTTTTTTGGTAGGATGACAGATTCTTCTGACTAGCCAATGGTCCATAGATCCTGCTTCTGACTTGGACCATTACACCAACCCAAAGGTTCACCAGCTTTGCAGTACCTGGGGAGCTTATGTTGCATGCCCAATCAATTCAATCCATATATCCTTATGTAGGAACAAAGCATTAGTATTTTTAAAATTCCCTAGCTGTCTACAGTGCACTAAACAGTTGGAAAATTACCATGAAGCCACTGCTCAAAGACTCTGGTAGATTCTTAGTTCTTAAAGTCTTTTCCACTTAGTGAAGATTTTCAATGTATCTTTTAGGGTAGGTTTAGCATTGATAAACTCCTTTAGTTGTTGCTTGCATGAGAAGTTCTTCATCTCTCCTTCAACTTTAGATGATAATCTTGCTGTGTATAACATCGTACTTTGCAGGTTTTTCCTTTTCAGCACTTTGAATATAACATGTCACTCCTTTCTGTCCTGCAAAATTTCTATAGAAAAATCAGATGATGGTCTTATGGGGATTCCCTCCTATATGACCCTTTGTTTTTCTCCTGCTGCTTTTAGAATTCTTTAACTTTTGCCATTTTAATTGTGATAAATTTTGGTATGAGTCTATTTGGATTTATCTTGTTTGGAACCCTTCATGCATTTTGTTCCTAGATATCTGTTTCCTTCTTGTTTGGAAACTTTTCAACCCTAATATCAATAAGTACATTTTCAATCTCTGTCTCTCTCTTCTCCTCCCAGGACCCCTATAATAGTATTGGCAAGTTTGATGTTGTAACAGAGATCTCTTAAACTGTTCTTTTTTCCTCCTGTTGCTCTGATTAGATGATTTACATTATACTATCTTCCGGATCACTTATGAGTTCTTCTGTATCACCTTGGATGTTGTTTTTCATAGCTGTTATCTTATTCTTCAGTTCTACCTGATTATTTTTATATTTTCTAGTTCTTTGTTAAAATGTTCACTGTGTTCATTTATTCTTTTCCCTAATTCAGTTTGGATTTTTATTACTAATGCATTGAGTTCTTGATTTGGTAAATTATATATGCTTCACTAGTTGTTTTTGAACAACTAGTTTATGAACAAACTCTTTTGCATTCTAATTTTTCTTTTGTCTTCTAATTTTGCTTAAGTTTCTCTGCCTTTATGAAATTAGGTGAAACAGTTACCTATTATTGTGACTTTGAACAAATGTTCATACGTTCTTATGAGGGAGCATCCCTATCCAGACTGCATGTGCTGGTGGTTTTGGTGGAGGAGCTGGATCTGACAAGAACACAAGTCACATCTTTTCCCAGGGTGCACTGGCAGCTATCACTTTGGGAGGAGGCAGGACTGGAGATGGAGCAGCTAGAGCCAGAGGCAGTGTGAGCCAGGGCTTCCCCTCTGCCCAGTGGCCAGCATCACCCTACTGGGGCTGGGGTTGGGTCCCCAGTTGCTGAAGCAGAGGCCCTAAGGTTCAGGGCTGAACAGGCTCCATTCCTCTTAAGTGTGTGCTCTCTCCCCTCCCAGGAGAAATACCTGCCCTAGAGGGCAGAAGTGGTGGGCAAGAAAGGCTGGTGGGGGCACTTGGTTTGGGGCTGGTGGCAGGGTGCCAATGGGACTTCTGATGTGCTGTTTGTGTGAGTGCTGGGAATGTCTGACCCCTGTTAAGATGCCACGTTGGGTCTGAACTGCTTTTGTGTCTCACAGCTGAGATCTCTATCAACTGATCTCTATCAGCTGAGATCTCTATCAAGCCTTCGCTCCTGTGTGGAGCTTCATTGTGAAGCCACAGCCACATGCCCGCATTCAGCAGCAGCAGGGTCCGGGCTTCCCACAACCCTCTCATTAGTCCCACTGGCCCTCTACCCAGCCCCAGGGTTTGTCTTCCTGGTGTCGGACCCCAGCCTGGGGCACCCAGTGTGTGGCTAAAACTGCTCACTTTCTGCGGAGGGTGATCACTCACACAAGCTCCCTTCTCAAATGTCCCTTCCCTGGGGCACAGGTCCTGACCTGATCACTTCTCTTCCCTTTTTATCTGATTTTATGTGTATTTTTTTTTTATGGCCTTGGTTGTATAGGATCCTTCTGCTAGTCTTCAGTTATTTTTCAGTGAGAATTATTCCACACATAGACATATTTTGATGTGTTCTTGGAGAGGTGACCTCCACATCCTCCTACTCATTCATCTTGATCTCCCCACTTTAATTGTGATTACAGAATGGTGCTAATGACTGGATAGTTTAAGGTCAGAGAGCAATGTTTGTTTTAGTCCTGTTTACTGAAATTAATGAGTGAAAGAAAGCTTATCTTTATCTACCAAACCTTCTAAAATAAGAATTCAAAATTGGAAGAAGAAGTATACTAGAGGAGCATTCACATTAATGACTTTATAACACTAAAGATATATATATATATATATATCTTTTATATCTTTATTTATATGTATATATATTTTCAAATAGCTCTCATCTTACCTGCTGATGGTGCATATGAATGAGCAATACTCAGGTAAGATGCACTAATATAAAAATTCTGTTTAAAAGAAACTTCATTAATAAAATTCTTCAAAACTTCCCTAGTTTCAAGATTTATTATTTGTCCCCTGTTCTTCTTTTAGCAATTACCAGACAGTAGCTTATTTTGCCTCAAAACTTAGTTCAATAAGCAAGAGGGCTTTAGTTTGATTTACTTTTAAAATAAAAATTTTCCTTTACACTCTGCCAGCCCTTTAATCATAAATGAAGCCAATTAAAAGAGAAAAAAAATTCAGGCTAATCTCTTAAAAACTTTTAAGCTTTTGAAAAAGGCTGGATGTTTCATTAGCATGGTTACTTCAAGGCTAACAATCATAGTTGACTATTGAAATCTAATTCATTTAAGAGTAATCATATTCCAAGCATAATGGCTTCTAGACAATTCTTTAGGTTGACATAAAAACTCAATTTGAGGGCAAAAACTATTCTGCTTTCATTTTAATTTTAATTAAAGAATATGGAAACCAAAGTAATAGGCCTTTATCAACTTAAACAAAAAGCTGAACCAGACTGGTATTAAGATTAAAATTTTAGACTAACAATGTAAATGAAAATGTGATGAGGTCTGAATTGATTTTTAGTTATGCATAATTAATAAGATTTTAAGACTCTGAAAAAATGCACGGCAGACTGCTCACTAAGAAATAAAACAGAATTTATCCTTTGTGACATTTAAAAATGAGCCCCAGATAGGATATAATTTATTTTACTTTTAACTATTTTTAACTATAAAAATTTATTAATATTCTCTGAGCATACAGGGAAAAAGATAACAGATTTCTTTATGGGAAAGAGAAAATAATCTGTTTGCAACTTCTCGTTAGCAACAGTAGAGCAAAATTTTCTAGAAATCCAAAGAAAGCAAGTATGAGCCAAGGATTTTAAATCTGGCCAAGCTCTTCTTTATGTTTCAAGACTACAGAAAGACAATGCAGGCTGCAGACATATAAAGACAATTTAAGGATTGCTTCACACATGTGCATCCCCCTTTATGAGGGATCTACTAAATGACAAACTGCATTAATCCCCAAAATGACTGGGGAAACTGGTCCCAGAGAACTGAACACATTTAACAACGATTCTAAGATTAAAACAATGTTAGGGATATGAGTGGAAAATAATATGCAAATATTTTGAATTATGACACAGCGAGATAACACAACCAAGAGGATGAAAAAAACAAGAATGGGAGAGAAGAATGCCCTCATTGATGGCTCTGCACCTCCCAGCTTCTCTGCAGAGTTGGGAGAAGCACAATAAAGGAAAAGAAGTATTATAAACATCAGAGACAGTTATTTGTATATAAATGTTGCATCGAGAACAAAAACATAAGCCTTCTTACAATTGACTAGCGTGAATCACTGTTACCAGTTATCCAACCCAACTAATTTAGCTGTTGCTGTAAAAGGAATTTGCATCTCTGATTTAAGTCCCAACTCAGGTGATTTTAAGGTATAAAAAGGGAGATTCTTTCAGAGGAGTATGATCTAACCAGGAGAGTTTTCTGAAAACAGAATCAGGCCGTCCTGCACTCAGAGGCTTCCCACAGCTCACCGCCGACAGCCTGGTGAAAATTTCCTCTTCCTGACTGCCTGTGCTGTACAATGGACTTGTTTAGACAACACCAATAGTTGAACGAGTCAACTTCTTGTAATAAATATTCCTCTCTACCTATCTATATACTTATCTATCTTTTAATCCATCTCTGTCTAGGTATGTATGCATAGGTATATGCATGCATGTGTAGGCAGATACATTTATGTATATGTATGTGTACACACACACATGCATCTTTTTCTCTGGCAAATAGAATTAGCAAAGAGAATCCATCAGCATATTTTTATACTAAGTAGGGTTTATTCCAAGAGGATACACATAACTTAATATTGATTTACATTAATATAACTCATCCAATCTAGACACCTAAGAAGAAAGTCATATGACCTTTTTTCACAATTGCTGAAAAACCCTTCAACAAAGCTCAATTCCTGTTTCTAATAGTAACACTTATTTATAGAAACTGATGGATAACTCCTTACTCTGATATGCTTCAATCTCAAAGCTAAACCACGACACACTCAAAGCTAAACCAATGGGGGGAAAAGACACTTCTTCTAATGTCAGGAATAAGGAGGGAATATTTACTTCCTTCATTACTCTTTTTTTTTTCCATTTATTTTTATTAATTGGAGGCTAATTACTTTACAACATTGTAGTGGGTTTTGTCATACATTGACATGAATCAGCCATGGAGTTACATGTATTCCCCATCCCGATCCCCCCTCCCACCTCCCTCTCCACCCGATTCCTCTTCATTACTCTTTGCTGTTGTGTTGGAGTATTGGTTGATACAAAGCGACAAGAGACAACAGTTACATGTTTGGAAATTGGAACATAAAAGTTGAAAGTAAGTACGTTTGTAAATAGCATGATAGTGCACCTGAAACACTCAACAGGTCAATGCTAAAGCTTATACAGATAATAAGAGAATGCAGTAAGTAGCAAGATGGAACTGACATAAAACCTGTAATAGCTTTCATATCTATTAATAATAGCCAGTTAAAAAATATAATGGAAGAGTAGACTGCATTTACAATAATTACAGAAGTACAAAATACTTGAGAATAAACAAACAGTGGCAAAACCTGCCCAAGGAGTACTTAACAACACACGTGAGAAACATAAAAGTAGATTTTAAAAATGTAAAGATCCTTATGTAGATTAGCTTGTCACCAAGTTATTTTTTTTCACTTATAATATAGACAAGTTTACTTTAAAGTTCATGCAGGAAATCAAACATGCAAGAATAGCTAAGGCCAGCTATTAAAACACATTAAAAGCTTCTATAATTAAAACAGTGCCGAATGGATGTAAACAGGCAAAACATGTGTGGGTACTCATGGACATTTAGTTTATGGTTAAGGAAGTATCTCAAATCCCTCAGGAAAATAGACTTGAAAATAAATGTTGTTAATATACCAGTAGCCATCAGGAGAAAAGGTAAAAATTAGATGCTATAACTCACAACATACACTGAAATAAACTCTATGATAACTCTGATGCGTGGAGAGCCGTCGGAACTGTGACTCAGTGCATAGAAGATGCCACATGCCGCAGAGCAGCTCAGCCTGGGCTCCGTCACTGCCGAGCTTGCGCTAGAGCCCAGGAGCCGCGACTGCTGAGCTCGGGGACCACACTGCTGATGCCCGCGTGACCCGCAGCCCGCGCTCCACAGCAGGGAACGTCACCACGATGGTGATCACGGCGATGATGGTGATGATGGTGACCACGATGAGGAGCCCTGTCGCCACGACCCGAGAGAAGCCTGCTCAGCGACAGAGGCCCAGCACGGCCGAAAGTAAATCAACACGTCAACGCACAAAGTTGTTTTAAAAAAGAAAGTTTATGGATTCAACTGTATAAAATAAGAAAAACGCGTGATTGTTGACAACAAAACAAAGCAAATCATAGCCAAAATAAAATGGAAAGTATATTTGCAATTTTATAACTTATATCACAGATAGATGGCTAATCTTTTTATATTGAGAATATTCACAAATATTACAAATATTTACAAATATTACAAATATTTACAAATATTCTCAATACATAAGAATATGAAGGCAGTAAACAGCAAAAACCAAATTAACAAGTGGACAAAAACCATGAACAGACAGAACATGGGAAAAGATAAACAAGTGTTTCTTAAATATACAAAAAGAACCTCAGCTTTTGTGTGTGTGTGTGTGTATTAGTCGCTCAGTTGTGTCCGACTCTTTGAGACCCCATGGACTGTAGCCCACCAGGCTCCTTTGTCCATGGGATTCTCCAGGCAAGAATACTGAATGACATATGCTCAAAATTACTTATTGCAGCATCAATTAAAATAACAAATGGTTAATAACACAAATATCCATCCATCAAAAGGAGGTTGATTAAATGAACTGTGGCACAATCACGTAATGGAATTCTGTGGAGCTAAAAAAAAGCAGAGAAGTCTCTATGATCTTTTTTTTTTTTTTTCTGTGATCTTATAGATAGTGATGTTCATGACACATTGTTAAGTGAAAAATAATTCAAGGAGCAGAAGGTATAGTTCAGTTCAGTTCAGTCGCTCAGTCATGTCCATAGTTAGTGTGACTGATTTTGGTAAGAGAGAAGGGGAAATAAGAATATCTATCTATTCACTATATAATTATTAATTATTCATTTTTCAAAATGAAACACAGGGAGGATAAACCAGAATCTAGTGCAGTATGCTAATGAAAATGCTACCTATGAGACGATGAAAGGAAGGAGTTGGGTGGGGGAAGAATGAAAGCCTGGGTTCTTATTAGTTCTGCTCTAACAAGACATATTATTCCCTTAAATCATTGTGATGTACAAAATTACATAATAAAATCCACAGGGCTGTGGAAAATACAAGATTAGAGGCACAAAACTCAAAAAATCATCAGTGACATTAAAAAAGTAGGAATCCAATAAAGGTGGTAAATGTGTAAAATGTTTAAGAAATATATAACTATTATAGTAAACATGGCACTCTATCATGAAGCAGACCTAAAGTTGACTTGTGAAAGTGGCTTTCAGCGGGGCTGCAGCATGTGAGTCACTGTGAGATGGGGGAGGGGGTGTGGAAGAAAAGCTGTACCAGCAAATGTGGACGATGGGGCTTGCAACACAACAGCCTCAGTCGTAAGCTGAGGCTGCAAGTGGGTGTTTCAGGTCTGTGTGTGTTTGCTTCTATGGAGTCTCACTTCACCAGGGTCAACTGGATGAGCTTTCTTGTTGATGCACTGTGTGTGTGTGTGTGTGTGTGTGTGTGTGTGTGCATGCATTCACACACTCAGTCGTGTCTGACTCTTTGTGACCCCATGGACTGTAGCCCAGCAGGCTCCTCTGTCCATGGAATTTTCCAGGCAAGAATACTGGAGCATACTGCCATTTCCCTCTCCAGGGGGTCTTCCCAACTGAGGAATCTGTATCTCTTGTGTCTCCTGCATTGGCCCGCAGGTTCTTTACCAGCTGAGTCATCAGGGGAGCCCCATAAAGCAAAGACAATTTTACATCATGCTCATTTATATAAATGGTGTTGGAACACAGCAGTGTTTTCCCAAACATTAAGCTATTTTCACTCTTGAATATTGCACACGCAAAGATGAATTTGTACCCAAAAAGGATGAAAGACCCTCCAAAAATGAAATACAAGAAAACCAGTGTATGTGTATATCACATTGATAGCACAGCCATTTGAAGAAAAGGATTATTTCTGTTAATGTTTGAAAAAACAAGCCCTGACTATACATCCTTAGTGAGATATATTCTCAGGACTAAAGTAGTACAAAAAATATATTAAATATTACTATGGGGTACTTATGGATTTATTGTTAATATCAATGTTGGTAATGTAATTTTGAGAGTACTCTGTATATATTATAGAATATAGTAAAATAAACAAATGTACAAATATTATTAGGTACTAGAATTTTTCACTGTAGGAAAAAGGATATATAAATTTAAAAGAATACAATGAAGAAAACCCTCTCTGATTTTGATTTTGGATTGGAAATATTAATGATATCTTATGCTTGTTAAAGTATATTTTATAATCTTTTCTCTTTGCAAAAAAAAAGTCTCAAAAGACACTTTGGAGGTAGTTAGCACACCCATGGCCTGGATCTTGGTTTCTAAGGAATCACTTTTGCATCAACCTAATATAATTGCTTATACAAAAGAATTAGGACTTAAGAATTGGTTAATTCCAGGCTTGAGACAGAAAAGTGCACAGTGAAGCTGAGGTAGCCTGTGCCAGAAAGAGCCCAAATGTAAATGAGGTAATATAAAAAAATGGCTCAAAGCCCATCTTGAAGCAGTCTCAACTAGACAAATTTGGTAATTTGCACACCAAAAAGAGAATAATGACAGTAATTATTATGCATTGAATAACAAAGAAAAATTCATTATTCTTAATGCACAAAAGCATAAAAGCTAAGATTTATAAGTGAGTTCATTAAAACTGTCTATCAAAAGACATCATAAAAGGAGTGAAATGACAAGCTTCAAAGTAGATGATGTTTGCTTAATGTACAATTGACAAATGGTTTTTGTCTCAAATATATAAAAACTTTTACATATTAATGAGATAAAGAAAAACAACTTGATACTAAACTTATTAAGAGTGACGAGTAATAGTTCAGAAAGCACAAATGGCCCATGAATATGTGAGAAGTCTTTTTAATACATCATTACTAAGTAGTGCAATGGATATTAAAGCCAACTATCTCATAGTGACCAGCCTGCCAAGATGAAAGAACCTGATGGTACAAGTGTTTTCCAGTATGTGGAGACATGATGTTGCTCACTTGCTCATGGTTGTTTAAACTTGTGAAGTTCTTTTAGAAAGCTTACATTCCCTGCGGAAGTTGGTGATTCATTCTCTAGGGTTCAGCAAGATTCCCGATGCGCATAGCTCATGGCTATGTTTCTCATTGAAACAACACACGGGAGAAGGGCAATAATGAATACTACAATAGATCAAAAACTTTTGTGATAGTCCTATAATGAAATATGGGCAACCAGGAAGGTGAACTAAATAGGTCTACAGATGCAACTTATTTGACTCCCTTAACGCTCTATTGAGTGAAAGAGGTGAGAAAAATACACAGATGATTTCACTTAAGTAAAACAGAAGAACAGAACTTTAAGCAATCAGTTATTTAAGGTTGCATACATAGGTAATAAAAAAAATATGGGCTTAAAACTCAACATTCAAAAACTAAGATCATGGCATCTAGTCCACACTTCATGGCAAATACATGGGGTGGGGTGGGAAATGGAAACAGTGACAGACTTTATTTTCTTGGGCTCCAAAATCACCACAGCTGGTTACCTCAGCCATGAAGTTAAAAGATGCTTACTCCTCATATGAAAAGCCATGACAAACCTAGATAGTATATTAAAAACTAGAGACATCGCTTTACTGAAAAAGGTCCATATAGTCAAAGCTATGGTTTTTCAAGTAGTCATGTATGGATGTGAGAGCTGGACTGTAAAGAAGGTCTAAGCAGTGAAAAACTGATGCTTTCAAATTGTGGTGTTGGAGAGGACTCTTGAGAGTCCCTTGGACTGCAAGGAGATCAAATAAGATAATTATAAGGAAATCAACTCTGAATATTCATTGGAAGGACCGGTGCTGAAGCTGAAGCTCCTAGACTTTGGCCACCTGATGCAAAGAACTGACTCATTGAAAAGACCCTGATGCTGGGAAAGATTGAAGGCAGGAGGAGAAGGGGACAACAGAGGATGAGATGGTTGGATGGCATCACCAACTCAATGGACATGAGTTTGAGCAAATTCCAGGAGACAGTGAAGGACAGGGAAGCCTGATGTGCTGCAGTCCATGGGATCACAAAGAGTCGGACATGACTTAGTGACTGCAAAACAACAACAACAACAACAAAAAGATAGGTAGTAACAGATGATAAAACTACGTTGGAAAAAAATAAAAACAATTATAAACATGAAGTCAAAAGAATTGTTATTTCTGGAGAGAAACAAGAAAATGGAATTGAACAGGACTGTGTAGAAGACTTCAGAAGACAGGATGCTTTATGTATACATATATTTATATAAATGCTTATCAGTTCAGTTCAGTGGCTCAGTTGTGTATGACTCTTTGTGACCCCATGGACTGCAGCACGCCAGGCCTCCCTGTCCATCATCAACTCCCAGAGCTTGCTCAAACTCATGTCCATCAAGTCAGTGATACCATCCAACCATCTCATCCTCTATCAATCCCTTCTCTTCCTGCCTTCAGTCTTTCCCAGCATCAGGGTCTTTTCTAAGGAATCAGTACTTTGTATCAAGTGGCCAAAATAGTGGAGTTTCAGCTTCAGTATCAGTCCTTCCAATGAATATTAAGGATTGATTTCCTTTAGGATTGACTGGTTTGATATCCTTGCAGTCCAAGGGACTCTCAAGAGTCTTCTCCAACACCACAGTAGAAAAGAACCAATTCTTCAATGCTCAGCTTTCTTTATGGTCCAACTTTCACATCCATACATGGCTACTGGAAAAATCATAGCTTTGACTATACAGACCTTTGTCAGTAAAGTAATATCTCAGCTTTTTCATGCTACCTAAGTTAGACATAGCTATTCTTCCAAGGAGCAAGCATCTTTTAATTTCATGGCTGCAGTCACCATCTGCAGCTATTTTGGAATCTAAAAATACAAAGTTTGTCTCTGTTTCCATTTTTTCCCCATCTATTTGCCATGAAATGATGGGACTGGATGCCATGATCTTAGATTTTTGAATGTTGATTTAAGCCAGCTTTTTTGCTGTCCTCTTTCACTTTCATCAAGAGGCTCTTTAATTCCTCTTTGGTTTCTGGCATAAGGGTGGTGTCATCTGCATATCTGAGGTTATTGATACTTTTCCTGGCAATTTGATTCCAGGTTGTGCTTCATCCAGTCCAACATTTCTCATGATGTACTCTGCATATAAGTTAAATAAGCTGGGTGACAATATACAGCCTTGACATAATCCTTTCCCAGTGTTCTGTATCCAGTTCTAACAGTTGCCTCTTGACCTGCATACAGATTTCTCAGGAGGCTGGTAAGGTGGTCTGGTATTCCCATTTCTTTAATAACTTTCCACAGTTTTTTTTATGATCCACACAGTTAAAGGTTTTAGCATAATCAATGAAACAAAGATAGATGTTTTTCTGGAATTCTTTTGCATTTTCTGTGATGCAACAGATATTGGCAATTTGATCTCTGGTTCCTTTGCCTTTTCTAAATCCAGCTTGAACATTTGGAATTTCTCAGTTCATGTACTATTGAAGCTAGCTTGGAGAATTCTCAGCATTATTTGTGTGAGATGAGTACAATTGTACAGTAGTTTGAGCATTCTTTGGCATTTCCTTTCTTTCAATTGGAATGAAAACTGACCTTTTCCAGTCCTGTGGCCACTGCTGAATTTTCCAAATTTCTTGGCATATTGAGTGCAGCCCTCTCAAAGCATCATACTTTAGGATTTGAAATAGCTCAGCTGGAATCCCACCACTTCCACTAGCTTTGTTCGCAGTGATTCTTCCTAAGGCCCACCTGGCCTCACACTCCAGGATGTGTGGCTCAAGGTGAGTGATCACACCATTGTGTCTATCTGGGTCATTAAAATCATTTTTTGTATAGTTCTTCTGTTTATTCTTGCCACCTCTTTTTAATATCTTCTGCTTCTGTATGTTCATACTGTTTCCATCCTTTACTGTGCCCATCTTTGCATGAAGGGCATCTTCTATTGTTTTCCTCTATTTCTTTGAATTGTTCATTTAGAAAGGCTTTCTTATCTCTCCTTGCTATTCTTTGGAACTCTGCATTCTAATAGATATATCTTTCCTTTTATCCTTTGCCTTTTGCTTCTCTTGTTTTCTCAGCTACTTGTAAGGCCTCCTCAGCCAACCATTTTGCTTTGTGCATTTCTTTTTCTTTGTGATGGTTTTGATCACCACCTCCTGTACAATGTCACAAACCTCCATCCATAGTTTTTCAGGCACTCTGTCTATCAGATCTAATCCCTTGAATCTATTTGTCACTTCCACTGTATAATCATAAAGGATTTGATTTAGGTCATACCTGAATGGTCTAGTGGTTTTTCCTACTTTCTTCAGTTTAAGTCTGAATTTTGCAATAAGGAGTTCATGATCTGAGCCACAGTCAGCTCCCGGTCTTGTTTTTGCTGACTGTATAGAGCTTCTCCATCTTCGACTGCAAAGAATATAATCAATCTGATTTTGGTATTGACCATCTGGTGATGTCCATGTGTAGAGTCATCTCTTGTGTTGTTGGAAGAGGGTGTTTGCTATGACCAGTGCATTCTCTTGGCAAAACTCTTTTAGCCTTTGCCCCACTTCAGTTTGTACTCCAAAGTCACATTTGCCTGTTACTCCAGGTATCTCCTGACTTTCTACTTTTGTATTCCAGTCCCCTAGGATGAAAAGAACATCTTTTTAGGTGTTAGTTCTAGAAGGACTTGTAGGCCATCAGAGAACCATTCATCTTCAGCTTCTTTGGCATTAGTAGTTGGAGCATAGACTTGGATTACTGTGATATTGAATGGTTTGCCTTGGAAATGAACAGAGATCATTCTGTCATTTTTGAGATTACACCCAAGTACTGCATTTTGGACTCTTTTGTTGACTATGAGGGCTACTCCATTTCTTCTAAGGGATTCTTGCCCACAGTAGTAGATATAATGGTCATCTGAATTAAATTCACCTATTCCTGTCCATTTTAGTTCACTGATTCCTAAAATGTCAATGTTCACTCTTGCCATCTCCTGTTGACCACTTCCAATTTACCTTGATTCATGGACCTAACATTCCAGGTTCCTATGCAATATTGTTCTTTACAGCATCAGATTTTACTTCCATCACCAGTCACATCCACAACTGGGCATTGTTTTGCATATATGAATATATAGATATAGTTCTTAGTCTGGATAGTAATTATATGTCTGTTTCTTGTATATCATGTGAAAGTATAAGTTCTAATTTCTGTTTCACTAGAGAAAAACCACTCTAATTGCCTGTAATTAATAGAGCACACAAACACAACTTGTGGTTGCTGTGAGACTTCATATTGGCTTCTTTATAAATAAGCACATGTCAGGGTCAGTAACTGAAAAGTGGAAGTTTCTCAGGGTAGTTTCCGAGGGTCTCTGAAGAGTTGGGTAAGTCCACCACTTTTAACACCAGGAAAGAGGGCGTGACAATTGGGATATCATAGAAACAAAATGTTACATTTAGTCCTTGTACCATTGCCTTTCTCCAGTCCTCAACCCTAGATGAGTCAGAAGAATCAGAGCAAGTGGAGGAGGATTAATAGTGGAAGCTGGAGGGGGCATTGGGGAGGGGAGGAACCACAGAAAAGACCCATCCCCTTCCCTTCCCTCTGCTGAGAGGGACATGCCAGAGAAAAGGAATATTCAGTTAAAATAATCTGAAGCTGATTTTATCTTTAATGCTAAAAGGAGGATGTTCTTAGAAGTAAAGTGACCTTATATCATTGCAGTTTACAAGACAGAATTCTTCATCAATTGGCCAAAAAAGAATAGCTGACTGCATTAGTTTCAAGACTGCCATAACAAAATACCACAGACTGGGTGGCTTAAACAACAGACATTTATTTTTTTCCATAGTTCTGGAAGCTGAAAATGCAATACTTTGGTCACCTGATGTGAAGAACTGGCTCATTTGAAAAGATCCTGATGCTGGGAAAGATTGAAAGCAGGAGGAGGAGAAGGGGACGACAGAGGATGAGATGGTTGGATGGTATCACCAACTCAAAGGATGTGAGTTTGAGTAAACTCTGGGAGTTGGTGATGGGCCAGGAGGCTTGGGTGTGCTGCAGTCCTTGGGGTCTCAAAGAGTTGGACACAACTGAGTGACAGAACTGAACTGAACTGAACTGAACGGGAGGTTGGAGGTCCATCATCAAGATGCAGGAAAGTTTGGTGTCTCCTGAGACCTCTTTCCCTGACTTGCAGACAGTCCCCTTCTGTGAGTACTCATTTGGCCTTTTTCTTTGTGTGCGTATACCCCTGGTACCTCTTCCTTTTCTTACAAGGACACCAGTCCTACTGGATTAGGGCCCCAGACTTATGAGCTCATTTAATCTTAACTCCCTCTTTAATGCCCTATGTTCAACTAGAGTCACACTGAAGATTACTGTTTCAGCATATGAATTTTTGGAGACACACAGCTCAGTCCATCACAATAGCAAACAATTTAAGACTTTGGTGGCAGAGCAATAAAGCCCATTTAAAAAGCCATCCACTGTGTATTCTTAGGGAATAATTTCTAAATGGAATAACCATATCTTACTTAATTTTGTGTCCCTAACACCAAACCAAAGGCATTCAGTAAACTTAGTTGTAACAGAATAAATGAATCATCATTAAATTTAGAACTGTGGATACTAATTTATATATAAAGCATATATGTGCTTTATTATGCTTTCAAGAAGAAGAAAATAATAAATATATATAAAGATTTGACTGCAGCCATTTGTGAAATGCTAGTGTTGTTACTAGGGCTCAGGGGCTCAGGGGCAAAGAACCCACCTGCAATGCAGCAGCCACAGGAACAGGCTTGATCCCTGGGTTGGGAAGATCCCCTGGAGGAGGAAATAGCAACCCACTCCAGTATTCTTGCCTGGAGAATTCCATGGACAGAGGAGCCTGGTGGGCTACAGTCCATGGGGTCACAAAGAGTCAGACACGACCAAAGCGACTTAGCACACATGCATGTACAGTGCTGTTATAAGATAAATTAAAAAGAAAATAACTCAGAATCAAAAGCAGAGCTGGAATGGCAATCTAATTACCTTAAATTTGCTTTTTAGAAAAACTCTAGGAGGCATGCAATAGTCCCTGCACTATTGTCACACAGAAATACAATAGATAGATCATAAATAAATAGGAATTGGGATTTCCCAAGAGAGTAATTATACTCTAGCTACCTTTGAATAATTTCTTGAATTTACTACAAGTGAAATACATTCCCGTGTGGAATAAAAATCTATACCATAGGGATACTGTATTCATTCTTGATTTTTAAAATACGAATTTGAGTTTCAGAGAAAAAATAATATTTTATCAGATTCACAGATAGAAAGAACAACCTTGTAGTTACCAGTGGGGAGAGTGGAAAGGGGAGGAGCAACATAGGGAAAAGGGATTAAGAAGTACAAATAGCTATGTATAAAGTAAATAAGGTACAAGGATATATTGTACAACAGAAGGAATATCACTGGTATTTTATAAAACATTAAGTGGAACAGAATCTGTAAAACATTGAATCACTATGTTGTACACCAGAAACTAATATAATACAGCAAATCAACCATATTTCAAAACAGAATTTCCATCTATTAGCATGGTCAGATTCTTTTCTGTAGAAGTTGTTTATTTTATTTTTTGTTTTCAGATTATATCATATCATGAGTTCTGGGCTAAAACAGAGGGACTGAAATTCTGACACATGGTTTTCACCATGTGACAGTCTCAGGCTTTTGCATATAAAATGAATATAAAAGAGGAAATTATAAGGAATACTATTAGAAATGTGGAAAATAGACATTAGAAATAGGAACCTTCTTTTAAAGGCCTCCAAGGGTGCAGGTACAACGCAGCCTTAGCTGACTCCATGGGCTCCTGAGTGTGCATTGCTGTGACGAGCTGACACCTCACAGTGAGGAGGTGGCTAGGCCTTCATAGCAACCTCATGCTCGTCCCTGGGGGTGGCCCACCCAGGGAAGATTATATTCTTGAATTTCACAGCTCTCTGCTGCTGAGGCAGACTCTGAAGATAGGGACACATCATATGCTGGAGCGAGTTTGCTTGCAGTGGGATCTGAGCAGTGTTCCTGATTCATGTTCACAACACTCGGCCCCTTGAGCGGATTGTCTTGACTTCCTCCAAGAAATTTGGGGAGGGGTGAGACGGGTTTCAGAGGACCTCTCTTTTTTAAAGGAAGCACAGAGGGGAAGCTTAGCAGTATAAAGCCCAGCCCCCACTATCAGGTTGGTCTGGGGGCTCCATCTGATGCTCAGCCTCTTCGTCAGCCATGCATTATGGGTTCCTCTAAGCTCAGACAGCCGCAGTGGCTTGTCTTGCTGGTTTGCTTGGTGTGTGACACTCTGCACCACCCTCAGTAACCTTAAACTTCCCACACTGTGCTTGCTGGCCTTTTTCATTTATCACTACTATTGGGCAAGGAAGTAGCAATATATTTTCCCACAAGGATCACCCAGTGCCACACGTATTTCTCCCCACTCCTTCTGTGTGGCAGAAGCCTTGCCACTTCATGGTGGTTACTGTTGATTATTCCTGCCAGGATTATAGCTTCTTTCCTGCTGGTCTCTGGACACAAAGAGCCTGAGTGTCCAAGTATCAACCATAGCTTACAGCTCAGTAGGGTTCCTGTTGCTTTTCCACTTTGCACCCTGTGGGGACCAAAACTCCCAACCACACAGTACAAGTTGCAGAGCCTAGAGTTGCAGGGGTGATGCGCAGATCCCCCAGTGGGCCATGGAGAAAACAATTCAAGGAGTCCCTCCTGTATTTACTCCTTGGTTCTCAGATTTATTCTACCTACACGATAGGTAGAATACTACCTTACGTTTTTCTTCAATGTGTGTACTGCATCTCGGAAGTTGAAGTCTGACTTTCACATAATACTGCTTCTTAGCTGGTTAACTCTACTTTCCAATGCTCTTTTATCAGCTTCTGTTGGTGTAAGTGTGATAAACCGTTGGGTCACATGGTCATGGACCCACTCCCATACCTCCTTTGCTATAAAGAAGGTCTTTTAGAACCTCTCCTTTAGAAACCCTGGAAAAGTGTTGCATGCATGACTTAGAGCTCTGTGTACATCCTGACCTCCGTGTCTGCAAAGTGGATGGCCAGGTTTACCTTGTGAAGCTCTGTGAATTCTGAGGATATTGTTTTTCACTTCCCATTGTCTTTCAAGATCATTCCTGAGTCATCCTGCTGCTGTTCTCAGCTTTCATCCTCAATATGACCCACCGATAAACCAGGGTCATAATGGACCCCTATTATAGGTATGGCAATGGGCATGAGTTAGGCAAGTTCTTTGGGTCCTTCTCTCTGAGTCATGCTTGAGTTTGGATACACCACTTCCACCTTACAAGAGATTACTTCTGAACTCATCCATCCTTATGACTTAGGTATGACAAGACCAGATATGTTTCAGATCTGTGATATCCGAAGTCCAGGATCATGCCAAGAGCTGTTTTCCAAAAAGGTGTAATTCTCCATTGCACCTGACAGAGTCTTGGTCCAGAACCCATGTGGTGTGTGTGATTCTCCCACAGGATAGTGTCATGTGGCATGTTTTGTTATGATGGATACTTCTACTATCACAAGGTCTTCTGGATCATTGTCAGGATTGCCTTAATTGAAGCCTGGATCCTCTGCAGGTTTTTTCCCCTTCCTTGGGACATGCTCGAAGGTGGCAGTTTTCCATGTCACCCTCCTAAACCCAAAACATTCTCCTGGGCCTTCTGTTTCCTTCTTTGTGGTAGAACACGCAAAATTTCAATCATTTGGCCTTTAATTTAGAAGGGATGTCTTTGTAGTCCTGGAACACTGTACTGGTAACAGTTATACTAATGTTAGGCAGCTCTTTGAAAATTCATGGGGCTGATTTTTCTCTCACTCTCTGGAATGCATGTGTTTTATAAAGCCTTCTAGTCTGCCAGCCCCTTCTTGCTCATTGCCCCGGATCTCAGAAGGTTATCCATGTAGCAAATCCAAGTGATGCTCTGTGAGTACAGATCTCTCAGATCTGTATTCTGACAGAGCAAAAGTAAGTTAACAGAACTCTAAAGAAACACTTAAAATAATTTTGCCCTTTCCATGTGAATGCAAGCTGTTTTTGCTCTGCTTTAACTGATCTGAGTAGAAAATAGCACATTTGCCAAATTGGTGAAACAGTACCCTGGATTCATCTGTTCTAGTTGGATTAATCCACCTACAACACCATCACTCCCAAGGTGGCAGATGTACTTGGGCTGCTATTCTGCAGGGTGTGTGGTGATCTGCAGTCTTCATTCAGGACCCAGTTGAAAACATGATAAAACATGATGGACTCACCACTTTTGTATCCTTTATCTCCTTAGGGTGTTCACACATTTCCCAAGGGGACAGAGTTAGGGGCTGCTTTGTGGTTTGCATTTAGCCTTCCTCAGTAAGATGTTCCTTAATCTCAAACGTCAAAAGCCTGGTGTATTGTTGCACCATCATGTATTTAGGGACATAGGAAATAGCCACAAAGTGGGTGCACAGAACATGAAGTGGGTGCTTTGCCTTTCCTAGTGGAGATATGCAAGGGACAATGATGGCAATAGCAGGTACCAAAACAGAAACAATGAGCCATGTGTGAGCCTATGAGCAGAGCAACAGAAGGCATGTTTCAAGATTCACAATATAAACCAAAGTGCTAGCTGCCTGAGGCTTGGAGCCATAGTTAGACACATCACAAATAGGATGGCAGCTCTTGGGGAGATCTGACTCCCTCAGCTGGCTCAGACAAAGGCATAGCAACACAAATAGCAAGCTTGTGACCCATATGCTCAGTGGCTGCTGCTGGTGGCCAGAGAAAAGGGATTGTACTTGGCTTTTCAGAAAAACTCAGATGTATGTGAGATAATCATATGGTTGGTAGAGTAAGCAATTCTAGGCTGTGAAAGTTGACCGAAAGCCTCTGACTATGTCACTGTCATCTTTCACAGATAGTGTACCACTCCAGTTCTATGGGTCTGTTTCCCCTTTTGCAAAATGAGAGGAGTGAAGTAGGTGAGTGGAAGGTGCTATGCAGTGCCAGCATACTCTGATCCTAATCTCTAAAGATAAAAGTGACAGTATTATGCACATGGCAAACCTGAGTTTAGGTATTCAGAACCTTAGCTTGGTACTGGTGTCTGGCTATTTGAAGGGGAAAAGACAGGAAGACCAGTTTCTAGGATGGAGATCATTTTGTTTCAGTGAATAGGGCATTCAAGGAGATTCTAGCAAGAAGGGTGCTGGCTTTCAGGATACAGGGGACTTCATGTAATTCACCCCAGGAACTGCAACCCAGTGTCACTGGACATGCAAATTTTAGTGTAGAATTCTTTCTCTTCTTTTACTCTCTTGGTCATAATGTGCTTCTCTCTGTCCATCTGTTCTGTTTCAAAATCTATTGGCTAGCATTTTGTTGTTGCTGCAAGATTCCACTTCTGATTTCCTATAAATTTGACCTCCTGTGATGTGGCTTGCCCCAGAGCTAATTTTGGCCCCATGTCCAAATAAACTCATGTCCCAAATCACCAGACTCATTCAAGCTGTATGCCTCATAGTTCACATTTTTGATATGGGAAAAAAATCTGGTCAACTGAACAAGTAATATATGTGGATTTCCACTGTTTTATGTGTCCACGCTTGGTCTAATCATCTGTGCCCAGCGGTGTAGAAATATGTGATCTTGACACGGCCACCACACATTTAAAAGATGTGGGGGAAGTAAACCTCAAAAGGAAATATGCTTGGGTGAGAATAAAGTTCTGAGTATGAATGTCTCAGACTGACGTTATAGTAATCCAAATGCCACAAATAAAAGCTATAAATCAGGGAGGAACTTATTTGGATAAAGCAATGGAGCAGGTGGGATTATGCTCCACTGGGTAAATCACAATTGGTCAAAACAATCATGATAACCCCATGTGTCAGAATTCTGGCCAACAAGGTAAACTGGGATATCTGTTTGAAGGTTTCTATCAAAGGCTATTTTCTCTCTCTCTCTCTCTTTTTATTTTTTAAATTGGGGTATAGTTGCTTTGCAATGTTGTATTAATTTCTGCTGTACAATGAAGTGAATCAGCTACATGTTTACATATATCCCCTCCCTCTTGGACCTCCCTCCCACCGCCTACTCCTATCCCGCCACTCTAGATTGCCACAGAGCACTGAGCTGAGTTTTCTGAGCCATACAGCAGGTTCCAACTAGCTATCTACTTTACACATAGTAGTGTATCTGCATCAATCCTGGCCTCCCAATTCTTTCCACCTACTTTCCCCCTCCATGTCCACACATCCATTCTCTATATCTGCATCTCTATTCCTGCCCTGCAAATCGGTTCATCAGTACTGTTTTTCTAGGTTCCTGCATATATGCGTTAATATATGATATTTGCTTTTCTCTTTCTGACTTATTTCACTCTGTATGATAGATTCTAGGTCCATCTTGATGCTAAACAGTGATGCATGGGTGGGAATCCTACATTTTTTGCCCTGAAGTTGGCCATATGCATGTAACATCTAAAACTGTGGCAACTATCTTGGGAAGATAAGAACTGATCCCCCAAACAAGCTGATGCCAAGAAGGTGGCTGAATAGAAGGCTGAGAAGAGACATACTCTCATTCAAGTGCTCAGGTGATACCTGTCTCTGTGCTTCCTGTAATAGAGATACTAAACCTCCTTATAAAAATTCCAGGGGAGCTTTCTTTACTTTGCAGCATAAAGCAACCCAAAAATGGTTTACCAAACTTCATAGAATTGGAATATTAAAAGAATACTAAGTAAAATGTAATTTTTCTTCTTTATCCTATAGGGCCTTAAGGCCATTAAAGGGAATTCAATCCTTTTCCTGTAATATTATGGAAAATATATAGTTATCTTGATTCAAGACAAACTAAGGCTCACAAAAATAATCCTTTCAGCATCTGACAGGCCACAGTCCGTGGAATCATTGTGAGTTGGGAACAACTGAGTGACTGAGCACACTTGCACTCATGTGGGAGGTTCTGGAAGTACAGGCTATAAAATAGTTTTCTTGCTTGTATTTCAAATGGGGTGACAAATTTTCAGTCAATAGTAACCAGAGTACAGTTACAACCATGGGTCTAGGACTTTACATTAACATTGTTATCATGAGAGTGTAACTATGCTTGGGATTCAGGTCCTAGGGTACCTGAATGTCATGTCATTAGAATGCAGGTCAGTCAATGAAACTGGGCTAAAAATGGGAGCTGAGAGCCCATTATAATTCAGATATGAAGTTATACTGTAGGGGTACTATCAGGATTTTCTTGGAAATGAGGGGCTTCTGGAACATAAGATTAAACTCCAGTGATTAAATCAGGAAATTCTCAGGCAAAGCAAGGTAAGTTAGTCAGTGTTGAACTTGATTTTAAATCTCCCAAATCTACATTTTAAACTGCTTAGTGTTAACTAAATACTATATTTTTATCAGAGCCTCAGATGGTCAAAGTTTCAGGTAAAAGTTAGTGGATATTGATCTACTCCAGGAGTAGAATTTTTGTCAAAAGTTGAAGTGGGTCACAGTGTCACTGCCTCTCTGGATCAGCAAGTTGCTCAAGCCTGTAGAATGTAGGTCAGGCAAAAAATTGGGGTAGGTCAGAGAATTCAAGGAAAAATTGAGTAGACGTGTCTGTTAGGCAGAAACTGACAATTGATGTAATGTCTTTTTTCTCTTTGTTTTAATAATACAGCAATTCCTTTTAAACTGCACCAGTAGGAGTGTCCAGTATATTTTCCAGCTATCACCTTACCCTTGGATCTTTAGATAAATTCTTTTATGGTGAAATATGGTGTGCGCTAAATTTTACAACATACACAGTGACAATTTTCTTAGAGACACAGGAGCATAGGATGCAATGAATCATTCTGTGTATGACTTAAGAGCAGAATCTTTCTTCCAGTCTTCACTGCTGGCTTACAGCTAGACTATTACAATAGAAAGAAATAAAATGCCGACTTGTTGGAGGCACTGAATTTTTGTTTCTCTTTGTTATAACAGTTTGGTCTATATACTAACTAAAACACTGTGGTAATTAATCTGGAAGCAAGGAAAGTTTTAGGAAACTTTCCTGAAATAAGTGCCTGAAATAAGTATAATCGTTACATTATCCCTCTATGATTATCATCTTGGTGTTACAAAGGAAATACCATCATTATATTTTCAGGCAGAAATGTTAAAATATGCCCTTGATCACTCAGAGATCACTAAAGCTGTGTTTCTCAATTAACTATTTTTATTATATGTTAAATTTTTAAATTAATCAATATGTTGAATTAATTAATATGTTAATTTAGCATAATTGATATATTAAATATATTAAAATTTTAAAACAATTTTATGGTCTATTTATTATTTGCATATTCTTAACTAACAAACTCTTAATTGACAAATTCTTAATTTGTCACATTCTTAATATAACAAACTATCACTGTTTAGAAAAGCTTGATGAAAACCTTTAATATAAAGGATTACTATGAACTTTGGAGAAAGAAATGGCAACCCACTCCAGTATTCTTGCCTGAAGAATCCCATGGACAGAGGAGCCTGGTGGGCTACAGTCCATGGAGTTGCAAAAAGTCAGACACAACTGAAGTGACTTAGCACACACGCACACAACAGATCTACTAGGGCAAACCCACTGGCTTGTTATCCCGTGTTCCTGATGGGAGGATCAACCTTGAACTGAACTAACAGTTGAACCAAGAATCTTGTGTCCTAAATCGTGATGTAATTAAAACATATTCTTAACCATCTTCGAAGAAAGATAAAGTTTATATTTAAAAATTTACTGTGCAACCTCGAAACTTGGTAAAATTATGCCACTGCTGCCTGGAATGGACCCTGAATCTATAAACCAAAGAAGTTGGCTGTGCTGTTATATACATGATTGACAGGTGTCCTAAATATTTTGAACCTCTTATCCGTATTCTGCCATGAAATAGTACCTTAAAAAGATCTTGGATAAAGTCTGCATCTTGTGTGTGCTAGTTTGGAAAAATTGAATCTGACACAAACAGGGAAAAATTATACTCAGAATGTCATGAGGAGAACATTAGTGCATATGGATGCAAAAAGCTCCAGCAGAAATCATGCTGTGATATAATACAAAGGGTAACAATGGAGAAGCTAGTCTTAGCGACCATCTGGTACTTAGAAGATTAATGAAAGGATATCATTTATATCTGTGAAAGGATTTTCAAATTATGAGACACAGATACTGGAACCAAGCCAACTTTTCAACCCAACAAAATTGGAAAGGCTTGGCAGGAAAAAAAAAAAAAAACAACAAAACACTTGTCTGCTAGGAAAAAGCATGGCAATTTGGGGCTATGAGAGTCAATGGGAAAAGACATATCTATTTGATATTGATGATATTCATGAGGCCTCATTGATACAGCATCTCTATAGGTCATCTTTCTTTGAAAGTGATAGACAACCATGAATAACCTTGATGAAACAGAGAAGCAACTTGGTTTTTGCTTACCTATCTGAAGCCTAAAAGGCTATTCCAAAGTCCTGTATATTTTGACGTACATTTTAGTATTCACTGTGCAAATTTCTGCAAAACATTTTGAAATATTGTTGGAATTATCTGAATCTAAAGACAAATTTGATAAAAATTCATTTCAGTTCAGTTCAGTTGCTCAGTTGTGTCCGACTCTTTGTGACCCCATGAATCGCAGCATGCCAGGCCTCCCTGTCCATCACCAACTCCCGGAGTTTACTCAAACTCATGTCCATCGAGTCAGTGATGCCATCCAGCCATCTCATCCTCTGTCATCCCCTTCTCCTCCTGCCCCCAATCCCTCCCAGCATCAGGGTCTTTTCCAGTGAGTCAGCTCTTCCCATCAGGTGGCCAAAGTATTGGAGTTTCAGCTTCAGCATCAGTCCTTCCAATGAACACTCAGGACTGATCTCCTTTAGGATGGACTGGTTGGATCTCCTTGCTGTCCAAGGGACTCTCAAGAGTCTACTCCAACATCACAGTTCAAAAGCATCAATTTTTCGGCCCTCAGCTTTCCTCACAATCCAACTCTCACACCCATACATGAACACTGGAAAGACCATAGCCTTGACAAGATGGACCTTTGTTGGCAAAGTAATATCTCTGCTTTTTAATATGCAATCTAGGTTGGTTATAACTTTCCTTCTAAGGAGTAAGCGTCTTTTAATTTTCATGGCTGCAATCACCATTTGCAGTGATTTTGGAGCCCCAAAAAATAAAGTTTGACACTGTTTCCACTGTCTCCCCATCTATTTCCCATGAAGTGATGGGACCAGATACCATGATCTTAGTTTTCTGAATGTTGAGCTTTAAGCAAACTTTTTCACTCTCCTCTTTCATTTTCATCAAGAGGCTTTTCAGTTCCTCTTCACTTTCTGCCATAAAGGTGGTGTCATCTGCATATCTGAGGTTATTGATATTTCTCCCGGCAATCTTGATTCCAGCTTGTGCTTCTTCCAGCCCAGCATTTCTCATGATGTACTCTGCATATAAGTTAAATAAGCAGGGTGACAATACACAGCTTTGACATACTCCTTTTCCTATTTGGAACCAGTCTGTTGTTCCATGTCCAGTTCTAACTGTTGCTTCCTGGCCTGCATACAGGTTTCTCAAGAGGCAGGTCAGGTGGTCTGGTATGCCCATCTCTTTCAGAATTTTCCACAGTTCATTGTGATCCACACAGTCGAAGGCTTTGGCATAGTCGATAAAGTATTCTTGCCTTGAGAAATCCCATGAGCATTACGATAAAAATTAACATCTTTTAAAAATCAAACCATCCAATTCATACATATATAATATATATATTATCATAATATATTTAATGAATATTATATACTATTAATATATATAATAAACAACATAAATTAATATAATATATATTATATTTTATGTATTTATATTTATTGTATATATTTATATATTATATATATTTATATTTGTCCTATATATATATTATATTTTATATAAAATGTATATTAAAATGTATAAAAACATAATTTGTTTGCACATATGTTATTATATTATATATTTAATATATTATATTCAACATGTATTATATATTGAATATTAAATTTATATATTATATTATATCAATATTTTAAGATTTTATTATTGATATACATGTAATATTATATATAAAGATCAGTCTTTCAAGAGTAATAGATTATATAAAATTTAATATTTTATATATTACTATATATCATATCTTATATATTATTATATGCTGAATATATATTATGATATATCATATATAATATATTTAACATAATGTATTATATATTATGATATAATTGTATGTAATTACATATAAATAATAAGTAAGTTATATATAAATAAATGTATGAATTATATATATAATTATAATATAATATTATATATAATATGATATATATTATATGTAAAATACTTTAATATTTAATATTTCATCATGATGATTTCACGGAATGATCTACTGTGAATTTACTATAATTTATATAATGATTTTCTTGCTAATGCACATTTATATTTCCAGTTTTTCACTATAATAAGTAAAAGTGCAATCAAATCATAGTCCATTTGGATTATAAATGCTTATAGGTAGACTTAGATTTTTAAAAAATGTATGAAAGTTTATATAATATATAATATATATTTACATATAATTATATAGTATTTATATATTACATAGATTATATATTTATTTATATATGCAAATTATAATACAATATATATATTTAACAATTTATACATTATTTAATATATAAATTATTAAATTTATATATAATATATTAATATTACATATCAATCTCTCTATATAAAATATGACATATACTACATATAAGTAATAAACATTAAATTATTAATATTATAAGTATAATATATATAATATACAATATACAATATATATTAAATTTCAATATATATGTTTTATATATAATATATAATATATAAATTGTATATTATATATTATATTTGTTATATATACTTCATCATAAATAATAATTCATAATAAATGTAAAATATTAATAATTATATATTATTTCTGGTTATTTTATTATTTATATATTATTTATATATTATATGGTTATAATAGTTATATATCTTATAATATGTAATACAGTTATATATTATATAGTTATAATAGCTATAAATATAGTTATATTTATATAAAATTATATTTGTATAAATATAACTATAAATTAGTTATAACTATAAAATAGTTTTTATATTATTTATATAATATATATAAGTATATAGCTATATATAGTTATGTATATTTTTTATATATCATATATAAAATATATAGTAAAAGGTGTAAAAGCATAATTTGTTTGCATATATTATATATATTTAAAATATATGTGTATTATGTATATTATATATATTATAAATATTATAAATACATTATAAATTATATATATCATTACATATATTATTATAAATTATATATTACTATATAATACATATATATATTATTTATTTTATATAGATATATCTAATAGTTAAGTATATTTTATATTTATATTTAAATATATTTGATATAAATTGTTGAATATGAATATATTAAAGTATATAAATATATTATATATAAATTATATGTAAATATAGATAATACATACAATTTTATTTTTCTGATTTCTGATAATATTAAATTTTAATTTAATAAATTAAATACTTTAATATTTAATACTGCATCTTGACAATTTCATGGAATGATCTACTATGAATTTACTATAGTTGATGTAACCATTTTCTTATTAATGCACATTCATATTTCCAGTTTTTCACTATAATAAATTAAACTGCAATAAAATCAAAGTCCATTTGGATGATAAATGCTTATAGGTAGGCTTAGATTTTAAAAAAATGTATGAGAACTTTAAATCTTTAATTCTTTGTGTTTATTCTATTTTTTATATATTTCAATATTTTTAGTGCAGTTTTCTTCCAGTAGAGTTTTTCGACTGCCTCCTTTTTAAAAATTGTGATAGGGTTATTTTTTCCTCTAATATTTACAATTTAATTATTGCTAGTGATTGAAAGGATTTCCCAGGTGGTGTTAGTGGACCACTTGGATTTTGAAAATTTATTGGATTTTGAGCCAATATTATATTGGATTTTGAGCCAATATTTTATTTGTCTACATTGTTGAACTGTCTTGTATGTTTCAGTAACTTGGGAAATATCTGAAATTTACTGAAGAGGAAAACTCTTTAACTTGCCTGGTGGATATGAAATTTGTTTCAGAGCAAATCTCTAGCAAATGTCAGAGACACTGTATTTTATTAACTTTGTGTTCATCTCTGAGCTCGTGTATGCAGGTGGGGGAAAATTAAATAACCACCATTACCAAGCCGTCCTCTGCCTACCCACTAGGTTAAGAAACAATCCCAGGTTTCCTTTGGTGCCAGACAGCAGCGTGAGAGAAAGTAAAGTGGTTGAGAATTTTTATTGCCAAGTAGTTCGTCTTCCTTTTCTTGATATGTATTGGCAGAAGAAAACCACAAACAATAATGCAAACAAAATATGGTTTTATACCTTAACAAATCAACCTGACACATCTTTGATGATCACCTGTAGTCTGACTCACTTTACTGAGTCTGTCATAACTTGCACCAACTTCCAGATAGGGCTTTCATCTCCCATTTTATTTCTATCTTCTGCACACGTTTCTTCCATACTCATCTCTTTGTAGGTATTTCCTTCATTGAGAAGATTGTTCTTTTGTCAATATTTGAAAACTCTTGCTCATGTTTCAATTATTTCCAGTTTTCTTTGTCAAGAAAGTAAACCTCATAGGTTTTCAATTAGCACGCTCAAATGAATAGAATTGGTTAATAAAATACTAGACATATCCAAGTACCTAGTGTTTGTTGCTAGATACTATCTTTCTGTTCCCATGGTCACCACCAAATGACTTGTGGAATAGTTTTAGGATGCAACCAAGAAAAGGAATCCTGAGAGGTAAGATTTTTTTATTAGTTGTTTGGTTTTCCTTTATGGCTTTAAATTTTGGCATAAGAAAAGGGAATTGCTTAAATCCTTTGTTATCCAGTGTAACTCTTCTATATTTACTAACACAGCAAGTGTTAAACATATTTATTATCTCATTGAAAGAGAGGTTAGGGGTTCAGATTGAAAGTAAGACATGAAAAACACAGAGGTGAGATACAGTTTTCAATAAAGTACATTCATTAATAATAACCCTCCTTAAATAATCTAAAACATAGAAATCTATTTGCTCAGTCTCCAAAGATTATTGAAAAGAGCACTGAGAATTTCATCATTATTCTAGTTTCTTAACCTTGATTTTTCATTGTTGTTGCTGTTCAGTCATTCAGTTGTGTCTGACTCTTTGCAACCCTGTGGAGGGCAGCACATCAGGTTTCCCTGTCTTTCACCATCTCCTGGAGCTTTTATTTTGCATAGCAATTGGATAAATTTTTCTCTTGATATCTAGCTAATAAAAAGACTATATGAAGACATATAGTAGACAGATTTTAAGAACCAGATGATGAAAGAAGAGGTAATCTGAGTAGATATTTCATTTTTGTTTTTTTTAGTTCCTCAGTCATGTCCGACTCTTTGCATGGACTGCAGCACACCAGGCTTCCCTGTCCTTCACCCAGAGCTTGCTCAAGCTCATGTCCATTGAGTCAGCGATACCATCCAACCATCTCATCCTCTGTCATTCTCCTTCTCCTTCTGCCTTCAATCTTTCTCAGCATCAGGGTCTTTTCTAATGAATTGGCTCTTTGCATCAGGTGGTCAAAGTATTGGAGATGCAGCTTCAGCATTAGTCCTTTTAATGAAAATTCAAGATTGATTTCCTTTAGGATGGACTGGCTGCATCTCCTTGCAGTCTAAGGGACTCTCAAGAATTTTCTCCAACACCACAATTCAAAAGCATCAATTCTTCCCCCTGCAGCCTTATTTATGATCAAACTCTCACCTCCATACATGACTACTGGAAAAACATATCTTTGACTATATGGACCTTTGTCAGCAAAGTAATGTCTCTGTTTTTTAATATGTTATCTAGGTTTGCCATAGCTTTTCTTCCAAGGAGCAAGTGTCTTTTATTTTGTGGGTGCAGTCACCATCTGCAGTGATTTTGGAGCCCAAGATAATAAAGTCTGTCACTGTTTCCATTGTTTTCACATCTTTGTAATGAAGTGGTGGAACAAGATGTCATGATCTTAGTTTTTTGAATATTGAGTTTAAACCGGCTTTTTCACTCTCCTCTTTCACGTTCATTAAGAGTCTCTTTAGTTCCTCTTTGGTTACTGCATTTAGGTCATACTTGAATGGTCTAGTGATTTCCCCTACTTTCTTCAATTTAAGTCTGAATTTGGCAATAAGGAGTTCATGATCTGAGCCACAGTCAGCTCCAGTCTTGTTTTTCCTGACTCTATAGAGCTTCTCCGTCTTCAACTGTAAAGAATATAATCAGTCTGTTTTCAGTATTAACCATCTGGTGATGTCCTTGTGAAGAGTCATCTCTTGTGTTGCTGGAAGAGTGCATTTGCTATCAGCAGTGCATTCTATTGACAAAACTCTGTTAGCCTTTGCCTTGCTTCATTAAGTATTCCAAAGCCAAACTTGCCTGTTACTTCAGGTTTCTCTTGACTTCCTCCTTTTGCATTCTAGTCCCCTATGATGAAAAGGACTTCTTTTTTTGGGTGTTTGTTCTGGAAAGTCTTTTAGGTATTCATAGAACCATTCAACTTCAGCCTCTCAGCATTATTGGTTGGGGCATAGACTTGGATTACTGTGATGTTGAATAGCTTGCCATGAAAACGAACAGAGATAATTCCGTTGTTTTTGAGATTGCTCCCCACTACATTTTGGACTCTTTTGTTGACTATGAGGGCTACTCCATTTCTTCTAAGGGATTATTGCCCACAGTAGTGATATAATGGTCATCTGAATTTAATTAGATGTTTCATAAAAAATTAAATTTTATTTCTGTGATGGAATTAGTACTGCAAGGTGGAATGGCATTTTCTCCTGTATCCTTCTGAGTGTGTGTTCATATCCAGATCCAGAAAACATGGACAAGAAGAGCTGTTCACTATGTTCTAACCAAAGACCTATTAGAATAATGAGATATCCTTAAGTCAAATATTATATTGTCAAAATGAGAAGTAGTGTGAAAACTTAGGTCCTTTACCTGTATTACAGATCACTTAAATTGTATGACAAATAAACTCTGATTAGAACACAAGAATTTTGTAGAAAGATGTGAGAAATTAACTTCAACAGATACAGTGAATTAATGTTAAACTAAATTATTTTAACGACAACAACTTAGATCAATAGAGCTAGGCAAAAGGTAGCAGAACAAAAAAACTTTCTAAATCAAGAGAAAAAAATGAAGTTATTTGGGTAAAATTTTACTACTTTAAGGTCTTTTTTTCATATTCTTTTTACAGTAGTCCATCAGTTCAGCTTTCTTTTTCAGTCACAGGATAATGGGGCCTCCCTGGTGGCCCAGTGGTAAAGAATCCACCTGCCAATTCAAGAGATGTAGGAAATGCAAGTTCCATCCCTGGAGTAGGAAATGACAACCCACTCCTGTATTCTTGCCTGGAGAATTCCATGGACAGAGGAGTCTGGTGGGCTACAGTCCTTGGGGTCACAAAGAGTCAGACACAACTGAGCACAGATTAAATTCAATGTTACATATTACTGGAGATTTGGGTATAAGGTCTACTTAGTTACAATCATCTAGTGATGTAACATTTCTGAAATACTAGATATTTACAGAGTTGGACATGACTGAAGTGACTTAGCATGCATGCATGCATGCGCTAATAATTAGTAACATACCACTATGACCAACAGTCATAGTGAATGAATTTCTGATGAATTTCGGTAAGACACAAGAAGGAAAATTTAAATATTTTCATTAAATGAAACATAAAATTAAACACACTGTAATCCATTTCTAATGATGGAACTGTAGAATACTTCCCTCTCAGAGATTTAAAACTCTCATTTCTGTATCTGGCAGTTGTAGATACTCTCTCTGCTCTCAAAATATGGGGTTCTGGTGTTCTGACTCTTTGTTTCTAACCCTTTGTGACCCCATGGACTGTAGCCCACAAGGCTCCTCTGTCCATGGAATTTTCTAGGCAAGAATACTGGAGTGGATTGCCATTTCCTCCTCTAGGGGATCTTCCTGACTCAAGGATCGAACCTTTACCACTAGCACCACCTGAGAAACTCCAAAATATGGGGACAGTAGTATTAAAAATGCTCTTCAGTTGAATGTTTTTTGAACAGTCACATATTAAAATTTAATGAGTCTGCCAAGTGATTATTTGAATCAAAGTCCTTGGATAAAAAAAAATACTTGACATGTATATAGCATTAAATATATAGCATATATGCTGCTGCTGCTAAGTCACTTCAGTCATGTCCAACTTTTTGTGACCCTATGGACCATAGCCCACCAGGCTCCTCTGTCCATGGGATTCTCCAGGCAAGAATACTGGAGTGGGTTGCCATGCCCTCCTCCAGGGGATCTTCCCAACCCAGGGACTGAACCTGCATCTCTTATGTCTCCTGAATTGGTAGGCAGGGTTTTACCAATATTTCAATGTGCATGTTTTACCACTGTGGAATCCTTACGATAATTGTGAACATCATAAAGATAAGTCTACTATCAACTTGTTAAGAATCTTCATTTCTAAGAACATGTGGATTTAAAACAATTTTTTATTGAGATTTAATTGTTATATAATATTATATTAATTTCAGGTACACAATACAATGATTTGATGTTTTTATATGCTGCAAAATGATCAACACAAAAATTCTAGTTAACATCTGTCATCATACATAGTTACAAACTTTGGGATGTGATGAGAACTTTTAAGATTTACTCTCTTAGCAACTTTCAGTTAGGCAGTACAGTACTACTATTAGCGTTATGGTTAATTTTTAACAAACCTTTTGGGAGATAAATTATATTTTTATCAATTTAAAAGATGATGGAGATGGAATGTATGGAGTGAAATTTGTTGCACACTTACTCAAAGCTAGCCAACTCCAGATTCATGCAGTAAATACATTATATGCCCTTGGAGAGGAGAGTGAAGCCATGACTGTCAACCCTCAAAGTCCAGTTTCTCTCCACTCTGCATTTTGAATTTTGCCTTTTTAAAGCTCTATTCTGGAAGGAGAAAAATTAGTCTTGCATTAATAATGTTTTTGAGTAAGTTTAGTTATACTTAAATGTATTTAGTTCTAAAAATCACAAAAATATTAAAGGCAAAGAAACCGTTACTTGATATATAGGAATAAGAATACATGGATTTAAAAGTAGGCTTTGTTGTATAAAATCTCTCAACATTTTTATCTCTCTGAACCATTATTCAGATATTAATTTATACCTCTTTAAATTTTAAAATTAATTAAGGAAGATCATAATTCATTTTATTTTTTAAATTTTTATTGCAACATAGAACAATTCATTTTCAGTTGCAGTGGTGTTCAAGAAAAAGAAACAATTATACAAATGTAGGAGGCAATCAAGTTAGTAGACATACTGCAGTGTTTAGTATGGGTTAGGCTGTATGTCCCATCAAAATGATCTTGAATCATCTCTGTAGCTTTTTGAAAAATGCTCCCCTCTTGTTCTTTCAAATTAGGAAATTGAGTTTAGGGAGGAAAAATATTCTCAGTCACTCACATGTGTTTGAAACAGGACAGCAGGCCCAAATGGAATCATATGTGTTGAGCTCAGCATCATTAAACTGAGACTTAATTACAGTTTTAACTCTTAAAAGATAATTTTAAAGTATTTAATCAAGACTACCTGATCAGCACTCATGAGGTAATCTGCCTGATAGAACCCTGCCATCCCCTAAAGAAAAGTGACCTTGCCCTGACCAGTCCATTTTCTATTACTATGACTTCCTTATTCCTTCTGCCTTCTGCTTATAAAAGTCTTTTATTCTGTAGAGTTTTTGGAACTCCTTTGATTTGCTAGGTGAGAGACTGCTTGATTCATGAATTACTGAATAAAACCAATAGTATCTTTAGAAGTTACTTGGGTGAATTTTGCTTTTTAACAGTTTTGGTAGTAGCACTGGGATCTCAAGGTGACTTCTGATGGCTTTGGGGATGACAAGAAACAGTCACTGGAACCCATGACTCCTTTGGGTTCTCGCTCGCTCTTTCCAAGGGCTGAGTTCTGAGGTCGGCTCTCTTCGTGTTGGTCTTCTGATCTACCTGGATTTCCGGTTTAAGGTGGGTCAGCTTGAAGAGCTGAGGGTTCCGCTCAGAACCCCTCCCCATAGCCCTGGGTTCGGCCTGCAGTCCACTTGCTAAGGTCTGCTGGTTCAGACCTTTGTCCACACTGGGAAATGCTGCTTGTAAGCACCTGAGGCCTTCTCCTGGCCAGGTGGTTCGCAGAGATTGCAGTACCAACTCCTTGGTTACCGCTGGTGTCCACAATGCTGTCTTCTTGGTTACTGCTGGCTTCTATTAATGTGCACGAGAGGTCAGTGTTATTGCTAATAGGAATCTTGGAAGCCAAAAACTCTGAAGTTGGTGGGAAAGATGAAGCACTTAAAACCTGCTTGCTGTACACTTCCCATGTAATGCTGAGGCTCTCCTGTGAGTGTTAGTTGGTCACAGGATAAGTCAGGTTGACACCAGGTCACTGGTCAATCTCAGGAAAATTCCCATGCGGTGACATACACTGTAAAGCACCATGAAATTTCCAACTCAGCAGCACATTCCTCATAAATATTAATTTTGGCTCCAAGAGACCCAAAGTTTAGCTCAAAAACTGGAATCCTTGAGCTTCAAAGAATTGAGCACAGTGCTTTCTGACACATCTGCTCATTTTGTGTCTCTCCAAAGTTGTAGATATCCAGAGAACTAGCAAAGTCTTATTAAATATAACAGAATTACAGTGACCATTATGGGGCACATTTGATGAATGTTTCATTTAAAAAGTGCACTGGAAAACAAGGGATCCCAAACCAAAGAAACAGATGGGATACCTATTTTAATTCATATGCAGAAGCTTTCAAAAAGGCTTCAAGTTTCCAGAATAACTTCATTGAAAGTTTTGTTGCAATAGGCTAATAAAACATTAAAGTCACAAAAGGTACCTAAAACTATAGAAAATAAGATTTCTGAGACTTCTACTGTTCCCTTCTACCCTTCTTGAGTTTTCATGTTCTAATAGTCCTCTATCCATTGTCTTTTCATTCTGAAGAGATTATTTAACAGCTCCTTCATTTCAATGTATGACAAAAACCACTGCAATGTTGTAAAGTAATTAGCCTCCAACTGATAAAAATAAATGGAAAAAATAAAATAATAAATAAATAAATAAAATAATACAAAATTAAAGGCCATAGTTAAATAATTTCCTGAACCCAGGGAACACCCCCCAACATTTTCTGAAGTATTTAGAATCCTTGTTGGGACCTAGGACTCCAGGCTGCCAGCTCTTTGTCAGTTGTGTACATTCTGATAGGATCTGTGTATGTGAGCATTCTCAGTCACTTCAGTCATGTCTGACTCTTTGCAACCCAATGGACTGTAGCCTGCCAGGCTTCTCTGTCCATGGAATTCTCCAGGCAAGAATACTGGAGTGGGTTGCCGTGCCCTCCCCCAGGGGATCTTCCTGACCTAGGAATCAAACTTGAGTCATCTGTGGCTCCTGCATTGCAAGTGGATTCTTTACTCTGAGCCACCAGGAAAGCCCAGTAGGATCTGTGGAAGCCCCCTGGCATAACTCCAATGAAGATATCTGACATCCTCAATCTTCAATACTGTTCCCTTGAAAGTCAGGGGGAAAAAAAGAACAAACTTGAAAAATAGCAAGCAATCTGTTAAGAGCCATTTCTAGAATCTTTCCTGCCCACAGTAATTGGTGCACTGTTCAAACCTGCAAACAAAAGAAAAATGAATCTGTGGCTAATTTCAAAGTCTGGAATCTCTCTTCCTATAGCATTTTGGATTCCACATAACAAAGGAAGATCCTCAACTTTTCCTTGCTGCTTTATTTGTAAACCGATTATCTCCTGAGATTAGTGGGTTGATTAGAAAGAAGAAAATAGGGTGAGAAGCCAAAGGACTGGCTGAACTTAGACCATAACTGAGCACTTTAAAGAACCTTGGAACAAGGCCACAGACAAAAGTCTGCCAAGTTATTACCCTACAGCGGCAAGGGTTCCATGGCCAGAAAATTAAAACAACACCTGGTTTTCTCAAATTACGCTGCCCAGAGCAAATCATCAAACACTGGTCCAGGAATGCGTCTCCCTTTTGTTGTCAACTGGGGCATTGGAAATGAGATTGTCCCTGTATTGTTGATTCTGTTCACTGCACTAATTTTCTTGCTACATCTCACTGTGCACACAGTTCACTGAACTCAGGATAGGCAAAGCATGAGCTAAGAGGCTGGAAGAAAATGCGAGGAGCCATAGGAAATGCAGACACATTTTTCTCTCCTGGGTGGCACAGCAGCCATTCCAGAATTCTCTCCTCTCCTGGCTGACCCAAAGGACACAGCCATTATGTATCAGTAATTGCCCCCATGTTCTGGGTGGAGCGCTCATACATGCCTACTGCACACACCCTCTGACCAAGCGAGCACCTATTGATGTGTATATGCAGTGCTGTCAATGATCCCAGCTGTTACACAGTCATCATTTACAAAGCATGGGGCGAGAGAGCCTGAACATGCCATCTTGGCCAATTTGCTCTCTCAACACAGTCCTCAAAGGCCTTATGTAGATTCTCCAACACCAGCTTGAAGGCTTCCATGTCTGACCCTCTTTGTACCCTGCCCAGAGTGGTTCTCCTATGAATTGCTACCAGTATTTTCTTCAAACAACCAACGAAAGTTAAAGTTACTGGAAAACTTGCCCAAATGCTGGCAGATATTGGGGCTAAGCTATCTACTTTAATCTCCACTCTCATAGGACAACAAATCCCTCAGAGTATAAGAGACATTTCCATAGTCTGGGGGTATATAATAAAATTCAGAGAGTTTTTCTCTTAACCAGTGAAAATGACTCTTAGACCTTCCACTGAGAAGCATTCCATTTTTCTTTGTGAGACATCCCTAATTAATCTATTAGGTAAAGATAGCCTCTCCAAATTAAAAGAGCTAATAGGTTTTGTCTTCATAATAGGCTCCACTTCAGAAATTTTGACCAATCTAAAGCTGATTGTTTCTTTGATCAAAAACTTCTGAAGTGGGGCCTATTACGGAAGCAAAATATATTAGCTCTTAATACTGACATTGGGAAAATAAAAGGTTCTGAACCTATAAAAATTCAGATAGACAGAGTAGTAGTGTTACTTGCTCAGTCATGTCCAACTCTTTTGTGACCCTATAAACTGTAGCCTGCCAGGCTTCTCTGTCCATGGAATTCTCCAGGAAAGAATACTGGAGTGGATGCCATGACCTCCCCCAGGGGAATCTTCCTGACCCGGGATCAAACCCAGATCTCCTGCTTGACAGGTGAATTCTTTAACATCTGAGACACCAGGGAAGCTCCAGATAGACATAACTAAATCCAAAATGACTCCAATATCCATGAAAGGCTGAGTCCCTATACAGTCTCATACCAAGAGCAGAAATCCAAATGGCCTAGGGGATAATCACCCTCTGTACTACACACTATAATATTTCTAGTCTGCCAGTCCAGAATCCTAGTAGGAGATGATGATATTTTGTCTAACGCTTGAAAGCTATTAATAATGTCATTATTATGATGTAAGTATTTCCCATTTCCCAGTTGTTCCAAACTTGAACATTCTTTTGTCACAAGTTCCACCACATGCAAGATAGGTTCACTATTGTGGTCCCATGTGCAGTCTTTTTCAGTATCCCTGTAGATCCCAACAGCCAATACTGGCAGACTTAGGAGATATTGTGGATTTGGTTCCTATTTACTGCAATAAAATGAATATGGCAATAAAGCAAGTCATATGATTTTTTTTTTTGGTTTCCCATTGCATATAAAATTTCTCTTTACATTATACTGTAGGCTGCCAAGAGGTCTTGTAGGTCTTCATAGAACCGTCCAACTTCAGCCTCTTCAGTGTTACTGGTTGCTTGGATTACCATGCTATTGAATGGTTTGCCTTGGAAACGAACAGAGATCATTCTCTCATTTTTGAGATTGCATCCAAGTACTGCATTTCAGACTCTTTTGTTGACCATGATGGCTATCCATTTCTTCTAAGGGATTCCTGCCCACAGTAGTAGATATAATGGTCATCTGAGTTAAATTTACCCATTCCAGTCCATTTTAGTTAGCTGATTCCTAGAATGTCGACATTCACTCTTGCCATCTCCTGTTTGACCACTTCCAATTTTCCTTGATTCATGGACCTAACATTCCAGGTTCCTATGCAATATTGCTCTTTACAGCATTGGACCTTGCTTCTATCACCCATCATATCCACAACTGGGTATTGTTTTTGCTTTGGCTTCATCCCTTCATTCTTTGTGGAGTTATTTCTCCACTGATCTCCATTAGCATATTGGGCACCTACCGACCTGAGGAGTTCCTCTTTCAGTATCTTATCAATTTGCCTTTTCCTGCTGTTCCTACTTTTCCTTAGAAGAAATGGAGTAGCCATCATGGTCAACAAGAGAGTCCGAAATGCAGTACTTGGATGCAATCTCAAAAATGACAGAATTGATCTCTGTTCATTTCCAAGGCAAACCATTCAATATCATGGTAATCCAAGCCTATGCCCCAACCAGTAACACTGAAGAAGCTGAAGTTGAATGGTTCTATGAAGACCTACAAGACCTTTTAGAACTAACACCCAGAAAAGATATCCTTCTGATTATAGGGTACTGGAATGCAAAGTAGGAAGTCAAGAAACACCTGGAGTAACAGGCAAATTTGGCCTTGGAGTATGGAATGAAGCAGGGCAAAGGCTAATAGAGTTTTGCCAAAAGAATGCACTCGTCATAGCAAATACCCTCTTCCAACAACACAAGACAAGACTCTACGCATGAACATCACCAGATGGTCGACACCAAAATCAGATTGATTATATTCTTTGCAGCCAAAGATGGAAAAGCTCTATACAGTCAGCAAAAACAAGACTGGGAGCTGACTGTGGCTCAAATCAGGAACTCCTTATTGACAAATTCAGATTTAAACTGAAGAAAGTAGGGAAAACCACTACACCACTCAGGTATGACCTAAATCAAATCCCTTATGACTTTACAGTGGAAGTGAGAAATAGATTTAAGGGACTAGATCTGATGGACAGAGTGCCTAATGAACTATGGACAGAGGTTCATGACATTGTATAGGAGACAGGGATCAAGACCATCCCCATGGAAAAGAAATGCAAAAAGGCAAAATGGTTGTCAAAGAAGGCCTTACAAATAGCTGTGAAAAGAAGAGAAGCAAAAAGCAATGGAGAAAAGGAAAGATATTCCCATTTGAATGCAGAGTTCCAAAGAATAGCCAGGAGAGATAAGAAAACCTTCCTCAGCAATCAATGCAAAGAAATAGAGGAAAACAACAGACTGGGAAAATCTAGAGATCTCTTTAAGAAAATTAGAGATACCAAGGGAACATTTTGCACAAAGATGGGTTCGATAAAGGACAGAAATGGTATGGACCTAACAGAAGCAGATGATATTAAGAAGAGGTGGCAAAAATAAACAGAAGAACTGTACAAAAAAGATCTTCACAACCCAGATAATCACAATGGTGTGATCCCTCACCTAGAGCCAGACATCCTGGAATGTGAAGTCAAGTGGGCCTTAGAAAGCATCACTATGAACAAAGCTAGTGGAGGTGATGGGATTCCAGTTAAGCTATTTCAAATCCTGGAAGATGATGCTATGAAAGTGCTGCACTCAATATGCCAGCAAATTTGGAAAACTCAGCAGTGGCCACAGGACTGGTAAAGGTCAGTTTTCATTCCAATCCCTAAGAAAGGTAATGCCAAAGAATGCTCAAACTACCGCACAATTGCACTCATCTCACATGCTAGTAAAGTAATGCTCAAAATTCTCCAAGCCAGGCTTCAGCAATACATGAACTGTGAACTTCCAGATGTTCAAGCTGGTTTTAGAAAAGGCAGAGAAACCAGAGATCAAGTTGCCAACATTTGCTGGATCATTGAAAAAGCAACAGAGTTCCAGAAGAACATCTATTCCTGCTTTATTGAGTACGCTAAAGCCTTCAACTATGTGGATCAGAATAAACTGTAGAAAATTCTGAAAGAGATGGGAATACCAGACCACCTGACCTGCCTCCTGAGAAACCTGTATGCAGGTCAAGAAGCAACAGTTAGAACTGGATGTGGAACAACAGACTGGTTCCAAATCAGGAAAGGAGTATGTCAAGGCTGTATATTGTCACCCTGCTTATTTAACTTATATGCAGAGTACATCATGAGAAATGCTGGACTGGAAGAAGCACAAGCTGGAATCAAGATTGCCGGGAGAAATATCAATAACCTCAGACCTGCAGATGACACCACCCTTATGGCAGAAAGTGAAGATGAACTAAAAAGCCTCTTGATGAAAGGGAAAGAGGAGAGTGAAAAAGTTGGTGTAAAGCTCAACATTCAGAAAACTAAAATCATGGCATCCGATCCCATCACTTCATGGGAAATAGATGGGGAAACAGTGGAAACAGTGTCAGACTTTATTTTTTTGGGCCCCCAAATCACTGCAGATGGTAATTGCAGCCATGAAATTAAAAGATGCTTACTCCTTGGAAGGAAAGTTATGACAAACCTAGATAGCATATTAAAAAGCAGAGACATTACTTTGCCAACAAAGGTCCATCTGGTCAAGGCTATGGTTTTTCCAGTGGTCATATATGGATGTGAGAGTTGGACTGTGAGGAAAGCTGAGCATGGAAAAATTGATGTTTTTGGACTATCGTGTTGGAGAAGACTCTTGAGAGTCCCTTGGACTGCAAGGAGATCCAACCAGTCCATCCTAAAGGAGATCAGTCCTGTGTGTTCATTGGAAGGACTGATGTTGAAGCTGAAACTCCAATACTTTGGCCACCTCATGTGAAGAGTTGACTCATTGGTAAAAACCCTGATTCTGCGAGGGATTGGGGGCAGGAGGAGAAGGGGACGACAGAGGATGAGATGGCTGGATGGCATCAGTGACTCGATGGACATGAGTTTGAGTAAACTCTGGGAGTTGGTGATGGACAGAGAGGCCTGGTGTGCTGCGATTCATAGGGTCTCAAAGAGTTGGACACGACTGAACGACCGAAATGAACTGAACTGTAGTCTACTATGTGTGTGATAACATTGTGTCTAAAAGTCATATACACACCTTAATTAAAAAATATGTTATTGCTAAAAGATGCTAACCATCGTGTGAGCCTTCAGTGTGTCCTAACCTTTTTTCTGGTAAAGGGTCTTGTCTTGATAGTGGTTGCTGACTGATGAGATGGTTGCTGATGGTTGGGATGGCTGTGGCAATTTCTTGAAATAAGATGGTGAAATCTGATGCATTGATTGACTCTCTCATGAATGATTTCTCTGTAGCATGTAATGATGTTTGATAACATTTACCCACAGTAGCTTCTCTCAAAACTGGTGTAAAGCCTTTCAAAACCTGCAGCTGCTTTATCAACTATGTTTATGTGATATTTTAAGTCCTTTGTTGTCCTTTCAACAATCAATAAAGCTTGTTATCTTATATGAGTGAAGTTTGTGGCACTCCAGAACAATTGCAATAGTAACATCAAAGATCACTGATTGCAAATCATCATACAAATATAATAACAATTAAAAATTTAAAAATATTGCAAGAATTTCCAAAACAAAACAAAACAAAAAACAGTGACACAGAAAAATGAAGTGAGTAAATGTTGTTGGAAAGAAAGGTGCTGATAGACTAACTTGACACATGCAGCTTGGTTCAGTGGCTCATGTCTACACCAACTGCCTTAAGGCTATAGCTGTAACCTCAGTGAACTTAACTCTTAATAGTGGCATTTGTTGACAATCTCCACAGGCTGACCAAGGTCTTCTTAATTCTGAATTGACTTAGCATTTCTCTCAAGCAGCTTCATATCCTGTGACATCCTTCTGCTTTTACCAACTTACCTGCATTTTAAATGTCACAATCTTCTTAATCTTATGTAATGACCCTTGCTTGACCAGGTCAAACCCCAATACTGTGAGGTAAAGTCCCATTTTGTGAACTGTGACCTGATTTGCAAAACTCTGTGTGTTTGTGACTAATTCTGATCTAATTTTGTTTATTGATGAGTCATGTCATACTGTAAAAATGAAAGAGAGGATTTCTAAGCTGGTTATGCTGTTACTTCCCAGTATAAACTACCTGAGAGGGTAAATCTCCCACAGGCTGAATAAGCCCAGAAAGCAGTGCTCCATGCCCTAAGCCTGCCAGCTATGAGAAGGACAAACTTTTAATAATATTTATGCTTATAGTCAGTATGTCAGGTCATCCATGATATGGTGGAGGTTATGGAAATAAAGGGGTTTTCTTATGCCCTCTGGCCTACAATAAAACATGGACAGAAAATGAACAACCTTCTTATTGCTATTCTCTTACCTTCTAAGGTTGTTCTCATCAAAGTTGAGGTCAACACGGGAAAGACTGAACTGGAGTGTCAGGAAAACACCCTGCTTGCTTGACTTTCAAACAAAAGCAGCAGCAACAGAATCCCAACAGCATGCCACATGTGAATAGGACATCTGTGCTGCTTCTGCAAAAATGACCCTTTGTCACCAGACTTTCACCATCTTGATGCCCTGTGACATAACAGTCTGGTTTGCATCAGAAAAATCACAATGGGTAAACAATGGTTGTATATTCAGGGCTATGAGAAACCCAAGACCACTGCTTGGTTCTTTCCAGATCCCTGGCAAACCTGATTTTTCAATTTGCATGTTTTTGTTGCAGCAAAAACAGAAATGAGTAAATGGCTTTAGGCACAAAACAGCCAAATATACCTTCAAGAGCTAAGGCATCTTGGTTATTCTTTAGCTGTTACTACTAACAAACACTTGTAGTTAGACTTGTCCTTCACAAAGCTAATTACTCTCTGACTCCATATGAATTATACTCTGCACCTGGCATTCTTCTACCTTTACACTCCTTTGGAGTATCATATATTTCAAAAAGAAGATCACAGCCTGGGCTTATAATCCCAGGGACACAAGACCCAGTTGTTGAGCTGCTTATGCCAGATTTGGCCATAAAATATGCAAAATAAAAAATAATTCAGGCTTGTCACTGCCTTGAGCTTCATCTCCTACCCCAGGCTATGTGCCCTGACTATAATACTCTTCACTACTTGCTCTAGAGGGTAACACAGTTCTTGAGGTGGTAGCCTGCTGTGTTCCCTTTTTGCTGGCAAAGAAATAAAGCTACATTTTCTTTTTTCTCCAAAGCTCTGACTCTGTATTTCTATTCAGCATTGTTTCACAGAGAGCCAAGATTTTGGCAGCACTCTCATGTCCCATGATATAGCTAAGATGACTCAAATTATGAACAGACTTCATTGGGTAGGACACAGGAGAACACCCAGACCCAGCAAGATGGTAGGAGGGGTGAAATCATGTTTAGAATCAAACCCCATACCCACCAGAGATGCTCAGAGGGCTCAAACAAACCTTGTGCACACCAGGACCCAGAGACCCCACAGAGACTGAGCCAGAACTGTGTTTGAGTGTCTCCTGCAGAGATATGGGTGAACAGCAGATTTCTGCAGAGGCAGAAATCAAAAGACTTGGGTATGGCGTAAGCCCTCTTGGAGAAGGGACAATTAACCCTACCATAAAGCCACCAGAATGTACATGGACTAGTGAAACAGACTATTGGAGAACACAAACAAAAGCTTGTGTGCACCAGGACCCAGAAGAAAGGAGCAGTGACCCCACAAGAGACTAACCCAGACTTGCCTGTGAGTGTCCAGGAGTCTCCAGTGGAGGCATGGGTTTGATTCATTACCTCCACCATAGTTTGGCCTCAGGTCAAACAACAGGGAGGGAACACAGCCCCACCCATCAACAGAAAATTGGATTAAAGATTTACTGAGCATGGCCCTGCCCATCAGAACAAGACCCACCTTCCCCCTCAATCAGTCTCTTCCATCAGGAAGCTTTCGTAATCCTCTGATGGGGATAACCTTCCCCATCAGAGGGCAGACAGAATGAAAACCACAATCACAGAAAACTAACCAATCTGATCACATGGACCACAGTCTTATCTAACTCAATGAAACTATGAGCCATGCCCTGTAGGGCCACCCAAGATGGACGGGTCATGGTGGAGAGTTCTAACAAAACGTGGTGTACTGGAGAAGGGAATGGCAAACCACTTTAGTATTCTTGCCTTGAGAACCCCATAAACAGTATGAAAAGGCAAAAAGATAGGACACTGAAAGATGAACTCCCAGGCCGGTAGGGGTCCAATATGCTACTGGAGATCAGTGGAGAAATAACTTGAAAAAGAGTGAAGAGACAACGCCAAAACAAAAACACACCCAGTTGTGGATGTGACTGGTGATGGAAGTAAAACCCGATGCTATAAAGAGCAATATGGAAAGAAATCTTGAATGTTAGGTCCATGAATCAAGGCAAATTGGAAATGGTCAAACAAGAGATGGCAAGAGTGAACATCGACATTTGAGGAATAGTGAACTAAAATGGACTGGAATGGGAGAATTTAACTCAGATGACCATTTTATCTACTACTGTGGGCAAGAATCCCTTAGAAGAAATGGAGTAGCCATCATAGTCAACAAAAGAGTCTGAAATGCAGTACTTGGATGCAATCTCAAAAACGACAGAATGATCTCTGTTTGTTTCCAAGGCAAACCATTCAATATCACAGTAACCCAAGTCTATGCCCCTACTAGAAACGCTGAAGAAGCTGAAGTTGAATGGTTCTATGAAGACATACAAAGCCATCTAGAACTAACACCCCAAAAAGATGTCCTTTTCATTATAGGGGACTGGAATGCAAAAGTAGGAAGTCAAGAGATACCTGGAGTAACAGGCAAATTTGGCCTTGGAGTACAAAACAAAGCAGGTCAAAGGCTAACAGAGTTTTGCCAAGAGAACACACTTGTCATGGCAAACACCATCTTCCAACAACATAAGAGAAGATTCTATATATCTGGTCAATACTGAAATCTGATGGATTATGCTCTTTGCAGCTAAAGATGGAGAAGCTCTATACAGTCAGCAAAAACAAGACTGGGAGCTGACTATGGCTCAGATCATGAGCTCCTTATTACCAAATTCAGACTTAAATTGAAGAAAGTAGGGAAAACCACTAGACCATTCAGGTATGACCTAAATCAAATCCTTTATGATTTTTATAGAGTGGAAATGACAAATAGAGTCAAGGGATTAGATCTGATAGACAGAGTGCCTGAAGAACTATGGATGGAGGTTCATGACATTGTACAGGAGGCAATGATCAAGACCATCCCCAAGAAAAAGAAATGCAAAAAGGCAAAATGGTTGTCTGAGGAGGTCTTACAAATAGCTGAGAAAAGAAGAGAAGCTAAAGGCAAAGGAGAAAAGGAAAGATATACCCATTTGAATGCAGAGTTCCAAAGAATAGCAAGGAGAGACAAGAAAGCCTTCCTTGGTGATCAATGCAAAGAAATAGAGGAAAACAATAGAATGGGAAAGACGAGATCTCTTCAAGAAAATTAGAGATATCAAGGGAACATTCATGCAAAGATGGGCACAATAAAGGACAGGAATGGTGTGGACCTAAAAGAAGCAGAAGATAAGAAGAAGAGGTGGACAAGAATACACAGAAGAACTGTACAAAAAAGATCTTCATGACCCAGATAACCACGATGGTGTGATCACTCACCTAGAGCCAGACATCCTGGAATGTGAAGTCAAGTGGGCCTTAGGAAGCATCACTATGAACAAAGCTAGTGGAGGTGATGGAATTCCAGTTGAGCTATTTCAAATCCTAAAAGATGATGCTGTGAAAGTGCTGCACTCAGTATGCCAGCAAATTTGGAAAATCGGCAGTGGCTACAGGACTGGAAAAATTCTGTTTTCATTCCAATCCCAAAGAAAGACAATGCCAAAGAATGCTCAAACTACCGCAAAATTACACTCATCTCACACGCTAGCAAAGTAATGCTCAAAATTCTCCAAGCCAGGATTCAACAGTATGTGAACCATGAACTTCCAGATGTCCAAGCTGGATTTAGAAAAACAAAGGAACCAGAGATCAAATTGCCAACATCACTTGGATCATCAAAAAAGCAAGAAGTTAAAAAAAAAAAAAAAACACGTGCTTCTGCTTTATTGACTATGCCAAAGCCTTTGACTGTGTGGATCACAAAATACCTGGAAAATTCTTAAAGAGATGGAAATACCAGATCACCTTATCTGCATCCTGAGAAATCTGTATACTGGTCTAGGAGCAACAGCTAGAACTGGACATGGAACAACAGACTGTTTCCAAATGGAGAAATAGGTACATCAAGGCTGTATATTGTCACCCTGCTTATTTAACTTATATGAGAAATGCATCATGAGAAATGCTGGGCTGGATGAAGTACAAGCTGGAATAAAGATTTCCAAGAGAAATATCAATAACCTCAGATATGCAGATGACCCCACCCTTTTGTCAGAAAGCAAAGAGCTAAAGAGCCTCTTGATGAAAGTGAAAGAAGAGAGTGGAAAAGGTGGCTTAAAACTCAGCATTCAGAAAACTAAGATCATGGCATCCGGTGCCATCACATCATGGAAAATAGATGGGGAAACAATGGAAACAGCAACAGACTTTATTTTATTTTATTTTTTTTGGATTCCAAAATCACTGCAGATGGTGACTGCAGCCAAGAATTTAAAAGACCCTTGCTCCTTGGAAGAAAAGTTATGATGAACCTAGACAGCATATTAAAAAGCAGAGACATTACTTTGCCAAAAAAAGTCCATCTAATCAAAGCTATTTTTGTTGTTGTTGTTTTGTTTTGTTTTGTTTTCCAGTGGTCATGTATGGATATGAGAGTTGGACTATAAAGAAAGCTGAGCACCAAAGAATTGATGCTTTTGAACTGTGGTGTTGAAGAAGACTCTTGAGAGTCCCTTGGACTGCAAGGAGATCAAACCAGTCCATCCTAAAGGAAATCAGTCCTGAATATTCATTGAAGGACTGATGCTGAAGCTGAAACTCCAATACTTTAGGCCACCTGATGTGAAGAACTGACTCATTTGAAAAGACCCTGATGCTGGGAAAGATTGAAGGTGGGAGGAGAAGGGGTCAACAGAGGATGAAATGGTTGGATGGCATAACCGACTCAATGGGCATGAGTTTGAGTAACTCCAGAAGTTGGTGATTGACAGGGAAGCCTGCCATGCTGCAGGCTACAGGGTCACAAATTGTCGGACCTGACTGAACTGAACTGATATTCCATTGTGTATATGCACTACAACTTCTTTATCCATTCAAGTGTCAATGGACATCTAGGTTGCTTCCATGTTCTAGCTATTGTAAATAATGCTGCAATGAGCAATGGGATATGTGTTTCTTTGTCAATTCTTATGTCCTCAGGGTATATACCTAGGAGTGGGATTGCTGGGTCATATGGTGGTTTTATTCCTAGATTTTTAAGGAATCTCCATACCATCTTCTATAGTGGCTGTATCAATTTACATTCCCCAAAATAGTGCAAGAACATTCTCTTTTCTCCACACCCTCTCAGCATTTATTATTTGTAGACTTTTTGATCATGGCCATTCTGACTGGTGTGAGGTGATATCTCTTTGCAGTTTGACTTGTATTACTCTAATAATAAGCAATGTTGAGCATCTTTTCATGTGTTTGTTAGCCATCTGTATGTCTTCTTTTGAGAAATGTCTGTTTAGGTCTTTTTCCCAGTTTTTGAATGGGTTGTTTGTTTGTTTTCTTGGTATTGAGTTGTATGAGCTGCTTGTATATTTTGTAGATTAATCCTTTGTCAGTTGTTTCATTTACTAGTATTTTCTCCCATTCTGAGGGTTGTCTCTTCACCTAGTTTATAGTTTCCTTTGCTGTGCAAACGCTTTTAAGTTTAATCAAGTCCCACTTGTTTATTTTTGTTTTTATTTCCATTACTCTAAGAGGTGGGTCATAGAGGATCTTACTTTGATTTATGTCATTGAGTGTTCTGCCTGTGTTTTCCTCTAAGAGTTTTATAGTTTCTGATCTTTAATCCATTTTGAGTTTATCTTTTTGTATGGTATTAAGAAGTGTTCTAATTTCATTCTTTTATAGGTAGCTGTCCAGTTTTCCCAGCACCATCTATTGAAGAGGTTGTCTTTACCCCATTATATATTTTTTCATCCTTTGTCAAAAATAAGATACCCATAGGTGCATGGGAATATTTATGGGCTTTCTATCTTGTTCCATTGGTCTATATTTTTGTTTTTCTGGCAGTGCCATACTGTCTTGATGTCTGTAGCTTTGTAGTTTAATCTGAAACAGAAAGATCAATTCCTCTAGCTCCATTCTTCTTCCTCAAGACTGCTTTGGCTATTTGGGGTCTTTTGTGTTTCCATATGAATTGTGAATTTTTTTGTCCTAGTTCTGTGAAAAATGCCATTGGTGATTTGATAGGGATCACATTGAATCTGTAGATTGCATTTGGTAGTATAGTAATTTTCACAATATTGAGTCTTCTTACCCAGGAACATGGAATATCTCTCCATGTGTTTATGTCATCTTTGATTTCTTTCATTATCATCTTATAATTTTCTGTTTACAGTTCTTTTGTCTCCTTCAATTCAGTTCAGTTCAGTCACTCAGTCGTGTCCAACTCTTTGCAACCCCATGAATCACAGCATGCCAGGTCTCCCTGTCCATCACCAACTCCCAGAGTCCACTCAAACTCATGTCCATTGAGTCGGTGATGCCATCCAGTCATCTCATCCTCTGTCATCCCCTTCTCCTCCTGCCCTCAATCCCTCCCAGCATCAGGGTCTTTTCCAATGAGTCAACTCTTCGCATGAGGTGGCCAAAGTATTGGAGTTTCAGCTTCAGCATCAGCCCCTCCAATGAATATTCAGGACTGATCTCCTTTAGGATGGACTGGCTGGATCTTCTTGCAGTCCATGGGATTCTCAAGAGTCTTCCAGGCCTCCCTGTCCATCACAAACTCCAGGAGTTTATTCAGACTCATGCCCATCGAGTCAGTGATGCCATCCAGCCACCTCATCCTCTATCGTCCCCTTCTCCTCCTGCTCCCAATCCCTCCCAGCATCAGGGTCTTTTCCAATGAGTCAACTCCTTGCATGAGGTGGCCAAAGTATTGGAGTTACAGCTTCAGCATCAGTCCTTCCAATGAACACCCAGGACTTATCGCCTTCAGGATGGACTGGTTGGATTTCCTTGCAGTCCAAGGGACTCTCAAGAGTCTTCTCCAACACCATAATTCAAAAGCATCAATTTTTCGGTGCTCAGCTTTCTTCACAGTCCAACTCTCACATCCATACATGACCACTGGAAAAACTATAGCCTTGACCAGATGGACCTTTGTTGGCAAAGTAATGTCTCTGCTTTTTATTTTAATTTATTTATTTTTTCACAGGACACATATTTTATTAAATATAAAAAAGTTAATCAAATACAGCATAAAATATCTTGAAAGTACATATTTATAATAATGACAAACTTCATCAAAGTCATACCCCTTCTAACAAGTGGTTTTATTTGAAGATTCTGTTTTGGAAAGAATCATATTCATCAGCTTATTGAAACTCATAGTGGGTGAAGTGGTCATTACAAATAAAGAAACAAAGTGGTTAAAGTAAATTATTAAGAAATATTAATAATATTAGAATGTTTCTGGTGAAAAACACTTTTCCTCAAATATTCTATAACATTAGATAACACCATGAATTAATTTGTTTTTTACAGATAATCCATTTTACACTCATCCTTCCTCTTCACTTGTGAAATCATGCAAGTAATGTGACTGAATTTATTATGCTTGAGTTAATCCAGGATCCTATTAGGTAGAAAACAGTGTCTGTCACATTCTTGCTTTTATATTTGGGAACATTACTGGGTAACTTGCTGATTATTATTACCATCAAGACCAGTTCAGCACTTGGGAGCCCAATGTATTTCTCCCTTTTCCATTTATCTTTATCTGATACCTGTTTCTCTACATGCAGAGCCCCTAGGATGATTGCAGATGCCCTTTTGAAGAATGCCACTATCTCTTTCAATGAGTGCATGACCCAAGTTTTTACATTTCATTTCTTTGGCTGCCTGGAGATTTTCATCCTTGTCCTCATGGCTGTTGACTGCTATGTGGCCATCTGTAAGCCTCTGCACTACACAATGGTCATGAGTCATCGAGTCTGTGGTGTGTTGGTGGCGGTGGCCTGGGCGGGGTCCATTGTGCATTCTTCAGCTGTCTCTGCTTTTTAATATGCTATCTAGGTTGGTCATAACTTTCCTTCCAAGGAGTAAGCGTCTTTTAATTTCATGGCTGCAGTCACCATCTGCAGTGATTTTGGAGCCCAAAAAAATAAAGTCAGCCACTGTTTCCACTGTTTCCCATCTATTTCCCATGAGGTGATGGGACCAGATGCCATGATCTTAGTTTTCTGAATGTTAAGCTTTAAGCCAACTTTTTCACTCTCCTCTTTCAATTTCATCATTTAGGTTGGTTGTAACTTTCCTTCCAAGGAGTAAGCATCTTTTAATTTCATGGCTGCAATCACCATCTGCAGTGATTTTGGAGCCCCCCAAAAATAAAGTCTGACACTGTTTCCACTGTCTCCCCATCTATTTCCCATGAAGTGATGGGATCAGATGCCATGATCTTAGTTTTCTGAATGTTGAGCTTTACACCAACTTTTTCACTCTCCTTTTTCCCTTTCATCAAGAGGCTTTTTAGTTCTTCTTCACTTTCTGGCATAAGGGTGGTGTCATCTGCATAGCTGAGGTTATTGATATTTCTCCCAGCAATCTTGATTCCATCTTGTGCTTCTTCCAGCCCAGTGTTTCTCATGATGTACTCTGCATATAAGTTAAATAAGCAGGGTGACAATATACAGCCTTGACATACTCCTTTTCCTATTTGGAACCAGTCTGTTGTTTCATGTCCAGTTCTAACTGTTGCTTCTTGACCTGCATATAGGTTTCTCAAGAGGCAGGTCAGGTGGTCTGGTATGCCCATCTCTTTCAGAATTTTCCACAGTTTATTGTGATCTACACAGTTGAAGGCTTTGGCATAGTCCATAAAACAGAAATAGATGTTTTTCTGGAACTCTCTTTCTTTTTCAATTATCCAGTGGATATTAGCAATTTGATCTCTGGTTCCTCTACCTATTCTAAAACCAGCTTGAAACAGAAAAAAAAAAATTTAGCTGTATCAACTTAGATATAGTGTTTATATGTCTCTGTCCAATTTTTTTCAACATTGACAGCACATTTCAGAGAGAACTTAGCCATTTATTTCCCAGTATCAAATAATGTGATTGTGGATATCAACACAAGGAGAAGCTGAATCATTTACCCATGATAAAGATGAAATTAGAGGGATTTCCCTGGTGATCCAGTGGCTGTGACTCCACTTTCCCAATAAAAGGTGCACAGATTTGATCCCTGGTCAATCAGCAAAGTTCGTGCATGCTGCAGAGTAGTCAAAAAGCAGGGTGGGAAGTTGGAATTAGAACAAGAGAAAAGAGGAAAAAATTCAGTGAGAAATTAAAACAAATACATTTTTCTTTTTCTTTTCAATATGTTACATATACTTACCTTAAAATGACCAATTAATGACATTGAAATCATATCTTAACCAAATAAGAAAGGAAAAAAGTTGAAAAATTGAAACCTAAGAAAGATATAAATTAGAAAAATTTGCTTTGACTGCTACAGATGAAAGCGAAGGGACTAAACTCAACTATTTCTTTTATTTCTGAGGTAGAACCTGTTCAAAAAAAAATTGAGTACATTTTAAAGATCTTATTGGCTTTTTCAATGATCTGTGAACTGGACAACATCCCATTTGCAAAATAATGATGCTCTAAGAAACTGTACAAAATGAAAAACTTTTATAGGCAGAAGGAATAAGGAGCAAGGAAATCATAGTAGCAAAAATTGATGCTTTTGAACTGTGGTGTTGGAGAAGACTCTTGAGAGTCCCGTGGACTGCAAGGAGATCCAACCAGTCCATCCTAAAGGAGGTCAGTCCTGAATATTTCATTGGAAGGACTGATGCTGAAGCTGAAACTGCAGTACTTTGGTCACCTCATGTGAAGAGTTGACTCATTGGAAAAGACCCTGAAGCTTGGAGGGATTGGGTGCAGGAGGAAAAGGGGATGACAGAGGATGAGATGGCTGGATGGCATCGCTGACTCGATGGACATGAGTTTGAGTGGACTTTGGGAGTTGGTGATAGACAGTGAGGCCTGGCATGCTGCGATTCATGAATACTATCTAATCTAAAGATGACAATGTATATAGATATATGTGTATAGGTTATATGCAAGTACACAAAGAGTTTGAGTGTCCACAGATTTTGGTATCTGCAGAGGTCCTGAGAGGAATTCCCTGCAGACACCAAGGGGAAACTGTAATAAATGGCACTTCCAACTAGGAAAAAATAACCCCACTAGAAGTTCAGGGGATGGTTTTCCACAATCCAGTGGCAACTATATCCATCTTTAGGATTAAATGAATGTTCCTTGTATAAAAACACAATAATGATAGATGTTAATTTTGACTCATTCTCCATTGCATTTATCATTAATGGAAAACTGAGAACAACAATTAAAGAAACAAGCAAACAAAATGAACAAAATAACAACAACAGGAAAACAAACAGAGGGCTGTTTTAGGATTCAAGAGATAGCAATGACTTGGACATAGTGGTAGCATCTGATCTGAAGGCATAAGAAGTGGACTAGTTCTGAATATACACTGGAAGTACAAACAGCAAGGTTTCCTTATTAACTAGGTGTGCTGTGTAAGAGAAATTCTTACACATTCTGTGTAACAGAAGAGCACACATACAGGGATAGACAGAAAGACAGACAGATAAACAGGGATGGAAATATAGACAGAGAAAGGCATCAGGAAATAACATATGGACGCAGTTGGCACATTGTTTTTACTAAAATCAGGAGACCTAGGGGGTAGATATAGAAATAAGCATGTGAGGGTCAGATATAACATTCAAGAGGTAGCTGAAAAGGATCTGCCAGGGAGGTAGGGAAAATCCAGGTAAAGAAAACAGTTTCAGAGGAGAAAATAGTACATTTTGCTAAATACTACTTGCAAGTCAAGTCAAATGAAGGACTAAAAATTGGTCATTGCTCTTGTAAAGTAGAAGTCACTGGTTAACCTTGCCATGAGTGTTTCAGAAGAGAATTGAGGAGAAGAGTCTTCTCAAAATGTCTGTTAAAGAGAATGCGAGGTAAGAGGAAGGAGTTTTTAAGCAATGTTTATGATGAGCTTTGCTCTAAGAGATGGCAGAATACAGGAAGAAAAGAATTCATGGGGGCCAAAGGCAAAGGCAGGAAAGTTATAGGATGTCTGTGTGATGTGATAATAAAAACAAGTGAGGAGAGATGGATGAAAGATAAAGATCATGGCTGTGATTGAAGAAGTAAATCTGCAGTGAATGCTCACAATGTTTTAGGGGGATTTACTTACTTTCTCAAATTTAATTATTTAAACAACCCCTGAGGTAAATATTCTTATGTTGTTTTTAGATAACTACATGGACTAGAGAGGTTTGGTAACTTTCTAAAGTCACATAGCTAGTAAGAGGCAAAATCAAGAGTTAAACTGAGGACTCTGTTGATATTCCATGAGCTTTATCTATTATTACTTATTTTGTCAAGTCATTAAAGTACAGTCATTAATTTTATCTGAACTCAGGGCCATGAAATTCTTTATGCAGCTTTCCAAGTACCTAAGAATTATCTTTGGTTCTAAGGAAAGAACCAAAAATAATATTTTTAATAAATCTCAGCTATATCATTTTTCATTTTTCAGTTCAGTTCAGTCACTCAGTCATGTCCAACTCTTTGTGACCCCATGAATCACAGCATGCCAGGCCTCCCTGTCCATCACCAACTCCCAGAGTTTACCCAAACTCATGTCCATCAAGTCAGTGATGCCATCCAGCCATCTCATCCTCTGTCATCCCCTTCTCCTCCTGCCCTCAATCTTTCCCAGCATCAGGGTCTTTTCAAATGAGTCCCAGCTCTTCTCATCAGGTGGCCAAAGTATGGAGTTTCAGCTTCAAAATCAGTCCTACCAATGAACACCCAGGACTGATCTCACTTAGGATGGACTGGTTTGATCTCCTTGCAGTCCAAGGGACTCTCAAGAGTCTTCTCCAACACCACAGTTCAAAAGCATCAATTCTTCTATGCTCAGCTTTCTTTATAGTCCATTTCTCACATCCATACATGACTACTGGGAAACCATAGCCTTGACTAGATGGATCTTTGTTGGCAAAGTAATGTCTCTGCTTTTTAATATGCTATTTAGGTTGGTCATAACTTTCCTTCCAAGGAGCAAGTGTCTTTTAATTTCATGGCTACAGTCACCATCTGCAGTGATTTTGGAGCCCCCCCCCCCCCCAAAATAAAGTCAGCCACTGTTTCCACTGTTTCCCCCATCTATTTGCCATGAAATGATGGGACCAGATGCCATGATCTTAGTTTTCTGAATGTTGAGCTTTAAGCCAACTTCTTTCACTCTCCTCTCTTTCACTTTCATCAAGAGGCTTTTTAGTTCCTCTTCACTTTCTGCCATAAGGGTGGTGTCATCTACATATCTGAGGTTATTGATATTTCTCCTGGCAATCTTGATTCCAGCTTGTGCTTCTTCTAGCCCAGCATTTCTCATGATGTACTCTGCATATAAGTTAAATAAGCAGGGTACCTAATACAATGGCAATGCTATGTAAATAATGGTAAGTGCAATATACATATCATGTAAATAGTGTCAACATGGAGCAAATTCAAATTTTGCTTTTGGGAATTTCCTGGAAGTTTTGGAATATTTCAATCCATGGTTGGTTGAATGCATGGATGCAAAATCTATGGATATGAAGAGCTGATTGTATTTATTTAATCAACAAACCTTTCTCAAGTGCTTACTTGAGTAGAATCTGTGCTAGGGAAAGAAAAGATGAATAATTTATAATCACTATCCTCTGGAAGATTTTCCTGTAGTAGATGGTTTAGGAGGGTTTCCCTGATGACTCGGTGAAAAAGAATCCACCTGCCAACGCAGGAAATGCAAGAGATGAGAGTTTGATTCCTGGGTTGGGATGATCCCCCGGAGGAGGGCATGGCAACCCACTCCAGTATTCTTGCCTGGGAAATTCCATGGGCAGAGGAGCCTGGAGGGCTACAGTCCATGGGGTCACAAGGAGTTAGATAAGACTTTGTGAATAAACAGTAACAGATGGTATGGAATGGTTAAAGCTTTCACAAAACATGAGACAAAAATTTTTCTGATCTTCCTGAGAGTCAGTGAATGTGGCTGACAAAAGAAAGCAAGCAAGCAAAACAAAACTACTGTATAAATATTGCACTCATGATCACGGATTATGGCCTCTAAAGATTTCCAACTCCCTTTAAGTATTCAATAAGGGAGGAATATTCCTCATGTGAGGATTATTGAAACAGTTGGAAGCAGTGCAAACATTGTCAGCTTAGATACAAGAGCATGATGGTGGATATTTGCTCACTTGGTTACTGGGCCATTTGCTGCAAGCAGAATGCAGTCACTGAGCTATGGAACAAAGCCTTGACCCAATATCAGACCACGTGTACAGACATGTGGTCATCAGCAGACAGTATTGGTACTCAGTTGGGGACGAACTGCTAGTTAAGCATCTTGCCCCTGAGCCAAATTGATATCAACAGGAAGTAATGATGTTGGAGGCTGCAATTTCAAACTCTGCAGGAAATGCTATGTTTCTTTTAAAGTGTTATTTATTTTCTGGAACATAATTCAGGGGAAATGATTGTGCCATTTTAGATAACACAACTTTAGTCTCTATTTACAAGCACTCCATTTTTTATTGTATGAGAACCTTTCATTTTGAGTCTGTTCTTTGAGATATTCTGATGTATTACTTGTTGATAATACAATGTTGGTAATTTCTGCTATGCTCTCATAATTAAGGTTATAAACATCAAGTGTGGTAAAGTTTTGTGAGCTGTCAAATTAGGTGTCTTGAGAACATGGCAGTTATTTCCTTGAATACAGCAATTCAGCACTGTAATGTCACAGTTCTAATTGGTCTCTGTACTCTGGGTATGATTCACTTTATTCCCAGTCCTGAAATATTTGTGTTTAGGTGTGTTCAAAGCAAACTCTATGTCAACAAACTAATTGATGTCCTAAGATTTCACTCTAAAAGTTAACAGAATATTGTGTATGCCAACTCAGTTATTTTAACTTCTGAGGACAGTGTCAGTTCAGTTCAGTTCAGCTCAGTCACTCAGTCGTGTCTGACTCTACAACCCCATGAATCATACCATGCCGGGCCTCCCTGTCCATCACAAACTCCCAAAGTCCACTCAAACTCATGTCCATCGAGTCGGTGATGCCATCCAGTCATCTCATCCTATGTTGTTCCCTTCTCCTCCTGCCCTCAATCCCTCCCAGCATCAGGGTCTTTTCCACTGAGTCAACTCTTCGCATGAGGTGGCCAAAGTATTGGAGTTTCAGCTTCAACATCAGTCCTTCCAATGAACACCCAGGACTTATCTCCTTTAGGATGGACTGGTTGGATCTCCTTGCAGTCCAAGGGACTCTCAAGAGTCTTCTCCAACACCACAGTTCAAAAGCATCAATTCTTCAGTGCTCAGCTTTCTTCACAGTCCAACTCTCACATCCATACATGACCACTGGAAAAACCATAGCCTTGACTAGATGGACCTTTGTTGGCAAAGTAATGTCTCTGCTTTTTAATATGCTATCTAGGTTAGTCATAACTTTCCTTCCAAGGAGTAAGCGTCTTTTAATTTCATGGCTGCAATCACCATCTGCAGTGATTTTGTAGCCCCCCAAAATAAAGTCTGACACTGTTTCCACTGTCTCCCCATCTATTTACCATGAAGTGATGGGATCAGACACCATGATGTTAGTTTTCTGAATGTTAAGCTTTAAGCCAACTTTTTCACTCTCCTCTTTCACTTTCATCAAGAGGCTTTTTAGTTCCTCTTCACTTCTGCCATAAGGGTGGTGTCATCTGCATCTCTGAGGTTATTGATATAGTAAACACCTAATGATTCTCTTCTCATACTTCTTCCCCTTAGTTATACATGTACTACTGTTGTCCCTTCCTTTTTATGTTTCTGGTACAGACTTCTGTGTCTTCAAGGATTGGTCTAGGAAGCAGTAGCTGACTGAAGTTGGCTCCATTGTGATACTCCACCTCCCTGACTATTATTTGTACAAAGGGAGGATTTTACACAATCTGTGTCAAGAATAACACTTCCTAGAGATTTTTTAGAATTAACATTAGACAAAAAGAGTTTCAGTTCTTTTTCAGAAGAAAGATGAACAATATCAATAAGATTTTTGGTACTCTCATTTCTAAGTCAGTGGGAAAATACCAGATTGACTGAATAAAGAGAATGCATGCAGATAAAAAAAGGGCAAGAGATATAGGGAGTGAATCCTGGCAATTTTCAAGTCCTCTGATCCTGTTACCCTATGGCCCAGGTATACTACTCTGCTTGAAAAAGATTAAAGTTACATGTACAAATAAATCTTTTGTATAAAGCTGAAATTAGTTTAGATAGATTTCTATAATTGTAATTATAATAGGTCTGATAAATATGGCAAGATGATTATTTTTATATTTGAATTCTTCCTCATTTTCCACTATCCCATGTGCTACACAGTAAAGCATGATAGTAGCACTCATTTGATTCTCTAGTTATATAAAAAAAGAAAGGAATGACATAGTTGTGGGCTAATGTTTTAGATTAAATTTCATTTAATGGAAGTGCTTGATGCAAACACCTGAGTGACATAATTTTATGTTCTTCTTAGCTGCCTCCAACACACTTTCTATATATTATTTTTCTTGAAACTTGGCACATGTTTTTCCTATTTTAATTAGACTTTGACTAATAATCTCTTTATCTAGGATAACATGTGCAAATTAAGCATAGAGACTTTTAATGTTGAAAGATACAGATTCTTTAGATAATTCAGGCACAAAACTCACTCATCGTCATGAGTACATTTAGGAAAATAGAGATGGACTCATGATCTATCTAAATATTCAAACTTCTAGAGAATGTTTTACCCATAATTTAGGTATCAGTTAACAAAAAAAGGAAAAACAAAAATGAACCTCCTAGAAAAGAACAATTTTTTAGGTCATATATTTGTGAGATACCATCATTCAGTACTAGATATCTGATACTGTTTGTTTTGCTAATATACATACGGAACCAAAGAGAGAAGGTTTTGGTAAACCTGAACATAGCTTAAATGCTGATTTCTATCAAAGTAAATGTATAGTAAGGGTCTCCAGAGAAATAGAACCAGGGGATGGGGACAGGAGGAAATAATTTCTATATATTTATCAGCAGATTTCTTTTATTTTTTTTATTGTTCTGCATTTTATTTTTTTATTTTTTTTTCATTTATTTTTATTAGTTGGAGGCTAATTACTTTACAACATTGCAGTGGTTTTTGTCATACATTGAAATGAATTAGCCATGGATTTACATGTATTCCCCATCCCGGTCCCCCTTCCCACCTCCCTCTCCACCCCATCCCTCTGGGTCTTCCCAGTGCACCAGGCCTGAGCACTTGTCTCATGCATCCAACCTGGGCTGGTGATCTGTTTCACCCTAGATATAATTTCTATATATTAATCTTGCATCTTGCAACTTTGCTGAATTCATTTATTAGTTCTAGTAGTTGTTGGGTGGAGACTAGGGTTTTCTATTTAAAGCATCATTTGCAAATTCATACCATGTAGTGTGTGTGTGTGTGTGTGTGTGTGTTTATTTCAGCTTTTGAATTCTTTATTTCCAATGGGGTCTTCTTGTATTTTCTAATTCCATGATAAAATTTTCACTGTGTACATTTATTCTTTCCCATGATTTAGTTAACAGTTGTATTACCATTTTTAAAAATTCATCTTGTAAACTGTTTCATTATTTTTCTCAGGTTTTTGTTTTACTCTGCATATTGAGAGCAGTTTCATTTTGCTTAAGTTTCCCTGTTTCTATGAATTTAGGTCAAACATTTACCAACTGCAGTCTTGAAGGTGTGTTCTTACGTGGAGGCATGCCTTTGCAGACTGTATGCCCAATGCATTTGGCGGGAGGTTTGGATTTGATGTGGATGCTAGGCACAGCTTTCCCCAGGATGTGTTGACAGCTATCACCTTAGTAGGAGGTAGGGCTGGTGATGGAGAGGCTAGAGCTGAAATTGGGCATGAGGCAGGGCTTCCTCTGTGCTCAGCGGCCATCACTGCCCTATTAGGGGTGGTGACTGATCGTAAGTTGCTGGAGTCAGGCACAAGCTGGCTTTGTCCCCTTAAAGTGTTTTTCCCCCTCTCTGAACAGGGATTCTTACTCCAGAGGGATAGAATGCAAGAGCAATTGGGCCCCACGCAACCCCTCAGCTTGGGCTGGCTGCATACAGAAGTTGAAGCTGTCTCCACATGCACTACCTGTACAGGTGTGTTTTTTCCCCTTGCGTTGCTCACGTGCAACATCAGGCATGCGTCCCCTTTGTCCCTCCCAGCCTGTCACTGCCCCCAGTTTCTGCCTCACCTGCCCTGTTGTGCATCTGCATGGCCTGTGTGGACTCTGCATGCATTGTGGGTGAGCTGCCCCATAGCATCAGCTGTAAGCGACCAGGGCAGCTTCCGATACTCTGAGTAAGAGGCAACACTGGACGGCACTGCCCCAGGCAGGCTCTGCCTTGGAACCAGGTCCCCGCTGTATCCTTTAGTGGGGTCGTTTCCCAGTCATGGCCTGCCCGCCTGCAGCGCCACACGGACATGGACTGGGTGGGGCCGGGGCGTTTGCTCAGCTTGGTCTGGGGCATGTGCCAAGGTGGCTGCCTGAAGCCTGGCAGCCACTAGAGCAGACACCTCTGTGCCCTGCCTCAGGGGCAAGACAGCACGCACTCCTCCTGAGTATTCAGATTCCCATTGTCCTCCTTTTAGTCTCGGCAGTCCTACACCCAACAAGGGAGCTGTCTCCTCGGTGTCAGGCCCCAGGACTGAGGTTGGAAGAGCTCCCTTTCCAGGGCAGTTCTCTGCCCATTTATCCTTTCTTTCCCTCTGAGTTCCCCCCCAGGGGCACAGGTCCCAAACTAATCACTTACCTTCTCTTCTTACCCTGTCACAATTATATCTTTTTTACAGCCTTAGTTGTACAGGAGGCTTTCTTCCAGTTAGTTTTTAGTGAGAATTTTCCCATAGGTACATGCATTTTTTGATGTTTTATGGGGAGACTAGCCCATAAAAAATAGGTTATTCCATCATCTTGATTGATCTCCAGGGAAACAGTTGGTAGCCAAAATATTTTGGAACTGTTTAATGACTTTAGAATTTGTAGCACTTTAAACAACAAATCTTTATCTTTTGCAAGTTTACAATTTTTGAAAATAAAAAAATATTATTACCTAAAGCCTGATAAAGCTTTCAAGCTACGCAATATCATGTGGGGTAACATGTAGGATGTGGCACAAGTTTGATTTCATTAAGTGGCTTGAAGTTGCTCAAAAGAAGTATAAATGGAAGCTTTGATAAATAGTAGTAGTTACTGGAATAAAAGCTTACAATTGGTGTGCTTGAATATTTATTAGATATGACACACACATGATTTATTTGTTTAGACATTTACTTCACCTATATTCAATTAGGATTTGAAGTACTGAAGTTACAGTATAGTAACTTCCAAACATTTTGTAGTTTGGAAATATAAGGGCAAAATAATTATGTGATACTGACATTTTACTTTAATTTTCTTATCCCATGTTTTAACAAAATGATCTTCTGTCATAAAAATATATTCTACAATTAGTAGAATTAAAATTAGTCCTCTAAAATGTCTCCTCTGACGACAGTTTTTTCCCTCATTGAGGTAGCCCAAGTTTGCTTATCCAGTTGAGTCAAAATTGCTTTGCTTTTTAATACCATTCCAGTGTTCTTCAGAAATGTTTTCAGAACTCCCAAAGGCAGGCTTATAATTTTCTATGGTAGTCTATGATATAAGGGGACTTGAAAGCAGATATTGGCTTGTTTTCTCAGGCAACAGTGGAATTAAATGATATTTCCAGATTTTATTCTAAAGCTAAAAGGAACTGCTGTTATGTCTGGAAAATATCTGCCTTTTTTTCCTTGTCTTTTTGTTCAAATAATAAAGAACTAACCAACTTCAAGAGTGACAAGTATGTACAGGACATGGAAGGACTTTGCATTTCTTTTGGAAAATGAAATAGAGAGTTGAACTTACATTGTGTTGTAAATAAAGGGTTATAGAAAATATCTATAATGCAAATGCTCTTAAACACAAAAACTAAAAATAGAGCTATCATATGATTCAGTAATTCCACACCTGAGCATATATTCAGAGAAAATCTTGTGCCTCAATATTTATTGCAGCACTATTTACACAGACAAGACATGGATAAAACTTAAATTTCCATTAACACACATATATATGGAATTTAGAAAGATGGTAACGATAACCCTCTATGCAAAAAAAGAAAAAGAGACTCAGATGTATAGAACAGACTTGTGGACTCTGTGGGAGAAGGCGAGGGTGGGATGTTTCAAGAGAACAGCATCGAAACATGTATATCTAGGGTGAAACAGATCATCAGCCCAGGTTGGATGCATGAGACAAGTGCTCGGACCTGGTGCACTGGGAAGACCCAGAGGGATGGGGTGGAGAGGGAGGTGGGAGGGGGGGCCGGGATGGGGAATACATGTAAATCCATGGCTAATTCATTTCAATGTATGACAAAAACCACTGCAGTGTTGTAAAGTAATTAGACTAATTAAGTAATCCAACTAATAAAAATAAATGGAAAAAAAAAAACTTAAATTTCCATCAAAAGATAAATTGAAAAAGAAGAGGGGATGCATATATACAATGGAATATTACATCAGTCATAAAATGAATGAAATCATGCCATTGCAACAATATGGATGGACCTAGAAATGATCATACTAGGTGAAGTAAGTTAGAGAAATAAATCAGATATCACTTATATATGGAATCTAAAAAAATACATGAAAAATTTACAAAGCAAAAATAGACTCACAGACATAGAAAACAAATTATGGTTACCAAAGGGGAAAGGGAGGGGGAGGAATAAATTAGGAGTTCGGGTTGACATGTACACATTACTATATATAAAATGATCAACAAAGACATCCTGTCTAGCACAGCGAACTCTACTCAATATCCTATAAATATTGAGCAAATATCCTGTAACTTTTACAAGAAAAGAATTTTTTAAAAAAGGAATATATGTATATGTATAACTGAATCAGCTTTCTGTACACCAGAAATTAACTCAATCTTGTATAGCAACTATACTGTAATATAAAATAAAAATTAAATTTAAAAAAGAATAAAAACCCCACAAAATTTGGTTATCACCTTGTATTCTTCCAGGAGTTATGACCAGAGACACTCAGCAGTGGCCACAGGAATGGAAAATGTCAGCTTTCATTCCAATTCCAAAAAAAGGCAATGCCAAAGAATGTTCACCCTATCACACAGTTGCACTCATCTCACACACTAGCAAAGTAATGCTCAAAATTCTCCAAGCTGGGCTTCAACAGTGAGTGAACCAAAAACTTCCAGATGTTTGAGCTGGGTTTAGAAAAGGCAGAGGAAACAGAGCTCAAATTACCAACATCCATTGGATCATCAAAAAGCAAGAGAGTTCCAGAAAAATATCTACTTCTGCTTCATTGACTACAGCAAAACCTTTGACTATGTGGATCGCAAAAAAAAATTGTGGAAAATTCTTAAACAGATGAAAATACCAGACCACCTCACCTACCTACTGAGAAATCTGTATGCAGGTCAAGAAGTTACATTAGAACCAGACATGGAACAACAGACTGGTTCCAAATTGGGAAAGGAGTATGTCAAGGCTGCATATTGTCACCCTGCTTATTTAACTTATATGCAGAGTACATCATGTGAAATGCCAGGCTGGATGAAGCACAAGCTGGAATCAAGATTGCCAGGAGAAATATCAATAACCTCAGATATGCAGATGACACCACCCTTATGGCAGAAAGTGAAGAGGAACTAAAGAGCCTCTTGAAAGTGAAAGAGGAGAGTGAAAAAGCTGGCTTAAAACTCAACATTCAAAAAACTAAGATCATGGCATCCAGTCCCATCACTTCATGGCCCATCTGGGGCAATAACGGAAACAGTGACAGACTTTTTCTTGGCCTCCAAAATCACTGCATATGGTGACTGCAGCTTGTGAAATTAAAAGATGCTTGCTCCTTGGAAGAAAAGCTATGACCAACCTAGACAGCATTTTAAAAAGCAGAGCCATCACTTTCCTGACAAAGGTCCTTCTAGTCAAAGCTATGGTTTTTCCAGTAGTCATATATGGATGTGAGTGCTGGACCATAAAGAAAGCTGAGCACTGAAGAACTGATGCTTTTGAACTGTGGTGTTGGAGAAGACTCTTGAGAGTCCCTTGGACTGCATGGAGATCAAACCAGTGAATCCTAAAGGAAATCAGTCCTGACTATTGAAAGGACAGATGCTGAACCTGAAACTCCAATATTTTGGCCACCTGATGTGAATAACTGTCTTGTTTGAAAAGACCCTGATGGTGGGAAAGATTGAAGGCAGCAGGATAAGAGGATGCCAGATGATGAGATGGTTGGATGGCATCACTGACTCAATAGACATGAGTTTGAGTAAGCTCTGGGAGTTGGTGATGGACAGGGAAGCCTGGAGTGCTGCAGTCCATGGGGTGCAAAGAGTTGGACAGGACTGAGCAACTGAACTGAACTGAAAGGACAGTTGTGCATCCCCTCATCCTCCAGTATGCTTCTGAGAATAGAGTTTAAGTGTATTTTGATTCCTTAGACTTGGAAGAGATTCGTGTAAAATTTTGAGTAGCCCAGTTTGGGTATAAGAAGCAGAATATACCTGCAGTTTACTTTTAAAAAGGGTGTATTCAGATAGAATTGGGAAAGCATCAGCTCTGTTGAACTCTTTGTCTTTTTCTTAAGCACTGTCCCAATTTCCTTTGTCTTTTAGTCCATTTTTCTCCCTTGAGTGGTTTCCTCGGGTTATTTACTGGTTTTACTTTTATCTGTCTGATTTGGAACTGAAACTTCCAGCTCCAGATATCTCTTAATAAAATTTATTGTCTTGGTGTCACTTAGCTCACATTCCAAGGGAGAAAATCTGGCTCTGTTCTTATTTTCCAGCCAGGCAGGACATCACAATTAGCCACTGCTGAGGGGAGGGGGTATGGGTGAGTCATGAGAAAATGCATATGGTTATTGTCTGCCTCTGAAGTAGAGATTGTACTAAGCTTCTGTGAGAGAGATTAATGGCCAGCTATGTAGTAGAAACAAATGCAATACAGAGCACTAATAATTTTTCAGTTACTGAGCCATATGGGATGCTGTCATTTACAATTTATAGTTGCCTAATGGTTAGCATTACAAAAAAGTACTTTGACTCTGATAAATCTTTATTATCTTAGAGTAATGCTGCAAAGATATTTGAAATAGGTGAAATGGCAATGGATCTCAAGAAAAATTGGAAATGAAACAAAGTAGGTTCTAAAGTATAGGGAGCAAACTAATTAAATAGCTATTTTGTTTGTTTTGGTAAGAAATCTGTAACTTCATATCTCAACAGGTAGAGAAATATTGAAAATATGTCATCTTAATGTCCTAAGTACTTTTTTAAATTATTTTTTTCCACTTATTTTTATTAGTTGGAGGCTAATTACTTTACAATATTGTAGTGGTTTTTGTCATACATTGACATGAATCAGCCATGGATTTACATGTATTCCCCATCCCGATCCTCCCTCCCACCTCCCTCTCCACCCGATCCCTCTGGGTCTTCCCAGTGCACCAGCCCCGAGCACTTGTCTCATACTAAGTGCTTTTAAGAGAAAACAAAACAAATTCAAAAGATCTTTAAGACACTAAAATTTAACCCTACAGTTTAAGCTGCTGCTAAGTCACTTCAGTCGTGTCCGACTCTGTGCAACCCCATAGACGGCAGCCCACCAGGCTCCCCCGTCCCTGGGATTCTCCAGGCAAGAACACTGGAGTAGGTTGCCATTTCCTTCTCCAATGCATGCATGCATGCTAAGTCGCTTCAGTTGTGTCCAATTCTGTGTGACCCCATGGACAGCAGCCCACCAGGCTCCTCTGTCCATGGGATTCTCCAGGCAAGAATACTGGAGTGGGTTGCCACTTCCAGTCTCCAACAGTTTAAGCTAGATGCTTTTAAATCAAACTTTTGAGTCATATTTGATTCATCTTATACATAAGGAGTCACTAATTTATCTTAATTTATCCTAATTTTACTTTGCCAATATTTGTGAAATCCATCCTCTCACCCTCCCTTCCTCCCTTCTCTCTTTCTTTCTCACCACTACTATCCTAATTCAGGTACCTGAAGCATTATTCTCCTAATAACCTCCATGCACCAAGCTTTCCCTTTAAGGTTAATTTTCAACACTGCCTTAACAGGAATATTTCCAGGGTACACATACCACTATGCCAATTTGTTTTTAGAACAATTTCATGGCTTTAAACATTATATAGACTCAAATCAATACTCCAGATATTTTTTAATGCTTATTTAGAATTTGATCTTAACCAACAAGACCAGCCTTCCAACCTCATCTTTCCATGTCATGGATCTTATACATCTCACTTCCTTTGACACAATATGACACAATTTTTAGACTGTATGCATTTGATCCTGTTATCCTTTCTGTCCTTATGTGTTTTAGTTGGTTAAAAATCCCAGTTGGTCCTTAAAGTCAAATTCATTGTCCTTTGTACAGTCTTCTTTTTTTCTTTTGTGAACCCGGGACCTCAGTGAGAGCACTGAGTTCTAACCATTAGATCTCCAGAGAATTCCCATATTTTCCTTTGAGCAAGTTCTACAAAGCTTTCCATGCCTTTCTCCATGCCGTCTCCTGGATTTAGTGATTTTCCTCCTCCATTTTCACATCTTTTATGCCCCTATTAAAGCACTTAAGCTCAGGCTACTACAGGTTAGATATATGCATTTAGGTTCAGTTTAGACATACATACAAGTTAGTATCTCTATGCCTGTCCCCTATCTTGCATGTAGGAGATATTCAATGAAATGTTGGTTAAATGTCTTGATTCAAATTCACAATCAAAATGATCAGCTTTGGCCAAAGTCTAAACTAAACTATGGTGTCTATTTTAGAAAATGAAATTAGTGTTAAGTTTGGAGGAATACAGTAATCACTGTCCTAAAAAGAAAGGATTCAAAGTATGATAAAGATTATCACTTTATTAGGCCATCAAGTCATGTAATACTCTGATAGAATTTATATAAACTTTAAATAGTTTTTCTATAACTTACATAACACATATTTTCATGTTTTCATAAATATTAAGGCCATCAAAAATACATTAAACATTTATATTTACATGTACTGTACAAAACCAAGTCCCTAAAGATAGGACTAATAAGGTTATTAAAGTAAAGAACATACATGCAAATCCCAAATGAGTTTTGAAGCAAAGGGGTGTTGATTTAATTGGACTTTGGCAAATCATTAAACTAGAAACATTAGCATAATATTTGTCAAAGTTGTAAAGTTTAATAGTGATCGATGTGATGAAACTATTTTTTAACACACATTCACGTACATGGGGGGCTTCCCTGGTAGCTCAGCTGGTAAAGAATCCACCTGCAATGCAGGAAACCCCAGTTTGATTCCTGGGTCAGGAAGTTTCCCTGGAGAAGGGAACTGGCTCTCCACTCCACTGTTCTCGCCTGGAGAATCCCCATAGATGGAGAGCCTGGTGGGCTACAGTCCAGGGGGTGGCAAAGAGCAGGACACGACTGAACAGCTAAGCGCAGCTGTCCAGGTGGATTCTTTATCCTCTGAGCCACCAGGGAAGCCCAAGCATACCAGAGTGGCTGGCCTACCCCTTCTCCACGGGGTCTTCCCGACCCAGGATTCAAACCGGAGTCTCCTGCTTTGCAGGTGGATTCTTTACCAGCTGAGCTACCAGGGAAGTCCATACATGTATGGAAGGACATTTAAAAAATAGGGTAACTTTATCATGGTTGATGTATTGAGATGGTTTTTAACTACATATTATGCACCATATCCCAAGTCTCTTAATATGATTGCATTTAATGCTAAATAGCTTTAATATATTAAATTAAATTTATGAACCAATTTATCAAAATTTAAATGAAAAAATTTTAAAACTTCAAAGTTTTAAAATACATTTTACCAGAACATTTTCTCAGAGTGTTACCTAATTCACAGGTATCAAAATCAACTCAGATGCCTATAAACATGCAAATTCCTAGGCTTCCATTTCACTGTATATACAGACTCTAGAAAAGTGGAATTTCTATGAATTTTTTTTTTAGCAAGATTCGCCTGAATTTCCTATACACATTAGAGTTTAAGAATCATTGATTATGACTTGAAACATGTCTTGAACTGATCGTTAGCATTGTTAATAAATTCAAAGCCCTTAAAAATAGTCTCAGTGTAACCCTGTACTCATGTACTGTTATTTTGCAGGGAACATTAATTTAATTAATAGCAACTATTCAGGTTAATATTTGGCTGTCTTTTCTTCTGTGCTAAGGGAAAAAATTTCTTCCAAACTAACAAAAAACCAAGCCTCTTGATCTGATCAGATGATCAGGATCCTCTGAGTGTTGTTGATTTTAAGTCTCCAGCCAAACTCAGTACCTTCATTCACCTGACCTTTTGTTTTAAGCCAGTTGGAGGAAATGTATCTGAAGGACATTTTATTTTTTTTTCCATTTATTTTTATTAGTTGGAGGCTAATTACTTTACATCATTACAGTAGTTTTTGTCATACATTGAAATGAATTAGCCATGGATTTACATGTATTCCCCATCCCGGTCCCCCCTCCCACCTCCCTCTCCACCCGATCCCTCTGGGTCTTCCCAGTGCACCAGGCCCGAGCACTTGTCTCATGCACCCAACCTGGGGAAGGACATTTTAAAATGGATTGAGGACCTCTACTAGCTCTGAGTAAAAAATATGCAACACATATGGACTCACACAAAGTCACAGGCACACATTAACATATATATATTTCTTTTATTTAATCGACTAATTTATGTCACTTCTGAATAAATCATTATACAGATTTTAATTTCCTTAGCCAATAAGATATTTTGCATATATTATTACATTTTCCAATTTATGGGCTGATATAATTTTTATTCTCTATACTCTCAGAGTTTTTTATGCTGGATAATCCTCAAATAAATATTTTAACATTCTTGAAGGAGAAATATCTGTTTTGTCAAAATTAATTTTGAAGTTTATCTTTTTAAACATTGTTGATTCTTACTGTTCATCCAAATTATTGAAATATTTTTTAGATACAAGTTTAAAAATTAAAGAATTTAATGTGTCAGCATTTTAGAATATCTTTAGCTTTAGTTTCTTTTTCTGTGGAAATTTGATTTTGTACTATTTCCCCATATTGAGATTGTGTCTCAATCAGTGTAATTTTTCTCTGTCTTAAATTTTGTGTTTGGTAAAATATTGAAGTAAATCAATTCTTCTTGTTTGTTTGTTTTTCATCTATGAACTCTTTGACTGACTAACCTAGCACTGCAATTCTCAAAATTTTGGCCTCAGGCCCTCATTACACTAACAAAAATTCTTGAAGACTTTAAGGAGTTTTTTATGAATGATAGTTATATCTATACATATTAGCCATATTATAAACTAAAACTAAAAAAAAAAAAACCCACAAAAATATCAGCAAGTTCATAACAGGTTAATATAGATAAAGTTTTTATAAAAATAGCTATCATTTCCAGACCAAGGTTATTGAGAAAAGTGATATTATTCACATTTTTGCAATTCTCTTTAAATTCTGGCTTAGTAGAGGACAGCTGAATCCTCACATATGCTTCTGGATTCAAACTGTTGTGATATCACATAATGGATAGCCTCTGGAAAAATCCACTGTGTTTTTCCAGACAGTATGAAAGTGAAAATGGCAAATAACATTTTAATATTCTTACAAAAAATGTTTTGAGTTTGTGTATCCCCCAGAGGATCTTGAGGGCTATGGGATGGACTTTGAGTCCTGTTATTCTGGAGAGGCACACCTTGAGTTTTAGCAACTTTTATCTACCTGGCATCTCAACATTCAGGTAAAACCCTTCCCATCTTTTTTGTATTTTCTGTACATGTCACTAGCACTGCAAAGTATAACTGTTTCTACAGAGCATATATCTTGGGTATTTGTTAGATATTTCACTATTAAATTTCCCTAAGGACCTCATCCTTAAGACAAACTCTTTACAAATAAGAAAAAAAAAAAATCACCTTCTACTCAGTTTGATAGCTCACTTCGCTTTTTTCCCTTTTTTTAAAAAAAAATCTTTTTATTCTGAGTACAATGTTGTATTAGTTTCAAGTGTACAACAAAGTGATTCAGTTATACATACACATGTATCTATTCTTTTTCAAATTCTTTTCCCAATTAGGTTGTTACAGAATATTGAGTAGAGTTCCCTGTGCTGTGAAGTAGGTCCCTTTTGGTTATCCATTTTAAATACAGCAGTATATACATGTCAATCCCAAACTCCTTAACCATATCTACCCCCACCCTCCTCCCCCTTAGTAATCATTAGTTCATTCTCTAAACCTGTGAGTCTGTTTCTGTTTTGTAAATAAATTCATTTGTATCATTTTTTTTTAGATTCCACATATAAGTGATATCATATGATATTTGTCTTTTTCTGTCTGACTTACTTCACTCAGTATGACAGTCTCTAGGTCTATTCATGTTGCTGCAAATGACATCATTTTATTCTTTTCAATGGCTGAGATATGTACCACATCTTCTCTATCTAGTCTCCTCTTGGTAGACAGTTAGGCTGCTTTCACGTCTTGGCTTTTGTAAACAGCACTGCAGTGAACTTCGGGGTGCATATGTTCTTGCAGACTGTGTTTGTCTCTGGGGATACCTCTACGTGTAGGACTGTAGATCGTAGGGTGTCTCCAGTTTTACTTTCTTCACTAACTTCCAGTGCAGCTGGTGGAATCAGACTCCCTGACATCAGACAATACTGCAAAATTACAGTCATCAAAACCATATGGTACTGGCACCAACATGGGCTTCCCTAGTGGTTCAGGCAGTAAAGAATCCGCCTGCGATGCAGGAGACCTGGCTTCCATCTCTGGCTTGGGAAGATCCCCTGGAAAAGGGAATGGCTACCCAATTCAGTATTCTTGCCTGGAGAACTCCATAGACAGAGGATCCTGGCAGGCTACAGTCCATGGGGTTGCAAAGAGTTGGACATGACTGAGAGACTTTCACTCACTCACTAACTGGCACAAACATAGAAATATAGATCAATGGAACAGGATAAAAAGCCCACAAAATAAACCCACACAACTGTGGTCAATCTATGACAAGGGAGACTAGGCTATTCAGTTTGCTTTTTTCATGTATTTTTATTGAGCTGTAAAAACCAGAATCCATATTTTCAAATGAACATCAATGAAAAATGTTACAGAGAATAATCATGAAAGTAAAAGTCCTAAAAGTTCTTTTGATGACAATTTAGTTCTATTCATCCATTTATCAATCTATCTATATTAACTCTAGATATAATTCACATTTCCATAAAAATTCAATCAGTTAAAAAAGCATAAAAAGTTAAATCAAGTATATTTTCCTCCACTAGCTTTCATTTTCCAGGCATTATCACTGATTAATGTCTTGTATACTAGAACTTTTTATGCTCAGAAGTGCCTGTATATATACACATCTTTCTCTTTTTCTCTTTCTCTGATAATCTCTACATTACCTATGTTTCTATATAAATCTCTGTCTTTGAGAACTTTCTGTGTAAAAGTGCTGTGCTAGTTCTGATGATACAGTTGTGAAGGAAAAGGATTGGACCTTTATTCTTAGAATACTAAATTTTACAGATAATTGGTGGTAAGATAAGAGCAACAAGAAAGTAAAGATTTATGGAATGGAAATCTGGCAACCTTGGTGAGCTGCTCTCCCACAGAAATGGAAAAAAAGACAAAATGACTAAAATCAACCATTCATGACTTTGAAAATTATCTCAAACCACCAAACAAACTGAAAAGCATTTATCCACGAGAAAGTACTGCATCTTTGTAAGACACCCAGGGCAGTAGTGTTTAACCCTTGATCTATTCCCATTACATCTCCACTCTAGTTCGAGTGAAGTTTTACTTATGAAAGCCAGCAGTCTTGAATCCAAAGGTAAGAACATTACCTTTTTCTCTCTTCTGGATTTATGGTAAAAATCCCATCCTCAGAGCACAGTCAATATTTTCTCAGTAGCCTTCTGAAAAATATCCATTTTTTAAAAAAATTCTTAACATCAGCACTTATGTTTTTTATTTTATTTTATTGGGAGAAAATAATAGCAAACGAAGCAACAGACAAAGGATTAATCTCAAAAATATTTTTCCCATTTATTTTTATAAGTTTGAGGCTAATTACTTTACAATATTGTAGTGCTTTTTGCCATACATTGACATGAATCAGCCATGGAATTACATGTGTTCCCCACCCCGATCCCATCTCCCACCTCTCTCCCCATGCCATCCCTCTGGGTCTTTCCAGTGCACCAGCCCCGAGCACTTGTCTCATGAGAAAAATATCCATTCTTAATGTGTTGTGGCTATTTAATTTCACTTAGAGCTCAGTGCAGGTCAGTTCAGTCGCTCAGTCGTGTCCGACTCTTTGTGACACCATGAATCACAGCATGCCAGGCCTCCTGTCCATCACAAACTCCCAGAGTTTATTCAGACTCATGTCCATTGAGTCAGTGATGCCATCCAACCATCTCATCCTCTGTCGTCCCCTTCTCCTCCTGCCCTCAATCCCTCCCAGCATCAGGGTCTTTTCAAATGAGTCAGCTCTTTGCATCAGGTGGCCAAAGTATTGGAGTTTCAGCTTCAACATCAATTCTTCCAATGAACACCCAGGACTGATCTCCTTTAGGATGGACTGGTTGGATCTCCTTGCAGTCCAAGGGACTCTCAAGAGTCTTCTCCAACACCACAGTTCAAAAGCATCAATTCTTCGGTGCTCAGCTTTCTTCACCGTCCAACTCTCACATCATACATGACCACTGGAAAAACCATAGCCTTGACTAGACGGACCTTTGTTGGCAAAGTAATGTCTCTGCTTTTTAATATGCTGTCTTGGTTGGTCATAACTTTCCTTCCAAGGAGTTAAGTGTCTTTTAATTTCATGGCTGCAATCACCATCTGCAGTGATTTTGGGGCCCCCCAAAATAAAGTCTGACACTGTTTCCCCATCTATTTGTCATGAAGGGATGCGACCGTATGCCACGTTCTTAGTTTTGTAAATGTTGAGCTTTAAGCCAACTTTTTCACTCTCCTCTTTCACTTTCATCAAGAGGCTCTTTAGTTCTTCTTCACTTTCTGCCATAAGGGTGGTGTCATCTGCATATTGGAGGTTATTGATATTTCTCCTGGGAATCTTGATTCCAGCTTGTGCTTCCTCCAGCCCAGTGTTTCTCATGATTTACTCTGCATATAAGTTAAGTAAGCAGGGTGACACTATACAGCCTTGATGTACTCCTTTTCCTATTTGGAACCAGTCTGTTGTTCCATGTCCAGTTCTAACTGTTGCTTCCTGACCTGCATACAGGTTTCTCAAGAGGCCATTCAGGGGGTCTGGTATTCCCATCTCTCTCAGAATGCCTCAGAGCTCAGTGCAGTACAAAAATCCTTTTCCTTGGGCATAAAAGTATGAAAAAAATAGCAGTCTGCTGGCAGCATCGGTGCTGAAAATGGCTGTGATTTCAGCTGGAGAAACAAGAGCCTGGTCAAGAAATGGAAGGAAAATCTAGAAGAATTAGATGACAATAGAGGGCTTTGTGAATTTCCAACATGTTCCTGGGATTGAGAAAGTTACATTCATATGCATGGCCATGCCCAGGAAAGACATGAGAAATGAGCATTCCAGTCACTCACTGCTCTCTGAACTTGAGACCCTGTGCAAATATAAAGTAGATGATAAGCTGTTTGAAAATTTGAAGGCATGCCTTCTCACACAAATACCCCTGGCAAAGGGACATGGCTGGCAAACATTTAAGGAATTCTGTCTTACCATTGGGCTGACTACCAAATTATACTGACTTTGGGCTGAATTCTACTAAGTGAGGCTTAAAAATAAAAGCAAGAACTTAAAAAATGCTAGCTAAGAAGTCAGTGGCCACATACTACAGGGAATAGAGAATCTACATAATTAGCCTGGGAAAGTCATTTTAAAAATAAGCAGTAATAAGAAAATAGCAGTAACAAGAAAATAGCAGTAACAGCAATGAAAATAGGCCTGAGGGCTGAGGAAAGGAAATGACAAAAGAGTTCTTACAATATAATAATTGCAATGTTCACTTTTCAACCAAAAGTTATGAGATAGAAAAATATGTTACATACACAGGAAAAAAGCCAGCATTATAGATAGTATCTCTCAGGAGGCCCAGATATTGTAGACAAGGACTTTGAAGCAGTTATTGTACACATGTTCAAGGAACTAAAGGAGACCATGACTAAAAAATTGAAGGAAAGTATAACAAATATACCTACAAACATACATAATCAATAAATACAAAGAAATAATGTAGTAGAATCAAATATAAACTCAGGAGTTGAAAGCACAATAATTAAAATGAAAAAAACTCACTTGAGGAGTGTAACATCAGATTTGTTTTGACAGAAAATGATCATTTAATTTTAAGATACATTAATAGACAGTTTCCAGAATGAGAAATAAAAACAAAAATATGAAGAAAAATAAAGAGAACCTTGGAGAGCTATGGGACACTATTGAGCTATATATATATATATATATATATATATATATGGAAATTGTACAAGAAGAGAAGAGAAAGGGACACAAACATTATTCAAAAAGAAAAAAAAAGAAGAGCCCAAAATTTCTCAAATTTAATGAAAAACATTAATCTACAGGTCCAAGAATCTCAACAAATTTTAAATAAGCTCAAAGAGACCCACATCCATCACATGATAGTCAAACAGAAGTGCAAGACAAGACAATCTTGAAAGCAACAAAAACAAGGATCATGTATAAGAATCTTCAATAATATCAGCAGGTGACAGCCTTGACATACTCCTTTTCCTATTTGGAATCAGTCTGTTGTTCCATGTCCAGTTCTAACTGTTACTTCCTGACCAGCATATAGATTTCTCAAGAGGAAGGTCAGATGGTCTGGTATGCCCATCTCTTTCAGAATTTTCCACAGTTTATTGTGATCCACACAGTCAAAGGCTTTGGCATAGTCAACAAAGCAGAAGTATATGTTTCTCTGGAACTCTCTTGCTTTTTCCATGATCCAGCGAATGTTGCCAATTTGATCTCTGGTTCCTTTGCCTTTTCTAAAACCAGCTTGATCATCTGGAAGTTCATGGTTCATGTATTGCTGAAGCCTGGTTTGGAGAGTTCTGAGCATTACTTTACTAACGTGTGAGATGAGTGCAATTGTGTGGTAGTTTGAGCATTTTCTGGGATTGCCTTTCTTAGGGATTTGGATGAAAACTGACCTTTTCCAGTCCTGTGGCCACTGCTGAGTTTTCCAAATTTGCTGGCATATTGCATGCAGCACTTTCACAGTATCATCCTTTAGGATTTGAAGTAGCTCAATTAGAATTCCATCACCTCCACTAGCTTTGTTAGTAGTGATGCTTCCTAAGACCCACTTGACTTCACATTCCAGGATGTCTGGCTCTAGGTGAGTGATCACACCATCGTGATTATCTGGGTCATGAAGATCTTTTTTGTACAGTTCTTCTGTGTATTCTTGCCACCTCTTCTTAATATCTTCTGCTTCTCTTAGGTCCATACCATTTCTGTCCTTTATTGAGCCCATCTTTGCATGAAATATGTCCCCTTGGTATCTCTAATTTTCTTGAAGAGATCTCTAGTCTTTCCCATTCTATTGTTTTCCTCTATTTCTTTGCACTGATCACTGAGGAAGGCTTTCTTATCTCTCCTTGCTATTCTTTGGAACTCTGCATTCAAATGGGTATATCTTTCCTTTCTCTTTGCTTTTCACTTCTTTTCTTTTCACAGCTATTTGTAAGGCCTCCTCAGACAACCATTTTGCCTTTTTGCATTTCTTTACCATGGGGATGGTCTTGATCCCTCTCTCCTGTACAATGTCATGAACCTTCATCCATAGTTCATCAGACACTCTGTCTATCAGATCTAGTCCCTTAAATCTATTTCTCACTTCCACTGTATAGTCATAAGGGATTTGATTTAGGTCATATCTGAATGATCTAGTGGTTTTCCCTACTTTCTTCAGTTTAAGTCTGAATTTGGCAATAAGGAGTTCATGATCTGAGCCACAGTCAGCTCCCAGTCTTGTTTTTGCTGACTGTATAGAGCTTCTCCATCTTTGGCTGCAAAAAATATAATCATTCTGATTTCGATGTTGACTATCTGGTGATGTCCATGTGTAGTCTTCTCTTGTGTTGTTTGAAGAAGGTGTTTGCTATGACCAGGGTGAGAGGAGCTACTCCACGTTCAAGGTCAGGAGGGGCAGCCATGAGGAGATACCCCTCATCCAAGGTAAAGAGCAGCAGCTGTGCTTTGCTGGAGCAGCCATGAATATACCCCACATCCAAGATCAGGGAAACCCAAGTAAGATGGTAGGTGTTGCATGAGAGCATCAGAGGGTAGACACAGTGAAACCATAATCACAGAAAACTAGCCAATCTGATGATATAGACCACAGCCTGGTCTAACTCAATGAAACTAAGCCATGCCATGTGGGGCCACCCAAGACAGCCGGGTCATGGTGGAGAGGTTTGACTGAATGTGGTCCAATGAAGAAGGGAATGGCAAACCACTTCAGTATTCTTGCCTTGAGAACACTATGAACAGTGTGAAAAGGCAAAAAATAGGACACTGAAAGATGAACTCCCCAGGTCGGTAGGTGCCCAATATGCTACTGGAGATCAGTGGAGAAATAACTCCAGAAAGAATGAAGAGATGGAGTCAAAGCAAAAACAACACCCAGTTGTGAATGTGACTGGTGATAGAAGCAAGGTCTGATGCTGTAAAGAGCAATATTGCATAGGAACCTGGAATGTTAGGTCCATGAATCAAGGCAAATTGGAAGTGGTCAAACAGGAGATGGCAAGAGTGAATGTTGACATTCTAGGAATCAGCGAACTAAGATGGACTGGAATGGGTGAATTTAACTCAGATGACCATTATATCTACTACTGTGGGCAGGAATCCCTTAGAAGAAATGGAGTAGCCATCATGGTCAACAAAAGAGTCTGAAATGCAGTACTTGGATGCAATCTCAAAAATGACAGAATGATCTCTGTTCATTTCCAAGGCAAACCATTCAATATCACAGTAATCCAAGTCTCATGCCCCAACCAGTAATGCTGAAGAAGCTGAAGTTGAATGGTTCTATGAAGACCTACAAGACCTTTTAGAACTAACACCCAAAAAAGATGTCCTTTTCATTATAGGGGACTGGAATGCAAAAGTAGAAAGTCAGGAAACACGTGGAATAACCGGCCAATTTGGCCTTGGAGTACAGAATGAAGCAGGGCAACGGCTAATAGAGTTTTACCGTTTTAGTTCACTGATTCCTAAAATATCAATATTCACTTTGCCATCTCCTGTTTGACCACTTTCAATTTACCTTGATTCATGCACCTAATATTCCAGGTTCCTATGCAATACTGTTCTTTACAACATTGGACTTTAATTCCATGACGGTATGATCACTCACCTAGAGCCAGACATTCTGGAATGTGAAGTCAAGTGGGCCTTAAGAAGCATCACTATCAACAAAGCTAGTGGAGGTGATGGAATTCCAGCTGAGCTATTTCAAATCCTAAAAGATGATGCTGTGAAAGTGCTGCATTCAATATGCTAGCAAATTTAAAAAACTCAGCAGTGGCCACAGGAATGGAAAGGTCAGTTTTCATTCTAATCCCAAAGAAAGGCAATGCAAAAGAATTTTCAAACTACCACACGTTAGCACTCATCTGACATGTTGGCAAAGTAATTCTCAAAATTCTCCAAGCCAGGCTTCAACAGTACATGAACCAAAAACTTCCAGATATCTAAGCTGGATTTAGAAAAGGGAGAGGAAGCAGAGATCAAATTGCCAACAACCATTGGATCAAAAGAAAAGTAAGAGAGTTCCAGAAAAACATCTACTTCTGCTTCATTGACTACGTCAAAACCTTTGACTGTGTGATCACAACAAACTGTGGAAAATTCTTAAAGAGACGGGAATACCAGACCACCTGACCTGCCTCCTGAGAAATTTGTATGCAGGTCAAGAAGGAGTTAGAACCAGACATGGAACAACAGACCTATTCCAAACTGGGAAAGGAATATGTCAAGGCTGCATATTGTCACCCTGCTTATTTAACTTATATTCAGAGTACATCATGCAAAATGCTGGGCTGGATGAAATGCAAGCTGGAATTGAGATTGCCAGGAGAAATATCAATAACCTCAGATATGCAGATGACACCACCCTTATGGCAGAAAGTGAAGAGGAACTAAAGAGCCTCTTGATGAAAGTGAAAGAGGAAAGTGAAAAAGCTGGCTTAAAACTCAATATTCAAAAAACAAAGATCAAAACATCCAGTCTCATCACTTCATGGCAAATAGATGGGGACACAGTAGAAACAGTGACAGACTATTTCCTTGGGCTCCAAAATCACTGCAGATGGTGACTGCAGCCATGAAATTAGAAGACAATTGCACCTTGGGAAAAAATATATGAGAAATCTAGACAGCAGTTTAAAAAGCATCACTTTCAGACAAAGATCTGTCTAGTCAAAGCTGTGGTTTTTCCAGTAGTCATGTATGGATGTGAGAGTTGGACTATAAAGGAAGCTGAGCACCAAAGAACTGATATTTTTGAACTGTGGTGTGAAGAAGACTCTTGAGAGTCCATTGCATATTAAGGAAAGGAAAACAAACCAGTGAATTCAAAGGAAATCAATGCTCAATATTCATTGGAAGGACTGATGCTGAAGATGCAGCTCCAATACTTTGGCCACCTGATGCAAAGAACTGACTCATTGGAAATGACCCTGATGCTGGGAAAGATTGAAAGTAGGAAGAGAAGGGGACAACAGAGGATAACATGGTTGGATGGCATTACCAACTCAATGGATACGAGTTTGAGCAAGCTCTGGGATTTGGGGAGGTGGGGGCCAGGGAAGCCTGGTATGCTGCAGTTCATGGGGTCACAAAGAGTCGGACGTAACCGAGCAACTGAAATTAATGAATGAATTATAATCCCAAGGCATAGCAATTTTTTCTGATCTGAAAAAATAAGATACGAAGTTGTGTATGTGATGTCATCACACAAAACACATCTTGCAATCTGGATCAGAGAAAAAGGGCTTCATGTTTCAAGTTACAGAAAAGCAGTTTTAACTCCATTTCAAAAAGTACCTTTAAAAATAAAATTGTTTGCTAATAAAATATAAGTATTAATTTAGCTTGAAGAGAGGCTAAATAATTTAGTATTTTTTAGATTAGAAAATGAAAGACCTAATTCCATTTTGCTTAGTTCTTAAGACTTAATTAAGATTAAAGAGAACATATGTTAGTAGAATTTCATTAAGACAGGTTACACATTTAAAATAAAATAGAAAAAATACATGGATATTAGATCTACGTTTACTCAACTTTTTTAATGTTTGGAATATAAACTTCTAGTCATCTTGTCTTTTTACACAGAATTTAACTTCATTAAACAGAATTAAATTGAACTGAATGCTTTATCATCTCTGATTATGCTAGTCTGAAATAAGTGATTTAAGACATCTACACAGACATTGTTTTAGGCATCCCTTCAACCTCAAACTAGGGAGTCTCTGTAGAAATACATTTCTTGGTTCATTTCCTAGTATTCAAGCTTTCCTCTTTCTTAAATTCTCTCTTTTAATGGAAAATTTCTGCCGGGAGCATCCTGAGAAAGGATTCATAATAGGTATTTTTGCTTTTGTTGCTGAGATTTCCCATATCTGAAAATATCTTCTTTCTTCTCTTGCTTTCAGTTAATAAATTGTCTTAATAAAGGATTCTGATTTGTAAATAAAGTTCCCCTGGATTTTGAACATGGTGTCCCATTATCTCCTAGTTTTTATTGTTGCTCTTAAATCTAATTCTATTATCAAGTTCAATTTTGTTCTAAAAGTCAAATTTTCCTTTCTGGATATTTTCAAGATTTTCTCTTTGCTCTAGTGTTCTGAAGATTTATAGTGATGTTTATTGGTTTGGTTCTAGTTTAATCCATTTTCAGGGTCATTAGCAGCCCCTTTCTATCTGAAAATTGAAGTAGTTCTGAAAATGTTTCTTGCATTATTTTATTACCAATTTCTTCATTTTGCTGTTATCTTATTTGAAACTCTTGAAATGCATTTTTGTCACCTTCTGGAATATTATTCTATTTTTAAAAATCACTCTCTGTAATTTCCTTGTATTTCTTTATCTTCTTATTACTTTCTGAGAAAGTTTCCCAGAAATCTTTATATTTTTTCTAAATCTTTTGTTGAGTTTTATTTTATTTTTTCTTTTTAGCTATCAAATTTTAATATATACCACTATTTTCTTATTCACTAAATTCTTCACATTGTTATTACTTTTTGCTTTAAATAACATCTTTTTTTGTTCAGTTGTTAAATAACCTGTCATCTTTTTGAAGTTAGTGTGAAAGTTGCTCAGTCGTGTATGACTCTTTGCAACCCCATGGACTATACAGTCCATGGAATTCTCCAGATCAGAATATGGAAGTAGGTAGCCTTTCCCTTCTCTAGGTGATCTCAAGCTGAGCCACAAGGGAAGCCCAAGAATACTGGAGTGGGTAGCCTATCCCTTCTCCAGTAGGGGTCTTCCCAACCCAGGAATCGAACCAGGGTCTCCTGCATTGCAGGCAGATTCCTGAGGTTAATATAGAAATAATTCCCAGGTGGCACTAGTGGTAAAAGGATCCACCTGCCAATGCGTGAGACATAAGAGATGTGGATTCAGTCCCTGGGTCAGGAAGATCCCTGAAGAAGGAAAGGGCAACCCACTCCAGTATTCTTGCCTGGAAGTCTCATGGACAGGAGCCTGGTGAGTTACAGTCCATGGGGTCACAAAGAGTTGGACACAACTGAAGTGACAGCACAATATATATATACACATACATATATATGTATATATATATATGAAGTTTCCCTCTTCCTCTTTAGTTTCTGCTTCTCCAGTTGTTTTTATTTTGTTCTCCATATGTTATATAGTAGGGTTTTCTTTGAAAATATTTGATACCATTTAATTTTCTGCTTATATTTATGTGTGTGAAAATAAAAAGCTGATTGAGGTCCTGTGTGAATATTGACTGGATTTTTATCAAAAGGTAATCAGACTGGATGGTTTATTGACTATCTTCCCATTTCATTACCTTTAGATGCTGTTCTCATGGTGTAACTGAGCAGGACCCTATGAACCCTTCCCAGAATAGATGCCCCAGCTCCACCCCAACCCTGTTCTCCACCTGCATTTTGCCTGTAGAAAAAACTTTACATGAAGTATAAATATAATCAGAGAAGTGAGAAATGCATAAAGGAAAGAAAATCAAGGAAGACAAAATAATACTTCAGCCACTAAACAAGGTCAAAGACTTCTTCCTGAAAGATAATATCCTGACACCTGTCCTTTGAGCTGTTTTGCAGATACTGAAACACCCATCAAGTAGAAGAAGTTAGCTGTATGCTGTCCACAAACTTGTAGACCTTAGACCAGTTGGAACCAGAAGGTTGATGATGTTGACTCCAAATTACCTCGTTTTGGCAATAATAGTCTGTGATCTTCCATTGGAGCTAGCATGAGCCTGGTGACCAGAGTTCAGGATACCAGTTCTGGACCTCTAGTTCATGGAGGTCTCTATGCTTGCTTGGTAATCTTTTTGTGTTTTTCTGTAGTTAGGGCTAGAAAATAATTCTTCAGGCTTCTGCTTCCATATGGGGTGGAAAGCTTATTCAAACACACAGAGTAGAAACAGTATTTAAGAATCTGAATGTTCCTAGAGTCTTTAATCAGTTCTGCTGTTTTCTGTTCCATTCCAGAGGTAGCTGGTACTAGCTCCTCAAGATTCTACAGTGTTATTGGGCTCAGTCTCAGCTTTCCACACTGCTGGCTTACAAGTTATTCACCATTCATCCATTTGCTTTTTAGACATCAAATTTGTTTTGTTGTCTCCTTTTCTATTCTATTTTTATTTTTGTGTCTTCAATAGAGACAGGTTAAAGAGACAAAGTAGATGATTAGATGCTTAATCCCACAGAGGATTATTAGTAAAGAAAAAAATATGGGAAACCCCTTGTAAGTTAATGATCACTCAAGAAAGCAGGTTTACTTAACTAAGGAGCCAAGCAGACTTGCTTATCAACAAAACCATACAATATAAGCATGAGACACGACTAAACAACAAAACAGTGGTGGTTTGAGACCCAAACCATGCTCAGTAAGCTCAGTAACTTAATGACCCCTAGGGTATGCTCTCTGCACACATAAAAAACAATTATTTATGGAAAGGTGGCATTTCAAAGTGAAAGACCCTCATTGTACTGAGACCTGAAATGATTTTTCCACAGTGTTATTATGACCATGTTGGGGCAAGAAAACTCCTCTGCTCAACCTGGAGGGGTAGCTGATGGTGGAAACTTGACTTCTACTCAAGCAGGAGGAAGGTTTTCTTTCACCTGTCCCCTCTTTTCCTTTGATTATAAAACTCTAGCCCACTAGGATCTACACTCTCTCTCCAGCCTGCTTGTAAGCCTCACAAGTGTCCTATTCTAATAAATCACTTCTTATCTATCACTTTGCCTCTCACTGAATTCTTCGGTGGTGAAACATAAAGAACCATAGCTGCTCAGTGCTCCCTGGAACCCCCCAAAAAGCCACTTAAGAATTTCATCATTATGATTTTTTTATTTAAAGCCCCTTTTAGTAATTTTTGCAGATGGTGGGACAAAGTGAGAGTGAAACTTACTGTGAATAGTAACTGACAACTTTTAATTAAAAGCCCAGAGGTTGTTTTATTTAGTTTTTCTTTAGAAATGTAATTAATGTGGATAAGCTAAAATTTATATAATTGAATTAGAGGGCACTGTGAAATGAATAAATAGCTTGTTTGAGATGAGGTTTTAAAGAAAATTACTTATTATAAGTAGCTTCACAATCACGTGGAATATAATAGCACTTTATTATTATTTTTGGCTTTTTTTTTTTTTTGCTAATTATAAGGCAGGCATTATGCCAAGGAATTTATAACATTAACTTAATTTTCACAACAATTTTCAGGGTATATGCTATAATAATTTCTTCTCTCTCTCTCTCTCTCTATTTGACAAATAAGGAAATTTAAGCTCAAAGAATTTATATGAGTTGCCCAAGATCACACAGCATGATGCTGGAGCTAGGATCGAAAGCTCAGCAGTGTTTTTTATTGTTTATGTTTAATAGGACTATAATAAAGAACCTTATAAGTAAGGTGTTAGCTGCTATGAGAAACAAACATTAAGTATACTGGCTTAAACAGAATAAACATTTGTTTCTTGCCCATATAAATTGATGCTGAATTGTAACTGAGCAGGACCATATGGGGCCTTTGCAGGACAGACCCCGTCCTCCATATTTTTGCTTTAGCTCCTCTCTGAAGCACCTAGATAACAGTATCTGATGCACATTTCTGAGTTGTTTTACAGATGCTAAAACCACCACCAAATGAAAGAAATTAACTACTTGATGATCATGAGCTCATAGGTGCCTAAGGATTGACAAAGTTAACCACTGTGACCCTGCTACCTCACCATTAAACCGATCAGAGAATTGTACACAAGCTGATCACACATACTGGGACACTCCTTCCTTACTTTGACTTTAAAAATATTTTGCTGAAATTCTTTGGGAAGTGTAGGGTTCTCCAGCACCAGGTACCCTGGACTTCTTGCGTGGTGCCTGCACAAAACGCTGCACTTTCCTTCGCCACAGTCTGACATCAGTGGTTTGGCTGTATTGTGCATCGGTGAGCAGACCCAAGTTTGGTTCAGTAAAAGAATTTTTTTAATTTTAATTGGAGGCTAATTACTTTACAATATTGTGGTGGTTTTTCCCATACATTCACATGCATCGGCTGTGGGTGTACATGTGTTGCCCATCCTGTAGAATTTTAGGTCTCTCTTCCAAATAATGATTTAAAGCTCAGGCTTGTTCCATTTTATTCCTCTGCTCTCTTTGAAATGTGTCTCTCAGGGTTCCCATGCTTACTTCATTGAGCTGGGAGGCTGGGCTAAAGACAGTGGGGAAGGTGCCCTCCTCCTTAAGTATCGTTCCTGCTGCAGTGGCGCCCTCTTTTCTGCCCTATTTGTTGAGGCTTTTTTCAAATGGCCAAACTTAACCTTGAAGAATACTGGAAAATGTAGCCTTGCTCTGTGCCAGGAAGGAGAAATATGCTTGTTGAACTGCTAAACAAACTCCATCTCCATTTGTGCCCCAGTATGTACACATCTGTTTTTCTGCTTATGATTAGAAAATGACAGGACAGTTTTAATCCATGTCTGTGTCTGTGAATCCAGTGTCCATGCCAATCTGTGAGTGACCCCAAGTTTCTTTCTCTGGTATGAAAAGGTGACACTGATTTTTACTGTCAGGAGATTCTTGTTAAACTTCCTAGTCTTTACACTTCACTTAAATTTTCTAAAGTGCATTTCATATGTTTATGTGTAAAGGATGCAGTGCCATGAAGAAGCAGTCCTGAGGGGTCCAGACTCAGACTCCGTGGGTCTGAATGCAGGCACCACAATTTACAGATGTGTGGCAGGTGTGGAAACCCAACCTCCTGTGCACCTCTAAACTAGGAGGTGCCTGTTTCACAGCTGTTGTGAGAAAAATTAGTTAACATTTCAAATGCACAACATTTGGCATGTAGAAAGCCCTCAATAAATCTTAACCACTATTCACTTCTAGTAATTCTTAGTAATTTCACTTTATATTAATAACAAGGAACTCTCTATTATAAGTCAAAACAAAATTTGTGAAACTGCTGATAATTCATTCTTGATATTTAAAGGCAAGACTTGCATGGTTCATCAGGAAAACTCTCACAGCCTTCCAGTGATTTGTGGTTTTTCTTCTAAAGGACAAGGAAAAACAAGGACCCAAACTATTAAGAGCAAGGTTCTCAGGTACTAGGACTTGTGGTGAATTTTTGCACTCTATGCATTTTATAAAAATAGCTATGCTTTACTTTCTTTTTTTTCATTTATACTGACACAGAAGTTAACTTATTTGGTATTATTATATTGTTCTCTAGTGAAGTCCTCAGTGGGTATTGAAATAGCAGTTTTGATTTTATTATAAAATCCTACTGGTGTCTGATCTATTAATGAACTTGTGTGAAGAGACCACAGTGCCAACAACCTGTGCATGCGTGAATGAATGAGTGTGTATGTGTGTATGTGTGTGTGTGTATGATGCTTATATACAAAAATTTGAACATATGGTAGAATGATGCAAGAGTTCTGAGTTCTGGCATAACATTGTCTTACTTTTATGATCTCTTTCTTAAGTAAAATGTTGTGTTATCTGGTTTTGAGAGGTAGACATGTTGAAGGAGAAGACTTAATGAAGGAATATTTATTGCAGATATTTTTCATGCAAGACATTACTTCTGTGTCGTTTTACTCTCTTTTGCCCCAGGGAAAAAATAGCTTGAAACTTTCCACTTAATCTTTTTTCCATGAACTCTTCTGATGAATGATGGGAAATATGGGGGCTGCTAGAGCACTGACTATGAAACCTCAGCTAATAAACTCTATCCTGGGGGGTAGAGTTTTGACAAATGCACCATGTTTATAGTCATCCTACATAGTTTAATTCTCTGAAGTTCAGGGATGAAACGGTCAGCTTCTTACATTCATATATTCATTATTCAGAAGACTAATTAAAATATTGGATAAGGACAGTCCATTCAGAAATGATTTATCACAAATGAGTTCATATGAATATAACTAAGAAGTGTATGATAATTAAGCTAAACCCAGCTTCTCTAGAGAAATTTTTGTTTATAGAAAAACAAAAGTCAGAGTTATGTACATTCCACTTAAGGATAATTTCTGCTTGTTTAAAATGTCAGTTCTGTCTTTAAAGGTTTTTAGTCAAGTGGAATAGTGACTCTCCAATTTATCTTTTGCTTTTCTCTTAATCCCTCCTCTTACTATTAAGAGTTGTTTTCTGGATATTCCCTTCAAAAATGTTTTGCTTATCTTGTCTCTTCTTTTCATTCTCACTGTCACTGCTTTTTGAAATATAAAGTAGTGTTTAAGAAACACTTGTTAGATATGAATTCAAATCCTGACTCAGCCAAATACCAACTGTGTGTCCCTTGGAAGTAAACTAGTATTTATGAACCTGTTTCCTCTTCTGTAAAATGTGGGTAGTAGAAGGCTGACATGTGGTTAGGCCAAAAAAAAAAAAAAAAAAAAAGGGATCATGTGGATAAAACAGCAATCAGGATCAGACCTTTAGGCTTTTCTGTTCTCCCCCTGCATCTAAAGAGATAACAAAACTCTGCTGTACTCATCTGTCAATTTGTAAATATCTTAAGTCCTAGTGAATCAGTGGTTAGGACTCTGAGCTTTCACTGCTAAGGGCCTGGGTTCAATCCCTGGTTGGAGAACTGAGATTCTGCAAGCCATGATGACATGCCCCCCCCAAAAAAAAACCAAAACATAGTCAGACCAAGGCTCTGTCCTGAATGAAAACTCCGCTACCTATGAAGCAAAGTCAAAACTGTTTGCCCAGAATTAGACTAGCTTTCTTGTCTGTGTATCCATGACATTCCAGCCTTATTTCCAAAATTTATCTGATGTTTTGTAAAATTAAACATTTCTCTCCTTCCTTTGCTTTTACTGGTCTCTCCTCCCACATGCTTTACCATCAGATCCATTGGAAGAAACACTACATATCCTCAAAATACAGCTCAAATTATAGCTGCTCCAAAAATATTTTCTTTTCCAACTAAATGCATATTCTTTGTACCTTGTAAGACTTGCATTTTACTTGTGTTTGGATATATGTTTATATGTTCTATTTTTACTCTGAAGCTAATTTTGATCTTTTCATGTGTGGTACTACATACTTCACATTGAAATGATTTTAAATTTGTTAATTATCTGGATAACTTTATATTTTGTTAAATGAATAAATTAATTAAAAAATAAATATACCACGATAATTGTTTTTATTGCTCTATATATATTTGGCCCATAATCTTAATTACTGAATGAGGAACATATTTGATTTACCTAAAATTTTGGCATTCTTGATTTAAACCCTGCACAGCAAGAATCAGGGGCTGACAGAATCACAGTTTCAGAGTGGACACGTGACTCTCTTTTGGAGTATCATCACCAAGTCATTCCGCTTATTCATTTATTTATTTGGCCACGTTAGGCCTGGTCTTCATTGCAGCCTGTGGGATCGCTCGTTGCAGCAGGCAGGTTCTCGAGGTCTTCACTGCAGCCTGTGGACCCTTCCTTGTGGCAGGCAGGTTCTTGAGGTCTTCACTGCAGCCTGTGGACCCTCCTTGTGGCAGGCAGGCTCTTGAGCTGTGGCGTGCAGGGTGCAGACCGTGCAGACTGTGGTAGTCGCAGCGCATATGCTTCATTCCTCCCTAATACATGAGATCTTCGCTCCCCTACCAGGGATTGAACCCACATCCCCTGCATTGTAAGACACAGATTCTTAACCACCAGAGCATCAGGGAAGTCCTATCATTCACTTTTCATGTGACCATTTTCATTTTAGAGGAAGTCCTGAGTGAAAGCAGGAAGTTCCGCTATAAGCTAATGTGTCATTATTAGAGAATTTGCTTTATTTTGCTGAAATCTATTTTAGTTTCCCTCAGTGGTTTCCATTCATTTGGCATCTGTCTTATGCTGGGTACTCCACACTCTGTTTCGCACACACACACACACAAAATTCATTTGGAGTCGCTGAGTGATCATTTGTGATATCAACCTGAGACTTTCGGTTTCCTGCTTCTACTGTTAGCATGTCATCTGCAAGCTTGCCAAGGGTATTATTGACAAAGAATGTTAGCATAATGACATTTGGGTGATTACACTTTGGTTCAAGTCAATATACAGTGGGTGGGACAGAATCACTCTATCCATTGGTGCTGGTTGTTCTTTTTTTAATATAAATTTAAAAAATGATTTTAGTGTTTTCTTTCCACTCCATATTCTGGTCTCAGCTAATGCCTCTTTGGTCTTCCCTGGTGGCTTAGTGATAAAGCAACTACCTACAATGCAGGAGACTTGAGTTTGATCCCTGGATTCTGGAAGATTCCCTAGAGAAGGAAATGGCAACCCACTCTAGTATTCTTGCCTGGAAATCCCATGGACAGAGGAGCCTGGCAGACTACAGCCCACAGGGTCACAAAAGAGTTGGACCTGACTTACCGACTTAACAGTAACAAAAAATTCTTCTTTATGTATATGCCCTTTACTTCTGAATGTTTCCTGATAGGAGCATCTCCATACTTCCCTTCTTCATCTGATTCATGGTATTTGATGATCTTATTTTTAACATCCTACCTTGAACCTGGCTTCAAGGACCAGGTGCTGGAAGATCAAGGCCTAGACTATTGCTAAAGTACTATGTCTTTATGATTTTCAATTTAGGGCTTATATTTGAAGCAAATTTTCAAATCTTCCTGATAGATATGCCATATCTCCTCCTATTAGACTACAACAAAGCTCATGTCATAACTAAGTTTTAAACCATTCTAATCGGGAAGCCCTCCAAAGTGTCTCTCATTTCATAGTTTTAAGGATGGGTTAAAATCTACATTTTCATAAGCCATCCTCACTGTAGCCCCCCCAAACTTGGTGAAGATATATTGACAAATTCCTATAGTGTAATAATAACCAAATAGATAATGGGCCTTACTGATAGAAACATCACTTTCATGTTCAGTGACTTCCTGTTTTCTGTCAGAAGAAGTCTAATCTATAGCACAGCACACCCGTCCGTTCATCATCTGAATCTCACCAATCTCTTATTCCTAACAAATGCCATTTCTTCCAAGTCACCCTTTTATCTAGCCATGCTGGATCACTTCATGGTTCAAAGGAAGTCCATCAGAAAAGTAGAACCAATAGGATATTTTATATGTATAATGTATAGCTACAACATACCTGACTTGCAGCGTTGAGGACACTAGTTAAATAGTTCCTGCAGGATTGTCTCAGCATGACTGAGCTGAAATTTGAACTTTACTGCATAGGAAGTCAGGAGGGAGAGATCAAGAGCAGGCTAGAATCCCACTAGCATGAGCATAAACCCACAAGAATAGGCTGAAACTTGCCTACCTTCCCATTGCCCTGTCTTTGACGACAAAGGGTATCCTGCAGAAGCTGAGGCCGTTTGTCACAAATAAAACCCACACATCTCATCTAGCTGCTGCTTCTTGCCATTGAGGTAAGTTAGCAGAGCAGCAGAGCTAATATATTCAACAAAAAGGAAGCCAACTATCCTACAAAATATCAGGAGGATCTACCTGGGGTTCACACTAAGCAGAAACTTAACAAAGGAATTTTATGAAAGACTTTTATGTCTATGTTCATGAGTGATATTGGTCTGTAGTTTTCTTTTTATGGAATGCCTTTATATAATTTTAACATTAGGCAATGCTGGCCTCTTACAAGCAGCTGTGAGGTGTTCCTTCATTCTGTTTTCTGGAAGAAACGGTAAGAATGTGTATCATGTCTTAAATGTCTGGTAGAATTCACCAGTGAGAAACATCTAGAACTGTTTTCTTTTTTGGAAGACTTAAGAACTATTTCTTCAATATTTTGAATAGCTATAGAGCTCATTCTCCTTGTGTGAGCTCTATAGAATAGATTCAAGTCATCTAAGTTAGCAAATTTGTGATAATAGAGGTGTTCATAGTGTTTTATTTTCCTTTCAATGTTCATAGAGTCAGTGGTGATACTTTTTCATTTCTGATACTGGTAATTTGTATCTTTTTTCTTTCTTTCAATCGATCTGGCTAGAGCTTTGCCAAATTTATTGATCTTTTCAGATAATTAGCTTTTGATTTTTAAAAATCTTTACTATTGCCTTTTGAGGCAGGGGGAGTGCTTCCCTGGTGGCTCAGATGATAAAGAATCCACTTGCAATGTGGGAGACTGGGTTCGATCCCTGGGTCAGGAAGATCCTCTGGAGAAGGGAATGACTATCCACTCCAGTATTCTTGCCTGGAGAATTCCACAGACAGAGTAGCCTAGTTACAGTCTGCTGCTGCTGCTGCTGCTAAGTCACTTCAGTCGTGTCTGACTCTGTGCGACCCCATAGACGGCAGCCCACCAGGCTCCCCTGTCCCTGGGATTCTCCAGGCAAGAACACTGGAGTGGGTTGCCATTTCCTTCTCCAAGTTGCAGTCTATGAGGTCACAAAGAGTAGGACACGACTCAGTGATTAACACGTTCCTGTTTTTAATTTCATTGATTTCTGTTCTATTTTAAAATTCTCTTCTGTTTATTCAGGGGTAAATTCTCCTTATTACTCTAGATTCCTAAAGTGAAAACTCAGTGTTTTTGTTTTTTTAAGTAACTTTCTTATTTTCTGACATATGCATTTATTGTTATGAAATTCCAAGTAAAGTTTTTGCTGCATCCAGCAAATTTTGATAAGTAGTGATTTCATTTTCATTTAATTCAAATTTTTTAAATTATCTTGAGAGAAATTACTTTTCTTTCCATTATCTCTTATTTTTCCTCTTCCTATTTTCTTTAACTCTTGCTTATACACCATGACATATAGATAAAAAGATATTTGATCTATTGATTGAACTGATCTCAAATATCAAGTTAATGTAAAACCTTTGAGCTTATGATTATGCAAAATTTATTTGCAGCAAGAACAAATTCATAGGGTAACACTTGATGTTTTCTTTATTAAGAAGTTTAAGTTCTGTATTTCTGGTTTGTTTATTTTTTTCTTGAAACTTTTCAAAAGCATTTTACTAGGTTAAAGATAAATATAAAAGCTATATAATGAACTATAATTTTTGAAAGGAATCATTTTTCTCAATGTGGAAGTCATTTATTATTCAAAAAATTAAAAGTATTAGTAAACAAATCAGGGCTATCCTGTAATATATGGGGCAGTCAGGGAGGAAGTAATAGCTTTGGGCTAAAGAAATGCAACATGATGAAGCAGAAAGAATCACGCAGCAGAAGTTTTAAAGATGCAGATTCTTCTTTCAGATTTTTCATTATCTAGCTTTGTGAGTTCTGTCAATTAACTTCATTACTTTCAGTTTCATGTTTTTCAGATTCCAAGTCTTCTAATAGGTACTGATGTATTGTATGTGCCAGAGACTGTGCTTAGTGTTTTATCATATTTTATTTCCTATCCGCACTATAAAATAAAGTTGGGAAACATAATATATGAGGATTTTGAAAGATATAAAATCTCATAGTATCAGTATTGGATTTACAAAGTAATTGTGGTGCTTTTGGAGCTGTTTATTCCATTGACCCCATACGACTCACAAGGTAATAATGCTATCAACTCAAGTGATATTATTTGATTAGAATGGTCTCCCATCCATACAGTATGTTTCCTAACTCCATCACAGTGTTTAATCTTCCTATTATTGGGGTTAAGTCATTGAATTCTTGAAAAATACAAACATGGGAATATTAACACAATCGTGTCAAAAGACACAAAATTCTATTATAAAATAAGTCCTCAGGATGTAATATATAACATAATGACTATACTCAATAATACTATATAAAATATTTAAAAATTGCTAAGGCAGTAGATCTTCAAAGTTCTCATCACAAGAAAAAAATGTAATTATGTACAGTGATGGATGTTTGTTAGATTTGCTATGGTGATCATTTTCATTATCTTGTATTATCATTATGTTATAAACCTGAAACTAATATAGTTGTCAATTGTATCTCAATAAAAATGTAGTAAAGAAACACTTTGCCTAATTATAATTTATATCTTCCTCCATGAGGGCAGGTTTTTTGTTTGTTTCTTCTGCTGCCAGTCACTGTTCCAATAGACATGCTGGTCTGTGTTGGGTCATAGGAGAGGTAAGGGGGAACGATTTTGTTACTGAGTTCAAGCTCGTACCGTTTACCATGTGACAGGTCAGTGGCTGAGGCAAGAAACAGTGATTTTATTTGGAAAGCCAGCAGACAAAGAAGTCGGCAGACTAGTGTTCCAAGAAACCATACTCCTTGAGTTTGGGTGCTGGTTTATTTTATAGAACAAACAGGCCAGGTGGAGTTAAGGTGGTAAAATAAAGTAAAAAAAAAAAAAAAATGTTGATGAATTGGAACTATTTCCTGGTTCCAGCCAGACTCTGGAGAGGACATGTTAATTTCTTCTTTCCTGAGGTTGTTCACAGGTGGGACTGGTCAGGATGTTTCGTGTGAGCTGAGTAAAGGTATTTTGGCTTAACACTCAGGCTTGGAAGGCAGGTTTCCCAGAGATGGGCCATTATGTGTACTTTGAGCTGTAGGCAACATCTTTGTGTGTTTAACTTGTAGCAGAAGCAACAGAATACAAGGGTTAAAGTAAAAGAAACAGGTCCAATATGGAGTCAGATTTGTTCTTCTGTATTACAATATTAATAAGGAAATCTCTTAACTCTTTGCATCAATTATCTATTGCTACATAACAAATTACCCCCAAACTTGTTGGATTAAAAAACAAACATTTATTATGTCACAAATGAGCATTAATGGAAGACAAAGATAAGAACATCTAGGGGAGCAGGCCTGTGGCTGGACCTATAAAGAGGGCAGAACTTTGAGTCTCATATTAGTGCCCATCAGAGAGTATCCGTTGCTGAAGAAGTCACCAACCAGCTTGCCATCAGCCTGCCTCGTGGGCCCCCTGGTGCTTGATGAGATCATGAACCTGGTGTCCATGAAGCTATAATGGAGACTATGGGCCCAGTAGCATGGTCTTCCTCTCCAAGGTCGATGCAGCTCTTGCTTCTGCTGATGCCCTGCCCTGCCAGTATCAAAGACCAACTCAGAACCTTCAAAGTGGTGCCGGCTCAAGGATTCCAGTTCACCTTTGAAAGTGAGTTTATTAGACACTTTGTCAGCAAAAAAAATCACTGCCTGCCATATCAGTAAACAAAGGATGTTGCAGCCTTCCAGCCACTACAGCTGCCCTCATGGGGAGCCTCAAGGGACCCCAGGGTGGAGACTAGTCGGTTGCCTGCCACCAAGCCCTCAGCCACTGCAGCGGTTCCCAGCTGTGCTCCCTGAGAGGTGTCGGGACGGAGAAGGACAGGATGCTGGCACTAGACAGCCCAGGTGCCTATCAAAGGGATGACATCAGAGAGCCCAGACTTTGCATCTTCACATACATAGAAAAGTGCTAAATTCCTTAACTTGGGATATCTGGTTTTCTTTAATTAACAGTAACCTTTTGATGTTCTGACTGCTTGGCCTTTGCTGCAAAAATGCTTGTATATCCTGGGTCCTCCTTTCCCTCTTCAGAGCTGTCTCTCAGAGCTGTCTGAGAAGCCACAGTCCAGACTAAGTCCTCAGTTTTGTCCTCTGAATAAAACATAATTCTCAGCTTTTAAATTTAGATTTTAAATTGTGCATCTTTTTTTTTTTTTTTTTAGTTGATACCTTCTGCATCTGGAGAGGCCAATTCATTCTTATCAGATCTGATACAAAGGCCAGCCTCCTCAAGGGCTTGTGACCTGTACAAAAAACTGTGTGCTTGGCTTACTGCTCTGGTGTCATTGTTGTGAAATCCTTACACTTTTTGAGCAAAGGAGCCTGCACTTTCAATTTGCACTGGGTCCCACAAATTTTGTAGCCAGTTCTGTTGATATATAGTCCAGCAATAGGCTCATCTCTTTGTCACCTGCCAGATGTACAGAGCAACATCCTAGAACTTAAGAATACCTGATATATTGACATAAGATCTCAGAAATTATGCAACAAAAATGGTGCAGCAATGTGTGATGACCACAGCATCCAATGGTTCCACCCTTTGCTCCATCATTTGGAAACAGATGACTCAAAGAACTACAGAAGATCAGAACTGGTGAAAGCTATCTACCAGAGAAGAGTAATAAAATTGGTGAGTATGACTTGTTTTGAAAACCAATGACTTCTAAAATTTCACTTTCTTGTGTTTCTCAAATATAGTTAATGCCATAAAAATGAATCTTCTAAAACTACATTTTGTATAACACTTTATTCTTTCCACTGGCAGTTTTTCTTACTATTTTTTTTTTAATACAGCCTCCGAGACTAGTTCAGGCTTTCTTTCTCAAATGTTTATATTCTTCATGACATTATTCTAGCCAGCTATCAGGGATAAATTAGAATGCTATGTATGAAAGTGCTAAGAATAACAAAGATTTGAGGCATTTTGAAGAATAAGTCAGTAGACCTGAAACTGTTGAGATATGGAGAACTAAATTGTATAAATTAAAGATAGCTTTAAGTTTGCAACCTATGAAGTCAAACTTACCAGAAACCAAAAATTGTTAAAATTACATTCAGATTTTTAGAAACTAAAAGAATGTATCTTGGATTTCTTCATGGTTACTTTAGGAATTCCATTTGCAATATTCTTCTAGGTGTATCTGAAGCTAAATTCTTGATTTTAAAAAAATCACTTTGATTTCACTCATCTTTGAAGGCACATTATTCAGTGATATCATGGAAACTAATTCATCTGTGCATGTGTGCATTCCAGGCCAGTGAGAATGTTTGGTATTCTCTGAAGTCCATTCCCAATCTCCCAGGCAAGGGGAGTGGGGCTCTGTGTAACTGTTATATAGATGATATTTTTGTTTTTTATTGAAATGTAGTGGATTTATAATGGTGTGTTATTTTCAGGTATATAGCAAAATGGTCTAGTTATATATATTCATATATATATATATATATGAATATATATATATATATATACTGGTTTTTACAAGATATTGAGTATAGTTCCCTATGATATTCAGTAGGTCTTTGTTGATTATCTCTTTTATATATAGTAGTGTGTATATATTAATCCCAAATTCCTAATTTATCCCCTCCTCTTTGGTAACCATAAATTTGTTTTCTATGTCTGTGAGTCTGTTTCTATTTTGTAAATAAGTTCATTTGTATCATTTTTTTAGATTCCACATATAAATGATATCATATGGTATTTGTCTTTCTCTGTCTGGTTTACATCAGACATGATAATCTCCAAGTCTTCCCATGTTTCTGAAAATGGCAGTAATTTTCCTTTTTTATCACATGTTATAATTGATTGTCCTGTCTTGTCAAACACTGAGTGCTGATAACCCTCCTCCAGGTAGGGGTGCCACTATTAAAGGTTTCATCATGAAAGTGAAATGTATCAAGAAAAAAGAGGGAACAAAAATCTTCTGTGAGAACCTGCAGACGATTCTAATTACAAAGCACACTGATGTATGTGAAGTTCATTACAGACACTCCAGGAATCTGTTGTACCTCCAGGATAGCATGAAAACTCACCAATAAACAAACCTTTTGGAAAGAGGATACTGACTTCTGATTATTTTAAAATGCTGCCTTTAACCATCAACAAAGATGACAGCATTGTTCACAAAACAGCACATTTCTGTCTCATGTTCCCTTCCTTCAGGAGGAAGGTGACTGATGAGTTTTATTCTTGTTGTGTTTTCTTGGAGGAAGAAGTGAGTTTGGATTATGTTCTCCATTATAGCATCAGATGGCACCAGCTGAAGAGTCATCTGTTTTGAATGTGGAAATAGCATTTGACCAGGGAGTCAGAAGATGTGAGTTCACAGCCTGGCTTCAATATTTACTACCACCCTGATGACTGTGGCCATATGCAATTCTATTCTCTGAATTTCAGTGTCTTTATTTGTAAAATAGAGATGTTATTGCCTGTACTATCTTCTTCCACTTTTGATGTTCAGGGAGTCAAATAAAATTACATATGCAAAAGAGTTTTACAAGTTACAATTATTACATATGTGTTATATATTTAATTTTGTCTGGCAAAATCTTGAGGCTTTGGGTTTTAAAGAACAGATTTGACTGGGTCTTAAGAAGCGACACAGAAAGTTAGACATTCAAACTAAACACAGCTATTTTAACCACATTTTAAACGTGATATTGTTGCAGGGAACAGCCAATTTTGATTCCATATTGGAGCTGTTTCTTTGACTTGCTTTTTACTGTTTTTGTTATTATAATCATGCATAATGGCCTGATGGAGAATCCTGCCTCTCTGTCTAACTGTTATGCTAAAATGCCTTTGTTTAGGACCCTCTCCACCTGTGGATGTCTACAGGAAGGAAGAAATTAGCACATCCCCTCCCCAAGGTTTGCCATACCAGGAGATATTTGCAAGTTTAATGAGTTTTCTACTTTGCCTCCTCACTCCCCCATAACTGTTCTATAAAAGAACTTGGTATCCAGACCCCATAAAAAGGTTATTTTGAGACATTAGTCTGCCATCTTTTTGGCCAGCAGGGTTTTCGAATAAAGTTGTATTCCTTTCCTCAACACCTCATCTCTCAGTTAATTCGCCCGTCATTCCCCAATCACAGCAAACTTGATAACGCTTTCAAAACTGTGGATACAAGATGGGGGAAGAGAAAATAAAATAGACTTCAAAGAAAGGAAAGTGAAGAATATATTTCAGTCTTGTTCTTGCTTTTCTTTTGAACAAAATAGGCAATGGTTTGCCTCCAGCAGGGATATCATTAAGCAAGCAGAGCTGGCCTGGTACTCATCATGCAGTCTGAGTCAGTGCGGGAGGTAGGGGGAGACAGTGCTGCTCTTGCATGGTTTGTGGGAAGCCAGCTGGTCTGATGGCTCATCCACATGGTTAGCTGAAGACCCAATATCCAGAAAGGGAGTCAGGGTCTTTAATGGAGAATCCTAAATAGCAGAGAAAGGGACTTAGGTTACTGTTATTATTATTATTAAGGGGCTAAGATAAAGCTCAACATTCAGAAAACTAAGATCATGGCCTCTGGTCCCATCACTTCATGGGAAATAGATGGGGAAACAGTGGAAACAGTGTCAGACTTTATTTTTGGGGGCTCCAAAATCACTGCAGATGGTGATTGCAGCCATGAAATTAAAAGACGCTTACTCCTTGGAAGGAAAGTTATGACCAACCTAGATAGCATATTAAAAAGCAGAGACATTACTTTGCCAACAAAGGTCCGTCTAGTCAAGGCTATGGTTTTTCCAGTGGTCATGTATGGATGTGAGAGTTGGACTGTGAGGAAAGCTGAGCGCTGAAGAATTGATGCTTTTGGAACTGTGGTGTTGGAGAAGACTCTTGAGAGTCCCTTGGACTGCAAGGAGATCCAACCAGTCCATCCTAAAGGAGATCAGTCCTGAGTGTTCATTGGAAGGACTGATGCTGAAGCTGAAACTCCAATACTTTGGCCACCTCATGCGAAGAGTTGACTCGTTGGAAAAGACCCTGATGCTGGGAGGGATTGGGAGTAGGAGGAGAAGGGGATGACAGAGGATGAGATGGCTGGATGGTATCACCGACTTGATGGGCATGAGTTTGAGTAAACTCCTGAAGTTGGTGATGGACAGGGAGGCCTGGTATGCTGCAATTCACGGGGTTTCAAAGAGTCAGACACAACTGAGTGACTGAACTGAACTGAACTGAAGATAAAGAATACAGTAACAAATCTAAGCAGAAACCTTGATGGGCTGTAAACTAGACCTGAAAAGTGGACAAACTCTAGAACATTTACTGAAGTGATTCAAGGAACTGGTGAAGAAAGTTTGACCAGGCAGCCTGCAAGTAGTCTTGTAAGATCCCCACCAAAGGCAAGCTGTTGAGTTCTACCTTTTCTAAAAGTAGAGCTTAATCAAAGCTGTGATAGGAGTTCATTTAGGAATGTGCTCCCAACAAGTAGCTTTGAGGGACTGAAAATAACCTGTGAAGGAGAAAAATTCACATAAAAATGCAGAAGTTGCCTGAATGAAGAGTATTGAGTCTGTGATTATAGTAGTTTTCTCAGATGTGTATATCTTGATGTCTAATACATTGTGTTTTAGAGTTATTAAAGTCGAGTAATATTCAGTTCTATGCAGTGTTATGTGTCATTGGCCTTTTGTGAATGTGTATGTTTTAAACTGCAAATTTTAAACAGTTTGTCCTCTGTTATTAAAAATGAAATAAACTTTGCCATTACATAAAGAAAAACAAAACCAGACAAAACAAAACAAAACAAAATGCACAATCAAGTTGTTCACCTTCAAGATGACTGTACTATCTTCCTTCTAAGGACCTTTGTGAAACGTTATCTGAAATTTTTTTCCTGAAGGAAAGAAAGGAAAACATTTACCCAAGTCCCCTGTCATCCATCAGCCAAAGATCTACCATAAGGAGAGCTCCCCTGACTATTTGTGTCTGCTGAGTGAAGAGAGGGTCCTTGCAGGACCACAGTGGTCCTGGGGGCATGAAACAGCTGTGGCTGAAACAGGGACCAAGCTCAGACATGCCCAGTTACCTTGGCTTGAAGTGAATAGGAGCTTGTGTGAATCTGGTTGTCACTGGCAGGACTCAGCACAGAGGGGAAAGTGTTGGAGTAAAAGCACAATATATTTTTAAAGGGCATTCAAATGTATGCATCTATTTTAAGAATCAGCCAAGATGGTTACCATTTATGATTACAATGATTTCTCATTAAAATTTACTATGCTACATATGTCTTCTTGGATTTTGATTAGATGAGTAAGGATGCTTCATTTTCTTTTAAATGAAGAATTCAGAAATCGTAAGTTGTAACTGATCCACTGAAATGGATAAGAGACTGAAATCTAAACTAGTGGGAGTTGAATTCTCTTCAATTTAGTTTCATTCTTTTTCAGCAGAAGAGAAGAAATCTCTCTCTCAATCTCAGAAAGAAACTAAATGTATAATTTTACACTGTGTTGTATTTCTCCCACTTGTTTATATATATATATACATATTCAGTTTTCTGAGGAAAAAAGCACTTTATTCTTGTCAAGTATTATTTCTCTTTTTTAAAAGGAAGTAGTTTTATTTTTGTTTATTTAAATAATTTAATTAATTAATTTTGGCCATGCTGGGTCTTCACTGCTGCATGGGCTCTTCTCTAGATGCAATGAGCGGGGCTACTCTCTAGTTGTGGTGTGTGGGCTTCTCATTGCAGTGGCTTCTCTTGTTGTGGAGCACCAGCTCTAGGTGCAAGGTTCTTGTTGAGAAGGAGAAATGCCCTCAAGCAGGATACACTGTTGTTATATAATCATTAGTACAGAGCTTAAGGAAAAACATACCCTTGAGCAAGATGAGTTGTTTTGTTGTATAATCATTAGCTCTGGGCTTAAAGAAAAAATGTCTTATGTGACTAAGACAAAGGAATGTAAAAAACAAACATTTGTCCTTTTGTCCTCCTCAAGAACCCCAGACCCCTTTCTTTCTCTCGAAGGTCCTGGACCCCTTTCTCCTTGAAGGCCCCAGACTCCTTATCAACCTACCTAAGAATTAACTCTCAGCAAGAGACAACTGGTTTTTGATTTCTGTGTTCATGTGTGTGTGTGTGTGTGTGTGTTTTGTAAATGTACTTATGTTCTCACAACTATAACTACCTAATTCTGTATGTACTATCTCCTCTTTTATATGGTTCTGGTTCTTCTGGAATTAATTTTCATCACAAAATGATAAAGCAAACATTTCTCTGTTTTAAATATGTCATGTTTTTTTAGAAATTGCAAAAGTCTTTAGTATGAAAATACTTGTTCTTAGAAATTCCAAAGTTTCTGTTCAAGCTCTACCTTCCTCCCTTCAAGGAACTGCTCCTTCAAGAGCCTGTTGTCATGAAAGTCTCAGTTTATCTTTCTTATGGGGAAGGTAAAAGGAGTAAATAATGCAGAAGGTCAAGATGAATTATCATTGCTAAAAATATTGACTCTAAAATTATTTAAAATATTAGCTATTCTGTGATTTCATAAAGAATTATTTTCATTTTAGCTAAAGATGATAACCACCAGGTGTCATCTGTGCCTATGACAGAGAACGTTAATAATAATAATAACTACTCTGTAGTAGGTGCCATAGTCACTATACATATACTCTCTAACACAACATAGCCCTGAAAGCCAAGTAACCACCTCCAAGGTAAAATGAGAATACCCAGGAAATCATTGGACTTATCCAAGCAAACGTCTTAACAGAAATATACTATTCAATTTAGAGTCAAACTCAAACTTTTTACATGTCCTTATTGATTTTTACCCTCATGTGCTTAGAAAATGTGTGCTTTTATCTATGTATGTTATGCATTAGGAAACATATTGTATTATAAAAGTATTACATAAACCAAATCCATCACTAAAAGTCTTTCCATGGAAAAAATTCCAGGACCAGATGGCTTCATTCATGAATGATTACTATAAAATATTAATATTACCCAAATATGTTCAGAAAATAGATTAGAAGAGAAAAAGCATAATTTTTAAACTCATTTTATGAAACCCAGTGACTTCATTTCTAGTTACATATTACTGCATAGTAATATACTCATATAGACACTAAAAAGCATGTTAAAAGAGAGTCTATGAATGGATGAGAAATTAAAAGTCTCACTAAAAATAGAATCTATAATAGAATTTGCAAATTATGATGTTAAAAGGATAAATAACAAGGTCCTACTCTAAAGCAGAGGGAACTATTTCAATATATTGTGATAAATCATAAAGGAAAAGAATATACAAAATAATATATATATATGTATAATTGAATCACTTTGCCATTCAAGAGAAAGTAATACTCATTGTAAATAAAAATAAACTAACAAAAATATAATCTATAAAAGAATAAATTGTAGAACATTACTACAGAAAGGATAGAGTAATGAGAATGAACAAATCACAACTACTTTAATTATCATCTATTAATGCTACAAATAATCCTCAGCCATAAATGCCAGTCAAACAGCTGTTTGACTCTATCAGTTCAGTCTCTCAGTCATGTCTGACTCTTTGCAACCCATGGACTGCAGCACTCCAGTCCTGTCCATCACAAACTCCCAGAGTTTACTCAAACTCATGTCCATCAAGTCGGTGATGCCATCCAGCCATCTCATCCTCTGTCGTCCCCTTCTCCTCCTGCCTTCAATCTTTCCCAGTATCAGGGTCTTTTCTTAAAAAAAAAAAAAAAAGTCAGTTTTTTGCATCAGGTAGCCAAAGTATTGGAGCTTCAGCTTCAACATCAGTCCTTCCAATGAATACTCAGGACTGGTTGGATCTCCTTTCAGTCCAAGGGATTCTCAAAGTTCTTCTGTAACACCACAGTTCAAAAACATCAATTCTTTGGTGCTCAGCTTTCTTTATAGTCCAAATCTCACATCCATACATGACCACTGGAAAAACCATAGCTTTGACTACATGGACCTTTGTTGGCAAAGTAATGTCTCTGCTTTTGAATATGCTGTCTAGGTTGGTCATAACTTTTCTTCAAGGAGTAAGTGTCTTTTAATTTCGTGGCTTCAGTCACCATCTGCAGTGACTTTGGAGCAGAAAAAAATAAAGTCGGTCACTGTTTCCACTGTTTCCCCATCTATTTGCCATGAAGTGATGGGAGCAGATGTCATAATCTTAGTTTTCTGAATGTTGAGTTTTAAACCAATTTTTCACTCTCCTTTTTCACTTTTGTCAAGAGGCTCTTTACTTCTTTGCTTTCTGCCCTAAGAGTGGTGTCATCTGTATATCTGAGGTTATTGATATTTCTCCTGGCAATCTTGATTCCAGCTTGTGCTTCATCCAGCCCAATGTTTCTCATGATGTACTCTGCATATAAGTTAAATAAGCAGGGTGACAATATACAGCCTTGATGTACTCCTTTTCCTGTTTGGAACCAATCTATTGTTCCATGTCCACTTCTAACTGTGGCTTCCTAACCCACATACAGGTTTCTCAAGAGGCAGGTCAGGTGGTCTGGTATTCCCATCTCTTTCAGAATTTTCCAAGGTTTGTTGTGGTCCACACAGTCAAAGGCTTTGACATAGTCAATAAAGCAGAAGTAGATGTTTTTCTGAAACTCTCTTGCTTTTTCAATGATCCAACAGATGTTGGCAATTTGATCTCTGGTTCCTCTGCCTTTTCTAAATCCAACTTGAACATCTGGAAGTTCATGGTTCACATACTGTTGAAGCCTGGTTTGGAGAATTTTGAGCATTACTTTGCTAGCATGTGAGATGAGTGCAATTGTGTGGTAGTTTGAGCATTCTTTGGCATTGCCTTTCTTTGGGATTGGAATGAAAACTGACATTTTCTTCAGTCCTGTGGCCACTGCTGAGTTTTCCAGATTTGCTGGCATATTGAGTGCAGCACTTTCACAGTATCATCTTTTAGGATTTGAAATAGCTCAACTGGAATTCCATCACCTCCACTAGCTTTGTTCATAGTGATGCTTCCTAAAGTCCACTTGACTTCATACTCCAGGACATCTGGCTCTAGGTGAGTGATCACACCATCGTGATTATCTGGGTCATTAAGGTCATTTTTGTATAGTTCTTCTGTGTATTCTCACCATCTCTTCTTAATATCTTCTACTTCTGTTAGGTCCATACCATTTCTGTCCTTTATTGTGCCCATAATTTCATGAAATATTCCCTTAGTATCTCTAATTTTCTTGAAGCAATCTTTAGTCATTCCCATTCTATTGTTTTCCTCTATTTCTTTGCATTGATCACCGAGGAAGGCTTTCTTATCTCTCTGTGCTATTCTTTGGAACTCTGCATTCAGATGGGAATACATTTCCATTTCTCCTTTGCCTTCCAGTTGTCTTCTTTTCTCAGCTATTTGTAAGGCCTCCTGAGACAACCATTTTGCCTTTTTGCATTTCTTTCTCTTGGGGATGGTTTTGGCCACCACTTCCTGTACAAAGTTATGAATCTCCATCCATAGTTCTTTGGGCACTCTATCTGATCTAATCCTTTGAATCTATTTGTCATTTCCACTGTATAATCATGAGGGATTCTGATTTAGGTCATACATGAATGGCCTAGTGGTCTTCCCTACTTTCTTCAACTTAAGTCTGAATTTTGCAATAAGGAGTTCATGATCTGAGCCACAGTCAGCTCCCAGTCTTGTTTTTTCTGACTGTATACAGCTTCTCCATCTTTGGCTACAAAGAATATAATCAGTCTGCTTGGTATTGACCATCTGTTGATGTCTATATGTAGAGTCATCTCTTGTGTTGTTGGAACAGAGTGTTTCCTATGAACTGTGTGTTCTTTTGATAAAACTCTGTTAGCCTTTGCCCTGCTTCATTTTGTACTTCAAGGCCAAACTTGTTTGTTACTCCAGGTATCTATTCACTTCCTACTTTTGCATTCCAGTCCTATCATGAGAAGGACAACTCTTTTTCATATTAGTTCTAGAAGACCTTGTAGGTCTTTATAGAACCATTCAACTTCAGCTTCTTTGGCATTTGTGTTGGGGCATAGACTTGAGTTACTGTGATATTGAATGGTTTGCCTTGGAAGTGAACTGAGATTATTCTATCATTTTTGAGATTGTACTGTATACTGGATTTTGGATTTTGTTCACTATGAGGGCTACTCCATTTCTTCTAAGGGATTTTTGTCCACAATACATGGTATAATAGTCATTTGAATTCACCCATTCCTGCCCATTTTAGTTCACTGACTCCTAAAATGGTGATGTTCACTCTTTCCCTCTTGCCATCACCTGTTTGACCACTTCCAATTTACCTTGATTCATGACTTAACATTCCAGGTTCCCATGAAATATTGTTCTTTACAGCATCAGAATTTAGTTTGACCACATCTAGAACTGGATGTTGTTTCCTCTTTGGCTCAGCCTCTTCATTAATTCTGTAGCTATTTCTCCGTTATTCTCCAGTAGTCTAGTGGGCACAAACCTACCTGGGAAGTTCATCTTTCAGTGTCACATTTTTTTTTTTTTTTGCCTTTTCATACTGTCCAAAGACTGGAAAAGATCAGTTTTCATTCCAATCCCAAAAAAGGGCAATGTCAAAGAATGTTCAAACTACTGCACAATTGCACTCATTTCACATGCTAGCAAAGTAATGCTCAAAATTCTCCAAGCTAGGCTTCAATAGTATGTGAACCAAGAACTTCCAGATGTTCAAACTGGATTTAGAAAAGGCAGAAGAACCAGAGATCAAATTGCCAACATCTGTTGGATCACAGTAAAAGCATGAAAATTCCAAAAAAACATCTACTTCTGCTTCATTGACTAGACTAAAGCTTTTGAGTGTGTGGATGACAACAAACTGTGGAAAATTCTGAAATAGATAGGAATACCAGACAACCTTACCTGCCTCCTGCGGCATCTGTATGTGAGTCAAGAAGCAATAGTTAGATATGGAACAACGGACTGATTCAAAACTGGAAAGGAATATGTCAAGGATATATATTGTCACCTGCTAATATGCAGAGTACATCATGAGAAATGCTGGCTGGCTGAAGTCCAAGTGGGAATCAAGATTGCTGGGAGAAATATCAATAATATTAGATATGTAGATGACACCACTCTTATGGAAGAAAGCAAAGAGGAACTAAAGAGCCTCTTGATGATGGTGAAAGAGGAGAGTGAAAAAACTGGCTTAGAACTCAACATTCAAAAAATGAAGATCATGTCATCTGGTCCCATCTCTTCATGGCAAATAGATGGGGATTCAATGGTAACATGGAGAAACTTTATTTTCTTGGGCTAAAAATCACTTCAGATGGTGACTGCAACCATGAAACTAAAAGAGGCCTGCTCCTTGGAAGAAAAGCTATGACAAACCTAGATAGCATACTAAAAAGTAGAGACATTACTTCGCTGAAAAGATCCATGTAGTCAAAGCTATGATTTTTCCGGTAGTCGTGTATTGATGTAAGAAATGGACCATAAAGAAGGCTGAGCACGGGCAAATTGATGCTTTTGAACTGTGGTGTTGGGAAGACTCTTGAGACTCCCTTGGACAGCAGGGGGATCAAACCAGTCAATCCTAAAGGAAATCAGTCCTGAATATTCATTGGAAAGACTGATGCTAACGCTAAAGCTCCAATGCTTTGGCCACCTGATGTGAAGAGCCAATGCATTAGAAAGAATGCTGATTCTGGGAAAGATAGAAGGCAGGAGTAGAAGGGATGACAGAGGATGAGATGGTTGGATGGCATCACTGACTCAATGGACATGAGTTTGAGCAGGCTCCAGCTGATTATGAAGGACAGGGAGGTCTGGCATGCTGCAGTCCATGGAGTCACAATGAGGCAGACACAACTGAGTGATTGAACAATAAAGTGTAATAAAATAGTTAATCCATTGTTCAATAAAGTTTCTTTGTGAAAGTGGAAAAAAAATCTTTAATTTTTACTTAAAATGCAGAGGAACTTTGTGGCTAACCCAGTATATTGGTCTCTATGCCAAAGTCCTGACATAGGCCTTCATAAAAATCCAAATACCATGTGGATTCAGATAGTTTTCAAGTTGATGAACATAATCACACTTGGAAAGTGATGCACCCCAACTCCATGGAGATAAACATTTCTATGCATCTCTTTATCTGTCTGCTTATCTGTATTCTTTATCAATGTCCTCTATTATAAAATCAACTGGCAAATATGTTTCCTTTCCTTAAGTTATGGGAGCTGTTTTGCATGTGAATCCAAGGCAGAAGGTCATAGAAACCTACAATTTGTAACCAAGTGGGTCAGAAATTCTGGACAACCTGTGGATTTAATCTTTGCAATTGGCATCTGAAGTTGGGGACAATCTTACAGGAGTGAGCTCTTAACCTGTGGTGTCTTTACTAATTCCAGTTGGTGTCGGAAGTGCACTGAATTATAGTACCTTTAGTTGGTTTCAGATGTACAGAGAACCCCACACATCTGATGTCAGAAGTGTTCTGAGTATGGTAGTAGTCTGAGAGTAAAGAGGAAACACAGGAGGGGTGTTTTTTTCCAAGTCATCACAACAAAAATTAAAGCTTTGTTCTTTTCACATTAGAGTTGATGAAGATTTCTTTGAAACATTATTTATACACCTATTTGAAATTGCAATATGTCTTTAATGTAGTATCAGGAAGCTCATATATGCTATACCACAATGTATTTGAAAATATTTTCACATTAAAATATTTTTTTATTTTCCATGTACTTTATTAAATGCATTTTAAAACATCACTATGAAATGGGGTGTTTAGGCTACAATAGGCTGCATAGTGTGTGTCAGTCAAGGGTTGATCAGGAGACAAGACCAATCTACGACTCATACAGGAAAAGTTAATACAAAAACTTATTAAAAATAAAGATTGGAACAGTAAAGAATTTGCTAGTAAAGAGTAAGTAAAATCTAAAGAAATAAAGTTGAAACTATCCACCAATCCTAGGGCTGAGATAGAGCTCCAAGGAAGAAGTGAGTCCTTCCTGATCTCAACTCTAGCCCAGGGTTGAAATCTTGTTGGAATGGACTCTGGATCATGAAAGTCACAGAAACCATGAAGTTGTAGGAGGGGATCATAGAGAGGAGGGTGTCTGTTGGATGATGCTGTGTATGCTGTCGATACACCACTGTGAAGCCACTAGAGGTTCTAGGGAAGCCATTCATGAGTGATAGCACTCTGCTGCAGAATTCTCCAAGGAGGTGATGAGCAGAAGTTCATAGAAGTTTCTGAGACTGTGACTATCCTTTGGGAAGGCACTCAGGTGCATGCCAGGAAACCATTGCTGGGCACTGCAGAAACAAGGTGTGCTATAGGGCTGAACTCCTGGGAAAGTTGCACGGGCTGGAGGAATTTGCCTAAACAAGCATCCCTGACCCAGGGCCAATGATCCTTCTAGTACCCATACTGGTTAAACTGACTTCTGTTCTACCTGGCAAAGGAGAAATAAGCACAGTGTCCAGCTCCATTCTTGCAAAGAAGATAATGAAGACTGAATTTAAAGCCAAGAGGCAGTATATTGATAATTGGAACAAAGGGATTCCTGACTCCTAAATGTTACACATCTCCAGGGTAGGCAAAGAACTATGTTCATTACATTTCCTGATTATCTAAAACTCTTTCTTAAGTTGAAATCAGGTAGGGAACATTTACCAATCTTTTCAAAAACCTAAGGGCTTCCCTGGTGGCTCAGAGGTTAAAGCATCTGCCTCCAATGCAGGAGACCTGGGTTTAATCCCTGGGTTGGGAAGATCCCCTGGAGAAGGAAATGGCAACCCACTTCAGTATTCTTGCCTGGAGAATCCCATGGTTGGAGGAGGCTGGTAGGATACAGTCTACAGGGTCACAAAGAGATGGACATGACTGAGGGCCTTCACTTCAAAAAACTAACTGCTCATTTCTTTGATACTTCTCTACTGGTTTTAGTTTTTGGTACATATTTCCTCTGCTTATTTTGAGGTCTTAAATTAAAAAAAAAAAAAAAGATTCCTAGGGTGAGTATGGTAAAATCATTGATTTTAGACTGTCTTTACTCTAATATAAGCATTTAAAATTATAAATTTCCCTCTAAGCTCCACTTTAGCTGCCTCCTCTAAGTTGTGATCTGGTCCATTTTTATTGTCATGAAGTTCAAAGTGTTTTCAAAGTTTTGGGGGGAATATCTTTTCCTGCATGGATTGTTTACAAGTTTGTTCTTCAATTTCCAAACATTTTGGAACTTCTAGATACCTGTTATGGATTTCAGTTTAATATCTTGTGGTTAACAAACACATTTTGTATTAATTTCATACCTCTTAAGTTCACTATGATTCATTTTATACTTAGAATATAGCAAAACTCAGTGACTGCTATTAATATATGTGCACTTGAAAATAGTGTGTTGTGTGGATTTTTCTTAAAATGTAAATTAGGTCAAGGAGGTTGATAAGTGTTCATTAGTTATTAAGATGTGTTACCACTGATGAGCCAGTATTGTCATTTTATTTTTTTCAAGGTTTATTTATTTAACATTTTTTGATCATGGTGGATCTTTGTTCTGCACAGAGCTTTTTCTAGTTGAGGTGAGCGGGGGCTACTCTTCATTCCAGTGCATGGTTTTCTCATTGCATTGGCTTCTCTTGTGCAGAGCACAGGATCTAGGCACACAGACTTCAGTAGTTGTGGTGCATGGACTTAGTTGTTCCACGGTATGTGAGATCTTCCTGGACCAGGGATCAAACCAGTGTCCCTTGCATTGCAAGGTGGATTCTTAACCACTGGATCACCAGCAAAGTCTTGTCATTATCATTAACCAGTTCCACAGTTCACATCAGTGTTCATTCTTCATGAATGAGGCCAGCAAGTGTGGAACTCATGTTTGAAAGGATGAAATGATGTGACAGGTAAATTACATCTTCTGAGAGAAGAAAAAAGTAGGGATGATTAATTATTTGTATGGTAAAAGATTGAACCTAACAGCTTCAATGTCACTGTAAGTGGTGTATAAAGTAATCTGTTGAGAAGCACAACCAATGTATATCAAGAAAAAAAAAACTATTTTGAAGTAAAATAATACAGAAATATTTATTTCCATGATCTGAAGACGTCTTGAATAAATGGGGGTTTCATATCATTGTTAACTGTAAACATTGCCTTTGTAGAAACTGAACCTGCATGCACCACTGAGACAGAAAATCAAACAGCATATCGACGTGAACCACAGGTGCGCTGCCCTCTGAGGACAGCTCTCACTGTGAGGAAGCCTGCACCTAATCCTCAGCTGCTAAGGGCACCTTCAAAGCTTAGGTAAGCTCCAGATTTCATTTTCAGTCAGTAAGAGAGAGCTATGTCTTCTTGAAAAATGGTTTGACTCTTTAGAGTTGTCTGCAGGGTCCAATTTTGTTAGATTGTTCTGCAGCATATTGGAAAATTAGTTTATGACACATTGGTCTGAGTTTCTAGGGAAGGCATGAACATTCTATATTGTATTTTTCTCAAATACATGTGAGCGTCAACCTAGAAGTTCTACAATTGATAAAAATGTTATAGCATACATTTTTACAATGTTTCACAATTCAATTATAATGCTGTTGATAGTATAATTTTTTAAATTTACTAACATTTAATTATGAGTTGCATGTTTGTTACCCTTAAATTGTCATTTTTTAATTTTATCATAAATGATACTTTCATAAATTATCCCTTTATTGGGACATTGTTGACTTCAAAGTAAAGACTTTTTCCAAGGTACATAAAATATGTTTATATTAGTACTGGAAAAAAAATCTACCTATTAAATTTTTCTTTTCTAGCATATTGACCACATACATAAAGTCAGATTTCTCCAAAATAATTTGGAGTCATAGTATGAATTAAAGTAGTTGCTTTTTTAAATATTAAAATTATCATTACTAGTATTTTATAATTTTCTGCTGTCTTTATGACTCTATAGCACTCTTTGGCCTACTTGTTTTAATCTCCATGCCCAATATGAAGCTTTGTAATAATTATATTCCCTTGTACAATTAAAAAAAGAACTCTTACATAGAAAGTTCCTCAAAGTATTTACTTGACATATCCATGGTGAAAAAATCCAGGTATAATAAGAAAAGACATTTTAGAATATATAAGATACATGTATGCACAAAGATTGTTATTTCAAATCCATGTGATAGGAAAATGTTAGTTTTCATAAAATCAGGGAGCATATTTAATGGCTCCTTCAGATCTGGGGGAAGTGAATTGGGGATAAAAGTGCATCAGGGAAAAGAGGCAAGGATCTTTGTAAGAGGTTGGATCTTCACTTAATGATTGAGCATACATGTCCCAGTTTCAAAAGCCTGTCGTCAATAACAGACCAGATATATGGCTCTTTTCCATAAAAGTCACCATTAACCTTTTCTCTAAGGTAAGGTTCTCAATCAGAGGACAAAGGCAATGTCTGGAGACACTTTTGTTTACCACAGTGAGGGGTGGGAAATTGGAAGTAGCATCCAGTGGGCAGAAGCAGGAAGAATGCTAAACATCCATCAGTAACCAGCACAGGCCACCGAAACAAAGGACTGTCCAGACCCAGATGTCGTTAGTACAGAGGTGGAGGACCGGCGCTCTCAGGCAAAATGGAAACAGCTTTTCTCTAAATTTATGTGCTTCATGCTGACGTTTTCAGAAATCCTCCCTCAATACCATTGAGTCTACCCTGGATGTTCATTTTAGCTTGATTTCATCTCTAAACTAGTCCTGAGAAATAGGATGATGGAGTTTGAGAAGAAAAAACTATATAAATGCAAAAAACTCCATTTGGATGTTATTAAACATAATTTTTGATATCTTCACTGGAAAAATATATTCCTCACATGCAATAATTACAACATTCTAAAAGTAGTACATTTTGTACCTGACTAATAATACATTTTCTCTATATGGTGATACATTTCAATTTAATTTCTGTCTTCAGTTCAGTTCAGTCACTCAGTTGTGTCCGACTCTTTGCGACCCCATGGACTGCAGCACTCCAGGCTTCCCTGTCCATCACCAACTCCCAGAGCTTGCTCAAACTCATGTCCATCGAGTCAGTGATGCCATCCAACCATCTCATCCTCTGTTGTCCCCTTCTCCTCCCACCTTCAATCTTTCCTAGCATCAGGGTCTTTTCCAATGAGTCAGTTCTTCGCAACAGGTGGCCAAAGTGCTGGAGTTTCAGCTTCAGCATCAGTCCTTCCAATGAATATTCAGGACTGATTTCCTTTATGATGGGCTGGTTGGATCTCCTTGCTGTCCAAGGGACTCTCAAGAATCTTCTCCAACACCACAGTTCAAAAGCCACAATTCTTCTGCACTGTTTTCTTTATAATCCAGCAATCACATCCATACACGACTATTTGAAAACCAGAGCTGTGACTAGATGGACCTTTGTTGGCAGAGCAATGTCTCTGCTTTTTAATATGCTGTCTAAGTTGATCATAGCTTTTCTTCCAAGGAGCAAGTGTCTTTTAATTTTGTGGCTGCAGTCACCATCTGCAGTGATTTTGAAGCCCAAAAAATAAAGTCTGTCACTGTTTCCATTTTTTCCCCATCTATTTGCCATGAAGTGATGGGACCAGATGCCATGATCTTAGTTTTTTGAATATTGAGTTTTAAGCCAGTTTTTTCACTCTCCTCTTTCACTTTCATCAAGAGGCTCTTTAGTTCTTCTTTGCTTTCTGCCATAAGGGTGGTATCTGCATAGTTGAAGTTTTTGATATTTCTCCAGCAATCTTGGTTCCATCTTGTGCTTCAGCCAGCCTGGCATTTCTCATGATGTACTCTGCATACAATTTAAATAAGCAGGGTGACAATATATAGCCTCGATGTACTCCTTTCCCAATTTGGAACCAGGTCTGTTGTTCCACGTCTGGTTCTAACTGTTGCTTCTTCACCTGCTTACAGATTTCTCAGGAGACAGGTCAGGTGGTCTGGTATTCCCATCTCTTTAAGAATTTCTTTAAGAATTGTTGTAATCTACACAGTCAAAAGCTTTGGCATAGTCTATAAAGCAGAAGGAGATGTTTTTCTCGAATTCTCTTTTTCTATGATCCAATGGATGTTGGCAATTTGATCTCTGGTTCCTCTGACTTTTCTAAAACTAGCTTGAACATCTGAAATTTCATGTTTCACATACTGTTGAAGCCTTGCTTGGAAAATTTTGAGCATTACTTCACTAGCATGTGAGATGAGTACAATTGTGTGGTAGTTTGAACATTCTTCGGCATTGCCTTTCTCTGGGGTTGGAATGAAAACTGACCATTTCCAGTCCTGTGGTCACTGCTGAGTTTTCCAAATTTCCTGGCATATTGGGTGCAGCACTTTAACAACATCATCTTTAGGACAATTTCTGTCTTGAGGTTTAATTTTTCTGTTTATAACTTGGTTTGGGATAGACCATTTGCTAAATGATGACTTTGCTCTGACCTCTCTGAAAAACACTTTTGATCCTAAGATTTCTGGTTCTCATGATCCAAAACTAATAGAGGCCACTCCATCCTGTTTAAAAAAAGAGCTATAAAACATGAATTAAAGCACCAGCAAGTTATTAGTGCTAAGATAACTTATCAGAATCAGATCAGATAAGAGCATTCTTGACTCAAGAACAGAGGAATGAGTTATCAAAATTTGTTTATTTCCCAGCCAGGATGCAGAGCTCTTAATAGGAATATAATTTTTTTTAGATTTAATTTATATATATATGTATTTTTTGTATATATATATATATATATATATATGTATATATATATATAGCTTGTGCACTCACATAGCCTATGTAGAAGAGCTCAGTTAGAGGAAGTATCATATTCCTGGGGTCAGGTCAGATTATTTCACCAGCTTGAACAGTAGCTACTGGACTCATTTCTTACTTAAAGTATTAGGTTTTTTGTTGATTTATCCTATATTTTTAGTTTTGGTTTACAGGACAGAAATAGAGGTACAGACATAGAGAATGAACTTGTGAACACGGTGGGGGGAGGGGAGGACAATAGGGAGAGCAGCACTGACGTATATGCTCCTTCTACACCCACACACATACATACACAAGCTGACATATATAAAGTTTTTATACAAATTTCTACCTACTGATTATGTTATGAAGTTTAATTATAATGATTCATACAAAATGCTAAGCTCTTTGTCTTGGACATATTAATAGCTCAGTGATTTCCAGTCATTATTATTTCAAAATGCTTATCATATTATACTGAAATGACTTTTCTGAATAATTTTTTGAAAATAACATAAGAATAGTAGATATATTTGTTTTATTAGTAATCCTCTTTCCTTTAAGACTTGCATGTGACTTTTAAAAATTATAGCACAGAACCTTATCTTTTAAGGTATTTCTGGTGATATATTATCTTATTGACTTTTTTGATGCAAGAACTGACTACCACAGATGCTTCAGAAAAAGCCAGGATGATCTCTGAAGCAGTCCTTGGACATCTGTGATCAAAACGAGCTTTTCCTCTTTCACAGACAAGTCAAGAGAGATAATCTCTCTAGAGTTTTTTTTTTTGGAGGAAAAAGTAGAAACATCAGCTTGATCATTTCTATGTTCAAATGAATAATACAATACAGAGAGGAGCATGTTCATTTCCACATTTGTCCAAACTTTTAAATGAATGATTAAAATGCTTAGAGAAGGTTTTGTAATGTCTCAATCATCTGCATGAAAGAAATTCTCCTTTATTTGTTCCCTTTCAACTTGATGTGTGTTTTCGCCTCAATTTAAAATTGATTTAAATAACTTGACTTAACTAGTAAAAGCAATGCTGACTGAGAAAGAAACAGCCTACTCTGCAGACTAAGTAATCATAATTTAGAATTTTAGTGAGTAATAAAAAGTAAAAGAAATCTGGGCAGATCAAATTAAAAGCATGCCACATTTGACAGTTTCCAATTTGCAACCCAAATGTTTCTTCATAATTTATGTCTTCTCAAATGTAAATGTCCTCATCTATTTCCCTATATAAAATGGTTACAATTAATTATATAATAATTTGCTTACTGGTACAGTTAATCATTTGGCATATACTCTTGCAAAGATTAAAACTTAAAACTGATATTTTATCATTCCACACACTTGTGTCTTACAGCTTATGTATATAAAATATATCTGTTGTTGTTTGCTAAGTCGTGTCTGACTCTTTGCGACCCCATAGAGTGTAACCCACCAGGCTCCTCTGTCCATGGGATTCTCCAGGCAAGAATACTGGAGTGGGTGCCATTTCCTTCTCCGGGAGGTCTTCCTGACCCAGGGATCAAACCTGCATCTCCTGAATTGGCAGGAAGATCCTTTACCGCTGAGCCACCAGGAAGCCCATAATATATCTACAAATATATTATTTTTATTTTTCTGTCTTAGTAATCTCTATGACAATTTATAAATTAGCTTGTAAATATTTGATGTTGAGAAATGCTGGACCAGGTACAGAGGCCAACTTTCCTTCCAGTAGAAGCAAGACATGTGTATAGACATACAGAATCTTTTAAGTTAGAGCTTGAACATTACACTCTGAAAGTTACACCTTAGAAGCAGTGATGAGGTGGTCCTTGTAGGTGTAATCAATGTAAAGAGTCTTATACAAGAAAAAATATCATGGATGATCTGTCTTTATAAGAGACACAAGGATAAAAGAAAAGAAGACATGTGAGCACAGAGGCAGAACTGGGTTATGTCCCCAGATGACATAACCACAAGTTAAAGAATTCCCAGAGCTTCCAGAAGCCAAAAGAGGCAAGGAACAGATTGTTCCCTGGGAACTTTGGAAGGAAAATGGCTCTGCTGACACCTTGATTTCAGACTTCAGCTTCTAGAACTATGGGGGAATAAATTTCTGCTGTTTAAAGCCACTAAGTTTGTGGCAATTTTTCACAGTTGCTCTGGGCAAGTAAACAAAGCTGAATAACTGGTACCATTAATTTTGAGACTTGGTGGGCCAATGCTTTAGGTGACAAGCTGCGTCATGTGTCAGCAAGCTCACTGATTTGTTGTCTGGGCATTCTATTCATGCAAATATTTTACTTATACCTTCTTTCTGCTTAGTGCAATGAATTGATTTAAAGCTCTGGTCACAAAGAAGCATAAGCTGTGTACTTACTTGAAAACAAAAGCAAGCAAGATGCTCTTAAAATAAAGAGTTGGTGATCTGTGAGCCACAAAGAATGGGAGTCCTCTAGAGAAGGGTGTTGGGGTCATTCCAGCAAAGCTCAGAAGACATATTGAATAATCTACTGAGTGCAGGAAAAATAGAAGACTGTTTCAATTCAGAAGTATTTACTATATAAGAAATGCTATGAGTCCTAGAGTACAGTAAAATATATTCACTAAATCTGAACATGATGAAAATGGTTTTTTATACATGATGAAAACATATTTTCCTTTTAGATAACTATAAGATAACTGTAGGGGTAGAGATCAGATGTAATAGTTTCTAGCTCTATTTTTAAATATAATATATTCAAACATCCAAATATACATTAACTGTCTGCCATATGCCAAGTAGAATTCTGGATTCTGGAGTTACAAAATTGAAACAGGTAAAACAATTTTCCTATTATTGTAGAACTTCCATTTTAGTTTAGAACTGTTCAAATTTAAAGAGTTATTTATTCTTCATTTCTTTTGCGCTGAAGCTTTTTGTAAAGTTAAGTAAAAACACTTGACTAGTATCACACTTTGAAATTTCCACATGTGATTTTGAATTGTAAAAAATAAGCAAAAGATGAAGTGATAGAAATATCTGGAAGAGGAGATGCCCCTGTAACATATAGTGCATTTCCAGTCATAGAATAAGCAGGAAGAAATGTGACCCTTGTATGAAAAACTAGCCTTTTGACACCTGTAACTTCTCATCTCATCCCAGTGTTTGGATGTGGGAAGGGAGATTAGGCCATGGGTTTTAGAGTATGAGCTGGAGAGAGTTGATTTGTTTCCACAAAAATATTGGGACAAATTGCAGGTTTATACTCCTGGAAGGGAAGGAACAAAGTGAAAGTGAAGTCGCTCAGTCGTGTCCGACTCTTTGCAACCCCCATGGACTGTAGCCTCCCAGGATCCTCAGTCCATGGAAATTTTCCAGGCATGAGTACTGGAGTGGGTTGCCATTTCCTTCTCCAGGGGATCTTCCTGACCCAGGGATCGAACCCGGGTCTCGCACATTGCAGGCAGATGCTTTACTGGCTGAGACACCAGGGAAGCCCCAAATCAGGGAAGGAACAAAATCAGGACACAAGGTTAGAGAATGAATGACTGAGCGAGAAACATGGCTAATCCACTGAAAGACCTATGAAAACTGAGGTGTGGAACCTTAAGTGTTGACATTTCTGTGACATAAATTATAAAAGATCACTAAAATTCAGTAACATCTATACATTATATATATATATATATTTTTTTTTTTTTCCTTTTTCTCTCTCTTGCCCAGAATTGAGTTGAGTTCTTGTATAGTTGGTGTTTGACTTTTTACGACCCAGTGGACAGTAGCCCACCTGATTCCTCTGTCCGTGGGATTTCCCAGGCAAGAATATTGGAGTGACTTGCCATTTCCTACTCCAGGGGATCTTCTTGACCCAGGGATAGAAACTGCATCTCAACCTCCTGCATCGGCAGGTAGATTCTTTACCACTGGTACCACTTGGGCAATGGTAGAGAATTCATCTGCCGATGCAAGAGGCACAAGAGACACAGGTTCAATCTCTGGGTCAGGAAGGTCCTTTGGAGGAGGGCAAGGCAAGCTACCCAGTATTCTTGCCTAGAGAATCCCCATGGACAGAGGAGCCTGGTGGGCTACAGTCCATAGGTTTGCAAAGAGTCAGACACGACTGAAGCAACTTGGCACACATACATAGTTAGTGTTAGAAACAAGATGTCCTGAAGAAAAAAGGAATTTAGCTGACAGAAAGCTGAAGTAGATGATGACCATAGGACTATTGGAACTCTAGGAATTAAAAAAAAAAGAGAGAGACAGCATTTGAATAAACTTTACACAGTGAAATAAGTGTTCAAATCAAATTTACCAAGTTTATTTTGGGCTTTATGAGCCCCCATTGACACCTGGGTTATAAAGAGACCAATTGTAGTCTCTTCACTTCCTCTCACTTTTTAGAATTTAATCATTATTAGTAGAAAGGTATTTATTGCTTTTTTGAGAGAGATGAAAAAAATAAGCTCATCTTTGAGGATGCAGAATGATCTACTAATTCAAAATCTCAATCCTCCACCATCTTCTCAATCAATGTATAAACTTGAGACTCACTTAACTTATCTTTGTCATCCACATGCCATTATTTACTAGTCCTGTCACTTTTATTTCCTGTGTATCTCTTGAAGTTTATGACATTCTTCATTCATTGTGCTTTTCCTACTTTAAGGCCCTATCATTTCCAATCTCTTCAGTTAGCTGCTGTTCTTGTTTTCCCTATGGCACTTCTGAAATCATCCCATCACTGCCAAACAGTGACATTTAGGAAGCACAAAAGTAGCTAGTTGACACCCCTGATGATGACATTAACCCGCAGTGGAATAGTTTTCAACGTTTCCCATTTTATTTTCATGATACTATTCGAATTGTAAGTAGGACAAACTCAAACTTCCAAGGCCTGTTTCCTGCTTGCCTTTCTAGTGTTGTCCACTGCCATATCCCCACACACCCTGGACACTTGTGCCATGATGAACTACAGGTGGTCCAGCACACCACAGCCTAGAGTACCCCCACAGCTTGTGATTTTCCTATGATTTTTCACTTGTAATTGTCATTTTTTTTTTCTCTTTGGACAATGTGGGTTATTTTTGAAGACAACTCTAATGTCACTTTTAAAGTTAATTTTTATTGGAGAATAGTTGCTTTAGTTGTATTAGTTTCTATTATGGTTTTCAATTATAGTTTCTATAATACTAATACAACTATTCTATTACTAATACAACTATTTCTAATAGTTGTATTAGTTTCTGCTGTATAGCAAAATGAATCAGTTGCATGTTTGCATATATCCTCTCTTTTTTGGATTTCCTTCTCATTTAGGTCACCACAGAGCACTGAGTAGGGATCCCCATGCTGTAGAGTAGGTTCTCGTCAGTTACCTATTTCAACATAGTATCAATAGTGTATTTATGTCAATCCCAATCTTCCAATTCATCACACTCCCTTGATAATCATACATTTTTCTCTCTACGTCTGTGTCTCTATTTCTGCTTTGCATATAAGATTATCTACACCATGTTTTCTTCTAGATTCCACATATATGGAAAGAAAAGTTAGTGTATGATACTTGTTTTTCTCTTTCTGACTTACTTCACTCTGTATAGCAGTCTCTAGATGCATCCATGTTTCTCTGCAAATGGTATGATTTCATTCCTTTTTATCGTTAATAGTCCACTGCTACATTTGAGTTTTAGGTAAATTTCACATATTTAGGTAAATATGTGCATGCTAAGTTGCTTCAGTCATGTCTGACTCTTTGCAGCCCTATGGACTGTAGCCTGCCAGGTTCCTCTATCCATGAGATTTTCCAGGCAAGAATAATGGAATGGGCTTGTCATGTCTTCTTCAGGGGATCTTCTCAACCCAGAGATCAAACTCATGTCTCTCATGTCTTCTGCATTTGTAGGCAGGTTCTTTACTTCTAGTGCCAACTTAGAAGACCCAAATTTCACAGTACCGCATGTCAAAATAGTAGATTTTATATCAACAAAGGCCAATAGTCTACTATACTTAATTTTAAAAGCTTCATGGAATAATTTATTGATATAAAGATAAAAGCTATAAGAACAATACAATTAATAGGGAAAGCTTTTGGTCTTATTAAGAGAATATCTAAAAATAAACAAATGGAATAAACATGAACATACTTAAGTTAGGGTACATTAAATTTCACTTTCTAAGAGCTTGGTATATTTATTAAAGTTTATAGAGAATATTTTAATAACTTTGCAAAGTCAGTTCAGTTCATTTGCTCAGTCGTGTCCGACTCTTTGCGACCCCATGAATTGCAGCACACCAGGCCTCCCTGTCCATCACAAACTCCCGGAGTTTACTCAAACTCATGCCCATCGAGTTGGTGATGCCATCCAGCCATCTCATCCTCTGTCATCCCCTTCTCCTCCTGCCTTCAATCCCTCCCAGCATCAGGATCTTTTCCAACGAGTCAAGTCTTCACATGAGGTGGCCAAAGTATTGGAGCTTCAGCTTCAGCACCAGTCCTTCCAGCGAACACCCAGGACTTATTTCCTTCAGGATGGACTGGTTGGATCTCCTTGCAGTCCAAGGGACTCTCAAGAGTCTTCTCCAACACCATAGTTCAAAAGCATCAATTTTTCAGCACTCAGCTTTCCTCAAAGTCCAACTCTCAGATCCATACATGACCACTGGAAAAACTATAGCCTTGACCAGACGGACCTTTGTTGGCAAAGTAATGTCTCTGCTTTTTAAGTACATGCACAGAATTCTAGAAAAATAGGTTTCTCGTTTAAAACACCAACAACAGTATTCAATCAACATACTGTTATGTATGGTTCTTTTATTCCCCCCACATAAGAATCTAGGCTTAATCCTATTTGAAAGAATACATCCAAATTTATTACAAGTGTTTTGTTATGTTTATCCTAGGAAAGAATATGAAAGGTCACCCTTGGGAATTAGTCTTGAAGAATTTAATAACTTTAAGAACTTATCTATTTTAATAACATAATGAGTTACTCAGTTCTTTTTCCATGGAAATTATCAAATGATTCAGTTCTTCCTTTCTTTCTGTATCTATGTATAAAATGATATATGCTATAAATTTATTTCCAGTAAGTTTTACATTGATCACAATAGCTGATTATTCAATTGTCAATGAGGTTCTTAGATGAGATATTTGTTTCTTTAATTATCTAAAGAAAATATTTTAAATCAATGTCACCTTTATATTTCAGATAAAATAAGTATGTAATTATGTAATTGTGTTTACCCATTTAAGATTTTACAAAGGCATAAAATTATTTTGCATTTGTAAAAGTATTGGGTTGTTACAATAATTTGGGAATTACTTAGCTCAACATGTATTCCTATTGACTTTCAGCCAGAGATCAGAAAAGCAGATGATCCTTTTCTCAGATCTCTGTGCTGCCTGCATGGTTGATGACAAGTATGCTGATTAAACACACTCTACTAAGACGTTGGAACCAGTCAATGACAGAAGAAAGATGCTGGGGGTCCGTTTTGCTTGTGCAGATCAGGGAGCTGTCAACTGTGGTAACAGATTCATGGGGTGGCTTACTGATGGTGGAAGTTCTTTCTGGAGGCTCAGTCTAAAGGTCATCTCTTCAAGTATCTCCACTATTTTTTTGCAAGACACTCTTTAACACATTTTTACATATATTGGCTGAAACAATTTCTATTCTCTGCAACTATCATCTGATAATTTTAGAGGTAATTATGAAAAGCATAACAATATAAGGTAGATGATTAATTTTAAGATGGGAGTCAAAGAAAGTCATTAATTATGAATTAAGCCCAGCCTGTGTCTCATTTATAGCTTCAAAAGTGAGAGAAGTCTAATACTGGAAAGCACAGAATCTTGTTTAGATATTAAACTGAAATTCCTCAGTGGTAAGTGGTTTTTGTTAGCTTTTTTGCTTGTTTTTGTTGTTGTTTGTTTGTTTAGGCTACTATTTTGTCCACTGATGAATCACATCCCATAATTTAAATAGCTAGCTTAGACTGTGGAATGTTATACTCCCATTAAACTGCATTATGACTGTAGTCCCTAGCTGTTCTCTAGCTGTCCATTATGACTTTAGTCTCTTAGCTGCTTAGTCAGCTAAGCTGACTGCTCAGTCAGGTTCAGCTCTGTGTCACCCCATGGACTGTAGCCCACCAGGCTCGTCTGTCCATGGGGATTCCCCAGGCAAGAACACTGGAGGGGGTTGCCATGCCCTCCTCCTGAGGATCTTCCCAGCCCAGGGGTTCAACCCAGGTCTTCTGCATGCAGGTGTATTCTTTGCCATCTCAGTCACCAGGGAAGCCCAACAATACTGGAGTGGGTATCCTATCCCTTCTCCAGAGGAGCTTCCCAGCCCAGGAATTGAACTGGGGTTTCTTGCATTGCAGGCAGATTTTTTAACCATCTGAGCTACCAGGGAAGCCTTTAGGTCTCTAGACCTGAAGGCAAATAACACATACCATTGATTTTTACATGGATTTCTTTTATTCATTGAAATGACTCATTCAGGAGTGCCTATTAGTCAGCTTTTCCCATTAGTCAGCTGGTGAAGAATCTGCCTGCAATATGGGAGACCTGGGTTTGATCCCTGGGTGGGGAAGATCCTCTGGAGAAGGGAAGAGCTACCCACTCCAGTATTCTGGCCTAGAGAATTCCATGGACTGTACAGTCCATAGGGTCACAAAGAGTTGGACATGACTGAGCAACTTCCACTCTCACTGTTTAGATGTCAGCAGTTGAAAAAGTGAGAGCACCAGATAAGACCTAGTTGTCTATAGCCAGTCTCCAAACAACCAATATTCCCTCACGTTAGTTCACCCATTGTAGAACTGGGGGTGAAGTTAGGGGGCAGATACCCAGGGGTTCCCTCTGCCTGCTGCTGTTCTTCCTGCTATTTATTCTCTCATTTCCCATGAAGATGAGACAGTACTTGTCCATCCCACTGAGGCTGGTGTCCATATCCCTGATGCTGATGCTGCCAAACTTCTGTTCAGCTATTGTTGACACTTCATACTGTTTCCTTCAGAGCAGCCCCATATCTGAGAGGCCAGTTTGGGTTATTTACTCTTTTCACATTAGAAATTATTTTAAGGGGGTCAAATTCTCTTAATCAGGTCCCAAGATGGATGGCATGGCCATTTTATTCATTCTTTTTGTGGTAGCTAGCACCACACAGTGGCAGGGAATTAATTCAAAGCTCTCTTTTCCTCTCTCAACATGCAACAATATCATTCTCATCCATCTCCCTCCTGTTGGAAACCCATGGCCTCATTTCCTGTATCTCCATTCTCTCATAGCAGAATTCGATCAGCTCTGCCTCAAATGTGATTTTGTTTCTTACGACATTTGCTACATTCTGCTAACATTCTTCTCACTTCAGAAAGGGCTGTAACATGCTATGAGAGGTTTTATATTTTAAAACATTAGATTTTAATAAAGTCGTATTGACTTTATGCTATATTCTGGATAGCATGCTAGTTTTGTAATATTTTCTTATTTTGTCTGTTATCTTTTAGACATATCAGTTAATCAAATGATATCTGTGTATGATGCTTAGAAGACTGAATAAATATTGCTTTCAGTCTCCAATAACCTGGAATCATATGATTTATTTTACCATTAATTGTTTTATCACTGGACAATATTACTTGCATTTCCTAATATACACTTGACATTTCCCATTCTCCAGCCACACTGCAAATTGGTGGGCACCCCAGCAAGTGCTGTATCTTTATCGGCTCAAATTGTCAATCTGTGATCTTTCAACAGATGCTTTACCAGACAACTGAAGCTAGTTTAGGCTCCACCAAGTGACTGGTAATTTTCTTTTGAAGTAAGGGTCCAAAGGAAGTGAAACTACCAAGGGAAGATGGCTTCTAGGGTTCAGGGCAAGTTGGCAAGATGGCAGTTGCTCTATGCATGTACATGTGTGTGCTAAGTCACTTCAGTCATGTCTGACTCTGTGCGACCCTATGGACTATAGCCTGTCAGGCTCCTCTGTCCATGGGATTCTCCAGGCAAGAACACTGGAGTGGGTTGCCATGCCCTCCTCCAGGGGATTTTCCCAACCCAGGGATCGAACCCATCTCTCATGTCTCCTGCATTAGCAGGCAGATTCTTTACCACTAGCACCACCTGGGAAGCCCTAGTTGAACTATATTTTCTGTTTAATACACATGGTAAAAATCACTGCTTTGTTTTCATTTTTCATGTAAAAAATACATCCAAAGTTGGCTCTCTATAACATGTATTTAAGGCAACAAAGAAGACTGAATAGTTGTCTGGTTCGATTTAAGCATCGCTGGAAAGGACATAGTACAGTGTTACTGAGTATGAGGTTTCCTGAGGTCAAGATCTCTGTTTAAATCCTGGATCTGCCACTTAGTAGATTTGTGTTCTCAAAGAAAGCTATTTAAGCTTTGAAGCAGAGTTTCTCACCTGCAAAATGGGAGATAATTCCACTGATGTTATTGTGTTGTTAAATTATTTAGGGGTCAAGTGATTAATACCATATAAATACAGTGCTTTCCATGGATCCTGATAAGATCTAAATTAGTGCTCGCTGGTGGTATTTAGCTTGATATTGGAGACTGACAGTTTTCATATAATAAGACATTTTAATTTTGAATATTCTTAAATCATAAAATTGAAACCAATAATACTTTAAATGATTTAACTGACAACTGAAAACTAAAAGTCAGACAAGCTCAAGATCACACACCTGATTGGAGACTCAAAAGTTTCCCAAATTCTTGGAAAATATATTCTCCCAAAAACCTTGCTGGTTTATCCAGAATGATCTTTCTCCATCTAGGTTTGCAAACAAAAATCTCCATCTAGATTTAGCAAAAAAAAAAAAAAAAAATACAATTCCATCTCGATTTAGCAAACCAAAATACAGTGTGTTTAAATTTGAATCTCATATAGATATCAACTAACTTTTTAGTTTAACTATGTTCCATGCAATATTTAGGACATACTTAAATATGCAATATGCAATATGCATAATACATACTCTGTGATATTAAACACTAAAATATACAAAATATAGCAAACTAAAAACTGCAATACTTAAAACATTTATACTAAAAATATTTATTGTCTATCTGAAATTCAAGTTGAACCAAGCACCCTATATTTTATCTGGCAATCTAATTTATCCCAGTAGTGTTTTAGAAACAGCTTTAAGTTTTATGTTCATTTTTTCTTTTTGTGGCAATTCTAATTCACTTTTCAATCATTTACATTGTCTACAAAACAGATGTGTATAAGACATAGCCTGAAGTTGATGTGATAGGTCTTCATAAATATATAAAAACCAATCTTATTACTTTTCTATCACTGTCTCATTCTCATTGCAAAACTTGTTCCTTGTTCTTTTTGTTGTTCATGGTCATCTAAGTGCTTATAGAAGCTGTATAAGGTTGTCTTATAATTATAGATATATTTGGACCTTATGCCCTAAAGCTTATGTATGCAAAATCCAGGTCAGGAAACACTAACACTTACTTAACTTGTGAGGCAGATTAGTAAGTCCAAATGATCATTTTAATTTTGGAAAACACTGTTTTCCTTGAACTCACTACGATATACCAATTTTTCTGCTAAACTCAAGTATTGAAAGCTTCAAATGGGCTTAGCCAGTTCATGAACTGAACCAGGTGGGTGCAGTTTGCTGCCAACAGCTTGCCCCTATCTCCTTCTAGGATGCTTGTAACACTGGTGTGTCCTCATCCTTCAGTTCTGAATACTGCCTGCAATCAGATGTCTTGGAAAAGAGCTCTTGGGAGTTTATTACCACATCAATTAACATAGACCTGAGAGTGTGGCTTGCATTGCTTCTAAGACTCTTCAAATAGTTTCTGAACTTCCTTTTATTCTGAAGGTTTAATTCAAGGACTCTTACGACAAATTGCTTTCTTGTATAAAATGAGAAGTTCTACCCTCTCAAGGAGAAGGAGCTCTGTAGGAAGCCATTAGTACAAAAGTTCACACAGCTGGTTTTTAAAAGAGTTGTTTGTCTCAGCTTTTCCACAATATTTTTCATTTGTTGTCAGTGGCAATGGAGCTTATAAAAAGTGAGGAGGGAAAATGAAAGCATTTTCACCTAGAATTGTTCTTCTCATTCAAGAAAGATTAGTTCATTCATACTTTATTATAACAGTCATTCTTCAGCCCCAGCAATTGAGCAAATGCATTGTAAGTTGAGAAGTTGCCTCCTATTGGATCTGTGAACCCCTTGATAATCTTACACTATCTCTGGCAAAAACAGTAAACTCTAGAAGGCAGATGTTACTCAGCTTGAATTGGGTAAAAGCTTATGATTTAAGGCTAAATGACATAAACACTGAAACGAGAAGCAAAGTAGGTAGAGTGAAAAAATGTAGATTTTGAATCTGGATGCCTTGTTGCATCACAAAATAATTGTACTTCAATGCCAAGTCTCATTAATCTGCTTAGATTTCAGTTTTCTCCACTTTTAAGTTTTAAAATACAACCCCTTATAAGTAGGGATTGTAGGACTCTAAAATCACTGTGGATGGTGACTGCAGCCATGAAATCAGAAGATGATTGCTTCTTGGCAGGAAAGCTATGACAAACCTAGACAGTGTGTTGAAAAGCAAAGACATCATTTTGCCAACAAAGGTCCATATAGTCAGTTCAGATAAGTTCAGTTCAGTACCTCATTCATGTCTGAATCTTTGTGACACCATGGACTGCAGCACGCCAGGGTTCCCTATACATCATCAACACCCAAAGCTTGCTCAAACTCCTGTCCATTGAGTCAATGATATCATCAAACCATTTCATCCACTGTCATCCCCTTCTCCTCCTGCCTTCAATCTTTCCCAGCATCAGGGTCTTTTCAAATGAGTCAGTTCTTCCCATCAGGTGGCCAGAGTATTGGAGTTTCAGCTTCAGCATCAGTCCTTCCAATGAATATTCAGGACTGATTTCCTTTAGGATGGACTGGTTGGATCTCCTTGCTGTCCAAGGGACTCTCAAGAGTCTTCTCCAACACCACAGTTCAAAAGCATCAATTCTTCAGTGTTCAGCTTTCTTTATAGTCCAACTCTCACATCCATACATGACTACTGAAAAACCATAGCCTTGACTAGATGGACCTTTGTTGGCAAAGTAATATCTCTGCTTTTTAATATGCTGTCTAGGTTGGTCATAGCTTTTCTTCCAATGAGCAAGTGTCTTTTAATTTCATGGCTGCAGTCACCATCTGCAGTGATTTTGGAGCCAAAAAATATAAAGTCTGCCACTGTTTCCCCATCTATTTGCCATGAAGTGATGGGACCAGATGCCATGATCTTAGTTTTCTGAATGTTGAGTTTTAAACCAACTTTTTCACTCTCCTCTTTCACTTTCATCAAGAGGCTCTTTAGTTCTTTCACTTTCTGCCATTAAAGTGGTGTCATCTGCATATCTGAGGTTATTGATATTTCTCCCAGCAATCTTGATTCCAGCCTGGCATTTCACATGATGTACTCTGCATATAAGTTAAATAGGCAGATGACAATATACAGCCTTGACATACTCCTTTCCTTATTTGGAACCAGTCTGTTATTCCATGTACAGTTTTAACTATTGCTTCTTGACCTGCATACAGATTTCTCAGGAGACAGGTCAGATGGTCTGGTATTCCCATCTTTTTATGAATTTTCCACAGTTTGTTGTGATCCACACAGTCAAAGGCTTTGACGTAGTCAATAAAGCAAAAATAGATTTTTTTCGGGAACTCTCTTGCTTTTTCAATGTTCCAACATATGTTGGCAATTTGATCTCTGGTCCCTTTCCCTTTTCTAAATCCAGCTTGAACATCTGAAACATTCCAAACTAGTCATTAACTGCTTTTGTGATTTTTGCTTAACTGCATTTGAACTCTGGTACAGTTTAGTATTTTTATTTAAATAGACTTGGTATTTCTAGTTGAAAGCATGAATACATAATCAATGAAATTATGGATTTAAGGTGCTAGTAATTTTTTCTAATATACATTGAGTAAACATAAATTTAAAAAATTTTATAAAGTCTATCCCTGGTAGCTTGGACAGTAAAGAATCTGCCTGTAATGCAGAAGACCTTGATTCAATCCCTGGGTCAGGGGGATCCCTTGGAGAGGGACATCCCTACCCACACCAGTATTCTTGCCTGGAGAATTCCATGGACAGAGGAAACTGGTGGGCTACAGTCCATGGGGTCACTAAGAGTTTAGACATGACTAAGTGACTTAGAGAGAGAGAGAGAGATACATATTAACTGGGGAAAAAAACTTGTGTATAAACCAGAACTTCTGAAAATATATTAAAATCTATTCATATTTTTCAAATTTTTAAAAGGCTCTTCTATCTAACATCTATCTATCTCTTCATCTATCATCCATCCATCATCTGTCTGTTCATTATATCTACCTCTCCATTTCTATCAATCTATCCATCTATCCATAGTCTAGTTATCCACTCTCTATCTATCCATTATCTATCAGTTATATATCTTTCTGTGTATGAATCTATCTATCCATTATATCTCTCTATTCATCTATCTACCTCTTCATCTATCCACTATCTATCTATCCATCCACTATTTACCCATTAGCGCTCTCTCTATCCATTATCTATCTATCTATCATCTATCCATTATCTATTATCCACCCAGCCCAAAAAGACATCTTTATATACATGCACATCTATGACTATAGCTCAGAAAGGAGATTCAGAAGATCAGTCTGTGGATGTTTATTTGAAAGGAATAGCACAATCTTCAGTCCTGTTAACAGCATCAAAAGCTGGAAAAGAGTGAGCTGGCTGCCCTCTTCTGAAAGGTGTTCTTTTTCTTCCTGTCATGTTGACCTGATGCATTTCCACCTTACCTAGCCTGACTGTAAACCTTAACTGTTTGAAATCAGAATAATGTGTGCTGGACAGGGCAAGATGGACTTCAACATGGACCTGGGTATGACTCACTTGAGTTCCAGAGATTGTGCTTAAAAAGTCCAATAATTACTTTGTTTTGGGTCCTTCTAACACAGACACTTTATGGTTCTTTAATGGTACTTTAAGTGATCTTTTTATGTTCCCTGTATTTACCTTTTGACAATTTATTATTGAACTTGCTTCCATTATTTTTATTGTTGAACATTTTTGTTTTGAGAACTCTTATCAGATGTAGCAGAAAATTCAATAAAATCCAATTATTTAGCCTTAAAATTCTATTTCCCCCAAAATGTCTGAAAAATATATTTATTGAAAACAAATATCTAAAAGTCACTCTTATCTACAGGGAACTGACTATGTAACCTGGGAATGCTTTTGAATCATTCTAGTCAGGTGAGTTTTGATAGGTATTTTTATTTACTGAAATCCATGTTGTATATCTAGCTGGAATTGCCACCAAAAAAGGGGTAGTTGCTTTTTCCTCCAAATATGTTAGGAAACAATATTTTCATGCTATATGTGCAATGAACAAAAAGGTACATAATAAAGTGTCTTAAAAATATGGCCAAATTATCAACTGAATTTCTAAAAGAAAATTAAGTAAAATTAGGCTTAGAAATTAGAGAAAAGTGTGAACATTAATATATAGAGGGATACACTGAGCATGATGGAGGAATTCAGAAGCAACTGGTTTTAAATTTCCATAAGATGTCTGTGGTATCTGTTAGCCTGCCATCAAGGACATCCATTTGTTCACTAGTTATGCAGAGAACAGTGATGTAGTCTGTGTTCCTGAACAGCTAATGAGACTAATCTTTAATTACATTCTCCCAGAAGTCAACCTTGATGGTTTTTTCTCTGGATTGTCCCAGACTTCCTTGGTAGGTTCCAATGAAAGCAAATCTAAAATCACTCTCAAGAGTATCTTTTACTGACACTCTACTACTTGCTTTTCTGACTTTAAATATTCATACTTGTATCAGATGTTTTCTTGGTAAAGTGATAGATGGAGATAAATATGAATAAAGTGTTTTTGATCAATACTGGTTAATTAACTGAGAAATCTTTTTAGATTCTGCTTCATTCTGGGTGAGAAATAAATGCTCTATGAGGAAAAATAAAGCAATAATTGAATGATATCTGGACTATATTCCTTAAAAACCTTATCTATCTAGTTACATTTATTTATTTAGTATAAACCATGTGGATCTTTCAAGACTAAAGAAGCTTAATATGGAGCTTTCACTGTTACGCAGTTTGTAGAAGCAATAGAACCATGTTTAGAAAAGTATTTTAGAACATTCTTGCTATTATAGCATATCCATTATTGAAACCAGTCACTTGAATTATAGAGCACTGTAGGAAAGGCAGGCTGACATGGTGACAACTGCACAGGATTTGAAAACAACCCATTCATCATTACATCTTGGATGTTTCCCTTGAGGGTTGAGTGATCTAGGGCTAGATCACTTAGTCTCTTGAGCTTTAGCTTCTTCTCTGGAAAACTGGGATTAGAAATAATAAGTTTTTAGTGCTTGGATGTATCAGGTGGGATACCAGAAGGAAATAGATGATCCATTCCAATGGTAGCTGCAGGTGGCTCAGTGAAGGATCTATTTTCTGAACTTCGGGCAGGGGAATCAATGGGGGTGCTGAGATGCCTGGAGTGTGGCAGTGGCTCTAAGCCTCTGCCTAAATGTCTGGCCAGGACCTGTGGGCCTTGACTGAGGAATGTTGCTTCTGCCAGATGATAGTGAGCGAAAGAGAGAAGAAAGGAGAGAGAATCTTCCCTCTCTCTACTAAGCTCACAATGGCACATGAGCCTGAGTGATGCACTTCCCGGTGTCCTGGGGCTCAGCGCACAACAGAGAAAGGCAGAGTGGATGCAGGGTGATGCCAACTGAGAATAGATACCAATCTCACTGAACTATAGAGAGGGTATTACACATCCATTCCCTAACAGGAAGGACAAGACAGTCTCCTAACCCCTATGCCTTTGATGCAGCATAAACTTTCTTCAAATCTTTAATAAATCTCATATATGTACATTGATCTCATACAGTATATTGTATCTCCAGTGAAAATCAAATATGATTATCATATTTGACTTAATGCAAGAACAGTGATTAAAAAAAAAAAAACTGTAAGACAAAAAATAGGACCAGAGAAATGGAGTAGGACACAAGACATGTAAAGATTCAGAAAAAGTTTTGGAAGAACATGGTTTGGATTTTCTGCAAACAGTGAAAGGCAGGTTTCTTGGGACAGCCACATCTTAGTTGTAGAACACATTTGCTATCCAGACTGTAAACAAATAAGAGCTATTGTTAAATATGTATTTGAGGGTACTAAATTATTCTATAGTTTTGTGAAAGAATGAAGAAATAAGTGCTGTTTCAGCCTCTTCAGGGACCCACAGTCCCTGCCCTCTGTCATTGTCATGAAGAGTTAGCAAAAAAAGGAATGACACTAATTAAAATCCTCTAATACTGCAGGTGGGTGGAGGACACTAACCTCTAGCTTGCAGGACAGTAACACGGTCTCAGGTTAGACACGTGGAAAGCCAAACTAGAGCAACAGCAAGAGGCCAGCTGCATGTAACAGGCCAGCGTCCTGTGACAAGCACAGCACTGCTCGGCACGGGGGAGTCTGAGGTTCTCCCTTCCTTGGGAGCGGGGATGGTGGCCAGCCAGTCTCATGGATGCTGATAGCAGATACAAGACTCAGGTGAGGCACAGGAGACTGAACTCTGTCATTCAGGACATGACCAGCAGTGTCATGTGTATCAGTTTTCTAGGCCTCTACACTCATGGGTATGATATGAATGGGCCACGTGGATGTCAACTCACACTAATTTGTGTTGAACTTGAGAACACCCTTGTCTTATAATAGGCAGATGCATGCTCAGCCTTTGTTCCAGAAGGATATACTGTCTCTGTCTTCCAAGGCCATTCACTACACAAGCATCCATGATGGCTTATGCCAAAAAAGGACAGTCAGTGCTTCACTAATGAGCTATGTAGAAACACAAGAAATTCGTGGAGGCCTGTGTCTCAATACAGTTGACATGGTCCATGGTGAAGTACAGTTGTGTGAGACTACCAGTGTGTCATAACCACAACCTATCATCTGATACATGTAGACATTAATATCAACACAGGGCATGGGAAACAATTATCTATAATTTTCTATTGGTTTTATAGGATATAGATATTATTAACATATTTTACAGATGCAAAATGAAAGAAAAAAAAAGACTAATAGGATGGAATCACTGACTTATTAACAGATGACTACCTCTGTCTTGGTTAAGGAGGTATTCTGGAGAAAATTATGGGGTCTGTAAGGCTTTGGCCAAAATCCCAATTCAGTTTTCTGAAAAACTGTGGTGGATTCAGACAGTACCTCTTTTTCTTGCCACCTGCACAGTTTTCCTAAGACCTATGGTCCATTCGAAACTGGAGTCAAACAAGTCATATCAGACCTTCAGAGAGAGAAGCTCAAAAGTTAAAAGATTCCAGATTGAACCACAGAGCAAATACTAAATGGACATAACCCTGAGAAGGTGATGTCTTTTGAAGACAATGGCTTCTATTCCAAGTGTTACCAACTTGCCAGAAAGCTCTTTGAGATTCTCATACTTGTTTAGAAAATTGCATTAGTTGCTAACTCCAGGAAAATTCACTTAAAGAATCAAATGAATGACTTCTGTTGAAAAAATGAAACCTCTAGTACACTAAGCCCACATTTTTAGATGGCAAGATTTGGGACTGCTCACTCACATAATGAGTTTTTACACTTGTGACAGTTCTTGACCATCACTCTATATTTCTCCTTCAAAACTGAGGCATCAAGTCATTTATCACTTTTCCTCCCATTTTCAGCTAATTTTCATAGTAGAAATTGCTTCCTTGATTAGCCTACCAGCTTAGTCCCTCTAGACATTCGGTTTAAAAACACTGCCTTAACCTGTTTGCTTGTGACTCTGGTTCTGCAACCTGATCTATGTGGTCGAGATCAGGCCCAGCCTCAACTTCCTGCTGGAGAAGGTGATGAGCCCTCCCAGGCTTCCACCCTAAGTGATGGGACTGAGGTTCTTTACTGGGGATAGAGAAGGTGCAGCTGGGTCTGCAGTTCTGTTGAAGAAGCAAGGTTCATATTAGTTCAAATCTAGTGCTCTTGGATTTCTATCATTTTGTAAAAGTACTGGTATCACAAAGAAGAAAATACCCTTCCCAGCTCAGATTCACTGTTTAACCACTGGAAGAACATCTTAAGACTCCTTTTGACATGATTGGTGTTATTTGATCTTGTCTTTCCAAGTTTTCCCACACCTTTACTGTAATAATAGCCACAGTTCTATCAGCAGCATTCTGCTGCATCCCTGGCTGCGTGGGTACTTGGGACAGAGAGTAGACTCCTTCACCAGCTGTCTACCCATGTCACAACTGTCACTGGCGCTGAGCCTGTGAGCCACTCAGGGCATATTAGACTGATTTTGGTACCCTTGGTTCAAGAAATGCTTGTCCATATCAAAGTACCCTTCTCTAATCTGCCCCAACATGTCAATGGTACCCAGTGGATTCTAAATCTCTAGCACAGAAGGTAAATCTAACTGGAATACTATGTGCAACAATTTAGAGATGAAGTTAGCAGTATTGCCTTCAGAGTAGCTGCCACCAACCCAAGGCAAAGAAGAAAAGCTACATTGCTATGACTACATTGTGCCAGCTAGTGAAGCTTAAAATAATCCTTAGATAAGACAAGGCAAGGTAATCAGGGAAATGTGGCCCTGTTAAGAATTCAAGATTTTAATGCAAAATCAAATAAATCTCTTTAATCTGAGTTTTACAAAACTAATTTTCAGGGCGAAAGGCCCACATGGGATAGGTGGGAAGGGGGCGGTCAGAATTACTACTCAAGACCATGAGGGATGGGATGGGGAGGGAGCTGGGAGGGGGGATCGGGATGGGGAGCACATGTAAATCCATGGCTGATTCATGTCAATGTATGGCAAAAACCACTACAATATTGTAAAGTAGTTAGCCTCCAACTAATAAAAAAAAAAAAAAAAGAATTATTACTCAAGACCAGAAGGTGACAGCAGTGAGATGGTATTGGAGCTCTCCTTCGTGTCTTTTCCCAAAGGGTAGGGAGAGAGTGATCCGTCCAGAGCAAAGTCTGGGTCTATAATCGTGGTGTGGAAGACACCAGAGCCCCGGCCATCAGGGAGCTTTATGTACTAAACTGGAAGTGTGAGGACTCATTGCAGAAGTGGCAACAGAAAATGTTAGACTCTGTGTCCCACGGCCAGTAGTCAAGTGGAGTATGCCACTCTGAAGCATTCTGCTGCTGAGGCCTATGATTGGTAGCTGAATTAAACCCCAAATAAGGAATGTTGCTTCTAAAATGCCTTTAAATGCAGGTCTTTCCTTATTGACTATTTGGCAGATGGGGCTATGATTGATAGTTAACAAACAATTTAAAATCATCTTTCCTTCAGTTCAGCTCAGTTCAGATCAGTCACTCAGTCGTGTCCGACTCTTTGCGACCCCATGAATCGCAGCACGCCAGACCTCCCTGTTCATCACCAACTCCCGGAGTTTACTCAAACTCATGTCCATCGAGTCGGTGATGCCATCCAACCATCTCATTCTCTGTCGTCATCTTCTCCTCCTGCCCCCAATCCCTCCCAGCATCAGGGTCTTTTCTAATGAGTCAACTTTTCGCATGAGATGGCCAAAGTATTGGAGTTTCAGCTTCAGCATCAGTCCTTCCAGTGAACACCCAGGACTGATCTCCTTTAGGATGGACTGGTTGGATCTCCTTGCAATCCAAGGGACTCTCAAGAGTCTTCTCCAACACCACAGTTCAAAAGCATCAATTTTTCGGCACTCAGCTTTCCTCACAGTCCAACTCTCACATCCATACATGACCCCTGGAAAAACCATAGCCTTGACCAGACAGACCTTTGTTGTCAGATGTAATGTCTCTGCTTTTTAATATGTTATCTAGGTTGGTCATAACTTTACTTCCAAGGAGTAAGCATCTTTTAATTTCATGGCTGCAGTCACCATCTGCAGTGATTTTGGAGCCCAAAAAATAAAGTCTGACACTGTTTCCACTGTCTCCCCATTCAGTTCAGTTCAGTTCAGTTCATTTCAGTCTCTCAGTCGTCTGACTCTTTGCGACCCCATGGACTGCAGTACTCCAGGCCTCCCTGTCCATCACCAACTCCCAGAGTTTACTCAAACTCATGCTCATTGAGTCGGTGATGCCATCCAACCATCTCATCCTCTGTCATCCCCTTCTCCTCCCACCTTCAATCTTTCCCAGCATCAGGGTCTTTTCAAATGAGTCAGTTCTTCCCATCAGGTGGCCAAAGTATTGGAGTTTCAGCTTCAGCATCAGTCCTTCCAATGAATATTCAGTACTGATTTCCTTTAGGATGGACTGGTTGGATCTCCTTGCAGTCCAAGGGACTCTCAAGAGTCTTCTCCAACACCACAGTTCAAAAGCATCAGTGCTTTGGTGCTCACTTTACTTTATAATCCAACTCTCACATCCATACATGACTCCTGGAAAAACCATAGCTTTGGCTAGACGGATCGTTGTCAGCAAAGTAATCTCTCTGCTTTTCAATATGCTGTCTAGGTTGGTCATCCTAAAGGAAATAAGTCCTAATATTCATTGGAAGGACTGATGCTGAAGCTGAAACTCCAATACTTTGGCCACCTGATTCAAACAGCTAACTCATTTGAAAAGTACCTGATGCTGGGAATGATTGAAGTTGGAAGGAGAAGGGGATGGCAGAGGATGGGATGGTTGGATGGCATCACCGATTCAATGGGCATGAGTTTGAGTAAACTCTGGAGTTAGTGATGGACAGGGAGGCTTGGTGTGCTGCAGTCCATGGCGTCGCAAAGAGTCAGACACGACTGAGAGACTGAATTGAACTGAACTGAGGTTGGTCAGAGATTTTTTTTCCTAAGGAGCAAGTGTCTTTTAATTTTTCATGGCTGCAGTCACTATCTGCAGTGATTTTGGAGCCCCCAAAAATAAAGTCTCTCACTGTTTCCATTGTTTCCCCATCTATTTGCCATGAAGTGATGGGACCAGATGCCATGATCTTAGTTTTTTGAATGCTGAGTTTTAAGCCAACTTTTTCACTCTCCTCTTTCACTTTCCATCAAGAGGCTCTTTAGTTCCTCTTCACTTTCTGCCATAAGGGTGGTGTCATCTGCATATCTGAGGTTATTGATATTTCTCCCAGCAATCTTGATTCCAGCTTGTGCTTCATCCAGCCTGGCATTTCACATGATATACTCTGCATATAAGTTAAATAAGCAGGGTGACAATATACAGCCTTGACATACTCCTTTCCCAATTTGGAACCAGTCCGTTGTTCCATGTCTGGTTCTAACTGTTGCTTCTTGACCTGCATACAGATTTCTCAGGAGGCAGGTAAGGTGGTCTGGTATTCCCATCTCAAAGAGTTTTCTGCAGTTTGCTGTGATCCACAAAGTCAAAGAGTTTTCTGTAGTCAATGAAGCAGAAAGTGAAAGTGAATGTCCTTCATTGGTTTCCGACTCTTTGCCACCCCATGGACTATACTGTCCATAAAATTCTCCAGACTAGAATACTGGAGTGGGTAGACTTTTCCTTCTCCAGGGGATCTTCCCAACCCAGAGACTGATCCTAGGTCTCCCATATTGCAGGCTGATTCTTTACCAGCTGAGCCCCAAGGGAAACCCAAAAATGCTGGAGTGGGTAGCCTATCTTTTCTCCAGGGGATCATCCTGACCCAGGAATTGAACTGGTGTCTCCTGCACTGCAGGCAGATTCTTTACCAACCAAGCTATCAAAGAAGCCCAATGAAGCAAAAGTAGATGTTTTCTCTGGAATTCTCTTGCTTTGTCAATGATCCAGTGGATGTTGGCAACTTGATCTCTGGATGGTCTGCCTTTTATAAATCCAGCTTGAACATTTGGAAGTTCTCAGTTCATGTACTGTTGAAGTCTAGCTTGGAGAATTTTGAGCATTACTTTGCTAGCATGTGAGATGAGTGCAATTGTGCAGTAGTTTGAATATTCTTTGGCATTGCCTTTCTTTGGGACTGGAATGAAAACTGACATTTTCCAGTCCTGTGGCCACTGCTGAGTTTTCCAAATTTGCTGGCATATTGAGTGCAGCACTTTAACAGCATCATCTTTTAGTTAACAATTCAAAAGTCTATATATGTAAAAATGTCCAAGGTAAAAATGAATTAACATTTTACTGATTTGTATAGAAAGAATGTGGTCAAAAATCATGTGCAGCATTTAGGGGAAGAAAAATGAATAACTGTTGATGATATTTTTCTAACAAGTACAAACAGAAAAGCAAAGTTTATATAAAATCATAGGGGAAAAAATCAGCTCATTATATTCTATATGACAAATGTATATATATATATGTGTGTGTGTGTATCAACTAAATATATCTCCTGTTATTTGAAAAGTGTTTCTGAATTTGAATTTTTTTAATCAAAGATAATTTACAATGCTGTGTTATTTCAAATGTACAGCAGTTATTCAGCAATATATATATATATATATATATATATATATATTTATATATATACACACACACACACATATATATTCTTTTCCAGATTCTTTTTCATTATAAACTATTAAAATATTAAAACATATTCAGCATAGCTCCCTATGCTATAGAGTAGGTCTTTTTTGTTTATATATATATATATATATAAAATATATATATATATTTTGTTTATATATATTATATATACATATACTAGTGGGAATATCTTAGTCCCAAACTCCTAATTTATTCCTCCACTCTTTCCCTTGTTAATCCTAAATTTGTTTTCTGTCTGCAAGTCTGTTTCTGTTTTTTAAATAAGTTCATTTGTATCATATTTTTAGATTCCACATGTGATATGTTATTTTTCTTTCTCTGTCTGACTTACTTCACTTATTTATTTTCTTTAATGGACAGTAAATCATAATTATTATCACTGAACTTACAATCAATAAGTCAGTTCAGTTCAGTTCACGCACTCAGTTTTGTCCAACTGTTTACCACTTCATGGACTACAGCCATCCAGGCCTCCCTGTCCATCACCAACTCCCAGAGTTTACTCAAACTCATGTCCATTGAGTCAGTGATGCCATCCAGCCATTTAATTCTCTGTCATCCCCTTCTCCTCCCACCTTCACTATTTCCCAGCATCAGGGTCTTTTCTAAGCAGTCAGTTCTTCGCATCAGGTGGCCAAAGTATTGGAGTTTCAGCTTCAGCATCAGTCCTTCCAATGAATATTCAGGACTGATTTCCTTTAGGATGGACTAGTTTGATCTCCTTGCTGTCCAAGGGACTCTCAAGAGTCTTCTCCAACACCACAGTTCAAAAGCATCAATTCTTCAGTGTTCAGCTTTCTTTATAGTCCAACTCTCACATCCATACATGACTACTGGAAAAACCATAGCCTTGACTAGATGGACCTTTGTTGGCAAAGTAATGTCTCTGCTTTTTAATATGCTGTCTAGGTTGGTCATAACTTTTCTTCCAAGGAGCAAGTGTCTTTTAATTTCATGGCTGCAGTTACCATCTGCAGTGATTCTGGAGTCCAAAAATATAAAGTCTGTCACTATTTCTGGTGTTTCCCCATCTATTTGCCATAAAGTGATGGAACCAGATACCATGATCTTAATTTTCTGAATGTTGAGTTTAGTTTTGGTTCACTGATTCCTAAAATGTCGATGTTCACTCTTGCCATCTCCTGTTTGACCACTTCCAATTTACCTTGATTCATGGACCTAACATTCCAGGTTCCTATGCAATATTGCTCTTTACAGCATCGGACCTTGCTTCCATCACCAGTCACATCCACAACTGGGTGTTGTTTTTGCTTTGGCTCCATCTCTTCATTCTTTCTGAAGTTATTTCTCCACTGATCTCCTAGTAGCATATTGGGCACTTACCAACCTGGGGAATTCATCTTTCAGTGTTCTATCTTTTTTGCTTTTTCATACTGTTAATGGGGTTCTCAAGGCAAGAATACTGAAGTGGTTTGCCATTCCCTTCTCCAGTGGACCACGTTTTGTCAGAACTTTCCACCATGACCCATTCATCTTGGGTGGCCCTACACGGCATGGTTCATAGTTTCATTGAGTTAGACAAAGCTGTGGTCCATGTGATCAGTTTGATTAGTTTTCTGTGATTGTGGTTTTCATTCTGTCTGCCCTCTGATGAATAAGGATAAGAGGCTTATGGAAACTTCCTGATGGGAGAGACTGAGGGGAAACTGGGTCTTGTTCTGATGGGTGGGGCCCTTGTTCAGTAAATCTTTAATCAATTTTCTGTTGATGGGCGGGGCTGTGTTTCCTCCCTGTTATTGACCTGAGGCCAAACTATGGTGGAGATAATGAAGATAATGGCGACCTCCTTCAAAAGGTCCCATGCACACACTGCTACACTCAGTGCCCCCAACCCTGCAGCAGGCCACCACTGACCCACACCTCCACTGGAGACTCCTGGACACTCATGGGCAAGTCTGGGTCAGTCTCTTGTGGGGTCACTGCTCCTTTCTCCTGGTTCTGGTGCACACAAGCTTCTGTTTGTGCCCTCCAAGAGTCTGTTTCCCCAGTCCTGTGTAAGTTCTGGCAGCTCTATGGTGGGGTTAATGGCGACCTCCTCCAAGAGGGCTTATGCCATACCCAGGTCTACTGCACCCAGAGCCCCTGCCCCTGCAGCAGTCCACTGCTGACCCGTACCTCCACAGGAGACACTCAAACACAGTTCTGTCTCAGTCTCTGTGGGGTCTCTGGGTCCTGGTGTGCACAAGGTTTGTTTGAGCCCTCTGAGTGTCTCTGGCAGGAATGGGGTTTGATTCTAAACATGATTTCGCCCCTCCTACCATCTTGCTGGGGCTTCTCCTTTGCCCTTGGACATGGGGTATCTCCTCAAAGTCACTCCAGCACCATGCAGCTGCTGCTCCACCACAAGTAAATAATTTTTTAAAATATGGCATATATCTCTTGGCATAGGAAGGGAATAAAGATGTATGATAAATATAAACAAGAATATATTTACATAAATATATTATATAATATATTAATATAAATATAAACAAGAATAAATATAAACAAGAAAGATGTCTGATAAATATAAACCTTAAGAATACTACTTATTTATGAACACATTAAATGGCTAACAGTTAACAAAAGTTCTTCTCATGGTAAAGTTGTCTTTGTTTAGGATAATGTGTTTATAAGTTGCCTGGACTAGATGATGAGATCTTTATTGTATGGATTTACAGAAGATAAACAAGCCAAAAACAGAATTAAACTGCTCAACTTCTGAAAAAACAAATGACATAGAGACAGAGAAACTCAAGAGAGGGAAATGTAAGTGTAGACTAAGATTTTTAACTGCCAAATCAGTAAACAAAGGATGCTGGAACATAGTCATTAATCACTCAGCTGTTCCCAATGGTGTACACTGAGATAACTCAGAGTGTGGAAACAGAGGATATACACCCCAGATAGCTAAGATGCATATCAAAACAACTGTTTTGATGAGCCCAGACTCTTAGAACTCCCCATACATAGAAAAGTGCTAAATTCCTTAACTGAAGATATCTGTGTGTGTGTTTGTGTGTGCATACTAAGTCACTTCAGTCATGTCTGACTCTTTGTGACTCTATGGACTGTGGACTATAGCTCACCAGGCTCCTCTGTCCATGGGATTGTCCAGGAAAGAATAAATACAGTGGGTTTCCTTGTCCTCTTCCACTGGATCTTCCTGATGCAGGGATCGAACTCATGTCTCTATGTCTCCTGCACTGGCAGATGGGATCTTTACCACTAACACCACCTGGGAAGATCCTGGGAAGATCCAAGATACCTGATTTTCTTTAAATATCTGTAATCTTTTGATGTTTCAACTACCTGGTTTTTGTTGCAAAACCCCCTATATATCTTGTCTCCTCTCTGTGGAGCAGTCCCTCAGAGTTACTTGAGAAGCTATGTCCTGGGTTTGAGTCCTCAGCCTGTCTGCAGAACAAAACACAGTTGGCAATTTTTAGATGGTGCTTTTATTTCCCAGTAGACATAACAGAGAACACTTATGAGGGACTAGTACATTCTTCATGCCCTGCACGCCCATAAATATTTGCTGAAATTTGGGAGAGAGGTCTGTGTCCTGTATCCTCAGATTCCACTGAAAGCAGAACCTGAAACATGGCTTTTGACACAATAGTTGGGAAGTGATTCCTGGGAATGGAATTAAAGGGGGGAATGAGACAAGAAAGGGAAAACCTGATAAAGGAGCATTATAAGCTATGGCAAATGACACTTACTTCCTTTGGGGGCCTCCTGAGAAGCCCATGCATTCCTTACAGTTTTTCACCAAAGACCATAAAGCTAAGTAAATGGCCCAGCAAGTTCTGTTTCCCTTGGTGGGCACCCATCTCCTGCACTCTGGGTTCTGCTGATGAGCTGGGTGGCTTGTCCCTGTTGTGGGGAGAGCCACTAGAAAATAAAACAGACACTTTGTGACAGAGGTAAGAGGCTGTAATGTGCCTGGACCAGCCCAAAACAGCTGTGCTGAGACCTGGTGGATCAAGGAGATGGGGTGGGGGGGGGCGGGGAGGCAGCGTAAAGCACTCACCTGCTATGTGCTATATCTTCACATTTACTTTTATGCTAATTTGTATAGGCTTTTACTCATTGCAAACATAAAGTTTGTGATAGGAGCACCACCTAATTTAAATATTGATCCTCTATATTTATTTGCAACTTTCAATCAACACATTTCAGAGATTATTTTCTATTTTTATGCTATTTAAGTATCTAACCAGATAATTCTCTATCTTTAAAGGAAATATGCTTATCTCTTCACTTCAAGAATAAATTGCTTTGATATTTTACTTTTAAAGGATGATCAAAGACAAAATCCACAAATAGAATTTGTTTAGTATGGAAAACAGTCTCTGTTCTTAAAATATTAAGAATAAAATATTCAGAGGGTAATAGTCTGAATTAATGACATTACAGTTATATCCATAGTGCCTCTTATCTCCTAAGAATGTTGACAGATAGAACGTCTTGGTGATTCTTGTTTTAATAATCACTGCTTCAGTTAGTATATCAAATGATATGCAAAGCCGCTTTAAAATATTTGAAATTTTTATGTAGGTTAATATCTTTTATTCTATTGAAATATTAATGCTTATGAAGTATTTATAGTATTTTTAAAAGGAGCACACATACAAACGAGTGGGTTTACTTTGCTTTCCAACTTGGTGAGACCTGACAATAATGAAAGTCATATATTGTGTGAGCTAAATAGATTTTTTTCTAGAATCCCCAATTGCCTTTTGACAATTTATTTCATACTGTCACTAGTATATATTTCCAAATTGAATTATGAGGTATTTTCTGTAACACACAAATTATGGGAGTTTCTCCATTTGATCTGCCTCTCAGTGTTACCGTCTCACTGTAAATCAGGGTAACTTGACATCTCTGCCTTGGAAAAATCAGCACTGATTTAATAATGTTAGAGTCCAAATAAATTGATAAAGATTAACCTTTACTTTGATATCATTGAGATGCCTGTTCCAAAATGTTTTCCTTTGTTTTCTAGATAGAACTAATTCTTACAATATATGCTTAGACTAGATAGACTAATAACTTTTTTGTTAATCAAATATCTGTATGAAACATGTGTAACATTTCATAATGTTTATAGTACAGTTTTCATTTCTGTAAAATTCTATATCAATTTGAAATTATAGTTAGTAAGGATTTTATAGGATAAAAAACAAAAATATTTAAATTTTTTAAAAGTCTAGAAAATTCCAGAAAGGTGATTATACCCTAAAATTAAAAGATATAATGAAAAGACAATAGGTGTGATAAAAAGAAGTGTCTGAGGAGAGAACCTAAGAAAACTACTAGAAAAGCATATAGAAAAATAATGAGCAGTAAAGATCTAATATTATAATATGTTCACAATAAACTTTATTTTGCCAATAAAAACAAATAACAGAAATGAAATTAGCTATATTTTTATTCAATTGCATTTGGTTTTTCAATGTCCAATAATTTATATATACAGTTGACCCTTGAACAATATGAGGGCTAATCCAAGTATGATTTGGACCATGTAGTACTCTAATGTTTACTATTGAAAATATCCATATATAAATGAAACCACACAGTTCAAACCACTTTGTTCAAGGAACAACTGTTAGAAAAAGGAAGCACTGTCTCCTAATACTCCACTTTAAAAGAGTGTGTGAATCTTTGCCCAAACTGGGGGGCATGTATCGGGTGGACTGACTAAATATTGACTATATGATGTATACAAAATGAACTTTGGGGAAGTCTGGTTAATCTCTTAAATATAAAGCTAGCAAGGTATATATAGAAATGACAATTATCCAAGCTAGAGTAAATAGAATACTAGTAGGTAAGAAAGATCTAAATATTCACCACCCCACCTCTCTTAGAGCAGTTAAATCTGAGATGATTGCCATCACCTTTAGAGTATTAATTTGGTGTGGACTAATACTTGTAGCATATTAAGAAGCAGAGACATTACTTTGCCAACAAAGGTCTGTCTAGTCAAAGCTATGGTTTTTCCAGGAGTGAAAATGTATGTGGATGTGAGAGTTGGATCATAGAGAAAGCTGAGCACCGAAGAATTGATGCTTTTGAACTGTGGTGTTGGAGAAGACTCTTGAGAGTCCCTTGGACTGCAAGGAGATCCAACCAGTCCATCCTAAAGGAGATCAGTCCTGAATATTCTTTGGAAGGACTGATGCTGAAGCTGAAGCTCCAATACTTTGGCCACCTGATGCGAAGAACTGACTCATTAGAAAAGACCCTGATGCTGGGAAAGATTGAAGGCAGGAGGAGAAGGGGGTGACAGAGAATGAGATGGCTGGATGGCATCACCAACTTGATGGACATGAGTTTGAGCAAGCTCCGGGAGTTGGTGATGGACAGGGAGGCCTGGCGTGCTGCAGTCCGTGGGGTCACAAAGAGTCGAACATGACTGAGTGACTGAACTGAACTGACACATGTAGCATGACATAAAATGTACTTTAAATGACCTCCAAAGAACTTGAAGGCAAGGACCGGTAACAGTCCCATGGTCCTGTGGTTTATAGAAGCAATACACATGTACAGAAAGAGAAAATAAGCAGTAATTTTGGCTATGATCCTTTAAAACTTGACAAAAGTGAATGCTTTACACTGTGGTTGCTGAGTGACAGCTGAGCTAATCCTCATAGATGGCAACTCAGTTGAACTTCACATAGGGTTTGGTAGCAACAGGTCTTTGTTTAATTAATAATGGTTAATTTTCTAAGCCTTGGGTGATTCTTTTTTTAGGGCTTCTCAGATGGTCCAGTGGTAAAGAATCTGCCTGCCAATGCAGGAGACAGGGTTTGATCCCTGGGTCAGAAAGATCCCCTGGAGAAGGAAATGGCAACCCACTCCAGTATTCTTGCCTGGAGAATCCCATGAAGAGAGGAGACTGGAAGGCTGTAGTCCATGGGGTTGCAAAGAGATGTGAATGAGTGACTGAGTGCAAATCTTGTTTTAGGCACAATTGTGATGGGTTTTCCAGTAGTCATATATGAACGTGACTAAAAGAAAGTATTTTAGTTGGACTAAAAGAAAGCTGAGCACAGAAGAATTGATGCTTTTGAACTGTGGCGTTGGAGAAGACTCTTGAGAGTCTCTTGGACTGCAAGGAGATCCAACCAGTCAACCCTAAAGGAAATCAGTCCTGAATATTCATTGGAAAGACTGATGCTGAAGCCTGAAGCTCCAATACTTTGGCCACCTGATGTGGAGCACTGACTCCTTAGAAAAGACTCTGATGCTGGAAAAGACTGAAGGCAGGAGGAGAAGGGATTGACAGAGAATTAGATGGTTGGATGGCATCACTAACTAAATGGACATGAATTTGAACAAACTCTGGAAGTTGGTGATGGTAGGGAAGCCTGGCATGCTGCAGTCCATGGGTCACAAAGAGTTGGACACGACTGAGCAACTGAACTGAACTGAACGTGATGGGAAGGAAGATGGTGTGGAGCACAGAGAAGGGTGCTGATGTCTAGAGAGTTGCTGAAGTGCAAGGCCTTTGTAGAAGACACAAGTTATGGAGAGTTTTGAAAGGAAGGAGAACTTTAATGTCAGCACCAAACTGTCATTCATTTCAGAAGGAGAAATTCAATGTGCAATGTCTCAGGAGGTTAAGAAGGTGATGTGTGGAAATTGAGACTCGCATAAAAAATTCAAATAGATAAGAGGGAGACTAAAAATGGATGCTAAAAGCCCATGATAGATTATTTAAGTATCATAGAGGACATTATTTACCTATGAATAAAATTGTCAGTGCTGAAATATTCAAATTTATGGAAGAAGAAAATGATTCTTTAACTGTGTAGAAAAGTTTAGTTATACAAGAAAGTAATTATTAAGAATATGTGTACATGAGATTTAATTTTAAACAGAATCAGTGGAAGGAAGTTTATTTTCCCCCACAGGTATTCTCAAGGAGAGTGTTGGCCCACTGCATGGCACAAGCACAAGATCTCGGGAAGTACTATCTAAAGATTAAATGTGCAGAAGCAAGGGGCTGCTGGAAGACAGGTAAAGGTTAGGAACTGTGAAAAAATACACATTTTAGATTTTGTTTGATTTTAAGAGACTTTGGAGAATTCAAGTGGATATGTGGAAAAAATGAAGGCACTTCTAATGAAGATCATACCTTTTATATTTTGAAAATATTGTTTGCTCAGTTACAAATGTGTATGTATGTGTCAGTCATTTAGTTGTGTCTAACTCTTTGAGACTCCATGGAGCCCACCAGACTCCTCTGTCCATGGAATTCTCCAGGCAGGAATATTGGAGTGGGTTGCCATTCACTTCTCTACGGGAAAATTATGTGTCAACTTAAGAATATTTTTTATTATATATTTTGTATGAAATACTACTTTTCTTTCTTAATGATGTTTCTTTTGCATTGTTAGGTCATTAAATTGCCAAAACTGATAATTACATAACCAGTGTTTTGGCCACAATAAGGCCAAAAGATGCTATCACTGATAATAGCAGTAGCTATCTTTTGCTTAGTGTTTATTCTGTCTACAGACTTGTTTTTAATTTTTTTCTTTATATCATTTAATTCATAGGGAAAACACACAAAACACTTTCTTGTTATTGTTGTTTAGTCTCTCAGTCACATCTGACTCAATTGCAACCCCATGAACTGTAGCCTTCCAAGTTCCTCTGTCCATGGGATTTCCCAAACATTTACTGAAGTTTAGACTATTGCTTTAAAATGCTCAAGAAGCACCTTCTGGTTCAAGAGTACAACCTATGTCAGAAACCAAGACCATGCTCCAATTTCTGCATTACACTGCTCTGAGTTAGGACATATTATCAAGACCTCTCTTTTTTTTTTTTTTTTTTTTTTTTTTTCATTTATTTTTATTAGTTGGAGGCTAATTATTTTACATCATTGCAGTGGTTTTTGTCATACATTGAAATGAATTAGCCATGGATTTACATGTATTCCCCATCCCGGTCCCCCCAAAACCTCTCTTATTGTCACTCAATGTGATTAAAACAAAATTTTAATATATTTATCATTAATGTAGATAACACATGCAATGCATTGTCTTGGAGTAGGGCATCAGCAACTGGGACAGATTTGGCACACTGCCTGATTTATATGGTCTGTCTGTGAGCTAAACATGGTGTGTATATTTTGTAGTCTTTAAGGGAAAAAATAATAGGTAACGTGAAAAGTTTATGAAATTCAAACTAAATCAAGTTTTATTGGAACAGCAACATCTACACATCCATTTGTTTACATATTGTGTATGGCTGCCTTAACATTATGTGATGGTCTGTTTCATGTGCTAAATTCATTAGGCTATAGTATTCAGTTGTTTAATCTAACATTAATCTAAGTATTTTGAAGATGTGGTCCATATTTACAGCCAACTGACATCAAGGAAAGGAGACGAACCTCAACAATGAGGGTGGGGCTCCCCTATCAGTGGAGGCCTTTAGAGCAATACTGAGGTTTTCTGGAAAATAAGAAGACTGTAATATCAATTCTCTCCCAACTTTCCAGTCTGCCAGTCTGCCCTAAAAATTTTAAATTAAAGACTGCAGCAAAAAAATAAATAATTAAAATTATTTAAAAAGTTACATCTGCAGTTATTGATCAAATGCTTGTTATTTTCTGTGTTCAGTGCCTATATTTTTATGCTCTATTTCACATAACTCTGTTGGATATATAAAAAAAAAAATGTTCTGAGGACAACATTGAACCAGCAGGGATACTGAGTAGCCAGAGTTAGGGAAGTATCCAGGTTAGAAGGTGGATTTGATTCAATAAAAGACACTTATCTATTCACCATAAAAATAAGAGAGAGGAAGATGGCGCCAGGAGTACAGTACTATGCTACATTTGCATCACTTATTGTACAATTTCTGTAATTACACCTCAATTAGAAAGAGTCTGTGAAAGATTATAATGTTCCCTAAGTACTGTGATACAACAAAACATCCTGAATACAAAACCTTTGAACACTAGGCATTGAAGAATCTCTTTCTATATTCTAACCATTCTTAGTTCTCATTTTTTTTTTTTTGATGGGATCAGATTCTCTTTTTTAATTGGAGAAAAATTGCTTTGCAATGTTGTGCTGTTTCTGCTCTGCCGCATTGTGAATCAGCCATAAGTGTACATATATCCCCACCTCTTTTGTTTCCCCTACCCTGCCTACACCCTCCTCACTCATTCCACCTATCTAGATCACCACAGAGCTGAGATCCTGTTACATAGCAGCTTTCCACTAGTTATCTATAATTACTTTTACACGCAGTAGTGTATATATGTCAAAGCTATTTTCTCCATCTGTCCGACTATCTCCTCCTATTGTGTCCTAAGTCCATTCTCTATATCTACATCTCCATTCTTCCCCTTCAAATAGGTTCATCAATACCATTACCCGAGATTTTATATATATATATATATGTATGTGTGTGTATACACACACACACACACATATTAATATGCAATATTTGTTTTTTTTTTATAACTTACTTCACTCTGTGTAACAGGCTCTAGGTTCATCTACCTCACTGGAACTGACTCAAATTCATTCTTTTTAATGGCTGAGAAATATTCCATTGTATATATGTACCACATTTTCTTAACTGATTCATCTGTTGATGGATATCTAAGCTGCTTGCATGTCCTGGCTACTGTAAATTGTGCTGCCATGAACATTGGAGTACATGTGTCCTTTTGAGTTATTTTCTCAGGGTATATTTCCTGTAGTGGGATTTCTGGGTCATATAGCAGTTTTATTTTTAGTTCTTCAAGGAACTTCCATACTATTCTCCACAGTGGATGTACCATTTTCCATTCCCACCAACAATGTAGAAGGTTTCCCTTTTTTCCATGCCCTCTCCAGCATTTATTGTTTCTAGATTTTTTGATGGTGGCTATTCTGGCTAGTACCAGGTGATAATTCACTGTAGTTTTGGTTTGCATTTCTCTAATAATTAGTGATAAGGAGCATCATTCCATATGTTTCTTGGCCATCCATATGTCATCTTTAGAGAGATGTCTATTTAGATCTTCCACCCATTTATTGATCAGATTGTTTGTTTGTTTGTTTGTTTTTTATCTTGAGTTCCATAAGCTGTTTATATATTTTGGAGATTAATTCCTTGTCTATTGCTTCCTTTGAAAATATTTTCTCCCATTCTGAGCATTGTCTTTCATCTTGTTTATGGTTTCCTTGGCTGTGTAAAAGATTTAAACTTTAATTAGGTCCCAAAGAAAATGAAAGTGAAAGTGGCTCAGTCGTTTCCAACTCTTTGCTACCGCATGGACTATACAGTCCATGGCATTCTCCAGGCCAAATAGTAGAGTGGAAGACCCAGGAGATCTTCCCACCCCCAGAGACTGGACCCAGGTCTCCCACATTGCAGGCAGATTAGGTCTCAATTGTTTATTTTTACTTTTATTTTTATTATTTTAGAATGTGGGCTGAGTGCTCACTTTGGCAGCACATTTACTAAAATTAGAACGATACAGAGAAGACTAGCATGGCCCCTGTGCAAGGATGACACTCAAATTTGTGATGTGTTCCATATTTTTAAGACAGCCTTCAGAATGGGAGAAAATAATAGCAAATGAAGAAACAAAGGATTAATCTCAAAAATATACAAGCAACTCCTCCAGCTCAATTCCAGAAAAATAAATGACCCAATCCAAAAATGGGCCAAAGATCTAAACAGACATTTCTCCAAAGAAGACATACAGATGGCTAACAAACACATGAAAAGATGCTCAACATCACTCATTATCAGAGAAATGCAAATCAAAACCTCAATGAGGTACCATTACACGCCAGTCAGAATGGCTGCTATCCAAAAGTCTACAAGCAATAAATGATAGAAAGGGTGTGGAGAAAAGGGAACCCTCTTCCCACTGTTGGTGGGAGTGCAAACTAGTACAGCCACTATGGAGAACAGTGTGGAGATTCCTTAAAAAACTGGAAATAGAACTGCAATATGACCCAGCAATCCCACTCCTTGGCACACACACTGAGGAAACCAGATCTGAAAGAGACACGTGCACCCCAGTGTTTGTTGCAGCACTGTTTATAATAGCCAGAACATGGAAGCAACTTAGATGCCCATCAGCAGACGAATGGATAAGGAAGCTGTGGTACATATACACCATGGAATATTACTCAGCTATTAAAAAGAATTCATTTGAATCAGTTCTAATGAGATGGATGAAACTGGAGCCCATTATACAGAGTGAAGTAAGCCAGAAAGATAAAGACCATTACAGTATACTAACACATATATATGGAATTTAGAAAGATGGTAATGATAACCCTATATGCAAAACAGAAAAAGAGACACAGATGTACAGAACAGACTTTTAGACTCTGTGGGAGAAGGTGAGGGTGGGATGTTCAGAGAGAACAGCATTGAAACAAGTATACTATCAAGGGTGAAACAGATCACCAGCCCAGGTTGGATGCATGAGACAAGTGCTCAGGGCTGGTGCACTGGGAAGACCCAGAGGGATGGGATGGAGAGGGAGGTGGGAGGGGGGATCAGGATGGGGAACACATGTAAATCCATGGCTGATTCATGTCAATGTATGCAAAACCCACTACAATATTGTAAAGTAATTAGCCTCCAACTAATAAAAATAAATGGAAAAAAAAAATAGAAGGTGGGCTGAAAAAGATCTTGCTGAGATTTATGTCAAAGAATGTTTTTCCTTTTTTTTTCCCCTCTAAGAGTTTTATACTGTCTAGCCTTACATTTAAGTTTTTAATCCATTTTTAGTTTATTTTCCTTTATAGTGTTAGGTAGTGTTCTAATTTCATTCTTTTACATGTACTTGTACAGATCTCAAACACTGCTTATTGGAGATGCTGTCTTTTTTCCATTGTATATTCTTGTCTCCTTTATCATAGATTAGGTGACCACAGGTTCATGGTTTTACCTCTGAGCTTTCTATCCTGGACCATCTGCCTATGTTTCTGTTTTTGTGCCAGTACCATACTGCTTTGATTACTGTAGCTTTGTAGTATAGTTTGAAGTTGGGACTCCTCATTCCTTCTGCTCTGTTCTTCTATCTCAAGATTATGTTGGCTATCCAGGGTCTTTTGTGTTTCCATACAAATTGTAAAAATTTTTGTTCTAATTCTGTCAAAATTGCCATTGGTAATTTGATATTAATTGCATTGAATCTGTAGATTGCTTTAATATATCATTTGAATATTCACGATACTGACACAAAACACCATGGAAATTTGTGAGGAGCTGGCTAGTTTTGCTTTTTGTTTGTATTTAATTTGGTAGATTTAGTTTTACATATTTTTTATATTTGCCAGTCTCTATTGCTATGGGGAAAAACTGAATCACAGAAATTCTACCTTAAAGTTCTATTTGCAGTTAGCTAAAACATATATTTCAGCAATATGTGAACTGTGAACTTCCAGATGTTCAAGCTAGCTTTAGAATAGCCAGAGGAACCAGAGATCAAATTGCCAACATCTGCTGAATCATCAAAAAAGCAAAACAGTTCCAGAAAAACATCTATTTCTGCTTTATTGACTATGCCAAAGCCTTTGACTGTGTGGATCACAATAAACTGTGGAAAATTCTGAAAGAGATGGGCATACCAGACCACCTGATCTGCCTCTTGAGAAACCTGTATGCAGGTCAGGAAGCAACAGTTAGAACTGGACATGGAATAACAGACTGGTTCCAAATAGGAAAAGGAGTATGTCAAGGCTGTATATTGTCACCCTGCTTATTTAACTTATAAGTCTGCTTAAATAAGTCATGCTTATTTAACTCTGCATGAGTCCATCATGAGATACGCTGGGCTGGAAGGAGCACAAGCTGGAATCAAGATTGCCGGGAGAAATATCAATAACCTCAGATATGCAAATAACACCACCCTTATGGCAGAAAGTGAAGAGGAACTAAAAAGCCTCTTGATGAAAGTGAAAGAGGAGAGTGAAAAAATTGACTTAAAGCTCCACATTCAGAAAACTAAGATCATGGCATCTGGTCACATCATTTCATGGCAAATAGATGGGTAAACAGTGGAAACGGTGTCAGCCTTTAATTTTGGGGGGGCTCCAAAATCACTGCAGATAGTGATTGCAGCCATGAAATTAAAAGACACTTACTCCTGGGAAGGAAAGTTATGACCAACGTAGACAGCATATTAAAAAGCAGAGACATTATTTTGTCAACAAAGGTCCATTTAGTCAAGGCTATGGTTTCTCCAGGAGTCACGTATGGAAGTGAGAGTTGCACTATAAAGAAAGCTGAGAGCTGAAGAATTGATGCTTTTGGACTGTGGTGTTAGAGAAAACACTTGAGAGTCTCTTGAACTGCAAGGAGATCCAACCAATCCATCCTAAAGGAGATCAGTCCTGAGTGTTCATTGGAAGGACTGATGTTGAAGCTGAAACTCCAATACTTTGGCCACCTGATGTGAAGAGCTGACTCATTTGAGAAGACCCTGATGCTGGGAAAGATTGAGGGCAGGAGGAGATGGGGATGACAGAGGATGAGATGGTTGGATGGCATCACAGACTCAATGGACATGAGTTTTGGCAAGCTCTGGGAGTTGGTGATGGACAGAGAGGCCTGGCATGCTGTGGTTCATGGGGTCACAAAGAGTCAGACACGACTGAGCAACTGAACAGAACAGAAAGCATATATGAATATAGCACAACAGTCTATGGTGAATACTTGCTTCAATAGTTCTATGCTTTGTAGATAGCATCAATTACTATTCTTTGTTATGTTTGCTTTCAGATAAAATTTCAAATACTGAATTTTTATAGTTTTCCTTAATTACTTGACATTACACATATTCTAATAGGAAGCTTCTATCAGGAGTAGAGATTATAGGCTGAGTAATTGAAAACATACATTTAAAGTAAAGAATCATTGAGTTAGGCTTAGATATTTTATTTTAATTAAAATAATTGCACATATCTGTATCAATATTTGCATTTAGTTTGGTTTACTTAAACATAGATACTTTACTTAAATAGATTTTTAAAACAATCTGAGTAAAGCATCTTTATAGATTTTTCCTTTACCCTAGTCTTTAAAATCATCTCCACCTAATTCAATATTTTTAAAACACACTACTTTTATCAGTTTTTCAAAAATTTCACATGATCTTCATATAATGACTTTTGTATACATGTTTAATTTATTTACATAATATTTGTTTGGATTACACAGTAAATCAATGCATAAAATAATCAATTAATAAAATTAGCCTAAAAGATTTTTGAAGAAGATAGGTGGGATAATTGGCAAGCATCCCACCTGCAAGGTAGCTGAGTGAAAGAGAACTGAACTGAGCCGTGTTTCCAAGGGAATGGGGAAGATGTATTAGTCTGGTTGGTTACCTAGACAAGATTGGGTGAGTTTTTAGTCAGACAATCTACGGTATTAGATGGGACCTGTGTGGAGGTGACTCAGAATTGCCCACACTTCAGATGCCTGGATTGTTATAATTGTCTTCAAAGTGTACCACTGCCTCTCCCCTGCTGCTGTTTCAGCCTGGACCCATTGCTCTGCTCAGGCCTCCCAAGGGTTTCCATCTCAGAGAAAAAGCTGAGGTCTCACACCAGCCCCCGACTTTTGGCATGACCTGTTATCTGTCTACCTTGGTAGCACCCCCTCCCTGTTCATTCTGCTCTGCCTGCACTGACTAACCTGTCTTCACACACTCGGGCCTCATGGCCTTTGCACCAACTCTACTCTGCCAGCTGTTCTTTCTCATGTACCCAAGTGGATCACTACTTCATTTCTTTCAGATTTGTAGCCAAATCACTGAACTTGTCTAGGAAAACTCTCCTGGATCCTCAACCTAAATTACATCTTTTATTCCACCCCCAAATTATTCCTAGCTCTTCCCTATTTGATTTTACAACACTTATTTGGATCTGACATACTCCATGCTTTACTGAAGTTTCTGTACATTGTCTGTCTTTTGTACGTTGTGCAGATGTAAATCGCTAATTTTTCAGTTTTGATTTCTTTCATATCATAATTCTAAACCAATTAACTTTTATAATTTTATTTAACTGAATTTATACATATGTGTGTATTTTGCTAACTACTTTTCTCTAATACCTACAATAATGCGTGGGATTTAGGAGATACACAACAATATTTGAGAAGTGAGTGAACAAATGGATTAATGTGCTGTTTATTAATCATAGCTATAATTTGCATGAAACATACAAATTAATTTGCAATGAAAAACACACATAATGGAAACTCATTCTTTCAGATAGATTCTGGGAGCCAGAATAAAAGATATTATTTATCACAAATTTCTGTCCTCCAACCAGGCATTTCCTTCTGTGAATCTGCTTTCTCAAAGATTGTCTTTCTTTCATCGCTACTAAAAGGAAACATTGTACCCCATGTGGTGTGATAAATAGTTGGCACTGGCGTTAGGCACAGTCCCAGTTCTGCAGCTGTTATGTTGAATGTGACTCAGGAAGACTCTTGCCCACTTCGAAACTCTCAGTCCTTCACTTCTGAAATGACCAAACAAGATAAGTTAAATGATCCCAGTTAGGACAACCTTTGATTTTTTTACTGTGACTTGCAACAAGATGGTGGCATTGGTGGTTAAGCAGATAAGTGATGCTATATGAACTTACATTTTAAAAAGATCACAATGGCTTCTATGAAAAGATTAGCCTGTAAGGAAACTAGAGCAGTAGAAGATAAATGTGTCTAGGAAGTTACTGATATTGTCCAAGTGACAGGTGATGTAGTTAAAATTCAACAGATGGAGCTGGATCTAAGGCAACATGCTCAGTCTCAAGGAATATGTTGACACAGGGCTGACAAAACTCGTCAATATATTCAATATGAAGGAAAGAAAAGTTTCTGTTCTCAGCAACTGCCTTTTACTGACAGGATAACGACAGGAATAGCTCATGTTTACACACACAGATCATTGGAACATAAGTTATGAATGGTGAAAACATGCTATTAATGTCAGTTGCTAGCAGGATGACATATACGGAAAGATGAAGAAAGGCACTTTGGGAGATCACCTGGCATGGATGTTCAGGATGCAAAGATGCATATTATGAAGTTGCTTGTGAGTAGATGGAGAGGAATAGGAAGGGTAGCACTCTAAATAGAAACAAAATTGCTAGTAAAATTTTGCACTAAAGAGCTTATATTCCTGTTTTATTCTTCTTACAATGTCACAACAAAAACTGTAGACTTGGGGTTGGAGTGGGGGTTAAATGACAGAGGTTTGCTCCTCATCACTTTGGAGGCTAGAAGCCTCCAGGAACCAGCAAAGTAGTTGTCATTCTGCGGCTTCTTCCCTTGACTGGTCGTAGCTGTCTTCTCATTGTGTGCGCACATGGCCTGCTTTCTCAGCATGCATGGAAGGAGAGAGCAAGCTCTGGTGTCTCTTCCTTTTTATAAAGAAATCAGTTCTTTGGGGTCAGGTATCTATCCTAATGACTTCATTTAGCCATAATCACCTATTCAAAGGCATAGTCACATGGAAGTTAGGGCTGACTTCAACACATGTATTTGGACAAAGGATACAGTTCATTCAACAGCTGTACCATGCCCTTTGTGGGATACACAGTGTTCTGTAGGGTTTGAGCTTACCCAGATACCCCTCATTCATTATATTTTATAAGATGGTGCTCAGGGGCCCAGGCCACCCCGCTGCACAACTCTAGTAAATGCCATTCACATTATGATCCTAGGACAATGACGCCACTGCAACAGTAGTGTTGGCGGGTTGTAGGAACTATGCAGCGGCCCTTGTGGAGGATGTAGGGCAACACTACAACTGGAATACTGCTGACAATAGCTAGGATGCTTCTGACAGGTTTTGAAAATATGTCATTGACCTACTCAGCTCATCTTAATAAAAGGAAATACATCCATGTGAACTAGGGCTGCTTTTTACACAGGATGTTATACATATGTTATAAGTTACACAGTATGTTATAAGTTATAAATCACAGAGATTTCATAGCAGGGCATTAAAAAAAAATGTTTTCTTCTGGTCTTTGTTCCATACCTCTGTGTGTCGGGAGATAAAATCTCAAGGTCCTGATATTTTGACCGTTTCTCACAATGAAGTCCTATAGGACTGCCCCATTTATTCTGCCAACCTCTTCATCATATCTGTAAGCAATCAACCTTGGAGTAATTTTTTCCAAGTGAAAACAATAAGGCCACACACTTTGTTGTATGTCAGAACAACATGTGGCTAGATGTCTTTTACATAAAGCTGTGCTAAATCCCACTACAGCTGTCATTCTGCCAACATACTCATATTATCTTGTGTGTATTCCCTCAAATAAACAAGAATGGAAAATCAGAGTACAATAAGATAAAATGGACAACATAGAAAGCCCAGCTAGCACACCAAAAGGCCAGGAAGCTCAGCAACAATGTGTTGGTTTTTCTTGACCTTTGTTATAGGCATCCAGAACTGGTCACATAAACCAGCGTTCCCTAATGGCAACATCAAGCAGACATGTAATACAGCTAGTGGGAAAGAGAGAGGCCCAATCAATCTACAGCACAGTCCACAGCACAACCTATAGCACAGACTGAATGACAACAAGAACAGTAACAGTAAAAACAACAAAAATGACTTGCCGTTGTTGCAAAAATTCTGCTCCAGTTCTTTTTATTTGCAGGCTAAAATCTGTTTTTAAAGCCTAATCTTTAAAATCTCATTTGTCCCCCTCTTTTTCTTTCTTTCCTCCTTTTTTATTTTTTAACTAACAATTTTTTAAAATAGTTTATATATATATATATATTCTTTTTTTCAGATTCTTTCCCCTTAAAGGTTATTATACAATGTTGAATGTAGCTCCCCGTGCTATAGAGCAGAATACCCCAGGTCACAGACCAGTGCTAGTCCGTGGCCTGTTAGGAACAGGGCCACCCAGCAGGAGGTGAGTAGCAGGCACTCAAGAGAAGCTTCATCTAGACACAAGCAATACACTTTGGGTGTCACTGTCTCCTATCATCCCCAAATGGGACCATCTAGTTATAGGAAAATAAGCCCAGGCCTCCCACTGGTGCTGCACTATGGAGAGTTGTACAATTATTTCAAAGTATATCACAATGTAATAATAATTTAAATAAAGTGCACAAAAATGTAATGCACTTGAATCATCCCCAAGACATCCCGCTGTCCATGGAAATACTGTTTTCCATGAAACTGATGCCTGGTGCCAAAAAGAATGGGGGCGACTACTACAGAGTAGGTCCTTGTTGGTTATTTTATATATACGCATTTGTGCTAAGTTGCTTCAGTTGTGTCTGACTATTTGCAACCCTATGGACTGTAGCCTGCCAGGCTTCTCTGTCTGTGGGATTCTTCAGGCAAGAATACTGGAGTGGGTTGCCATGCCCTCCTCCAGGGGATCTTCCCGACCCAGGGATCAAACCCACATCTCCTATGTCTCCTGCATTGGCAGGCAGGTTCTTTACCACTAGTGTCACCTGGGAAGCCCATTTTATATATATAGTAGTGTGTATATTTTAAGTGATGTAAGTCAGACAGAGAAAGACAGAAATTGTAGGGTGTTATTTATATATGTAATCTAAAAATAATGATACAAATTAACTTATTTATAAAACAGGAGCAGACCCACAGACATAGAAAGCAAATTTATGGTTACTGAAGGGTAAAGGTGGGGGGGGCATAAATTGGGAGTTTGGGATTTAAATATTTTGTTTTTAAAAAGAAATACTTTGCATTAGTTTAATTGCTCATCATTTGTATTATATTTCAGATTTATTTTCTATAATTTTTACCCTTTAAAAAACTTTGGAATATAGTATAGAAATAATGAATACATACATAGAGTTGAAAAGTGAGTAAGGAAGAGTGACTGCACCGCCTCAGAGGAGAACATACACATCACTTGTAGCCCGAAAGCTCCCGGGAGCCCAGGTCTGAGCATTAGTTTGTCTGGAGAATGACCAAACCCTGAACTGTTTTTCAATCATTTCCATTTATTTTCTTCATATTTTACATCTACATATTTATTTTTAACAGTATTTTTTAGTTTGCTTAATATGTGTTTAAGCTCTATATACTTAATTTGTAAAATATATTGTTTAGTTTGGAAAATTCATATCAAAGGAAGTGTGCACTAGAGACTTCTGAGTCTTTCTTCTCTTTCTCAGTGTTCCTGAGACTCATCCATGTTGATGTGAGTAGCTTTCAATCATTTTCACTACTGTGTGATGTCACTGCATTACTTTATTACATTTGATAGGGATAGAGTAGGATAATTCAATAGTTTAGAAATCCTACTAGGAATTAATGATAGAAAGGGAATTTTAAGGGAGTGTGGGAGACTGTTGTAAGCTAATGACGCTCAAGAAAATAACCCAGTAGTCTACCAACAATCCACTCTGTCTTGAAGGAAGACCAGGTGCATTCAAGCACCAGGCACGCTCAAGTCACAAATCCTGTTAGTTAAAACAGAAGACAATAGAGATGAGGTCTGAATGCCGTAAGGTGAAGCCAGGGAGTTAATGGTCTTTGAAGAGTAACACTTCTAGATGTAGCCAAGACAGAAACATAGGTGAAAGGAAAGAAACGAGGCAAAAGGGAGCATTCTTCTGAAACTTGGGATGAACTGCCATATTTTAGTGTTTATCACCACTCCTTTGTTAATATATGATTTAAATAGCTCATGACTGTCCCAGTGAGACTGTGTAGAGTCAAAGGGGAAACTAATGATGTAAGCTTTGACATGCACTCAAAAATGAAGAGGAAGGTGGTCTTCTCCCCTTCTTGCTTTTTCTTTGATTATAAAGATGTAGCCCTGTGTGTTCTCAGGGCTGTGCTTCCTTGCTTACCCACTATGCCAATAAACATCCTATGCTAATAAACTCACTCTCTACCTATTGCTTTGACTCACACTGAATTTTTTCTGCTTCAAGACAAAAGAATCTGAGTTTCAGTAAGTCCTGACACCAGGTGAGCAGTTTCATTTAAAAGACAGTAGGCTCTAGTCCCCTCCTAAGTCAGGGTTCTTGGGTTCAAGCCCCAATCTGAGTTTTGGCTGGGTTCAAATCCCACCTGAGAAGGAGTGCAGTTTCATATTTGTTTTTTCAGGTGTCCTTAGCAAGGGGGAGCCACGGGTGAGACTGGACTCCAAGCTTTGTGGATGAGGAGTCAGAAGGGTAGTGGTGTTATCTTGGTGCTCTTCCTTTGAGCTGGGCTGTTGACATAATACAAGTGGTGTTCAAACTGAATGACACATAGATTGAGGGATAGGTTGAGGTCATTTAATTCTATTCCTGTTGAAGCTCAAAGATTTCACCAGATGATAAGGGACCATTCCACTCTATGTGTCCTAAAGCAGAATCCCTTCCCCAACACACAATGCCAACAGTAGTGGTCATCACAGGGAGCGGACAGCTGTGCTCAAAACAAAAGGCTCTCCTTGTCAGCAGAAACCATGGCTTGGGATCATAACAAGAAGAAAAGGAAGAGAATTTGTCCTTATTTCTGAGTTCCCATTACTTAGACCCCAAGAAAACTCATAGAAATGACTGGCAACAACGTTGATGCGGAGTCATGATATTATAGGGAAAAGCGACTCTTATTTGCCATTCACTAGCCTGTTCTCAAGCTGAAAACAAACAAACAAAAACAACAAAACAGCATCAGGTATCTTGGGCTTAGTCTGCCTCCTCCATCAGTCCTCAAGATTGTCAACGTATTGAGAAAACCTGAAATGCTGACATGAGGTTTTCAGCATTCAGCATCTCAGCGTTCCTCCCAGCATTCACGGGAGGACAGATCCAGCTGAGCGCACAGATGCCCACCCGAGGTCTACCCCACAGGACTCCCACACGCAACAGGAAGGCCCGTACATCTCCACAAATGTAAAAAGCAAGCAAAAATTACACAATGACAATTCTTAAACATCTCCAGTTAATTGAATTGCAAGTGGATTTCAAGGCTTATAAATAGCTTGTGTAAGCAGCTTTTGGCAGGAAGGAGCTCCCTGCAGTGGCCCCTTTGTCACTAACCTTAAACCAGCTGACCCCATGCTCTACGCATCTTCAGCCCAAGCTCACCTTCCACATCCTTTCATCATGCCATACTTTGCCTAAGATGTTGATGCTTCCCACAGATCGAAGTAGTAGAAATGAAAAATAAGTAGTTAATCCAGGCCAGATCTCTTCTCCAGCTTCCCCTTCATCCATCTCACAAACAGTGTGAACAAGATAATATCTAAAGAACACAAAAAGTGACAAGCCTGCACACAATGGGAGATGGCAATGACTCTAACCCTCCATATCAAAGATTAACTGAGATTACTTCTGTTTCTCTTTAAAAACTTCATGGCCCAGCAGAATCTTTGGAGGTGTTTTGTGCGGGACACTGATAGACATTAGTCCACCTTCTCCCCCAGATTGCCAGAATTCTAATTAAAGCAGCTTTTCTTCCTACCAACATTTTTCCCTCTTGAGGGTTGGTTTTTGAGTAGTGAGCAGCAGACCTGATTTGGTAACATTTACAGAGGTGAAACACCATATTCTTACCTTGCTACATTGTGTTCTGTGATGGTATGCAGCTTGAACATGAAAGATATTGAGATATCTGTTTATTCCAAAAATAAACATTTCTGACTGATAATTAAAATTTCCATTGAAAATTTATCTGCAACCAAACTGAGTCCAAAAAGTAACTGAATTCCTACAATGATGACTATATATTTCTAATTAATGTTCTCAAATGTGCATACTCATTTACTGATTAAATGACAGTGGTCTCTAATGAAATCCTTCACTCTTTTTATTAAAAAGACTATTGATTGATTCAAAATTAAGCAAAACTGAGTTCTTGGTTTCCTAGGGAAATGCCAAATCCAATTATAGTTTCTAACCAAAAATAAAAGAAATTCCCTTCCCTGTTTCATGTAGTGTATATGTTTGTGTTGGGTTGGGGTCAGATTCTGATTAGTCACTTTTGTAAGTTTTTGCAATTATCAGACAAAGAAGCAGCAGTATATATGAACTACCCAGAACTCCATGTGAATCAAGTGTCATTCAAAGATGAAATTCACATTTTAACATTTCACAAACATGTAAAATTTTAAGTATTAATCAATTTTCAAGACAACTCTTTTTGCAGAATTGTTGTTCCAACATTTACTATTAAAAATTTAGCACCTCTATTCTTCTTCGCCAAGGGCTCAACTTCAGTGTCCTCTGAGTCATAAAAATGTATGACAGCCTGTATGCGTGCTGGATTGAATCCTGGATTCAGGATTGAATGTCTGAGAAAAGACAAGCATTTAAAAACACGTGACAAATGAGCTTATCTACCCCTTACTAAGTAGGGAAGAGGTTTTGTTTTTCTTACTTAAGATGCTGAATTATTTTCCCAGGTCTTCCAGTCTACTCCTTCTGTCTTGATTCCTTGCCCGCAGGCATACTTCCAATGTGTCCTGAGGGTGATGGCTGAGTGATGGAGCTGTGAGATGCCATTATCCTGCTGCTCACAAGTGGGCAGGCTGGCATCTAGATGATTGTTGCCAGGATCTTTTGGGGCTGCACTCCTGCTCTCTGACTCTGTGATGGGTCTGGTGCTGGTAGAGCTGTGATAGCCGTTTGCCAAAGCAGGGACCCCTTCTATCGCCCTTTATGTGGGGTGGCCTTAATTTCAGGCTGCTGTAGTGTGTCTCTCCTGGTTTCTTTCCTGCTTTGATTCCCACCCAGTAACTCTCATGCAATTGTAATTTTAATTGGACTTAGAAAGACAAAATGTAATAGAGTTTCTAATGAAGGTATTCTGATTTCTTAAAAAAAGGGGCTCTCTTGTCCTGGAGGAGGTGAGGCAAACTGGGAGGGTGGGGAAGAGCAGGGTGAAAAGCATTTTTAGTCTACTTTTATGAAGATGCTTTCACTTATCCTAACTGTATGTTGCATGACAGGCTAATATTTGTGATTTCAGTCAAATTTCAGCATTCTGGTATTTCTCTAAAACTCTAGAAATGTTTGTCTATTAATCCATATGTATGGATTTACATGTATATCTATATATAAGTATCATTTTCAGTGTTTCTTTTGATAGGAAGCTTGAATGAAGCATCTCAGATTATTCAGAATCAACACTTTCTGCTTTTCTTCTCTTGCTCCACCCCTTATGTCAGGAGGTCCAGGCTAAGCTCTAATGAGGAGCTGATTTATCTCTGTAATGGAGAGATAAGGCCAGCTGACACGTAGTACCGATACCCAGATGTGTGAGTCGGGGCCAGCCTCACAAGTGAGCCTAGTTAAGACCAGCAGATCTGTCCACTCTACCCACAGATTCATGATATATACAAAATAATTATGGTTTTAAGCCCCTTTTGTGTTGGAGAGGTTCATTATGCAGCAACTGATAACTGAAGTATAACACTAAACACTAGCTGAAGTTACCCTTTTTAGTTATGTGTATTATCTGGCTCCCATGTGTCAAACCCCAGAAGACAGAGACACTGTTTGGACAACTTACTGCTGAAATACCAGTGCATACATCATGGTTTGGCATGCAGTACATACCCTATCAGTATTTGATAAATAGATAAACAATATATATTTAATCTTATGGGTTCCACATTGAAACATGCTAAAATGGAAGTAGTTGCTGGGGTTGAAAAGGTCTAAATTTCAATCTGATTTAATATCCACTAAACAGACATATGGTTTTGGGAGCAATGCACGGTCTTTCTAAGTTTTAGTTTCATAGTCTATAAAATGATGATCTTAATACTGTAAAGGTTTATTATAATTGTTGAATGGGATAGCACTAAATAAATGCATATTACAGCACTTGTCTTAATAAATAACAATTGCGATGATGAGGAAGCCATAAATAGAAAAATAAAGTGGTTGTATGACTTAATAATTGATGATATATGTATAAATGAAGGGTAAACCTTATCTAAAATGACTCCATTTTAGAGACTTAAAAAATTGAACTGTCCCTCAGGAGTACAGGTGACAATACCATCTCAAAACTGTGGGGCATTTATGGGTAGCTTTCCCAATAATGACAAAGGTAATTTCCCTTTTACCTGGTCCATAAAGATCATGTGTTTGGGAGAAATGTCTGCCTGTGGAGGACAGCAAATCGTTATGACCCATGTGAAGGCAGTTCCATGACCTTGGAATTTTTAACGTAATTCTCTACCCAACAGTGACAATGAATGTAGAAAAGTATATTTTGAAAAATGTTTTAGGGAGGCTTCCCTAGCAGCCCAGTGGTTAAGACTGCACTTTAAATGTTGAGAGTGCCAGTTCAATCCCTGGTTGGGGAATTAGGATCTCACATGCCACATGGTTACGCCAAAGTAATCACTTTGGCATAGTAGCAATAATGTTATGCAGACTTGGAGATTAAGTGGGATAAGACATGTAAGGTGTAAGAGCTTGGCAAATAGGAAATGGTTTCATTAATTTGAGTGACTTTTAAAATATCAAAGTATTATGGCATGAGGGGGGGGTCTTCCCAGGTGGGTCAGTGGTAATGAATCTGCCTGCCAATTCAGGAGATACAGATTTAATCCCTGGATTGGGAAAGATCCCCTGGAGTAGGAAATGGCAACCTGCTCCGGTATTCTTGCCTTGAAAATTCCATGGACATGTGCTTTATTGAATTAGAAAGTTAGTGACCATTATTCACAAATGGATAAATGTCCTGTTAATTTATAGAAGTTTTTTTTGGGGGGGAGGGGAGAATGTGGAACAAGATAGGTAGAAAAATAGAACATTCACTTTTGTTAACAGTATTTCTGTTATATTCTGTTGTGTAGTGGATGATATACCCAGTGGTAAAACAAAAGTCAATTGTTGAAATTCCATGGACAGAGCCTGGTGGGCTGTAGCTCACAGGGCTGCCAAGAGTCAGGCAGAGCTAAATGACGACACACACAGCACATGATGGCATGGGTCAGATGAGCCATCAGAAACGTCTGAGAGGAAAATGTTGTTGGCAAAAGGTAATTAGATACAGAATATTTCATGACACTTAAGAAAAATGGGAACATTGATCATTTTCATGGAAGTTATTCTGAGAGTTTCAAATGTTTCTGTGTAGTATTTATATTCATTTTCGAGTCATTTTTCTTTTCAGAAAGTAAAGCAAAGCCTTTGCATTTCGGCCTCCTGTTGTTCTGACATTTTTATGCCCAAAGACCTTGCTGCATAATTTCCTGTAGGTCACATTCAGCTGCGTCATATTTTGTGAAGCATTAGCTGTGAATTCACTTTTCGCATCCTGTGCATAGAGATATATTGTTTCTTAGGACTTCACTTAAGAAATAAGATTCTTGAATCGTTTTTCAATAGCTAGTTAAATATGCCAGATAAGTGAGGGAAACTCTAACACTTTGTAAATAAACAGGAAGGTAGTGAAAAAATACTTCTGACATTCTTTTTCACTTATATCATTCCATTTTCATTGAAAATATTTGTTTGGGATAAAGGGAAAAGCTCGATTTTAATGTGACAACTTAGAAATCATAAGTACAATTATTCATTAAACTCCCAGTACTTCAGATGCTTTCCTACTAAAAGTCTATTTTCAAGATAAACCATAGGTGTTGATATATTTCATTGGGATTTTCTAGTGTCTTTGCAGTTCCTTAAGGTAATATCTGTGTGTCAAGTGCTGTCAAGGGTCAGGTTTTTCTCTCTACAAGTTAGCCTGCAACAGTTCCAAAGATGCTGTGGAAGACACAAGATTCCTGTTCCAAAAAGAAAGGAATGTCCGTTATTCATGACAAAGGCAATAGCCAGAATATCAACATTTTTGTTGGCTACCCAAGTGCTGATACCCATGAAACAATGGTGAGGGGACCAGGAGTTGGCTGAACACTCAGCAGGTTGCATCATAGAAGAGGAGTCCTGAGTTTAGAGAACCCAAATCATTTACAGTGGGCTCTAAGCAAACTTGCCCTTGATTTTGGAAGGAGATAAACATCTCTTAGAGGATAGTCTGGAATAAACATAGCAACATCTCTGCTTTCAAGACATGCAGAAATGTGATAGATCCTCAGAGGATTGTCTGTGAATGCTGTGAGGCCACTATCTTCTCTCCTCACTCTCTTATTCAACTATTAAGTTAGGGACTTCCCTGCTGGTCCAGTGGTGAAGACTCTGTGTTCCAATGCACAAGTGAGTCTTTGATCCCTGGTGGGGAATTAAGATCCCACATGCCTTGCAGCCAAAAAACCAAAAAAAACAGAAGCAATATTATAACAAATTCAATAAAGACTTTAAAATGGTCCACATTAAAAAAAAAAAACTTTAAAAAGCTAAAACTTATTGAGAAAGTGTTAGTCTCTCAGTTGTGTCTGACTCTTCGTGACCCCATGGATGGTAGACCTGCCAGGCTCCTCTGTCCATGGGATTCTCCAGGCAAGAATACTGGAGTGGTTGCCATGCCCTTCTCCAGGGGATCTTCCTGACCTAGGGATTGAACTCATGTCTTCTGCATTGCAGGCAATTCTTTACTGTTTGAGTTACCTGGGAATCCATACTACATAATATTATATGTATTTATATATAAGATATGATGTAATAAAATATTTTTATATATTTTAAATATTTATTTATTTGACTGTATTGGGTCTTAACTGCAGCACAGGGCTTCTTCATTGTGGCATGCAAGATCTTTTCACTGTGGCATGAGGACCTCTTTCTTTACTTGTTGCATGCAGGCTCCAGAGGGCACAGGCTTAGCTGCCTCATGGCATGTGGCGTCTTAGTTCCACAACCAGGGATTGAACCTGTGTTCTCTGCATTGGGAGGTGAAGTCTCAATCACTGGCACACCAGGAAGTCCTGATATTTAATATTTTTAAGCCTCCATAACTTTTATCAATAATTAAAAATGTATACTAAATATTCTTGAAGTATATACAATTTCTATTACCTTCCAATACTCAATAAATGTTCATTTATTCAACAGAAATGTGTAAAGCACGCTAAGTGCTAGGCATTGAGTATCCAGAGCTGAAGAATAGTTTCCACTGTCACAGGACGTAGACTCTATTTTGAAAAACATGTAATAAAGAAACACATATTCATTTTCAGGATATGTTACACTTGTTTATTATAAAAACATTTTTATTTTTATAAAATAATACACATCTAAAATAAAACAATATGTACAATTTCATAAACTAGTATAGAACAAACATCTGGACACCTGAGCAAAGATGCTATGTCTTTCTTTATAATTGTTAAAGTTGTATTGTCTCCTTTTTCCTCAAAAGTTACCACTAGCATAACATTTATTGTTCATAGTTTCTTTACTTTTCTTTGTCCTTTTAACACTATGGGGCTTCCCAGTTGGCTAAGATGGTAAAGTGTCTGCCTGCAATGCAGGAGACCCAGTTTCAATCCCTGGGTGGGGAAGATCCCTTGGAGGAGGGCATGGAAACCCACTCCAATATTCTTGCCTGGAGAATCCCGTGGACTGAGGAGCCTGGTGGGCTACAGTCCATGGGGTCCAAAGAGTCAAAAACAACTGAGCGACTAACACTTTCACTTTCTGCCAATTGTTGAAATACACATAAAGGGGAATTACACAGTATGAATTTTTTCTTATAGCTTTTTTCATTTAACATTGTTTCTAAGATTAGTCCCTGTTGCTGAATGTAGCTGCAGTTTCTTCATTTCCATTGCTTCGTGGTTTTCTGGTATGTGAACATACCACATTCATGTATAAGAGCAAAGAACATGTATTTATTCTTTTTTGCAATTATGATTTTTTTTCCATTTATTTTTATTAGTTGGAGGCTAATTACTTTAAAACATTGCAGTGGTTTTTGTCATACATTGAAATGAATTAGCCATGGATTTACATGTATTCCCCATCCCGGACCCCCTCCCACCTCCCTCTCCACCCGATCCCTCTGGGTCTTCTCAGTGCACCATGCCCGAGCACTTGTCTCATGCATCCAACCTGGGCAGGTGATCTGTTTCACCCTAGATAATATACATGTTTTGATGCTGTTCTCTTGAAACATCCCACCCTAGCCTTCTTCCACAGAGTCCACAAGTCTGTGCTATACATCTGAGTCTCTTTTTCTGTTTTGCATATAGAGTTATTGTTACCATCTTTCTAAATTCCATATATATACGTTAGTATACTGTAATGGTCTTTATCTTTCTGGCTTACTTCACTCTGTATAATGAGCTCCAGTTTCATCCATCTCATTAGAACTGATTCAAATGAATTCTTTTTAATGGCTGAGTAATATTCCATGGTGTATATGTACCACAGCTTCCTCATCCATTCATCTGCTGATGGGCATCTGGGTTGCTTCCATGTCCTGGCTATTATAAACAGTGCTGTGATGAACATTGGGGTGCACGTGTCTCTTTCAGATCTGGTTTCCTCAGTGTGTATGCCCAGAAGTGGGATTGCTGGGTCATATGGCAGTTCTATTTCCAGCTTTTTAAGAAATCTCCACACTGTTTTCCATAGTGGCTGTACTAGTTTGCATTCCCACCAACAGTGTAAGAGGGTTCCCTTTTCTCCACAGCCTCTCCAGCATTTATTGCTTGTAGACTTTCGGATAGCAGCCATCCTGACTGGTGTGTAATGGTACCTCATTGTGGTTTTGATTTGCATTTCTCTGATAATGAGTGATGTTGAGCATCTTTTCATGTGTTTTTTTTTGCCATCTGTATGCCTTCCTTGGAGAAATGTCTGTTTAGTTCTTTGGCCCATTTTTTGATTGGGTCATTTATTTTTCTGGAGTTGAGCTAGAGGAGTTGCTTGTATATTTTTGAGATTAATCTTTTGTCTGTTGCTTCATTTGCTATTATTTTCTCCCAATCTGAGGGCTGTCTTTTCACCTTGCTTATAGTTTCCTTTGTTGTGCAAAAGCTTTTAAGTTTCATTAGGTCCCATTTGTTTATTTTTGCTTTTTTTTCTAAAATTCTGGGATGTGAGTTATAGAGGATCCTGCTGTGATTTATGTCGGAGAGTGTTTTGCCTATGTTCTCCTCTAGGAGTTTGATAGTTTCTGCTCTTACATTTAGATCTTTAATCCATTTTGAGTTTATTTTTGTGTATGGTGTTAGAAAGTGTTCTAGTTTCATTCTTTTACAGGTGCTTGACCAGTTTTGCCAGCACCACTTGTTAAAGAGGTTGTCTTTTTTCCATTGTATATCCTTGCCTCCTTTGTCGAAGATAAGGTGACCATAGGTTCGTGGATTTATCTCTGGGCTTTCTATTCTGTTCCATTGATCTATATTTCTGTCTTTGTGCCAGTACCATACTGTCTTGATGACTGTGGCTTTGTAGTATAGTCTGAAGTCAGGCAGGTTGATTCCTCCAGTTCCATTCTTCTTTCTCAAGATTACTTTGGCTATTTGAGGTTTTTTGTATTTCCATACAAATTGTGAAATTATTTGTTCTAGTTCTGTGAAAAATACCGTTGGTAGTTTGATAGGGATTGCATTGAATCTACAGATTGCTTTGGGTAGTATAGCCATTTTGACAATATTGATTCTTCAAATCCATGAACACGGTATATTTCTCCATCTGTTTGTGTCCTCTTTGATTTCTTTCATCAGTGTTTTATAGTTTTCTATGTATAGGTCTTTTGTTTCTTTAGGTAGATACACTCCTAAGTATTTTATTCTTTTTGTTGCAATGGTGAATGGTATTGTTTCCTTAATTTCTCTTTCTGTTTTCTCATTGTTAGTGTATAGGAATGCAAGAGATTTCTGTGTGTTAATTTTATATCCTGCAACTTTACTATATTCATTGATTAGCTCCAGTAATTTTCTGGTAGAGTCTTTAGGGTTTTGTATGTAGAGGATCATGTCATGCAAACAGCGAGAGTTTCACTTCTTCTTTTCCTATCTGGATTCCTTTTATTTCTTTTTCTGCTCTGATTGCTGCAGCCAAAACTCCCAAAACTATGTTGAATAGTAGTGGTGAGAATGGGCACCCTTGTCTTGTTCCTGATTTCAGGGGAAATGCTTTCAATTTTTCACCATCGAGGGTGATGCTTGCTGTGGGTTTGTCATATATAGCTTTTATTATGTTGAGGTATGTTCCTTCTATTCCTGCTTTCTGGAGAGTTTTTATCATAAATGGATGTTGAATTTTGTCAAAGGCTTTTTCTGCATCTATTGAGATAATCATATGGTTTTTATCTTTCAATTTGTTAATGTGGTGTATTACATTGATTGATTTGCAGATATTAAAGAATCCTTGCATTCCTGGGATAAAGCCCACTTGGTCATGGTGTATGATTTTTTTAATATGTTGTTGGATTCCGTTTGCTAGAATTTTGTTAAGGATTTTTGCATCTATGTTCATTAGTGATATTGGCCTGTAGTTTTCTTTTTTTGTGGCATCTTTGTCCGGTTTTGGAATTAGGGTGATGGTGGCCTCATAGAATGAGTTTGGAAGTTTACCTTCTTCTGCAATTTTCTGGAATAGATTGAGTAAGATAGGTGTTAGCTCTTCTCTAAATTTTTGGTAGAATTCAGCTGTGAAGCCATCTGGTCCTGGGCTTTTGTTTGCTAGAAGATTTCTGATTACAGTTTCGATTTCCTTGCTTGTGATGGGTTTGTTAAGATCATCTATTTCTTCCTGGTTCAGTTTTGGAAAGTTATACTTCTCTAAGAACTTGTCCATTTCTTCCAAGTTGTCCATTTTTTTGGCATAGAGCTGCTGGTAGTAGTCTCTTATGATCCTTTGTATTTCAGTGTTGTCTGTTGTGATCTCTCCATTTTCATTTCTAATTTTGTTAATTTGGTTCTTCTCCCTTTGTTTCTTAATGAGTTTTGCTAATGGTTTGTCAATTTTGTTTATTTTTTCAAAAAATCAGCTTTTAGCTTTGTTGATTTTTGCTATGGTCTCTTCAGTTTCTTTTGCATTTATTTCTGCCCTAATTTTTAAGATTTCTTTCCTTCTACTAACCCTGGGGTTCTTCATTTCTTCCTTCTATAGTTGCTTTAGGTGTAGAGTTGGGTGATTTATTTGACTTTTTTCTTGTTTCTTGAGGTAAGCCTGTAATGCTATGAATCTTCCCCTTAGCACTGCTTTTACAGTGTCCCATAGGTTTTGGGTTGTTGTGTTTTCATTTTCATTCATCTCTATGCATATTTTGATTTCTTTTTTGATTTCTTCTATGATTTGTTGGTTATTCAGAAGCATGTTGTTTAGCCTCCATATGTTTGAATTTTTAACAATTTTTTTTCCTGTAATTGAGATCTAATCTTACTGCACTGTGGTCAGAAAAGATGACTGGAATGATTTCAATTTTTTTGAATTTACCAAGACTAGATTTATGGCCCAGGATGTGATCTATTCTGGAGAAGCTTCCATGTGCACTTGAGAAAAAGGTGAAGTTGATTGTTTTGGGGTGAAACGTCCTATAGATGTCAATTAGGTCTAGCTGGTCCATTGTGTCCTTTAAAGTTTGTGTTTCCTTGTTAATTTTCTGTTTAGTTGATCTATCCATAGTTGTGAGTGGGGTATTAAAGTCTCCCACTATTATTGTGTTACTATTAATTTCCTCTTTCATACTCGTTAGCATTTGCCTTACATATTGCGGTGCTCCTATGTTGGGTGCGTATATATTTATAATTGTTATATCTTCTTCTTGGATTGATCCTTTGATCATTATGTAGTGTCCATCTTTGTTTCTTTTCACAGCCTTTATTTGAAAGTCTATTTTATCTGATATGAGTATTGTGACTCCTGCTTTCTTTTGGTCTCCATTTGCATGGAATATTTTTTTCCAGCCCTTCACTTTTAGTCTGTATGTGTCCCTTGTTTTGAGGTGGGTCTCTTGTAGACAGCATATGTAGGTGTCTTGCTTTTGTATCCATTCAGCCAGCCTTTGTCTTTTGGTGGGGGAATTCAACCCATTTACATTTAAGGTAATTATTGATAGGTATGGTCCCATTGCCATGTATTTTGTTGTTTGGGGTTCACGTTTATACCACCTTTCTGTGTTTCCTGTCTAGAGAAGATCCTTCAGTATTTGTTGAAGAGCTAGTTTGGTGGTGCTGAATTCGCTCAGCTTTTGCTTGTCTGTAAAGCTTTTGAGTTCTCCTTCATATCTGAATGAGATCCTTGCTGGGTAGAGTAATCTAGGTTGTAGGTTATTCTCTTTCATTACTTTAAGTATGTCCTGCCATTCCCTTCTGGCCTGAAGGGTTTCTATTGATAGATCAGCTGTTATCCTTATGGGAATCCCTTTGTGTGTTATTTGTTGTTTCTCCCCTGCTGCTTTTAATATTTGTTCTTTGTGTTTGATCTTTGTCAATTTGATTAATATGTGTCTTGGGGTGTTTTGCCTTGGGTTTATCCTGTTTGGGACTCTCTGGGTTTCTTGGACTTGGGTGGCTATTTCCTTCCCCATTTTAGGGAAGTTTTCAGCTATTATCTCGAGTAACTTCTCACGGCCTTTCTTTTTGTCTTCTTCTTCTGGGACTCCTATGATTCGAATGTTGGGGCGTTTCACATTGTCCCAGAGGTCCCTGAGGTTGTCCTCATTTCTTTTGATTCCTTTTTCTTTTTTCCTCTCTGCTTCATTTCCACCATTTTATCTTCTACCTCACTTATCCTATCTTCTGTCTCTGTTATTCTACTCATGGTTCCCTCCAGAGTGTTTTTGATCTCATTTATTGCATTATTCATTTTTAATTGACTCTTTTTTATTTCTTCTAGGTCCTTGTTAAACATTTCTTGCATCTTCTCAATCTTTGTCTCCAGGCTATTTATTTGTAACTCCATTTTGTTTTCAAGATTTTGGATCATTTTTATTATCATTATTCTAAATTCTTTTTCAGGTAGATTCCCTATCTCCTCCTCATTTGTTTGACTTGGTGGGCTTTTTCATGTTCCTTTACCTGTTGGGTATTTCTCTGCCTTTTCATCTTGTTTAGATTGCTGTGTCTGGAGTGGGCTTTCTGTATTCTGGTGGTCTGTGGTTCCTTTTTATTGTGGAGGTTTCACCCAGTGGGTGGGGTTGGACAATTGTCAAGGTTTCCTGGTTAGGGAAGCTTGTGTCAGCGTTCTGGTGCATGGAATTGGATTTCTTCTCTCTGGAGTGCAATGGAGTGTCCAGTAATGAGTTTTGCGATGGGTCTATGTCTTAGGTGTGACTTTGGACAGCCTGTATGTTGACACTCAGGTCTATGTTCCTGCATTGCTAAAGAATTTGCGTGGTATGTCTTGTACTGGAGCTTATTGGCTCTTGGGTGGTGGTTGGTTTTGGTGTAGGTATGGAGGCTTTTGGATGGTCTCTTATTCCTTAATGTTCCGTGTAGTCAGGAGTTTTCTGGTTTTCTCAGGTTTTGGGCTTAAGTCTTCTGCCTCTGGATTTCAGTTTTATTCTTCCAATAGTCTCAAGACTTCTCCAACTATACAGCACTGATAATAAAACTTCTAGGTTAATGGTGAAAAGATTCTCCACCGTGAGAGACAACCAGAGAGGTTCACAGAGTTACATGAAGAATAGGAGAGGGAGGAAGGAGATAGATGTGAGCAGGAAGAGAAAAAGGGGACTCAAGAGGAGAGAGACAGATCTACACAGTTATCTGTTCCCAAAGTGTTCTCCATAGCCCAGACACCCACAAAGATTCACAGAATTGGATTGGGAAGAGAAGGGGAAAGGAGGAAATAGAGGTGTTCTGAGGTAGAAAACAGAGAGTCAAAAGTGGGAGAGAGTAATCAACACACTCCTGAATAGAAATGGGAACTGAATATTGGATTCTTAAATGTCCAAAATTTATATCACATACTGAAAAACAAAGATTAAAAATCTAGCATAGAGGTTAGACTCTTTGAAATACAATATTTAAAAACAAAAACACAAAATTTAGAAATATATATGAAGTTCAGTTTAAAAATAGGGCTTCTCTCTCTTTTTTTTTTTGCAAGGTTATAGTGAAATGAAAATGAAAATTAAGGAATAATAGAGGAGTATTAGAGGACTTTAAAAGGAAATAGGAGAGAAAAACAAGAAAAAGAAAAAAAAAGAAAGAAAAAAAAAAAATTTTTTCCCTAATTAAAAAAAATCATAAAAATATATGAAAATGAAAGTTGAGGAGTAATGGGGGAGTAGTAGGGAATTTTAAAAGAAAATAAAAGAGAAAAAAATTTAAAAAAAAATTTTTTTTTTTAAATTTAACAAAAAATATACATATATATCTAGGAATTTCTCTGGAGCTGTTGCAGTCAGTGTAGGTTCAGTTCAATTTCAGATAGCTCCTCTTTCCAGCTTACACTTCTCGATATCTATAGGCCCCTTCCGGTGTAGTTGGTGTTACCTTCAGGGATTTTAATCTGTTGCACTGGTCCTTTCTGAAGCGGTTCCCTTTGTTTATTTGGCTTCTGTTTGCCGTCTCTTCGGTGTCTAATTTCCGCCCTGACACAGGCGGGCGGAGGTGATCTCTTATTTAGGTTCGCTAGTTCAGTTCAGTCCTGCTACGGGGAGGGCGGGGCGCTGCAGACAGATACCGCTCTGTGTGGATAGCACTCACCCGTGTTCCGGCCACACTGGGTTTGCCCCGCTCACGGGTGTCAGTGCTTTCCCCGTCTACACTGCTCAGGCTCCCGGCTGCTCTATATGGAGCGGGCCCTGCATTGAGTGCGGTTCCAGTTTTCGGGTACTCCACAAAAGCGCAGATTCGGTTGCACCTGCGTTTTGTGCCTTCCCCGGCCTGAGCGGCTCAGGCAGCCAGGGGCTTGGGCGCACTCTCCCGGGTGCGGCGCGCCTTTTCCCTCCGCGTCGAGCGGCCCAGGCAGCCAGAGGCTTGGGCGCACTCTCCCCGGGTGCAGCACGCCTTTTCCCTCCGCGGCCCCAGCGCGCGCCGCCAGTCGGGTCTCAGGAAGTCTTTAGATAGGAACCGGGGGCCTGTTTGCAGTGTGGGAGGGGGTGGCTTCTCAGGGGCTGAGTTTGCCCTTTTCCCCTCCCCTCTGCCTCCTACCTCCAGCGGGGATGGGCCGGCTCTTCTCTGGAGTTTCTCAGTCCGTTTGTTTTGCGAAAGGCCGGCAGTGTGTTCGGGCCGGTTAATTTTGTCCCTTGCTATCCCACAGTTTAAAAAAGCTCCCTCCGATTGCTCTCAGGGTCTTCGGGCCGGACCTCACCCTAAGCAATGCCGCCCGCTCCTCTCCGTTCCGCCCCGCTTGTTGCTGGCAGGTACGGGTGTCTGGGGTACTTTTCTGCTGGGAGTTGCTTTTAGGCACGTAATCTGTGGGCCTTGTTTAATTTTTCCTCCCAGTTAGATTGCCGAAAACTTCCCCCAGTCCCGCCAGTGCGAGGGTTTCCTGGTGATTGGAAACTTCCTCTATTAAGACTCCCTTCCCGGGACGGGTCTCCGTCAGTAGCTCTTTTGACTCCCTTTTTATCTTTTATATTTTGTCCTACCTCCCTTCGAAGACAATGGGCTGCTTTTCTGGGCGCCTGATGTCCTCTGCTAGCGATCAGAAGTTGTTTTGTGAAATTTGCTCAGCGTTCAAATGTTCTTTCGATGAATTTGTAGGAGAGAAAGTGGTCTCCCCGTCCTATTCCTCCGCCATCTTGGCTCCTCCCCCCTAGAGTCAGCAATTATGATTTTTGATACTACTTACAGTTTCTGGCCATGATGAAAAATTCTGATTTGAATACTCTATTTTCTACAGTTAACCTGTTAGTTTTCCCTACACTGGACTCAGAGATCCATTATGTGGTTCAGTGGATGGTATATCTGTAAGCTGATAGCACTTCGCACAGGATGGAATGGCCTGGGACTGCTGCTGCTGCTGCTGCGTCGCTTCAGTCGTGTCCAACTCTGTGCGACCCCATAGACGGCAGCCCACCAGGCTCCTCTGTCCCTGGGATTCTCCAGGCAAGAATACTGGAGTGGGTTTCCATGCCCTTCTCCAATGCATGAAAGTGAAAAGTGAAAGCGAAATGACTCATTCATTCTCCACTCTTAGTGACCCCATTGACTGCAGCCTACAGGCTCCTCCATCCATGGGATTTTTCCAGGCAAGAGTACTGGAGTGGGTTGCCATTGCCTTCTTCAGAAATGGCCATATAACCCTATGAAAAGCGTTGGTGAATTAGGACCAAAAAAAATTAATTTGTTGAACAAATTGAATTTGGTGGTAGGAAAGTGGAATTTTGAAGGAAAATTGAAACTTAAGCCAAGAGTAATTTTCTTCACAATTAGAGAAGGGGAAGGGAATTTCAGTGGAAAGCATTAAAAAAACTTGCTCTATGGCATTCTATTACCATTTCCTTTTATTCCAAACTCTAGGGACAAAATTAAAAGTCCTTGCTTGTACACTGAGAGGAAAGATCATAGAGATTGCTAGCACTTGAGAGTGAGAACGTATTAGAGATATGAGCTCTTCACAGAGAGAGGGTAGACCATTAGATTACACTGATCAACAACTTTTACCCTCTATATTTAAGCTTAAATTTCACTGGTCTTCAGTATTGTCCAATTTATTAAGCTCTTTGTCATACACAAAAATATTTTTAAATTTCAAAACTTAGCAAAATATATGTGTGGATGCTCAATTGCTTTAGTCGTGTCCAACTCTTTGTGTCTTATGGACTATAGCCTGCCAAGCTCCTCTGTCTAAGATATTCTCAGGCAAGAATACTGGAGTGTATTGCCCTGCCCTCCTCCAGGGGATCTTCCCCACCCAGGAATCAAACCCATGTCTCCTGTGTCTCTTGCATTTCAGGCAGATTCTTTACCCATTGAGCCACCTGGGAAGTCCCATCAAAGCAAATAGCTAATCAAAAAACAAAAAATCTTTTCCTACCTGCCAATTAAGAATTAATAGGAACTGCAGTTATTTTTAAATAGCCATGAATCAAAGATAGCCTAAGGGTGATGAGAATCTTTTGGGAAGATGACAGCACTTATCCCCCTCACTCTGAAATTCCCTAAGGATTTGAGACATCTTGCAAGCATAATGCACATAACAAAATAGGGAAAAGAAAGCAGAAATAAATGAAAGTTAACTTAGAAGAAAATCTGAGGAGATACAGTTACAGGGTTTGAATACCTTATTGCCTCTAGGTTATTCCTAACCTGCAAGGGAATATTTGCATTACCTGGAACAAATTAGATGCTAGAAAGTAGAGAGTTGGCAAAAACAGTCCTGTTCCTAGGGTCCATTTTAAGCACAGTTCAGGTGATAATGAGAAGGGGAAAAAAATAACACTGTCTATAAGGCACTCAAGAAGGAGGAAAGCTGTGGGTTAAGACACACACTGTTCTAGAATGAAACGAATGCCAAATCATTGTAATTTTCACAATCCAATATCACACTCTTCTGAAAGAAAATGAATGTCACTTCAGTTGCAAACTCCTCAGTCCCAAGAGCTATTTGGCACCATTACATCTATTCCCAGGAATAGCTGAAAGGTAGGACCTGGGCAGGCAAAGCAGTGGCACAAAATGCCAACATGCCGTATTTTAAATTTCCAGTTTACTTCTCTTTTCCCACCAGAAAATAAGCATTTTCTGCCCTCATAAAGACCACGCTTTCAACTAACTGTTACATTATTAACCAGCAGATTTTTGCAGAAACCAATGCTTATAGCCATCAATATGTAAGTGGATATTGAAATACTCTGGTCAATAATGTTTGAGTAACAAAAGACATATTAAAACGTCTCCAGAATGATGTGTTTAGTAAGTCCTAGTCCACGAAGTTCAAAATATTGCTCTTGTCTTTTTAGTCTTTCTTTGCCAGTGAAGATATTTATGTTATACTATTAGAAAATTTCAATTATATAATACAGTATTATCAATTAGAGTAAAAATTGATAAGCAGTGAAAACAATGAAGGATCAGTGGGATCCTTCACAGTGTATACACATATCAAATCATCATGTCATACACTTAAGTGCAATATAATTTTACCAGCTATACTTCAGTAAAGCTGATTTAAAAAAAAAAAATGCTCTACCCAAATCAAAACGACCACCACTTTTAGTTAATGTTCATAGAATTTCAGAAGAGAGTATTGGACTTATGCTTCTGAGACTTACATTTCACCTGTCATACAAATGAAGCAGTGTATTGGCTTGACATTCCTGAGATGGGTCTGTCGTTCAATGAACAGGAGCATGGGGGCTCAGACTGCAGGAAGACTTCATTTGTTCCTTTGATTAGGGAAATTTCTGTATTTCCCTCATCAAGAGATAAGTCAACTATTGTATGGTTGAAATGGACATGGTCTGCAGAGAACAAGATGGTCCAGGAGGTGAGTCTGAGGTTGAGTCTGACTTTGTCCCTCACTCACTTGGACTCACTGGTCACTTAGCATCTTTTCCTTTTCTTGGTTTCCTTTTATCATAGATGAAGAAATAATATCTCATGGAGGAGTGTAAATTAGTGTACACCAGTTCCACACGTTAATTTTCTGGCACTATCTGGAGCTCTGTTTTTAGCTTTTTAGGGTCAGAATTGTGATCAGCAGGAAGAATACTAGGGTTTGTCTTGGAGGTCTGCTGTGGCTGTGAAAAAAGCAGATGTCCTATGGCTGCCCTGGACTTCTCTGATCAGATGACTCGCATGGTCCTTTATTCTGTGACGTCTAAATCTTCTTTAGCTCTTCTATAACTGTATTCTATCTTGGAGATTCTTTTTTCCCCAGTGATTTTCATTGCTTTATTTTTTTTTAATATGGATGTGAGATTAGCAGTGGGAAGTCTGAATCCTCCTCCTTAAAAAATTAAAATTATCACTAAATATTAGCCTGGCACAGTGTCTCTGCAGTGGTGCCACTAATCTCTTGTATTTGATTAGTCACCATGGTGGTCTGAGGCTTAGCTCTTATTAAGGTTCTTAAAAACTTTATTCAACAACTGCCTGGCAGTCTTGTCACCCAAACAGACAGAAACTTGAGAAACAGAAAGCAATGTAGCTTAATCATTTTTAGTGTGATGAAGATAATGGAAATTTATCGCTCACATATTGTGGAATGTAATGTAAACACTAGCAGAGACACATCGCAGAGGAGGGTGGTGAACAGGGCCATGGGGAAGTGCCCTTTCCTTTGCTGGGAGGATGATCAACAGCGTGATTAATTCCAACTAACTGCTCCTGTTTCTGTGCTGGACCACAAGGCCACAACTTTTGTCTGAGAATAGGAATCATTTGCATATTTGGGCATGAAGGGAGAAGCTCCAACCAAACACAACTCCAAACTTTGTTTCATATCATGGCACAAGCCTGTCAGTTTTAACAGTCACTTTTAGTAAAGAATTGTCCCAAGGCAATTTAGAGTGTGTTACCTTTCATTTTTCTCAATGACATTTCCTCATTTCCTCCTTTTTGCTCTTACTCCAGTATCAAATTACTTTTCAAAAGTCAACCTTCCACTTCTTATTTTCCTCCCATAATCTTCGTCTCTTTACCATCTTTCTAACCACTCAGTATTTATTTATACTAGCCATAAATACCACTGAATTCTTTACTCTTCACAATCCTTGATTTAATTAAGAAGTGGCTTCTCTCTCTGTCTAACTCTCTCTCTCCCTCTCACCAAGTGGATTGAATCTCAGCTATGCTATTAACTGGCAATATCACTTTAGACAACGTATCTAACTTTCTCAGTTTACATATCTTTATCTTTTGAGTGATTATGATAGAAATAGAAAAAGATACTAGGTTGGTGCAAAAGTAATCATGGATTTTGCATTGTTGAAATTAGCCATTTGATACAGGAATACATTCTTAAGTAAATGTGGTCATTTTCTACATTATTTTAATGTGCATTTCTTGCTTTGTGTTTTTTTTTCTTGCTAATTAGTTATTGCTGCTTATTCGATATTTATTCAGACTAGAAATTATGTTAGACAAAAAGCAAACATGAGAGGTTTTCTTATTAGAGTTAAAATGGATCATTAAGCATCAGAGACAGATCGCAACATCAAAAACACATTTGGCCCAGGAACTGCTAATGAATGTACAGTACAGTAGTGGTTCAAGAAGCTTTACAAAGGAGACTGTAGCCTTGAAGATGAGGCACACAGTGGCTGGCCGTTGAAAGTTGACAATGACCAATTAAGAGCATCATCAAAGCTGACCCTAGTACAACTGTAAGAGAACTTGCCAAAAAACTCAGTGTCGACCATTCTATGGTTATTTGGCATTTGAAGTAAATTGGAAAGGTGAAAAAACTTGATAAGTGAGTGCCTCATCAGCTGACTGTAAATCAAAAAAAATTATCATTTGCAGTGTCATTTTCTCTTATTGTATGCAACAACAACAAATCATTTCTCAGATTGTGACTTGTGACAAAATGTAGATTTTTTATAACAACTGGAGAAGACCAATTCAGTGGTTCAACTGAGAAGAAATGCCAAAGCACTTCCCAAAGCCAAACTTGCACCAAAAAAGGTCATGGTGGCTGTTTGATGGTCTGCTGCCGATCTGATCCACTATAGCTTTCTAAATCCCAGAGAAACCATTGTATCTGAGAAGTATGCTCAGCAAATCTATGAGATGCACTGAAAACTGCCGTGCCTGCAGCCTGCATTGGTCAACAAAAAGGGCCCAATTCTCCTACACGACAACACCTGACCTCACGTGCCTAGCACAACCAATGCTTCAAAAGTTGAACAAATTGGGCTAATGAAGTTTTGCCTCATCTGCCATATTCACCTGACCTCTCACCAACTGACTACCACTTCTTCAAGCATCTCGACAACTTTTTGCAGGGAAAATGCTTCCACAACCAGTGTGTGTGTGTGCTTAGTCGCTCAGTCATGTCTGACTCTTTGTGACCCTATGGACTGTAGTCCGCCAGGCTCCTCTGTCTGTGGGATTTCCCAAGAAAGAATACTGGAGTGGGTTTCCATGCCCTCCTCCAGGGGATCGTCCCAACTCAGGGATAGAACCCGTGTCTCTTATGTCTCCTGCATTGGCAGGTGGGTACTTTACCATCAATGCCACCTGGAAAACGAGGCAGAAAATGCTTTCCAAGAGTTTGTCAAATCCTGAAGCACAGATTTTTATGCTACAGGAATAAGCAAACTTATTTCTCATTGGCAAAAATGTGTTGATTGTAATGGTTCCTATTTTGATTAATAAAGATGTGTTTGAGCCTAGTTATAATGATTTAAAATGCAAGGTCCGAAAGCAATTACAATTGTACCAACCTAATAGTTACACAGCTAGAGATCCTACTAGGGAAAGATAGATAGGAACTTCAAGAAATCACCATAAACTAGACACCAACCAGAACCTCTGACAACTAAGCAACAATCAAAACATTTTGAAACTAAACAGACATACTTAAACTATTATCACAGAAAAATGGATTCAAGGCCTGCATTCAACCTTGGTAAGTCCATAAGATAATAGACCCTGAAAAAATTGCCTTCCTGTCCATTGCCAAAAACAGGATTACAGATGAAAGGGGGAAAAAAAAATAGGAAAATGGGACATTATATTGAAACCTGAGATAAATTATTATATGTATATATCACCACCCTTCTGCTAATATAATATGATTTAAATAGTGCCACGGTAGTCCTGCTTAGACCACAGAGGGCTAAAGGAGCAACTAATGATGTAAGCCTTGACATCTGCTCAAAAACGAGGAGGAAAGTGGTCTTTCCCCCTTCCCATTTTTCCTTTGATTATAAAAATACAGCCCTCGGTGTTATCAAAGCTGTTTCCCCTTGCCTACCCACTTGTGTCTCTCACAAGTGTCCTGTGCTAATAAACTTACTCTTTACCTATCTCTTTGCCTCATGCTAAATTCTTTCTGCATTGAAACAAAGAACCTGAGCTTCAGTAAGTCCTGAGACCAGATGAGCAGCCTTAATTAAAGGATAGTGGGTTCAAGTTCCCTCCTAAATCAGGTATTGTGGGTTCAAGGCTCATTCAAAGGAATGTGGTTTCAAGCATGAGAGTGGTTCTCATAAAATTGTTATGAGATTAAATATGTTAATATTTCTAAAGAGATTAGAACAATTTGTAAGATATAGTCTTATGCAAATGTTCAGTAAAAAAAAAAAAATCAAATAAGAGTCTATCTACCTCTGAGTAGGAAGGATAGGCTGGCATTTGTCTCAGAAAAACCAAGTGTCATATTATCTGAGGAAACTGTTCACATCCACTTTGGCTCTGCATTACAGATGAGCATCTATTCACTCATCTTTCCTCATAATGCTTTGGTCAGCACATTAAAATCTTCCTTTTATTTTAAATCCTGCCATCATTCTAAACTATAAAATCCATAGTTGGCCAGTTCCTCACACAGGTTCCTCAGGTTTTTTCTCAACTATAAAAATCTTTCCACCTGACCTTTACTAACCATACCCAGGAAGCAGGCTGTACACTGTGTGAACTGCACAAAAACACAAGTGGTTGATCAAGAGCTGAACTCCATGCAGGCTGAATGGATGGGGCTCTGGTCCCAGGACCATACCCAGTACCTTTACATCACTCAAATCTATTAGTACTTTCTGAATGTTAGCCTTGAAATCCCACTGTCAATGCAACACACACTGCTTCCAGATCATTCACTTATTAAATCTGTCATCTTCATTTTTAGGGCCCATGGAAAATGCCAGAATACCCTTCTTATTTCTCCATATTCAGCAGAATCTTCTTGGTAATAATCACTTCTTTTCTAATAAAAATAAGATTCCATGAATAATTACCTAAACCTGTTTTTCTAAGTCCTCTGTATTTAGCACATTAAAAATTGTAACTGTGGATGAAAATGACCATCTTATACATGTATTCACCCAAATAGCTAAGCAAAACTGGAGATTCTTATATATTAGGACACACTGATGGTACCAAAAATTCAGTCATTAATTTCAGAATTTTACTTATTAATTGCTTTATAATCAACTAAATACCTGTATCTGATTCTCAGTTCAATCTTTTTGTATTTGTCATAACAAAATTTCCCTAATACTTTTAAACTATAAACATCTGACTCATCTTTGACTACTATTTTTAGTGAGAGCAAAACAATGATTAAAGAGAATTTGCCTCGTTTTTAACAACTAGATTTACAAATGATCCTAAATATTAACTTCTTCTTTCATTTATTTTTTCTATTACAAGGAGGGAGCTGTATTTCTTTCCAGATAAATCTATAATTGCTCCCCAGTTGCCCTATTGGTAGCTGAGAACAGTTTCATTTTTCTATTCCAGAGATTTTGACTATTAATCGCTCTTCCATGACCTCCTTTCACTTTGCCTAGCTTCAGTCTCTCTGTTATTATAAGAATACTTCTATCTGTATTTAAACTTGCTGCCTATCCCACTTTCATTTCAACTACCTGCCTTTCACAGGAAACTACTTGAAAGAGTTTTGTATACTCTCCAAAACAAAACCACTAGAGTTTTACTCTCACCATTTTGTTTAGGTGATCTTAAGGTAGAAAATCTTTCATACTATTGAATCTGGTGTACAGTTTTTCAGGTCTCTCTGATTTCTCTTCAAATATTCATTTTTCCCTCCTGATTGTCAAATGTTGAGACTTCTCATAACTGTCCTGAACCTCTTTTTATTCAGTGTACTTTTAGGAAATGATGATAATGATGATGATGACAGTAATCTGACATATACTGAGCATGTCCCTTTCTGCCAGATGCTATCCTATGTTCTTAGTATATTTTAACTAATGGCATACTCTTAATATCTCCATAAGCTGTCCACTATCATTATTCCCTTTAAAAAATGAGAGTACTAAATACAGGTTAATAATCTTACTCAAGCTAATTCAGCTGACAAATGTTAGATGAAGATTCATATCTGTCAGCACTAGTCAATCTGATGCCAGAATTCATGCTTTTCTCCACTCTCTTAAAAAATGCTGTACAGAGATTTATATCTCACCCCTTTCCATGGCTTTAGTTATCTAAACATCAATGATTCTTATATCTGCATCTTTGGCTTAGACAAGACATTAAGCTACATTGAATTTCACATGACCATCTCCAAGAAACACATATAAATCTTGATTTGTTGTCCCCACTCACAACTACTCAATATATTTAATCTTCATTGTTTCTACTATCAATACAGGACACCATCATCTACTAGAAGCTCAAGGTAAAATCCTCAGAGTTATTCCTGTCTTTTCTCTCTCTTTCACTTCCCAGTATCCAATAAATCAGTAATTTCCTCCAACTTTATGTTCTACGTATTTATTTAAACCATCCTATTAATCCCATCTCTAGTGCCATAGGCCCTAGCCAGGCTACCTCTATGTCCCACTTGGACTACTGTAGCCTCCCAACTGAGGTCTCAAAGCCTTAGCTTCTTCTAAATGTTTCTAATAATTTGTTTTCAGAAAAGAAAACAAAATAATGTAAGTAATGAGTGGATGTTTTGTCAGAATGATTTTTGCAAAGTGAAATTACAGACATGGTGTTGCCTGTAAAAACCCTTTAGTAAGCCTTATTCCCATCAGATAAAAGCCAAAATCCTTAATATGGCCCCAAAGTCTGATCTCTCATTTCACCCAGAACTGCCTCCCTCTTTATCTTTCTTCAAGCCACACTTATTGACCCATAAATTCTTCATACCTGTTGTTTCCTTAACCTGGAGTTTTCCTTCTCTCTCTACCCAGTTAATGACTTGTTCTTTTTATGTAATTTTAATGTCTCTTTTCTGGGAGTTTTCTTTTGTCTCTCAGACTTTATTGGGTCCTTCTTGATTTATTTACATAACAAAATTTTACAATGATTAACTCATTTATGTGTATTTTTAAAAGTACATTTTAACCTAATAGATGGCAAGTTCTGTGATAACAATGTCATTTTAATTTTGATTTGTTTGTGTCTTCAGCTCTTAGCACAGTATACAATAAAAAGTGAGCGACTGCTAAACAGCTATTTGGAAGAGTAACTAGTGACTTCTTTATAGGGAAATTGCTTTACATATGAGTACAGCTACTTGCATGAAGAGTCTGGGCTAGTTAACTAAATTTGATGGCAGCTAATAACCACAAGCTGGAATCAAAATTGCCGGGAGAAATATCAATAACCTCAGTTATACAGATGACACCACCTTTATGGCAGAGAGTGAAGAGGAACTAAAAAGCCTCTTGATGAAAGTGAAGAGGAGAGTGAAAAAGTTGGCTTAAAGCTCAACATTCAGAAAACTAAGATCATGGCATCTGGTCCCATCACCTCATGGGAAATAGATGGGGAGACAGTGGAAACAGTGTCAGACTTCATTTTTTGGGGCTCCAAAATCACTGCAGATGGTGACTGCAGCCATGAAATTAAAAGACGCTTACTCCTTGGAAGGAAAGTTATGACCAACCTAGATAGCATATTAAAAAGCAGAGACATTACTTTGCCAACAAAGGTCCGTCTGGTCAAGGCTATGGTTTTTCCAGTGGTCATGTATGGATGTGAGAGTTGGACTGTGAAGAAAGTTGAGTGCCGAAAAATTGATGCTTTTGAACTGTGGTGTTGAAGAAGACTCTTGAGAGTCCCTTGGACTGCAAGGAGATTCAACCAGTCCATCCTAAAGGAGATCAGTCCTGGGTGGTTCATTGGAAGGACTGATGCTGAAGCTGAAACTCCAATACTTTGGCCACCTCATGAGAAGAGCTGACTCATTGAAAAAGGCCCTGATGCTGGGAGGGATTGAGGGCAGGAGGAGAAGGGGACGACAGAGGATGAGATGGCTGGATGGCATCACCAACTCGATGGGCATGAGTTTGAGTAAACTCCGGGAGTTTGTGATGGACAGGGAGGCCTGGCATGCTGTGATTCATGGGGTCGCAAAGAGTTGGACATGACTGAGTGACTGAACTGAACTGAAAAATGATATAGCTGAGATTTATTAAAAATATTATTTTTGGTTCTTTCCTTAGAACCAAAGATAATTCTTAGGTACTTGGAAAGCTGCATAACTGGTAGGAAAAAATAAATCAATAAAACCCACAGATTACATGCCTAATGGCAACTCCCAGCAGAGAAGTAGTCCAGTGCTCACATCGGCCACCAGCAGGCAGGGGCTGAACAGGGAGGTGCGGGATGCATTGCTTCGGGTAAGGACCGAACCTGAATGTCCTGAGGGCAATCTGAGGGAGCTAATGTGGATAGCAACCCAAATTGTGGGATAGACAGAAAGAGAGAAAAAAGAGAGAGAGAACTTTCCCATGAAAACTCTCACATAACCCACTCACAGAACAAAGGACTGAGCGAATACCAGAGGAGAGCTAGCCGACTGCAGACAGGCCTATCCCCTGCCAGAGGCAGGCAGGCAACAGCCAGAGCAGGAAAGGGGCAATCTCGGCCCCAGAGATGGCATCCTCTACCAAACTGTGAGCAGGCTCCCAGTTGCTAACCAAGTCTTCCTGGGATCCTGGACAGTTGACATCCACCAGGAGGGTCGCAGCCAGAGATCAGCTCCCCAGAGGAGACACACAGCACACCTGAGACGGTGCTCCCACTGCGCACCCAGGAAACCAGCGGCTGGGACGGGGGAGGTGATAAGATGCAACGCCCAGCTGGGGAGTGTGCACTTGCGAAGCACCTGGTCGCCTGAGCTGCTCAGACCTGGGAAGGGCACAAAACGCAGGCCCAACTGAGTCTGTGCCTTTGTGGAGTACCTGAGAACCTGAACCTGAGCAGCTTAGACCTGGGAAGTGCACACAACCCAGGGCCCACTTTAGACAGTTCCCCTGCAGAGCAACCTGGAGCCTGAGCAGTGTAGATGGGAAGGCACACCACTCCGTGAGCGGGGCAAACCCAGTGTGGCCCAGACACTGCAAGCACTCCCCACACACGCCAGTGATATTTGTTTGCAGTGTTCCTCCCTCCCCACAGCAGGACTGAACAAGTGAGCCTAAATAAATGACCACCTTCACCCCTTGTGTCAGGGCGGAAATTAGACACTGAAGAGACTTGCAAACAGAAGAAGCCAAATAAACAGAGGGAACCACATGGGAAGTGACAGGTGCAACATTAAAATCCGTATACTTACCACTGACTGCATTGGAAGGGGTCTATAGATCTGGAAAAGTATAAGCCAGATCAAGGAACTATCTGAAACTGAACTGACCCCACACTGCCCACAACAGCTCCAGAGAAATTCCTAGATATATTTTACTATTATCATTTTTTTAATTAAAAAAAATTTTTTAAGTCCTTTATTACTCCTTTAATTTTCATTTTTATAACCTACTATTACCTTGCCAAAAAAAAAGACCCTATTTTTAAAGCAAATTTCATATATATTTTTTATAATTTTTGTGATTTTGTTTTTTTTTTTTTAATATTGTATTTTTGAGAGTCTAACCTCTACTCTAGATTTTTAATCTTTGCTTTTTGGTATTTGTTATCAATTTTGTACCTTTAAGAATCCAATCTTCAGTACCCATTTTTACTTAGGAGTGTGATTACTGGCTTGATTGCCCTCTCCCCCTTTTGACTCTCCTTTTTCTCCCCCAGGTCACCTCTATCTCCTCCTTTGCCCTTCTCTTCTCTACCCAATGCTGTGAATTGGATATTCTGGGCTGTGGAGAACACTTGGGGAACTGATTACTGGCTAAATCTGTCTCTCTCTCTTTTAATCCCCTTCCTCTCCTCCTGGTCACCTCTATCTCCTTCCTCCCTCTTCTTTTCTCCATGTAACTCTGTGTACCTCTCCAGGTGTTGCTCACTGTGGAGAATCTTTTCTCCATTAACCTAGATGCTTTATCATTGGTGATGTATGGATGGAGAAGTCTTGAGGCTACTGTAAGAATAAGACTGAAAACCAGAGGCAGGAGACTTAAATCCAAAACTTGAGAACACCAGAAAACTCCTGACTCCAGGGAACATTAATTGACAAGAGCTCATCCAAAAGTCTCCATACCTACACTGAAACCAAGCTCCACCCAAGAGCCAACAAGTTCCAGAGCAAGACACACCATGCTAATTCTCCAGAAACACAGGAACATAGTCATAAGCACTAATGTACAGACTGCCCAAAGTCACACCAAACCCATAGACACCTCAAAACTCACTACTGGACACTTCATTGCACTCCAGAGAGAAGAGATCCAGCTCCACCCACCAGAACACTGATGCAAGCTTCCCTAACCAGGAAACCTTGACAAGCCACTCGTCCAACCCCACCCACAGGGAGGAACCTCCACAATAAAGAGGAACCACAAACTTCCAGCATATAGAAAGGCCACCCCAAACACAGCAATCTAAACAAGATCAAAAGGCAGAGAAATATTCAGCAGTAAAGGAACGTGATAAATGTCCACCAAACCAAACAAAAGAGAGGAGATAGGGATTCTATCTGAAAAAGAATTCAGAATAATGATAGTAAAAATGATCCAAAACCTTGAAAAAAATAAATGGAGTTACAGATAAATAGTCTAGAGACAAGGATTGAGAAGATGTAAGAAATGTTAAAGACCTAGAAAAAATAAAAAAGATTCAATCAATAATGAATAATGCAATAACTGAGATCAAAAACACTCTGGTTGAAACCAAGGGAACTCTGGAGGGAACTGAGGCAGAAGATAGAATAAGTGAGGTGGAAGAGAGAATGGTGGAAATAAATGAAGCAGAGAGGAAAAAAGAAAAAAAAAGAATTAAAAGAAATGAGGACAACCTCAGAGACCTCTGGGACAATATCAAATGCCCCAACATTCGAATCATAGGAGTCCCAGAAGAAGAAGACAAAAAGAAAGGCCATGAGAAAATACTTGAGGAGATAATAGTTGAAAACTTCCCTAAAATGGGGAAGGAAATAGTCACCCAAGTCCAAGAAACCCAGAGTCCCAAACAGGATAAACCCAAGGCAAAACACCCCAAGACACATATTAATCAAATTAACAAAGATCAAACACAAAGAGCAAATATTAAAAGCAGCAAGGGAAAAGCAACAAATAACACACAAGGGGATCCCCATAAGGATAACAGCTGATCTTTCAATAGAAACTCTTCAGGCCAGAAGGGAATGGCAGGACATACTTAAAGTGATGAAAGAGAAACAACTATAACCCAGATTACTGTAGCCAGCAAAGATCTCATTCAAATATGAAGGAGAAATCAAAAGCTTTACAGGCAAGCAAAAGCTGAGAGAATTCAGCACCACCAAATCAGCTCTTCAACAAATGCTAAAGGATCTTCTCTAGACAGGAAACACAGAAAAGGTGTATAAACTCGAACCCAAAACAACAAAGTAAATGGCAATGGGATCATACTTATCAATAATTATGTTAAATGTGAATGGGTTGAATGCCCCCAACCAAAAGACAAAGACTGGATGAATGGATACAAAAACAAGACCCCTATATATGCTGTCTACAAGAGACCCACCTCAAAACAAGGGACACATACAAACTGAAAGTGAAGGGCTGGAAAAAGATATTTCATGCAAATGGAGACCAAAAGAAAGCAGGAGTAGCAATACTCATATCAGATAAAATAGACTTTGAAATAAAGGCTGTGAAAAGAGACAAAGAAGGACACTACATAATGATCAAAGGATCAATCCAAGAAGAAGATATAAAAATTATAAATATATATGCACTTAACATAGGAGCACTGCAATATGTAAGGCAAATGCTAACAAGAATGAAAGGGGAAATTAACAGTAGCACAATAATAGTGGGAGACTTTAATATCCCACTCACTCCTATGGATAGATCAACTAAACAGAAAATTAGCAAGGAAACACAAACTCTAAATGATACAATTGACCATTTAGACATAACTGATATCTATAGGACATTTCACTCCCAAATAATGAATTTCACCTTTTTCTCAAGTGTACACGGAACCTTCTCCAGGATAGAGCACATCCTGGTCCACAAATCTAGCCTTGGTAAATTCAAAAAAATTGAAATCATTTCAAGCATCTTTTCTGATCACAATGCAGTAAGATTAGATGTCAACTACAGGGGAAAAAAAAAAAAACTATTAAAAATACAAACATATGGAGGCTAAACAACACGCTTCTGAATAACCAACAAATCACAGAAGAAATAAAAAAAGAAATCAAAATATGCATAGAAATGAATGAAAATGAAAACACAACAACCCAAAAACCTATGGGATTCAGTAAAAGCAGTGCTAAGGGGAAGGTTCATAGCAATACAAGCTTACCTCAAGAAACAAGAGAAAAATCAAATAAATAACCTAACTCTACACCTAAAGCAACTAGAAAAAGAAGAAATGAAGAACCCCAGGGTTAGTAGAAGGAAAGAAATCATAAAAATTAGAGCAGAAATAAATGAAAAAGAAACAAAGACCATAGCAAAAATCAATAAAGCTAAAAGCTGGTTCTTTGAGAAGATACATAAAGTAGTCAAACCGTTAGCCAGAGTCATCAAGGAAAAAAGGGAGAATAATTAAATCAACAAAATTAGAAGTGAAAATGGAGAAATCACAACAGACAACACAGAAATACAAAGGATCATAAAAGACTACTATCAGCAACTATATGCCAATAAAATGAACAACTTGGAAGAAATGGACAAATTCTTAGAAAAGTATAACTTTCCAAAACTGAACCAGGAAGAAATAGAAAATCCATCACAGGCACGAAAAGCAAAACTGTAATCAGAAAACAAAAGCCCAGGACCAGAGGGCTTCACAGCTGAATTCTACCAAAAATTTAGAGAAGAGCTAACACCTATCCTACTCAAACTCTTCCAGAAAATTGCAGAGGAAGGTAATCTCCCAAAGTCATTCTATGAGGCCACCATCACCCTAATACCAAAACAAGACAAAGAGGCCACACAAAAAAAAGAAAACTGCAGATCAGTATCACTGAAGAACATAGATGCAAAAATCCTTAACAAAATTCTAGCAAACGGAATCCAACAACATATTAAAAAGATCCTACATCATGACCAAGTGGGCTTTATTCCAGGGCTGCAAGGATTCTTTAATATCCACAAATCAACCAATGTGATACACCGCATTAACAAATTGAAAGATAAAAACCATATGATTATCTCAATAGATGCAGAGAAAGACTTTGACAAAATTCAACATCCATTTATGATAAAAACCTTCCAGAAAGCAGGCATAGAAGGAACATACCTCAATGTAATAAAAGCCATATATGATAAACCCACAGCAAACATTATCCTCAATGGTGAAAAATTGAAAGCATTTCCCCTAAAGTCAGGAACAAGACAAGGGTGCCCACTCTCACCACTACTATTCAACATAGTTTTGGAAGTTTGGGCCACAGCAATCAGAGAAGAAAGAGAAATAAAGGGAATCCAGATTGGAAAAGAAGAAGTAAAACTCTCACTGTTTGCAGATGACACGATCCTCTACATAGAAAACCCTAAAAATTCCACCAGAAAAGTACTAGAGCTAATCAACGAATATAGTAAAGTTACAGGATATAAAATTAACACACAGAAATCCCTTGCATTCCTATTTACTAACAATGAGAAAACAAAAAGAGAAATTAAGGAAATAATTCCATTCACCATTGCAACGAAAAGAATAAAATAGGAATAAATCTACCTAAAGAAACAAAAGACCTATATATAGAAAACTATAAAACACTGATGAAAGAAATCAAAGATGACACAAATAGATGGAGAAATATACCATGTTCATGGATTGGAAGAATCAATATAGTGAAAATGAGTATACTACCCAAAGTAATCTATAGATTCAGTGCAATCCCTGTCAAGCTAGCAATGCTATTTCTCAGAGAACTAGAACAAATAATTTTACAATTTGTATGGAAATACAAAAAAACCTCAAATAGCCAAAGCAATCTTGAGAAAGAAGAATGAAACTGGAGGAATCAACCTGCCTGACTTCAGATTATACTACAAAGCTACAGTCATCAAGACAGTATGGTACTGGCACAAAGACAAAAATATAGATCAATGGAACAAAATAGAAAGCCCAGAGATAAATCCACGCACCTATGGACACCTTATCTTTGACAAAGGAGGCAAGAATATACAATGGAGAAAAGACAATCTCTTTAACAAGTGGTACTGGGAAAACTGGTAAACCACTTGTAAAAGAATGAAACTAGAACACTTTCTAACACCATACACAAAACTAAACTCAAAATGGATTAAATATCTAAACTTAAGACCAGAAACCATAAAACTCCTAGAGGAAATCATACGTAGAACTCTCTCTGACATAAATCACAGCAGGATCCTCTATGACCCACCACCCAGAGTAATGGGAAAAAAAGCAAAAATAAACAAGTGGGACCTTAGTTTTTGCACAATGAAGGAAGGTGAAAAGATAGCTTTCAAATGGGAGAAAAAATAATAGCAAATGAGGCAACTGACAAAGAGTTAATCTCAAAAAATATACAAGTATCTCCTGTGTCTCAACTCCAGAAAAATAAACGACCCAATCAAAAAATGGGCCAAAGAATTAAACGGAGATTTCTCCAGAGAAGACATACAGATGGCTAACAAACACATGAAAAGATGCTCAACACCACTCATTATCAGAGAAATGCAAATCAAAACCACAGCAAGGTACCATCTCACGCTAGTCAGAATGGCTGCTATCAAAAAGTCTGCAAACAATAAATGCTGGAGAGGATGCAGAAAAAAGGGAACCCTCTTACACGTTGGTGGGAATGCAAACTAGTACAGCCACTATGGAAAACAGTGTGGAGATTGCTTAAAAAACTGGAAATAGAACTGCCATACGATCCAGCAATCCCACTGCTGGACATACACACCACAGAAACCAGAATTGAAAGAGACGTGTATCCCAAAGTTCATCACAGCACTATTTATAACATCCAGGACATAGAAGCAACCTAGATGTCCATTGGCAGATGGATGGAAAAGAAAGTTGTGGTATATAAACACACGGAATATTACTCAGTCATTAAAAAGAATGAATTTGAATCAGTTCTAATGAGGTGGATGAAAACGGAGCCTATTATACAGAGTGACGTAAGTCAGAAAAAAAAAGCACCAATACGGTATACTAGTGCATATATATGGAAGTTAGAAAGATGGCTACGATGACCCTATATGTGAGACAGCAAAAGAGACACAGATGTAAAGAACAGTCTTTTGGACTCTGTGGAGAGAAGGCGAGGGTGGGATGATTTGAGAGAATAGCATTGAAACATGTATATTACCATATGTGAAACAGATCGCCAGTCCAGGTTTGATGCATGAGATGGGATGCTTGGGGCTGGTGCACTGGGATGACCCTGATGAATGGGGAAGGAGGTGAGAGCGGGGTTCAGGGTGGGGAACACATGTACATCCATGGCTGATTCATGTCAATGTATGGCAAAAGCCACTACAATATTGTAAAGTAATTAGCCTCCAATTAAAATAAACTAATTAATTTTAAGAAAGAAATAAAGTCTAAAATGTTTAATGTATAGTTTGGATGCAGTAATGTTTATATATAAACATGAAAACTGGCATAGTAAGATCCAGACAAGAGAACTGTCTTATCATTAAGATGTAAACCAATAAAGCATGTAATGGGATAATGAGGAAATGCCAATATTGGTAGAAGTTTGTTTTATAATTCTAACACTTAAAATCAGATGAGAACATTGCATCACAAAAGTTGATTTTGGACAAGTTGACTCTCAGAAGAACACTTCAAATCTGTAGAATAATTGGCATAGAAATTTGATGTCCTCTTGAAAATAGTTAGGGGGAAGGATAGAAAAAAATTCTAACAATGATTGAACTGAAATCAGCAAACAGACTCTTAAACCTGGAAGAGGTGTCAGAAGTGATAACATCCAAGCTGCAACTGAGGATGCTGAGATTGAGAGAAATTTCCCAGATCAAGATGTGCTTCTGGCAGGCATAAGAAGTGCTTAGAATCCCAGTCTCTTGACATAAGCTGATGCCTCTTATTCTCTGGTAAACATTTTACTGAGCTAAATTTTGGCAAGGATAGAAAAAAATATGAATGCCAAATTTACATGCTCAGAATGCTGGGCAATACCTTGTATTAATTTAGCAAAACACATAGAGTACTTGCCAATTAGGAACTTTAAAACACAAGATTTGTTTTATACAGTACAAAATGAAGAGTTATTAAGGGCATTAAGATACTCTCAATGAATAACACAATGAGGAAATAGCAAGAAATAAAACTGCAAATTTTTTAAAACACAAAAGTACATTTTAATGGTATATTTTGGGGAAACTGGTAGGTAGTGATGAGACTTGAATATTTAGACAAGGAGGAGAAAGGACGTTCATTACTTGTAATTCATTTTTAGAATTATTCTTTGAGAAGGTGAGATGTAAGAATATATTTGAATCAAAGGATGCAGAATTTGTGGCAAATGGAAAGGCAACTATAGTTCATGCCCCAAATCTTCCTTTACCCTTTCAGGTCAATCTCTGTAATCTTTTGCAAATTGTCCCGTGTCCTGAGGATCTGCCCTATATTGATTATATCAGGACCTCTGGCTTGTGGGCTCTAACTGGGTTGAAAAGACATGCAGTCCTGTGAAAGATCGTAAAAAATGGGAGGAGAGTGAGCTTAGAGTGCTTCTTGCCTGGATGGCTTCAGCTAGCTACATCCCCCAGGATAGGACCGCTGGTTCTCCTAAGGCGTTCCCTTTCATTTTTGTGGGTTCAGAAAACTACCCTTCTAATGTCTCCTAGTGCCTAGGTGGTTTGCAACTCTGCTGGCGGTGGTCCTGTGTTCTCTACCATCCTGACGTCTCCCTACTCTGACCTCTGCAAATGTCTCCCTTTTGACATATCTCAAACTTTATTATTTCACTTGTTTTCTGTTGGATCGGACTTCCCTGGTGGCTCAGACAGTAAAAGCATCTGCCTACAATGTGGGAGACCTGGGTTCGATCCCTGGGCCAGGAAGATCCCCTGGAGAAGGAAATGGCAACCCACTCCAGTATTCTTGCCTGGAAAATCCCATGGACAGAGGAAGCCTGGTAGGCTACAGTCTGTGGGGTCACAAAGAGTTGGACACTACTGAGTGACCTCACTTTTCACTTTTCACTTTCTGTTGGGCCAGAGATTGGTATAACTACCACCAGAAGTGGGTGTAACAAAAAGGTCTTTAAAATGGGATTCTGTTTTTTGTGCTGTTTTGTTTTTGTCCACAATGCATGTAGGATTCTTAGTTCTTCAAACTGGGATAAAACTGGCACCCCAGCAGGGTTAAGATGAAGTCTTAATGACTGGACTACCAGAGAATTTCCTTAGAGAAACATAATTCAAAAATACACATGTAAAAAAAAAATACACATGTATACTAGTGTTCACTGTAGCACTGTTTACAACAGCCAAGACATGGAAACAGTCTAAATGTCCATCAGCAGAGGAATGGGCAAAGAAGATATGGTCCATACTTATGATGGAATATTACTCAGTCACAAAAAGGAAAAAATTGGGTCATATGTAGAAACATGGATGGGATCTAGAGATTTGTACACAAAGTGAAGTAAGTCAGAAAGAGAAAAAACAAATATATATTATTAATAACACATATATGTGGAATCCAGAACAATGGTATAGACAATCTTATTTGCAAAACAAAATAGAGACATAGACATAGAGAATAAACATATGGACATGGCGGGGGGATGAGGGTGGGTTGAGTTGGGAGATTGAGCCTAACATATATTCAGGACTATGTATAAGACAGATAACTAATGAGAATCTTCTGTATAGTACAGAGAACTGTCCTTAATACCCTGTGGTGGTAAATGGGAAGGAAAGCCAAAAAAGAGGGGATGTGTGTGTATGTATAGCTGATTAATTTTGCTATACAGTAGAAATTAACACAATGTTATAAAGCAAGTATATTATAATAAAAGCTAATAAAAATGGGATTCTGGAGTTTTCTTTATCATAGGTTTAAAGAATACATAGATAACTTCCATTGCAGGTGAAAATAAGATACAAGCAATTCATAGCAGTGAAAAATACTATAATTTTTCAAATTATCAGAGGGACATGGGATAAAGGGCAATCAGAAAGCAAGGTCTTGGAAGAACAGGTTTCTAAGCACTGAGTTTGTGGGCTGCACACAAATGTCACCGAGACCCCCACCCTTTCCAATGCCCGCTTGCAAGACAAGCTCTTAGCTGCATCTGAAAATTTAGATTGTGGGAGTGGATTCTTACCTTCCCAGAACTTCCAAGAGTGTTTCTCTATGCCTAAACTGTTTGCAAAATATGTTTCCCCTCAGGTTTATTTGATGTTTGATTGACAAAAACTATGTACTAAAGTGCACACCATGGTGTTTTCTGATGTACACAACAATGTACTTTTTGCTGCACACCTGATTTCCTTTGGGTGTCTGGAATTTTGGCACTTGATCCCCAGTGAGTACCTGCATGACCAGCGCTCAATAAAGCTCCTGGGAACGGAGTGTCTAATGAGCTCCCCTGGGAGACATTGCATTCTTTTTGTCACAATCTCACTGGAATAGCTAAGCAGTCCCTGTGTGACTCCACTGGGAAGGAAAGAGTTATGCCTGGCGTCTGTACTTCACCCAATACACTTTTCCGTTTGTGTATTTGCTGTGTATTCTTTAGTTATAATAAATCATAGCGTTCATGTGACTATAGGAGAGTCCTATAATCCCCCTTGAAAATCACTGAGCCCGGGGTGGTTTGGGGTTCCTCAGCACACATAGTAACAAAACGTCTTCAGTGATTATGGAATCACCTGGTTACTCCATAACATCATAAAGGACATACATAGAAAAACAAAGATATATTGAAAATTAGGACTCTAAAATTAAGACACTTGTGGAGACCAAAAGACTCCATAGTACTTCTGACATTTCCTATCTTTAATACTCATAGATGGGAAGATACACCTGGAAATCAGCCTGGCTTTGTGAGGGTCTCAAAGCAGCAACACAGATGATGCTCCTAAGTCTCTTCCATTACAGTAATGATGCTGATGGGAAAAGGTTGAGGCCTTAGGACATTTGGGCAAACAGAACTGATGTAGAGAAACTAAATACCTAAAATCTTCATTAAATGCTCATGCCATAGGTGGCAAGTTACCCTCCTATCTGAGGGATCTTAGTCCACCTGTACATTGAATCTCTCCTATAGGTGTTCAAGCTCAGTACCAATTCTTCAGAAACTACTTTCCACTTTCTTTTTCTTGAGGGCAACATCTGAGTTTGAACTTGACATCATCTACAGTGATCAAAGGATGTAAAACATGGTCCAGGAGGAGATATATAATCTGCACATTAAAAGAATCACAAAGTGAAGTTGCTCAGTCATGTCTGACTCTTTGCGACCACACAGATTGGGGCATAGCCTACAAGGCTCCTCTGTCCATGGGATTTTCCAAGCAAGAGTACTGGAGTGGTTGCCATTTCCTTCTCCAGAGGATCGTCCCAACCTAGAGACCAAACCCAAGTCTCCCACACTGCACGCAGACGCTTTACCATCTGAGCCACCAGGGAACTTAAGAGAATTACAAGACCTTCCCAGTATTTATCTGTAGAATCCCAAAGAGCATGAGAGCTGACGGCTGTGAGGATACTAGACAAAAGGGGAAATAATGTAAATCTCAGATAACTCAAATTTGTTAATAACAGTGAACCAAATTAGAATTTAGAATTTAATGCCTGATGCAAGTACCTAGAAATTATAATAAAAACATGCCAGAATCAGACTCAACTCAGCAATGGCCTACACTTAATGAACTCAGTGAACCTGATATGTTGGCATATTGTAGAAGAAGGAGAGTAAAATTCAGGAACTTGGCAATATTGGAATGGATTTTATATGTGAGTTTAGTCTATCATTTGGTCTTCCCTGGTGAACACTGGTAAAGAACCTGCCTGTGTTGCAGGAGACCCATGTTCGATTCCTAGGTTGGAAAGATCCCCTGGAGGAGGGCCTGGAAACCCACTCCAGTACTCTTTGCCTGGAGAATTCCATGGACAGAGGAGCCTGGCAGGCTACAATCCACAGGGTCGCACAGAGCTGGACATGACTGAAGCAACAAAGCAGCAGCAGACTATCTATCATTCAACCATGTTATTATTTCCACAATCTCAGGAATGTACAGTTGGAATGGATATTTTCAGTAACTAGTATAGTAGAATACTAGAATTGATTATCTGAGTAATAAAGGAAGGGCTATTATATAAGTTAAAGCCAAGTTAAAGCTCCCAAACAATCACCATCAGAGAGAGTGTACCAAAAGTAATTCCCTACTCCTGAAATAGGTAGAGATTAGGGATACTATCAAAGTCTATAGATGCAGGGATGGAGATTCTTAATACATACTCACTTTACATATAAGTTACATATCAGGAAAAAAGACCAGATGCATCATGGAGCATCTCATTAGGTTGTCATGATCTAAACCAAGTAATGATGCAATTTACAACCCATTATGGATTTTGTGTGTGTGTTTTTTTTTCCTTGCTATTGTTTTATGTTTGTTGGCCTGCTTGTTTAACGTTTTAGTAACATACTTCAATACAATTCCTGGTTCCTGATCTTTAGCTATTTATTTGTCAGATGTGTTCCTTTCTAGTGCTGTCATTACACAAGATCAAAACTAGCCTGCATGTGCAGAATACTGACAATTTTTCCTATTCCCTGCTCTGCTCCTTCTATGCCCTTTCTTTGGGTCTGTTTTATGATATAATCTAGAGGGACCTTGATCAACTTGATATTCCATAAAACATCACATTGGCTCATGGTACTGATGATTTCATAATACTAAGATCTAGTAATCAGTAAGCATCCTCTACAACGTAATAAGACCTTTCTGCCTTGGGGTTTGAAAATAAACTCTGGAAAAACTCAGAAACCCAATCTGTTAGTGAAGTTTGTAGGAGTCCATAACCTAGTGCTTGTCAGGCTGAGGTAGAAAATAGTCAGGTCCCAGACTGAGCAGCTGCAACTGGTCTCCCGCTGCCCTTTGCCAGACCAAACATGGGCACAAGTGAGAGGACTGGCCAGAGACAATCTGGGAAACTGCCCCCATGTAAGCAAACTAAGCTGCCCTATTGTGTGCAAACTCGCTTTTTCACCCATGTGATCTTCCACACTTTGCTTCTAATAAAGTGAAAGTGAAGTCGCTCAGTCATGTCCGACTCTTTGTCAACCCCGCGGGCTGTAGCCTGCACCAGTCTTCTCCATCTATGGGCTTTTCCAGGCAAGAATACCAGAGAGGGTTGCCATTTCCTTCTCCAGGAGATCTTCTGGATGCAGGGACCAAACCCAGACTTCCCGCCTTGCAGACAGTTGCTTTACCCTCTGAGCCACCAGGTAAGGTTGCTTCTAATAAACGCTGTCTCTATTACACAACCTTGGTCTGTCTGCTGAACTCTTTCTTCGAAAAGTCAAGGGCCAAGGTCCTCTTTTAAGCCATCCCACCACCAGAGTCAAGATGAGCTCTGAAGGTGCATTTAATATCCCCTTGAAGAAGGCAATGGCACCCCACTCCAGTACTCTTGTCTGGAAAATCCCATGGATGGAGGAGCATGGTGGGCTGCAGTCCATGGGGTCGCTAAGAGTCGGACACGACTGAGCTACTTCACTTTCGCTTTTCACTTTCATGCACTGGAGAAGGACATAGCAACCCACTCCAGTGTTCTTGCCTGGAGAATCCCAGGGATGGAGGAGCCTGGTAGGCTGCCATCTATGGGGTCGCACAAAGTTGGACATGACTGAAGTGACTTAGCAGCAGCAGCAGCATGAAGGAAAATAACACCATGCATGGAAAACTTTTTGGGTTTCAGAAGCAACATATGTCACATTTGGATATATTGTTCCAACCTTTTTATTATGTGACATGTATTTCAGTTTTATGTGGTTCCCAAATAAAGAAACGCACTCCAGGCTTCCCTGTCCTTCACCATCACCTGGAACTTGCTCAAATTCATGTCCATTGAGTCAGTGATGCCATTCAACCATCTCATCCTCTGTTGTCCCCTTCTCCTCCTGCCTTCAATCCTTCCTAGCATCAGGGTCTTTTCTAATGACTCAGCTCTTCCAACCAGGTGGCCACAGTATTGAAGCTGCAGCTTCAGGGCTGGAGGAAGCACAAGCTGGAATCAAGATTGCCAGGAGAAATATCAATAACCTCAGATATGCAAATGACACCACCCTTATGGCAGAAAGTGAAGAAGAACTAAAGAGTCTCTTGATGAAAGTGAAAGAGAAGAGTGAAAAAGTTGGTTTAAAGCTCAACATTCAGAAAACTAAGATCATGGCATCCAGTCCCATCACTTCATGGCAAATAGATGGGAAAATAGTGGAAACAGTGTTTGATTTTATTTTTCTGGGCTCCAAAATCACTGCAAATGGTGAATGTAGCCATGAAATTAAAAGATGCTTACTCTTTGCAAGGAAAGTTATCACCAACCTAGATAGTATATTCAAAAGCAAAGACATTACTTTGTCAACAAAGGTCCATCTAGTCAAGGCTATGGTTTTTCCAGTGGTTATGTGTGGATGTGAGAGTTGGACTGTGAAGAAAGCTGAGCGCCGAAAAATTGATGCTTTTGAACTGTGGTGTTGGAGAAGACTCTTGAGAGTCCCCTGGACTGCAAGGAGATCCAACCAGTCCATCCTGAAGGAGATCAGTCCTGGGTGTTCACTGGTAGGACTGATGTTGAAGCTGAAACTCCAATACTTTGGCCACCTGGTGTGAAGAGCTGACTCATTTGAAAAGATCCTGATGCTGAGAAAGATTGAAGGCAAGAGGAGAAGGGGATAACAGAGAATGAGATGGTTGGATGGCATCACTGACTCAATGGACATGGGTTTGGGTGGACTCCGGGAGTTGGTGATGGACAGGGAGGCCTGGTGTGCTGCAGTTCATGGGGTCTCGGTGGTTCATGGGGAGTCTGACACAACTGATCCACTGAGCTGAAGTGAAATAAAGAAAGGACCTTGAAACAGTTTTTGTCTATAGTATAAGTTTTCCTACTCTTCAGGATTTATGACTAAGCAGGATGGAATAGGAGAATAGATGCTGAGGAACAGAGGTACAGACTGTGCCAGAAGACTCCACTCCACACCTGGGCTCCACCCTTCCACCTCATTCTCTCCTCCAGGTTCCTAACCCACATTAATCACATCAGAAGCTCCTGTGCAATCTGGCATCTTTGGGGACTAAATTACAGGCTTGGATTAGCAGAAAGGAAGAGGCTGATGGGAGGGTACTTCTGTGGCAATTTGCTGTTTATTTCTCTGGTTCCTGCCCAGACAGTTTGCCTTGACATGGTGGTGTCCCTTTATTGAAGGACGTTGGTTCTCTCAAGACTCTGCCCAGTTCTCTTCCTTTTCCTCCCTTTATTCCCTAGTACATAGGGGTGGTGGCGGCTCTGCTACTGTTGGCTTCTGCCTCCTCCTCTATTTAGGTACTTCTTTTAATCTTTTGTGGGTGTGTGTGAGTTAGTCTCTTTGTAAATATACATTCTTCAAATGATTCTCCTGTATCATCTCTCTCCTGTTGGGATTGATCCAAAAATGTAAAAAAAAAAGGAGTGTGTTGGCTGCCCTAGTGTGGGATTGAAGAAAGGAGCATGAAACTAGCAGACATATAAGACCTTTGAATAGGAAAAAATGAAGGAATTTAGATGATTTGCATATGTCTATGTGAAAGAAGGTAAAGTGGACTGTGAAGGGCTTTGCTCTTATTAGAGGTATAGTGAACCCTCCATGAAAGCAGCTGAGATGGATCCAAGTTTTAAGAAGAATGTTATGTTTTTATGTCATTTTCATAATCATCATTCTTGTTATTATCAGCAGCCTGGTCTTCCTTCAGTCACTCAGTCATGTCTGACTCTGTAATCCCATGGACTGCAGCACTCCAGGCTTCCCTGTCCTTCACCATCTCCTGGAACTTAGATTCATGTCCATTGAGTCAGTGATGCCATTCAACCATCTCATCCTCTGTGTCCCCTTCTACTCCTGCCTTCAATCTTTCCTAGCATCAGGGTCTTTTCTAATGACTCAGCTCTTCCAACCAGGTGGCCACAGTATTGAAGCTGCAGCTTCAGCATCAGTCCTTCCAATGAATATTCAGCATTGATCTCCTTTAGGGTCGACTGGTTTGATTATCTTGCAGTCCAAGGAGACTCTCAAGAGTGTTCTCCAACACCACAGTTCAAAAGCATCAATTCTTTGGGACCCAGAGTTTTTACAGTCCAACTCTCACATTCCTACATGGCTACTAGAAAAACCATCTCTTTGACCTTTGTTGGGAAAGTTTTTGTCTCTGCTTTTTAATACACTGTCTAGGTTTGTCATAGCTTTCCTTTCAAGGAGCAAGTGTCTTTTAATTTCATGGCTGCAGTCACCATCTACAGTGATTTTGGAGCCCAAGAAAATAAAGTCTGTCACTGTTTCCATTGTTTCCCCATCTATTTGCCATGAAGTGATAGGGCCAGATGCCATGATCTTCGTTTTTTGAATGTTGAGCTTTAAGCAAGCTTTTTCACTCTCCTCTTTCACTTTCATCAAGAGGCTCTTTAGTTCTTCTTCACTTTCTGCCATGAGGGTGGTGTCATCTGCCTACCTGAGCTTATTGATATTTCTCCTGGAAATCTTGATTCCAGTTGTGCTTCATCCAGCCAGCATTTCGCATGATGTATTCTGCATATAAGTTAAATAAGCAGGGTGACAATATATGGCCTCGACATACTCCTTTCCCAATTTGGAACCAGCCCATTTTTCCATGTCTGATTCTAACTGTCGATTCTTGTCCTGCAAGAGATTTCTCAGGAGGTAGGTAAGGTGGTCTGGTATTTTCATTTCTTTAAGAATTTTTCAAAGTTTGCTGTGATACACAGTCAAAGGCTTTAAAACAGTCAATGAAGTAGAAGTAGATGTTTCTCTGGAATTCTCTTGATTTTTCTGTGATCCAACAGATGTCAGCAATTTGATCTTTGTTTCTTCTGCCTTTTCTAAATCCAGCTTGAATATCTGGAAGTTCTTGATTCATGTACTGTTGAAGCCTAGCTTGGAGAATTTTGAGCATTATTTTGCTAGTGTGTGAGATAAGTGCAATTGTGCAGTAGTTTGAACATTCTTTGGCATTGCCCTTCTTTGGGATTGAAATGAAAACTGACCTTTTCCCAGTCCTGTGGCCACTGCTGAGTTTTCCAAATTTGCTGGTATATTGAGTGCACTACATTAACAACATCATCTTTTAGGATTATCAGTTCAGTCAGTTCAGTCACTCAGTTGTGTCCAACTCTTTGAGACCCCATGGACTGTAGCACACCAGGCCTCCCTGTCCATCACCAACTCCCAGAGCTTACTCAAACTCATATCCATTGAGTCGGTGATGCCATCCAACCATCTCATCTTCTGTCGTCCCCTTCTCCTCCTACCTTCAATCTTTCCCAGCATCAGGGTCTTTTCAAATGAGTCAGCTCTTCGCATCAGGTGGCCAAAATATTGGAGTTTCAGCTTCAGCATCAGTCTTTCCAATGAATATTCAGGACTGATTTCCTTTAGGATTGACTGGTTTGATCTCCTTGCAGTCCAAGGGACTCTCAAGAGTCTTCTCCAACACTACAGTTCAAAAGCATCAATTCTTCACTGCTCAGCTTTCTTTATAGTCCAACTCTCACATCCATACATGACTACTCACCATAATATATCATTATAATAATAGTAGCAGCACTAGAAACTGCAAAATTCTTAGTAAGAATGTTACATATAGCAGCAGAAGTTTTTTTTTTTTTTTTTTTATATTCATATTGGGAAGTAATGCCCAGTTTAGGACAAAGCCAAATTCTAACATTAGTGGAAAAAACTTATTTTGGAGATATATAAATAAAGAAACAATAAAAGGAATTAGAAAACTAGCTTATATAACATAGACTCCTCAGATAACAACAAAAATTTTGAAAGCTAATTATAAGAGTATTATTTAGCTGCAAATATTTACTAATTTGGGCTTCCCAGATGGCTCAATGATAAAGAATTCACTTGCCAATGCAGGAGATGTAGTAGACGCAGATTTGATCCCTGGTTCAGGAAGATCCCTTGAATAAGTACATGGCAACCCACTCCAGTATTCTTGCCTGGAGAATCCCATGGACAGAGGAGCCTGGCCTGCTATCATCCATAGGGTCACAAATTGTTGAACACAACAGTGTAACTGAGCATGAATTTCCTGAGACACTGGGCATCAAGTGAATTCTGAGGTTCCATAGTGGACAAAGCAGTCAGGGCCTCCTTTTTAACTAGTTTTATTCATGAGACTTTGAATAGCTTATGAATAGGATTGTTTTTCTTGTACTTATTCTTGGTTATTCAGTAAAGTCAACTGAGAATTAGTTTAAATGCTAATCTCATATATCATATATGCCTCTTTCTAATCACAACTTAGTCATCTAAGAAATATTTTTCTTTGATGTATGCATGTCTGTTAAACATGCATGAAGATTCTTTTCCCACATAGGCCATTAGAGAGCATTGAGTGCATGCTATGCAGTAGGTCCTTGTTGATTATCCATATTATATATAGTGTGTATATGTCAATCCAAATATCCAAACTAATCCCTCACTCCTCTGTAGATCAACTATACTCCAATGAAAATTTTAAAAATAAAGGAAAAAAAAAAAGATACATGAAGAAAGGAAAAGGATACTGTCAGTTATCTAGCTAACAAATTTAAGCATGAAAAGATTAAAACTGGAATGCAAAATAAACATTTTTCAATTTTTAAAGCTTGTATTTCTCCACAGTTCTGGCCATCCTGTATTGTAATTAGAAACCAAACTTATAGTAGCTGGAATTAGTGTTTGTTCCTTTGAAATTGATTAACAGTTTACTTCATTTTTTCTCACCAATTCCCTTTCTTTTGTTATGTGAAATATTGGCATGCCAAATAATTTTTACTCTTAGACTGACAAGATAATACAAATATTCTTTCTAGGTTGAAAAGATAATGGTTAGTAAATGCAATTAGTTTTGAATTTGTAGAATTTTCTGTATTTTTAATTTGATGATGAAAGTAGTCTTATCACTTTGGCCTGTTTTCCAAATTCCTTTTAAAATATTATTTATGAGAAAAAAAGTATTAAAAGTAGGGATTGATCACATGGATGTTCCTTTTCCTTCTACCTACTAACTAAAGGAATAAAATAGTTATAAACTTATAACAGTGGGGATAAAGAGGAAGCTACTAGAAGATGTGTTCTATCAAAACAAAGGAGTAAATTCAGAAAGGAAAAACGAATGATCAGGATACAGTATAACCAGCACAGAGGCTGAGAGAATTCGCAGGACAGCCATGTGGCATCTAAGGGAGAAGCAGTCTGGATCAGCACAGAAGGACCGAAACTTTAAGGGAGAAGAGCACTTGTAAAATGCATACATCTATTGTGCATGTGAGTAACACATTTGGACATTTGGAATCTGGTGACCACATTTCAATAAGAATGCTGGGAAAATTACCAGTGAACTCACTAAAACGTAACAGTTATTTCTTACATGTATTACATAGTTACATTAATTAGTCTTTTGGGAAAAAAGGGGTATAAAACATTAAATCAATTTTTCAAAAATGGAAAACTAATAGCATAATTATTAATATGGCAGAAACTTAAAGTTAATAATAAGAAGGCTTTAGACGCAAAGACATTTTTATAAACTATGCATGAATCCCTTTAATGAACTTCAACTTATTTCTCCATAAGGATCTGCAAGAAGACATTTCTAAAGGAAAAGTCTATTCTTATAATGGTCTAGTCCTAACAACACATAGAGCATGTCTAAAAGCAATTTTCCACTGGACTTGGGGCTGGTGACAAGCTAGTGATAAGAAGGAGGACAAACAAACAGTAAGGACAGCAACAGATATCCAAAGTAGCTAGCTGAGAGCACCTCACAATAAAAAACAGCAACAAAGGCCTAATGTTTAGAAGCTGAAAACTTCCAAAATAAAGATTGTACAACTTCTTGCAAAATTCATGCCTTATCTTGATCACCATGTGTGCAGTGACTATGTGAAACCAGATTCCCCACATTGCTCTGGTCAGACACTAACTGTGGGATGGAATGGGTTGTACCAAAGATGTAATACATTTTGTTACATGTTAGATAAATGTTGAACTTCCCCTAATCCCTATATATAGGAAAACAAGGATGGTTAGGAAGTTTTCCCACTGTGAGTTCCAGGAAAGGACTAACTCTAAGAACCACACTTGCCCTAAAGAATCTACGTGGGACTTGGGGGCAGCCCTCAGGTTGACCTTGGACAAGGCTGGATACACATCCCCTTCTTTGTGTCTTCAATGAGTAGCTGACCAATCTGGACAAAATGTCCCTTAGTTTGACATTACCAAATATCAGCCAGGCTTCTCTCTTCTAAGGGCTCTGACTTTTGACCCACCCTAAATTGTAAGCAAGCATTGGGAGCTCAGCATATACTGGAGTGAGAAACAGCTCTCTCCACTCTCAATGTCTTGTCCTGAGAACTGGCTGACAGCAAAACAGACACTTCCTGCTCAACTACCTCATCATGCCTCCTGCTCATCTCACTCCTCTGTCAAAAAAAAGAATCAATAATAAGAAGAAAAGGAGTGTTATTTGAGCCAACTGAGAACTAGCCCAGAGCTTGCTTCCCAGATAACTCAAAACTGCTCCAGAGAAGCAGGGTTTTCAGCATAGCTGTATGTCTTATCAGGACAAAGAACATTAAATGAATCAGAGATGCATTTCTCCAAAGTTTTGAAAACACAGGTCAGCACTTTCATGTACAGCACATACACTATGGCCTTGGCACTTAAGAAGGGAGTCGGTTTTTACTTGGACCTTCTTTACTTGTGGTCGCTGTGCCCTTTTTTTTAATAATTAAAGCAGGGACTTTCTGGTGGTCCAGTGGTTAAGAATCCTCCTGCCAATGCAGGGGACATGGGTTTGATCCCTGGTTCAGAAACTAAGATCTCACATGCCTATGCTCCACAAGAGGAGAAGCCACTGCAATGAGAAGGCCATGCACCAAAACTAGAGAGTAGTGCTCACTCGCAGCAGCTAGAGAAAGCCCGCACACAGCAGCGAGGAGCTCGTGTGCCGCAACCAAGACCCAGCACAGCCGTGAACACATAGACATAACTAAAGCCGGGAGACAGTGTGCATTTGATGGGCTACAGACAGGCTGTCTCAAGTTAACTCATGCATAAGCCTGAATGACTTCCCTGTGTCTTAATATAAGAAAATTTATTTCATTTCCTACAAATGAGAACTTTTCTGCCCAATCTTTGAAAAACGTACAGGATTTACAATGGAAAATTTTCTGTATGGTAGTTGTCACTTTTCCCTTATCCCAGCAGTCTTTTTGAATAAAGTCTCTCATTTCATTCTGAACTGGTCATTTGCTTGACAAGAGAATCTCCAAGTCTGGAGCCTTTTAGAGAAATGAACATTTTCTCCAACTCTCTTCACTTTCCTTTTCAGAGTGACAATAAAATTCAACTTTATTAATTTCAGGGCATAGTTAATATACTTAAAAGTAAATGCTAAATTTGTTTGGTAAAATTATGGATGAAGTTGTTAGCAGTTTGTCTTTCTAATTTTTTTTAAATTTATTAAATACCAAGGACTCCATTAAGTATGTATCTTACAGCAGTAGGGTAGGTATTACTACTTAGACCCACTTTACAAATGAAGTGAAGTGAAGTGAAAGTTGCTCAGTTGTGTCTGACTCTTTGAGACCCCATGGACTGTATAGTCCATGAAATTCACCAGACCAAGATACTGGAGTGGGTAGCCTTTCCCTTCTCCAGGGATCTTCCCAACCCAGGGATCAAACCCAGGTCTCCCACATTGCAGGTGGATTCTTTACCAGCTGAGCCACACAAATGAGGGAATTTAAATTGAACGAGGCTTACGGTGAGATACAAACCACTCAACTACTGTATGGCAGGCCTAAGATTTTAACCGAAGTTTGTCTAACACCAGATTGGACACACATCTGTGTTTATTACACTCACCTCTTACTAGTCATCTGGAATTTTGGAATGACAGAATAGTCAAGTATTTTATATATTCAGTTCAGTTGTGTCTCTTTGCAATCCCATGTACTGTAGCACGCCAGGCTTCCCTGTCCATCACCAATTCCCGGTGATGCCACCCAACCATCTCATCCTCTGCTATCCCCTTCTCCTCCTGCCTTCAATCTCTCCCAGCAACAGGGTATTTTCCAATGAGTCAGTTCTTCACATCAGTGGCCAAACTATTGGATCAGGTGGCCAAATTCTCTTATATATTAATTGGTGGTAATTTAGTAATCTCTAATATTTAGCAGTAGAGAACATAGCAATCACCCTTATAAATAGATTGAGGGGTTAAACTTTAGTTATTAATTTTATTAAAGGGATGGGTATGAATATGATCACTTGTGGAGGAAATACAGGACTTAAATAAAACGCAAATGATTAAGAGTGAAACCCTGGACAACACTCATGTTTAAGAGCTAGTCAGAGAATGAGGAAGTTAGGAAAGTGTTTTTGAAAGAGTAGCTGGAAAACCAGAAGAAAGTGCAATCACTGAAGGCAGAGGAATGCGGAATTTCAAGGATGAGATGATTGATTGTAAAATGCAGGAAAGTGACATGAAAAAAAGATTATACAACTTTTTCACTTAGTAATTAGGTCTTATTAATGTCTCTGGCAAAGATAGTTTAGATGCAAGATTAAGAACAAAATGTAGAGGTATGAAAGGGTGAGGTGAGGAGGTGTGGACCCAGAATATAAACTATATAAATTAGCCCCATGTGGAGCCATGGCCATGAAGGGAAGTGTAGGACGATGTACCTATAAGACTAGATGTAGGGAGATGCAGGCATAAGGAAAGTTCACTGCTGCTGCTGCATAGTCACTTCAGTTATGTCCTATTCTGTGCGACCTTATGGACTGCAGCCTGCCAGGCTCCTCTGTCCATGGGATTCTCTAGGCAAGAGTACTAGAGTGGGTTGCCATGCCCTCCTCCAGGGGATCTTCCTGACACAGGGATCAAACCCAGGTCTCCTGCATTGCAGGCAGATTCTTTACTGCTGAGCCACCAAGGAAGCCCAAGAAAAGTTCATTATTTAACACACACTAAATGTAAGCAGACTTGCATACTGAATTTAAGAAACAAGTCTGGAGGAAGATGGTGAAGATAACATACACAAAAGAGAAATAATTTGCCTGGAGACTAGAGATTGTCATACAGAATGACGTGAGTCAGAAAGAGAAAAATAAATATTGTATATTAACACATATGTGTGGAATTTGGGGAAATGGTATAGACTATGTTATTTGCAAAGCAAAAATAGAGACACAGACATAGGGAACAAATTCATGGACACCAGGCAGGGAGAGGGGAGGGCAGGATGAATTGGGAGACTGGGGCTGACAGGCAGACACTACTGGCACTGTGTATAAAATGGATAACTAGTGAGAACTTACTGCTCAGCACAAGGACTGTGCTCACTGCCCTCCGGCCACCTAAATGGGAAGGGAAATCCAAAAATAAGGTATATAAGTATACATGAGACTGATTCACTTTGCTGTGCAGTAGAAACCAACACAGGCTCAGATGGCGAAGAATCTGCATGCAATGTGACAGACCTGGATTCCATCCCTGGGTTGGGAAGATTCCCTGGAGGAGGGCATGGCAACCCACTCCATTAGAGAAGCCCACGGACAGAGGACCCTGGCGGGCTCCAGTCCTTGAGGTCACAAAGAGCTGGACACGACTGGGCAGCTAAGCACAGCAAAGCGCAGAAACTGACAACATTGTAACGCAACTATACTCCAATATTTTTTATTTTTAATGTGGAGTAAGTTCACTGAACAGGCAGCAGATAATGAAATCCAGGTTACATGTGGAGTGATTGGCCATTAAGATTAAAAAATCAGAAGGAAAGAGAAAGTGATGAAGTCAAATTAGAATGATATTAAGAGAAAGATGTGGGGTTTCATACCTAATGGACTATCTTTTCTCACAGAAGTCAGGAAAATGGTCATATGCTGAGAGAGGCAGATGATACATAGCTGGATTGGTGAGGATTTGAGAGAACTGTGGGGAGAACTGCAGAAAATGCACTCAGGATTTCCGGATGCTAACTGGGCGCTGCATCTTAACAGTCAGTTGAAGATTATGAGTTGTTAGTCACACTTTCTTGTTGTAGCATTCAGCTTCTAAAATGAAATTTCTTACTTCGCATACAGCTATTTTTTCCATCACTTTCAATAGCAGTGAAAGTACATAATTTGAAGATAAATTCTTAGTTCGTCTCACTTTATTTAAAAAACTGGAAGTCAAATCTGTTTGAAATGTTAAGGTTATTTAAATGCATGAAATTTTACAACCATAATTATGTAAATTAGAAAACTCTGTGTCCCTAGATTTGATAGAAATGTTAGCTGAATGAAACTGTCTTCATTTATGGTTGCTCTGGGCCAAGGATCTAGCTATGCATTTTGATCTGATGATTTAAATCCAATTTGGCATGTATTAAAAAAAATCTGGTCAATAAATCTCTTTGGTCCTATTTATTTATTCATTTATTTATTTATTTTTCTGAGCCAAAGGTATATGAAAGTTAACTTTTGTCTTGAAAGCTGTCATCATAAAAAATTTTGGTCATTTTTTTTATTATTCCTTCACTGCCTAAATAAAGATTAAGTTGAAAAAAGCTACAAGCATTTGCTTTAAAGTACACTATAGAGATATTATCTGGTTTCTTTCTCTGCAGGCATTAAATAAACATTAACACTGCTTCATCTTCTATAGTGAATCTTATCCCAGTCAGGCTTTATTTCAGATGGGCTCTCATAGCTTTAAAGAACAAAAGCTCCTTCTGAAATGCAAATGATTACCTTTTGAAAGGATCATGTAACTCAAACAGCTTTAGAGAATTATTAGATTTTAAATGTAACCTTAAGGAATATAAAATAGAATACATTATTTATTAATTGTCAGATTCACATAGTTTACATTACCTAACATAATTTCAATATGTACTGTGTTGTTTCTAAGACTGCATTTTTAAAATGAGTATGTGAAGTGCAATCGCTCAGTCATGTCCGACTCTTTGCGACCCCATGGACTGTAGCCTACCACCCTCCTCCATCCATAGGATTTTCCAGGCAAGAGTACTGGAGTGGGTTGCCATTTCCTTCTCCAGAGGATCTTCTTGACCCAGGGATCGAACCCAGGTCTCCCGCATTGTAGGCAGACGCTTTACCATCTGAGCCACCAGGGAAGTCCAAATAAGTATACTCTAAGGTAATTGACTTTAGGGATTATGCAGCTCATAGATATGGATGGACTAATGTTAGGTTTACTGCAAAGAGATGTGTAGTAAAATTTCTAAAATATGAAGCAGTTGACTCAGTTTGATATATTTAATTATAAAATATCTTGTGGCTACCTACTACCTATCTTGTGCATGCTAAAACTAAAGAAAAAGATTTATTTGTTTTTAGTTTCACTTAGGACTTCCCTGGTGGCTCACATGGTAAAGGATCAGCCTGCCAATACAGGAGACCTGGGTTCAATCCCTGGGTTGGGAAGATCCCCTGGAGAAGGAAATGGCAGCCCACTCCAGTACTCTTGCCTGGAAAATCCCATGTGACAGAGGAGCCTGGCAGGCTACAGTCCATGGGGTCACAAAGGGTCAGACATGACTGTTCAGCTAACACACAGCCTTAGATGAAAAGAAATAATTTATTAGGCAAGTAAGCTATGAAAGGATTCATGGTATAAATTATTTTTAGGATTATCTTCCTAATAATGGTGTTGCTTATACTGATATTTGCTAACTAGACCAGAAAAGATGTTTCTGAAACTTTTGTCAGTGCCAATAAGATAATAATCATAAAAATGTGTTACTCTGCTCCTTAGAATGTCTTGTGTCAGATGATGGTATATTGGATGGGCATGCCGGATAGCTTGTGCTAAGGTGGGGGGGGGGCATGGATTAAATATATCTAGATAGTCCTTTATGTGGAAACAGGAAGGACATGAAAGTTCCAAAGGCAGACTCTCTAATCATGACTGACAGAGGAACTGGACTTTGGTTATTTGCTACTAAGGAGCCATTAGGAGGGAGAAGGAAACGGCGACCCACTCCAGTGTTCTTGCCTGGAGAATCCCAGGGACGGCAGAGCCTGGTGGGCTGCCGTCTATGCCGGTCGCACAGAGTTGGACATGACTGAAGAGACTTAGCAGCAGCAGCAATTAGGAGAGGCGTCTCTGGTGGCTCAGAGGTTTAAAAAAAAAAAAAAAAAAAGCTGTCTGCAATGCAGGAGACTCAGGTTTGAGCCCTGGGTCAGGAAGATCCCTTGAAGTAGAGAGTGGCAATTCACTCTAGTGTTCTTGCCTGGGGATCCCCATGGACAGAGGAGCCTGGTGGGCTGCAGTCCATAGGGTGGCAAAGAGCTGGACACGACTGAGCGACTGAACACAGCACAGCAGCAGTTAGAAGGGCCTCCCTGGTGACCCAGATGGTGAAACTGCCTGCAGTGCTCCATCCTTGGGTTGGGAAGGTCCCTTGGAGAAGTCAGTGGCTATCCACTCCAGTGTTCTTGCTGGGAGCCATGGACAGAGGTGCCTGGTGAGTTACAGCTCATGGGATCAAGGAGTCAGACACAACTGAACAACTTCCATATACACACAGCCATTGGGAAGCACTGAGCAGGCCATTTGGTGATACTGTGGAAAAGTGGAGAGCAGGGCAGGTGGGTCAGATGGGCACCCATGGCTGCATTATGTCATTTTGTCTAATCACTGTAACTTAATACTTACGTATGCTACTTTCCAAGATTCCATGGGTCAAATTTACATAGTTTGAATATCTCACCAGTTGATTAACAGAGATGAGACAAACTCTTCAACTTTTGATTATTTCCTCTGGAGTTTGATAAGATCTGTAGCTAATATAATCCAAGGAGACTAAAGCCTTGGCACCCACAAGCCAGTTCAAAAACAGGCCACAGTGGAAGTCCAAAGGCTCTAGAGTCAATAGTTTTAACACAGAGGAAAGCTCAATCAAATGATGCTTGATTTTAGACAATTAGCAAATACAAGGACTTTCAACTTTCCTACGTGGTTTACACACATTATTCCAAGAATCCACCATTACATAACACAAAAATAGGCAACTTCCAATTATGATTCCTCAGTTTTCCATTTTATCCACCTAAATCTGGGAATCATTTCAAAATAGATTTTTTTGCCCAGTTTTATTAAACATTTTTACTTTACATTGGAGTATAGCAGATTAACAAAGTTGTGATAGTTTTCAGGTGAACAGCAAAAGGGTTCAAACATACATATACATCTATTCCTTCTCCCCCAAACTCCATTCATATACAAAAATAGACATTTTGATATCTAAAAGTTTTTTATGATAAGTAGAACTATGTCTATTTAAAATGATAAATTTTAGGAAGGTAAAGGACAATGAATTTAAGAATAAACTTTTGTTAATTTATATATCACTAAATGTATAATTTACCATTAACTTTATTTTCATGTTAATATACCCTCTAGGAAATATTTTCTATTCCTGAGATGGAGTAATCTGGATTCAAACTTTAGAGAATTCCACTACTGAATCGGAATGCTAACATCCTACAGTGGGTCAGGTGACACTATGGCCAAGTCAGAAATAGTAAAAATAAACTCAAATTCTATGATGCCACTGCTTTTAAACAATGATATACATGATGTAACTATGCTAAAAATATATTACTCATTCAAATTATTAAATCATCAATGCTTACAAAAATGAGATGCTTTGTTGCTCAGTTGAAAATATTATTCTTGATCTTTGTAACAATTTCCAATATAGTTGGCCATTTCACCCTCAACACTCTTTTAGATAATCATGGTTCACCTGCTGAATGACCATTATATTTCACAAAGGAGAACATGCCAATGTCACTTTTTTATTTGTAAATGGATCATTGATATGCCACAGTTCAGTTCAGTCGCTCAGTCCTGTCCGACTCTTCGCAAACCCATGGACCGAAGCATGCCAGAACTCCCTGTCCATCACCAACTCCCGGAGTTTACTCAAACTCATGTCCATGGAGTCGGTGATGCCATCCAACCATCTCATCCTCTGTCATCCCCTTCTCCTCCCTCCTCAATCTTTCCCAACATCAGGGTCTTTTCAAATGAGTCAGCTCTTCTCATCAGGTGGCCAAAGTATTGGAGTTTCAGCTTCAACATCAGTCCTTCCAGTGAACACTCAGGACTGATCTCCTTTAGGATGGACTGGTTGGATCTCCTTGCAGTCCAAGGGACTCTCAAGAGTCTTCTCCAACACCACAGTTCAAAAACATCCATTCTTTGGGGCTCAGCTTTCTTTATAGTCCAACTCTCACATCCATACATGGCCACTGGAAAAACCATAGCCTTGACTAGATGGAACTTTGTTGGTAAATTAATGTCTCTGCTTTTTAATATGCTGTCTAGGTTGGTCATAACTTTCCTTCCAAAGAGTAAGTGTCTTTTAATTTCATGGCTGCAGTTAACATCTGCAGTGATTTTGAAGCCCCCCAAAATAAACTCTGTCACTGTTTCCACTGTTTCCCCATCTATTTGCCATGAAGTGATGGAACCAGATGCCATGATCTTAGTTTTCTGAATGTTGAGCTCTAAGACAATGTTTTCACTCTCCTCTTTCACTTTCATCAAGAGGCTCTTTAGTTCTTCTTCACTTTCTACCATAAGGGTGGTGTCATCTGCATATCTGAGGTTATTGATATTTCTCCTGGTAATCTTGATTCCAGCTTGTGCTTCATCCAGCACAGCATTTCTCATGATGTACTCTGCTTATAAGTTAAGTAAAAGAAAGAAAGTTAAGTCACTCAGTCGTGTCCAACTCTTTGCAACCCCATGAACTGTAGCCTACCAGGCTCCTCCATCCATGGAATTTTCCAGGCAAGAGTACTGGAGTGGGTTGCCATTTCCTTCTCCAGGGATCTTCCCAACCCAGGAATTGAACCTGGGTCTCCCGCATTGCAGGCAGACGCTTTACCATCTGAGCCACCAGATAAGCAGAGTGACAATATACAGCCTTGACATACTCCTTTTCCTATTTGGAACTAGTCTATTGTTCCATGGCCAGTTCTAACTTGCTTCCTGACCTGCATACAGATTTCTCAAGAGGCAAGTTAGGTGGTCTGGTATTCCCATCTTTTTAAGAATTTTCCACAGTTTGTTATGATCCACACAGTCAAAGGCTTTGGCATAGTCAGTAAAGCAGATGTTTTTTCTGGAACTCTCTTGCTTTTTTGATTACCCAGGAGATGTCAGTAATTTGATCCCTGGTTCCTCTGTCTTTTCTTAAACCAGCTTGAACATCTGGAAATTTATGGTTCACATATTGCTAAAGCCTGGCTTGGAGAATTTTGAGCATTACTTTACTAGAGTGTGACATGAGTGCAATTGTGTGGTAGTTTGAGCATTCTTTGGCAATGCCTTTCTTTGGGATTGGAATGAAAACTGACCTTTCCTAGTCCTGTTACCACTGCTGAGTTTTCCAAATTTGCTGGCATATTGAGTGCAGCACTTTCACAGCATCATCTTTTAGGATAGCTCAACTGGAATTCCATCACCTCCACTAGCTTTGTTCATAGTGATGCTTCCTAGGGCCTGCTTGACTTTACATTCCATGATATCTGTTTCTAGGTGAGTGATCACACCATCATTGTTATCTGGGTCATGAAGATCTTTTTTGTACAGTTCTTCTGTGTATTCTTGCCACCTCTTCTTAATATCTTCTGCTTCTGTTAGGTCCATACCATTTCTGTCCTTTACTGAGCCCATCTTTGCATGAAATGTTCCCTTGGTATCTCTAATTTTCTTGAAGAGATCTCTAGTCTTTCCCATTCTATTGTTTTCCTCTATTTCTTTGCACTAATCACTGAGGAAGGCTTTCTTATTTCTCCTGGCTATTCTTTGGAACTCTACATTCAAATGGGTATATCTTTCCTTTTTTCCTTTGCCTTTCATTTCTCTTCTTTTCACAGCTATTTGCAAGGCCTCCTCAGACAACCATTTTGCTTTTTTGCATTTCTTTTTCTTGGGGATGGTCTTGATCCCTGTCTCCTGTACAATGTCATGAACCTTCATCCATAGTTCATCAGAGACTCTGTCTTTCTGATCTAATCCCTCAAATCTATTTGTCACCTTCACTGTACAATCATAAAGGATTTGATTTAGGTCATACCTGAATGGTCTAGTGGTTTTCCCTACTTTCTTCAATTTAAGTCTGAATTTGGCAATGAGTTCATGATCTGAGCCACAGTCAGCTCCCAGTCTTGTTTTTGCTGACTGTATAGAGCTTCTCCATCTTTGGCTGCAAAGAATATAATCAATCTGATATATAATATAATCAATATGCCTAGAGAACAACAAACTAAAGTGAACTGAACTAGATTGGGTAGTTTCATTTCATGGAGGAATGAAAGCTAAAATTTACATTTTCATTTCTAGTAGACGATTTTGTTACATAGTGGCTAAAACCTTAGTTGATAGAATAGAACATCAAATCATGTAAGTCATCATGCACACCATTTGGGCTAACAGCAAAGCAGGCAAAGATGTGGCTTCTCTCACTGGAACAAATCAGTGGGATTTAACTGGGAGACTAAATTGGGATTTACTTTGTACATAACTGATACACTTGGATCTTCCTTTGACATTTCTTTTGGTTCCAATTTTTTGAGCAGTTTCCTCACCAGCAAATATAAACCATAAGCTGTATGCAACTCTAAGTCGTTAGTTGTATCTATAACTATGAAGCTCTGGAAAATGATTCTGTTTCAAAGGCAATAAGCTTTGGAATTTCCCACAGGATTCCAGAAACCAGTTGTTACAAGATAAATTGATCTAAGATAATTGAAAGAAAGTTGGGCACTAAGATTTACAGCCAATAGATGCAAAGATCAACAGAACAGACATTCCTTCAAGTCGAAGAATAGATTCAGTGTTTGTAAAGGAGTATATCATAGAACAATTTATAGAACTTTCAGAGTGGATGCTAAAATAAAGAAAATATCATTTTTATTATGAATGTACAATTGTGCCCGTGTGTGTAAATATATATGTGCATTATATTTAATGTATATAGAAAGAAAGAGAATATAACTATTTTAGATAAGAAGATTGCATAATTATTCCTATTGACATAATGGTCTTCTGTGGTGGCTCAGATATTAAAGAATCAGCCTGCAATGTAGGAGACCTGGGTTCGATCCCTGGGTCAGGAAGATTTCCTAGAGAAGGAAATGGCAACACACTGCAGTATTCTTATCTGGAGAATCCCCTGGACAAAAGGATCCTGGTGGACTATAGTCCACGGGGTCGCAAAGAGTTGGACACACATGCATTGTCATAAAACTGTGGCAAACTGTGTACCTCTTAAATAATTGTACCTTATAAAATGGGCTGCATGCATGCATGCTAAGTCACCTCAGTCGTGCCCGACTCTGCAACCCCATAGACGGCAGCCCAACAGGCTCCCCTGTCCCCGGGATTCCCCAGGCAAGAATACTGAACTGGGTTGCCATGTCCTTCTCCAATAAAGTGGACTAGGTTTTGACTAACTTTCAACTTACTTTCACCATGCTTCACTTCCATAAATAATGTCAGTTATTTAAGCATTTGGATAGTGAAAAATGAGATGAAAGATTTTGGAAGGAAATATGGTATGACTCACTGAATAGTCAGAGAAAGTGAGTAAGACAGCTAGGTCATTACAGGACCATTTTACATAATGCAACAGCAGTACATTTTTAAACAACGGTGACAATACTGATAGATCCTAAATTAGGAAGTCTGCAAAATTAATAAAATAATGACAAGTGATGTTTTAGTGATATATATAGCTAGCTCTGGAAAGTAGGATTAGGGGATGCTGTCTAGCTACACTACAGATATGTAAACAGATTTGTCACTAAATCTAATGAATATTTTTATTAATGGTTAACTCACCCTTTCCATTTGTTGCCTTTGATGAGGACAGCATGCTGAATCAAGGGACAGCTAGATAATAGAAAGCCAGAGTATTGAGCAACATTGACTTATTCGCTAAGCAAGCCTTTATCTACTACCTGGTAGGTCTCTGGTGCTGTGCCCCTTGCTACAGGTGTAACCAACAGGCAGTAAGACAGATGTGGGGCCCTACCTCCAGCTGACTCTGTAGAGTGTGGGGAGGGAGCCACATGTAGACAGCTCCCACATAGTGTGCTGGGTACTGTAGCAGAAGGTATGCAGTCCTGTGGGAAATGAGATGGATGGTGTCAAACACACATCCTTCAGGGCCTACCTGGCATTTATGGACAAGTTGGAGTGAGCCAGGAGGAGAGGAAGGTGGTGTCTGCACCTGTGCTTTGCTTAGCATTACTGATGACCAGGTGTAATGAAAACTTCCCACCCAGAAGGACTGCATTCTTTATCATGAATTATAGTCAGGAAACAGTACTGTAAAGGCAGTGTAATTGGGTGGTTATTACTCTGCTCAACTGATGCTCTGATAAAGAGGTGAATAAGAGCAGAGACAGTTGCCAGCTAGAAGCCAAGGGTAAAAGTTCAAGGCCTCCTTGGCAGAGTATAAAGGGGTATTCATCATCTGCAGCAGAAAAGTAGAGAAAGCTCCTGTGAATATCAAATTCTCAATCAAGGTAGATTACCCATATGAAGACTAGGGTTCTACTCAGAAAGCATGGCATTGGTACATGGATGAATGGGTAAAAAGTCTTGAATCTTTGCACTAAGGGCTGGAGCTCTGCCATTGCTTGAAGATGATGCAAGTGTCTCTTGTTTACAAGATGACATTCACTCTGTCAAGACACGCCCACACATTGCCAGTGCATGGGTAAGTCTCAACATAACCTCGTTGGGGATGCGGTGGGTCCAGTAATGGAAGAAAGACCCTGTGAAACCGCAGGACCCAGACATCACAAACTGGCAGGAGATGTGAAAGTGAATACAGGACTGAATTCTGAGGGTACTGGATGGAGAGAGGTCTAACTTAATTTTAAATAATAAGTATGTTATTGATATAAGGGGGTCCTTTTCAGATGTATGATTTAATACCCCAGCAAGGGCCCTGGAAAATGAAGCATACAGTCTAGAATATCCCATAAGGGTGGAAAAATTGTGATCTATGTAAGAATAAATGCTGGCCTGATTTGGTGTGAGAGACTGTGGAAATCTGAATTAAAGGCAGAGGTGGGCAGGTTGGTATATAGGTATTAAAGTGCATTTAAATAAATTTAATTATTAATTTAATAATTAAATTTAATTTGTTAATTTAATAATTAAAGTGCATTTGAGGCTGAAAATTTACCCAAGACTTACTTCATTGTACATCCTAGATGAGGCACCATTTTTCAAAGCAATGGTAAGTTAGTATTGAGAAGGAGCGCAATTATCAATTTATGATAGGGCTGATGAGGAAGGCACCATTGGAAACCTGGGCTTGCAAATAGCAAGGAAGTATATAGAGCTGTCCCCTGCACCACCACCATCGCCCCCACCGGCATCAAAGGAGGCCTGGCTGCAGTATTTAACTGTGGAGGCAATTATTGCAATGAAGGGAAGCCAATAACCTACAACAAGTATAGAAATACAGGAAACTGTTAACAATGTATGCATCCCTCAAGCAACAAATAAGGGTACTGTTCAATCTGTGAGATCAGAATTAAGGAAGGACCAACAGGTTGCTGAGGATGATCTCTCTAATTAAAAAAATAATAATAAAATCACAATTATTTTTTCTCTCCCACCCTTCCTTCTCTTTTTCCTTAGATTTTTAATAGACTCTACCCACTGAAGCAGGGGCTGGTTCCCCAAAGGGCTGCTTTTACATGTTTTCTGCCTTGCATAGTGATAGGGGCCTTAAGATTTGGCTATTCTTTCTTTCTGTTGATTTTAATTATTTCTCAGTTCAAAACCTATGTCACCTTCATCCTCTTCACTTCTGAGGCCTATTATTTCTGAGTATTTATTCGTGTTGTAGCCTTAGGTCTCATCTTCCCATTGGTTGAAGTGTGTGAGGTTAGACCCCTATAAACTAAGGAAGGCAAAGGGTCAGCTGATCCCATATAGATTTGCAGCCTACACTGTCTTCCATCTTTCATACTTTGATGGACCCCAACTCTCTACCATAACTGCTGTCTCCCTGCCCAAATCTCTCTGGTATCCTTCAAGACAAGTCATCTTTCTTCTACCTTCACACATGCTGTAGGTTACAACTGTTCCACCTAAATGAGTTATCCCCCTCCATATCTCCTCTACTGCTCTCCTTGTTCTTGAGGATATATATTGAAAAGATTTCTTACCCTCTTGCCTGTCCCATCAGATTCACTAATGTAAGTATTTTGGGAGAATTAGACACTCTCTTCTAAGTGACTATCTTTTTCAAATCTATGCAAAGCCCTTAGTAAAGCAGGAACATGAAAGAGAGTTGATCTTCCCTTCCAGAAGTGAATATGTGGATTTTTGATAGTAAATAAGAGGAGGAGGGAACTGTCTAGGGCAGGAACCCAGTGTTCTCAAACCTTAGGTTGCATAGGACAAGCCTTAATCCATATAGGTAAGCACCCTTCTCAGAATTTGAGGTTTCAGTGTTTGAAATGCAACACTTGGTGGTATTTCAGATTTAAAATAATGCAGATAAAGTATATTTCTGAGGGTGGAGGTATATTTTGGATAATGAAATGAAAGATCAGTGTCAATTCCAAACTGAGGGCATGGATAGATCCACCCATTGATCTATATTGAGCAAATGTACCCTGTAAGACAGTGTAGATAAATCGGGGTCTTCTCCAAAGTTTATTCTCTAAGGAGAATCTCCAAAAAAAGTTTCACAGGGGGAGTTTATACTAGAATGAAATTTTATTTCCCACTTTCTCTTCTAAAGCCGTATGCTCACTCACTCATACTTCCAAACAATGGCTGTTTCAATCTAGATTGATAAAAGTGTTTTCTTATAGGACAAGCAGATAATTTTAGTAAGTAACTTATTTTGTATTTTATATCTATAAGTGCAAAATGGGATGAGGCAAACTATTTTACTCATTTATTCCTTCTATGGACAGGACTTTGAAGGATGCAACCTCATGATTCCAATCATTACATTTTGGACTGACACCATACCCAGCGGCTGAGGGGCAGGACAGAGAGAGAATTTGTATTGTGGAACAGTAGGCTTTCAGATCCATGAAACTGTGAGGAGGGATGAAGGACAGAGGGGTGTCAGAGAAAGTTTTCCCTAGCAACACTTTAAGAGATATTGATAGATTTCGGGGAAATAAAGAAGAAACCATTTTGCACCACATCTGTTGTGTGTGAATATGATCAATCAGCTCATTAGCAATGATTTCATTTCTGGCACTGGACCATCTCTATTTGACTTTGAAATATTAGCATAATTACCAAAATAAAATAAACATCAAGTTTAATGTTGTTAGATCATTGTACAATAGGGTTCTCTCACAGCATCTAATCAATATTGGCTAGAATAGCAGATGAGTGTCAGTTTGATTTGGGTTTTCTGCATTCAGAATGATGTTTCTGCTTTTTGCCTGGCAGATGTAGGCAGCATGACATGAGTCACTTCTTGATAGTGTAGACGATTGACCCATTGGAGTCATGTCATATTCAATCCAACAGCAACTCTCCCATATCTCCAGTTTAAATAAAGAGATTGCTAGTCTTCCTGATTCTATTATTTTCCTCTTCTTTTCACTGTTCATTGAAGAAGGCCTTCTAATCTCTCCTTATGATTCTCTGGAATTCTGTGTTCAATTGGGTATATCTTTCCCTTTCTCCCTTGCTTTTTGTTTCTCTTCTTTCCTCTGCTATGTGTAAAACCTCCTCAGACAACACTTTGCCTTCTTACATTCCTTTTTCCTTGGGATGGTTCTGGAAACTGCCTCCTGTATAATGTCATGAGCCTCTGTCCATAGTTCTTCAGGCACTCTGTCTACCAGACCTAATCACTTGAATCTATTAGTCTCTTCCACTGAATAATCATAAGGGATTTTATTTAGATCATACTTGAATGGTTTATTGGCTTTTCCTGGTTTCTTCAGTTTAAGCCTGAGTTTTACAATAAAGAGCTCATAATGTGAGCCACAGGCAGCTCCAGGTCTTGTATTTGCTGACTGTATAGAGCTTTTCCAGCTTCACTTGCAAAAAGTATAATCAATCTGATTTCAGTATTAACCATTTGGTCATGTACATGTGTAGAGTCATCTCTTGTGTTGTCGGAATAGTGTGTTTGCTATGACTAATGATTCTCTTGACAATACTCTGTTAGCCTTTGCCTGCTTCATTTTGTACTCCAAGGCCAAACTTGCCTGTTACTCCAGGTATCTCTTGACTTCCTACTTTTTCATTCCAATCCCCTATGATGAAAAGGACATCTTTTTTTGGTTTTAGTTCTAGAAGGTCTTGTAGTCTTCATAGAACCATTCAGCTTCTTCGGCATCAGGAGTTGGGGCATAGACTTGGATTACTGTGATGTTGAATGGCTTGCCTTGGAAACAAATCAAGATCATTCTGTCATTTTTGAAATTTCAGACCCTTTTGTTGACTATGAGGGCTATTCAATTTCTTCTAAGGGATTCTTGCCCACAGTAGTAGATATAATGGTCACCTGAATTAAATTCACCCATTCTGGTTCATTTTAGTTCACTGATTCCTAAGATGTTGATGTTCAGTCTTGCCATCTCCTGCTTGACCACTTCCAATTTACCTTGATTCATGGACCTAACATTCCAGGTTCCTATGCAATATTGTTCTTTACAGCATCAGACTTTACTTTCACCACCAGACACATCCACAACTGAGCATCATTTCCGCTTTGGCTCAGCTGCTTCATTCTTTTTTGGAGTTATTCGTAATTGTACTCTGCTCTTTCTCTGAAGCCTACTGGACACCTTCTGACCTGGAAGGCTTATCTTCCAGTTCATATCTTTTGCCTTATCATACTGTTCATGGGGTTCTCATTGCAAGAATACTGAAGAGGTTTGCCATTCCCTCCTCCAGTGCACCATGTTTTCTCAGAACCCTCCACTCTGACCCATCCATATTGGATGGCTCTGCACATCACGGCTCATAGCTTCATTGAGTATGCAAACCCTTTTACTGCAACAAGACTGTGATCCATGAAGGGGACCTCTCATAGTTATGTGAAAAGTGCCTCAAAAACAATAGAATGTAAATTCTTCATGTTTATTATTCTCCTTGATTTTACTACTGTCTTGGATACTGAAAAATCTCAATGAAATGACGGAAAGAAAATATTCCTTAATGCTTTTCTAGTATGAGTGTTCTGAAATGCTCTATGTCAAATGCTTGTGCCTGTGTAAACATTTTCCAAAAATTTTTCGGAGGCTTTGTTGTTGTTTAGCTGCTAAGTTGGGTCTGACCGTTTCGCGACTTTATGGACTGTAGACCACCATGCTCCTCTGTCTGTGGGATTTCTCAGCCAAGAATACTGAAGTGGTTTGCCATTTCCTTCTCCAGCAGGGGATCTTCTCAACCCAGGGACTGACCCATGTCTCTTGCATTGGCGAGCGGATTTTTACCACTGGGCCACCAGAGAAGCACTGAGGCTTTGATAATATGCTTTAAAATCTGGGCTCCTCTAAAAGCAGACCTGAGATAAAGGTTTATATGGAAAGGATTGAACTGAGTAAGAATGGGGGAGGGGTGAGTGAACGGGAAGCTAGGACAGGCCATTAAGAAGGTGTGTGATTATTTGTCATCTCTAGAAATGGATGATGCAAATCGGTGAAATCACTGGGAGACTCCCTCTAGCTCTTTCCATCTCACTTGTTTTTTTCTTCTTTTTTTTTTTTTTTTTCCACACCATGAAGCTTGCAGGATTTCAGGTCCCTAACCAGAGGTCTAACTTGCAACCTTGGCAACAAAAATGTAGAGTCTTGTAGTGTCTTAACCACTGGGCTGCCAGGGAATTCCCTCATCTCTCATTCTTCACATGTGCTGTTTACTCTTTCTGGGAAGCTTCCTCACTCCCCTTTCCTAATTGGCTAAATCCTGCACCACAGCAGTCTCAACGTATTAGTTTGAATGTCATTGATGATGGACAATCTTGAACTTCTCTGTGGCTATTTCGGTGTCCTCCTGACATCTCCATGGCAAGTTCTTTCCCTTCTAGCTCTTATCACACTTGTAATTGCCTGGTGACTAGTGGTTCCTGTTTACTTCACTCACTAAGTGAAACTTACTTAGTTTCAAGTAAGTTTCAAGTAAGTTTCAAGCATGGCAGGCCCCATGCTTGTTCTATGTGTGACAGCATCCTCCTTGTGTGTATCAGTACTCAGTAAGTATTTTTCTTTTTCTTTCCATTTTTTTACAATGATAGAAGGAATGAATGAAAGCATCATTTTTATCTCTTGTTTGTGAGCTAAGTTAACGTACCTACATACAAGTGAATGTGACTATAAAAATAAGACTTGATATAGTTATTGATATGATGCAGTCTTATTATCTTATAGCCATATTAAGTTGAATATGTATAAATATCATCTATAATGAGATAGCTCTATATCCTTCATCACATTTCATATTGTGAAATTCATTTTCTGTTGTCTACTTTATTTCTCATGATATGTTTATCTATGAAACTGTACCTAATAAATTATAAAAAACCACTTTTGTTGTGCCAATCTCATTGAATAAAAGATGTCTGTTAACTAAATTGGAAGGAAAGTTATGACCAACCTAGGCAGCATATTAAAAAGCAGAGACATAACACTGACAACAAAGACTGTCTAGTCAAGACTATGGTTTTTCCAGTGGTCATGTATGGATGTGAGAGTTGGACTATAAAGAAAGCTGAGTGCCAAAGAATTGATGCTTTTGAACTGTGGTGTTGGAGAAGACTCTTGAGAGTCCCTTGGACTGCAAGGAGATCCAACCAGTCCATCCTAAAAGAGATCAGTCCTGGGTGTTCATTGGAAGGATTGATGCTGAAGCTGAAACTCCAATACTTTGGCCACCTGATGAGAAGAGCTGACTCATTGGAAAAGATCCTGATCCTGGGAAAGATTGAAGGCAGAAGGAGAAGGGGACGACAGAGGATGAGATGGTTGGATGGCATCACTGACTCAATGGACATGGGTTTGGGTAGACTCTGGGAGTTGGTGATGGACAGGGAGGCCTGGCATGCTACGGTTCATGGGGGTCACAAAGATTCAGACATAACTGAGCGACTAAACTGAACTAAATTACTAAGCACCGGTAGGCTGCCACATTTTTATTTTTATGTTGAAATTTCTAAGAAAATATGCTCCTAATAGAAGTTAAACTTTTCCCTCCATGTAGGTAAGAACTGAAGGCTAGATACAGGCAAATATTGGGAAGATACTGAAGGACTTCTACATGTATAATTCTGTTACCAATCAAAGTATCTATCAGCTTAAACAGCATGGTTCTAATTCTGCCTATAGGTAAAGTATGATGTGCCTAAAATTAGTACAAATCAGTGCATTTCAAGGCATCTTATATTTAAACTTAGCATAGTGGAAAATTTCAATGTCTTTTTAAGGAGCAACAGTGAAAAGGTAAATATAAATATCTTATAACTGAAGTTGTCAGCTTAAAAGAAGCGTATAATGTGCGAGTCGGGAGTTAAGTTGTATTTGGGGCAAAATGAGGACTGCAGCCTGGGAAGCAGCACTTCAGATAGCTCTGAGAGTCTGCTCCAAAGAGGAGGAGGAAGGTCACTGTATATGTGATTTTGGTGAAGGTGGAATACATGCAATCAAGCACACATTTTTCCAGAAGTTTTCTGCTATTTTGGTGAAACTTTCTGCTAGTCACAAGGAACAGTCATCACCATGAAGGATTTTAGTGCTTTTCTAGATATGAGGAGATACAAGAATTGGGCTCATAAAATCACTCCTGAGAAAATCTAACTATCTGAAGGCCTGCCCCATCAGTCTCCTCCTCAGCACAGACAGCCTCACTTCTGCTCTCCACCCTGATCTCATTTCATGGAGTGTTGAAGCTCAGCAGCTGCAGAGACACATGATTCAGTCCCTGTAGAGGTAGATGGTAAGTGTCCATTGTTGTTGTTCATTTACTCATCTGTGTCCAGCTCTTTGCAACCCCATGGACTGCAGCACTCTAGCCTTCCTTGTCCTTCACTGTTTCCCAGAGCTTGTTCAAACTCATGAGTCGGTGATGACATCCAACCATCTCATCCTCTGCTGCCCCTTTCCCTTTTGCCCTCAATCTTTCCCAGCATCAGGGTCTTTTGCAATGAATTGTCTCTTTGCATCAGGTGACCAAATTATTGGAGCTTCAGCTTCATCATCAGTTCCTCCAATGAACACCCAGGACTGATCTTTAGGATAGACTGGTTGGATCTCCTTGCAGTCCAAGGGACTCTCAAGAGCCTTCTCCAACACCACAGTTCAAATGCATCAATTATTCAGCCCTGAGCCTTCTTTACAATCCAACTCTCACATCCATACATGATTGCTGGAAAAACCATAGCTTTGACTATACAATCTTTGTTGGCAAAGTGATGCCTCTGCTTTAAAATATGTTGTCTAGGTTTGTCATAGCTTTTCTTTCAAGGAGTTAGTGGCTTTTAGTTTCGTGGCTACAGTCACCATCTGCAGTGATTTTGGAGGCCCCCCCCAACCCAAAATAAAATCTCTCACTGTTTCCATTGTTTCCCCATCTATTTGCCATGAAGTGATGGGACCAGATGCCATGATCTTTGTTTTTTGAATGCTGAATTTTAAGCCAGCTTTTTCACTCTCCTCTTTCACCTTCATCAAGAGGCTCTTTAGTTCCTCTTTGCTTTCTGCCATTAGGGTGGCATCATCTGCATATCTGAAATTATTGTTATTTCTCTTGGCAATCTTGATTCCTGCTTGACCTTCATCCAGTCTGGCATTTTGCATGATGTCTTATGCATATAAGTAAAATAAGTAGGGTAACAATGTACAGTCTTAAACTCCTTTCCCAATTTGGAGCCAGTCCATTGTTCCATGTCCAGTTCTAACTGTTGCTTCTTATCCTACATTCAAGTTTCTCAGAAAGGTGGTCTGGTATGCCCATATATTTAAGATATTTCCACAGTTTATTGTGATCCACACAGTCAAATGTTTTAGCATAGTCAATGAAGCAGAAGTAGATGTTTTTCTGGAACTCCCTTGCTTTTTCTATGATCCAACAAATGTTGGCAATTTGATCTCTGCTTCCTCTGCCTTTTCTAAATCTAGCTTGTGCATCTGGAAGTTCTCAATTCATATACTGTTGAAGGCTAGCTTGAAAGATTTTGAGCATTACCTTGCTAGGTTGTGAAATGAATGAAATTGTGTGGCAGTTCAATATTCTTTTGCATTGCCCTCTTTAGGATTCAAATGGAAACTGACTTTTTCCAGTCCTGTGACCACTGCTGAGTTTTCCAAATTTGTTGGCATATTGAATGCAATATTTTAACACCATCATCTTTTGGATTTGAAATAATTCAGCTAGAATTCCATCACCTTCACTAGCTTTGTTTGTAGTGATGCTTCCTAAGGACCACTTGACTTCACACTCCGAGATGTCTGGCTCTATATGAGTGATCACACTATTGTGGTTATCTGGATCATTAAGACCTTTTTTGTATAAGTCTTCTGTGTATGCTTGCCATCTCTTCTTAGTATCTTCTGCTTCTTTTATGCCCATACTGTTTCTGTCCTTTATTGTGCCCATCTTTGCATGTTATATTCGCCTGGTATCTCTAATTTTCTAAAAGAAAATTTTAGTATTTTCCATCCTATTGTTTTCCTGTGCTTCTTTGCATTGTTCCCTTAAGAAGGCTTTTTTATGTTTCCTTGCTATTATTTGGAACTCTGTATTCAGATGGGTATATCTTTCCTTTTCTCCTTTGCCTTTCAATTATCTTCAAGTGGCCATGGCAAATGCCAATTTGTAGTGGACAAAGTATAAACATGAATTGGATTAAACAAGTCCTCTTAAGTATAATAGCCTAGTTAAAGATCTACTGGTCAACAGACCCCTCTGCAGGGGTTTCTTGCATATTCACATTCTGTGTCTAATGCTGGAATCCTGACTCAGCATGACTGGAGCAGATCCTGACATTCTGTAGTTTGAAACAACTTGAATATGATTCTGAATATCTGCCAGATTTATGGTCCTTGTCTAATATTTACACATAAAATTTGACTATTTATATATATTTACGCAAGCATATTTTCATAGGAATACAAAGAAGAAAGAAAGGAATGCCAGAATGGTTATTATGAATACTTATCATAAGTCCTTCTGTTGTTTAAGTGAAGAAATAATACTCTCCAGATCTGATTAACACTGTAGAATATAGTACTAAAGATTTAGTTTCTGGTTGTACAATATTACCCTTTTAGTTATTTGCATTATTTTTCTAGTGCCTTCACTTTTAGCTAAAAAATGGTGAAAACATATCTAGAGACTTCAAGTTAAAATTTTAAATATGGCTTAAATTATTTATACTCAGTTAAATTATTTTAATAAGTTTTTAAAACAAATTTCACAATACCGGCACATTCTAAGAGCTGCTCACTCAGTAAGCACACGTATTTTATTTCAGAAATATATATATAGCAGGATTTCTTTTTTTTTTTAGAAAACAGTGTGATAGAAATGATACAAATAGCACAGCCTATTCTTTTGCAATGCTGTTGTGAATTCTTTTGGGGACTTTTTCACTGCTGATTTTTACAACAATCTCCCATTCTGTACCAAGTGCAGCTAAATAATGGGAGAATATTTTTTGAGAAAGTGGAGGAATGATTCCTGGAGGGAATCACTGCCAACAAGAGAACAAAAATAATGACTTTCAATCTGTAAATGCCTTTCATAATTCATGATTGAATCCAATTATTCTCCAGCTAAATTGAGTACATGTTAATAAGGTAAGAAAATTTTATTGTAGGACTGTGTATTGACACCTTGGTGCTTGTCAATTCTTCTGGGTGATCATCAATATAAACAAGGGATGTGAAGACAGGCTTCCTGCGTTTGCTATAATGAACACAGAAACATTCACTTACTCCCACAAGACTGGTTGGGCTGGCATTAGGAACAATGTGGTGCTTACATGATATGATTTCTGGAGAACCCGAAAACTTATTTTCCTTTTTTCTTCCTCTTGGCTTCCTAGAGTCAGTGTACTGTAGTGTTTGTGTATGCAGATGCTGAGGAAAGTGGAATCAAATTCTAGCTTAGACTAACTGTGGAAAGAATCTTGAACAAATTACTTAAATTCCCTGCTTAAAACCCTGCACCAGGGTTTCCTTTTATGTGAATTACATCTACTTGAAAATGTAAATATCTATAGAGATAGAGTAGGGTAATTAAACAGTTTAGAAATCCCACTAGGGGGTTAAAGACAAAAAGGAATTTTAAGGGAGTTTGAGAGTTTGTTGTAAGCTGATGACCACTCCAGAAAAGAATCCAGTAAAACCTAGCAACAATCTAAAGTACAAGACAATAGATATGGGGTCTGAATCTTGTTACATGAAGTCAGGGAGTTAATGGTCCTTGAAGTAAGTAAGGCAGGAATATAGGTGAAAGAGTTAGAAAAGAGACATTACAGTGAAACCTGAGATGAATTACCATTCTTAGTGAATGTCAACGTCCTTTTGCTAATATACATATGACTTAAATAGTGCCATACGTAGTGCAGGGAGCCTGACTTGGTGCTCTGTGACAATCCAGAGGGGTGAGATGGGATGGGGGTTATGGACAAGATTCAAGAGGGAGGGGACATTTGTAAACTTATGGCCAATTCACATTGCTGTATGACAAGAACGAGTAAAACACTGTGAATCAACTATCCTCCCATCTAAAATAAATAAATAGAGCCATGACTGTCCTGGTTAGACCACACAGGGTCAAAAGAGGAACTAATGATGTAAGCCTTAATGTCTGCCCCAGAATGAGGAAGAAGGTGGTCTTCTCCCGTCCCAGTTTTTCTTGGGTTTTAAAAGTGTAGCCCTCTTTGTTCCCAGGGTTGCATTCCCTTTCCTGCCTCTTGTATCTCTCACAAGCTTCCTAGGCTAATAACCTCACTCTTTGCCTATTGGTTTGCCTCTCATTGAATTCTTTCTGCATCAAGACAAAGAACCTCAGTGTCAGAAAGTCCTAAGACCAGGCAGGTAGTTTCAATCAAAACATAGTGGGTTAGAGTCCCCTCCTAAGTCAGGAATCATGGAATCAGTTCCCAATAAGAGGTGTAGCTGGCTGGGTTCCAGTCCCATTTAAGAGGAGTATGGTTTCAGTACCTCCCTCCTAGAAGTATTATGAGGATGGCAGGAGTCAACATAGCTAGTTCACTATTTGGAATAACACAGGTCGTATGAAGAGTTCAATAAAGAGTCAATTCTTTTTTTTTTCCTCTCAACCTTTGCTACTTGTTGACTGATCCTTGGTTTAAATTTCCCATCTATTCTGGTAAAAATGCACCATACTAGGGTTGGCATGCTAAAACTTGTCAGTCATTTACACTTTCACAGAAATACATATATAAAATGCTTCCTGCATTTAGTTTCTGAGGAGGGGTTGGGGACAGAGAATAAAATCATGGGGCAACCATTTGCAAGATGAATTCATGGATGTCAGGAAAGAAGAAGAAAAGATGAGGCCACAGGTATCAAGGAAACCCAAGGCCCATAGGACAAGTTTGCTCTGGGCCAGTGTCTGCACTTTATTATAAAAAGTCATGATATAGACCATGCTTACTGCACTTATGTGCCAATGGCATGGGCAGCAGTCCTGGCTTTCCCAGTCCTCTGGACACTGCATGGCTGTTCCCAAGAGGTCAGATTCTAGGCCCGATTCTCCAGTTCCATGTGCTGAGAACTTAGTTACAGCTGACTGAAAGAGTAGAGACCCACGGACCAACTGCTGCTTTTTCTTTGGCTGAGCCTTGTGACTAGAAGCAAAGATATTTGATTTTAGGCATCTGATATTTTCTCACTGACTCTCACAGAGTCAGTTTTCTCACAGAGAAAATGGGCCTTAGAATCAAAGAAAATCAGTAGATACATAAGATTTAACCAATGAGTGTTTTTTTTTTTTTGTTTTTACATAAAATTGCCTTAGCAGAAACATTCTTCTTTTCCCACGAATTAATCAAAGATTTATTCAAAGTCCAAGATATTAAATGTGAAGGTGGTATTTTATATCTTGATAAAGTTGGCATTTATTTACTTGTTTGAGGAAGTCCACTTTTTTTAGGGTGGAGGAAAAGGGGGCAATAAAGGATGAGATGGTTGGATGGTATCACTGACTCAATGAATGTGAGTTTGAGCAAACTCCAGGAGATGGTGAAGGACAGGGAAGCCTGGCGTGCTGCAGTCTATGGGGTCACAAAGAGTCGGACACGACTGAGTGACTGAACAACAACAGCAATGTTTTTAGAAGATAATATGCAGGACATGGCTTTTTTTACACTAATTACTTTTTTCATATCTATACAAGATTCAGCAGTTGGCTTATTTTAAAACCCACAACACTTACCAGTTACTTGAAAATACAAATTTAGCAATTTTTCATTGGATTTAAATAGCAACTTTTTCATGTGTATGGAGTTTGGAAGCAAGATAATAACTCTTTTTACTTTCTCTAAATTTTTGATACAGTTGAGGGATAAATGCAGGTTTTATATAGATTAAATACTTACATTAGAACAATAACAAAAATCCTGACCTAGAGAATATTTGTTGCCAAATAGGCTCTTCTTCCAAACTAAACTTTCTGCTCTTTGCTGAGATAAGGTTTCCCATGGCTTTCTTTATTCTCCACATTCTGAGCAAGAAGCATTAAAAGTTTTTGTTGCCTTGTTATAGATCTTTTTTCAAACATATTAACACAGCTATCAGCTTTGGAAGACAGATAGCTTTATCTCTTCAGGCTGCATGGCAGGTTTGTTTCCTGGCTAAGACACTAAAGAGAACATCTTCCCCAGGACCAGGACTGTCAGATGTGCTGGCAGCCCTCACATAATCTGGGGGTGTCCTCAGCGTGAGGCACACCCGCCACATGAGAAGCTTCCACTGGGCTTCTCTGCGTCACCTCCACAGCACTCGGAACTCACGCAACAGGAAACTGATGCCATTCACTGGGTCAGCTGTGGTTTTCCATCTTCTGCCGCATCTGTGAGACTGGCAGGGGTAGGTTGCATGGTGCCTGATTTGATAGTGTTGTGCAGAGTCCAAGCTCCTACTGTTCTAGGCACAGCAGGACAGTAAATCCAGGGAAGAGTTATGGGACAAGGAATAGCCATTTTACTAGGAAAGTCAGCAGGCCAATAAGATGGTGGACCACTCTCTCAAAGAACCGTATGGCCCAGGTTTGGATGTTAGGTTCTCTTATAGAGCAAGGAGAGCGAGGGAAGGAGGGAAGGTAAAACAGGCAATACGTTTTGCAAATCTTTTCTGGTTCCAGCCAGACTCCTAAGGGGATATGTTAATTCCTTCTTTCCTGCAGCCATTCACAGGTGGGCATGGTCAGGATGTTTCATGTGGCCTAAACAAAGTTTAACTCCAGATTTGAAAGCCTGGGTTCCCAGAGATGGGCTATTATTTACACTCTAAGCTGTAGGCAACATCCCTTTAGTGAGTAACTTGTAGCAAGAGCAACAGAACACAAAGTTTAAAGTAAAAGAAACAGATCTAATAATGAGTCAAATTTGTTCTCTATTAGTTCATGAAAAAAAAAAAAAAGACCTTTATTAATCTGCATACTTCCAAGTTTACCTTCCCGGAATTTGGATGAAACTTTCCTTCAATGTTTATCTTTGAATCTTTGTTTTTTGCCTTGAAGAGTGCCAGGACTGAAAAATAACCAGCAGGGTATCTGTGTGAGAAAATCAGGAAAGAAGTGCATAGAAAACATAATCTTTCAAAATATGATCTTGCCACATAAATTGACTTATACATTTTCTTCACAAAATCACATAGGTATATGTCTTCCTACCTAGATTCCTCCAGAGCACCATTTCTTGTTTCACAGAAAGCTCATACATCTTTGCAGGTTCCTTTACCACTTTCTTTTTTCTTTCTTTCTTTTTTTTTTTTTTTGATGTTGCAATACTTTGTAGAATCATGATTCTAATGCCAGACTTGTGTGAAATACCAAACTGGAGTTTGTGGAGCATGGCTTCTGGAGTGGTTAGTCAGATGAAGGAAGCAAAACCACTCGTGGGGTGAATCGTGTCCCATGAGAAAGTAACACAAAAGAGTAAAAATGGATAAGTCACCTTCTTTCTCTTCCTTCAAGGTGTGGATCTTTCTGTAGCCTTCAAACAAAGTGCCTTGTACTGCTGCATACAAGTTAGGAGCCACCAGTATGTCAATAAAGCAGCTCATGAAGCATTAGCCAGTGTTGTAAAATATTTCTTCTTGATTTGCGTGTTTCCTGGCTTCACTTCCTTTTCCCCTCAATTTCACTGACTTGGGCTTATAATTCACAAATAAAGAATTAACCTTTTAATCCACTCTTAGGCACATTCTAAGCACATTCTTAGCACATTAGACACCAAATGTGCTTTCAAAGCTAATCAACGCTACTAGAACTTTTAGACTCTTGGAAGGCCAGATCCAAACATATGAGCATCAAAGAGAGACAGGAGCTCCTGTGTATGTCGAAGTGCATTAATAACCAGCATCTATGCTCTCTTTTCATACCTAAGGACCATTTGTTTATTTATTAATTAAAATGAGAATGCCTCTCCCCTTGAGGTAAGGCAAAACTAAATCTTTCCCCAAAAGCATAGTAGTTCTCAATTACCACAAGATATCATGATTAAAATTGCAAAATAAGATAGTGTATCTAAAACATATAACATGGAGTAGCCATGATTTTGAGGACAAAATTGTTGCTGGAAAGGAGAAGAGTTCGTGTCAGAAACACTTGGCTTTTTCCTCAGAGTTTCTATTTAATTTGAGGTGTTTATTTTCAGCATTCATATAGGAAAATATATTTCAAACAAACATATTGTTGTATTTTGGAGAAAATTGGCAAGATAGAGGCATGTTTTATCCAAAATAATAACAAGCATGGTATGCTTTTCTGTTTCATTGAAATATATGAAGCCAGACCAAAAAAATTATTTGCTCATCTGTAATCTTGTGCTAGGTAACTCAAGAGTAAATTAACATGGGATTTTTATTATGCTGCCTTGACAATTGTATAAATATGTTTAATGGCGATAACACCCAAGTTTGTGATTTTACCATAAAGGAGATACAAATATTTCCTTTGGCTTCAGATGAGAAATTAGGTTCTTTTAACCTGGTGCACAAGTCTATTTATGACCCAATGGCTACTCACATCTCTGGTGCCCTCCCATCCACACTCTTTACTTTCCCCCAGTCCTTTCTGCTCTTACTGTTGTAGGAAAAATGGAATGTGAGACGTCCTGTCCCAGGTCTCTGGTGAGTCCCTGGGACGGGCCACCAAGTAAGGTCCTTGGCTTCATGCAGGAAAGAATTCAAGAGCCATAGTAAACTGAAAGTAGGTTATTCAGGGAAATGCATATTCCATGGAGCATGGGCCATCTCAAAACGCAAGAGGTGGCCCCAGGACCTCCCCCTTTCTGGGTGGTCTCAAAGTGAGGGCAGTCCTAAGGTGTGGGGGTGGTTAGTTTTTATGGGCTGGGTAATTTTACAGGCTAACAAGTGGGAATAATATGCTAATTACCTTGGAGAAGCGGCAGGGGTTTCCAGGAGTTGGGGCAACACCCAGTTTTTGGCCTTGTGTGGCTGACCTTGGAACTGTCGTGGTGCTGGTGGATATAATGCTAACGTACAGTGAGCACATAATAAGACTCAAGGACTACTGGAGGTCGAATCTTCTGTCGTCTTGGACCCAGCATGTTCTAACCAGTTTTTGTGGTATCCCGTTCTTCTGAACGGTTGTATCCTGTCCCCTTCCTTTCTGTCTCACTACAATCCAGCCAAATGCTCTGTTGATCTCTAATTCTTTTTCTGAAATGAATTTTCCTTTCTGTATTCCTAACTAACTGCTTGCTGTTGTTCAGATGTTAAGTCATGTCTGACTTTTTAAGATCCCATGGACTGTAACCTGCCAGGCTCCTCTGTCCATGGGATTTCCCAGGCAGTAATACTGGAGTGCGTTGCCATTTCCTTCTCCAGGGGATCTCCCTGACTAGGGATCAAACCTGAATCTCCGGCTTAGCAGGTGGATTCTTTACCTGCACATTCTTTAAGTTTCAGCTTTAAGAGAGCCGTGTACAGCAAACCTATCCTGATCCCTCTGACTTTCTGCCGTGTAGTTAGAGTCTTCTGAGCTGCTTCTGTTCCAGAGTGTGTGGTAGTTTATAGTTAGTGCTTGTTTCAAGCAGCAAAGTCATGAACATGACAGAGTTTAGAGACTGCCATTTCCAAATTATGTAGGCAAGAGCAGTTCCGTGTGTTCCACAATACAGATTTAGCAGAAGCATCTCTCAGTGGCTGGAGGGTAGTGGGGACCTGGAGGTGATGAAGCTGGTGGAAGCCAGCTTCTCCTCACTGTCTGTTACCACCACACCCCTAAGCTAACGTGGGTGCCACCCCCACATCCCTCACCAGTAGAAATTCAGGATTCAATATTGGCAGAAAAGAACAGGACTGTAAGGAAAAGTAAATATGAAAGTCATTCAGCAATAAGAACAGTTCGAGTCAGCTTACAATATTGGTGGAAAATAAAGAGATTCAACTAGAGAAAATGATTTGGACACTTGAGCTTCAGGAAAATTGTGGGTGGAAGTCCTGACAAGAGTTTCCAGAGAGGATGGAATTTTAGAGAGATAAAATGAAGAATTTAAGAAAACTGTTGATATCAGTTATGGATTATAATCCCTCTGCATCTTTAAAAATTCCCCAGAATTTTTTTCAAATTAATTTTTTTTCTAAAGCAATATATGAAACTAATTTAAAAAAATACATAGAGATGAAGAGCAACAATCCTTTGTTGTTGTTGTTCAGTTGCTAAGTTGTGTCTGACTCTTTGCAACCCCATGGACTATAGCATGCCAGGCTTCCCTGTTTTCACTATCTCCTGGAGTTTGTTCAAACTCATGTCCGTTGAGTCAATGATACCATCCACCTATCTCATCCTCTGAAAACCCCTTCTTCTCCTGCCCTAGATCTTTCTCTCAATAGTCTTACTGATTTTGTTTTATTTCTTCTGCTGATGTTCAAACATATAAAAAATGGGCTAATTCAGCTGTCTTTTGAATTATCTATTTTTCCTAGGCTCTTTAAATAATCCTCAGTCTTTTTTCCTACAAATTAAAGATGCTTTCTTTCCTTTTTGCAGAGTTGATATAGAGTAGAGGCTGTATCTTACGCCTTGGACTCATTTCCTTGGCCGTCATTTGTGAAGCCTTTTGCATGAGATTGAACTTGTTTCTCTGTCCTCCAGCTGCCCCTCTTTCCCGCCATACACACAAAAACCTTTTATTTTTTTTTTAATTCATTTTCCTGGGTGGAAAAGGGATCATCTGAGATTCACCTTTACTCCCCTATCACTAATTAAAAGTTTTATTTAACATCAGAGAAAATAAGGAAAGCTTAAATTAAGGATTATATAATGGAGCTGCTTGACTATACTCTTTAAAAAAATGACAATGTCAGAAAAACCAAACTCAACTGAAGACCTGTGCTGAATGATGTGGAATAAAGAAAGGTAACAACTTCAGGCAATACGTGCTTCTTCTTGGATCCAAGATTTTAGAAGATAAAGCAATAAAGAATATTACTTGAGCAATTAGAGGAATTTTAGCTTGAACTGAGTGTTAGGTATTTGTATTATATTGAATTACATATTATGTTAAATTTCCTGACGTGATGGAAGTAATTTTGTTATGTAACAGAACACATTCATTTTTAAGGAATGTTGAAATATTTAGTGGTCAAGTGTCATGTGCATTTGAATGGCATGAAACAGTCATTTATTGATTAACTCTGAAGTAACAAGGACCATGGAGTTTGGAGAGAAAAACTCATACTTGTTTGATTCAATTCTGCTTCTAGAGCCTTGTGCTCTGAAAGGGGTCACCAACTTCCTGAAACGATGCTGTCTGAGTTGGGAAGTGAGAAGTGCAACACCGCCTCTCAAGTTGCTGTGAGAGGAAGTGCAAGCTGTAAGTGAAACCACTTTGTAAAAGGGAAAGGGTTCTGCGAAGCTGCTCTTCATCCTCCTTGCCTGCCTTTGTTTCCTGGTTACCATCATCATTATCGGCACCATTCACAGTCTGCTCTCGGCAAGTTTAACAAAGGTAAGTCAAGGATCTGAGATGGAAGGACGGCGTGAGTAGATGAAAGGTTTGTGTCCGTGCGACTGTGTCGCGCTGTGTGCGCTCGGCCGCTCAGCTGTGTCTGACTCTTTGCGACCCCGTGAGTTGTGGCTCACCAGCTCTTATGCTCCTGTACCTGTACCGCGCCAGCCTCGGGGAAGTTCCTGTGACTGCGTTAGAATGAGTGAATCATACTTAGACTAATCACACCACCGAATTCTGTGACTCACACTCAGTCACTTGTTATTAGCATATCCCATTTTAAGTCTAGTATTGATTAATGACTCTGTGTATATACAGAATGACTTTTTTCATTTTTTAAAAAAAATAAAATTTATATATAGTCAGTTTACAAAATCAGTTAGCAAAATGATTCATATATATGTATATACATGTATACATATGTGCTTAGTCACTCAGTCGTGTCCAACTCTTTGTGACCCTATGGACTGTAGCCCACCAGGCTCCTCTGTCCACGGGAATTCTCCAGGCAAGAATACTGGAGTGGGTTGCCGTGCCCTCTTCCAGGGATCTTCCCCACCCAGGGATCAAACCTGAATCTCCTGCATTGCAGGTGGATTCTTTATTGTCTGAGTCACCAGGGAAGCCCACGTATATATACATATATATATATATATTTTTTTTTTTTTCCATTATAGGTTATTGCTAAGTATTGGATTTAATTCCCAGTAGGTCCTTGAGTTTGTCTATTTTTTATATAGTAATGTGTGTCTGTTAATCCTAAGTTCCTAATTTATCCCTTCTCCCCTTTTGTAACTTTATTTTCTATATCTGTGAGTGTATATCTGTTTTATACATAAGTTCATTTGTATTTTTTTTAGATTCTACATATACATGATATAACATGATTTATCTTTCTGCTGACTTACTTTACTTTTTATGATAATCTCTAGGTTCATCCATGTTACTGCAAATGGCATTATTTCATTCTTTGTTAAGACTAAGTAATATCCCATTGCTTTTGCTCCTTGGTGCTATAGCATGAGATCCAATAAACCTTGCCTGAAAAAAATTATAATTGAAGTCATAACTGAAGCATGATGGTTGTTCCCAAAATTTAATGGTATTACAAAACACTGGCAATTGTTCTCAGCTGTAAGATGAGAAATTATCTAAATTGATAAATGAAACAATCTATCCTCTAAAAATAAAAAGCAAAGATAAAATGAAACAAGTAAATTTTTAGTATCTGCTCCAAAACTTTTTCCAAAATTGTGTAAAAGTGTTACCAGATTAGCCAAGAGACACCACTGACTCAGCTCCTGGATGAACCAAAGCCCCCCTGATAGGTCAGGGAGCTCTTTGCCACTTGGATTCACACTGCCAGCCATTAAACTGAGCTAAGTCCAAGCAAGACAAGCTTTTATTCAGCGGCCAAAGAATGGAGAAGGGGAACTCATGCTCTAAAGGCATCATCTCCCTTAAGAGAGGATTGTTGGGGAATTATCAGAAAGTGGGGGAAGGCGTGGAGAGTTCCAGGAACAGCTGACACAGACACAGTCCCTCAGGCTCCCTTGCACGTGACACTATTGTGCCTAACAGAGTATATATCCTGTCTTGGGGTGAAGATCTTAGTGTTGCAATGAAGCAAAGAAAATTCTGCGACACCTGGTTTCATCTGTGACACTGTGTTCCTGTGGTCGAGTCAGAGTGGATCAGGATGTTTGACCACTGTGTATCTCTCAAAGTGCAGCTCCAAAGCATCTCTGCCAAATACCAGGTGCTTTTGAAACAAACACAGAGATAAACATGACAATAAAAATGGTGCCTGTTAATGTATATTTCCCTCCATCTTGGATTTAGCCTGTTCAGTCTCATTGTGTTGTAGCTTTTGTGGCATCCTGTTGATGAAACACAGCTAGCCTATTTGGTTAAAAATAGTTTCTGCACCTGGGGTCTGGGGTGTATAGCACGAGTGACAAGGTAGGTTCAAGATAGTCTTTATTGAAAAGAGAAAAAAGGCACTAGCCACATAAATTTAGAATGTATTGTGATGAAGATCAACAAAACATTTTCAAAGGAGTCAGAAGATGGTAGTTTGTTATTAGCTAGAATGGCAAATGAACCAGACTGAGCTTTACAATATCAACTGCAAGTCAAGTGTGGCCCTATGATAGCCTAGGTGAATTCCCAGGTGAGCCATTTTTGTAACTTTCACAAGTGATCTGATTGACAAACTAAGGAGTAGACTCAAATGTCAGATGATGAAACTTTATGAGACATCACACATTTCAGAGAAAAGATTGTTTAGATGATCCATGACTAAGCGTAAAACAGTATGGAGCAAGGACCTCAGTCATCTGGTCTCCCTCTCACTCCCCTGGAGCCTTGTGGGGTAAAAGGAAGAAGAACATTTAGGCAGACAGCTGCCTGAGACAGATGATTTAGGAGAGCTGGTATAGCGCTACCTCTCTCTTGGGAATTTAAAGATTTTTGTTTTTAAATTCACCATTAAAGAACTAGATAGTCCCTTATGACACATTTTATTTTAGCTCAGCAGCATTTATGCAGACAATAAACTGGATAGTACAGATATAAACTGAATAAAACACAGTTATCTATTTTGGTGACAAGACAATGGTGTACATGTAATACAGTTACAGAAAGCACTTAGATGCTAGAGGATAGGGAATTAATTATTTTATCAGGTGGTGCCAGAGGTAAGTGAAAGAATCATGGGTTAGAAGGTATTTGAGGGTTTTTTTTTTTTTTTTTTATATATTTGAGGTTTTTTGTGAGTAATAATTTATCCAGCTGACTTGGTAATGGTGATGATACTTTCTAGGCAAACTAATTACAGGCACACAAATTAAGAGTTCCCCACAATGTGTCCATATCAAGATCTCAGGGTGACTCCTAATTAATGTATTAAGAGGAAAGAGGCAAGGAATGAGGTTGCAGAGGAATCCTAGGGGTAGAATACAAAAATAACCCATTGAATCTTCCTTATCCATTACCCTATTGATGGACATCCAGGTTGCTTCCATGTCTTGGTTTTTGTGAGTAGTGCTGCAGTGAACTTTGGGGTGCATGTGACTTTTTGGTTTATGTTTTCTTTTCTCCGGGTATATACCCAGTAATGGGATGGTTGGGTCATATGGCAGTTCTATTTTTAGTTTTTAGAGGAACCTCCACACTGTTCTCCATAATGACTATATTACTCAGTCATAAAAAAGAATGAAGTTGGGTCATTTGCAAAGAAGTTGATGAACCTAGAGTCTATTATACAGAGTGAAGTAAGTCAGAGAGAGAAAAACAAATATTATATTTTGATCCTTTTAAGTGGAATCTAGAAAAATGACACAGATGAACTTATTTGCAGGGCAAGAATAGAGATGCCAACATAGAGAATAGCTGTGTGCACAAAGGAGCAAAGTGGGAGGTGGGGTGAACTGGGAGGTTGGGACTGACATAAATACACTACCGTATGTAAGTAGAGAGCTAGTGGAGACCTGGTGTGTAACAAAGGGAGCTCAGCTCAGTACTCTGTGATAAACTGGAGGGATGGTAGGCAGGACAGAGGTTCAAAAGGGAGGGTATATACACATATATATGGCAAATTCACTTTGCTGTACAGCAGAAAGTAACACAACATTCTAAAGCAACTATACTCCATTTAAAAATGAAAAGAAAAAAAATACATTAAAAAAAGAAAAAACTAAAAAAAATCAACTCATTGAGGCAGGAAAAAACATAATAAATGCAGAAATAAGTAATGCCATATTCAATATTAAAAAAACAAAAACACAATCTGTGAAAATAGATTATTGTCTTCTATAATATGCTATTTGGGATGATCTGAGTATCAGAAAATCAAGATTTTCCTCAGATTTTTACAGATTCATCTAGTACTATACCTTTTTTAAGTTCTTATTTATCTGTTCATACTATATTTGATCCTTTGATTATTTTCAATAATCTCTAAAACTTTTGTTTTATTATGAATGTTCTAGAAATAAAAAGGAGAAAGTGAAAGTGAAGTCGCTCAGTCATGTCCTGACTCTTTGCGACCCCATGGACTGTAGCCTACCAGGCTCCTCCATCCATGGGATTCTCCAGGCAAGAATACTGGAGTGGGTTACCATTTCCTTCTCCAGGGGATCTTCCCAATCCAGGGATCGAACCCAGGTCTCCGCATTGGAGGCAGACGCTTTAACCTCTGAGTCACCAGGAAGGCTTAAAAAAAGGAGAAGAGGCACCATATATATAAGTAATCAATTGACATACTTGGTCAAGTGATTTCTATATGTAATTCATACCAAAATAAGTGTTTTGGACTTTAAAAGAGAAATGTAAAGTGCTTAATTTATCACAGAATTGCATTTATTGAATAGCATGGAAATCCCTCAAGGAATCTTCAGATGTCTGCGTAACTGATGTAACTTTCTGAAGAACTTATTTTTTATGTTTATTCAGTGGTTAATGCACCAATAAATTCTAACTTAATAAGGACTCATATTAATTACATACAATTTTTTCTAGAACTGTAGGAAATTGGAAGCTATTTTCTGGGAGAAATCATAGCCTAGAATTAATAGGAACGTCTTCTATCTTCCTCTCATGAGAAAAAAATATCATATTGAAAGTTCCATAAAGTGTATTGGTCAAATGTTTGACAATACCCCAGGATATGTCTTCTTATGACAAATAATATTGAGATTAAAACATTATCAGCAAATTTACTGCACAAATATGGCACTTTCTGTGATGTCGATCTTATGAAATTCCTACTCATTGCCAGAACCTGGTAATTTGAGAGATCCATATATGCAAGGGAAAGTGATGAGTACTTTCTAAAAAGCAACTTTTTAAAGTGGTAATAGGTGAAAGCTTTATGAATTTAGATTATATTAACACACTTTATACTGTGAAAAGGTTACTTTTACAATCAGGTTTGTGAATAGGCATTATCAACACCCAATCTATACCTTTATAAAACTCTTTTATCTACCCCATCCATCCCCTTGATGTGGAATGGTGGCTGAAGTGTTTGTAAACAAATCAAAGAAAAAACAACTAATAAAAATTAAATTATAAAAAGTCACTCATATCAATAAAACTGTTCTTTGAAATGGTAAACAAAATAAATAAACTGATTCATTTTAAAAAGGGGGAAGACTCTAATAAATAAAATTAGAGGAAAACAAGGAAAAAGAACAACAAATACCACAGAAGTTCAAAGGATTATAAGAGGTTTTGGTGAACAACTATACACAAACAAATTGGAAAACCTAGAAGAAAAAAAAAAAAGATTAATTCTGACAGTCATACAATCCTTCAAGACTGAATCATGAGGAAATAGAAAATCTGAATTAGACCAAATACTAGTAAAGAGATTGGAACAGTAATCAAAAATGTTACCCAAAACAAAAGTCCAGGACCAGACAGCTTCACCAGTCAATTCAACACTGAAAAATTTAATACCTACCTTTCTCAAACTGTTCCAAAAGTTTGAAGAGGAGGGAATACTTTATAACTCATTTTACAAGGCCAACATTACCTTGATATCAAAATAAGACAAAGATAACACACAAAAAATAAATTACGGGTTAATATTTCTGATAAACTTAGATATGAAAATCCTCAACAAAATATTAGCAAACTGAATTCAGCAATACATTAAAAGGATCATATATCACAATTACGTGGGATTTATTTCAGGGATTCAAGGGTCATTTAATATTCATAAATCAATCAGTGTGATACACCACATTAACAAAATGAAAATAAAAGCCATATGATCATCTCAATAGTTGCAGAAAAAGAATTTCAGAAGATTCCACATTTATTTATAATAATAATAAAAAAAAACCTCCCAGTGAAATGGGAATAGAAGAAACATAGTTCTTAACAAAGGCCATATATGACAAACTCACAGTTAACATCATACTCTGTTATGAAAATCTGAAAGCTGTCCCTCTAAAATCAGGAATAAGACAAGGATTCCCATTCTCACCACTTTTATTCAACATAGTTTTGGAAGTCCTAGTGAGAGCACTTGGGCAAGAAAAAGAATAAAAGGCATCCAAATTGGAAAATAAATTTTCATTATTTTCAGATGACATGGTTTTATATACATAGAAAATCCTTAAGTCTCCACCAAAAATCTATTCAAAATGAATACAATAAAATGGATGGGTACAATATGAACATATAAAAATCTGTTTCATTTCTAATAATTAACAATGAGCTACCAAAAAGAGAAATTAAGAAGTAAATTCCATTTACAATTGCAACAGAAAGAATAAAATACCTAGGTTAACAAAGGAGATAAAAGACCTATACACTGAAGACTAGAATATATTGTTGAAACTGAAGTAGACAAAAGTAATGGAAAGATATTTCATGCTCACATATTGAAAAAAAATAGCATTTATAAAATTAAATGTTAGCTAAAGCAATTTGCACAGATTAAATATAATCCCTATGAAAATCCCAAGGACAATTTTCATAGAAATAAAACAAAAAATTCTAAAATTTATGTGGAACCCCAAATAGCTAAAGCAATCCTGAGATAAAAGAACAAAGCTGGAGACATCACACTCCCTAATTTCAAGCTATAATACAAAGATACAGTAATCAAAACAGAATGCTATTAGTGAAAAAAACATGCACATAGATCAGCGAAACCTAATTGAGACCCCAGAAATAAACCTACACATAAACTGACAATTAATTTGTGACAAAAGAGCAAAAAGATACAGTGGATAAAGGATAATCTTTGCAATAAGTGGTGTTGGGAAAACTAGAGAGCTACATGTTAAAAAAAAAAAATGGAACTATCTCATTTGTTGTTGTTCAGTTGTTAATTCATGTTGGACTCTTGGCCATCCCATGGACTTTAGCACACCAGGATTCCCTGTCCTCCACTACCTTCCTGAGTTTGCTTGAATTCATGAGTTTGCTCAAACTCATATCCATTGAGTTGGTGATGCCATCCAACCATCTCATCCTCTGTCAACCCCTTCTCCTGCCTTCAATCTTTCCCAGCATCAGGGTCTTTTCCAATGAGTCAGCTCTTCACATCAGGTGGCCAAATTATTGGAGCTTCAGCTTCAGCATCAGTCCTTCCAGTGAATATTCAGGGTTGATTTCCTTTAGGATTGACTAGTTTGATCTCTTTGCAGTCCAAGGGACTCTCAAGAGTCTTCTCCAGCACCACAGTTTGAAAGCATCACTCTTACACACTCAGCCCTCTTTATGGTCCAACTCTTAACATCTGTACATGACTACTGGAAAAACCACAGCTTTGGCTATATGGATCTTTCAGCAAAGTGATGTCTCTGCTTTTTAATATGCTATCTACTGGTTTGTCATAGCTTTTCTCCCAAGGAGCATGTCCTTTTAATTTTCTGGCTGCAGTATCTCATACCATACACTGCTGCTGCTGCTGGGCTGGTGCTGCTAAGTCGCTTCAGTCGTGTCCGACTCTGTGCGACCCCATAGACGGCAGCCCACCAGGCTCCCCCATCCCTGGGATTCTCCAGGCAAGAACACTGGAGTGGGCTGCCATTTCCTTCTCCAGTGCATGAAAGTGAAAAGTGAAAGTGAAGTCGCTCAGTCGTGTCCGACTCTTCGCGACCCCATGGACTGCAGCCTACCAGGCTCCTCCATCCATAGGATTTTCCAGGCAAGAGTACTGGAGTGGGGTGCCATTGCCTTCTCCACATACCATACACAAACCCCACTAAATATGGATTAAACATTTGGAAGAAAGCCTCCAAACCACAAAATACCCAGAGGAAATCATAGGCGGTATTAGTTTGACACTAACAGTTTGACACTATTTGATATTGGTCTTTGTGACAAATTTCTGGATATTGTCTCTAAATGCAAGGGAAATAAAAGCAAAAGTAAACAAATGAGACTACATCAAACTAAAAAGCTTTCACAGAGTGAAAGAAATTATCAACAAAATGAAAAAGCAGCCTACCAATAGGAGAAGATATTTGTAAACAATATGTCTGATAAGGGCTAGTATTAAAAAAACATAAAGAACTCACATAACTCAACAACAAAACCCCTAATCCTCCAACTAATGTAAATAAATGAGAAAAAAAAAATAGGCAGAGAAGTTAAATAGACATTTTCCCAAAAGAGACATACAAATAACTAATAGGCACATGAAAATATGTTTGGTACTTTAAACTCATCCAACTAATAGTATTTATAAATGACAATTGACAAAATATATAATAGTTAGAAAGACAAATTATCAAGCAGTTTGCTGTATATCTTCAGTTAGGCATAGTTATTTTGAATATGTTTTTATTTAATGTGTACAAAACAATTTTTAACTGATAAAATTACACTAAATTTGCCATCTAAGTTGTCTGAGCCTTCAAAGGAGGGATCAGTGATGAGCTTACTTTTCAACAGAACCGAGATGAATTTGATGGGATTGATTAGAACTCATAAATTATTTGAGATAAACAGTTTTAAATAAGAAAACTCATCATTAGTCACTGTAAGACATCTGTTGTCGTGATAACACCTTTAGTGTGTCTGACATCTATTTGATAGTCATGTCAGTTACTATTATAAATCATTTACGATCGAATGTGCATATAAAAGTGAAATGTGATTTTTAAAAGTTTAACAACTTCTTTTAAACTACCTGATCATTTTTGTAATGAAATTTTTATTTCTTTCAATATTAATTATCTTCTTTTGATTCCTGAAGAGTTTATAGTTTGCAGAAAATAAAATTATTTTATAGTTCATAGTGTTTTTAATACTCCAGTGAAAGTACAAGGCTTTAGGTAGTCCAAAGACAGTTAGCCATCTGGTATGGAAAGAGAATCCTAATTCTTCTTAGGTAACTGCTTTGAAAGATTGAATCAGGGAAAGATTGAAGGCAGGAGGTGAAGGGGATGACAGAGGATGAGATGGTTGGATGGCATCGCTGACTCGATGGACATGAGTTTGAGCAAGCTCTGGGAGTTAGTGATGGACAGGGAAGCCTGGTGAGAGGGCAACAGGCAGGAAGGCCAGGGGTCTCCAAACGGAGGAAATAGGCTGCAAGTGCCAGACATTTTTTTCTCTCTTAAGCAGCAGGAGGAAACAAACAAGCAATATTTTTTTTCCATCTCTATACAAATTTAAAAGGAGGTTTCTCTTAAAATGCTGTGTTGCCATGACACCTGGTTTCACCTGAAGCTAACTGTTCTCAAACCTTGGGTTAACCAGTACATTTTTTCTTATGGAAATGTTTGTCTTAAGCTATGTTAATGTACCCCAGACTGTCTTCAATCCACCAAATGGCTCAGAACCTACTTGACAAACCGGTATGTTATAATCAGATCTTGTTCTCCTAATCTATGTAAATGAAACCATTTGTATGGTAATCTGCCCTTCTACAAGATTCAAGTCAATCGTTTTATGGCCTGGGGTGAATTATCTGGTGCCATTCTGAGTTTTAAGACATTCCTTTCTTTCATTAGCAGAATGCTAGTGACTGTATAACATCCAGCTGAAGACTAGCAGGGGGGTACTCTTTCTGCACCTTCTGATGCCTATGTCAGAAGCTTTCTCTATCTCCTTTATACTTTAATACAACTTTATTACACAAAAGCTCTAAGCAATCAAGCCTCGTCTCTGGCCCCAAATTGAATTCTTTTCCTCTGGAGGCCAAGAATTCCAGTGTCTTAACGTTCAACAACAACCTTTCACTGGCATGCTTCAGTCCATGGGGTCAAAAAGAGGTCAGACAAGACTGAGTGAGCTGAACTGAATAGTTTTGAAAACTGAATCTAAACCTACTATTCTTAACATTTATAGGTAAGTAAAACACTAGCGTATAATTTAACAAAGTCGATGCCCAATGGGATCATTGTGCTACATATATGTGTGTGTGTGTATATATATATATATATATATATATTTGTTGTTGTTTAGAAGCTACATATATGTGTGTGTGTATATATATATTTGTTGTTGTTTAGAAGCTCAGTCCTATCTGACTCTTTGCAATCCCATGGACTGCAGCACTCCAGGCTTCCCTGTAAACTATCTCCCTGAGTTTTCTCAAACTCATGTTCACTGAGTCAATGATGCCATCCAATCATCTCACCCTCTGTGCCTTCTCCTCCTGCCCTCAACTTTCCCAGCATAAAGTATTTTCCAATGAGTTGGCTCTTCACATCAGGTGGTTATAAGTATTGGAGCTTCAACTTAAGCATTAGTCCTTCCAATGAATATTCAGGGTTGATTTCTTTTAAGATTGACTGGTTTGATCTCCTTGCTCTCCAAGGGACTCTCTAGAAACACCACCATTCAAAAGCATCAATTCTATGGCACTCAGCCTTCTTTATGGTCCAAATCTTCCTCCATACATGACTACTGGAAAAACTCTAGATTTGACTAGATGGACATTTGTTAGCGAATGACGTCTCTGATTTTTAATACACTCACTAGGTTTGTCATAGCTTTTCTTCCAAGGAGAAAGTTTCTTTTAATTTAACAGCTGCAGTCACTATCTGCAGTGATTTCGGAGCCCCCAAATAATGTCTGTCTCTGTTTCCACTTTTCTCTGTCTATTTACCATGCATAAAGTGATGAGCCCAGATGCCATGATCTTAGTTTTTTAAAGCTGAGTTTTAAGCCAGCTTTTTCACTCTTCTTTTTCACCTTCATCAAGAGGACTTTTAGTTCCTCTTCACCTTCTGCCATTAGGGTAGTGTCATCTATGTAACTGAGGCTATTGATATTTCTCCCTGCAATCTAGATCCCATCTTCAGCTTCATTCAGCCCAACATTGCACATGGTGTGCTCTGCACAGAAGGTAAATAAATAGGGTGACATATACTGCCTCACTGTAGTGCTTTCTCAATTTTGAATCAGTCCTTTGCTCAATGGCTGGTTCCAACTGTTGCTTCTTGACCTGCATACAGATTTTTCCAGAGGCAGGTAAGGTGGTCTTGTATTCCCATCTCTTTAAGAATTTTCCACAATTTGTTGTGATCCACACAGTTGAAGGCTTTAGCACAGTCAATAAAGCAGAAGTAGATGTTTTTCTGTAATTCTCTTGCTTTTCTATGATCCAATGGATGTTGGCAATTTGACCTCTGGTTCTTCTTTCTTTTTTAAATCTGGCTTCAAAATCTGGAAGTTCTCAGTTCACATACTGTTGAGGCCTAGCTTGAAGGATTTTGAGCATTATTTTGCTAGCATGTGAAATGAGTACAATTGTGTTGTAGTTTGAACATTCTTTGGCATGTATTGCCCTTCTTTTTGATTGGAATGAAAACTGAAATTTTTTTGTCCTCTGGCCACTGCTGAGTTTTCCAAATTTGCTGACATATTGAGTGCATCACTTTAACAACATCATCTTTCAGGATTTTAAATAGCTCAGCTGGAATTCCATCACCTCCACTAGTTTTGCTTATAGTTATGCTTCCTAATTGGAGAAGGAAATGGCAACCCACTGCAGTATTCTTGCCTGGAGAATTCCATGGACAGAGGAGCCTGGCAGGCTTCAGTCCATGGGGTTGCAAGAGTCAGACACAACTTAGCAACTAAACAACCAACAATCAATGCTTCCTTTTTTAAAAACATTGATTATTTATTTTAATTGGAGACTAATTACTTTACAATATTGCAATGGTTTTTGCCATACTTTGACATGAATCAGCCATGGGTGTACATGTGTTCCCCATCCTGAATCCCCCTCCCACCTGCCTCCCCATCCCATCCCTCAGGGTCATCCCAGTGCACCAGCCCTGAGTAGCCCTGTCTCATGCATCCAACCTGGACTGGCGATCTGTTTCACATATGATAATGCCCACTTAACTTCACACCCCAGGATATCTGGCTCCAGGTGAGACACTACACCATTGTGATTTTCTGGGACATTAAGACCTTTTTTGTACAGTTCTTTTGTGTATTCTTGCCACCTCTTCTTCATCTCTCCTGCTTCTGTTAGGTCCTTAGTGTTTCTGTCCTTTATTGTACCCATTTTTGCATGAACTGTTCCCTTTGTGTCTCTAATTTTCTTGAGGAGATCTCTAGACTTTCCAATTCTATTGTTTTCCTGTATTTCTTTGCATTGGTCACTTAAAAGGCTTTTTTATCGCTCCTTGCTGTTCTCTGGAACTCTGCATTCAGTTTAGTTTGTTGTTCCCTTTCTCCTTTGCCTCTCACTTCTCTTCTTTTCTCAGCCACTTGTAAGGCCTCCTCAGACAACCATTTTTCTTTTTGCATTTCTTTTTCTTGGGCATGCTTTTGGCCACCACCTCCTGTACAGTGTTACAAAACTCTGCCCACAGTTCCTCAGGTACTCTGTCTACCAGATCTAACATATATGCAGTGAGATATATATCATTGAAATCAGAATAGAAAAAGCAGGATTCAGTGGCAGAACATGAGAGTTCCCTGAAAAGACAGTAATATAATAATAAGCTTAAAAACTTCCCCAGATTTCTCCCTGATGCCTTTCTCAAACTGACTGAAATAACCAAATGGAACACATTTTACATTATTTTACTGTACCTATGAGCTAGCTTCAAAATTATTTAAAGTTGTTTTTGTCTCTTTACTCATCACTGTTTACCATATATTCATGTGAATTAATAATGAAGGGGAAGGTCGGAGAGCTGACAGCCTGAAGCCTGCCTATGAACCCACCAATCAGACATGTTTATTAATCTTGTATTACTGTGTACGTGTCATGTCCCATGCACTGCACCGAGAACAAAGAAGGCAGTGATTACTGTAAAAGACATGATCCCTGCTGCTAAGGCTTAGGAGCGTAAGTCTGAGACAGCAAATACATAGACAGATTAATAAACCTCCTGGAACTATGTTATTTTCTTGAGATAACAAAATCAATATAGTCCTTACCTTCACAAGATGTTCTTTACTAAGCTTTTTAACAGAAATGGTAAAGAGATATCTGAGAAAGAAATTATGATTAAGATCAAATGAGTCTGATCCAGCAGAGTTTTATCTCATTAAAACTAGAGGAAAATGCTGATGTCAAAATCCATTTCATTCCAGAAACTCAGGGCTATGGAAAGGGTTTGGAGAAAATGGCAGACTGTGTAGGAGTTGATAACTTAATACCACCAGAAAGCTGTATCACTTGGGTCCAGACAGTCTTCTCCATTGAGAGACACACACAGTTATCATACAGCACAGAAGATGGGAACGCACTCTGTAGAAACACCTTTGCCTCCTGGGATCAGCAGCTGTTTACCGTGAGGTTAGTTTGAGGACACACACCTGGCAAAGACCACACTCTGCAATGGGTTTCTAGATCTGGAATGCTGAGGGTGCAACAGGAAAAGTTATGGTACTAGCATGGCTCTGAATTTTCTCTTGGCATTGTTAGTGACCAAGGCAAATAAGATTAACAATGTGCTTTGCGCGCGCGCGCGTGTGTGTGTGTGTGTGTGTGTGGTGTGTAGAAGAGATAGAAAGAGAGAGTCGGAGACAAAAAGACATAAAGAGACAGATATACAGGCAGATAGACAAAAATATATTATCAGGGACCAATCCCTCAATTGTGAAACTTTAATTAAAGAACTCAGGATATATCAAAATAAGAGCTTGGGAATTACATTTTCTAAATATTAAATGAAAACAACAAATATAGTTTGTATAGCCTTAAAAGACAAATATGTCTTTTTTTATATCTGAGAAAATATAAATGAATATATAACATCAATGAGCAAAGCATGTTTTGAATAGTAACTAACTTGCTGCCAAATACTCTTTGTTTAAATAGAATTCTGGGTAAAAGTGAAAATCTTAAACAATTTAAGGTGAATGTCATCCGGGTAATAGAATAGAAAATTAGTTCTACCCCTCTAGTAGTCCAAAGGTATTGAGTAAGGACAAAGTCAGATAGACAGCAATTGCGCACATCCTTAAACAACCTCAAAAGAATGTGGAGGAAATTTTGGACACATACATCATTTATTATAGTAAAGGGGTGGAGATAGTTCTGGATATTAACTTCAATCTCTTTCACAGTGAGGAAGTCTTGAAGTGCTATTTATATTTACCTTGAGGGAAAAAATGCAGTATTAAAATCAGTGTGGAATGAAAATCATTTAGTAGATACTGCAGGCAATTTGTGCCATGTATGTCATATTCAGAGGAAAATGAAACAGGACATCATAATTAAAGATACAACTGCCTCCTAGAGGGACTGAGAGAATTTTGAAAATTAAGAAGTGTTAGTCGCTCAGTCATGTCAGACTCTTTGTGATCCATGGACTGTAGGCTCCTCTGTTCACTGGAATCTCCAAGCAAGAACACTGGATTGGGTTGCCATTCCCTTCTCCAGGAGATCTTCTTTACTCAGGGAACAAACCCGGGACTCCTGCACTGCAGATAGACTCTTTATGGCAAATCATAAGCACCTCAGATGCTCAACTGGAGGTAGAAAAGACAGAGGAATCAGAAATTAAATTGCCAACATCTGTTGGATCATAGGAAAGCAAGAGAATTCCAGAGAAACATCTACTTCTGCTTCATTGACTACACTAAAGCTTTTGACTGTGTGGATCACAGCAAACTGTGGAAAATTCTTAGAGATGGGAATATAGGATGACCTCACCTGCCTCCTGAGGAACCTGTATGCAGGTCAAGAAGCAACAGTTGGAACCAGACATGGAACAATGGACTGGTTCCAAATTAGGGAAGAGGACATCAAAGCTGTATATTGTCACCCTGCTTATTTAACTTATATGCAGAGTACATCATGCGAAAAACAGGGCTGGATGAAGCACAAGCTGAAATCAAGATTTCAGGGAGAAATATCAACAACCTCAGATATGCAGATGACACCACCCTTATGGCAGAAAGCGAAGAGAAACTAAAGAGCCTCTTGATGAAAGTGAAAGAGAAGAGTGAAAAAGCTGGCTTAAACTCAACATTCAAAAAACTAAGATCATGGTATCCAGTCCTATCACTTCATGGCAAATAGATGGGGAAACAGTGCTGACTTTATTTTTCTGGGCTCCAGAATTACTGCAGATGGTGACTGCAGCCATGAAATTAAAAGACACTTGCTCCTTGGAAGAAAAGCTATGACAAACATAGACAGCATAGTAAAAAGCAGAGACATTGTTTTGCCAACAAAAGTTCGTCTAGTCAAAGCTATGGCTTTTCCAGTAGTCATGTATGGATGTGAGAGTTGGACCATAAAGAAAGCTGAGTGCTAAAGAATTGATGCTTTTGAACTGTGGTGTTGGAGAAGACTCTTGAGAGTCCCTTGGACTGCAAGGAGATCAAACCAGTCAATCCTAAAGGAAATCAATCCTGGATATTCATTGGAAGGACTGATGCTGAAGCTGAAGCTTCAATACTTTGGCCACCTGATGCAAAGAACTGACTCATTTGAAAAGACCCTGATGCTGGGAAAGATTGAAGGCAGGAGAAGGGGACAACAGAAGGTGAGATGGTTGGATGGCATGACTGACTCAATGTACATAAGTTTTAGCAAGCTCTGGGAGATGGTGACGTACAGGGAAGCTTGGCATGCTGCAGTCCATGGGGTCATAAAGAGTGAGACACAACTGAGTGACTGAACAACACCACCCAATAGTAAAGAGTGTATATGGAATTATAGGTAGAATATAAAGGATTTTGGATAAAATGCATTGGGAGTCTTTTAAATACCACCCATTAAATACCACAATTGATAATGATCTACAGACTAAATTACAAGCTGATAAGAAAAACACTAGTTTTATCTGACATGGGTAGAACTGCAGTGCTCTCATCAATATATTTGGCCATAGAAATGGTGGGGAGCAGTGCTCTTGGAGGTACTTCCACACTGATTTTACTGAAGAAAATACTTGTGGACTCACTAAACTAAAAACAAAACTAAATATTTTCCTTATAAGCCTTTGTACCACTGTGGCCAACTATTTCCAAATCAGGGGAGCTATTCAGAAATTGAAATGGAACCCTGCTATAAATATAAAGGATGGGCTCAATCAAATCTTATTGAAACTGTATAGTATAAAAAGGCTACTCAGTGGTGTTCAAAACACATACACTGTGTACAGATTAGGATCTGCAACAGTAATAGTACCTTATTATCACTTCCATAAAGATACTGAGACTAAATATAACTTTATTTTGTGGCCCTTATGATTATATTACAGAAGCCTAAGTGGAATGTTGCCAAAATAAATGTGAAAAACAAAGTAAACTTCATTCACATTATTTTGGAGAAAATCAAGCTTTCAGACACATTTAGAGTTATCTTGACTTATAATTGTTGTTGTTAACTTGTTAAATACTCTCCAACTCTTCTGTGACCCTATGGACTGTAGTCCCACAGGCTCCCCTGTCCATGGGATTTCCCAGGCAAGAAAACTGAGTCCAATTCAGTTCAGCCATTCAGTTCAGTTCAGATCAGTCGCTCAGTCATGTCCAACTCTTTGCAAGGCCATGAACCACAGCACACCAGGTCTCTGTGTCCATCACCAACTCCCGGAGTTTACCCAAAGTCATGTCCATTGAGTCAGTGATGCCATCCAACCATCTCATCCTCTGTTGTCCCCTTCTCCTCCCACCTTCAATCTTTCCCAGCATCAGGGTCTTTTCCAATGAGTCAGTTCTTTGCATCAGGTGACCAAAGTATTGGAGTTTCAGCTTCAACATCAGTCCTTCCAATGAATATTCAGGACTGATTTCCTTTAGGATGGGCTGGTTGGTTCCCTCTGCAGTCCAAGGGTCAAGAGTCTTCTCCAACACTACAGTTCAAAAGCATCAATTCTATAGTCCAACTCTCACATCCATATGTGGCCACTGGAAAAACCATAGCTTTGACTAGACAGGCCTTTGTTGGCAAAGTAATGTCTCTGCTTTTTAATATGCTGTCTAGGTTGGTCGTAGCTTTTCTTCCAAGGAGCAAGCATCTTTTAATTTCATGGCTGCAGTCACCATCTGCAGTGAATTTGAAAGCCAAAAATATAAAGTCTGTCACTGTTTCCACTGTTTCCCATCTATTTGCCATGAAGTGATGGGAGCAGATGCCATGATCTTAGTTTTCTGAATGTTGAGCTCTAAGCCAACTTTTTCACTATCCTCTTTCACTTTCATCAAAAGGCTTTTTAGCTCTTCTTCCCTATCTGCCATAAGGGTGGTGCCATCTGCATATCTGAGGTTATTAATATTTATCCCAGCAATCTTGATTCCAGCTTGTGCTTCACCCAGCCCAGCATTTCTCATGATTTACTCTGCATATAAGTTAAATAAGCAGGGTGACAACATACAGCCTTGACATACTCCTTTCCTGATTTGGAACCAGTCTGTTGTTCCATGTCCATTTCTAACTGTTGCTTCCTGACCTGCATACAGATTCTCAAAAGGCATATCAGGTGATCTGGTATTGCCGTCTCTTGAAGAATTTTCCACAGTTTATTGTGATCCACACAGTCAAAGGCTTTGGCATAGTCAAAAAAGTGAAATAGATGTTTTTCTGGAACTGTGTTGCTTTTTTGATAATCCAGCAGGTGTTGGCAATTGGATCTCTGGTTCCTCTGCTTTTTCTGAATTCAACTTGAACATCTGTAAGTCCATGATTCATGTACTGTTGAAGCCTGGCTTGGAGAATTTTGAGCATTGCTTTACTAGCATGTGAGATGAGTGCAATTGTGCAGTAGTTTGAGCATTCTTTGGCATTGTCTTTCTTTGGGATTGGAATGAAAATTGACCTTTTCCAGTCCTGTGGCCACTGATGAGTTTTCCAAATTTGCTGGCATATTGAGTGCAGCACTTTCACGGCATAATCTTTTAGGATTTGAAATAGTTCAACTGGAATTCCATCACCTCTATTAGCTTTGTTCATAGTGATGCTTCCTAAGGTCCACTTGACTTCTCATTCCAGGATGTCTGGCTCTAGCTTGGTGATCACACCATCATGATTATCTGGGTCGTGAATGTCTTTTTTGTATAATTCTTCTGTGTATTCTTGCCACCTCTTCTTAATATCTTCTGCTTCTGTTAGGTCCATACCATTTCTGTCCTTTATTGTGCCCATCTTTGCATGAAATATTCCCTTGGTATCTCTAATTTTCTTGAAGAGATCTCTAGTCTTTCCCATTCTATTGTTTTTCTCTATTTCTTTGCATTGATCACTGAGGAAGGCTTTCTTATCTCTTTTTGCTATTCTTTGCAACTCTGAGTTCAAATGGGAATACTGAAGTTGGTTGCCATTTCCTTCTCCAGGGGATCTTTCCAACCCAGGGATTGAAACTGCATCTCCTGCATTAGCAGGTAGATTCTTTACCACTGAACCACTAGGGAAGCTACCAGAAGAGAATATTAAAGCTACTTATAAAACATTTTGCAATAACAGAAGTACATAAAGAAGGCATGCAAAAATACTTGAAATTCAGCATATTTTAAAAAGTAGTTTCCTGAAGTAATAAGCTACATTGCACTTTTAATACTTTAAAGCAAAATTTAAGTATTTATAAACAATAACAACAACAAAAACACAAGCCAGTTGAAAAAAAAAACGGAAATAACTTAAAACCTGTAGATTTTGCAGTAAAAGCAGTAGCATTACCATGGAAAATATAATCAGTACTTCACAGTCAAAATTCAAAAATACATTTTAATTTCAGAGAAGAGTAAAAAGGAGACAAGAAAGAAATTGAGGAGATATTGATAGCTATGAGGGCGAGATGACAAGTCTAATGTCAGGTTTCCTAGAAAAAAAAACCTAAACAAATTGATTATTAAATTGATAGTTGATAAAGAGATAGAACAATGATAGATAGCTGATATATAATAGATAAATATGTTGATTAGATAGACCTCTATTAGACATACACACAAATATAAGAAATATATGGATGTTTATTAACTGATATATGTAAAATTCAGAACTGACATAAAAATTTAAAAACAAATGGCAAAGAATCTTTCAGAACTGAATAAAATTAAACTGTTAGATTACCTGCAGAGCAGGATAAATAAAATAAAGATATGCTTGGAACTGACAAACACACACTACCATATATAAAATAGATAACAATAAGTTCCCTGCCATATAGCCTAGGGACATCCACTCAGTGCCCTGTCATGGCCTGTAAGGGAAAAGAATCTTTAAAAATAGTGGATATATGTATATGTATAATTGATTCATGTTGCTGCACATATGAAAGCAACACAATGCTGTAAATCAACTATATTTCAATAAAAATAGGTTATTGTAAAATTTAAGCATCAGTGAGAAAGGGAAAAATTTTAAGCTTTCAAAGATATTTTCTGTAAAGGAAAAAAAAGTATACCTGGTGGCAAAATGGTCATCAGTAGCAACAAATGCCAGAAGATTGTGAAATACTATTTTCAACTTCCTAAGACTCTGCTACTGTCAACCTAGTCCTCTATTCTCAGGATAAAAACACTTATCAATATTGATGATATGACTGAATCATTTCAGACATTAAGGACTAATAGCAGATGCCACTCTCTTTGAGAGAAAAACCGTGGGCTCAAAGAAGTATGTTGTATAGTCATGAACAAAGTCATATATGTCATAAAACATGTGTTTATTGATTTTTTTTCATTTAAATATAAGTGTAGGGGATGAAAAAAGGCAAACTATTAGATATAAAATAAGCTACAAGTATATATTGTACAATACTTGGAATATACCCAATCAATTCAGTTCAGTCGCTCAGTCATGTCCAACTCTTTACAACCCCATGAACTGCAGCACGCCAGGCCTCCCTGTCCATCACCAATTCCCGGAGTCCACCCAAACCTATGTCCATTGAGCTGGTGATGCCATCCAACCTCTGTCATCCCCTTCTCCTAGCCTCAATTTTTCCCAGCATCAGGGTCTTTTCAAATAAGACAGCTCTTCGCATCAGGTGGCCAAAGGATTGGAGTTTCAGTTTCAACAGCAGTCCTTCCAATGAACATCAGGACTGATCTCCTTTAGGATGGACTTGTTGGATCTCCTTGCAGTCCAAGGGACTCTCAAGAGTCTTCTCCAACATCACAGTTCAAAAGCATCAATTCTTTGGCCCTCAGCTTTCTTCACCGTCCAACTCTCACATCCATACATGACCACTGGAAAAACCATAGCCTTGACTAGATGGACCTTTGTTGACAAAGTAATGTCTCTGCTTTTTAATATGCTGTCTAGGTTGGTCATAGCTTTTCTTCCAAGGAGCAAGCATCTTTTAATTTCATGGCTGCAGTCACCATCTGCAGTGATTTTGAAAGCCCAAAAATATAAAGTCTGTCACTGTTTCCACTGTTTCCCATCTATTTGCCATGAAGTGATGGGAGCAGATGCCACTATCTTAATTTTCTGAATGTTGAACTTTAAGCCAACTTTTTCACTATCCTCTTTCACTTTCATCAAAAGGCTTTTTAGCTCTTCTTCCCTATCTGCCATAAGGGTGGTGCCATCTGCATATCTGAGGTTATTAATATTTCTCCCAGCAATCTTGATTCCAGCTTGTGCTTCATCCAGCCCAGCGTTTCTCATGATGTACTCTGCATATAAGTTAAATAAGCAGGGTGACAATATACAGCCTTGACATACTCCTTTCCTGATTTGGAACCAGTCTGTTGTTCCATGTGCAGTTCTAACTGTTGCTTCCTGACCTGCATACGGATTCTCAGAAGGCATGTCAGGTGATCTGGTATTGCCATCTCTTGAAGAATTTTCCACAGTTTATTGTGATCCACACAGTCAAAGGCTTTGGCATAGTCAAAAAAGCAGAAATAGATGTTTTTCTGGAACTGTGTTGCTTTTTCGATAATCCAGCAGGTGTTGGCAATTGGATCTCTGGTTCCTCTGCTTTTTCTGAATTCAACTTGAACATCTGTAAGCCCATGATTCATGTACTGTTGAAGCCTGGCTTGGAGAATTTTGAGCATTAATTTACTAGTGTGTGAGATGAGTGAAATTGTGCAGTAGTTTGAGCATTCTTTGGCATTGTCTTTCTTTAGGATTGGAATGAAAATTGACCTTTTCCAATCCCGTGGCCACTGATGAGTTTTCCAAATTTGCTGGCATATTGAGTGCAGCACTTTCACAGCATCATCTTTTAGGATTTGAAATAGGTCAACTGGAATTCCATCACCTCTATTAGCTTTGTTTGTAGTGATGCTTCCTAAGGTCCACTTGACTTCTCATTCCAGGATGTCTGGCTCTAGGTTGGTGATCACACCATCATGATTATCTGGGTTGTGAAGATCTTTTTTGTATAATTCTTCTGTGTATTCTTGTCACCTCTTCATTTAATATCTTCTGCTTCTGTTAGGTCCATACCATTTCTGTCCTTTATTGTGCCCATCTTTGCATGAAATATTCCCTTGGTATCTCTAATTTTCTTGAAGAGATCTCTAGACTTTCCCATTCTATTATTTTTCTCTATTTCTTTGCATTGATCACTGAGGAAGGCTTTCTTATGTCTTTTTGCTATTCTTTGCAACTCTGAGTTCAAATGGGAATACTGGAGTGGGTTGCCATTTCCTTCTCCAGGGGATCTTTCCAACCCAGGGATTGAAACTGCATCTCCTGCATTGGCAGGTAGATTCTTTACCACTGAGCCACCAGGGAAGCTACCAGAAGAGAATATTAAAGCTACTTATAAAACATTTTGCAATAACAGAAGTACATAAAGAAGGCATGCAAAAATACTTGAAATTCAGCATATTTTAAAAAGTAGTTTCCTGAAGTAATAAGCTACATTGCACTTTTAATACTTTAAAGCAAAATTTAAGTATTTATAAACAATAACAACAACAAAAACACAAGCCAGTTGAAAACAAAACAGAAATAACTTAAAACCTGTAGATTTTGCAGTAAAAGCAGTATCATTACCATGGAAAATATAATCAGTACTTCACAGTCAAAATTCAAAACTACACTTTAATTTCAGAGAAGAGAAAAAAGGAGACAAGAAAGAAATTGAGGAGATATTGATAGCTATGAGGGCGAGATGACAAATCTAATGTCAGGTTTCCTAGAAAAAGAAACCTAAACAAATTGATTAGTAAATTGATAGTTGATAAAGAGATAAACAGAACAATGATAGATAGCTGATATATAATAGATAAATATGTTGATTAGATAGATCTCTATTAGATATACACACAAATATAAGAAATATATGGATGTTTATTAACTGATATATGTAAAATTCAGAACTGACATAAAAATTTAAAAACAAATGGCAAAGAATCAGAACTGAATAAAATTAAACTGTTAGATTACCTGCAGAGCAGGATAAATAAAATAAAGATATGCTTGGAACTGACAAACACACACTACCATATATAAAATAGATAACAATAAGTTCCCTGCCATATAGCATAGGGACATCCATTCAGTGCCCTGTCATGGCCTGTAAGGGAAAAGAATCTTTAAAAAGAGTGGATATATGTATATGTATAATTGATTCATTTGCTGTACAGCATGAAAGCAACACAACACTGTAAATCAACTATATTTCAATAAAAATAGGTTATTGTAAAATTTAAGCATCAGTGAGAAAGGGAAAAATTTTAAGCTTTCAAAGATGTTTTCTGTAAAGGAAAAAAAGTATACCTGGTTGCAAAATGGTCATCAGTAGCAACAAATGCCAGAAGATTATGAAATACTATTTTCAACTTCCTAAGACTCTGCTACTGTCAACCTAGTCCTCTATTCTCAGGATAAAAACCCTTATCAATATTGATGATATGACTGAATCATTTCAGACATTAAGGACCAACAGCAGATGCCACTCTCTTTGAGAGAAAAACCGTGGGCTCAAAGAAGTATGTTGTATAGTCATGAACAAAGTCATATATGTCATAAAACATGTGTTTATTGATTTTTTTTCATTTAAATATAAGTGTAGGGGATGAAAAAAGGCAAACTATTAGATATAAAATAAGCTACAAGTATATATTGTACAATACTTGGAATATACCCAATCAATTCAGTTCAGTCGCTCAGTCATGTCCAACTCTTTGCAACCCCATGAACTGCAACATGCCAGGCCTCCCTGTCCATCACAAATTCCCAGAGTCCACCCAAACCTATGTCCATTGAGCTGGTGATGCCATCCAACCTCTGTCATCCCCTTCTCCTAGCCTCAATTTTTCCCAGCATCAGGGTCTTTTCAAATAAGACAGCTCTTCGCATCAGGTGGCCAAAGTATTGGAGTTTCAGTTTCAACAGCAGTCCTTCCAATGAACATCAGGACTGATCTCCTTTAGGATGGACTTGTTGGATCTCCTTGCAGTCCAAGGTACTCTCAAGAGTCTTCTCCAACATCACAGTTCAAAAGCATCAATTCTTTGGCCCTCAGCTTTCTTCACCGTCCAACTCTCACATCCATACATGACCAGTGGAAAAACCATAGCCTTGATGAGATGGACCTTTGTTGACAAAGTAATGTCTCTGCTTTTTAATATGCTGTCTAGGTTGGTCATAACTTTCCTTAAAAAGAGTAAGCGTCTTTTAATTTCATGGCTACATTCACCATTTGCAGTGATTTTGGAGCCCAGAAAAATAAAGCCAGCCCATTTCCACTGTTTTCCCATCTGTTTGCAATGAAGTGATGGGACTGGATGCCGTGATCTTAGTTTTCTGAATGTTGAGCTTTAAGCCAACTTTTTCACTCTCCTCTTTTACTTTCATCAAGAGGCTCTTTAGTTCTTCTTCACTTTCTGCCTTAAGGGTGGTGTCATCTGTGTATCTGAGGTTATTATTTCTCCTGGCAATCTTGATTCTAGCTTTTGCTTCATCCAGCCAAGCGTTTCTCATGATGTATTCTGCATATAAATTAAATACGCAGGGTGACAATATATAGACTTGATGTACTCCTTCTCCTATTTGGAACCAGTCTGTTGCTCCATGTTGAGTTCTAACTGTTTCTTCCTGACCTGCATACAGGTTTCTCAAGAGGCAGGTCAGGTGGTCTGGTATTCCCATCTCTTTCAGAATTTTCCACAGTTTATTGTGATCCACACAGTCAAAGGCTTTGGCATAGTCAATGAAGCAGAAGTAGATGTTTTTCTGGAACTCTCTTGCTTTTTCAATGATCCAGCAGATGTTGGCAATTTGATCTCTGGTTCCTCTGCCTTTTCTAAAACCAGCTTGAACATGTGGAAGTTCACGGTTCATGTATTGCTGAAATCTGGCTTGGAGAATTTTGAGCATTATTTACTAGCCTGTGAGATGAGTGCAATTGTGTGGTTGAGCATTCTTTGGCATTGCCTTTCTTTGGGATTGGAATGAAAACTGACCCTTTTACAGTCCTGTGGCCACTGCTGAGTTTTCCAAATTTGCTGGCATATTGAGTGCAGCACTTTTACAGCATCATCATTTAGGATTTGAAATAGCTCAACTGGAATTCCATCACCTCCACTAGCTTTGTTCATAGTGATGCTTCCTAAGGCCCACTTGACTTCACATTCCAGGATGTCTGGCTCTATGTGAGTGATCACACCATCGTGATTATCTGGATCATGGCGTCTTTTTTGTACAGTTCTTCTGTGTATTCTTGCCACCTCTACTTAATATCTTTTCCTTCTGTCAAGTCCATACCATTGATGGACTTATTGATGTCTTCTATTGAGCCCATCTTTGCATGAAATTTTTCCTTAGTATCTCTAATTTTCTTGAAGAGATCTCTAGCCTTTACCATCCTATTATTTTCCTCTATTTCTTTGCATTGATTGCTGAGGAATGCTTTCTTATCTCTCCTTGCTATTCTTTGGAACACTGCATTCAAATGGGTATATCTTCTTCCTTTTCTCCTTTGCTTTTTGCTTCTCTTCTTTTCACAGTTATTTTTAAGACATCCTCAGACAGCTATTTTGCTTTTTTGCAATTCCTTTTCTTGGGGGTGGTCTTGATTCCTGTCTCCTCTACAATGTCACAAACCTCCATCCATAGTTCATCAGGCACTCTGTCTATCAGATCTATTTCTCACTTCCACTGTATAATCATAAGGGATTTGATTTAGGTCATACCTGAATCATTTGGTGGTTTTCCCTACTTTCTTCAATTTCAGTCTGAATTTGGCAATAAGGAGTTCATGATCTGAGCCACAGTCAACTCCCAGTCTTGTTTTTGCTGACTGTATAGAGCTTCTCCATCTTTGGCTGCAAAGAATATAATCAATCTGATTTTGGTGTTGACCATCTGGTGATGTCCATGTGTAGAGTCTTCTCTTGTGTTGTTGGAAGAGGGTGTTTGCTATGACCAGTGTGTTCTCTTGGCAAAATTCTATTAGCCTTTGCCCTGCCTTCATTCTGTACTCCAAGGCCAAATTTGCCTGTTACTCCAGGTATTTCTTGACTTCCTACTTTTGCATTCCAGTCCCCTATAATGAAAATGACATCTTTTTTGGGTGTTAGTTCTAGAAGGTCTTGTAGGTCTTCACAGAACCATTCAACTTCAGCTTCTTCAGCATTACTGGTGGGGCATAGACTTGGATTACCGTGATATTGAATGGTTTGCCTTGGAAACGAACAGAGATCATTCTGTCGTTTTTGAGATTGCATCCAATGCCGCATTTCGGACTCTTTTGTTGACCATGATGGTTACCCCATTTCTTCTAAGGGATTCCTGCCCACAGTAGTAGATGTAATGATCACCTGAGTTAAATTCACCCATTCCAGTCCATTTTAGTTAGCTGATTCCTAGAATGTCAACATTCACTCTTTTCATCTCCTGTTTGACCACTTCCAATTTGCCTTGATTCATGGACCTAACATTCCAGGTTCCTATGCAATATTGCTCTTATACAGCATTGGACCTTGCTTCTATCACCAGTCACATCCACAGCTGGGTGTTGTTTTTGCTTTGGCTCCATCTCTTCATTCTTTCTGGAGTTATTTCTCCACTGATCTCCAGTAGCATATTGGGCACCTACCGACCTGGGGAGTTCATCTTTCAGTGTCCTATCTTTTTTGCCTTTTCATACTGTTCATGGGGTTCTCAAGGCAAGAATACTGAAGTGGTTTGCCATTCCCTTCTCCAGGGGACCACATTCTGTCAGTCTTCTCTACCATGACCCATCCGTCTTGGGTGGCCCCACACGGCATGGCTTAGTTTTACTGAGTTAGACAATGCTGTGGTCCTTGTGATCATATTGAATAGTTGTCTGTGATTGTGGTTTCAGTCTATCTGAAACCACAAGGAGCAGTGGCTGTGCTTTCCTGGAGCAGCTGTGAAGAGATACCCCACGTCCAAGGTAAGAGAAACCCAAGTGAGATGGTAGGCACTGAGAGAGGGCATCAGAGGGCAGACAGACTGAAACCACAATCACAGACAACTAGCCAATATACCCAATATTGTACAACAGCTATAAATGGAATATAAACTTCAAAAACTGAATTACTACACTTTATACTTGTAACTTATATAATATTTTTTAAAAATCTTTATTGGAATATAATTGATTTAAGATACAACTTTTCTATACAACAGAGTGAATCTGTTATACCTACACTTATATATGTGTGTGTGTGTATGTATGCATGCATGCATGCATGCATGCTAAGTCACTTTAGTCCTAGCTGACTCTTTGTGACCAGACTCCTCTGTCCATAGCATTCTCCAGGCCAGAATACTGGAGTAGGTTGTCATGCCCTCCTCCAGGGGATCTTCCTGATACAGGGATTGAACCCACTTTCCTTGCTTCTCTTGCATTGGAAGCCAGGTTCTTTATCGTTAGCCCCACTTGGGAACAGCACAACAGTATATATAAACACACACACACACACACATATATATATATGTATATATACATATTATACATACATACATTACAGAGTATTAGGTAGAGTTCCCTGTGCTATACAGTAGGTCCTTATTAGTTATCTATTTTATATATAGTAATGTGTATATGTCAATCCCAGTCTCCCAATTTATCCCTCCTCCACTTCCCCCTGATAAAAATAATTTTGTTTTCTATATCTGTGACTCATTTTTCTGTTTTGTAGATAAGTTCATTTGTACCTTTTTTTTTTTAGATTCCATGTATAAGTAGTATCAAATGATATATATCTTTCTCTGTTTGACTTTCTTTACTAAGTATGACAATCTTTGTGCTTATCCATGTTGCTGCATAGGCATTATTTCATTCTTCTTTAGGGCTGTGTAACATTTCATTGTATATATGTACCATATCTTCTTTATCTACTCCTCCATCAGTGGACATTTAGGTAACTTCCAAGTCTTGGCTATTGTAAACTGTGCTGCAATGAACACTGGGTGCATGTACATTTTGAATTATGACTCTCTCCAATATATGCCCAGGGCTCAGATTGTTGGATTATATAATAGCTCTATTCTTAGTTTCTTAAGGAATCTCCATTCAGCTTTCCATAGTGGGTGTACTAATGTAGGAGGCTTCCATTTTTTCCACGCTCTCTCCAGTAGTTATTGTTTGTAAATTTTTTTTGTAAAAATAAGTGTTAATCAAATTTATTTTATAAAGTTAAACAACATTTAGCTGTGGAACTACAACAAGGAAAATACTTGATGGTCCAGGCCATTCTCAGTTTGCCCAAGAGAGACAGTCTTGCTGTTTTTGTAAGAGCTTTGGGTTGCAATCCTCTCAAAATTTATACTTACCCATAGTTTCAGCACTTTAGAGTACTCACAACATCTCATTCTCTCATAATTTCCATGATTCTGTACCCACACCCTATCCTCCACTTAATATATCTTCAACATGATTCTATGACTCTATTTTATGACCTCTCTCTCAACCCTGTCTCAAAGCTCCACTTGTTTTTGCTACATATCTTATCTCCTCCGTGCTGCCTATTTCAAATTCCAAAGAGAGAACAACTAATGGAACATGGTTATGTTTTTAGGATATGATACATTATCTGTTCAGTTTAGTTGCATAGTCATGTCTGAGGCTTCCCTATCTATCACCAGTTCCAGAGCTGGCTTAAACTCATGTCCATCGAAAAGGTGATGTTATCCAACCATCTCATACTCTGTCAGCCCCTTCTCCTCCTGTCTTCAATCTTTCCCAGCATAAGGGTCTTTTCAAATGAGTCAGTTCTTTGCATCAGGTGGCCAAAGTACTGAAGCTTCAGCTTCAGCATCAGTCCTTCCAATGAATATTCAGGGCTGATTTCCTTTAGGATTGACTGGTTTGATCTCCTTGCAGTCCAAGGGACTCTCAAGAGTCTTCTCCAACACCACAGTTCAAAAGCATCGATTCTTTCAGCACTCAGCTTTCTTTATGGTCCAACTCTCACATCCATACATGACTACTGGAAAAAGCCATAGCTTTGACTAGACAAACTTTTGTTGGCAAAATAGTCTCTGCTTTTTACTCTGCTGTCTAGGTTTGTCATAGCTTTTCTTCCAAGGAGCAAGTGTCTTTTAATTTCATGGCTGCAATCACCATCTGCAGTGATTTTGCAGCCCAGAAAAATAGTCAGCCCACTGTTTCCACTGTTTCCCCATCTATTTGCCATGAAGTGATGGAACTGGATACCATGACCTTAGTTTTTCAAATGTTGAGTTTAAGCCAGCTTTTTCACTCTCCTCTTTCACTTTCATCAAGACACTCTTTAGTTCCTCTTTGCTTTCTGCCATAAGGGTGATGTCATCTGCATATCTGAGGTTGTTGATATTTCTCCCTGCAATCTTGATTTCATCATGTGCTTCATCCAGCCTTGCTTTTTGCATGATGTATTCTGTATATAGCTTAAATAGCACAGTGACAGTATACAGTCTTGACATACTACTTTCCCAGGTTGTAACCAGTCCATTGTTCCATGTCCAGTTCTATTTCTTGACCTTCATACAGATTTCTCAGGAGGCAGATAAGGTGGTCTTGTATTACCATCTCTCTAGGAATTGTCCACAGTTTGTTGTGACCCACACAGTCAAAGACTTTAGCGTAGTCAATGGAGCAGAAGTAGATTTTTTTTTTTTTAATTCCTTATTCCTTTGATCCAACAAATGTTGGCAATTTCATCTCTGGCTCCAATGCTTTTCTAAATACAGCTTGTAAATCTGAAAGTTCTTGGTTCACATACTGTTGAAGCCTAGCTTGAAGGATTTGAGCATTACCTTGCTAGCATGTGAAATGAGCACAATTGTGCAGTAGTTTGAACATTCTTTGGCACTGCCCTTCTTTGGGATTGGAATGAAAACTGACCTTTTCCAGTCCCATGGTCACTTCTGAGTTTTCCAAATTTGCTATGATATTGAGTGCAACACTTCAATAGCATCATCTTTTAGGATTTGAAATAGCTCAGCTGGAATTCTGTCACCTCCACTAGCTTTGTTTGTAGTGATGCTTCCTAAGGCCCACTTGACTTCACACTCCAGGATATCTGACTCTAGGTGAGTGATCATACCATCGTGGTTATCTGGGTCCTTTTCTGTATAGTTCTTCTGTGTATTCTTGCCACCTCTTCTTAATATCTTCTGCTTCTGTTAGGTCCATACCATTTCTGTCCTTTATTGAGCTCATCTTTGCATGAAATGTTCCCTTGGTATCTCTAATTTTCTTGAAGAGATCTCTAGTCTTTCCCATTCTATTGTTTCCCTCTATTTCTTTGCACTGATCACTGAGGAAGGCTTTCTTATCTCTCCTTGCTATTCTTTGGAACTCTGCATTCAAATGGGTATATTTTTCCTTTTCTCCTTTGCCTTTTGCTTCTCTTCTTTTCTCAGCTATTTGTAAGGCTTCCTCAGACAACCATTTTGCCTTTTTGCATTTCTTTTTCTTGGAGATTGTTTTGATCACCACCTCCTGTACAATGTTATGAACCTCTATCCATTGTTCTTCAGGCACTCTATCTCTCAGATCTAATCCCTTGAATCTATTTGTCACCTCCACTGTATAATCATAAGGGATTTGATATAGGTCATATCTGAATGTTTTCATTAGTGGTTTTCACTACTCTCTTCATTTTAAGTCTGAATCTGGGAATAAGGAATTCATGATCTGAGTGACTGTCAGCTTCTTGTCTTGTTTTTGCTGGCTCTATAGAGCTTCTCCATCTTTGGCTGCAAAGAATATAATCAATTTGATTTCAATATTGACCACCTGGTGATGTCCATGTGTAGCCATCTCATGTTGTTTGAAGAGGATGTTTGCTATGACCAGCATGTTCTCTTGGCAAAACTCTGTTAGCCTTTGCCTTGCTTCATTTTGTACTCCAAGGCCAAATTTGCCTGTTATTCCAGATATCTCTTGACTTCCTACTTTTGCATTCCAGTCCCCTATGATGAAAAGGACTTTTTTTTTTTTTTTTTTTTTTTTTTTTTTGGTGTTAGTTCTAGAAGGTCTTGTAGGTCTTCACAGAACTATTGAGCTTCTTCAGCATTAGTGGTTAGGGCAAAGACTTGGATTTCTGTGATATTGAATGGCTTGCCTTGGAAACAAACAGAGAGCATTTTGTCGCTTTTGAGATTGCACCCAAGTACTGCATTTTGGACTCTTTTGTTGACTATGAGGGCTACTCCATTTCTTCTAAGGGATTCTTTCCCACAGTAGTACATGTAACGGTCCTTTAAATTAAATTCACCCCTTCCAGTCCATTTTAGTTCACCAATCGCTAAAATGTCAATGTCCACACTTGCCATCTCCTGCTTGACCACTTTCAATTTACCTTGATTCATGGACCTAACATTCCAGGTTCCTGTGCAATATTGTTCTTTACAGCATTGGACTTTACTTCCATCACCAGCACATCCACAACTGAACATTGTGTTTTCTTTGGCTCACACTCTTCATTCTTCCTGTAGCTATTTCTCTACTCTTCTCCAGTAGCATATTGGGTACCTACCGACCTGGGAAATCCATCTTTCAGTGTCATATCTTCTTGCCTATGGTTTGCTAATATCCTACAGGTTAAAACTCCCCGAATAAGTACATTCTATGGCCCCACAGCTCCCTAATAAAATGGGGGTTTTGATGATGGCCATTCTGACCAGTGTAAAGGGATATATCACTGTAGTTTTGATTTACATTTTTTCTAATGATTAGAGATACTATCATATTTTTATGTGGCTTTTAGCCATCCATATATTTTCTTTGGAGAAATATTTATTCAGATCTTCCACCCATTTTTTGTTTGCAATGTTTGTCTTTTGATATTGATATTGATAATGTTTGTCATGATATTGTCTCATGATATTGCATGAGCTATTTGTATACTTTGGAGATTAATCAATATTACTTGCTTAATTTGTAAATATTTTACCCAATTTTAAGTGTGGACTTTTCATTGTGTTTACAGTTTGTTTTGCAAAAGTGTCTAAGTTTAACTAGGTACCATTTTAGAAGATAAACTATAATACTTTTCAGAATGAAAATCAATGTGTAAGATTAAAAATTTGAAAAAAAAATGTTATTAAGGTAAATAAGATAAAACAACAAATATAAAATGATTTCTAAAACATATACCAGAAAACTTGATTCTTTAAATTTAAGATCTGATTATTTGAAAAGAATTTATAATGTCAACCTCAATGTCTCTATTTGAGGGAGAAAACAAAATACCAGAGGCGTACATTCTTACTCAAAAATTTTTTTAAGTTTCCATTGATGTTGAAAAGTATAGGGATGAACAATTTTACTAACATTAGGACATTAAAGTATGTTAATGATTTAAAGACAACCATGTGTTTGCCAGTCTGGAAGTGATTGAGAAGCATGAGACAGCAGCTGCTTACTCTAAAACTAACAAAGTTGGGGGAAGGAAAATTATGTAAGATTGCCTTCTGGCTGGCCTCCCATAAGAGAACTAACTTTCTGAAAAAAATCCATAGAAACTAACCAGAGCCCTGTGCTTCAGGATTTCAGAATCAGTCAACAGCAATGTTTGAGTCCAAGCTCCATCCCACCTGGATGGTGTCTGATGCATCCTCCAAACATATAGGCTCTACCAGGCCACTGAGCTGTGGCTGTGAGCCTCAGACATTGGAGTGTTATAGGTCTGGGGGAGGCCATTTTCCCACCGAACATAAAGCCTGAGATGGGATGATGGGCTAAATCATATTTTTTTTCCTCCATATCATATTTCTTGTGCCCTGTATTCAGTTTCACCAGGGAAAGAGCTAGTGTTTCCTTGGTTGGGCTCTTTCAAAGCCCAATACCCAAAGGTTCCATGTCCAGGATCTGATGTCCGGCCCTGCTGCCCATATCTCTGTGCACTGTTGTAGAATGCTTTATGAATACTACTGCTTTTGTCTTTGAAATTTTTCCCAGTTAGTGTTAATGCTTCAGGAATTCAATACAAAAAATTAGAACAAAATTATAACTTTTGCTATGAAAAATGAGTCATCAAATTACAGGGAAGAGTTTGGTTTCTTTGGTAGGTTTCTACTCTCAAAATTTCTCTGCACATTATTCCCTTCCTACCCCCTTCCACTTCCCCTCTTATTCCTTTCCTTCCTTTCCTACCTCTTCCTTTTCCAAACCATGCATGCTATTCATTTTCTTTAAGTTGAAGATTTTTTCCATTTTCTCTAAGCACTCAAATATAAATGAATCTTTTTTTCCCCCCACACATACTCCTAAAACCTTAGTTAATATTTAGCAATATAGACTGTAATATCATTTTGTAGGATTACTTAGACTTCTTTATTTCTAAAAATTTTATCTCAAATTTCTGGCAGAGAAGTATCACTAGATTTTATGTCTTCATTTAAAAAGTTGTAATAGCAGTAGTATTTATGATGGTAGTATTTATCAGAAACCGGAAGCAAGGGCTTATAGCAGCTTATTTAAATTAAAGAGGAAAAAGCTTTTAAATAGTCTTTATTACTCAAAATTATATCCAATCATTAGCCATTTAGCCACCTATGTCTCTGCTCTTTCTTCTTAAATCAATATGAAATGAAATCTTACATTTCAATCTTTTAATTATTTAACTTTGTAACTAGACAAAGTCTCAAGTCCCAGACCATTCTGTTCTGCCTTTTGGAATGGTTTTAGGAAAGCTTTGTTGCATAGTGGGGAGAGAGGATTAAGGAAAATAGATGAGGGAGTAAGTAATGGGATGATACAGGTAATATTACACTGGCAAGACAGGTTCATGATTGGAATAAGAAAACTAGACGGGGACAAAATGAGACATAGATGAGAGAACATGTGTTTGCTTGTATAAAGTGATACTGTCTATAGAGGGAGCAGAAAAAATACTGATTATCAAGTGACAAAATTTAACCTAGATTCACATAAGTAATTTAGTATAAAGAAAGATTTGTAAGGCTTGAGTGTGGGAGGGCAATAAACCTAAGAGAACTGCTAATTTCAGTACTAGAGTGTGTAAAAGGAAATATAAAAAATATTTTTAAAAATTGATTTTACTAACAACAAAATAACAGAAAGATAAATTAAGAAGGTGATTACATTTACAATGGTATCAACAAAAAATAAAATACCCAAGGATAAATCTACTTAAGAAGGCAAAAATCTGTACTCCAAAAACTATAACATGCTGATGAAAGAAACTGAAGAACACACAAATGGATAGAAAGATATACCCATGTTCTTAGATTGGAAGAATTATTATTGTTAAAATGACACAAGGCAAGCTACAGATTCAATGCAGTCCTATCAAATTATCAATGCCATTTTTTCACAGAACTAGAGCAAAAAGTCTTTCAATTTATATGGAAACACAAAAGACATCAAAAAGTCAAAATAATCTTGAGAGAGAAGAATGAAGCTGAATGAATCAGGCTCCCTGGCTTCAGACTGTACTACAAAGCTACAATAATCAAAACAGTATGGTACTGGCACAAAAATAGACACACTGATCCATGGAATAGGACAGAAAGTCCAGAAATGCATCCAGGCATTTATGGTCTACAGAAAGGCGCTAGTGGTAAAGAACAAGCTTGCCAATGCAGGAGTCATAGGAGATGAGGGTTCGATCCCTCTATTGGGAAAGTCCCCTGAAGGAGGGCATGGCAACCTACTCCAGTATTGTCTCTGAGAGAATCCCAGGGACTGAAGAGCCTGGCAGGCTACAGTTCATAGTGTCACAAAGAGTTGGGCAGGACTGAAGCAACTTAGCATGCAGGCACACTATTGATCCTATGTATAAAATAGGTAAGTAATGAGAACCTACAGTATAGCTCTGGGAACCCTACTCACTTCTCTGTGGTGACCTAAATGAGAATAAATCCAAAAAAGAGAAGATATATGTACATTTATAGTGACTCACTTTGCTGAACAGTAGAAACTAGCATAACATTGTAAGCAACTATATACTAAAATAAAAATTAATTTAAAAAATATACAGTGGAGGAAAGACACTGTCTCTTCAGTAACTGATGCTGAAAAAACTGGATAGCCACATGTAAAAAACTGAAATCAGAACATTTTTTAAAATATTATATGTATAAAAATAACTCAAAATGGACTAGACCAAAATGTTAAAACCAGATACTCTAAAACTCCTAGAGGAAAACATAAGCAGAACACTAGTTTGACATAAATTGTAGCAATTTTTTTTGGATCCATCTCCTAGAGTAATGGCAATAATAACAAAAATAAGCAAATTGGACCTAATCAACTTAAAAGCTTTTGCACAGCAGAGAAAGCCATAAACAGAAAATACAACCGATGGAATGGGAAAAAAATATTTGTAAATAATGCAACCAACAACAGATTAATTTTCAAAATACACAAACAGCTCATACAGCTTATTGTAAAAGCAAAAACAAGCAAAAAAGCAACCTAATCAAAAATGGTCAGATACATTATATAGACACTTCTTCAAAGAAAACATAAAAAATGCAAAAAGACATATGGAAAGATGCTCAATATAGCCAATTATTAGAGAAATGCAAATCAAAACTACAATAAGGTATCACCTCACACCAGTCAGAATGGCCATCATCAAGAAATCTACAAACAATAAATCCTGGAAAGCGTGTAGAAAAAAAGGAATCCCACTGGTCAGAATATAAACTGCTGCAGTCACTATGGAGAACAGTATGAAAGTTCCTTTAAAAATTAAAAATAAAGTTACCATATGATACTACAATCCCACTCAGGCATGTATCCAGAGAAAAGATATATGCAACCCAACTTTTATTGCAGCAATATTTGCAACAACCAAGGAATAGAATCAACCTAAATGCTGTCTAGGATTGTCATAGCTTTTCTTCCAACAAGCAAGCATCTTTCAATTTCATGGCTGTGATCATTGTCCAAAGTGATTTTGAAGCCCAAGAAAATAAAATCTATCACTTTTGCCATTTTTTTCCCCATCTATTTGTCATGAAGTAATGGGACTGAATGTCATGATCTTAGTTTTTGAATGTTGAGTTTTAAGCCAGCTTTTTCACTCTCCTCTTTCACCTTCATCAAGAGGCTTTTTAGTTCCTTTTCACTTTCTGCCATTAGGATAGTGTCATCTGCATATCTGAGGTTATTGATATTTCTACTGGCAACTTGATTACAGCTTGTGATTCATCCAGCCTGGCATTTCACATGATGTACTCTGCACAGAAGTAACAGGTGACAATGTACTGCTTCCCCAATTTTCAATCAGTCCATTGTTCAATGTCCACTTTCAATTGCTGCTTCTTGACTTGCATACAAGTTCCTCAGGAGACAGGTAGGGTGGTCTGGTATTCCCATTTCTTTGAGAATTCCCCACAGTTTGTTGTGATTCACACAGTCAAAGGCTTTAGCATAGCCAATGAAACAGAAGTAGATTCTTTTCTGGAATTACCTTTCATTTTCTTTTATCCAATGGATGTTGGCAATTTGCTGGAGACGAGAATGGCAATCCACTTCAGCATTCTTGCCTTGAAAACTCCATTCCATATCATTAAAAGTTCAACAAATAACAAATGCTGCAGAGAGTGTGTAGAAAGAGAAAACCTTCTATACCACTAATGGGATTGCAAGTTGGTGCAAACACTGTGGAAAACAGTATGGTAGGTCCTCAGAAAACTAAAAGTGAATTACTTTAAGATTCAGCAATATCACTCATAGGCATATATCTAGACAAAACTATAGTTCAAAGAGATATATGCACATTATGTTCATAGAAGCTCTATTAACAATAGACAGAACATAGAAACAGCCTAAATGTCCATTGACGAATGAATCAAGAAGTTGTGGTACATATATGCAACAAAATACTACTCATCCATGAAAAGGAATGAAATAACGCCATTTTCAGTTATTATTATAACACAGATGCAACTTGAGGTTGTCATACTAAGTGAAGTTAAGTCAAAAGTGAAAAACAAATGTCATATGATAAAATATACCATATTTTATATTCCATATAAATCTAAATCACAGAGATAGAGATCCTGGTGGTTGCCAATGGGGAGGGGTTTGTGAGAAAGATACAGTGGGAGGTCAGGGTTAGCAGATGAACTATTATCTATAGAATGGATGAACAACAAGGTCCTATTGTATAACATAGGACACTATAGTCAATCTCATGTGATAAACAATAAAGGAAAAGAATGTAAAAAGAATGTATATATATATATACATACATATAGCTGAATCACTTTGCTGTGTGGCAAAAATTAACACAAGTCTGTGAATCAACTATACTTCAATAAAAATAAAGAATAAATAAATAGGCAAATAGAGCTAAAAGTGTTATAATAAAAATAAACATTTTAAAACTTCCTCCTATTTACAGGAAAAAGCTGATTTTAAAGTCAGGACCAAGATAGTGTATTATATGTATACATATAAGATACATATTATGTATAATGTATAATTATATAATTATATATATCATTATATTATATAATTACTTATATATACATATTACTTTTATATATACATATATGCAATGTGTATATGTACATATACACATATATATATGTAATATTATATATTATATAATTATATATATTATATATAACATATTATATATAATATTCATTATATAACATAATAATATATATGATATATCTTATAAAAATAATATAAATATAATTATATGTAATGCATTATAGTATATATTATGTATCATACTATATACTATATATATAATATAATGATATAATATATAAGTATATATATATTATATGATATATAATTATATTTATATTATTTTATTATAAATATATAATAATTTAGAATATATATAATAATATATAATATAATATATAATGATATAATGTACATTATATAATAATATAATTATATATATATATTTTTAAATATATAATTATATGTTTAACAATATGTAATAATATATAATATATTATATTGTTATATACATTGTAATATATTATAATGTATAATAATATCATTATATATTATAATCTATGTTATATAATATACATTACATTATCATATTATATTGATGTTATATTAATTATATTATATATATTTATATAACATACTTTATATATTATATAATAATACCTCTTAATTTCCATCAACTATGTCACTCATCCACTGATTTCTCTTTCCTCAGACAGTGGTTGATTTGTTCCCTATATCTATGAGTTTGTTTCTGTTTTGTTATATTTGTTTTACCTTTTAGATTGCACATGTAAATAAAACCATATGATATTTTTCCTACTCTGTCTGACTTATTTCAACCTAGTGTAATACTCTTTAGGTCTATCTATGTTGTCACAAATGACAAGATTTCATTCTTCCTTTGTGGATGAGTATTATTTAGTTGTGCATATTTACCACTTTTGTATCTAATAATCTATCTATGGACCCTTAAGTTGCTTACATATCTTACAGTGAAGACGGGGTGCATGTGTATTTTTGAACTAGTGTTTTTTTTCTTTGGAAAGTTACTCAGAAGTGAAATTGCTGGTTCATATGGTAGTTTTGTTTCTAAATTTTGAGGAATAGTATGTTTTCCACAGTGGCTGCATCAATTTACATTCCCATCAACAGTGTACAAGGTTCCCTTTTCACCATCCTGGCCAACATTTTGTTTTTACGGTCTTTTTGATGATGGCCATTCTGACAGGTGTGAGGTGATATTTCATTGTGGTTTTGATTTGCATTTCTCTGATGATTAGCACTGTTGAGCATCTTTTCATGTGACTATGGGCCACCTTTTGTCTTCTTTGGGGAAAAAAAATCTATTCAGGCCTTCTTCCTATTTTTTAATTGAGTCGTTTGTTTTGAATTTGAATTGTATGAGTTTTTTTTTTATATTTTGGATATTAACCTCTTATCAGAGATATATTATCCACAAATATTGTTTCCCATTTAGCAAGGTGCTTTTTGACTTTGTTGTAGTTTGCTTTACAAAAGCTTTTCAGTTGACGTAGTTCCATCTTTGCTTTTATTTCCCTTGCCTGATGAGGCAGATGAAAAAAAAGAGAAATAATCATCATTAAGACCAATGTCAAAGAGCCTGCTATGTTTGCTTTCTTCTAGAAGTTTTATGGCTTCAGATTTTACATTTGAACATCTAATCCATCTTGTAATTATTTTTGTATATAGTGTGAGAAAGTAATGCAGTTGGATTCTTTGCATGTGACTGTTCAGTTTTGTTAATATCATTTTTTGAAGGTACTGACTTCCTATTGTCTATTTTTGCCTCCTTAGTATATTTGTGTATGTATGTTTGTATAGTCTTTGTATTCTATATATCTATATATTCTTTGCATAATTGTATATTCTTTGTACTTCCATAAATGTATGGGTTTATTTCTGGGCTCTATGTTCTATTCCATTGATCTCAGGATCATGTAATTTTCTAGGAATTTATTCATTCTTCTAGGTGTCCATTTTATTGGAGTATAGTTGTTCATGGTAATGACCCTTAGTGTGTCTATGGTATTGATTATAACTTCTCTTTCATTTTTTATTTTGTTTATCTGGGCCTTCTCTCTTTAGGCCAGACTCCCTTCTTGTTCAGTCTGACTACAGGTTTATCAATTTTGTCTGTCTCTTCAAAGAACCAGTTCTTAGTTTCATTTATCTTTCCTGTTGTTTTTTAGCCTCAGTTACTTCTGCTGATATTTATTACTTATTTTCTTCTAGCTACCTTTTTCTAGTTCTTTTAACTGTAAGTTTAGATTGTTTATTGGAAATTTTTCTTGTTTCTTGAGGTAAGATTGTATCTCTATAAATTATCTCTTAGAATTGCTTTTGCTGTGTCTCTTAGATTTTGGTTTTAAAGGTTTTTCCTGTGAGTCCCTTAATAGTCAATCACTGAGATTCCATTTTCATTTCTCTCTAGGTATTTTGTTCATTTCCTTACTGATTTCGTCAATGATTCATTACTTGTTTGGTAGCATATTACTTATCCTCCACTTCATTGTTGGTTTTTTTCAGGTTTTTTTCTGTAGTTGATTTTAATTATTGCATTCTTCAGCTATTTATGGTTATTTATATTATCTAATCTTTTTTAAACTTGTCACTGTGTTCATCCATTCCTCCCCCAATTTCATTAAGTATCTTATAACCATTACCTTGAATTCTTTAACAGGGAGGTTACTTATCACTGTTTAGATCTTTTTCTGAAGTTTTGTCTTTTTTCCTTCATTTAGAACATATTACCCTGTCTCCTCAATTTGTCTAATTCTCTGTTTCTTTCTATGTATCAAGTAAATCTAGTATATCTCCTGGGGCTTCCCTGGTGGCTCAGAAGGTAAAGAATCTACCTGCAATGTGGGAGACCTGGGTTCAATCCCCAGGTTGGGAAGATCCCCTGGAGGAGGGCGTGGCAGCCCACTCCAGTGTTCTTGCCTGGAGAATCCCCGTGGACAGAGGAGCCTGGTGGGCTACAGTCTGTGGGGTCACAGAGGTCAGACACGACTGAGTGACTAAGCACAGCAGTGTATCTCCTGATTTTAGAAGGACATCTTATGGGACCCAGCCACACATTCCCTTCTGACCATCAGAGCTAGATGCTTCAGAGTTGTCCCTTAGGTGGGCTATGTGAACCCTTCTACTGGGGAGGGCTGACTACGTGGAAGCAGCGAGGCTGGCCCCCCACCAGGCAGGCTGCAAGGCCAGGCCTTCTGGCTGCTGCGGCCCCTGGAGCGGTGAGGCTGCTTTCCTGAGCAGGCAGGCTTGTGGCCCATTGCTGCTGACTGCTGTGGACTCATTGGTGGTTGGGCTAGCCTGCAGCGCTAACAGGCTTTCAAATTAGCTCTTGACAGCTAGTGTTACCAGAGCAGCTCCCCAAACGGCGGACACCAGTGTTTCAGTCACCAGGGTGCGTCCAGCTCTCTCCTGCCTCTCAGGAAGCCCTCCCAAGCACCCTGGTGGGTATATCCCCAGCTCCTTTCAGGCTAGGGCCTCTGTACTGGGCCTCTGAGTGTGAGCTTTTGCGAGCAGAGTCTCTGTTTATTATAGCACTGAGGCTCTCCTGAACATAAACCCCACTAGTCTTCAAAGGCCGGCTTTCTGGGGGTTGGCATTCCTGGTGCAGGACCTGAGAGGTGGAGGTCCCATGTGTGGGGCTTGGACTCCTTGCTCCTGTTGGGGGGGGGGGGAGAATCTCTGTAGTGGGGGTGTCTGTCCAGCCCGAAGGTCACACCTGAGTAGCCTGTGTCTTTGCCCCTCCTGCCTGTCATTGTCACTCTTTTATGTCTTTAATTGCATAAAATATTTTCTACTAACCTTCAGGTCACTCTCACAGATAGCTGTCCTGTAAATAGTTGTAATTTTGGTGTGCCTGAGAGCAGAGGGTGGCAGAGGGTTTCCTACTCCACAGTCTTGCTCTCCTTCCCACAACACATCAATTTTAAATGTTTAAAACTTTAAAGTTAGACATAGCAGTATAAGCAAGTTAATCTGTAATATGAAACAAATCCAAAGAATTAAAGGCATATATATAGCTACATGAAGGAACCATAGCCAACTCCACCGAGGAAGCCTGTGTTTAAAGAAAGATGAGGCAGAGGATTGTTGCTTTTCTTTATAAATCCTATTTTACAGGTACTGTGTTTAGCATTTGAGTTGGATAGGACTGAAGTGACTTAGCATGCACACATGCACGTATTTAGCAATTACAGCATACTATTTTTGTTTGTTGGCACTTTTGTTTCGTTTTTCCATGTTCCGGTATTTTTTTAAATATTCTTTTTCTTAATCTATAAAATCTTGTCTCGAAGAACATGCACTTTCCGTTACTCAGACATTCATTTTAAGGTACTACATTGGAACTAGTAAGGAAAGATAGAAATCATTATGTACTTGCTTCTGTCTTTAAAAAGACTAAAATTTAGTATGGAAGCTAAGACATACATAAAGTATGCATAAAATGAAGTAGAAGTGGAAAATTGCTAAACAATTATAACAAGAATTTAGAAGTGGAAGAAATTCATTATGACTGAATATACTATAGGCAGTGATGGATTTGTTTTTTATAATAACAATTATGCAGCATCTTCTGTTTTTGTTATTTTTGCCAGCTTCCTTAGATTACAATCAGAAATTGGGGCAGCGATTTTACAAATGGATGATCCAAATTAGAATGAAAGTTTGGAAAGCAATAGAAATAAACTCGCTGAACCCAAGGTTTCAGCTGCAAGAGAAGAAAAGCAGAAGTGTTAACTAAGACATTATAGGAGGCTTTCTGGAGAGACCATCGCACTGGACACAGCAGAAGCCCACTAGAACAACAGAGTAGACTGTATGAATTACACGGATGCCAAAGGAAGAGAAGCTTTGCTGATATCAAAGACCCAAGAAAGCACTAATGTATTCCAGTATTATAAAATAACAGACATTCATAGTAAAATTCTTAAAATGCATGCAAAAATACTTTTTCAGTGTGCTTTATTTACTAGAAGCAGAAATGTTTTTCTTTAAAATCTTTTTGTTTCTGTAAAAAGATAATCTGAGGCATGTTAAAAATTTTAATAGCTTATTTGGATAAAAATTCGTTTCAGTCAGGTAGCATCAATACTAAGTGGTTAGGAGCACTCCACCCACAGGATCCTCAGAGAGAGAATTTAATAGAGAAAAGGTGGAAGAAAAGTTAAGGAGATTACTGATTGGCTATCAATTAAAGTCTGGCTGGCTATGATTTGTTGTCCTCGGTTGGTTGGTTGTTTAGTCACTAAGTCGTGTCTGACTCTTGCGACCCCGTGGACTCTATGTAGCCTGCCAGGCTCCTCTGTCCATAGAATTCTTGAGGCAAGAATACTGGAGTGGGTTGCCAGTTCCTTCGGTTTCCATTTCCTAACCTTGAGGCTTTTTGTTTGTTTTGGTAGCCTGGGCTTCAAGGGTGGTGCTAGTGGTAAAGATCCTACCTGTCATTGCAAGAGGCATAATAAATGGGGGTTCAACTCGTTGATAGGGAAGATCCCCTGGAAGAGGAAATGGCAACCCGCTCCAGTATTCTTGCCTGAATAATCCCATGGACAGAGGAGCCTGGTGGGCTAGAGTCCACGGGGTCGCAAACATTCGGAGAGGACTGAACACATAGGCAAGCCTTTCAACTTAATGGCCTCTTTAATTAATTTAATACTTCCTGATGTGTTAAAATGACAGCACACATATAATATCTTTTATTTAGGGATAAGACTGAATAAAACACATTCTGGTAAAATGACATGCTATTTTCAAAGACATCAGGCAGCAAATGAGAGGGGCTAGAAAGAGTTTTTCCTTATTTCTGCATCAGCCTACTTAAGACTTGTTGTGCTATTCATAGAAGAAAAAGATGATGGATCTTCTCCATTGGTCTCTATCATCATTAAATCCCAAACTGTTTGGAGCACTTTCACTTAGGTCTGTTAACAAAAGTGAATGAAATGACTTCCTTTATCTTGTTTTGCTTGTCCTTTGAAGTAGGCTGGAGTAAACTTTCATTGTGCACACTGCTTTCATGTTTAATTTCAAATAGAGAATAGGGCTTTTGAAAAAAACTAGCTGTTGACTGCGGTGATTTTTTTTTTCTAAAACGTCTGTGGTGATTGGTTCAACAGTTAATTAGTGTGTTGTGAAAAGAAGTAGGTCAGTAAGTGGGGTTTTCAATATGCAAAGATTTGGTAGTGCTTCTTATAGGAATGACTGAATTATATCTTCTGTAATGTAATATATGTTCTCTGGGAGCCTGTGTGTGAAAACAATAGTGTCCATTTTTTTGTGTGTGATTTCTGTGCTTGGCTTTGATTTGTAAAACCCAATTAACGTGCTTTGCAATTTCCAATGTGACAAATCACTTTCTCAGAGATTATATAGATAATAAAAGAAAAGAAAGATACCTTCTTTAAAGGTATTTATTTTTAAATTTTAGATTCATATTTGTTCATTTATTTGGCTGTGCCTGGTCTTTGTTGAGGCACACAGGATATTCGTTGCAGTGGCATATGAAATCTTTAGTTGTGGCATGTGAACGCTTGGGCTTCCTTGGGGCTTAGATGGTAAAGAATCTGCCTGTAATGTGGGAGACCCAGTTTTTATCCCTGGATCTGGAAGATACTTGCAGAAGAATATTCTTGCCTGGAGGAGAATTCCATGGAGAGAGGAGTTCAGCAGGCTTCAGTCTGTTTTGTGGCATGTGAGGTCTAGTTTCCTGACCAGAGTTTAAACATGGGTTCCCTGCATTCTTAGTTATTGGACCACCAGTGGAAGTCCCATGGTGTTCTTAAAGGGACATTCCAACTATCTCTCTCCTTCCTCTACATAACTTTACCTATACTACAGCTGTAAATAAAATGAATATAAAGTGAAGGGAGGGGAATACCATCTTACTTACCAGATGTTGGGCCATGAAGGCAAGAGCTGTTTGCTTTTGATGAAGGTGGGGGAGGAGACACTATGAAAATTAACTTCTCTTGAGCAGTGTTCAGAGAGAGGACCCTCTGTGAGATTCTAGGTAAAAGTTGGATGTGAAGCTGTTCTCTCTTTTTTGGTTTGCTCAAGCTATTCTCAAACTGGAATAAATCTGACCTGATGTGTGTGCACATGTGTGCTCAGTCATGTCCGACTTTTTGCAACCCCATGAACTATAGCCTGCCAGGCTTCTCTGTCCACAGAATTCTCCAGGCAAGAATACTGGAGTGGGTTGCATTTCCTTCTCCAGGGGATCTTCCCAACCCAGGGATTGAACCTGAATCTCCTGTGTCTCCTGCATTGGCAGGGGGATTCTTTATCACTGCACCATCTGGGAAGCCAATATGATCTGAAAAACAGACATCTAATTCATTAATCCCAGCTGCTGGGCCCCCCTTAAGGAAGGAGTCTTACTCACCAGTGAGTTTGGGGTGTTCCCGGTTATCTTGTATGTTCTCTGGCCATGGCTTAGATGGATGAAGCATTCGCTGGCTACTGTCTTGGTGTTTATGTTATACATAATATTTTAGCCAATGCTGGTCCTTATCGTTATCTACATAGCACACAGTATGTACTTTAGACATATGTATGATGTTTACATATAACAGTATCTTCTTTTCTATTTTGATGCAAATATGATAAGTGACATAGAATTTTGGATGTAATGGGAAATAGAACAGTAAAGGGCTTTGCATTTTCCCTAAAGCCATGTTTATCACAGTTTCTTTTCAGGGAATTATCCAATACACCAAATGTCTTGTTCCTTGGAATTGATCTGAGTAGATTTATTTGTTTTTGTGTGTGAACAGAATGTGTGGAACCTGGGAAAAACTTTCAGACTGATATTACTCTCTAGACTAAAAAGCTTTTTGGGTGTGAGTTTGAGGTACATTTTTCTGGCTCTTTTAGTAAAATGTATTGTCTAGATGGAAAAAAAAGTAGGCCAGTACAATGAGCTATTATAAGATGTGATCAAAACTAATAATGAAGAAGGAATTCATAGGGCCTGGACTCCATCTCAGGCCTGTCCGTGCTGGTCGTGCGCGGCCACCTCTCCAGTGGACTCTGAACTCTGTGCTTAGCACCTGTGGGAATGACAATGGAAGGATAAGACCCCCTCTGGGCAGGGGAATCTTGAAGATCACATCCAGGTTACTCATTGCCTAAGAGAAAACAGACACTAATCACCCCTGCCTCCGGACAGTATCTATCGGAATGTAACCACAGGCTTATCGGTTATTAACTGGTTGGAATGTAACCGTGGGCTTATTGATTATTAACTGTTTGAACACATAACACGTGAATGATGGGGTTATTGTGATTGTATTTACCCTTCCTTTGTAAGCCTCAAGGGATTTGGGGTGGTGGGTTTGGACACGTACACATGGGGTATAAAAGATTTTCACAAATGCTGGTCGGGGTCCTTGGCTAAGAGGAGACTCTGCCTTGGGCCCGCCAGTGTAATAAACTGCACTCCACTATCTGCATTGTCCTTCTGAGTGAGTTTGTTTCCTGGAAAGCATGGCTATAACAATAAAAATAAGATGGTCTTTGAATCTAAATTTTTTTGAATTGTAATATATTGAGGTCATCAAACTCAACTATAATGAACAGCCTGGAAGTGATGTAAAATTGGAATAGCATATAATATACTGGAGTTGGTATCCATTCCCTTCTCCAGGTAGGATAAAATAACAAAGTCTAAATAATCTTGGAACAATGCAACTCAAGTTGTATTACAGCTAGCCTTGTGTGATGTTTATGATAAATATAGACATACATCACTTTCCCATTAATACAAGACACACTTTTTTAGTAAATTAACCTCTATCAGAGCACAGTAATACAAGTAATATCCATGGATTGTTTTTAAAAATATTATGAAAAATTCTTGCTTATATTTACAAAAGACTACCCGTCATAGCCTAACTCAGCAGTGAAGATGAAAAAGAAAATTCAGAGGACTCTATCACAGGCCTATGATAGGTTTTGGGGAACCTTCATGGGCAATTACTGATCAACTGAAAACCTAATTATAGCAGTTAAAAATTACTATATGTAGGGAGGATGTGGTAGATCTACAGCCTGTGTATTTTAATAAAAAAAAAAACAGTACTAGGAATGCTAAGGTAGTATTTAATTTGATGGAAAATCATGGCAGAGTTTCTTAAATTTCAGCAAGTGTCTTGTCATACTATTCTTTTTTTAAAAAATTATTTATTTCTTTATTTTTATTTTTGGTTCATCAGGTCTCAGCTGCAGCATGCACTACCTTTGTTGTAGGGTGAGGGCTTCGCTCTAGGTGTAGCATGTGGTCTCAGTAGCTGCAGCACATGAGTTTAGTTTCCTTGCAGCATATAGGATCTTAGTTCCCCAACCAGAGATTAACACATTAATTGTTAATTGTTCTTATGCAATTAAAGTACTCACTCTAGCTGCAGTGAACACATCTGAGGATAATTCTGTCTGGAGAGTGAAAGTGTTAGTTGCCCAGTCGTGTCCGACTCTGGCTCCTCTGTCCATGGAATTCTCCACGAAAGATAACTGGAGTGGGTTGCCATGCCATTCTCCAGGAGATTTTCCCAGCCCAGGGATCAAACTAAGGTCTCCTGCATTGCAGGTGGATTCTTTACCATCTAAACCACCAAGAACAATGCAATTCTGTCTGGAAGTAAGTAAAAAAAAATAATCCAACCATGGAACTAGTATGTTTTCCTTTTCATCTTGTTTATTTGATGTCAGCCTCAGCAAAGTCTGCTCAATGTGTGTGTGTTTCTTTTTTTTGATAGGTTTATTTCTTGAGACTCTTAAGGCTATGGTATGTGAAATGGTGTGGGTGTGGCGTTTCATCTCTAGGTAGATTCTTTCATATTTTTGCACAACCACGTGTCTTCATACTGTAAATTCATTGTTTAGGTATTACGGGGTGACGAGGAAGACAGTGATGTATAAACCATGTTACTACCTAGTTTGTGGTAAAGAACATATGAAAAATGTCACTACTCTACAAGCTTTCATGTACTAGTGATAAAGATACATAATTAAAAGATGTGAGGATTCAGAAGAAAGAGAAATCACATTTGGAATGTCAGCAGGAAAGACTGCCAGAGCCTTTTATAGCATTACTCTGTGGAAACTAAGTGTAGTGAAGAAAGCCAAAGCACAAGGGTCTTTAGGAAAGAGAAGCAATCAAATATTTTCAGAAACAACAAATTTTATGAAGATGGCTGTAAAGCTCGAAAAGCAGTTAAGTTCATATGGTACAAGTCCATATATTCCAACTTTCACAACTTATACTGAATATACCGGTCTTTAGAAAGAAAAGTCATGACAGGAGCAAGGGACCACAAGATAAAATATCATTCAGACACGTTGTTTAAAATACTTCAAAACAACTGGACATTACTTAGCAACAGGAATGACAGAATGGTTCCCTAACTTCCAAAACAGGTGGGATGTTACACCTTCTCCCCTGTTTGGTCATTAAATGTTTCTAAGCCTTACAGGATAACCAAGTTTATACACAATGCTTGACATTTAGTTTTCTCATTTTTAATTTAGTTCAACATGAATGTTTCTGATGAGAAATACTGGAATCTTTGTTACTGTCTATCTTGAAAATCTAGGCCTACAGAGTCTTTTAAAGTACTTTTCACCTGCAAGGAAATGAATTCTCTAAGATTATTAAATATGACTATACAGAAAAATTTCCAGAGAATTGCAGAAGCGTCACAAAGGTAAGAGCCACCTTTATTTTCTTTTTGAGCACATTGTTATCTCAGTGATACTAACAGCTGATGCCATGATCTATATCTTTTTAAACAATGTCTCTTATTTTTAAAAAATAAAAATGCACACATAAAAATAAGATCAAATGTTATATTATCCCAGACACTTCAGGGAAACACACACACAAACATGGATACATACCCCAGAAGAATTTATAGAATTTTGATGGAGGCATGATTTATATCAGCCTCAAACAGGAAACTGCCCAAATGCCCATAAATATGAGAAAAATGGAAAATTGGGGTAAGGTAATGCAATGTAATTCTTCCCAATGTAATTCTAAATATGTTGTAAATAAGGAACATATTTCACTTCAGTTCACTTCAGTCACTCAGTCATGTCCGACTCTTTGTGCTCCCATGGACTACAGCACGCCCAGGCCTCATTGCCCATTACTAACTTACAGAGTTTACTCAGACTCATCTGCATTGAGTCAGTGATGGCATCCATCCATCTCATCCTGTCTTTGTCATCCCCTTCTTCTCCTGCCCTCAATCTTTCCTAGCATCAGGGTCTTTTCCAATGAGTCAGTTCTTCCCATCAGGTGGCCAAAGTATTGGAGTTTCAGCTTTAGCATCAGTCCTTCCAATGAATATTCAGGACTGATTTCCTTTAGGATGGACTGGTTGGATCTCCTTGCAGTCCAAGGGACTCTCAAGAGTGTTCTCCAACACCACAGTTCAAAAGCATCAATTCTTCAGTGCTCAGCTTTCTTTATAGTCCAATTCTCACATCCATACATGACTACTGGAAAACCTCCATAGCTTTGACTAGATGGGCCTTTGTTGGCAAAGTAATATCTCTGCTTTTTAATATGCTGTCTAGGTTGGTCATAACTTTTCTTCCAAGGAGTAAGCGTCTTTTAATTTCATGGCTGCAGTCCCCATCTGCAGTGATTTTGGAGCACAAAAATATAAAGTCTGTCACTCTATCCACTGTTTCCCCATCTATTTTCCATGAAGTGATGGGAACAAATGCCATGATCTTAGTTTTCTGAATGTTGAGTTTAAAGCGCACTTTTTCACTCTCCACTTTCACTTTCATCAAGAGGCTCTAGTTCTTCTTAGTTTTCTGCCATAGGGGTGGTGTCATCTGCATATCTTGAGGTTATTGGTATTTCTCCCGGCAATCTTGATTACAGCTTGCGCTTCATCCAGCCCAGTGTTTCTCATGATGTACTCTGCATATAAATTAAATAAGCAGGAGTGACATTATACAGCCTTGACATACTCTTTTCCCTATTTGGAGACAGTCCATTGTTCTATGTCCAGTTCTAACTGTTGCTTCCTGACCTGCATACAGGTTTCTCAAGATGCAGGTCAGGTGGTCTGGTATTCCTATCTCTTTCAGAATTTTCCATACTTTGTTGGGATCCACCCCGTTAAAGGCTTTTGCATAGTAAATAAAGCAGAAATAGGTGTTTTTCTGGAACTCTCTTGCTTTTTTCGATGATTCACCGGATATTGGCAATTAGATCTCTGGTTCCTCTCCCTTTTCTAAATATAGCTTGAATTTCTGAAAGTTCATGGTTCACATATTGCTGAAGCCTGGCTTGGAGAATTTTGAGCACTAGCTTCCTAGCATGTGAGATGAGTGCAACTGTGCTGTAGTTTGAGCATTCTTTGGGATTGCCTTTCTTAGGGACTGGAATGAAAACTGAACTTTTCCAGTCCTGTGGCCACTGCTGAGTTTTCCAAATTTGCTGGCATATTGAGTGCAGCACTTTCACAGCATCATCTTTTATGATTTGAAATAGCTCAAAAACTGGAATTCCATCACCTCCACTAGCTTTGTTTGTAGTGATGCTTCCTAAGGCCCACTTGACTTCGCATTCCAGGATATCTGGCTCTAGGTGAGTGATCACACCATTGTGATTATCTGGGTCATGAAGATCTTTTTTGTACAGTTCTTCTGTGTGTTCTTGCCACCTCTTCTTAATATCTTCTGCTTCTGTTAGGTCCATACCATTTCTATCTTTTATTGTGCCCATCTTTGCATGAAATGTTCTCTTGGTATCTCTAATTTTCTTGAAGAGATTTCTAGTCTTTCCCATTCTATTGTTTTCATCTATTTCTTTGCATTGATCAGCAAGGAAGGCTTTCTTATCTCCCCTTGCTATTCTTTGGAACTCTACATTCAAATGGGTATATCTTTCCTTCTCTCCTTTGCCTTTCACTTCTCTTCTTTTCACAGCTATTTGTGAGGCCTCCTCAGACAACCATCTTGTCTTTTTGCATTCCTTTTTCATGGGGATGGTCTTGATCCCTGCCTCCTGTACAATGTCATGAACCTCCATCCATAGTTCTTCAGGCTCTCTGTCTATCAGATCTAATCCTTTGAATCTATTCATCGTGTCCACTATACAATGGTAAGGGATTTGATTTAGGTCACACCTGAATGGTCTAGTGGTTATCTCTACTTTCTTCAGCTTAAGTATGAAACTGACAATAAGGAGTCCATGATCTGAGCCACAGTCAGCTCCTGGTCTTGTTTTTGCTGACTGTATACAGATTCTCCATCTTTGGCTGCAAAGAATATAATCAATCTGATTTCAGTATTGACCATCTGGTGAGTCCATGTGTAGAGTTTTCTCTTATGTTGTTGGAAGAGGGTGTTTGCTATGACCAGTGTGTTCTCTTGGCATAATGCTATTAGCCTTTGCCCTGCTTCATTCTGTACTCCAAGGCCAAATTTTCCTGTTACTCCAGGTATTTCTTGACTTCCTACTTTTGCATTCCAGTCCCCTATCATGAAAAGGACATCTTTTTTGGGTGTTAGTTCTAGAAGGTCTTGTAGGTCTTCATAGAGCCATTCAACTTCAGCTTCTTCAGTATTACTGGTCATGGCATAGACTTGGATTATTATGATATTGAATGGTTTGCCTTGGAAACAAACAGAGATCATTCTGTCGCTTTTGAGATCGCATCTAAGTACTGCATTTTGGACTCTTTTGTTGACTATTATGGCTACACCATTTCTTCTAAGGGATTCTTGCCCACAGTAGTAGATATAACGATCATCTGAGTTACATCCACCCCTCCAGTCCATTTTAGTTCCCTGAGTCCTCAAATGTCGATATTCACTCTTGCCATCTCCTGTTTGACCACTTCCAATTTGCCTGAATTGATGGAGCTAACATTCCAGGTTCCTATGCAATATTGCTCTTTACAGCATCAGACTTTACTTCCATCACCAGTCACATCCACAACTGGGTGTTGTTTTTGCTTTGGCTCCATCTCTTCATTCTTTCTGGAGTTATTTCTCCACTGATCTCCAGTAGCATATTGGGCACCTACTGACCTGGGGAGTTCATCTTTCAGTGTCCACCATAGTTTGGCCCCAGGTAAATAACAGGGAGGGAACACAGCCCCACCCATCAACAGAAAATTGGATTAAAGATTTACTGAGCATGGCCCCGCCCATCAGAACAAGACCCAGTTTCCCCCTCAGTCAGTCTCTCCCATCAGGAAGCTTCCATAAGCCTCTTATCCTTCTCCATCAGAGGGCAGACAGAATGAAAACCACAATCACAGAAAACTAATCAATCTGATCACATGGACCACAGCCTTGTCTAACTCAGTGAAACTATGAGTCATGCCATGTAGGGCCACCCAAGACAGACGGATCATGGTGGAGAGTTCTGACAAACGTGGTCCACTGGAGAAGGGAATTACAAACCGCTTCCCTGGTGGCTCAGAGGTTAAAGCATCCGCCTGCAATGCGGGAGGCCTGGGTTTGATCCCTGGGTTGGGAAGATCCCCTGGAGAAGGAAATGGCAACGCACTCCAGTATTCTTGCCTGGAGAATCCCATGGATGGAGGAGCCTGGTGGGCTACAGTCCAGAGGGTCGCAAAGAGTCGGACAGGACTGAGCGACTTCACTTTCACTTTCAGTATTCTTGCCTTGAGAACCCCATGAATAGTATGAACAGTATGAAAAGGAACATATTTAGATGAAAACAATATAACTCAACATAAAAAGGGTGAAAAAATTTACACAAAATAACACAATATGTATTGTTTTGTACATATGAACTTGTAGAATTGGCAAAATTTTTCTATGGTGAGACAAAAAAGCAATGGTTGTCTCTAGAATGGGTGGGAAAGTGAAAGAGTCTGGAGTCTGCAGTTTTGGGTGTTACATGTAACCATCCACTTGTCAAAACTCAGTGAATGTTCACCAAAAGTTCCTGCATTTCAATGTATATAAGTTTAAACTCTAAAGAAAATAAACCAGCAAACAAATATTTAATCTTAGTAAATTATATGCAAGATTAAGTATTTAGAGAAATTCTACTGCTGTCTGAAATTTACTTTTAAATATATCAAAAATAAGATTTATGAATGAGGAATAGAGGGATGGATCAATATGTTATAAAGGAAGCACAGCAAAATGTTTAAATTATAAGCTAGGCAATGGTGGGTATATTGATATGCACTGAAGAAGTCTGAAGTTTTCCTATTTGCACATTTTCACAATTAAATCTTGGAAAGCTTAGGCTCTTTGTTCATTTTTAATATATTAAAGCATTGAACACAATGTCTGGTGTTTAGGGAGTGTCTAATTAAACTTTAGAAATGAAAAGAAATAAATGGATAAATAAGTGGAATTATGGACATGAAGCCCCAATAAAATATCCTGTCATCAGGGCCCTTTTCTTGGCACTTTACTAACTATCTTTGTGACCCTGACTGAAACCTGATCCTACCCTTTCCTTCTTTCCTAGATCAGCACTGACAAACAGTTGAGATGATTCTTTCTCAACTGCAAAAGATTTACATCTGGTTGGTCCCAGTCCCAAGCACCAGGGAAGGAGACAAAGGAGTAAATCACAGAAAAAGGTTACTATTTTGATCATAATAATTTCAGAAAATCTGTAATCTTAGATGATTCAGTAGTCTGAGGTTGTTGCTTTAATGCTTAACCTTCCTCAGTTTAACAGGCAGTCTTTCAGGTCTCTCTCTTTTCCCTCTCAAATCCAAGATGGAACATAGATTTAAGAAAGAAGTGGGTAGCTTATAAGATCTCAAAGTGATGGGAAGAGACAGGGTTGTAAAGCTATAGTACCCCATTTTATACTTAATTGCAAGAGCTGAATCAGGAATCTCCCTGGATTGATAACTCTGGTGCAAAATTTGTCTCATTTGAATTTCTATTTGCTGAATATTTTGCTGCTAAAATCTTTGTCTGAATTAATGCTGGTCTTTTCCTATGCTTCATCTTCTTCCCAATTTTCTTTGACTAGGTTTGTATTGATTTCATAGGGCAGCTGCAACAAATGACCACAAGCTTCGTAATTTAAAACAACACTCATGTATGCTGTCACAGGACAGGAGACTAGAAATCTGAACCCAAGGTGCTGGTAAATTTGATTTCTTTTAGAGGCTCTGCCCCTAAACCCTCTCTTTCCCAGCTTCTGATAGTTGGAATAGTCCTTGGCATCCCTTGGTTTGTTGATGCATCACTCCAATATGCCTCCATATTTTACTAGCATCTTCTCTACATGTCTCCTTGTCTTCTCATCAGACCTTCTTATAAAAACATTAGTCATTGTTTTTAGGGTCCTTCTTAATCTATAATAACTTTTTCTTAACTAATTACATCTGCAAACATCCAATGTCTAAATACAATTACATTCTGAGGTTCTGATTGGGCATTAATATTTTTTTGGTGGGATGGGGGGTAGGTCACTATTCAACTCAGTACAAGCCTCAGCATTATTCTAGCTTTGCTTAATCCCTGAAATCTGACTGTAGTTTCCTGTCTAGTACAAGCATCCTCTCCTGTGGCTGCCAGTCACAGGCCACTTTTCCCTCTGGAAGTAGCTAATTCTGACATATTTTTCAAGTAGGTTACAGCTGATGTTTTTTTTTGTTCCTATTTGCTAGAAATCAGGACATTTTGTGTTCTTGTAAACGTCAGATAATAAACTGCTGTTAGTGCAGGGACCATACTTAAAACTGCTGCTCTAGATATAACTAGCATAGCTTGTCCTCATGGCCTGAGACGATCTGTACACACATCTGGACACATTACCCCACACCCCTTCTCAGTTAGAAGGTGAGGGTTTCAAGTTTTTTATTTTCTCTTTACAAGATCCCTTCTATTTGAGTGTAATAAGCTTCATTGACTAACAGTTTTCAGAGGAAGTGATATCCTAATCTTCTATGGGAAAAAAACAAACAAACAAACCAACAAACTATGAACTAATGACCTGGGCTAGCTGTCAATATGTACAATGGGAGATAAAGAAAATTATAGAATTTCTTTCTTCTAAAGTAATTCTGTCATTTCTTCAATTGTTAATTTAGAAGCTGATTTTTTTTTCTTTTTTCTCTACTTTCTAGTTACCTTAGCAAACTGAATTTCTACACTCTTAAAAGTTAAACTGTAGTGCATTAAAATTTTGGAGTTTATTTGAGCAAACATCAATTTGAATCAGCTAATGCCAAATAGAAAAAGGCTTGGAGCTTTCCACCAGCAGGAAATGTGGGAAAGCAAATGGGCAAGCAAAGCAAGGAAATTATTTGATTGGCTATAGCTAAGTTTGTTGCCTTTTTTGGGAAACCTAGCTGACAGTTAGGGATTGGTTTTTCTTTTCAATTTTTTTAATCTTGAGGCATTCACAGGGATTGACTCTGACTTGGGGAGGAAGGGGAGATTGCTAGTTATAAGAGAAGTGGTGTCAGGTTGGCTCATCAGCTACCAGGGAAACCAGCAGAGGGGCATGCCCCTCACCATCCCTTTGATAAGAGCAGTCACTAGCTGGGGCCTGAGGCCAGTGTATAGGAAGGTCAGTCATGTGTATAGGGTATAGTTGATGCAGGTACTGGTCTGGCAGGGGATGTGCAGAGACAAAAGAATAGCCACCTTGAGTGACCTGACCATGTAAGCTCCCTAAGTCTAACGGCTTCCTGTTTAATGAATTTAAGAGCACCACCCACAGCCCTGGACCAAGTGGATCCCTGAGGCCGAGGCTAACTAGCCTGGGTAGGGGAAAATGCAAAGAAGAAAGTACCGTAATAAAAACAAAATCCCTTGCCTATCACAACATTCACACTTTTAGTTTTTTAACCAATATTTATCAATTGCCGACAGCATTCTCAGAGATCTCACACACAGTGTTTCACACATATTACTATTTCAACAACTTACAACAGACGGATGCACCCTACCATCCTACTGCACACTGTTCTCCGGCAGTCCCTGGCTGTCAAAGCATTTTTCCTGCATTTTCTCATTTGTAATTCAAACTTTCAAGGATTAGAGTGCTTATTTTTAGCTGCAAGTATTGAGGCTCAAATAAGCACAAGGTTATAGAACTATTACAAGGGAAAAAAATCAGCTTTTGTGAAACCTATTTTAGTGCACTTTACATATATCCCTAGAGAAAGATTATGTAATTCTGTCAAAAGTAGTATTGTCTTAGGCATCTCACAGACTTTTTGAGGCTAAGGTTTAGAGTGTGCATCCCAAAAAAAACTTGGGGTGGGGGACGGTCTTTCTGTTTCCCACAGCGTTGTTAAAAGAATTAAGTAATAATTACTTGAAATATTTTACAAAAATTAAAATAATATTATTTTATATTATGTTTATAGGTGCATAACACAGTACTTTTACAGATCAGACCATGCTAGCTGACTACCATGTTCGTTTTCTACTTCTTTATTCATAACAAAATTCTATTTTTTTTACCTGTGTAGGATAAAAGCTATGTTGTCAGACCCAATTGCAGCTGAAAGAACCATGTGACTAAGATCTAACCACAAGTTTGAAATATAAATTTGAGATTAAAAAAAAAGCCATCTGCTGGTGAGGAAAGGACAAAAGTCCTCCCTTACCAAGAATCTTGCACTGTTATAAAAGTGGAGGTTCACTATTGCTGGAGAACGGGACACTTGCTCCAATCCAGGAGCTCCTCCCCCAAATAGTTCAGGGACCCAAAACAGCATTCAGCTGCATGGGAGAAGGGTCAGGAGTTCTAAGCCCTATTCTTCTTACGAGAGCTCATGTGGCCTGAGCCCACAGCTGGAGCAAGAGAACTGAGCCATCTAGCACCCATCATGAGCTTCTCTTCAAGTTAGAAGCAACAGGAGTTGACCTCTAGGCTTTTGTTTATCTTCTGCACCTGTGTCATGCCTGCCTGCTGAAAACTGAGGGAAGAGTAAGAACACTGGTGAAAAACTCTCAGGACTTCTGGGATCCTTAATAAGCACAAAGCAGAAAATGCCATCTCTGGAGTAATTTGAAGTCTGTGGTGCCTCAAACCCAGCTTAACTACTCACTGGAATGACTCAATCACTCTCATTGACAGTATGACAGAAAAAGAGGTGTTCATTAAAACTATTTACCTCCATCTCTACTCCACATATAATGCCCAATATGTATTCACAATGAAAACTATGCAACAACAAAATATGAAAAAATTACCAATTGTCATTAGAAAAAGCAATCAATAAAACCAGACTCAGAGTCATTGGAAATATCAGAGACTGTAACATAATTATGATTAATATATTATGGTTTAATGGTAAAGAAAGGTTTTATCTCAAATGACTTCAAAACAATCGTAAACTCTGCTCAATGTTATGAACCAGCCTGGAAGGGAGGGGAGTTTGGGGGAGAATAAATACATGTATATGGATGGCTGATTACCTTCAGAACTCACTTGAAACTATCACAGCAATGTTAACCAGCTACCTATCCATACAAAATAAAAAGGTTTTAAAAATTGTATTCAACATACACAGTAGGATATATCTTAATGTTAAATACACATTAAGCTGTTTTCTATAAAGATATTAACAGTAATATTAAAATCAGTTTTCAAGTTATACATATTATATATAAAATGTAGTTCTTAATGTCATGATGCAAAGCATTGAAATATAAATATAAAATGGTATGTGAATAAAACAAACAAGTATTTATGCTAAAGTTATTCAGAAATACAAATGTAGGTGTAAGAGTAATACTCAAAGATCTTAGTAAAAATACTACATTTTTACAAATCCTAAACTTGAATATCAAGGCTATAAACTTACACAGTAGTTTCTCTCTAAATAAGACTATAAAAAGTGACCATCCAATAATAATAAGCATGCCTACCATAAATGCTATTTTCCACTAAAGGGAAGCAGACAGCAGAAATACATACCTTTAGATCTGTGATAGGAGACATGCAAGATGAATTTTGACTATTTCACTCAAAATCAAAGACAATGGTGTTGCATTAAAATGATACATGAATCACATTAAAGGGTATCCTAGTAGCAAATAGGGACAAATTTCAACATTAAAGAAAGTAAAACCTACACTAGAGAGAAAGTAAACATGTATATTGTTTATGAGTTCTTAAAAAATAGGAAAACTGTCAAGAAGTTCTTCACATTTGAATTTGTTTACAAACCAATTTGTTATTATGAAAAATGCTAAACAAAGAGAAGGCATCAACCATACATGTAGTCATTTCTGTTGCTGTTCATTTACTAAGTCATGGTCAACTCTGCGACGCGCATTAAATGCAGCACCCAGGCCTCCCTGTCCTTCACCATTTCCCGGAGTTTACTCAAACTCATATCCAGTGAGTTGGTGATGCCATCCAACCATCTCATGCTCTGTCACCTCCTTCTCCTCCTGACTTCAATCTTTCCCAGCATCAGGATCTTTTCCAGTGAGTCCGCTCTTTACTTTAGGTGGCCAAAGTATCAAAGCATCAGCTTCAGCATCAATCCTTCCAATGAATATTCAGGTTTGATTTCCTTTAGGACTGACTGGTTTATTTCCTTGCTTTGCAAGGGAGTCTCAAGAGTCTTCTCCACCACAATTCAAAGGAATCAATTCTTTGGTGCCCTACCTTCACTATGGTCCAACTCTCATATCCATACATGACTACTAGAAAAACCATAGCTTTGACTATATGGACCTTTGTTGGCAAAGTGATGTCTCTGCTTTTTAATATGCTGTCTAGGTTTGTCATAGTTTTCCTTCGAGGCAGCACATTTATTTTAATTTCATGGCTGCAGTCACCATCCACAGGATTTTGGAGCCCATGAAAATAAAATCTGTCACTGTTTCCATGTTTTCTCCATCTATTTGCCATGATGAGATGAGACCAGATGCCATGATCTTCATCTTTTGAATGTTGACTTTTAAGCAAGCTTTTCACTCTCCTTTTTCACCTTCAAGAGGCTCTCTATTTCCTATTTGGTTTCTGCCATTAAATTGGAATAATCTGCATATCTGAAGTTGATATTTCTCCCAGCAATCTGATTCCACCTTGTGATTTATACAGGCTGATATTTCACATGAAGTACTCTTCATATAAGTTAAATAAGCAGGGTGACAATGTACAACCTTGACATACTCCTTCCCCAATTTTGAAGCAGTCCACCGTTTCATGTCTGGTTCTAACTGTTGCTCCTTGTCTTGAATACAGGATTCTCAAGAGACCGGTAAGGTGGCCTGGTATATCACCTATTCAAGAATTTTCCAGTTTGTTGTGATCCACACAGTTGAAGGTTTTAGCATAGTCAATAAGGCAGAAGTAGATGGTTTTTTTCTCTTCTTTTCAAAATTCCCTTGCTTTTTCTATGATCCAGCAGATGTTGGCAATTTCATCTCTGGTTCTTGGTTCCTATGCCTTTTCTAAATCCAGCTTGTTCTCAGTTATATAAGTCCTTTGTTCACATACAGCTGAAGACTAGCTCAAAGGATTTTGAGAATAATCTAGCATGTGAAATGAGTGCAATTATATAGTAGTTGAACATTCTTTGGCATTACCTTCCTTTGGGCATTAAAGGAAAAATGAGCTTTTCCAGTCCCACGTCCACTGCTAAGTTTTCCAAATTTCCTTACACATTGACTGCAGCACTTTAACAGCATCATCTTTTAGGATTTTAAATAGCTCAGCTGGAATTCTATCACCTCCACTAGCTTTGTTCATAGTAATGCTTCCTAAGGCCCACTTGACTTCACAGTCCAGGATGTCTAGCTCTAGGTGAGTGATCACACCACTGTGGTTATCCGGGTAATTCAGCCAGTTCAGTTCAGTCTATCAGTTGTGTCCAATTCTTTGTGACCACATGGACTGCATGCAGCACACCAGGCCTCCCTGTCCATCACCAACTCCCTGAGCTTGCTCAAACTCATGTCCATCAAGTCAGTGATGCCATCCAATCATCTCATCCTCTGTCATCCCCTTCTCCTCCTGCCTTCAAACTTTCCCAGCATCAGGGTCTTTTCCGAGGAGTCTTCTCCAGTTAGGTAGCCAAAGTATTGGAGTTTCAGCTTCAGCATCAGTCCTTCCAATGAATATTCAGGACTGATCTCCTTTAGGATGGACTGGTTGGATCTCCTTGCAGTCCAAGGAACTCTCAAGAGTCTTCTCCAACACCACAGTTCAAAAGCATCAATTCTTCAGCACTCAGCTTTCTTTATGGTCCAACTCTCACATCCATACATGACTACTGGAAAAACCATAGCTTTGACTAGATGGACCTTTGTCAGTAAAGTAATGTCTCTGTTTTTTACCATGATGTCTAGGTTTGTCATATATTTTCGTCCAAGGAGAAAGTGTCTTTTAATTTCATGGCTGCAATCACCATCTGCAGTGATTTATTAACACATTTTTAAAGATATATATTTACTTTTAAGTGAAGGATAATTAACAAAATTTTGTTGTTTTCTGTCAAACATCAACATGAATCTTCCAGAGGTATACATATGTCCCCTCCCTCTTGAACCTCACTCCCACCTCCCTCTCCATCCCACCCCCCTCTAGGTAGATAAAGAGCCTCTATTTGAGTTCCCTGAGTCATTCAACAAATTCCCATTGGCTATCCATTTTGCACATGGTAATGTAAGTTCCCATATTACTCACTCCATACATCTTATCCCCTCTTTTCCCCCTCCTGTCCATAAATCTGTTCTCAATGTCTGTTTCTCCATTGCTGCCCTGAAAATAAATACACTGTTAAAATCTTTCTAGATTCCATATATATGCACTAGTATTTGATATTTATCTTTCACATTCTTACTCACTTCACTCTGTATAAAAGGTTCTAGATTCATCCACCTCATTAGAACAGACTCAAATGCATTCCTTTTTATGGCTGAGTAATATTCCACTGCATATATGTACCAGCTTCTTTATCCATCCATCTTTTGATGGATATCTAGGTTCCTTCCATATTCTAGTTATTGTAAATAGTGCTGAAATGAACATTGGGGAGCATGTGTCTTTTTCAATTTTGGTTTTCTCCAGGGTATATGTCTAGGAGTGGGATTGCTGGGTCATATGGTGATTTTATTCCTAGTTTTTAAGGAATCTCCATACCATCTTCCATAGTCACTGTATCAATTTACTTTCCCACCAACAGTGCAAGAGGATTCCCTTTTCTCCACACCCTCTCCAGCATTTATTATTTGTAGACTTTTTGATGATGGCCATTCTGACCAGTATGAGGTGATACCTCATTGTAGTTTTGATTTGCATTTCTCTAAGAATGCATTTCTCTAATAATGAGCAATGTTAAGCATCTTTTCATGTGTTTATTTGCCATCTGTATATCTTCTTTGGAAAAATATCTGTTTAGATCTTTTCCTCACTTTTTGATTAGGTTTGTTTTTCTGGCATTGAGTTGTATGAGCTGCTTGTATGTTTTAGAAGTTAATCCTTTGCCAGTTGTTTCATTTGCTTTTATTTTCTCCCATTATGAGGGTGGTCTTTTCACCTTGTTTATTGTTTCCTTTGCTGTGCAAAAGCTTTTAAGTTTAATTAGGCCCCATTTGTTTATTTTTGTTTTTATTTTCATTACTCTAGGAGGTGGGTCATAGAGGATCTTGCTTTGATTTATGTCATCATCAAGTGTTCTGACTTTCTCCTTTTATAGTTTCTGGCCTTACATTTAAGTCATTAATCCATGAGGCAAAGAGAGCCTCTTCAATAAGTGATGCTGAGAAAACTGGACAGCTACAGGTAAAAGAATGAAATTAGAACACTTCCTAACATGTATGAAATATTCTCTCAGCATCCCTAATTTTCTTGAAGAGATCTATAGTCTTTCCTATTCTATTGTTTTCCTCTGTTTCTTTGCATTATTCACTTAAGAAGGCTTTCTTATCTATCCTTGCTATTCTCTGAAATTCTGTATTCAGTTTGGTTTATCTTTCCCTTTCTGCTTTGCCTTTCACTCCTTTTTTCTCAGCTATTTGTAAGGCCTCCTCAGACTACCATTTTGCCTTCTTCCATTTCTTTTTCTTAGGAATGGTTTTAATCACCACCTCCTGCACAGTGTTATGAACCTCTACCTATGTTGTTCGGGCACTCTGTCTACCAGATCTAATCCCTTGAATCTATTTGTCACCTCCACTGTATAATCATAAGGGATTTTATTTAGGTCATACCTGAATGGCCTAGTAGTTTTCCCTACTTTCTTCAATTAAGCCATTTTTACTGGATCTATAAATTCTAATAACCTAATAATTGATGAGATATGTTATTTTTTAGGTAAGTATTCCAGAAAGTAGTGTGAAAGGACTAATAAGGTTGAATATCAACAATTTGTAACCCCTGATAAGACAGTAAATTGAGGCTTTGATCTTAAATGACTGCCAATATCTTTATACAAAAGACTACTTGGAAATTTATTTTCAAAGAAAGAGACTGACCACACTTAGATCATTGATAAATCTTAACATTATTGAATAAGAGATAATCTGGATCACATTTCAAGTGATGCTCTAACATATAAACTGCACCACCTATGAATATATGGTGTTCTTTCAAAAAACTGAAGCTGAATTCCATCTATCTAAAAATGTCCCTGAAATATAAAATATAGAAATGGCACCTCATGGGTGCAGTTTTCAAAGTCTATAATATAGAAAATTTTACCAAGCAAATTACCCAAAGTTTTTGTTCTTCTTTTTTAAGAGAGGTAGAAACTATAGATTAGATAGACTTAATAATACACATGCAAATTGTGAACCTCATTTTTATTCAAAATTGAGCAGATCAACTGTAAAAATATAATAAAATCAGGGAAATTTGAACAATAGCTGAATATTTGATAACTAGTTGATTATTGTTAACTTTTAGTTGTGATAGTGTATTATTTCTATGTTTAAAGAAAAGTATGCTGAGCATTTTTCATGTGTTTGTTGGCCATCTTTGGAGAAATGTCTGTTTAGCTCTTTGGCCCATTTTTTGATTGGGTCATTTATTTTTCTGGAATTGAGCTGCAGGAGTTGCTTGTATATTTTTGAGATTAATCCTTTGTCTGTTGCTTCATTTGCTATTATTTTCTCCCAACCTGAGGGCTGTTTTTTCACCTTGCTTATAGTTTCCTTTGTTGTGCAAAAGCTTTTAAGTTTCATTAGGTCCCATTTGTTTATTTTTGCTTTTATTTCCAATATTCTGGGAGGTGGGTCATAGAAGATCCTGCTGAGATTTATGTCGGAGAGGGTTTTGCCTATGTTCTCCTCTAGGAGTTTTATAGTTTCTGGTCTTACCTTTAGATCTTTAATCCATTTTGAGTTTATTTTTGTGTATGGTGTTAGAAAGTGTTCTAGTTTCATTCTTTTACAGGTGGTTGACCAGTTTTCCCAGCACCACTTGTTAAAGAGTTTGTCTTTTTTCCATTGTATATTCTTGCCTCCTTTGTAAAAGATAAGGTGTCCATAGGTTCATGGATTTATCTCTGAGCTTTCTATTTTGTTCCATTGATCTATATTTCTATCTTTGTGTCAGTACCATACTGTCTTGATGACTGTGGCTTTGTAGTATAGTCTGAAGTCAGGCAGACTCATTATCAGAGAAATGCAAATCAAAACCACAATGAGGTACCATTACACACCAGTCAGGATGGCTGCTATCCAAAAGTCTACAAGCAATAAATGCTGGAGGGTGAGGAGAAAAGGGAACCCTCTTACACTGCTGGTGGGAATGCAAACTAGTACAGCCGCTATGGAGAACAGTGTGGAGATTCCTTAAAAAACTGGAAATAGAACTGCCATATGACCCAGCAATCCCACTTCTGGGCATACACACTGAGGAAACCAGATCTGAAAGAGACACGTGCACCCCAATGTTCATCACAGCACTGTTTATAATAGCCAGGACATGGAAGCAACCTAGATGCCCATCAGCAGACAAATGGATAAGGAAGCTGTGGTACATATATACCATGGAATATTACTCAGCCATTAAAAAGAATTCATTTGAATCAGTTCTAATGAGATGGATGAAACTGGAGCCCATTATACAGAGTGAAGTAAGCCAGAAAGATAAAGATCAATACAGTATACTAACACATATATATGGAATTTAGAAAGATGGTAATGATAACCCTATATGCAAAACAGAAAAAGAGACACAGACATACAGAACAGACTTTTGGACTCTGTGGGAGAAGGCGAGGGTGGGATGTTTCGAGAGAACAGCATCAAAACATGTATATTACCTAGGGCGAAACAGATCGCCAGCCCAGGTTGGATGCATGAGACAAGTGCTCAGGCCTGGTGCACTGGGAAGACCCAGAGGGATCTGGTAGAGAGGGAGGTGGGAGGGAGGATCGGGATGGGGAATACATGTAAATCCATGGCTGATTCATGTCAATGTATGACAAAAACCACTACAATATTGTAAAGTAATTAGCCTCCAACTAATAAAAAAATAAATGGGAAAAAAAAAAAAGAAAAGTATGCTGATCTTTTAGATTTGAATACTGAAGTGTTAACATATTAGAAGTTATAATGTATATTTTTGTTTTAAAATAATTTATATGTGTTAGGTTAAGGAAGGAGTTGTTGGGGGTATATAGAAAAAAATAAAATTGACCATGAATTATTAACTGTTTATGCTCAGAAATGGGTACATAGGGATTCACCACTTCTCTCCTTATTATGTATTTGAAATTTCCCTTAATGAAAATTAAAATTCAAAAGAAGAAAGAAAAGCTAACAATATTTTTGCATTTTTATGCTCATATTAAATTATTCATGAGTTGAATAAATGTAACTAAGTGAAAAGGCAAATATTAATATAAAAAATGTGTGACATTCTCATATTAAGGAAATTTCATAGTCAAACATGATTACAACAAATAAATAGAAACACTAATATTTAATAAATTAAAATTTCAATCATAATAGTTAGTAAAATAATAAAAGAATGAACTCAAACCATGTGATGAATAATGAGAGTAAATACTAAGTATAAATTAAAGAGATGGAAAACAGTCATGTCATGGCTGTCAGGAGCATGTAAATATAAGCATCTCAATAGATGATTAGAATTTATTGGCATATTAGGAATAGAGGAATATTTATTTAGTATAATCTGAATCTACCAAAATCCTTAATCTTGATTTGAAGCACCATAAATGGTCCCTTTAAAGTCAAGAACTAAGTGAGCATATTTAATATCACTGTTTCCAGACAGTATTGAGCAGGAAGGTCATAGCTATGCCCATAATATAGCCAAATAAATAATTAAAACTAATAAGTATTTGAAAAGAAGAAACTATATTCTCATCATTTACAGATAATATGTTTATCTACAGAGAAAATCCGACATTGTATACAGAAAAATATTTGAATTAATGAGTTTAGAAAGATATCTAAATATAAAATCAATATGAAAGAAATGTGCTTACTGAAATTCATTTCTTCTAACTATGGGGTTTATAGGTTTGTACAATGGTCTGGAAATAAAAGTGAGGTTTACTGTTATATGCTATATACTATTATAATAGCTTTGATCAGTCTGCATGAGGTCAGACATTGAAGCTGAACTTCCTTTATATTGAACTCAGCTCTCACTATCTAGCCTTTAGAATCATATGGGGAGCTTTCAAAACTTCTGATACATGGGTGTCACCTCCAGAAATGCTGATTAAATTGGTCTGTGTAATAGCTACCAGATTTTCAAAACTTTTAGTTAAATTGAAAACTACTTTAAGCGTGGAAAAGTAAATGACTTAACTACCTCTACTCTCACCCCAGAATTTGTGACACAGGTCATTGGCCTTCAAACTAAGCTTCAAGGAGTTCATATATCAATGACTCAATTTGCCTGAGTTGTTCGGGCTCCAACTTGGTTTTTGGCATATTTTAACTAAGGCATTGAAGCTTACATGTCCCTTAGTAGAGCATTTCCCTCAAAACTTCTCATGGCATTTATGAAAAATGCAAATTGTTAGGCTATTTCCCATACTCTGAAGGATGAAGAAATTTGGACAGTAAACAAGAGCCTAAATTATTCTTCTAATCAAGTAAATTGATTAACTTGATAAATTAATTGAGATGCTGCATAAATGAAGCCATTGACTTTATTAAAGTGTATTTTATATTTTATCATTTTTATCTACTTTACTGATAAAAGACCAAGATAAAACTTTTGTTTTCTTTAATTAGGAAACATTTATTTACTTCAAAAGGTACATAAGGACATAAAAGCATCCATGTCCTGGTGAGATCCTCTAAAGACTGGATAGCTTTGAACTCACTACAAATTGCTTCATCTAGACCAAAGGGGGGGAAAAAAAGATGTGACACCACTATATGGTTTTGGTAAACAATAGCTTTAAATATTTCAGAATGAATTATAACCTTAGCAATAAGAAGTATCAGACAACAGTGACCTACTTAAACATTTTAAGAGTTTAAGCTTGTCTGGCTTTGACTACAGGAGAAAAGGCAACTGCTGATCAAGTGTATATTTCAACTCTCCTGATAGAGATTTCAGTTACACTGAATTATTTTCAGTCAACACAGCTGATAGGCAGTTTTGGGGGACAATATTATGAAATTCAATAATTTATAAGCTAGTGTAAGTGAGCTCACATTTCAAAACTTGTTTGATAATGCATACTTGTTAGTCCCTCAGTCATGTCCAACTCTTCGCAACCCCATAGACTGTAGCCCTCCAGGCTCCTCTAATCATGGGATTTCCCAGTCCCAGTGCAGGGATTGAACCTGGGTCTCCTGCATTGTAGGAAGAGTCTTACTTTCTGAGCCATGAGGGAATAATGATTCATTTTAAATGGATTTTCTGGTATCTTCTGTGCTATAGAAATGTCTGCATGAAGGTTTTAGCTGAAATATTAATATAAACCTCATATTGTGTGAAAACACCTGACAACCATCTTTAGAGCAACAGACACACTTAAACTAAAAGATAGAGTAAGTTTCAGTTATAAATAATTACTGTAGTATGGGTGAACACAGGTCTTGAATTGTGCAATATCTCTGGTCTCTTTGAAATAGCTTGTATATCAAAAATAGATGAGAAAGTAGTATTGAAATATACACATTACCATGTGTAAAATAGATTGGGAAATTGCTGCATAACACAGGAAGTTCAGCCTAGTGTTCTGTGATGACCTAGAGGGGTGAGATGGGGGCAAGCTTGTGGGAGGCTTAACTTGGAGGGGATATATGTATATTTATGGCTGATTCACATTGTTGTATGGCAGAAACCAACACATTGTGAAACAATTATCCTCCAATTATTATAAAGAAGAAATAGGTGCTTTATCAGAGGTGTTCAAGACTAATCTGACTGTTTCAGAGCTAAATGTCTATGTATTAGGTAATGTGATGACCATTCATTCTGACAAAATGTTTCTTTAAGACACATTATGAAACAAGTCTAAATTTCTCATGAAATATAGAAATTATTCTTGAAACTGTTAATGGCTCCAGTAGGAATTAAATGCATTGGGCAGGAAAGAATTAATCAACTAGAGCAAAATAGATATTTTTTCCAAACTTTTAAGCAGGCATTTTTAATGTTGGGAAAAAGTTAACACAATAAAACAAAATAACTGTGAAGCCAAGATAAATAGAGCCTTGTTTGAATTTTCAACTTTGATGGCAATATTTTTAGGCTTCTGATTTTCTTTATTTCACAGTATAATTGACCTTAGCAATTTTTCAAAGGGAAATTAAATATAAATATTTACATTTTTATGTTAGAAATTTCTTCCAATTATTTTTCTGTGAAATTTTCTGTATATATGTATATACATAATAGTTGGGGATACATGTATAATATATGTGGAAATACATATATGAAATATGTGTGTGTAAGACTGAAATATGTATATACATATATATATATATAATTTTGAAAAATCAAGAGCAAGGAGCTTCTTAATGACTATGTGTCCCCAAATTTATATTTTCTTTATGTTGAGTATTCCATTCATCTATGTTTTAAATTTGTTGCCTTATTTTAAAAATACATACTAATTCATTTGAATGAATATTTGTCAATGCTGCTTTTAGGGAAGCTATCTGACAGCAATATTCCAAAAATCACACCATATTTCAAAGTCCCTCTCCTAGCAAAATGTACCTTTAAATTAAGTGGTTTGAGAATACATTTACCTTTAGAGTAAGAAAAGATGACTTATTATAATACATGGTACTATATTATACTAATTATTATAATTATTATATAATTATTATTCAATAGTATTAAATATATAAAATTAAATATTATAATAATTATTATATAATAAGGCCTTACTGGCTGAAATTTCACTTTTTTTCTCACTGCAATTTTAAATGTATAAAAGACAAATTAATTTCTGAAATAATGAGATAAGAAGAGGGAATGGGGGCAAACTATTCAGCTCCTTCAACGGTTATTGGTTGCTTATCATGACAATGAAATAATAATGTAGGCAAAACCACCAACTCAATATTGTAAAGTAAGTATCCTTCAATTAAAAATTTTAAAACTACAGTGAAAAGAAAACACACACACACACACAAAATAAATGATCAAATAAAGGCTAACTATTCATTCGTACAGGTTCAGTGGTGTCCAACTCTGTGCAACCCTATGGACTCTAGCTGGCCAGATTTCTCTGTCCCTGGGATTTTCCAGGCAAGAATACTGGAGTGGTTTGCCATTTCCTCCTTCAGGGAATCTTCCCAACCCAGGGATCAAACCCACGTCTTTTTTTTTTTTTTTAATTTATCTTTTTATTGAAGGATAATTGCTTTACAGAATTTTGTTTTCTGTCAAACCTCAACATGAATCAGCCGTGTGAAAGTGAAGTCGCTCAGTCATGTCCGACTCTTTGGGACCCCATGGACTGTAGCCTACCAGGCTCCTCAGTCCATGGGATTTTCCAAGCAAGAGTATTGGAGTGGGTTGCCATTTCCTTCTCCAGGGGAATCTTCCTGACCCAGGGACTGAACCTGGGTCTCCCGCATTGTAGGCAGACCCTTTACTGTCTGAGCTACCAAAGAGATATACATATATCCCCTCCCTTTTGAACCTCCCTCCCATTCTCACCCCCCACCCCCGCTTAGATATGGAGCCCCTGCTTGAGTTTCCTGAGCCATATAGCAAATTCCCATTGGCTATCTATTTTACATATGGTAAGTTTCCATGTTACTCTTTCCATACATCTCACCCTTTCCTCCCCTCTCCCCATGTCCATAAATCTATTCTTTATGTCTGTTTCTCCACTGATGCCCTGTAAATAAATTTAAAATATAAAATGAAACACATCTTCTGTGTCTTTTGCACTGCAGGCAGATTCTTTACCACTGGGCATTAGAGAAGCCCAAAGGATAATCATACTGTTTTAACTCACTTTCCCAGACTTTACTTAGCTAATTTCTGGTTTCCAAATGTATGTGTGTGTCACACTGCAGGCAGATTCTTTACCACTGGGCATTAGAGAAGCCCAAAGGATAATCACACTGTTTTAACTCACTTTCCCAGACTTTACTTAGCTAATTTCTGGTTTCCAAATGTATGTGTGTGTCACAAAAGGGGACTCTGCGACATTCTGAAGATAGATTCATTCAAACTTCTTGCTACAAATAAAAGACAACAACAACCACAATAGCATCCTATTACTGATATCATAGCATTCCCATTTGGGACTAAGAAAGGCAACTGATCAAAGAAAGAGGAGATGAACTGATAGGAAAAGCAGCAGATACAAGCAATACTGTTGTGTTAAAGAACAAAAAGCTGTCAGGATAAACAGATGGGGACAGCATTGTAAATGAGAGAAAAAAATGTGATGGACAAAATGAAAAAATTATGAAGAACAATGACAACATGTTTGATATGATGATAGATGCCAAATATTATTTAAACAAGACATACTCATTTACTTATTTAAAAAGAAGACGAAGCACCATAAAAATGCATTGATTTCTTCAAGGAATGTATTGTACTTGTTGTTGTTCAGTCACTAAGTCATGTCCAACTCTTTGTGCCCCCATGGACTGGCAGCACACCAGGCTCACCTGTCCTTCACTACCTTCCAGTGTTGGCTCAAATTCATACCCACTGAGTCAGTGATGCTATCTAACAATCTCATCCTCTACCATCCCTTTCTCTTTGTACCTTCAATCTTTTATAGCACCAGGACCTTTTCCAGTGAGTCCGTTCTTCACATCAGGTGGCCAAAGTATTAACTACAGCATCAGTCCTTCCAATGAATATTCAGTGTTGTTTCCTTTAGAATTGACTGATTTGATCTCTTTGCTGTCCAAGGGACTATCAAGAGTCTTCTCCAGCACCACAATTCAAAAGCATCAATGTCACTCAGTCTACTATATGGTCCAACTCTCACATCTATACATGACTACTGGAAAAGCCATAGCTTTGACTATATGGACTTTTGTCAGCAAAGTGATGTCTCTGCTTTTTAATATGCTATCTAGGTTTGTCATAGCTTTTCTTCCAAGGAGCAAGTGTCTTTTAATTTCATGGCTGCAGTCACCATCCACAGTGATTTTAGAGACCAAGAAAATAAAATATGCTAGTGCTTACACTTTCCCCCTTCTATTTGCCATGAAGTCATGGGACCAGTTGTGAATATCTTAGTTTTTTGAAAGTTGAGTTTTAAGCTAGCTTTTTCACTCTCCTCATTTACCCTCATAAAGAGGCTATTTATTTCCTCTTCACTTTATGAGATTAAAGTGGTATCATCTGCATATCTGAGATTGTTGATGCTTCTTCTGACAATCTTGATTCCAGCTTGTGATTCATCATGCCCAGAGTTTCCTACAATGCACTCTGCATAAAAGTACAGAATGACAATATACAGCTGCATCATACTCCTTTCACAATTTTGAACCAGTCTCTTGTTCCATGTCTGGTTCTAACTGCTGCTACTTGATTCACATACAGATTTCTTAGGAGGCAGGCAAGGTGGCCTGATATTCTCATCTCTGTAAACACTTTCCACAATTTGATAAAGTACTGCACTCAATATGCCAGCAAATATGAAAAACTCAGCAATGGCCACAGGACTGAAAAAGGTCAGTTTTCATTCAAAATCCAAAGAAGGGCAATGCCAAAGTATGTTCAAACTAACATACAATTGTACTCATTTCACATACTAGAAAGTTATTGCTCAAAATCCTTTAAGCTGGGCTTCAACAGTACATTAACTAAGAACTTCCAAAAGTATAAGCTGAGCTTCAAAAAGGTAGAGGAACCAAAGATCAAATTGCCAACATCTGTTGGATTATAGAAAAAGAAAGAGAATTCCACAAAAATATCTACTTCTGCTTCACTAACTATGATAAATTGTTCGACTGTGTGCCAAATCTCACAACAAACTGGAAAATTTTTAAAAAGATGGAATACCAGGCTACCTTACTTGTCTCCTGAGAAACCTGTATGCAGGTCAAGAAGCAACAGTTAGAACCAAACATGGAACAATAGACTGGTTTAAAATTGGGAAAGGAGTACATCAATGCTGTATATTGTCACCCTGTTTATTTAACTTATATGCAGAGTACACCATGCAAAATACCTTGCAGGATAAATCACAAGCTGCAATCAAGAATGCTGGGAGAAATATCAACAACCTCCAATATGTAGGTGATACCACTCTAATGGCAGAAAGCAAAGAGAACTAAAGAGCCTCTTGACAAGGGTGAAAGAGGAGAGTGAAAAGGTGGCTTAAAACTCAACATTCAAAAAAAATGAAGATCATGGCATCCAGTCCCATCACTTTATGGCAAATAGATGGGGAAAAGTGGAAACTGATATATTTTATTTTCTTGAGCTTTGAAATCACTCTGGACGGTGACTGTAGCCATGTAATTAAAAGAAGCTTGCTTCTTTGAAGAAAAGTTATGGCAAACATAAACAACAAATTAAAAAGCAGAGACATCACTTTGCCAAAGAAGGTCCATAAAGTCAAAGCTATGTTTTTCCAATAGTCAAGTATGGATGAGAGTTGGACTAATAAGGCCTATGGCCGAAGAATTAGTGCTTTCAAGCTGTGGTTCTGGAGAAGACTCTTGAGAGTGCCTTGGGCTGCAAGCAGATCAAAGCAGTCAATTCTAAAGAAAATCAACCCTAAATATTCATTGAAAGGAATGATGCTGAAGCTGAAGCTCCAATACTTTGGCCACCGGATACAAAGAGTTTATTCATTTGAAAAGACCCTGGTTCTGGGAAAGATTAAGGACAAGAAGAGAAGGTGACAACGGAGGATGAGATGGTTGGATGGTATCACTGACTCAATGGACATGACTTTGAGCAAACCCTGTGAGATAGTGAAAGACAGAGAAGCCTGGCATGCTGCACTTCTTGGGGTCACAAAGAGTCAGACATGGCTAAGTGACTGAATAATAGCACAGTTTGTTGTGATCGACACAGTCAAAGGCTTCAGCGTAGTCAATAAAGCAGAAAGTAGATGTTTTTCTCAAATCCCCTTGCTTTCTTCCTGTTCCAACCAATGTTTATAATTTGATCTCTGGTTCCTCTCCTTTCTAAATCCAGCTTGTACATCTGGGAGTTCTCTGTTCAAATACTGCTAAAGCCTAGGTTAAAGAATTTTGAGCATAACCTTGCTAACATGTGAAATAAGTGCAATTGTTTGGTACTTTGAACATTCATTGGCATTGACCTTCTTTGGGACCAGAATGAAAACTGACCTTTTGTGGTCCTCTGGTCACTGCTGAACTTTCAAAATTTGCTGATATATTAAGTGCAACACTTTAACAGCATCATCTTTGAGGATTTTAACTAGTTCAGCTGGAATCCTATCACTCCACTAACTTCATTCATAGCAATGCTTCCTAAAGCACACTTAACTTCACACTCCAAGATGTCTGGCTCTAGGTGAGTGACCACACCTTTCCCATTATCTGGGTCATTAAGATATTTTGTGCCTAGATTTTCTGTGTATTCATGCCACCTCTCCTTAATTTCTTCTGCTTCTTTTAGGTTGTATCATTTCTATCTTTTATTATTCCCATCCTTGCATAAAATGTTCACCTGATGTCACCAATTTTCTTGAAGAGATCTCTAGTCTTTTCCATAATATTGTTTTCTCCTATTTCTTTGCATTTTTCATTTAAGGAGGCCTTCTTATTTCTCCTTGCTATTCTCTGGAATGCTTCATTCAGTTGGGTATTTCTTTTCCTTTCTCCTTTGCCTCCTTTGCCTTTTGCTTCTCTTCTTTTCTCAGCTATTTGTAAGGCCTCCTCAGACAACCACTTTGCCTTCTTGCATTTCTTTTTTGGGGGGATGGTTTTGGTCATTGCCTCCTGTACAATGTTAGGAATCTCCATCATAGGTCCCCAGGGACTCTGTCTACCAGATCTAATCCCTTGACTTTATGTCTTATTTCCACTGTATAATCATAAGGGGTTTGATTTAGGTCATACCTAGATGGCCTACTAGTTTTTCCTACTTTCTTCAATTCAAGCCTGAATTTTTTTAATTAATTTATTTTAATTGGAGGCTAATTACTTTACAGTATTATAGTGGTTTTTTGTTTGCTTGTTTGTTTGGTTTTTTTTTTTACCATATATTGACTTGAATCAGCCATGGGTGTACATGTCTCCCCAATCCTGAACCCCCTCCCACCTCCCTCCCCATCCCATCCCTCAATAAGGAGGTTATGATCTGAACCATAGTCAGCTCCAGGTATTGCTTTTACTGACTGTGTAGAGCTTCTCCATCTTTGGCTAATAGAATATAATCAACACGATTTTGGTATTGACCATATGGTGATGTCCATGTGTAGAATCATATTTTGGGTTGTTGGAAGAGAGTGTTTACTATGATCAGTGTGTTCTCTTGACTAAACTCTGTTGTTAGCCTTTGCTCTGTTTCATTTCGTACTCCAAGGCCAAGCTTGGGAGTTTCTTCAGCTATTAATCCCCAAAGATGAAAAGTACATCATTTTTTGTGTTAGTTGTAGGAAGTCTTATAGATCTTTATAGAACCAGGCACCTTCATCTTCTTTGTCATTAGTGTTTTGGGGCATAGACTTGAATTACTATGATGTTGAATGGTTTGCCTTGGAAATGAACTGAGATCATTCTGTCATTTATGAGATTGCACCCAAGTACTGCATTTTGGGCTCTTTTGTTGACTATGAGGGCTCCATTATATATTTATTCTGAATTTAAAGGAAAATATTCAAAATTCTCTGGTTTACAGTATCTGAAGTTATTTTAGTGAGCTCAAAATGAGTTTTCAAAATAATTTTGACACCATAGACTGATTAGTTTTGTGGACTACAAATACTACATTTTAAAATAAAATTTGATCTGCTTATTAGACAGTCTGACATAATATGATACTCAGTGATTATTAATCCTTCTAAAGTTTAAGAAAGAGACTAGAAAAGAGAATAGCTTAAAAAGCTTGGCACAAAGAGGGTAACATTGATTACCTTGATGTTATTATAGTCTGTGATCAAAAAAAACAAAAACTTCCATAATCTTTATAACAGAAACAAGCTTAAGAGTAGCAATTTAAAGACAATGTTTTCTTTCTGTATATCAAGCCACCCAAGACAGATGGGTCATGGTGCAGAGGTCTAACAGAATGTGGTCCACTGGAGAAGGGAATGGCAAACCACTTCAATATTCTTGCCTTGAGAACCCCATGAACAGTATGAAAAGGCAAAATGATAGGATACTGAAAGAGGAACTCCCCAGGTCGGTAGGTACCCAATATGCTACTGGAGATCAGTGGAGAAATAACTCCAGAAAGAATGAAGGGATGGAGCCAAAGCAAAAACAATACCCATTTGTGGATGTGACTGGTGATAGAAGCAAGGTCTGGTGCTGTAAAGAGCAATACTGCATAGGAACCTGGAATGTTAAGTCCATGAATCAAGGCAAATTGGAAGTGGTCAAACAGGAGATGGCAAGAGTGAACATTGACATTCTAGGAATCAGCGAACTAAAATGGACTGGAATGGGTGAATTTAACTCAGATAACCATTATATCTACTACTGTGGGCAGGAATCCCTTAGAAGAAATGGAGTAGCCCTCATAGTCAACAAAAGAGTCCAAAATGCAGTACTTGGATGCAATCTCAAAAATGACAGAATGATCTCTGTTCATTTCCAAGGCAAACCATTCAATATCACAGTAATCCAAGTCTATGCCCCAACCAGTAATGCTGAAGAAGCTGAAGTTGAATGGTTCTATGAAGACCTACAAAACCTTTTAGAACTAACACCCAAAAAAGATGTCCTTTTCATGATAGGGGATTGGAATGAAAAAGTAGGAAGTCAAGAAACACGTGGAGTAACAGGCAAATTTGGCCTCGGGAGTAGGGAGTGAAGCAGGGAAAAGGCTAATAGAGTTTTGCCAAGAGAACACACTGGTCATAGCAAACGCCCTCTTCCAACAACACAAAAGAAGACTCTACACATGGACATCACCAGATGGTTAACATCGAAATGACATTGATTATATTCTTTGTAGCCAAAGATGAAGAAGCTCTATACAGTCAGCAAAAAACAAGACTGGGAGCTGACTGTAGCTCAGATCATGAACTCCTTATTGCCAAATTCAGACTGAAATTGAAGAAAGTAGGGAAGACCACTAGACCATTCAGGTATGACCTAAATCAAATCCCTTATGACTGTACAGTGGAAGTGAAACATATACTTAAGGGACTAGATCTGATTGACAGAGTGCCTGATGAACTATGGACGAGGGTTGTGACATTGTACAGGAGACAGGGATCAACACCATCCCCAAGGAAAAGAAATGCAAAAAGAAAAAGTGGTTGTCTGAGGAGGCCTTACAAATAGCTGAGAAAAGAAGAGAAGTGAAAGCAAAGGAGAAAGGAAACATATTCCCATTTGAATGCAGAGTTCCAAAGAATAGCAAGGAGAGGTAAGAAAGCCTTTCTCAGCAATCAATGCAAAGAAATAGAGGAAAACAACAGAATGGGAAAGACTAGAGATCTCTTCAAGAAAATAGAGATACCAAAGGAACATTTCATGCAAAGATGGGTTCGATAAAGGACAGAAATGATATGGACCTAACAGAAGCAGGAGATATTAAGAAGAGGTGGCAAGAACACACAGAACTGTACAAAAAAGATCTTCACGACCCAGATAATCACGATGGTGTGATCACTCACCTAGAGCCAGACATCCTGGAATGTGAAGTCAAGTGGACCTTAGAAAGCATCACTACAAACAAAGCTAGTGGAGGTGATGGAATTCCAGTTGAGTTATTTCAAATCCTGAAAGATGATGCTGCGAAGGTGCTGCACTCAATATGCCAGCAAATTTGGAAAACTCAGCAGTGGCGACGGGACTGGAAAAGGTCAGTTTTCACTCCAGTCCCAAAGAAAGGCAATCCCAAAGAATGCTCAAACTACAATAGGAATATAAATATCAATAATTACTTTAAATATAAATGGATTATATGCTCTAACCAAAAGACACAGACTGGCTGGATGGATACAAAAACAAGACTCACCCCTGTGCATGCTGTCTAAAAGAAACACTTTAGGCCTAAAGCACATATATACTGAAAGTGAGAGGATGGAAAAATATATTTCATGCAAATGGAAATCAAAAGAAAGATATAATAGGAATCTTCATATCAGACAAAATAGACCTTAAAATAAAGAATATTACAAGATATAAAGAAGGACACTACTTGATAATAATCAAGGGATCAATCCAAGAGGAAGACATAACAATTGTAAACATCTATGCACCCAACATAGGATCATCTCAATACCTAACACAAACACTAATAGATATAAAGGAGAAATTAACAGTAACACAATAATAGTAGGTGACCTTAACACCCCACTTGCACTAATGGACAAACCATCAAAACAGAAAATTAATAAGGAAACACAAATCTTAAATGATACATTAGACTAGATTGATCTCATTGATGTCTTCAGGCCATTCCATCCAAGTACAGAATACAGTGCACATGGAACATTCTCCAGAATAGACTATATCTTGTGTCACAAATCAAAATTCAGTAAATTTAAGACAATTGAAATCATATCAAGAATCTTTTCTGACCACAACGCTATGAGACCTGATGTCAATTACAAGGGGGTGAAAAAAAAACCTGTAAAAAATGCAAATGCATAGAGATTAAACAATACATTTCTAGATGATGGCCAGGTTATTGAGGAAATCAAAAGGGAAATAAAAAAGATTCCTAGAAACCAAAGACAATGAAAACATGACAACTAAAAACCTATGTGATACATTAAAAGCAGTTCTAAGAGGGAAGTTTAAAGCAATACAATCCTACTTGAAGAAACAAGAAAAAGATTGAATAGACAACCTAACTTTACACCTAAAACAACTGGAAAAAAAAAAAAAAAACAGCAACAACAAAATCCACAAAATTAGCAGAAGGGAAGAAATCACAAAATCAGAGCAGAAATAAATGAAAAAAAATTAAACAATTAAAGAAACATGAAAGTGAACTTGTTCAGTCGTGTCTGACTCTTTGAGACCCTGTGGACTGTAGCCTACCAGGCTCCTCTGTCCATGGGATTCTCCAGGCGAGAATACTGGAGTGGGTTGCCATTTCCTTCTCCAGGGGATCTTCCCAACCCAGGGATTGAACCTGGGTCTCCCGCATTGCAGGCAGATGCTTTAACCTCTGAGCCACCAGGGAAGCACCAAAATGAAACAATAGTGAAGATTAATAAAACTAAAGCTTGTTCTTTGAGAAGATAAAATTGACAAACTTTAGCCACACTCATCAAGAAAAAAAGAAGAATCAAATGAACAAAATTAGAAATGAAAAAGAAGAGGTTACAACAGACAATACAGAAATATAAAGAATTATAAGAGACTACCATGAGCAACAATATGGCAATAAAGTGGAGAACCTGTAAGAAATGAACAGATTCTTAGAAAAGTTCAATTTTCCAAAACTGAACCAGAAAGAAATAGAAATTATGAGCAACCCAATTATAAGCACTGAAATCGAAACTGTGATTAAAAAATCTCCCAAAATAACAAAAGCCCAGGACCAGATGGCTTCACAGGAGAATTCTATCAAACATTTAGAGAAGAGCTAATGCCTATCCTTCTAAAACTCTTTCAAAAAATTGCAGAGGAAGGAACACTTCCAAACTCATTCTATGAGGCCACCATCACCCTGATACCAAAACCAGACAAAGACAACACACACACACACACACACACATGCACACCAACTAGAGGCCAATATCACTGATGAACATACATGCAAAAATCCTCAACAAAATTCTAGCAAAAAAGAATTCAACATCACATTATACATACACCACACAACATGATCCAGCTGAATTTCTTCCAGGGATGCAAAGATTCTTCAATATACACAAATCAATCAATGTGATACACCATATTAACAAATTGAAAGATAAAAACCATATGATAATCTCAATAGATGAAGAAAAAGCCTTTGACAAAATTCAGCACCCATTTATGATCACAACTCAAAAATATGGGCATAGAAGGAACTTACCTCAACATAGTAAAGGCCATATATGATAAGTCCACAGCAAACCTTCTCAATGGTGAAAAACTGAAAGCATTCCCCTTAAGATCAGAACAAGACAAGGGTGTCCACTCTCACTACTGTTACTCAACATAGTTTTGGAAGTCATAGCTACAGCAATCAGAGAAGAAAGAGAATAAAAGGAATCCAGATCAGAAAAGAAGTAAAGCTCTCACTTTTACAGCTGACATGATACTATACATAGAAAACCCTAAAGATACTATCAGAAAAGTACTTGAGCTAATCAGTGAATTTAGCAAAGTAGCAGGATACAAATCAATACATAGAGATCACTTACATTCCTATATACAAACAATGAAAGATCAGAAATAGAAACTAGGGAATCAATCCCATTCACTATTGCAACAAAAAATAAAATATCTGGGACTAATCCTACCCAAGGAGACAAAAGAACTATATACAAGAAATTATAAGACACTAAAAAGAAATCAAAGAGGACATAAACAGATGGAGAGCTATTTCATGTTCCTGGATAGGAAGAATCAATATTGTGAAAATGACTGTACTACCAAATGCAATCTACAGATTCAATATGATCCCTATCAAATTACCAATGGCATTTTTCACAGAACTAGAAAAAAAAATTTCACAATTTGTATGGAAACACAAAAGACCATGAATAGCCAAAACAATCTTGAGAAAGAAGAATGGAGCTGGAGGAATCAACCTTCCTGACTTCAGATTATACTATAAAGCTACAGTCATCAAGACAGAGTGGTACTGGCACAAAAACAGAAATAAGGTGAATGGAACAAGATAAAAAGCCAAGAAATAAACCCACACACCTATGGACACCTTATTTTTGACAAAGGAAGCAATGGGCAAAAGATAGCCTCTTCATTAAGTGGTGCTGGTAAAACTGGACAGCTACATGTAAAAGAATGAGTTTAGAACACTTCTTGACACCACACACAAATATAAACTCAAAATGAATTAAAAAGCTAAATGTAAGACCAGAAACTATAAAGCTCTTAGAGGAAAACATAGGCAGAACACTCAATGACATAAATCAAAGCAAGATCCTCTATGACACACCTCCTAGAGTAATGGAAGTAAAAATAAAAGTAGACAAGTGGGACCTGGTTAAAAGCATTTGCACTGCATAGGAAGCTATAACAAGGTGAAAAGACAACCCTCAGAATGGGAGAAAATAATAGCAAATGAAGCAACTGACAAAGGATTAATTTCTAAAATATACAAGCAGCTCATACAACTCAATACCAGAAAAACAAACAACCCAATCAAAAAGTGGGAAAAAGACCTAAACAGGCATTTCTCCAAAGAAGACATACAGATGGCTAACAAACACATTAAAAAACAAAAACAAAAACTCAACATTGCTCATTATTAGAAAAATGCAATTCAAAGCTACAATGGTGATACAATGGTATCATCTCACACTGGTCACAATAGCCATGATCAAAAAGTCTACAAACAATAAATGCTGGAGAGGATATGGAGAAAGGGAATGCTCTTGCACTGTTGGTGGGAATGTAAATTGATGTAGCCACTATGGAAAAAGTATGGAGATTTCTTAAAAAAAAAAAAAAAACTAGAAATAAAACCACCATATGACCCACCAATCCCACTCCCAGGCATATACCTGGAGGAAACCAAAATTTTAAAAGAAATGTGTACCCCAATGTTCACTGTAGCACCATTTATAGTAGCTAAAACATGGAAGCAACCTATATGTTCAACTACAGATGAATTGATAAAGAAGCTGTGGTACATATATACAATGGAATATTGCTCAGCCATAGAAAGGAATGCATTTGAGTCAGTTCTAATGAGGTGGATGAACCTAGAGCCTGTTATACAGAGTGAAGTAAGTCAGAAAGAAAAAGATAATGCATATATATGGAATCTAGAAAGATGGTACTGATGAGTTTATTTGCAGGGCAACAATGGAGAAATGGAAATAGAGAACAGACTTATGGACATGGGCAGGGGGAGGAGAGGGGGAGGTGTATAGAAAGAGTGACATGGAAACTTACATTACCATATGCAAAATAGATAGCCAATGGGAATTTTCTGTATGTCTCAGGAAACTCAAACAGGGGCTCTGTATCAACCTAGAGGGATGGGATGGGGAGGGAGATGGGAGGAAGGTTCAAGAGGGAGGGGATATATGTATACCCATGGCTGATTCACATTGATGTGTGACAGAAAACAACAAAATTCTGCAAAGCAATTATCCTTCACTTTAAAAATAAGTAGATTTTTTAAAAAGAAAACTAAAGTAAAATATGGGAAGAATACACCTTTAAAAATATAAAATAAAAGTAAACAATGTTTTCATCTCCCTAGAGCTACTTTCTTCCAGTTTCTTTTCTCCCCAAGGAGTCACCACTATGAGATCTTCTAAATCCAAAGAATCATTTCAGCTATTTTTGAATTTTATAAAAATGCAACATGGTCTCCTTTGTACCTGGCCTTCACTTTTCATCATTTCAGCTATGGGATTCATCCATATTGACATAGAAAATTGTAATATAACATTTTTCTATGTAACACATTGTAATATGTGAATATATTACCATTCAGGTATTTATTTTGTGCTGTTAGATGTTAAGGAAGTTTAAAACTTGACACTATTATGTGCAGTTCTGTTATAAAAAATCTAGGAATAAAACTACCATATGACCCAGCAATCCCACTATTAGGCATATACCCTGAGAAAACCATAAGTCAAACATACATATGTACCGCAGTGTTCATTGTGGCACTATTTACAATAGCTAGGATATGGATGCAACCTAGATGCCCATTGACAAATGAATTGATAAAGTAGTAGTGCTACATATAGACAATGGAATATTACTCAGCCATAAAAAAAGAAATTTGAGTCAGTTTCTAGTTAGGTGGATGAACCTAGAGCCTGCTATACAGGGTGAAGTAAGTCAGAATGAAAAAAGCAAATATCATATATTTCACATATATATGGAATCTGGAAAAAAGATCATGATGAATCTATTTGCAGCATAGCATTAGAGATGCAGACATAAAGAACAGATTTGTGGACACAGTGAGGGAAGGAGAAGGTAAGACAAATTGGGAGAGTAGCTTGAAATATATACTTGACCATGTGTAAAATATATAGATAGCCAGTGGGAATTTGCCGTATGATGCAGAGAACTCAACCTGGTTCTCTGTGACAACCTAATGGGGTGGGGTGAGGAGGGGTGGGAGAGAGGCTCAAGTGGGAGGGAGCCTATGAATATTTATGACTGATGCATGCTATTTTATGGCTGAGACCAACATAATTGTTGTAAAGCAATTATTCTCCAATTAAAAAAAAAAGTCTAGTCTAGCCCTGAGTATATGCTGAATGTGTACATGCATTTTAGTTGACTGTATACTAGACATGGAATTACTGGATAATAAAGTATACAAGTGACTTTTCATTAGACATTATTAAACATATGGCCAGGGCACACCTCCTCTTTCTAACAGAGTATGACTTAGCTCAAATATTTACAACACTTTTGACTATTGCATCATTATTTTTAACTTTAGCCATTGTCTTATAGGGAGTCATGTAGTGGTATTTCATTGTGGTTTATTTTTTATTTCTCTAAAGTCTAATGAAGGTGAGAAACTTTTTCATTGTTTCTTGTCCATTTGGAAATACACTATTATAAAAATCCAGAGCATTCTATTTTTCATTTTTCTAATGAATTTTCTGCTTTTTCCTTTCAATTCACTTGAGTTCTTTATATATTTTGCATAGAATCCATAGAAAAACTTGGGGAAATTTATCCATAATGCTGAACCTTCCAATTAATGAATAGGGTATAATCCCTCTACATATTTAGATTATTTAAATTTTCTCACTATCACTTTGCAGTCTTCAATGTAGAAAACTTGAATATTTTCACTAGGTTTGTTCTTATGTATTTGACATTTTGATGTTACTTAAATGGCTTTTTTATGAATTTCCTTTGTAGCTGGAATGAAGAAATTCATTTATTTGTATATATTTACCTTTGTGATGGACAGGGAGGCATGGCGTGCTGCGATTCATGGGGTCACAAAGAGTTGGACACGACTGAGTGACTGAACTATGCTGAACTGAACTGAACAAGTTTGCATCCAGAGATTTTGCTTTATAATTTTGCCACAGGTTTGTTTGTTTGTTTGTTTGTTTGTTTGATTTTCAAAAACTAGGATTATATCAAATGCAAAAAAATGATAATTTTATTACTCCTTTACTTACCCTTAAGCCATTTATTTCTATTCTGACCTCATTGCAAGTATTGAAAACTCTGAAACAATGCTGAATATAATTGAAGAAGAGAATATTCTTATCATATACCTAACATCAAGGGGGAAGTTTCTATATTTCAAAATTAAGTGTGATGGTTACTATAGGCTTTTTGTAGTCATTTATTTCCACTTTTAGTTTGCTTAGAGTTTTTTTTTTTTCTTTTTCCTTTACTGAATGGCAATTAAATGTTATCAAATTTTTCCTGGATCCCTAAATATGGACATTTTATTTTTCTCCTTTTGTTTTTGCTAATGTGACAAATTAGATTGATTTTTTTGGCTTTACTGGGATATATTTCACACACAAGTCCACAATTGATTGGTTGTCAGTATATTTAGATAGTTGCTCCATCATTACCATGATGTTACATTTCATCTCACTCAAAACACACCTTGTACACATTTTCAGTGACTCTCATTCACTGTCCCACACAACTCTTTGTGTCCTAGCAATCATGAAAATAATTGCTATTTATACAGATTTATTTATTTTGGACCTTTGATATAAATATGAATTTTGATACAATATGAGTTCTTCATGACTAAAGGAAGATGTTAAGGGAGAGATCCCTTACATAATATTTTTAAAGTAAACTCATGTTATAGCAAATTTCAGCATTTCATTTTTAGTATTGAATAACATTCCATTATATGGATATATCACTTTTATTATTCACCAGCTGGTGGACATTTGGCTTGTTTCTGCTTTTTAGCTATTTCAAGATTCTTTTAGAAATATTTGTGTACAAACAAGCTTATTTCTTTTGTGCATATGTCTAAGAATTGTTTTGTCTTATGGTAACTGCAAAAAGCAAGAGAGTTACAGAGAAAACATCTACCTCCACTTTATTGACTATACCAAAGCCTTTGAAGGTGTGGATCACAACAAATTGTGGAAAATTCTTAAAGAGAAGGGAATACCAGACCACCTTACCTGTCTCCTGAGAAATCTGCATGCAGGTCAAGAAGCAACAGTTAGAACTGGATATGGAATAACAGACTGTTTCCAAATAGGGAAAGGAGTATGTCAAGGTTTTATATTGTCACCCTGCATAATTAACATAGATGCAGAGTACATCATGAGAAACTCTGGTCTAGAGGAAGCAGAAGCTGGAATCAAGATTTCCAGGAGAATAGTCAATAACCTTAGATATGCAAATGACACCACCCTTATGGCAGAAAGCAAAGAAGAATGAAAGAGCCTCTTGATGAAAGTGAAAGAGGAGAGTGAAAAAGTTGGCTTAAAATTCAACATTCATAAAACTAAGATCATGGCATCTGGTCCCATCACTTCATGGCAAATGGATGGGGAAACAATAGAAACACTGAGACTTTATTTTGTGGGGCTCCAAAATCACTGCAGATGGTGACTGCAGCCATGAAATTAAAAGACACTTGCTCCTTGGAAGAAAAGTTATGACAAACCTAGACAGCATATTGAAAAGCAGAGACATTACTTTGCCAACAAAGGTTTGTCTAGTCACAGCTATGGTTTTTTCCAGTAGTCATGTGTGGTTGTGAGAGTTCGTCTATAATGAAAACTGAGTGCTGAATAATTGATGCTTTTGAACTGTGGTGTTGCAGAAGACTCTTGAGAGTCCCTTGGACAGCAAGGAGATTCAACCAGTCCTAAAGGAAATCAGTCCTGAATATTCATTGGAAGGACTGGTGCTGAAACTGAAACTGCAGTTCTTTGGCCACCTGATGCAAAGAACTGACTCCTTGGAAAAGACCCTGATGCTGGGAAAGATTGAAGCAGGAGGAGAAGGGGATGACAGAGGATGAGATGGTTGGATGGCATCACCAACTCAATGGACATGAGTTTGAGTAAGCTCCGGGAGTTGGTGATGGACAGGGAAGCCTGGCGTGCTGCAGTCCATGGGGTCACAAAGAGTCAGACACGACTGAGCAACTGAACTGAACTGTATATTTAACACTTTGGGAACTGCCTAACTATTCTTCTAGGTGACTCATGTTAAATTCCTACAAAGGATGGATAAGTATTCCAAAATGTCCACATGCTTGTTGGCATTTGATATTTTCTGTCATTTTTGTTACAGCCCTCCTAGTGGCTAAGATGCGCTATGTCATTGTGGTTTTGATTTGTATTTCCCTAATGATTACTAGTGTTGGATTTCTTTTCATGTGCTTATTGTGATTTTTATGTCTTCTTTAAATAATGTCAACTGAATTATTTATCCAATTTGTAACTCTTTTTGTGGTTGTTGTTGTTGTGTTGTCAAGGTCTTTTATATACAGTAAGTCCCCTACATAGGAACCTTCAAGTTGTGAACTTTCAAAGATGTGAATGCACCCCTGTATGCCAGCTGTTGTACTGTACTTCTTACTGTACTGTACAATTAAAAATGTTTTATCTGTTTTCTGGAGCTTCCCTGAGACTACCTGCTTCAGTATTCTTGCCTCTTGCATAGAGAATTTCATGGACAGAGGAGCTTGTCAGGTCCATGGGATTGCAAAGAGTCAAACATGACTGAGGAACTAGCACTTTATTTTTTGTGTTTGTTTTTCTGTTTATTTGTATGAAACATATAAACATATTACAGCACAGTACTCTATATAGCCGATTGTGTTAGTTGGATACCTAAGCTAACTTTGTTGGACTTACAAGCATGCTCTTGGCACAGAGTTCATTCATATATAGGGGAACTTACTGTACTCTGAATACAATCTTTTACTAGTTATGTGACTTGAGAGTATTTTCTGCCACTGTATAGGCTGTATTTTTACATTCTTGATAGTATCCTTTGATATGCAAATTTTAATTTTGATAAAGTTCAATTTGTATCTTTTCTCCCTGGCTACTTGGCATTTTTTGTGTCCTATCTAGAAAGACTTTGACTAGCAGATTATGTTTAGGACAATAGAGTCACAGATGTGATATAAGATCAACACTATTGTTCACAATGGCACGTATCTTTGTGGGCATTAGAAAGATGGTAGTGTGCTCTGCTCATATATGTAAACAAAAAAAATGAAATTGTCAGCAAAGAGATACAACAGGACCATGTCAATGTCTTTCACTCTGAAAATGGAAAGCCCTATGTCAGTATGATGAAGTTACAGAAAATGGATCTTTGCCCTCTTAGTCACTCAGTCATGTCTGACTCTTTGTGACCCATGGACTGTAGCCCACCAGACTCCTCTGTCCATGGAATTCTCCAGGCAAGAATACTAGAGTGGGTTGTCATTCCTTCTCCAGAGGATCTTCCTGACCCAGGGATCAAACCTGGGTCTCCTGCATTGTAGACAGATTCTTTACCATCTGAGCCACCAGGGAAGTCCCTATTTGCCCTCTAATCCCATGCAAGTGAAATGATGTCTGACAAGTAGGGATTTTTAAAAACTTATTTTACCCCTTTCCAGTTTGTCTATTTCTGTTCCCATTAAACTTTATAAAAAATGAGATCATGAGGTTGCATTTACCATAACGCCTGACTTCTGCTCTACTGAATGTATATAAAGTCTTACCTAACCTGTTTATTCCTTTCCTGGCTTAAAAGAAGTAAGAATGAAGAATTGAGTGCATAAAGAATGGCTGACCCTGTACCCTCAGCCTCCCCTTAATAAATTTGAGGGCGGATTACATACGCAAGAAAGCATCCAATTGCAATCAGACCAGGCAAGCAGGGCATCATCCAAAGGAAGACCAAGAGAAGTCAGCAGGTCTGCACACAATGGAAAGATGATGAAGAATCTGACCTCCTACCTTAATGATTAACTGAAATTCTTTCCACCTTTTCCTTTAAAATTTGTCATGGCTGAACAGATGTTCAGACTGGGTCTCTGAACAAAAGTTCACCTTCTCCCCAGATTGCCAGCTTTTCTGAATAAAGGATGTTTCCTTCCTACCAAATCTAGGGGCAACCTCTACTACTGACTTTTGAGCTGCAAGTAACTGAACTAGAGTTCAGTAATAACTCAAAAATAGGAATGTTTATACTTACAATATAGTCTTTGCTGAAGAATATTTCATTTGTATTTTCATTTCTTTGCTCAAAATTATTCCTAATTCTTTTGTGTTGGTGCCATTTGTAAATAAAATTGTACTATCATTTTCACATTGTTCTTTGCTAGATCATGGAGATTTTAATGGATGTTTGTGTATTGATCTTGTATTTTACAGCTTTGCTAAATTCACTTATTGATGATTTTTTGTAATGTGGTTTTCAATGTATAATAGTATGTCTTCTGTAAAGAGAGATAATCTTACTTCTTTCTTTTGAATATGCATTCCTTTTATTTATTTTTTTTGCTTGATTTCTCTTATTAGAACATCCACACAATATTGATTAGAAGTTACAGAGTATACATTCTTGCATCCAGTCTTAAGTCAATAAGATTTATTGAGAATTTCTATAGCTCTTTTTCTCTGAAATCTTTTCTCTTCAGATTTATGCTATAAAAAATTTCACCCTCTTCATCTTCCTAAACTCTAATCTCTGTCTGCTTGATTTAACATGATCTTCCATGTTCTGCTTGTTTCACAGTGTAGACTGCCACCAGGTAGAAAACTGAAGTAATTATAGAGTATATGTTGTTTATTTCCTCTCAAGGATATCAGTATCATACTACCTGTTGTTCAATGTCAGAAGAAGTTTTATATATTATGCCCTGTTTCTAATTTTTTATGGAAAAAGAGTAAGTCTAGTCACAGCAGGTTTTTTATGACCATAAAATAGCATTGTATCACCTATACATAAGCAAAGTATCAATTAAATTTTATTCTATGGATAAATTCATTAATTACCATACATAAAGAGAAATAAATAGCATTAATATTTCAAAAATCTTTCTTTCCAGGAAATATGAGTCTACACTGAGAATGAAGAGATAAATTAGTATAAAGACAGAAAATGAAAGAATTATAGTAAATCTAAGTGTATAAAACAGAATTTGTAGACATAGGAATGCTAAATATAGTTTACTTTGTGGATTACATTTTAAGAGGAGCATTTTAGTGTGGAAGTATTTACAATAAAGGACAAAAACTGGACCTAACAGAAGCAGAAGATATTAAGAAGAGGTGGCAAGAATACACAGAAGAACTATACAAAAAAGATATTAATGACCCAGATAACCACAATGGTGTGATCACTCACCTAGAGCCAGATATGCTGGAATCTAAACTCAAGTGGGCCTTAGGAAGCATCACTATGAACAAAAGCTAGTGGAGGTGATGGAATTCCAGTTGAGCTATTTCAAATCCTAAAAGATGATGCTGTAAAAGTGTTAGACTCAATATGCCAGGAAATTGGAAAACTCAACAATGGTCACAGAGGTGGAAAAGGTCAGTTTTCATTCCAGTCCCAAAGAAAGGCAATGCCAAAGAATGTTCAAACTACCACACAATTGTACTCATCTCACATGCTAGTAAAGTAATGCTCAAAATTCTCCAAGCCAGGCTTCAGCAATACATGAACCATGAACTTCCAGATGTTCAAGCTGGATTTAGAAAAGGCAGAGGAACCAGAGGTCAAGTTGCCAACATCTGTTGGATCATTGAGAAAGCAAGAAAGTTTACTTGCTACATCTAACATCTACTTCTGTTTTACTGACTATGCCAAAGCTTTTGACTGTGTGGATCACAACAAACTGTGGAAAATTCTTGAAGAGATAGGAATACCAGACCACCTTACCTGCCTCCTGAGAAATCTGTATGCAGGTCAAGAAGCAACAGTTAGAACCAGACATGGAACAACAGGCTAGTTCCAAATAGGGAAAGAAGTACGTCAAGGCTGTACATAGTCATCCTTTTTATTTAACTTATATGCACAGTACATCATGAGAAATGCCAGGCTGGATGAAGCACAAGCTGGAATCAAGATTGCTGGGAGAAATATCAATAACCTCAGATATGCAGATGACACCACCCTTATGGCAGAAAGCAAAAAAGAACTAAAGAGCTGCTTGATTGTTGGGGTCCTTTAATGGACCAGAACCTGGTGGTCCAGAGTCGACGATAAGAAAGTGAAAGAAGGAAAGAGGCTAATATTCCCTGGGTTATGCAGCTGGCCTTCGCGCTCCAGGGAATCAGCCAGAAATAAAGAGAGAGAGAGAGAGAGAGAGAGAGAGAGAGAGAGAGAGAGAGAGACAGGAACTCAAGCTCTGATGGAACAAGGGTGCTTTATTGAATTCTGTAAAGTATATATACCGTAATACAAGGTAGCTTCTTCAGATAAAGATCGAGACCAGATTTTACAAGTTACCAAGGAAGCGAGGAGCAATAGAAACCATAAGGCCAAAAGGCGATCCATATCAAAAGAGGGTCGTAAATAATCCCTTTCACCAAATGGAAAAGCTAATGAAGGAAATCCTATGCAAGCATCCCATCTCTTTGATCTCTGTCCTGGGAGAGGCTTGCCTGCTCCTCTCGCCCTGACATGGACTGATAAGGAACAGAGGGCTCAAGAGAGATAGGAAACAGCACACAGGAATCCTACTGTTAAACATTCCCTGACAATTCCCCCTATTTTATTATATTTGTAAAAAAGGTCCTGACCATTTGAGTTTGTTTAGTTTTAACAATTTTTGCAGAAAGGCAATGGTAAACAACAAATATAATTGCCAAGACAATCGCCAGAGTTACAGTTCCAGACCGATGCTGTGGGTGATACTTTGAAACTATCTTCATGGGTCTAGCCCAGATAATTGATCAGTTGAAGTTTCCAAATTAGTGGAAGAGGGCAGATGTTTAGGAAAAGTTTCAAAGGTTTTCTTTTGCAGTAATTGTACATTCAGAGAGGCATTATCATGTATGTTTTGTAAATGAAATTTGATTTGTTCCCAGTTGTAGGCACTATGATTGAAATGAACAGGAGTAACACAAAATTGGCAATTAATACAAGTTACAGAACGTAAAGTCTTATTAAATTGTAAATTTCCTATGGCTATAACAAAAGGAAGTGGGACACAGGCCTGTATAAAATATGACTGATTATAGCAAAAGAAATAGTTACTATGACCACGACTGGTCCCTGTGAAATGTCCGGTCCAAGTCCCAAGTTCTTTGGTGCTGGCAGCAAGTTTCCAGATGTCCCATTGTTCAGGCCCACTCTGTTTATCAAGGATGATTCTAGGACGAGGGGATGCCATTCCACTGTCAAGCCAGCCAAGAAGTCCTTTGTCATGGTAATGTTTCATCGTAGTGTTAGTAACCTTTTAAGCCACTTAAGTAGCATAATACATAATGTTTTTTGTTCTTTCCCTAACTCTTTCCCTAAAGTTTCAGTAGTGTAAACATGGTTCACAGACAAAGAAAGGGCAGTAAATAATCCAAGCAATGTCTGAAAGTCTTCTTTTGGAGGCAGGATGAAAGCCCAAGTTTGTTGGCTGACGTTTATGCATAATTTTCCTGGGCCCAGGCACAATGGAAGGACTTCATAGCCTAAAGAAATGTTAATTAGTTTTCCTTCCTCCCCAGGGTGTGAGGGTTCCAGGGAGGGGCATATGGGTGGAGTCATTGGTTGATACAATTGGTCTTTTTTCCATCCATTTTACGACCTGTAATAAAGGGGGGTTAGGTAAGTAGCCCAGTTAAATCTGATTTGTTAATCCGGCTGGAGCAGGGGTCCTCGCAGGCCAACAGAGTGAGCATAGCGATAAGAAGGCTTTCAGGACTCTGAGGCATTTCCTGTTGAGAAACCAGATTTTTAACTTGATTAGTAAGGGTTTTTATTTGTTCCCAAGTGGGGAGATCATAAGGTTGATGTTGCCGAGGGTGGTGCTTTCTGGAGATTTTTAGAGCCAACGTGGCTTGTATTGGAATTCTTCCTCTCAGGGTTTTGAATGTTGGTTCGTCTCCATTTTGAATGTTGGGGGCCCCCTTGGGTCAAATTTTCCAAGGAAAATGTGAGTTCATTGGATCCATCTGGGGAAATACAAGCATATCCCTTTCCCTGTAAGATTAATTTCCCAGATTTCCATTGTTTATTGAACCTGTCTTGGTACCAAATGGGCAGAGGAAGAGAAGTGTCCTTCAATTCCTCGAAATGTTTTTCTGCTCTTGTTAAGATATCTCCCTGTGGTAAGTTTAAAAAATTTAAAACAAATAAAGCTGTATTAACAATAGTTATAGGTTTAGAAAATATCTTATGTTGGAATCTAGTAAAGTCTGCTTTAGATAAGGAAGACAGTAGTGTTCCTGTGTATTCCCCCTTTTAATTTTTTTATTTGCAACTTTAGTGTGTGATGTGCTCGTTCGACTATGCCTTGTGCCTGTGGATTATAAGGAATACCTGTAATATGTTTAATAGAAAAAGATTGTAAAAATTGTTTAAAGTGTCTAGAAATATAGGCAGGGCCATTGTCTGTTTTAATAGAACTAGGAGTTCCCATTACAGCAAAGCAAGCTAATAAGTGAGTTATAACATGTTGTGTAGCCTCACCGCGAAGAGGTGTGGCCCAGATAAAAGAAGAATTTGTGTCGATACAGACATGTAGGAAAGAAGATGGAGAAAGTTCAGGGCAATGAGTTACATCCATTTGCCATAGTTCATTAGGTTGCAAACTGCGAGGATTAATACCTTGTGTGATGGGTCGAAGATATAGGGGTCTACAAGTAGAGCAATTATTAACAATTTCTTTAGCCTACACCATAGCTGGTGTAGGGAGCCAGCATTGTTATGCAACAGAGCATGCTGTTCCTCCAGAGTAGCAAAAGAAACCAGTTTATCAGCCTGCTCATTACCATAAGTCATGGGGCCAGGAAGGCAAGAATGTGCTCAAATATGTGTAATATAAATGGGAGAATTGCAGTTTCTAACAACAGATTGTAGTTTAAAAAAAGAGTTGTTGAATAATAGGTTGATTGGAGTTTATGGTGGAGGTTTCTATATTTTTTAATACAAAAACTGAATATATAGAATCAGAGACTATATTAATGGGGTAAGGATGTAGGCAAATAACTTGAATAAGAGCATATAATTCATTTTGTTGAGCAGAATGAAATTTAGTATAAAAGACTTTATATTTCTTTAAGAGACCAGAATGAAGCTTTGGTGTTTTTAGTCCCATCTATATAAAAAACCTCAGCTTGTGGTATAGGCTGTGAGCTGATAATGTGGGAAATAATAAATTCAGTATTTTTGAAGAAATTCCACAGCTTACCAGAAGGATAATGAAATGAAATTTCTCCAAAATATTCCAGAAAAGCTATTTGGAAATCAGTAGAAGTTTGTAATGCATTCTCAAATTGAGATTTATTGATAGGTATTACAATTTTATGAGGATCAGAGCCAATTAGAGTTTTAGTCCTATTTCTTCCATTGATAATGATTAGAGCAATTAAATCAAGGTAGGGTGTAAGTGACTTTATTCCTCTAAAATGGGTATAGATCCATTCTATTGGGTGTTCTTGTTGGGCAAGAAGTCCTGTGGGAGAATGAAGAGAGGGGAGTATAAATAATTCTAGAGGTAAATCTAGTTTGATGCGAGTAAGAAATTGTTTTTGTAATTTATTTTGCACTAAATAGAGTTCCTCTTGTGCCTCTTGAGAAACGTGCAGGAGGGCTATATAAATCAGGATCTCCTTTTAAAGTATTAAATAGGTTATTCAGTTGATAATTAGCAATGCCTAAAGAAGGATTGCAAGAAGATCCAACCAGTCCATCCTAAAGGAGATCAGTCCTGGGTGTTCATTGGAAGGACTGGATGCTGAAGCTGAAACTCCAGTACATTGGCCACTTCACGTGAAGAGCTGACTCACTGGAAAAGACCCTGATGCTGGGAGGATTGGGGCAGGAGGAGAAGGGGGCGACAGAGGATGAGATGGCTGGATGGCATCATCAACTCGATGGACATGAGTTTGAGTAAACTCCGGGAGTTTGTGTTGGACAGGGAGACCTGGCGTGCTGCGAATCATGGGTTGGCAAAGAGTCGGACACGACTAAGCGACTGAATTGAACTGAACTGAAAGAAGGTCTAATCCAATTTATATCACCTAAGAGCTTTTGAAAATCATTTAAGGTTGATAATTTATCAGTATGGATCTGAGTTAGTTGGGGAGTAATATGTTGTCTATTAACAACAAATCCTAAGTAATGGTAAGGTGTAGAGGTTTGAATTTTTTCAGGGGCAATGATTAATCCAGAGTTTTTTAAGCATAGTTGAGCTATATCAAACATGTGTTGAGTTTCTAAAATAGATGGAGCTGAAAACAATATATCATCCATATATGAATAACAAGAAAGTTAGGAAATTGTTTTCTCACAGGCTCAAGGGCTTTAGCTACATAATACTGACACATGGTGGGAGAATTCATCATCCCTTGTGGCAGTACAGTCCATTGGTATCGTTTATGAGGTCCGATATGATTAGGATAAGGGAGAGAGAAAGCGAATCTCTCTCGGTCTAAAGGGTGTAAAGGTATATTAAAAAAGCAATCTTGTAAATCAATAATAATAATGTGCCAATTTTGAGGAATAGTGGTAGGTGATGGGATTCCTGGTTGTAATGCACCCATAGGTTTCATAGATGCATTAACTTTTCTAAGATCTGTTAGGAGACGCCATTTATTAGATTTCTTTTTTATAACAAAAATAGGAGAGTTCCAAGGAGAACAAGATTCCTCAATACGCTTTAATTCTAGTTGTGTATCTATAAGTTCCTTAGCCGCCTGTAATTTCTCTTTCGTGAGGGGCCACTGCTCTGTCCAAATAGGCTCGTCATTCTTCCAAGTTATTTTAATAATTGTATTGTTTGTTAAATGAGCAGTGGCCCCTAGGAAAAATGTGGAATGTATATCTGAGTTTGCCATTGCATAAGTAAGTCTCTTCCTATTAGATTAAGGGGTGCATCTATCACATAAGGTCTTAATGTTGCAGGTTGGCCTTCTGGCCCCTCACATGGATAAATTTGAGTGCTCTGATAAACCTCTTGTACTTTGGTCTGAGAAATCCCTGCAATTTGGCAAGAAATTTTTTGTATAGGCCAGGATTTGGGCCATAGATGTTTGGAAATAATAATAATATCAGATCCAGTGTCAAGGAGACCAGAAAACCTTTTTCCATTAATTTTGATATTTATATTTGGTCAGGAAAATTCAGATACCAATGAAGTCCACAATGACTGTTTTTGATCTGTACTGCCAAATCCGCCTGTCCGTACATTATTAGAGGAGCTAATAGAAATGTAAAGTAGAAGGAGTAACTGAGAAACTTTATCCCCCTTTTTAAATTGCCATAAAATCTGAGATGACATCATAATTTGAATTTCTCCTTTATAATCTGAATCAATTACTCCAGGGTGAACAGTAATTCCTTTAGAAGTCAAACTAGATCGGCCAAGTAAAAGACTGAAGGTTTGTGGGGGCAGGGGCCCAAAAAGTCCGGTAGGTATTCTAGAGGGGACTGCTTGAGGGTAAAGGAGAAAGTCATTTAGGGCTGGTATATCGATGGCAGCACTGCCGGATGTTGAGGGTTTGAGGGAAAAGATGGAATTTGCCCCTGGTTTTTGTTGAAGGGGACCTGGGGGGTCCCCTGCTTGGAGTTTCCCAGAATAGGTTTCCCTTCAATATCAAATTTAGATTTACACTCTTTGGCCCAATGCATTCCTCTATAGCAATGAGGGCAGATTTTTGGAGGTTTTTTATTAGCTTTCTTAGGGCAGTCCCTTTTTAAATGGTTCTTATCTCCACATGTAAAGCATCCTTCATTTCCCCTTTTAAAGCAAACAGCCACTGTCTCAGCTAGCATTTGCATTTTTTGAGTTTCTGATCCTAGATTGCGACAATCAACAATAGTCCCCATCTCACAAGTCTCACGAATTGGGGCTATAGCCTTTTGACATTCCTGATTTGCATTTTCATAAGCAAGTAATTTCTCTAGTTGCCTTTTAGCTTCTTCTCTGATTACAGTACAGGAAATAGCAGTTTCTAATCTAGCTAAAAAATCAGCATAATTTTCATTAGGTCCTTGCAATATTTTAGTGTAGCTACCTGTAGGTTTTTCTTGAGGAGTAATTTTATCTCAAGCTTTAAGGGCCACTGTTTTTAATTGTCCATGCAACAAAGGAGGGCATTGTATTTGAGCTTTTATAGCATCAAATTGTCCAGTGTCAGTTAACATTTCAAAAGTAATTCGGTTTTGGAGAGCTCTAGCTCGAGCATTTCTGCTAACATGATCTCTGGCTATGTCATGAAACCACATTATCCATTGAAGATATTCTCCTGGTTTAAGGAAAGCTTTTATTAAAGTTTGCCAATCATGGGGAATAAAATTTCCAATAGTGGATGTTATAGAATTTAGAAGTGCCTTAGTAAAAGGTGAATGTGGGCCATACATAGTTATAGCTTTTTTAATTTGTTCCATGTGAAAAAAGTTAATACCCTCATATTGAGGTATTATGTGCCCTTGAGTGTCAGGATTTCTAAAAACTGGAAAGGCGGAGAAACCTTCAGCTTCAGAGACTTGTGATTGCAAAGCCAGCAATTCAGAGAGCCTCTGTCATGAAGGAGAGTGAGTAGGTAGATTATTGTTATTCAGAAAGGTGTTGTCGGTTTTAATGTCAAAAGGTATCTTAGGGGAGTCGTTGCCAGAATCATTAGGTTCTAGCAAGGGAGAGACTTTGGGATTCATTCCCACTGGCAGTGGAGGAGCTCTTGGAACAACCGGGGCAGGGCTTGTAGGAAAATTCTGAAATATTTTATGTTGTTCTAATTGGGCCTTTTGTAAGGTTTCATCATCTAATTCATATTCATGTAATAAGTGTTCTGCCTGTTGCCGAATATCAGGAGGGCTAGAATTACCTTGAAATGGCAGAATCATGGCTTTAATGAGAGCCCATAGGGGCCAGAAATCTATCAGAATATTTTTTCCCTGTCTGGTGGCTTGTTCAACATTCTCTTTGACCCGGTGCCAAATTTCTAAATCAAAACTACCTTCATCAGGGAACCAAGGGTTACATTCAACCACTGTCTGAAGGCAAGCCTCTATTTGCTGGTGTGAAACTGAAAGTCCCTGAACTTTAAATAAGTGATGAAGTAAAGTAGAAAAGTGAGGGGGCTTTCCAGCCGATTGACCCATGTCTTAGTACTTACCAGCCTCAATAGGCCCTGGGGTCACTCCGTCTGAATCTGCCACATGTACCAGGCCCCTGTTCTGGGCGCCACTTGTTGGGGTCCTTTAATGGACCAGAACCTGGTGGTCCAGAGTCGACGATGAGAAAGTGAAAGAAGGAAAGAGGCTAATATTCCCTGGGTTACGCAGCCAGCTTTCGCGCTCCAGGGAATCAGCCAGAAAGAGAGAGAGAGAGAGAGGGGACCCAAGCTCTGATGGAACAAGGGTGCTTTATTGAATTCTGTAAGAGTATATATACCGTAATACAAGGTAGCTTCTTCAGATAAAGATCAAGAGACCAGACTTTACAAGTTACCAAGGAAGCAAGGAGCAATAGAGGCCATAAGGCCAAAAGGCGATCCATATCAAAAGAGGGTCGTAAATAATCCCTTTCACCAAATGGAAAAGCTAATGAAGGAAATCCTGCAAGCATCCCATCTCTTTGATCTCCATCCTGGGAGAGGCTTGCCTGGAACACAGGGCTCAAGAAAGGTAGGAAACAGCACACAGGAATCCTATTGTTAAACATTCTCTGACACTTGATGAAAGTGAAAAAGGAGAGTGGAAAGGCTGGCTTAAAACAACATTCAGAAAACTAAGATCATGGCATCTGGTCCCATCATTTCATGGAAAATAGATGAGGAAACAATGGAAACAGTGACAGATTTTATTTGGGGGGGGGGGCGGCGGGTCTCCAAAACCACTGCAGATGGTGACTACAGCCATGAAATTAAAAGATGCTTGCTCCTTGTAAGAAAAGTTATGACCAACCTAGACAGCATATTAAAAAGCAGAGACATTACTTTGCCAACAAAGGTCCATCTAGTCAAAACTATGATTTTTCCAGTAGTCATGTATGGATTTAAGAGTTGGATCATAAAGAAAGCTGAGCACCAAAGAATTGATGCTTTTGAACCATGGTGTTGGAGAAGACTCTTGAGAGTTCCTTGGACTGCAAGGAGATCCAACCAGTCCATCCTAAAGGAAATAAGTCCTGAATATTCATTGGGAGGACTGATGCTGAAGCTGAAACTCCAATACTTTGGCCACCTGATGCAAAGAACTGACTTTTTGGAAAAAAACCTGATGCTGGGAAAGGTTGAAGGCAGGAAGAGAAGGGGATGACAGAGGATGAGATGGTTGGATGGCATCATCGACTCAATGGACATGAGTTTGAGTAAGCTCTGGGAGTTGGTGATGGACAGGGAAGCCTGGTGTGCTGCAGTCCATGGGGTCGCAAAGAGTTGGACATAACTGAGCAACTGAACTGAACTGATTTATAATAGCAAATTAATTACATGGCATGAGGGAAAATAATACAGGAATAACCTGTCCTGAAACTTATAGAAGTTTTAAGTATCTATCTATTTTAGTTTGAAAAAAAAAAATGCTTTGTGAATTCTGTTGCTTTCAGAGGATAAAGAATTATATCTAATTAATTTTACAATTGAATGAGACAGAGTGCAGATAAAGTATCTACTTGAAATCATAGAAACTGTTTAAACCAATTGTTTAATTAAAGGTAGTGAAGGAAACAGTACTATTATCATAAGTTTCCTCATATCATGGTGCAGTTTAAATATTGTAACCTACTTTTTGCATTTTCCAAGATCTCATACTGAAAGCAATTCAACCTTTATGCTTGTCGTTTATTCAGTAGCTCATTTAGTTAATTATAGGTGATAAAAACAAACTGGTATATGTCAGCAGTATATTTTCAACTTAAATAAGTAGTACATTGGAGAAGGCAATGGCACCCCACTCCAGTACTCTTGCCTGGAAAATCCCATGGACAGAGGAGCCTGGTAGGCTGCGGTCCACGGGGTCGCTACGAGTCGGACACGACTAAGCGACTTCACTTTCACTTTTCACTTTCACACATTGGAGAAGGAAATGGCAACCCACTCCAGTGTTCTTGCCTGGAGACTCCCGTGGACAGGGGAGCCTGGTGGGCTGCCATCTATGGGATCACACAGAGTCGGACACGACTGAAGTGACTTAGCAGCAGTAGAAAGCAGTACATATTATCTACTAGTTTGTTAGTTTACCAAATACTTTTTTAAAACGTGTTTTAAAAAGTCTGGCATTGAAATATAAAGATGAAAAGAAGTCAAGAACTTCTCCTCAGCAAGCTGCTATTCCAGTGGTTGATGTGACAGAAAACTAAAAATTAATCAAATGCTTTAAAATCATAAGTTCTATAAAAACAACAGGAAAACTTGTTAGTACATTACTAAAATATAGGGACTAGATGCTATAGCTAGTTTTGTCAAAGAAGACTTCTTTGAGGAGTTGATATTTGAACTGTGGCTGAAGGAAAAGACCACGTGAAGATCTGGGAAAAACATATCCAAATAAAGAGAAGAACAAGTGTAAAAGCCCAGTGATGGAACCAGATTGATGTATTTCTGAGTTCAAAGATTAAGGATAAGTCTCTCCTAAATTGGAGGCTGTTATGCTAAGATAAATCATTGAAAGCTGAAAAAGGACCACAGTTGCCCTCTTGTACCAAACAGCCAAGTTGTGAATGCAAAGGAAAAGTTCTTGAAGGAAATTAAAAGTGCTACTCCAGTGAACACACAAATGATAAGAAAGCAAGAAACTAAGTGTTAACATTTTTATTGCTGATATGGAGAAAGTTTTAGTGATTTGAATAGGCAATCAAATTTCATAACATTCCCTTAAAGCAAAGCCTAATCCAGAGCAAGGCTTCAACTCTTCAATTCTGTGAAGGCCAAGAGAGGTGAGGAAACTATAAAAGAAATGTCTGAAGCTAGAAGTGATTGATCTGTGAGGCTTAAGGAAAGAAGCTGTACTCATAAAACTACAAGGTGAAGCAGAAAGCTTGTACACTGATGCGGAAGCTGCAACAGGTTATCCAGATCTAGGTAAGATAATTGATGATGGTAGCACACTAACCAGATTTTTCTTATAGATGAAACAGTCTTCTAATGGAAGATGTTATCAATGAATTTCATAGCTACAGAAAAGTCAGGGCCTGGCTTGAAAGTTTCAAACAACAGGTTGACTCTCTTGTTAGGGGATAGTGCAGCTGGTGACTTTAAGATGATGTCAAATTTGTTTACCTTTTGAAAATCTTATGGATTTTAAGAGTTATGCTAAATCTACTCTGCCTGTATTCTATAAATGGATGACAAACCTGGAATGATAGCATACTTGTTTACAATGTGACTTACTGAATACTGTAAGACTACTACTAAAACCTACTGCTCAGAGGAAAACACTTATTTTCAAAATATCATTGCTCATTGACAATGTTCCTGGTCAAAAAGAGCTCTAGTGGAGATATAGTAATGAAGTGAGATTAATGTTTACATGCCTGCTAATACAACCTAATTTATTCTGTAGCCCATAGATCAAGAAGTAATCTCAACTTTCAAGTATTATTATTTAAGAAAGACACGTCATAAGACAATATACCTTCAGTAGATAGCAAATCCTCTGATGAACCTGGGCAAAGCAAATTGAAAACCTGGAAAGGATTCACCATTTGAGACACTATGAAGAACATTTATAATTCATAGAAAGAGGTCAAAATACCAACGTGAACAATTTTGAAGAAGTTGATTCCAACACTCAAGGATGACTTTGAGGGGTTTAAAGTTACTTAATGGAGGGAATAGCTATAAACATGGAAGAAATAGCAAGAGAATTATAATTAGAAGTGGAACCTGAAGATGTAACTGAATTGCTGTAACGTCATGATAAAATTTAAAACAGATGAGGAGTTGCTTCTTTGGGATGAATAAAGAAAGTGTTTTGAGATAGCATCTACTACTGGTGAAAGTGCTGTGAAAATTGGTGAAATGACAACATAGGATTTAGAATATGACATAAACAGCTGATAAAGCAACCATAGGGTTTGAGAGAACTGACTACAATTTTGAAAGAATTTCTATGAGTAAAAAGCTATCAAATAAAAATTTGTGCTACAGAGGAATTATTTGTGAAAATTAAAGTGTCAGTCACTCAGTCGTGTCTGACTCTTTGATACAGACCCTGTGAACTGTAGCCTGTTAGGTTCCTCTGTTCATGGAATTCTCCAGGCAAGAATACTGGAATGGGTTGCAGTTCCCTTCTCCAGGCAAGCAGATACTTTTACCACTGAGCCACCATGGACACTCCTCTTTGTGAAAGAACGAGTAAATCAGTGCAGCTAATTCAATTGTTGTCTTATTGTAAGAAGTTATCACAGCCACCCCAAACCTTCAACAAACATCACCTGATCAGTCAGCAGCCACCAACATCAAGGCAATTTTCTTCACAAGATCTCTAGTCATTCCCATTCTGTTGTTGTCCTCTATTTCTTTGCATTGTTAATCTTTGCATTACCTTAAATAGCCATGCCTTTAAAACAGTTGCTAGAGTTTTCAGCAAATGTGGGCCTAGAAGCAGTTTTTAGCACTGGGCAGGTCCTGAGTCAGATCTGATAAAGACAAACCTTTTAAGCAGCTCGGCCTTGAAGCCATGAGACATGTGAAACAATAATAATTTCTTTTTATGCATTAGTTTCGTTCTTCTCTCACCAGTAATGGAAATCTGTAATGATATTATCAATTCTTCCACTGAGCTAGGAAGCAGGGGGTGGGTCTTTAGCAGTTAAAATAACTTAAAAATCCCTGTTCTTACTGATATTCTGCCTTTGTTCTTTTATAAATGTTCTTCAAGTTGCTAAGAGCTATCGGTTAATTTTTTGAGTTCTGAAAATTTTTACTCTGACAGTTTTTACAAGTTCTTTCTCACATCTTTTACGGGAAGGAAAATTTTCAGTAATTTTTTTGTTTGTTTTTTAAAGTATAGTTGACTTACAATATTACATTACTTTAGTTGTGCAACATAGTGATTTGATATTTTTTATAGATTATAGTCCACAAAAATCATTATGAAATATTATCTATGTTACTTGTGCTGATTTCAGTAATTCTTTCTACATTATTTTCCTGATGTCATCCAGTCATGACATTTTAATACAATCTAGTGAAGGGAGAAGGGACAAAGAAGGGAAGTGGATGACACTAAGGATGTTTCTAGCATGTTGGACACAAGTTTCTCTTTCTATATTGTTGAACAAAATTTGTTACATGCCACATCTACCTTCAAGAGAGGCTGGGAAACATATTTACACACAGAGGCCATATACTTTGCTAAAAATCAGGCTCCTATTGTTAGGCAACCAGAAAAAAAGAAAAAATAATAAGAAAAAAAAAACTATTAGGGCAGACAAGGGCAGATGCAAGTTTTTCTCACATAGCACACATTCCCTATTCTCCAAGAAAATCTCATAATTCTTCCTCATAGCAGTCTTATAATTTTATTCATCTACTTTATCCTCCCCAAGATTGACAATCTCTAGGTGCTAAACTGTCCTGTTCATACAACTCAGATGTGGCTTCTTACAGTGTAGAAATGTTTCTTAAAATGTACAAATCAGAAAATTAAAGTAACTATAAAAAACAATCAGTGATTTGTTTTTAGCTATAATAAAACACCACTTACAGAAACGGCACAGATCTTTGATTTCTCAAGGTAATAAGTTCTTTGTTTAGGCTAGGGGAAAGGCCCTGGGTCTGCCTTTGTCTTTTTCTCATAGATTTTTTGCTAAAAAAAGTAAAAAGGAGATAAAAGCAGCCAGAAAAAAAGATTCAGAAAACATTAATAATATAATTTAACATAATTTCCCACAATTTCCCTATCACTGTACTTTCAGTTTACATGCTGTTTTCCTTCCTATAAACTGTAAGTGATACCTGGATTAATATATTTACCTCTGCAAAACAGGGTTTCAGCTTTCTATTCTTCATATCTGAGTCCCTAAAATTCATTTCTACTGTGATCTGAACATGATGAATTCATAGCACAACTTCTGGCTCCAGAAAAACATTGTTTCTTTTGTCATCTGTGCCAGAATGATTCATGCCCTATATCTACTTCTTGATATAACAACACTAAGAATCAGGCACTCAACCCCTTGCTTCAGTTGTTGCAGGGGAAAATGTGTCCATTTCTGTTCTTGTCACCTGAAATGAGAGTCCTCACTTCAAGGGGTTTACTCTTGCCTTCCAAAGTTTCATGTGGGTATAGCTCCTAGTTGAAAATTATGCCAACATATCAAACCATAATTCTTAGGTCATTTGGTTAATGGAGGATATTTGAGTCTCCAGATTTTAGCATGAAGTAAAGATTGGTATAGTCGGTTAAAATTAAGTGATTTAATTTTAATATCTTCCCTAAAAGGCCAAGGTAGTGGAGTTATGATATAAAGAAGATTATCAATGTGTCTACTGACAGTAGAAGGTATAATATAGGTTATAGGAGCAAGGGAAGTCAAATGACAAGGAAAATATCTTGCTTTGAGATAGATTTAGAGAAGGGAGAGAGTAGAGAATAGTCCAATTTATCTAATTAGTCCAAATTTTCCACTAAAACACACACAGAGAGATACAAACACACACACACACACACACACACACACTTTGCTTTCATTTTCTTCTCTTCCATTTGTTTCTTCTTTCTTTGTCTTTCTTAGTCCTTTACACTGTTTTATTTTTTCTTTTTACTCATTCTTATTCTCTTTTCTTTATTCTTAGTACCCAGTTTCCGTAAATAATAAAAAAGTGAACTTGTTAGTCACTCAGTGATGTTCAACTCTTTGTGACCCCATGAAATGTAGCCCACCAGGCTCCTCTGTCCATAGGATTCTCCAAGAAAGAATACTGGAGTGGGTAGCCATTTCCTTCTCCAGGGGATCTCCCCAAACTCTCTAACCCAGGGAATGAACCCAGGTCTCCTGCATTGCAGGCAGACTCATTACCTTCTGGAACATATTAAATAATATTACATGTAGTATAACATAAATTTCAAAAGTTCTGTGATGAAGTTTCAAATTGAGTCATTAAATCTCATGCAAAACAGGATAAATCCTTTTTGAAAAGTTACTGAGTTGTACTAAAGCAATGCAGTTTTTGATCTTATAATTATCAATCTGTTTGTTTTTGATGTTTAATATTAACCTGAACTGTTTCAATAATAGTTGTCCATTGCCACTTGTGGAGCTCTGGCTTACTGGCTCTTATCTGGGAAGTTTCTAATATACATTCCCTCTCTAGCTATCTTTCTCTCTTTCCTTCCTGTCTTTCTTTCCTTTCTCTTTTCACTTTGGAAAAATTATGAATATTAGAAAAGGGAAAACAGTTATTTTAATATGCTAAAACACTTCTGATAAATTCACTCACTTGCTTAGGCTCTTCAATTAAGACAATCATCATAACTTTTAGTAAATGTTCTCTAGTGCTAAGTGAACGTGACTTATTCTGAACAATCAGGTATATGCCAAGCATTTCTTAGCTCCTAGAGCACTTAAAAATTTTAAACTTCGTGAAATAGATTAATTACAATTTTTAATTTAATAAGCACTCGAAAAAATACAAGACTGTCTACAGTTTAATATTTTGCCTTGCCACAGTCCATGGGGTCACAAAGAGTTAGACACAACTGAGTGACTGAACAGAACTGAACTGAACTTTGACCTAATGATATTGTCTTCTCTGGCAAATATCTTAGAGACATGTCATTTGGCAACATAAAGTTAGGTCTAGAAACTCCTTCATTTTTAAAATGTATTCTCCTTTCAAATTATTTTATTACTTTTTGTTCTCCGACACAATAGACTGAGTAATGACATGAAAAAAAAAAAAATGTATTGCTCCCTGAGGAACAACTCATCATGCATTAGACATTCATCAAGTGCTATTAAACATTTAAAAATGCAAAAATCCTAGCTAGTTACTGACAAAAGCTTTCATATAAAGAGTAGAATAGATATAATGAGTTGAAAAAAGAAATTCTCGAAGAAGAGAAAGAGTAACCTCTTTAGGAAAATGTAAAAGACTGAAAGCAGTGTAAGTACCTTACTTATTCTCCCAACCATGATGCTTTGAACAGTGTAGTGGTTAAAATAAATTCCAGATGAGTTGTATTGGAATACTGATATATTAAAATGTCATCTTCCAGACACTGAGAGTCTTATTAGAACAAACAGCCAATATGGGTGAAATATTGGTATTTCACTGAATATTCTTTAGCTATAATCTTAAATTATAAGTAATATCAGTAAATTTGAACAATGAAATGAGAGGCCAGAATGAAAAAATAAGGTGATAAAAGTAACTGGCTTAGCAGAGAAGGAACCTCAGTCCAGTTTGGTCGCTCAGTTGTTTCCGACTCTTTGCGACCCAGTGGACTGCAGCACGCCAGACTTCCCTGTCCATCACCAACTCGTGGACCCTGCTCAAACTCATGTCCAATGAGTCAGTGATGCCATCCATCCATCCATCTCAACTACGGTCATCCCCTTCTTCTCCTGCCTTCAATCTTTCCCAGCATCAGTATCTTTTCTAATGAGTCAGTTCTTCGCATCAGGTGGCCAAACTATTGGAGCTTCAGCCTCAGTATCAGTCCTTCCAGTGAATATTCAGGACTGATTTCCTTTAGGATTGACTCGGTTGATCTCCTTGCAGTCCAAGGGGCTCTCAAAAGTCTTCTCCAATACCACAGTTCAAAAACATCCATTATTCTGTGCTCACCCTTCTGTATGGTCCAACTCTCACATCCATACATGACTTCTGGAAAAACCAAACCTCTGACTATACAGACCTTTGTCAGGAAGTAAAGAGTCAGACACCACCGAGTGACTGAACTGAACTGAACTGAATATCTCTGCTTTTTGAGTACACTGTCTAGGTGTGTCATAGCTTTTCTTCCAAGGAGCAAGCATCTTTTAATTTCATGGCTGTAGTCACCATCTGCAGTGATTTTGGAGCCCAAGAAAATGAAATCTGTCACTGTTTCCATTGTTTCCCCATCTAATTGCCATGAAGTGATAGGACCAAATGCCATGATCTTAGTTTTTTAGAATGTTGTGTTTTAAGCCAGCATTTTCAGTCTCCTCTTTGCTTTCATCAAAGAAGGTCTTTAGGCCCTCTTTGCTTTCTGTCATAAGGGTGGTGTCATCTGCCTATTTTCAATTTTTTATATTTCTCCTGGCAATTTTGTTTCTAGCTTGTGCTTCATCCAGCCTGACATTTTGCATGACGTACTCTGCATACAAGTTAAATAAGTAGAGTGACAATAAACAGCATTGATGTACTCCTTTCCCAATTTTGAACAGTCTGTTGTCCCATTTCCTGTTCTGTTTCTTCTTGTCCTGAGTACCGGTTTCTCAGGAGGCAGGTATGGTGGTCTGGCATTGCCATCTCTTTAGGAATTTTCCATAGTTTGTTGTGATCTATACAGCCCACCCTAAAGGAAATCAGTCCTGAATATTCACTGGAAGGACTGATGCTGAAGCTGAAGCTCCAATACTTTGGTCACCTGATGCAAAGAACTGACTCATTGGAAAAGACCCTGATGCTGGGAAAGATTGAAGGCAGGAGGAGAAGGGGACAACAGAGAATGAGATGGTTGGATGGCATCACTGACTCGATGGACATGAGTTTGAGTAAACTCTGGGAGTTGGTGATGGACAGAGAAGCCTGGCATGCTGCAGTCCATGAGGTTACAAAGAGTTGGACACAACTGAGTGCCTGAACTGAACTGAACTGAACACAGTCAAAGGCTTTAGCATAGTCAGTGAAGCAGTTGATGTTTGTCTGGAATACAGATGGATGATAAACACATTTTAAAAATACTTAATATCACTTATTATTAGAGAAATGCAAATCAAAACTGCAATGAGGTATCACCTCACACTGGTCAGAATGGCCATCATCAAAAAATCTACAAACAATAAATGCTGGAGAGGATGTGGAGAAAAGGGAACCCTCTTGCACTGTTGGTGGGAATGTAAATTGATATAGCCACTATGGAGAACAGTATGGAGATTTCTTAAAAAAAAAAAAAAAAAACTTGGAATACAATTACAATATGACCCAGCAATCTCAGCTACTGAGCATATACCCTGAGGAAACCAGAATTGAAAAAGACATGTGTATCCCAATATTCACTGCAGCACTATTTACAATAGCCAGGACATGAAAGCAATCTAGATGTCATCAACAGATAAATGGATAAAGAAAGTTGTGGTACATATATACAATGGAATATTTCTCAGTCATAAAAAGGAAAACATTTGATCTAGTTATAGTAAGTTGGATGAACCTAGAGCTTGTTAACTGAGTAAACTAAGTCAGAAGGAGAAAGACAAATATTGTATATTAACACACACACACACACATATATACACACATATATGCAATATAAAAAATGGTATGATGAACCTATTTTCAGGGCAGGGATAGAGACTCAGACATAGAGAACAGACTTATGCATACAGAGGTGGCAGGAGAGGGTGAGATTTATTGAGACAGTATATACATTACCATATGTAAAATAAATAGCTTATTTTTAGTTTCTATATAACACAAGAGCTCTACCTGGTTCTCTGTGACAACCTAGAGAGGTGGGATGGGGTGGGAGGTTGGGGGGAGATTTAAGAGGAAAGGGACAAACATATATCTATGGCTGATTCATGTTGATGTATGGAAGAAATCGACACAACTTTGTAAAGCAATTATCCTCCAATTAAAAAAAATTAATCAAAAATTAATGTAGTAGCACTATTTATAACAGACAAGACACGTAAGAAACTTAAGTGTCCATGAATAGAGAAATGGATAAAGAAGAAGCAATATATATAATGGAATATTCTCAGCCATAGAAAAGAAATCTTGTCATTTGCAACAACATGGATTCACTTGCAGACTACAAAGCTAAGTGAAATTTCAGACAGAGAAAGACAAATGTTGTATGATATAAATGATATGTGGAGTCTGAAAACTAGTCAAGTAGTGAATATAGCAAAAAAAAAAAAAAAAAGCAGAGTCACAAATATAGAGAACAAATCAGTTGTTACCAGTGGAGAAGGTGGTAGAGAGACAATGTAAGCGTGAGGGAGTGGAAACTACAAACTATTTGGTGTAAGACAGGCTCAAGGATGTATTGTACAATGTGGGGAATATAACCAATATTTTTCAATAATTGCAAATGGAAAATTATCTTTAAAACATGTATACAATTTTTAAATTAAATTTAACTGGTAAAAAAACAAACAAAAGAAAGTGGTTGATAGAAAAAGAAATGAAGTTTGGGGGATTCTGTTATTTTGAGGACTATATTAATGTGAGATTAAATATTCTGTTTTGTTTTCTTCAGGTTAGTCTTTGAGATATCCCATGTCAAGCCTTTTTTCTTTTGGTGTTACGACATTTCACAATAATGTGCCTTACTTAAGGTTTATTTATGAATATATATCATGCAGGTGCTAAAAATTGCATAAGGAGTGATGGGGAAATTAACAAGACGGCGCCAGTCAGGCTCTCTCAGCTCATGCTGTCAGGCCTTCTCGGCACATGTTCTGTAAATAACGACTTTGCACGGTCATATAACAGCTGAGATCACGTATAGCACTTCACATGTGCATCATGCGGTGCTCACTTGGCCATGGGCTTCTTTTGTTTTGGAAGAATACATAAGCTTCACCTGAAAAGCCCTGGCGGCTGCTGCACCAGGGCTACACGGGGGCCACATCATGGCTATGTTACGTGAGGTTACATTACGGCTACATTATGGTTAAGTTACGGCTGCTGCTATAGCTGCTGCGTCAGCGAGGAGAGAGGCTGTGCTATTTCCGCCACGCCAACCGGGAAAGAATAAGCATGTCTTCAGTTCCTACAGCTCCTCCCAGTCTTCTTACAGCCTCCTAGCTCTAGCCTTGCCTACCCTGGGTTAAACAAGCAGTATGAACAGCAAGGCAACTGGCATAATGAGCAGGATCAGCAATAAGCAATAATTTTTTATATATATAATGATCATTTTAACACAAAATAAAATCGAAACCTTATTTTCTTTTGATTTCTTCTCTAAATGAAATAAAGAAATAAACAATTATACTGTTTCAGATACCTTGAAACAATGCTACTTAGGGTTTTATATATACATCTGTGTGTATGCTCATTTGTGTCAGACTGTTTGTGACCCCATGGACCGCCTCCCACCAGGTTCCTCCATCCATGGAATTCTCTAGGCAAGAATGCTGGAGTGGGTCGCCATGCCCTCCTCCAGGGTATCCTCCCAACCCTGGGATCGAACCTGTGTCTCCTGGATTGCAGGCAGATTTTTTATCAACTGAGCTACCAGGGAATATATGGAATATATGATCTTATATAAATATATCCTAAAGAGAAGTCCAGGTTTTGATAAAGAGTTAAGTTTAAATCCTACTTTATTTCTTGCTAACTTTGTAACATTTTCCAAATTACCCATCATTGACATTGTGATTTAGTTCTGCATATTTCAGATTATTTATCCTTATTTCAAAGTTGTTTTGATGGTTAAAGGTGACAGCACAGGGGAAAATGCTCAGCAAAATAAATGGAGTACAATGTGTTCACAAAGAACATAGCTTCACCTTTCACTTCACTTATGTGGCTGTTGATTTTTCATTTTTCTTAAGCCTGTAGACAATATTCTAGAATTGAAAAACAAGTAATACCTTCTTTAAAAAAGGGAGGAGTTTGAAAGACACAAACTTAAGAAATAAAGACTTTCTCAATGAAAAATGGACTTTAATGGTGGGTTATTAGCCCAAAGGGAAGATGTATTTATATTATTCATGGCTAAACAACAAGATATATTCATATCTTGTTGATATATTTATATCTTGTTCATATCATATGGTGACATATTTTATGACTACAGAAGTCTGTAGTCATTCTTAGTTCTAATGAGCTGAATTAAATGTCATGTTAAATGCCATCAGTACACTCCCCAACTTTCAGAACTATGAGCATTTCATATGTGAGCATCCAGAACTTATAATACACTTTGTAGTATGAGGAGGACTATTGTGTCTCCTCCCCAATACTATTTTTATAGTTTATAATTCTTCTGCCTGATTGATATCATCTTCATCTCCTTTTGATAAATCTCTTGATCCTTAGGAGTAAGAAAACTATTCATTTACTTACATTATACCTGTATGTATCAGATTAATTATCTGGTGTCCAGTCAACTTTATATAAACCCATGTTTTACAATTGATAAAATATTTTTATTATACTTTATAATTTTATTTTATTTTATTTTTTTGGTTTTTGCTCTGAAAATTTATTTTTTTTTACCATTTATTTTTATTAGTTGGAGGCTAATTACTTTACAATATTGTAGTGGTTTTTGCCATACATTGACATGAGTCAGCCATGGATTTACATGTGTTCCCCATCCCGATCCCCCCTCCCGCCTCCCTCCCCACCCGTCCCTCTGGGTCTTCCCATTGCACCAGCCCCAAGCACTTGTCATTGAAACCCTAATCTGGTCCCATTTTTCTCCCTACTCCATAGATCTTTAAACCCTAGGTCTGCTACTAGGGAAATTAGTTTGAGAAACAGTATAGTTGATCAATAATTTTCAATATACTGAGAAGCATAAGAATGACTTTTGTCTTAGGTTTTGTTATACATTGCTTGAGAGAAGTGTGAGCACATGATCAAGTGTGGTTCATTCTTATGGTGACATATTTTATGACTGGCATAGGAGATCAGTCAAATTACTTTGTACAAAGAACCTCTAGCGTGAGCCAAGGAATCAGGTCGTTTATGCTTGGAGGAAGACTTTAAGACATTTTGAGATTTTTATCTAGGCTCAGTGAGTGTGACTTTCTTGAGAAAAATAATGGCCCTTGTGGGTGAAAATGAAGAATTTACTCCATACTCTCTGCCTTTTCTCCAGACGCAGCAAGCTAGCCATATAGACTAGTTGCAATATTGCAATGCAAGTCTGACATTAACTACTCAGAGTTGTTATATACTTCACAAGTTAAGGGCACAGTACTAAACAAGACTGCCTTCATCCCAGACATCAGCTGCAAGTTAAAGGCCACCCACACACTTCTAACTAACTGGATAAATTCTGTGTTTCCACTACCCTGTCGGGTTTGATAATTCGCTAGAATAATTCACAGAACTAAAGAAATCATTCTAATTATTGCTATGGTTTTATTATAAAAGACTTGAATCAGACAAAAGATGAGACTCATAAGACAATGTCAAATAGAGTTCTGAATATAGAGTATGTGTTCTCTACCTGCAGAATCAGTACACATCATCCTCCTGGAGTGTTATGTGCTCACCAATCAGGAAGCTCACCTGAACCTTGGTATCCAAAGTTTTCATTGGGATTTCATTGTGTAGGCATGATTGATAGAATCATTGATTATGTAACCAAATTCAGTCTCCATCTCCCCTGCACTCCGTGGAGGTTGGGTTGATGTTACCTAGCTCAAAATATTATGCTTCTAATGTCATGGTTGGTTTTTCTGGCATGGCCAACACACAGCCTAAAGCTATCTAAAGCCCTATCATGAGTCACCTCTTTAGCTTAAACTCAGAAGGGACCCACTATAAGAAATATACTTCTACTACTAGCATAATTCCAATGGCTTAAATGCTTTGTCTAAGAAATCTGGGACAAAGACCAGACAAATCCTTTATTATACAATACTACCACTTAGTTGTAGCATGATGTAGCCATGGATAATAAAATCAGAGTTGAAAACAGCATGAGAAATACCAAACTAAAAAACAAATGGAATTCAGCTAAATGTAGGACATAATGGGATATGCATAGACTTCCAGGTCAGAAATGAATTTGAATTCTTGTCCTAATATTTACTGTGTGGTTTTGAAATTGTCACTTATTCTATATGATCCTTAGTTTTGTCATTCATTTAAAAAAGTTATTCTAGAAAATATACTATAAATCTATCAAGATACCTATTTACATTCATTGATGATTAATTTTATGTTTTAATTTGACTGGGTGATGGAGTGCCCTGATACTGGGATGTTTTTATCTTTTTCAGAATATTTTGTGAGGTAATTTTGGATGAGGTTAACAGTGAAACTGATGAGCTTTGAGTAAAATAGATTTCCCTCTTCAATGTGAGTAGGTCTTGTTCAATCAGTATATGACCTGAATAAAACAAGAGAGCATTCTTCAGAAGACTACCTTCAGACCTGATTTGCAACAATAGTTGCTCCTGGTTCTAAATAAGAAAACCTTCAAACTCAGACCAGAACTTTGGCTGTTCTGGTTCTCCAGAACTTCCTGCCAGAGTTTGGACTGCCTAAGTTGCATAATTACATGAACCAATTCATTTCTACACATAAACACACACACATCCTATCAGCCCTATTTCTCTGCAGAATCCTGATTAATATAAATACACCATTTTAAAATTGATTATGTATTTACAATCATTGTTTGACCAAAATCATACCATGTGATACTCACCTCTCAGCCACAGGTCATTAGATCTTTGATCCATGATTCAACATGCGACTGAAAAGTTGGCTGCTTATATGTATGCCAACATTACATTCTATCATCTGGCATTGCAGTGAAAATTTGGGAAAATTAGATCATCCACTTATTACTAGAATGTTTGGCAAATAGCTTAGATTTTGTGAAGAGATAAATCATCAAGTGATCTGATTGGATAAAAGAAGATTCAATGGCTTCATACACAGAATTAGTGATTTTTTTTAAAAAAGCAGTAATTCTGGCATTGTTGTTGTTCAGTCACTTAATCATGTCCAACTATTTGTAACTCCATGGACTGCAACACACAAGGCTTCCCTATCCTTCACCATCTCCTGGAGCTTGTTCAAACTCATGGCCATTGAGTCAGTGATGTCATCCAGCCATCTCATCCTCCCTCATCCCCTTCTCCCCCTGCTTTCTATTTTTGGCAGCATCAGGGTCTTTTCCAATGAGTCAGCTCTTTGTATCAGGTGGCCAAAGTACTGGAACTTCAGCATCAGTCCTTCCAATGAATATTCAGGACTGATTTCCTTTAGGATTGATTGGTTTGATCTCCTTGCAGTCCAAGGGATAGGGAATACCAGATTTGAATTCAAACATTCTAATTTCAAAGATCAAGTCAATAGAAGATTAGCATTCCCCTTCAACTCTGACATGTAAAAAGCTTGAAAGTGATCAGGCCCATTCTGTCTGGATAACCAGATACTTACATCAAAACAAGGAAGAAAATCAGAAAAGGTATAAATAGTTAATTTTTAAAAATTGATCTAGAAGTAACAAAATAATAGTACTAATAATGGTTGTGTGATTATATTAGGTGGATATGTAAATGAATGACCACAATATTTCAAGGTAGGAAAGAATTGGGACTAGTTTATTATAATACACCAGCACTACACATCAAGTGAAATAGTATTATTTGAAGGTAGATTTACATTAGTTAATATGTTTATTTCAAACTATGGGAAAACCTTAACTTAAAAGATGCATAATTTATATACTAAGAGATAAAACAAGATCATATGCAATGCTCAATTAAACCAAAGATGGCAAAAAAAAAAAAAAAAGAAGAAGCTGCCTCTGGAAATAAAAACAGAAAACAATTGTAAATATGATTGATATTAATCTAAATACTTCAAAAGTGAATTTGTATATGATGTGTCTAAATATAGAAATAAAAAGAAAGAGATTCTGAAAGTAGGTAAACAAGCTGGACTCAGTAATATGTTATCTATGAGAATTCTATTTTGAATATAAAGAAATGTGTATGTTAAAAGTAAAGAGATAGAGAAAGATACAAAAACACCATCAAAAGGAAGGTAGAGTATCAGAAAAACCAGACTTCAGAAGAAGAAAAATTATCAGAGATAAAAAGAGATGCAGCATAATTATAAAGAGGTTAATACTCCAAGAGATGTAACAGGCTGAAAGGTATATGCATCTAACAACAGAGTATCAAATACATAGGGCAAAAACTGATAGAAGTAAAAACAGAAACAAATAGATCCATTTCAGTACTCAACCTTTCAGTAACTGATAACAAGGCAGAAAATCAGTCAGGATACAGCTGATTTGACTTGCATTATTAATCAACTTGAACTAAATGAAGTTTATAGACTTCTCCATACAACGATAGCAGAAAAAATATTTTCCTCAAGGATATATGGGATGTTCACAAAGATAGACCACGTTTTGAACTACAAAATGCTTGCTAACAACTTTAAAACTATATAAATTGTTCAAGTATATTCTTTATCACAATGGAATAAAATTAGAGCTGAATAACATAAATATAAATGAAAAGTCTCTCAGATAATTGGAAATTTAAATACAGACTTCTAAAAAACTCAGACCAATAAAAAGTATCAAACATTTTTAGAAAATGTTTTGAAAGAAAAAAATACAACTTATCAAAATCTGTGGAATGCAGTGAAACTTGTCCTTTGGGGAAAAAATAAAGCATTAAATTAGTACAATACAAAAATGTCAAATCAATAACAAAGTTCCACCTTAGAAAATTAGAGAAAGAAGATCAAATTAAAGCAAGCACAAAAGAAAGCAAGCACACACACACAAAAAAATTGAGTAGAAATGTATAAATGAAACGGGAAATGGCAGAGAAAATCAATAAACCAGAAATCGGTTCTTTATAAAGATTAATGAAATTGATAAGACCCAAGCCAAACTAATAAAGAAAAATATGAAAACCTGAATAGCCCAATATTAATTAAGGAAACCGAATCAATAATTAACACCCTTCCAAATATAATCCTAAAGTCTAGATGGTTTTAATGCTAAATTCTATTAAACATTTAAGAAACAAATTATACCAGTTCCCCAAAATCTCCTTCAGAAAATAGAAACAGGAAACATATCTCAACTCATTCCATGAGACCATCGTTATCATAAGACACACGTCAGAAAAACACATTACAAGAAAGAAAGGGTAATGATAACCATCTCTTATGAATGTATCTGTAAATATCTTGAACAAGCATCCTTAAAAAATTGATATGCCAAAATTTATAAAAACTATAATATACCTTGACCAAGTAGGATTTAGAAAATGCAGAGGAACCAGAGATCAAATTGCCAACATCCTTTGGACCATAGATAAATAAAGAGAATTCCAGAAAATCATATACTTCTGTTTCATGACTATGCTAAAGCCTTTGACAGTGTGGATCACAACAAACTGTGAAAAATTCTTAAAGAGATGGGAATGCCAGACTGCCACCTGAGAAATCTATATGCAGGTCAAAAAGCAACAGTTAGAATTGAACATGGAACAATGGACTGGTTCAAAATCAGAAAAGGAGTACATCAAGGCTGTATATTGTCATCCTGCTTATTTAACTTATATGCAGAGTACATCATGCAAAATGCTAGGCTGGATGAAGCACAAGCTGGAATCAAGATTGCCAGGAGAAATATCAATAACCTCAGATATGCAGATGACACCACCCTTATGGCAAAAAGTGAAGAGGAACTGAAGAGCCTCTTGATGAAAGTGAAAGAGGAGAGTGAAAAAGTTGGCTTAAAATGTAACATTCAGAAAACTAAGATCATGACATCTGGTCCCATCACTTCATGGCAAATGGATGGGGAAACAGTGACAGACTTTATTTTGTTTGACTCCAAAACCACTGCAGATGGTGACCACAGCCATGAAATTAAAATTTGCTTGCTCCTAGGAAGAAAAGCTATGACAAACCTAGACAGCATATTAAAAAGCAGAGACATTACTTTGCTGACAAAGGTCCATCTAGTCAAAGCTATGGTTTTTCCAATAGTCATGTATGGATGTGAGAGTTGGACCATAAAGAAGGCTGAGTGCTGAAGAATTGATGCTTTTGAACTGTGGTGTTGGAGAAGACTCTTGAGAGTCCCTTGGACTGCAAGGAGATCAACCCAGTCAATCCTAAAGGAAATCAACCCTGACTATTCATTGGAAGGACTGATGATGAAGCTGAAGGTCCAAATCTTTGGGCACCTCATGCAAAGAGTTGACTCGTTAGAGAAGACCCTGATGCTGGGAAAGATTGAAGGCAGGAGAAGAAGGGGATGGCGGGGAATGAGATGGTTGGATGGCATCACTGGCTCAATGGACATGAGTTTGAACAGGCTCCAGGAAGTGATGATGGACAGGGAAGCCTGCAGCCACACGGTTGTAAAGGGTGGGACACAACTGAGCGACTGAACTGAACTGAGCTGAAGTAGGATTTAGGAAAGTTATTCAAGGCGGGTTTAGCATTCAATACAACCAAACATACAAAAAGTCTAATGAAGAGAAACATTTGAGCATATCAGTTGAAACAGACAAATCATTTTACATAATTGAATACAGACATACCTTGGAGATATTGCAGGGTTCAGTCCCAGATATCAGAATAAATCAGATACTACAATAATGAGCTACATCGTTAGTAGCTCAGTGTTGTCTGACTCTGCGACCCCATGGACTGTAGCCTGCCAAGCTTCTCTGTCCATGGAATTTTCCAGGCAGGAATACTGGAGTGGATTGCCATTTCCTTCTCCAAGGGGTCTTCCCCACCCAGGAATCTAACCCTAGTCTTTCTCATTGCAGGCAGATTTTTTTACCACCTGAGACACCAGGGAAGCCCTATGAGTCACATTTCCAGTGCATAAAAAATTGCATTTACACCATACTATAGTGTATTAAGTGTACAACAGGACTTTTATCTAAAAATAAAAGAACAATGTACATACCTAATTTAAAAATATCTTATTGCTAAAAGATGTTAACCATCATCTTATCCTTGAGTGAATCATAACAGTTACTTCAAAGATCACTAATCACGGATCTTCAAAACAAACATTACAATAGTAAACAAGTTTAAAACATTATGAGAATGAACAAAATGTGACACAGAGATGCAAAGTGAGCAAATGCTGTTGGAGAAATGGTGCCTATAGATTTGTTCAGTGAAGGATTGCAGCAAATCTTCAATGTGTTAAATATATATATATATACACACACACACACACACACACGGGAAGAGAAATAAAGTGAAGCACACTAAAACTAAATAGTGTACTAATTTACTTGTAAAAGTTCTCAGTATAATGAGAATTGAGAGTAATTTTCTCATTTTGATGAAGAATGTCATTTGTAGGGAATAGGCTATGCAACAGGCCTGTGCTATAATTAACAGGGCTTCTTTGAAAAATAAGAATGACTTTCTCATCACCCCCAGGTGAAGGGCTGGGAGCAGTAAAAAGTACATCGTGGAAAGACATCTTGAAAACAAGATGTTGAAGTACTGATGTGACTGATGGAAAACCATTAGTGACTGTTCCGTAACCAGAGCCTTGAGGGAGTTGCTGAGAAAGGGCATCACTAGCTGAAGGGCTAAACAAAGTCATGAAAGGCCTGAAGGTTTGACATTGAGGACTGTGCATTGTATATCTTTATCCCCGATCTGAGATTGTAAAGAACAGATATCTCTAGAGCACGAATAAGGAAGTAGAAGTTAACAATAAAAGGCATGCAAGGATTAGGATCTGGGCTTTTGCCTGTGAATGGCATCAGCCCCCTGATTCCCACCTTCTTTCTGAGTCTTGTTTTTCCTTATTCTTCTGCGGCACCACTCCCTTGGGTCGGTTTGTTGTTGGGCTGGTCCCAACAGTCAGCCAAAAGTTTTCACTTGACATTAAACTTAATGGTAAAAGACTGAATGCTTTCCCCCTAACAAGACATGGATGTCCAAATCCCAGCTTTGTATTGGAAGTCCTAACTAGTGAAACAAGAAATATATATATGTATATACATGCATATCCTAATGGAAATTAACCCTGAATTCACTGGAAGGACTGATGATGAAACTGAAGCTCCAGTATTTTGGCCACCTGATGCAAAGAGCTGACTCACTGGAAAAGACCCTGCTGTTGGGAAAGATAGAAGGCAAAAAGCTGAAGGGAGCAGTAGAGGATGAGATGAATCTCAAAACTTTCCCAGTCTCTACCTATGATCCAGGTCCAGAGCTTCTTCAGTATCTTTAGGTATTTGTTTTACAGCATTCCCAACTCTGGTACCAATTTTCTTAGTATGTTCAGGTTGCTATACAAATTACCTCAGCCTGGAGAGCTTATGAACAACAGAAATTTGTTTCTTAGTTCTGTAAGCTGAGAGTTCAATAGATTCAGTGTCTAGTGGGAGCCTTCTTCCTTACTGAAGGTCATTCTCACTGCAACCTCACATAGTAGAAGGGGAAAGGAACTTTCGTGGGCTTTTATTCTATGGACCCCAGTACAATCAAGAGTCTTCCACTCTCAAGACCTAATGATCTCCCAAAGGCCCCACCTCTTTATGCAATCATCTTAGAGGTTAAGATTTCAACATACTAATTTAGGGGCACACACACACTTACAAGGGCTCCCCAGTGGCTCAAATGGTAAAGAATCTGCCTGCAATTCAGGATACCCAGGTTCAGTCCCTGGGCTGGGAAGATCCCTGGAGAAGGCCATGGCAACCAACTCCAGTATTCTTGCCTGGAGAATCCCATGGACAGAAGAGCCTGGCAGGCTATATTTCATAGGATCACACAGAGTCAGATACATTGAAGTGATTTAGCACATACTCACACACTTAGAAATAGTATGACAGTAATTAAAACTGACTTATCAAGTCATGAAAAGATGCAGACAAATATTAAATTTTATTAAGCCTTAATTTTTACTGAGCCAAAAAGAGCTAGTCTGAAAAAGCTAAATATTAATATATCACTTAAATAACATTCTGAAAATGATAAAACTATAAAAACAATAAAAAGACCAGTTGTTGCCAGTGGTTGGGGGGGGGGTGGTTGAATTGGTAAGAAATATAGAATTTTTACATTAGTGAAGCTAAATGTATAATATTGTAATAGTGAATACAAGGTAGAATGAACAAACCCAATTCATAGAACTTTATAGCACTAAAGGTAAACCTCAATGTTTGAAAAATTTGAAAATCTTCTTTAGGAGGTTGGAGAATCCCAGAATAGGATGCTGTGGGTTACAAAGTAATTTAAATGTATTAAAAATGTATGAAAAACCTCACAGAATGGGCTCAGAGAATAAGCTTCTTACCTAAATACCTCTGGAAATGAATTGAGTCTATTAAAGTAGGCTAAAAAGAAAATATACATAAGCATGTACTTAGCTCATACAGTTTCTTTTCACAGAGATAATGAACAATTCTGTTACTGCTATACATGTATGTGGGAATGGAACTATGAGGTAAATGGATGGTGGATGCTGGGATCCAGAAACCTCACTGTTGGGTTAGGAATTTACAGATAAGCATAAGGAAAAAGCTAAAATGTCTCATGTGATAACAGCTTAGAACTGTAGGCACCAGAGTGGACTCATGTCTAACTCCATATGGTGAGTCCCTCTTTACCAGTGCTTTCTGCGGATTCAGGTAACTGGTATCATCCAGAGTCTGAAAATATTAAATGGGATGTTCCAGAAATAACTTAGTTTAAATTGTGCACAGTTCTGAGCAGCGTGATTGAACTGTTTCCTTGTCTTGCCCTGTGCCACCCAGGATATGAGTCATCCCCTGGTCCAGCTTGTCCTGTCTGCTAGTCACTCAGTTGTCCGGTCAACTGTTGCAGCATCACAGTGCTTCTGTTCAAGTAACTCTTATTTTACTTAATAATGGCCCCAAAGTGAGAGAGTAGTAATGCTGGCAATTCTAATATTCCAAAGAGAAGCGCTAAAGGGCTGACTGTAAGTGAAAAGGTGAAAGTTCTCAACTTTATAAGGAAAGAAAAAATCATTTGCTGAGATTGCTAAGATATATGGTAATAACAGTGTTTTTTGTCTTTGAAATTGTGAAGAAGGCAAAAGAAATTGCTGCTAGAAATGCTGCCACTTCTCAAACTGCAAAAATTATAGCCACAGGGCATGGGGAGTACTTGGCAAAGACAGAAAAGACCTAAAATTTGTAGAATAAGATATTTTAAGAGAACGAGAAACCATATTTGCATAACTTTTATTACAGTATGTGCTATAATTTCTCTATTTTATTATTGTTGTTATTAATCTCTCACTGTGCCTAATTTATAAATTAAACTATCATAGTTATGGATGCAAATACAAAAGCATGATCTGTGTACAGGGTTTGGTATTCATGGTTTCAGGCATCCACTGAGGGTCTTATATTCTCCACAGATAAGGGGGACTACTATATAGTACAGATGAGTAGATAGAAAAATAGCTAACAGATATGTGCACATATATTAGCTATTATACAAACATATATCTCTTTGTTGCATTTGCTGAGATGACTAGATGTAACACCTTGGCAGCACTGATTACAGCTAACATCCTAACTGTTGATTCTAATAGTATTTTCAATAAAAGAAACCAGTGGTTCTCAGATAAATGGCTTATTCAAATATGGGTCTGAGAAATCTACATGCAGATCAAGAGGCAACAGTTAAAACATGGGACATGGGACAATGGTTCCAAATTGGGAAAGGAGTACATCAAGGCTGTATGTTATCACCCTGTTTATTTAACTTATATTCAGAGTACATCATGAGAAACGCTGGGCTGGAGGAGGCACAAGCTGGAATCAAGATTACCAGGAGAAGTATCAATAACCTCAGATATGCAGATGACACCACTCTTACAGCAGAAAGTGAAGAACTAAAGAGCCTCTTGATGAAAATGAAAGAGGAAGAGTAAAAAAGCTGGCTTAAAACTCAACATTCAGAAAACTAAGATCATGGCATCTGGTCCCATCACTTCATGGCAAATATATGGGGAAACAATGGAAACAGTGACAGACTTTATTTTCTTGGGCTCCAAAATCACTGCAGATGGTGATTGCAGCCATGAAATTAAAAGATGCTTGCTCCTTGAAAGAAAAGCTATGACCAACCCAGACAGCATATTAAAAAGCAGAGACATTACTTTGTCGACAAAAGTCCATCTAGTCAAAGCTATGGTTTTTCCAATGGTCATGTATGGATGTGAGAGTTGGACCATAAAGAAGGCTGAGTGCTGAAGAACTGATGCTTTTGAACTGTGGTGTTGGAGAAGATTCTTGAGAGTCCCTTGGACTGCAAGGAGATCCAACCAGTCAATCCTAAAGGAAATCAGTCCTGAATATTCATTGAAAGGACTGATGCTGAAGCTGAAGCTCCAATTCTTTGACCACCTGATGGGAAGAACCAGCTCATTGGAAAAGACCCTGATGCTGGGAAAGATTGAAGACAGGAGGAGAAAGGGACAACAGTGGATGAGATGGTTGGATGGCATCACTGACTTGATGGACATGAGTTTGAGCAAGCTCTGGGAGCTAGTGATGGACAGGAAAACCTGGCATGCTGCAGTCCATGAGGTCTCAAGGAGTCTGACACAACTGTGCTACTGAACTGAACTGAGTATGGGTCAGGGAATATATAATATGATCATGGAACATATTATATTGCCAGAAAGTAAGAGTGTCACCCACACACATGCACACATACATACTATGATTGAAAATTGTCAAAGGGACAAGCAAATTAACAGAAAGCTTTGGATAGCTAAAGTTGGAAAGTTTGAACACAAAGAGAAATCAGTAGTATTATTTTTAAAAAATAAACTAAAAAAGATAAATGTCATGTCATTATCTCTTTAAATAAATGTCTGAATAAATGGGAAGAATATACAAATCTGTCATGCATAAAAATCCCAAACAGTTTATGGAGATAATCCATCCTTAAAAAGATGGAGCATAACACCACACTCTTCATGAACTGTGTACAGTGACTTCCTTCTAAAGAGCATAGTCGGGGCTTCCCTGGTGGCTCAGATGGTAGAGAAATAGCCTGTGATGTGAGAGACCTGGGTACTATGCCTGTACAGGAAGATCTCCTAGAGATGGGAATGGCTACCCACCCCAGTATTTTTGCCTGGAGAATTCCATGGACAGAGGAGCCCGGTGGTCTACAGTCCATGGGGTTGCAAGGAGTCGGACAGGACTGAGTGACTAACACTTTCACTTTCACTTTGGGGTTTCACTGGTGGCTCAGACAGTAAAGAATCTGCGTGCAATGCAGGATACCTGGGTTCAATTCTTGGACTGGGAAGATCCTCTGGAGAAGGGAATGAATAGAAGAAATAAAAAAGTTACATTTGTCAGCTTTATCGAGATATACTTGACATGTAACGTTGTGCAAATTTAAGGTTTACAATCTGTTGATTTGATATTTTTATACTTTGCAAAATAATGACCTTCACAGCATTAGCCAATGCCTCCATCTTGTCACATAATTATCAGTACTTCATTGTGGTGAGAAAGTTTAAAATCTATTTTCTTAATAATGCTCAAATATGTAATACAGTATTATTAACTTAATCACCATGTTGTTCTTTAGATTTCCAAAACTTTTTCTTCTTATAATTGGAAGTTTGCAACCCTTTGACCAATATCTCCACATTTGGTCCACTTGTCAGTCCAAATACTCACCATTCTATGAGGCTAGATTTTTAAGGTTCCATATCATACAGTATTTTTTCTCTCTCTGTTTCATTAGACAGTGTAGTGTCCATGAGGTCCATCTATATTGTCAGAAATGGCAACACTTTTTTCCTTCTCATGGTTACATAAAATCCCAGCATACACAGTCAACCTTCCATATCCATGGGTTCTATATCCTTGGAATCAATTAACTACAGATCAAAATATTCAGAAAAAAATTTCAGAAAGTCCCAAAACACAAAACCTGAATTTGCTACTTTACTGGTAACTATTTACACAGAATGTATATTGCTTTAAGTAGAGATGATTTAAAGTGTATATAAAGGATCTTACTGTGATTTATGTCGGAGAGTGCTTTGCCTACGTTCTCCTCTAGGAGTTTTATAGTTTCTGGTCTTATATTTAGATCTTTAATCCATTTTGAGTTTATTTTTGTGTATGGTGTTAGAAAGTGTTCTAGTTTCATTCTTTTACAAGTGGTTGACCAGTTTTCCCAGCATCACTTGTTAGAGGCTGTCTTTTTCCATTGTATATTCTTGCCTCTTTTGTCAAAGATAAGGTGTCCATAGATGCATGGATTTATCTCTGGGCTTTCTATTTTGTTCCATTGATCTATATTTCTGTCTTTGTGCCAGTACCATACTGTCTTGATGACTGTGGCTTTGTAGTAGAGTCTGAAGTCAGGCAGGTTGATTCCTCCAGTTCCATTCTTCCTTTCTCAAGATTGCTTTGGCTATTCGAGGTTTTTCCAGAAAGATAAACACCAATACAGTATACTAACACATATATGCAATTTAGAAAGATGGTAATGATAACCCTATATGCAAGACAGAAAAAGAGACAAAGATGTAGAGAACAAACTTTTGGACTCTATGGGAGAAGGTGATGGTGAGATGATCTGAGAGAATAGCATTGAAACATATATATTATCAAGTGTGAACAGACCACCAGCCCAGGTTGGATGCATGAGACAAGTGCTTGGGCCTGGTGCACTGGGAAGACCCAGAGGGATGGGGTGGGGAGGGAGGTGGGAGGGGGGTTCAGGATGGGGAACACATGTAAATCCATGGCTGATTTATGTCAATGTATGGCAAAAACCACTACAATATTGTAAAGTAATTAGCCTCCAACTAATAAAAATAAATGGAAAAAAAAAGAGGATATGCATAGATTATATGCAAATACTATACTATTTTCTATAAGGGAGGCGAGCCTCTAGATGTTGATATCTATCCATGAAAGATCATCAAATGAATCCCTTGAAGATCCAAGGGATGGTTGTGTGCGAATGTGTGTGTAAAATCTCAACTTTTCTTCATCCATTCATTCAATGATGCACACTTCACTTGTTTCCATATCTTGGATATGTGAATAATGCTACAGTGAACAAAAGAGTGCAGAAATCCCTTGGAGATCTTGTTTTCTTTGCTTTGGATATATATCTAGAAATGGCATTGGTGAATCATGTGGTAGTCCTGTTTTCTTTTTATTTTTTGAAGAACCTCCATAATGTTTTCCATAAGTAGTTGTGCCAATTGAGATTACCACCAATAGTGCAGAGGGTTCTCTTTCTTCCATATACTTGCCTACACTTGTTATCTCTTGTCATTTTGATGATATTCATTCTAGCAGGTGCGAGGTAATATGTCTTTGTGATTGTGATTTGCATTTCCCCTGATATTTAGTGATGTCAAGCGCATTTCTTGTCCCCACTGACCTGTTGAACATTTGTATGTCTGCTTTGAGAACATATCTATTCAGTTCCACTAACATTTTTTGCTATTTTGTTGTATGAGTTTCTATATATCTTGGATATCAGCTCCTTATTCAGATCTATGATTTTCAAATATTTTCTTCAGTTTCATAGATTGTCTTTTTATTTTTTTGTCTGTCTCTTTTGCTATGAAAAAAAGCTTTTAAATTTTTTGTAGTATACAATAAAATATTTATTTATTTATTTATTGCTTTACAATCTTGTGTTCATTTCTGCTGTATCAAAAAGTGAATCAGCAATATGTATACATACATCCCCTCCACCTTGAGGCTCCATCTTGAGCCTCCCTCCCACACCTGCACACCACCATCTAGGTTATTACAGAGCACTGCGCTGGGCTCCCTGTGCTATACAACCGCTTCCCACTAGCTATCTACTTTACACAGGGTAGCATGCATTTGTCAAAGCTACTCCTCCAGTTCACCCCACCATTCTTTCCCCCTCCACCATGTCCACAAATCTATTCTCTATATCTGAATCTCTATTCCTGTCCTTCAAATAGGCTCATCAGTACCATTTTTCCAGATTCCATATATATGCATTTTGTGTGTGCATGCTAAGTCACTTCAGTTGTTTCTGACTCTGTGTGACCCTATGAACAGTAGCCCACCAGGCTCCTCTGTCCATGGGATTCTCCAAGCAAGAATACTGGAGTGGGTTGCCATGCCCTCCTCCAGGGTGTCTTCCCGATCGAACCCATGTCTCTTATGTCTCCTGCATTGGTAGGCAGGTTCTTTACCACTAGCACCACCTAGGGAGCACATATATGCATTAATACATGATAGTTGTTTCCTCTTTCTGACTTACTTTACTAGTATGAAAGAATCTAGGTTCAGTCACATTACTACAAATAACCCAATTTCATTACTTTTTATGACTAACATTCTACTGTATATATGTACTCCATCTTTGTCCATTCATCTGTTGTCAGACATTTAGGTTGCTTCCATGTCCTCGATGATATTGCAAATAGGGCTGCAATGAAAATTGGGTGCATGTGTCTTTTTGAATTACAGTTTTCTCGGGACATATGCCCAGTAGTGGGATTGCTGCATCATATGGTAGTTCTATTTTTGGTTTTATTAAGGACCTTCCATACTAATATCCATAGTGGCTGTATCAATTTACATTCCCACAGGTGGTGAAAAAGATTCCTTTTTCTCCACAACTTTTCCAGCATCTGTTTTCTGTAGCTGCTTTGATGATGGCCATTACGTGTGGGGTGAGGTGATACCTCATTGCATCTTTGACCGGCACTTCTCTTTTCATGTGTCTCTTTGCTGTCTGTATCTTCTTTGGAGAAATGTCTATCTAGGTCTTCCATCCATTATTTTATTGAGTTGTGTGTCTTTCTGACATTGATCTCTATGAGCTGCTTCCATATTTTGAAGATTAATCCCTTGTCAGCTGCTTTCTTTGCAAACATTTTCTCCCATTCTGAAGGTTGTCTTGTACTCTCATTTATGTTTCTTTGGCTGTGCAAAGGTTATTAAGTTTAATTAGGTCTCATTTGTTTATTTCTGTTTGTTTGTTTTTATTACTCCCAGGAGGTGGGTCAAAAAAGATCTTGCAGTGATTTGTGTCAAAGTGTATTCTTCCTATATTTTCCTCTAAGAGTTTCATAGTGTCTGATTTTACATTTAGGTCATTAATTCATTTTGAGTATCTTTGTACATAGTGTTAAGGCGTTTCCTAATTTCATTCTTTTGCATGCAGCTTTTGAATTTTCTCAGCATCACTTATTGATAAGATTGTCTTTTCTCTATCCTTGCCTCCTTTGTCATAGGTTAGGGGACCATAGGTGTGTGGGTGTATCTCTGGGCTTTCTATCTTGTTCCATTGATCTGTATTTCTGTTTTTGTGCTAGAACCATAGTGCTTTGATATCTGTAGATTTGTAATATAATCTGAAGTCAGGGAGCCTGATTTCTCCAGCTCCATTCTTCTTTCTCATGAAAGCTTTGGCTATTTGGAGTATTTTATGTTTCCATACAAATTGTAAACATTTTTTTCTATAATTCTATGAAAAATGCCATAATCAATTTGATAGGGATTACATTGACTCTGTAGATTGCTTTGGGTAATATAGTCATTTTCACAATATTGATTCTTTCAGTCCAAGAACATGGTATATATCTCTGTTTGTGTCATTTTTAATTTCTTTCATCAGTATCTTATAGCTTTCTGAGTACAGTTCTTTTATCTCCTTAGGTAAGCTTATTACTATTTTTATTATTTTTGCAGCAATGATAAATGATATCATTTCATTGAAAAAGGAGAGATTATAACTGACACCACATAAATACAAATGATCATAAGACATTACTATAAGTGACTATATGCTAATCAGTGGACAACCTGGTGAAATGGGCAAATTCTTAGAAAGTTACAACTTTCTATAACTGAACCAAGAAGAATTAGAAAATGTAAACTGATCAGTCACAAGTAATGAAATTGAAACTGCAATTAAAAATCTTCCAACAAACAAGTTCAGGACCAAATGGCTTCATGTGTGAATCCAATCAAGCATTTAGAGAAGAACTAGAGTGTTAGTTCTTCTCTAACACTCATCCACTCATCCTTCTCAAAGTCTTCCAAGAAATTTCAAAGGAAAGAACACTCTCAATCTCATCCTGTGAGGCCACCATCACCTTTTTATCAAAACTATGATATCTCACACACAAAAGGAAAATTATGGACCATTATCACTGAAGAATAGCAATGCAGAAATCCTCAACAAAACAAACAGAATCCAACAGCACATAAAAATGATCATACACCATGATCGAGTGGGATTTATTCCAAGAGTGAGAGGATTCTTCAATATATACAAAGCAATCAATGTGATATACCATATTAACAAATTGAAGAATAAAAACCATATGATCATCTCAATAGATGCAGAAAAAGTTTTTGACAAAATTTAACACCCATTTATGATAAAAAACTCTCCAGAAAGTGGGCACAGAGGGAACCTACCTCAAAATAGTAAAGGACATATATGATAAACCCACTGCAAACATCAGTCTCAATGGAAAGATCCTAAGAATGAAAACCTGAAAGATTCTAAGATCCTGAAAGTGTCTAAGAACAATAGCAAGGATGTCTACACTCACCACTATTATTCAATACTTTTAGAAGTACTAGCCATGACAATTTAAAAAGTAAATCAAAGGAATCCAAACTGGAAAAGAAGAAGTAAAACTGTCGCTATTTGCAGATGGCATGAAACTACACATAGAAAATCCTAACAATGCCACCAGATAACTACTAGAACTAATCAATGAATTCATTAAAGTTTTAAAATTAATTCAAGCAAATCTTGCATTTCTATACACTAATAATGAAAGATCAGAAAGAGGGGCCATTTTTAAATGAGTGATATGGATCCTTGAATATACAGCTTTCAGCTTGCCTGCACATGGATTACTTAAAGTAACTGTTTCCATCTTTGCTGTGAAGTATCTTTTGCTTGATATCCTTGCCAGTAAACAAAGTCTCTAAGTTGCAGTCCATGATCTTTAAGGGTTTCATCTCCTGGAAACTTGCTGTAAAAGGAGTTAGTTACTTTTTTCTTTATTTTTAAATTTTTAAAAAAGACCCTGATAATAATCTATTTCTTTTGAATCATTATGGATGAAAGTTTCCAAAAATATTGTTTCCCCCTTAAAACCACTTTCTCAGGTTCCCAATGAGCTAAAGAGTATATGCGTTAGAAGAAGAGTTATTGTGATCTAACAGACAATATAGGCACTTCTCTTTTCTTTTTCAATCAGCTCTAAGTCATATTTGTGTGGTGAGGTCAAAATTCCTTTTTTTATTACCATATTTTTTTCTCTTTTTGGTGTGATTTCTTGAGCATGTACAAGGAAATATTTTCCTGGGCCAGCAGGGTTAATAGGGAACATTGGACATTCTTGAGGCTGGGTAGGACGAGAATCTAAAGCTGCTTGTTTGCAACATAACCAAACTGATTTCCTGTAGTGTTTATAGTGTCAGGATTGGAATGCCTTGGTGTTTCAATAATTGCTAACTGTTTTGACAGTTGTATAACAATTAACAACTCTGCAATCTGTTTTCCATTGGGTTAAAATCTTCACTGTTTTTTGCAACATTTCGAAGTTGTGTGCCACTCAAGAAATATGTTACCTCCTCTTTTGCTAGTTGACAAGATTGTGTTGAGGCAATTAATTTGGCTTGTTGTGCAGACTTTGTTTCTGATAAACAAAAGATTTCAATAATGTTCGCTGTATGAATCATTGCATAGCCAGTTTGATAATGTTCCCATCCCTCATGTAGGACCCATCTGTAAATTAAAATAGATGAAGCATTATCAACAAGAACTTCTTGTAAATCATTCATGAGAACAAGATGATAACTGTTAAAATGCATTCATGGTTGTTTGCTTCCTGTCACTGGAAGCAAAGTTGCAGGGTTAAGTTTATTACATTGAATCAATGTCATGTTAAGTGCAGAAAGCAACAACATTCATAGAATTTAGCCAGCTTGCAGAATAGTTCTGAGTTTGGTGAGGGTTTTGATGAGACTAAAGTGAGTTTGGGGCATAAGTAGTTAAATAACACTGCATTATTACTATTCCTTTAGTAGACTCACAAAAGAGATCCACTGCTGAAATATCCCACATACAAAATGGAAGTCCTTTTGCTACTGCAACTAGGTTTGCAGCATAAAAGCAAGTCATTTACAGGCATTTTTTATAAAAAAAAGACAATATCTGTAAAATAAAAAAGCAAAAGACAAACTCATGAGAAAAGACCTGATGACAATGCAGCTGTCAAGTAAATTTTGTTATTTCTGTGACATGCAAAATTTTAAGATAACTAGAATTACAACTGAAAACCGACCAGACTATTTCAAACTTTAAGAACTTGATATAATGTCTAGACTATTATATTAATAATATTTATCCATACAGTATAAACTAAGAAGGTTTGTCATTACTCATTTCACAGTATTTCTCATGTAATTTAAAAGATCAAATATGCCCAAGTAATGTAATATCTCTCTTTGAGATGTTCAGGGTCCTTCTGAATCATCCCGAAGTTAGTTTTCAAAATAATTAGGAATTTGATTTGAGAAATATTTTGTTAAAGGTTTGGAAAGGTTTCAAACATTTACCTAAGGAGGATCATATGTCATGTGAAACAATACCTATTTACTTAGACACAGTGATGATAAAAGATTTCAAAGGCAAATGCAGAAATTGACAAGACATTAATTAAGTGGGAATGAAACTACATGATTTACTATAAAAAAAATCAATATTTCAAGAAAACTTTGTCCTTTAACAGAGGAGAAAAAAACACAAATTCAAGTTTTATACTGTTTCACATTTAACATTAAAATTCAATCTAATTTTGGTCATTCCTGACCATGAATAGAACTGTTTTCTTAGAGTTCCTTTAAAAAAAAATAATTTCTAGAAACATATGGCTTTTTACCACATAATCTTGAAATAAATCATGAGTTAAGTTCAGTTCAATCACTCAGTTGTGTTTGACTCTTTTCGACCCCATCAACTGCAGCACGCCAGGCCTCCCTGTCCATCACCAACTCCCAGAGGTTACTCAAGCTCAAGTCCATTCAGGCGGTGATGCCATCCAACCACCTCATCCTCTGTTGTCCCCTTCTCATCTTGCCTTCAATCTTTCCCAGCATCAAGGTCTTTTCAAATGAGCCAGCTCTTCACATCACGTGGCTAAAGTATTAGAGTTTCAGCTTCAACATCAGTCCTTCCAATGAATATTCAGGACTGATTTCCTTTAGGATGGACTGGTTGGATCTCCTTGCAGTCCAAGGGACTCTCAAGAGTCTTCTCCAACACCACAGTTCAAAAGCATCAATTCTTTGGCGCTCAGCTTTCTTTATAGTCCAACTCTCACATCCATATATGACTACTGGAAAACCATAGCCTTGACTAGATGGATCTTTGTTGACAAAGTAATGTCTGCTTTTTAATATGCTGTCTAGGTTGGTCATAACTTTTCTTCCAAGGAGTAAGCACCTTTTAATTTCATGGCTGCAGTCACCATCTGCAGTGATTTTGGAGCCCCAAAAAATAAAGTCTGACACTGTTTCTCCATCAATTTCTCCAACAGTAAATCATAAAATACATTTATTAATATTCTCAAACAGATTTAGTCTCTGCAATGAGGCCAAAGGGCTTCTGTGGTAGCTCAGCTGGTAAATAGTCTGCCTGCAATGCGGGAGACCTGGGTTCTCTCCCTGGGTTGGGAAGAGGCCCTGGAGAAGGGCGTAGCAACCCACTCCAGTAATCTTGTCTGGAGAATCCCCATGGACAGAAGAGGCCGTGTGGGCTACAGTCCATGGTGTCACAAAGAGCTAGACGATTGAGCGACTGAGCACAGCAAAGCACAGCACAATGAGGTCAAAATTAGGCAAACGGACATTCCTTCACCAATTAATGCTTCACTATTTTATTTAGTAAAGTAATGATCAAAATTCTCCAAGCTAGGCTTCAGCAATATATGAACCATGAACTTTCAGATATTCAAGCTGATTTTGGAAAAGACAGAAGAACCATAAATTGCCAACATCTGCTGAAACATCAAAAAAGCAAGCGAGTTCCAGAAAAAACATCTATTTCTGCTTTATTGGCTATGCCAAAGCCTTTGACTGTGTGGATCACAATAAACTGTGGAAAATTCTGAAAGAGATGAGAATACCAGACCACCTGACCTGCCTCTTGAGAAACCTGTATGCAGGTCAGGAAGCAACATTTAGAACTGGACATGGAACAACAGACTGGTTCAAAATAGGAAAAGGAGTACATCAAAGTTGTACATTGTCACTCTGCTTATTTAACTTATATGCAGAGTACATCATGAGAAATGCTGGGCTGGATGAAGCACAAGCTAGAATCAAGATTGCCAAGAGAAATATCAAGATGCATCAATATGCATCTCAGTTATGCAGATGATACCATGCTCCTGGCAGAAAGTGAAGAAGAACTAAAGAGCCTCTTGATGAAGGTGAAAGAGGATAGTGAAAAAGTTGGCTTAAAGCTCAACATTCAGAAAACTAAGATCATGGCATCCAGTCCCATCACTTCATGGCAAATAGATGGGGAAACAGTGGAAACAGTGGCTGACTTTTTTTTGGGGGGGGGGGGGCTCCAAAATCACTGCAGATGGTGATTGCAGCCATGAAATTAAAAGACACTTACTCCTTGGAAGGAAAGTTATGACCAACCTAGACAGCATATTAAACAGAAGAGGTACTACTTTGTCAACAAAGGTCCGTTTAGCAAGGCTATGGTTTTTCCAGTAGTCATGTATGGATGTGAGATTCGACTATTAAGAAAGCTGAGCACCGAAGAATTGATGTTTTTGAACTGTTGAACTGTGGTGTTGGAGAAGACTCTTGAGAGTCCCTTGGACTGCAAGGAGATCCAACCAGTCCATCCTAGGGGAGATCAGTCCTGAATATTCATTGGAAGGACTGATGCTGAAGCTGAAACTCCAATACTTTGGCCACCTGATGCAAAGAGCTGACTCATTTGAAAAGACCCTGATGCTGGGAAAGATTGAGGGCAGGAGGAGAAGGGAACAACAGAGGATGAGATGGTTGAATGGCATCACCGAATGCATTGATATGAGCTTGAGTAAACTCCGAGAGATGGTGATGGACAGGGAGACCTGGCGTGCTGCACTTCATGGGGTTTCAAAGAGTTGGACATGACTGAGCAACTGAACCGAACTGAAGTGAATTTTATCTTGTTAATAATGATCTAGACATTCAATGAATTTCATCATTAATTTAATAGGGTAGAACTCTAAAGTATCAAGCTACTGAAAATCTGAAGAAACTGCTTTTAAGTAAACATATCATAAAACCAATGCAATGGACATATCATCCACAAATGCAACAGACATGAACCTGGGCAATCTTTGAGAGATCTGGGGGAACAGGGACACCTGGCTTGCTGCAGTCCATGGGGTCCTGAAAAATGAAACATGACTGAGGAACTAAAAAGCAAATATTATAAAACTTAATGTTAAAGAGTTCATCCAAAACCTTTTATCCCATTTATCTCAATTTCATTATTTATGAAAATATCATCACACCAAGTTAATTTTATTGTTGACAAATTTTATAAGAATAACATGAGTGTATTGATTTTTCAGTAGACTTAGGTACAACAGAAGTGTTATAATTAATTTTTATGCCTTTAAAGGCATGTCTCTATTAATTAAACCATTGCTTAAACTTGTTTTTGTTCCCCAGATAACTCCTAGATTGTGTAATCCTTTTTAAACTAAAGTTACACTTAAATATATAATTTATTTAGAAGCACTTTCCTTTATGTCAGTGAACTAGAACTCTTTCACAAATTAACTTTGATAATGTCATCTGGACATACAGACACATCATAATTACAAGGTACACAGAGCTATACATATATCCAGATAGACATAGATCTTACAGTTTTCCTGCTTGAATTAAAAAAGTTATCCCCCAGGGTTTGCTTGTTGTCATTTTTTTCTTTTAATTTTAGGGTCTACTAATTGAGCAAAGACTATAGGCTCAAAAGATGTGAGCTTGGTTTACACTTCAAAAATATAATAAGAATTATAACACCAAGCTTTCTTTTAGAAATACCTATGTCTTCTTGGGATCAGAACTTTGCAAAGATGTTTAATCAATCTGGCTTTCTCTACAGCTTTGAAATATGAAAAAGAGCTCCATCCTGGCCATTTATGAGTTAAGTACTTGAAAGCACTGGCTTTATTCTAATTGTATCCAAGGGCTATAGTGTTTAGTTGCTCAGCTGTGTGTGACTTTTTGTAACCCCATGGACTGTAGTCTACCAGGCTCCTCTGGCCATGAAATTTTCCAGGCAAGAATCCTGGAGCAGGTAGCCATTCCCTTCTCCAAGGGAATCTTCCCAATTCGGGGATCGAACCTGGGTCTTCTGCATTGCATGTGGATTCTTTACCATCTGAGACACCAGGGAAGCCCAACCAGAATTTCCCTGAGTGGCTGTCTCTCAGGGAGCTGTTTGGCCTTTGAGACACAGTTTCCCATTATTTATTTGGTAGCCTAATTCAGTTATAATATGAACAACTTACTGAGAGGGCAGTGTGATCATTGAATGTGCTTCTTTCTTTCTCAGATTCTTTTCCATTACAGCTTATTACAAGATATTGAATATAGTTCCCTGTTCCCTGTGCTAGACAGTAGGCTCTTGTTGTTTGTATATTTTATACATAGTAGTGTGTATCTGTTAATTCCAAACTCTTAATTTTTCCTCCCCATCCCCTCACTTTTCCCTTTGATAATTATGTTTTCTGCATTTTTTTTCTTCTGTGAAAGAGTTCATTTGTATCATATTTTCAGATTCCACATACAAGTGACATTACACAATATTTGTCTTTGTCTTATTTAATTAGTATGATAATCTCTAGGTTCATTTGTGTTGCTGTAAATGGCATTATTTCATTATTTTTTATTGCTGAGTGATATTCCACTATATATATACCACATCTTTATCCATTCATCTGTTGATGGACATTTAAGTTGCTTCCATGTGTTGGCTATTGTAAATACTGCTCCTGTGAACATTGGGGTATATGTATATTTTTGATTTAGACCTTTCATCTTCTTTCAGTACCTCATTTATAACAATGAAGTCTGGATATCAAGAGAGGAGTGCTGAGAACTAGGTAGGGCACAAAGGACCATGCTAGTATCAGGCACTAGTTCAAGGGAGGCTCCAAGCCTCCTCTGTTGGATGTCTTTGATATGTTGTCAGTTACATCAAGAAAATATCAACAAATACAAAATAACAATAAAGAATTATTTTAAAGGGAATTTTATTCAAACTGAATTAAAAATTATAAACTGGGATACAAGAAAACCCTGAGAACTATTTTACCTGTTAGAAGCTGAAGGCAAAAGACATGGACATTTTCAGGATATAGGATTATACATCAAAATGACATATTGATATCAATATTTTCATTATGAGGTTTTCTTCATTATATAGAGAAATAGATAGCTAGAGATACATCTGATGATTATATACTACTCCTGTACTAGTTTGGCCTATGTCAGGCTGAGGCAGAATAGAACCTTTCAAAATTAAATAGGACATGGTGGTAACAACACAGAGGAAAGAGGATATAGGAAAGGCATAACCAGTTCAGTTCAGCTGCTCACTCATGTCCAACTCTTTGTGAACCCCATGGACTACAGCGTGCCAGGGTTCCCTGCCCATCACCAACTCCCATAGCTTTCTCAAACTCATGTTCATCGAGTCATTGATGCCACCCAACCATCTGGTCCACTATCGTCCCCTTCTCCTCCTGCCTTCAATCTTTCCCAGCATTAGGGCTTTTTCAATGAGCCAGTTGTTCACATCAGGTGGCCAAAGTATTGGAGTTTCAGCCTTAGCATCAGTTCTTCCAATGAATATTCAGGACTGATTCCCTTTAGGAATGACTAGTTTGATCTCTTTGTTGTCCAAGGAATTGTTGAGAGTCTTCTCCATCACCACAATTCAAAAACATCAATTCATCAGTGCTCAGCTTTCTTTATAGTCCAACTCTCATATCCATACATGACTACTGGAAAAACCATAGCTTTGACAATTTGCAAATTTGTTGTCAAAGTCCTGTCTTTTTAATATGCTGTCTAGGTTTTCTTCCAAAGAGCAAGTGTCTTTTAATTTAATGGCTACAGGCCGTCTTCATCAATTTTGGAGCCCAAGAAAATAAAGTCTGATGCTGCTTCCACTGTTTCCCCATCTATCTGCCAAGAAGTGATGGGACCGGATGCCATATTCTTAGTTTTTGAATGATGAGCTTTAAGCCAGCTTTTTCACTCTCCTCCATCACTTTCATTAAGAGGCTCTTTAGTTCCTCTTCACTTTCTGCCATAAAGGTGATGTCATCAGCATATCTGAGGTTATTATTTCTCCCGGCAATCTTGATTCCAGCTTGTGATTCATCCAACCCGACATTTCACATGATGTACTCTGCATATAAGTTAAATAAGCAGGATGACAGTATACAGCCTTGACGTACTCCTTTCCCAATTTGGAACCAGTCTGTTGTTCCATGTCCAGTTCTAACTGTTGCTTCTTGACCTGCATACAGATTTCTCAGGAGGCAGGTAAAGTGGTCTGGTATTCTTATCTCTTTTAGTATTTTCCACAGCTTGTTGTTAACTAAACAGTCAAAGGCTTAGGCATAGTCAATAAAGCAGAAGTAGATGTTTTTCTGGAACTCTCTGGTTTTTTCAATGATCCAGCAGATGTTGGCAATTTGATCTCTGGTTTCTCTGCCTTTTCTAAATCCAGCTTGAACATCTGGAAGTTCTCAGTTCACATACTGTTGAAACCTGGCTTGGAGAATTTTGAGCATTACTTTACTAGCATGTGAGATGAGTGCAATTGTGTGGTAAGTTTGAGCATTCTTTGGCATTGCCTTTCTTTGGGATTGAAATGAAAACACATGTTCCAGTCCCGTGGCCACTGAAAACTTTACCAAATTTGCTGGCATGTTGAGTGGAACACTTTCACAGCATCATCTTTTAAGATTTGAAATGGATCTACTGGAATTCCATCACCTCTGCTAGCTTTGTTCATAGTGATGCTTCCTAAGGCCCACTTGACTTGCATTCCAGCATGTCTGGCTCTAGGTGAGTGATCACACCATCATGGTTATCTGGGTCATGAAGATCTTTTTGTACAAGATCTGGAGCTGACTGTGGCTCAGATCATGAACTCCTTATTGCCAAATTCAGACTTAAACTGAAGAGAGTAGGGATAACCACTAGACCATTCAGGTATGACCTAAATCAAATCCCTTATGAATATACAGTGGAAGTGAGAAATAGATTTAAGGGACTAGATCTGATAGACAGAGAGCCTGATGAACTATGGACAGAGGTTCGTGACATTGTACAGGAGACAGGGATCAAGACCATCCCCATGGAAAAAGAAATGCAAAAAAGCAAAATGGTTGTCTGAGGAGGCCTTACAAATAGCTGTGAAAAGAAGAGAAGCAAAAAGCAAAGGAGAAAAGGAAAGATATTCCCATTTGAATGCAGAGTTCCAAAGAATAGAAAGGAGAGATAAAAAAGCCTTCCTCAACAATCAATGCAAAGAAATAAAGGAAAACAACAGAATGGGAAAGACTAGAGATCTCTTCAAGAAAATTAGAGATACCAAGGGAACATTTCATGCAAACATGGACTCAATAAAGGACAGAAGTGGTATGGACCTAAGAGAAGCAGAGGATATTAAGAACAGGTGGCAAGAATACACAGGAAACTGTACAAAAAAGGTCTTCATGACCCAGATAATCACGATGGTATGATCACTCACCTAGAGCCAGACATCCTGGAATGTGAAGTCAAGTGGGCCTTAGAAAGCATCACTATGAACAAAGTCAGTGGATGTAATGGAATTCCAGTTGAGCTATTTCAAATCCTGAAAGATGATGCTGTGAAAGTGCTGCACTCAATATGCCAGCATATTTGGAAAACTCAGGAGTGGCCACAGGACTGGAAAAGGTCCATTTTCATTCCAATCTCAAAGAAAGGCAATCCCAAAGAATGCTCAAACTACTGCACAATTGCACTCATCTCACACGCTAGTAAAGTAATGCTCAAAATTCTCCAAGCCAGGCTTCAGCAATACATGAACCGAGAACTTCCAGATGTTCAAGCTGGATTTAGAAAAGGCAGAGGAACCAGAGATCAAATTGCCAATATCCACTGGATCATCAAAAAAGCAAGAGAGTTCCAGAAAAATATCTATTTCTGCTTTATTGACTACGCCAAAGACTTCGACTGTGTGGATCACAATAAATTGTGGAAAATTCTGAAAGAGATGGGAATATCAGACCACCTGACCTGCCTCTTGAGAAACCTGTATGCAGGTCAGGAAGCAACAGTTAGAACCTGGACATGGAACAACAGACTGGTTCCAAATAGGAAAAGGAGTATGTCAAGGCTGTATATTGTCACCCTGCTTGTTTAACTTATATGCAGAGTACATCATGAGAAATGCTGGGTTGGAAGAAGCACAAACTGGAGTTAAGATTTTGGGGGAAATATCAATAACCTCAGATATGCAGATGACACCACCCTTATGGCAGAAAGTGAAGATGAACTAAAAAGCCTCTTGATGAAAGTGAAACAGGAGAGTGAAAAAGTTGGCTTAAAGCTCAACATTCAGAAAACTAAGATCATGGCATCTAGTCCCATCACCTCATGGGAAATAGATGGGGAGACAGTGGAAACAGCATCAGACTTTATTTTTGGGGGGCTCCAAAATCACTGTGGATGGTGACTGCAACCATGAAATTAAAAGACGCTTACTCCTTGGAAGGAAAGTTATGACCAACCTAGATAGCATATTAAAAAGCAGAGACATTACTTTGCCAACAAAGGTCCATCTGGTCAAGGCTATGGTTTTTCCAGTAGTCGTGTATGGATGTGAGAGTTGGACTGTGAAGAAAGCTGAGCACCGAAAAATTGATGCTTTTGAACTGTGGTGTTGAAGAAGACTCTTGAGAGTCCCTTGGACTGCAAGGAGATCCAACCAGTCCATCCTGAAGGAGATAAGTCCTGGGTGTTCATTGGAAGGACTGATGCTGAAGCTGAAGCTCCAATACTTTGGCCACCTGATGCAAAGAGTTGACTCATTGGAAAAGACCCTGATGCTGGGAGGGATTGGGGGCAGGAGGAGAAGGGGACAACAGAGGATGAGATGGCTGGATGGCATCACTGACTTGATGGGCATGAGTTTGAGTAAACTCCAGGAGTTTGTGATGGACAGGGAGGCCTGGCGTGCTGTGATTCATGGGGTCACAAAGAGTCGGACACGACTGAACGACTGAACTGAACTGAAATCTGTGTATTCTTGCCACCTCTTCTTAATATCTTCTGCTTCTGTCAGGTCCATACCATTTCTGCCCTTTACTGTGCCTGTCTTTGCATAAAATGCTTCCTTGGTGTCTCCAATTTTCTTGAAGACATCTCTAGTCTTTCCCATTTTATTGTTTTCCTCTCTTTCTTTGTGTTGATCACTGAGAAAGGCTTTCTTATTTCTCTTTGTTATTCTTTGGAACTCTGCATTCAAATGGATATATCTTTCCTTTTCTCCTTTGCCTTTCACTTCTCTTCTTTCCTCAACTATTTGTAAAGCCTCCTCAGACACCATTTTGCTTTTTAGCATTTCTCTTTCTTGTGGATGGTCTTGATCACCACCTCCTGTACAATATCATGAATCTCCATCCATAATTCTTCAGGCATCTGTCTATCAGATCTAATCCCTTGAAGCTTTTGTCACTTCCACTGTATAATCATAAGGGATTTGATTTAGGTCATAACTAAATGGTCTAAAGGGTTTCCCTACTTTCTTTAATTTAAGTCTGAATTTTGCAATGAGTTGATGATCTGAGCCAACTCTATTATTCAGGAAGTATATTCAGGAAAATCATATAGAAGTGGAAAAAAAATAAGATGCAGCATATTTGTGAAAAACAATGAAAGCAGAATAAAACTAAGGCCTTATAGTAGGATAAAAGGGAATTTAAAACTCAAAAACATGAGGAAATAAAAGCAGCTGGAGCCTTTTAGTGATCATAAGTGTCTATATAGCAATGGAAACACATTTTGAAATGAGATAATAAGACAAATATGTGAGATTTAAATATTTGTATAAGTTATAATGAAGTATATTCAGAATACAGGAACTGTTAAGGAAAACTTTAGTAAATTCTGACAAGCTTGTGAGTTTTTATATGTATTCATTTTATTTGAATAAAGATAAAATTTAATTTTATATTTTGCATTTTAAACATTAAATAGTAATGTAATGGTAATTCCTTAGGAGGAATTTTGATTAGAAAACATAATGCAATATTTGAATTATTATTAATAATTTAACTAATAACATTATCAAATATATGAACTTTTACTGTGTCCATTTTCACCATTCATATTCCACCAGTGTAATCAGTATATTTTCCTTCTTTCACATAGCTCAAGTTGGAAGCAAAGATGAATTTTCTTTTAGAATCTAGTGCTGCTCAAAAGGGATTTACTGGTGGTTCAGTGGTAAAGAATCTTCCTGCCAGTGCAGGAGATGCAGGAGATGAAGGTTCGATCCCTGGGTGGGAAGATCCCCTGGAGGAGCAAATGGCAACCCACTCCAGTATTCTTGCCGGGAAAATCCCATGACAGAGGAGCCTGGCAGGTTACAGTCAGTGGGGTTGCAAAGAGTTGGACACAACTGAGCATGCACCCACACACACAAGTTGCTCAAAAAGGATTTGTTTCATATGAAATTATCTTCTCCTTAGGGTGCAAACAAAGATTGCTTTCTTCTTTTTTATCTTTTTAATTTAAGTTTTTCTAGGAAATATTTACATGAGCTGAAGAGATATAAATCCAAAGGCGTGGGAAACTAATACTATTTTATCAGAAAAAAATTATTATTTGCCTAAGATATAAAGTAATAAAACCTAATTCAGGTAAAGTTGATTTTACTCTGACATCTGCTAAATCATCTGTGGATGAAGGAATTTGGAGTATCAGAATCATTTTCACTGATACTCAGGTAAACTGATTTTAAGCAAGTTTTGTTCTTTTTGGTTAATGCATTGTTTTAATCATGTTTTTAAAAGTTTGCTGCATTTTCTGATGGTCTTCTTGGACAGCCTGAGAAGGCTAGATAACCCCCCCATGGCCCTTTGTTGTGTGACAAGCTCCATCTTCTTGGTAATTGTAAGCAAGAAACTGTTCTTTCAAAGGCATTTTCCTCCACATCTGTCACCTTACCATACATGGTTAAAACAAGTCCCTAACACATTTTAATACATGCATCAATTCATTGTTCTCTAGAAATGGTATCTGTTTGGTATAAGAAGATCAGAAGTTGTTAATTAGACTCTTTTGACTGCTATCCTTCACAATTGCCCTGGCACTGGAACACCTTAGCTGTGTATTTATAATGAAAATAGCAAGTCATGAATTAAAAAATGAGAAATTTAGCACTAGCATTTGGAAACATATCTTTGAAAATGCCACATATGATAGTATCAGTTCTTTCATTTGGGGATCATACATTTGTTTAATATTACTTCTTGCTAGTTGAAATTTAAAAGAATATATGGCAAATATTAAAGCAATGAAGTTCAGAACTATTTATCTTTGCCAAGAACGTAGATTCTGCCAATTAGAGCCTGCAGTATCATTAAAATTTAACAAGTACAATTGGTTTCTAGGAAATATTCCTTGCCAGTTCATATAATATTTCTGAGATTTGCCTTTTTATAGTTTTCTAATTTTTAATGAATCGATAAAAGTTGATTTTAATATGCCATCAACAGTTTTCAAGAGATGTTGTATAAGTAAAAATCATATAAATTGCATATCACTAAATGAAAGAATCCAATTTGAAGGACCTGCCTATTATATGATTCCATGTACACGACATTCTGGAAAAGGCAAAACTATGAAGAAAACAAAATGATTAGTGATTGTCAGTGTTTTGATGGGAGACATGAATGGCTAGATGGATCACAAGATTTTTAGAGCAGCAAAAATATTCTGCATGATATTATCGTGGTGAATATATGACATTATATATTTGTTCAAACTAAGAGAATGTATAACTGGAAGATGAATCCTAAACAGTGAACTTTAAGTCATGTGTCAATGGAGTCTCCTCCATTGTAACAAATAAACCAATTTGGAGGGAGTGTTTATGATGGGGGAGGCTATGCATATAAGAAGACAAGTGGTATATTGAAAATCTCTGTATTTTCCTCAATTCTATTTTGAACCTAAAACTTCCCTATAAAGGGTCTTTACTTTTGTTTAATTACATGAATCATTTCCCTGTTCTGTAGTATATTACTCTAATAGCTATTTAATTTAAGACACTAAGTAGTCAAGGTAGATGTTTGTGTGTGTTTGTGTTGGGTTATTTCATAAAACAAAGGAATAAGTAATCTAAGAATCTAAGTCCTGGCTAACGTAGGAAACAAAACTACTTACAAGATCTCAGCAGTTCATGAACATTGCTTCTAGAGCTCTGCTATTTTAAGTGTGGTCTGAGGATGAACTGATGCCAAAACAGTTGAGGGCAAGTTGGAAATGCAGAATCTCAGACCTCAGCTTGGATGCACTGAACCTGAATTTGTACTTTAACAACATCCTCTGGTGATTTGTTTGCACATCAAAGTTTGAGAAGTGCTTCCCTAAATAGTAGCTTTTCACATGATCCAATTAACAGATTTTGTAGACTTTGTTTTTCAGTTGAATTCCTAGAGAATAAATATCACAGGCCCAATGTGAGTTCTGTAGCCCCACCCCCACTATGTTCCCCCAACCTCAACCAAGACACACCAATTACCTTTGGAAGATGAGACATAACTGAATTGTCAAGAGATAGTTCTTTGGCCACAGCCTGAAAAAATAACAGTATACAACATACCTACCATAGATATATAGGCTTAGAGTTCATTCATGAGATTTTTTTGTGTGTTTTTTGTAAAGTAGTTTCCTTTTTTATACAACTATTAGGTTGATCACAGAGACTACTGGATTGAGTGGAATTCCTGGGAAGGAGGCAGAGAAACAAGAGAGAAATCTGTGGCAACTTAATGTCTGCGTGTTGTTATGCATAGTCTTTGCTGTTCAGTAAATCCTGCCCCACTCTGTGACCCCATGGACTGCAACACACCAGGCTTCCCTTGCCTGTGCCTTAATGGGTTTTGGAAAAATCAGATAAATTAGTTAACTCAACAATCTGTTTGTATTGAGTTGCAAATAAAACCATATTTTGTTCCATCATACTTCTGGAATTCAACAGAGTAGGTGTGAGTGTATTTTCAGTCTCTGGCTCTGTTCTGGTATCATTGTGAATGAAATTAAATTCTTAAAAATGAACAAGTGCGGTAGAGGGTGAGGACAAGGATATTGACAATGTTTCTTCAGAAGGTCAAGGACTTCAGGGTGGAGAAGATTGAAATAAAATTATAATCCAAAGCAAACTTCAGAGTAGTGCAGAATTTTCTTCATTCCTTTAGTGGAGGTGGAAGTGTTAGTCACCCAGTTGTGTCCAGCTCTGTGACCCCATGGACTGCAGCCCCCCAGAGTCCTGTGTCCATGGAATTCTCCAGATAAGAATACTGGCGTGGGCAGCCATCCCCTTCTCCAGGAGATTTTCCCAACACAGGGACTGAACCCAGGCATCCCACGTTGCAGGAAGATTTTTTTACCATCTGAGTCACCAAGGAAGCCCCTTTAGTGGACAAAAGTGTAGTCAATGCTGGAGAATATGTTTTAGTATTTTTATACCATTATATTTTAAAATTCTAGTGATGGATCTCTAATTTATATCACCTTGCCCACCCTGTCACTAATTTTAGGTGGTTCGTTGAAGAGAAAATTCTGAAAGATTTGAGATACAGTTATCTTTCTTGACTGCTTCAAGACAGGCAATTTTCCATTTCCAGGAAATGTTGGTTCCTATGTATTATCCAACAAACTACAAATCATAATGCTATTACTTTAAAAAGATTTGAATGAGAAAAAATTACAATTCCTCCATCCTTCCATTTCCCACACTTCTTATTCTTTTGTGTAGATCTATTTTTGCATCTGGTACCATTTCTTCTGCCTAAAGAATTTTTCTTAGCATTTCTTTAGTGCAGATCTGCAGTTGAATTCTTTCAGGTTTTACATGTCTGAAAAGTTTTCTCCTTCATTTAAAAAAAAATACTCTGGGTAATGAATTCTAAATTGAAAGTTTGACAATTTTATTTATCTTTATACTTTTAGTGCTTTTAAATATTGATCTGCTAGGATTTGCTCTCACGTTTAGCTTTTTTCCTTTGTACATAATGTATTATTTTTCCCTGGGTACTTTTAGATATTCATTCTATCATTGTTTTAGGCAATTTCTTTAGACTATGTCTTCTTGTAATTTTCTGCAAATTTCTTGTACTTGGGGATAGGTTGATCATCTTATCTGTAAATTCATAGTTTTCATAAATTTTAAACATAAATGATTGGATTAACAAAAGCTTTGTGATTAACATTTGCACACTACTAAAATGGGCTTCCCTGGTAGCTCAGATGGTAAAGCGTCTGCCTACAATGTGGGAGACCCGGGTTCAGTCCCTGGGTCAGGAAGATCTCCTGGAGAAGAAAATGGCAACCCACTCCAGTGTTCTTGCCTGGAAAATCCCATGGATGGAGGAGCCTGGTAGGCTACAGTCCATGGGGTCCCAAAGAGTTGGACACGACTGAGTGACTGAACTGAACTGATATATAAAATAGATAACTAAGTATATAATATATTGCACAGGGTGAAAAATGCAGTATTTTGTAATAACCAATAAGGGGAAAGAATATGAAAGCTATATATATTTACATATATACAATATATATGTAAATCACTTTGCTGTATATCTGAAACTAACATAACTTTGAAATCAACTGTATTTTAATAAAATAGATATTCCACATCTTAAAAGACATTAACAAACAATAAGTTTTAGGATTATTTGTTTTAGATCTGTGAAAAAACTTTTGAACAAATTTTCTCACTATTTTTTCAAATAATTAAATTTTTTATTCCCCTCCAGGATTCAAACTTACTTATATTTGGCTACTTACACTTGTCTCATCTCACAGATGCTCTGTTTATTTTTTTCTGTTTTTTTCCCCCCTCTTTGTTTCATCCTTTATAATATCAATTACTAGCTTCAAGCTCATTAACATTTTCATCTGTAGGGTTTTATCTAGTTATTATCCTATCTTTGTGAACTTTGTATCTCAGACATTGCAATTTCTGGTATCTAGAATTTCTAGTTGGACTTTTTGTTACCTCTCATGTCTATTTTAATTAGCTTTCTGAAAATATAACTCTTTTACTCTTTTCTCTATCAATTTTATTATTTATGTCATTTCTGAGTAAATTTTTGGTCAACTAATTTTCCTTAGTATGAGTAATATTTTCCTGCTTCTTTATATGTTTGGTGGGTTTTGATTGGATTCCAGACATTGTGAATTTTACCTTGTTGAGTGTTGGATATTTTCATAGTCTTAAATAACCTGAGGGCCTTGTTCTGGAGATGACTAAGTTACCTGAAAAGAGTTTGGCTCTTTTTTTCCTCACTTTTTCATCTTCTGTTAATCAGGACCTAAGCAGCATTTAAAGATCAATCTTCCCCACTACTGAGGTAATATCCTTCTAGTAGTCAACCGATGCCCCTCAATTATGATCGGTCCTTGTATCCTCCTGTTCTGCATCTGCAAATTCAACCAATTATGAAATGGGGATTTTTTTTTTAATTCCAGAGAGTTTCAAAATGCAAAATTTGTGTTTCTTGCATTCAAATAACTATTTACATATTTACATAGCACTTGCCTTGCCTGGACAACTATTTACATAGCATTTACATTGTATTAGGTATTGTAAGTAATCTAGAGATGATCTGAAGTACAAAGGAAGATGCAGACAGTATGTCATTTATACAAGGGACCAGGGTGTCCTACAATTTTGGCATCCACAGTGTGGGTTGGGGTGGTGGTCCTGGAACCAATACTCCATGGATACCAAAACATGGCTGAATGAAGATTTCCAATTTGGCCTATCTGAACTTTAGCCACTCTTTCCTTAATTTTTTGATGTGACTATTTCCCTGGTTTTAGGACTCCTGCACACATATGCTGAGAAATTCTCAACTGCATTCTCAAGGGACTTTGTGCATTAGCTCTGGAGTTGTCTCTATATGCATTTCTCTTTCTTCCCCCAGTATCATGCCTGGGAAACTCTACCCTACTTAGCTTTCCTGGACTTCAGGATAAATCTGTCCAGCACAGGCAATACCTAACTGTGCTAGCAAACATTACCTTTTCTTGTACTGCAGTCTAGAACATTTCTCCAGACAGAAAACTGTGCCACAATGGGGATTACCTTGCTTGTTTTCCTATTCTCAGGGATTTCTGCCTTCCATTGCCTGATGTTCAATATATTGAGAGATTTTTTTTAATATATTTTGTCTTTTTTTTTTTCCTTTAGGTAGGAGAGTAAATCCAACCTCTGTAAATCTATTTTGGACCAAAATAGAAATTCTTGAACTACTATTTTAAACCAATATAATTTACCTTTATCATTGCTATAAGGGAAGGTTGAAAACCTGCATCTACAGTATTTCTAGTTTTGAGAAACCCTCTAACTCCAAATATATTAATGCTCCTCTCTGTAGATCCTCTAACCTGAACACAGTAAGATTACTTCCTAAGAGATAATGTCTTTTTCACAGACTGTTATCTGTCATTCTCCACTTTTTTTTTAATATCTATCTATCTATCTACTTACAACTTATACCAAAGTTGTCAAATTCACAATGAGAAAAAAAAATTCAAGGCAAAGAATCACATTACAATTACATATTAATAATTTTCCACCTTTGAAAATAGTTTTTATCATACCATACTGAAAAAAAATATCTTCTAAGTCAAAATATGTATTGTTGTTGTTTAGTTGCTCAGCTGTGTCCAATTCTTTGTGATCCCATGGACTGCAGCATACCAGGTTTTCCTGTCCTTCACCATCACTTACCAGAGTTTGCTCAAACTCATGTCATTGAGATGGTGATGCCATCCAACCATCTCATCCTCTGTAGTCCCCTTCTCCTCCTGCCTTCGATCTTTCCCAGCATCGAGGTTTTTTCCACTGAGTCAACTCTTCTCATCAGATGGCCAAAGTATTGGAACTTCAGCTTCAGCATCTATCCTTTCAATGAGTATTCAGGGTTAGGTTTGATTTCCTTTAGGATTGACTGGTTTGATCTCTTTGTAGTCCTGGGGACTCTCAAGAGTCTTCTCCAACACTACCTTCCAAAAGCATCAATTCTTCAGCAATCAGCCTTCTTTATGGTCCAACCGTCACATCCGTACATGACTACTAGAATAAATCATAGTTTTGACTAGACGGACTTTTGTTGGCAAAGTAATGTCTCTGCTTTTTAATACCCTCTCTAGATTTGTCACACACACAAAAAAGTATGTAAATAAACAAATACTTAGCTAGCTAGTTAGGTAGTTAGATATAACTAGCTAGTTAGATATAACACAGTCACTGATGTTTTTCAATGCAGTCAATAAAATGCCTAGCTATAATATTAAATCAGCCACATCATCTGACACACTTCATACTTTTTCTTAACATTTATTTTATTTGAAGCATTGGTCATATTTTGCTGTGTAATCATATTACATATTTTTTCTGAAATATAATGTAATTATATTATATGAATATATATAATATGTTATATATATTACATATATAATATGTAATTGATTACATATTTTTTCTGTAATAGCAAGCTAGCTTTTAGGATTATATACTGAAATAAATATAAAATAAGTTATATACTTTTATGTTTGTGCTTAGTTGCTCAGTCATGTCTGACTTTTTGAGACCCAATATTGTAGCCCGCCAGGTTCCTCTGTCCATGGAATTTTCTAGGCAAGAATACTGGAGAGGGTTGCCATTTCCTACTCCAGGAGATCTTCCTGACCCAGGAATCAAACCCGTGTCTCTTGTGTTCTCCTGCATTGGCAGGCAGATTCTTTAAATCTGTGCCACCTGGGGAGCCCTGTATACTTTAAGGATCCAATTCTGTTTTAAGGCAGTTTTACATACTTTATCCAAGAAAGTAAACCTACCGGCTTTGAATCCAAGTTGTCTAATTAATCAGAATGATAATCGATACACTTAGTTTTATTCTACAATTTCCCTAAAAACCCCCAAGGAAAAACAAAGAGATAAATATAAAACAAAAAGCATTGACAAAAGCTGTTTTCTTCAAAATGTGTCCTGGAGCCTGGCCATTAGAGTTCAAAGGGCCCTAAGCTTAGAGTTAAGAATCTCAGCAGGCATTATTGTTTACAAAGGAATTAAGAGAGAAAAAAACAACAAACAAAAAACTGTGCATGCTAAGTCACTTCAGTTGTGTCCAACTCTTTGCAACTCTATGGACTGTAGCCCACCAGGCTCCTCTGTCATGGGATTCTCCAGGCAAGAATACTGGAGTGAGTTGTCACACCCTCTTCCAGGGGATCGTCCCGAACCATGGATCGAACCCCAGTTTCTTATGTCTACTGCATTGGCAGGTGGGTTCTTACCCCTAGCACCACCTGGGAAGCCACTGTATGCATATCTACAATTTTTTTGGCTGCCAACTTGTCCAATTTCAGTCAAGACGCCTGAACCTTTTCTTACAATGAGAAATGGTCTGACATGGCATATTCTTGTAAACAACTTACTATTTTCATCAAAAATTGCTTTGTAAAATAAAATAAAGGCAATGTTTTACATATTTTGTTGATCATTTTGAAACATTTTAGAGTTATAACTTTGAAAAACCAGTTTTGATCATGCTCAAAACAATAAAAATCTTACATGATCTTTAGACAGATAAATATATCCCATTGTGACAATTAACTAATGTTACCTGTGATATACTTTATTCAGAGTTTATAAAATACATGTGTGCTATTAAAAATTACTATATAATTGTGCTGAAATAAAAGGTTTAGATCATGGAACTGTTTGGAAGATGTAAGACTATGGCATTTTTTGTGCTATTAGTAAATATACTCTATAGACTATAAATTCATTAAATACATTATTATTCAGACAGAATTTTAAAAATTAGTTATGTATTCTTTCTAGTTTATGTATCAATATATCTTCAATTTTATAAACTATGTGAGATATCAATTATATTTGAGTTAAAATGCTATCTACTAAATACATTATTTTTTCAAATATTTTTCTTAGAACTGAAAACATTTGTTTTCCTAGCCAATTTATTCACATTGAATACATTACAAAATTTTCTAGATATACCTAAAAAAAAAGTTCATCTGTCAGACTGTTTCAATGATAATGTATTATTGGAGAGGAGAGCTGTTGATGAAAATAAACCAAATTGTTAGGTACTACTTCAGTCCAGCTGAATGTGCCAGCTTGTAGAGATTAAGCCTGTTTTATTAATAATATGACAACCTCAGATGCAGACTATGAATGGTCTCATTTAAACATAGTCATTTGGTCAGAATGGCCATCATCAAAATAATCTGTAAATGATAAAAACTAGAGAGAGTGTGGAGAAAAGGGGACCCTCCTATTCTATTGATAGGAAAGAAAATTGGTATAGCCATTATGGGGAACAGTATGAATGTTCCTTAAAAACTAAAAATATATCTATCATATAATCCAGTGATCTCACACCAGGACATATATTTGGAGAAAACCATGATTTGAAAAGATGCATGTACCCCAATGTTCATTGAAGCACTATTCACAATAGTCAGGACCTGAAAGCAGCTTATTGTTCTTTGACAGAGGAAATGATAAAGATATGGTATATAAACACAATGGAATATTACTAAGCGATTAAAATAACAAAACAATGCAATTTTCAGCAATATGGATGGATCTAGAGATTGTCATACAGCATGATGCAAGTCAGAGAAAAACAAGTATCATGTGATATTACTTATATGTGAAATCTAAAAAAAAAAAAAAATAGTTCAGGTGAACTTATTTACAAAACAGAAATAGAGTCACAGATGTAGGAACAAAGCTATGGTTATGTTAGGGAAATAGAAGGAGTCTTGTTCAGGCTTTAGCGGCAAAGGAACAGAGCAGGCCTCTGGCCTTGCTTCTGACCCACCTGGACACTGTCCTGACTACTGCTTGGGTGTCAGCCACACCTGTGGAGTGTAGGAAGGAAACACAACTTAGCAACATTCCAAGACGTGCAGAACAAAGTAAACACATTGGAAAAAGTTAATGTAACACCAGGACTGCAGTTTTGCTTGCAAACTGATAATGATATTGGTTTTCAGCCTGAGAATTATAAGTAGGGGCCCAAGAAGCAGCAGTCTGAAATCTCACCCACAGAGTGGACGCACTGCTTGGGACCTTTTAGCAGTTGAATCTCCAGACTGCTGTCACACGGACTTCACAGTGCTGTTTAACTCTGGATGTTGGCACATCCAGTTTGGTGACGTATATACTACTGCTCTCCTCTGCTCTTTCTGTTTCTTGTCGTCCTTGTTTTTAATGTTAGTATTGAAAGTAGACTATATAGTTCTCTAATAATATCTGTATTATTTATTTGTATATAACGAGTGGCTTATTTTGTTAACAAATCCTTTGAACCTGAGACGAAAGTGAAAACTTTCAACAAAACAGGTTCCCAGGGCAGAAGGATGAGAGATAAATTGGAAGATTGGGTTTGCACACTACTGTATATAAAATAAATAAATAATAAGAACCTACTGCATAGCACAAGGAACTCTACTCAATACTCTGTGATGGCTGATATGGGAAAATAATCTTAAAAAGAGTGTATATATGCGTATGGTTAACCGATTTACTTTGCAGTACACGTGAGACTAACACAGTACACAATAGTAAACCAACTATTCTCCAATAAAAGTCAACTTAAAATTAAGTAAGTAAAAAAGTCTTTTGAGAAAGAGGTACTTTTCTAAGAACTTCTTAATATTAACTTAAGTTTTTGGTGAATAAATGTCAGGATACATTTTGTAACAGCGTTATTTTTTGTAACAGTGCATACAAGACCCGCTTTGATCTTACACCTGGCCACAGATATATCTCACTTCCTACCTTTCCTCACACATTTCACTCTAATCCAGCCACATTAGCCCCTGTCAGTCAAGCTTTCCAAGACACACTCACTATCTACAATCATAACTCCTCCAACTTGGAGCACTCTTCCCCCAAATATCCTAATGGTGCTCTCCGCAGAGTTTATTTGGGTCTCTCCCCTAATATTATCTTTTTAAGTTTGCTTTACTTGATTATCCTATTTGATTAGAATCCCTCCCCATTTCTAGTTAATCTAGTACCCATAACTTACTTTATGTTTCTCTTTGCATTTACCATATAACATAGTTCATGCTCTTTTTTCATTTAAGTGTTTCCTTTCAATGGAATGTGAGGTTCATGGAAAGAGGGATTTGTTTTATTCCCTGTTGCCACCTCAGTCTTTAGAATAGTCCCTGACTCTTTAAGGATAGCTATTCTATATTTGTTATATTCATGTAAAATGATAAATAAATGTTAAAACAAATAACTGTTACTGTTAATGGTATATACCATTACAAACTGAGGAATAAAGTATATAAAAGCTGATTATTCTCCAGAGTCCTGGGAGCAAAGACATACATGATTCACTGCACAATGTGTTTAACTGGAAGTTTTGAAATATAAACAAATTGGCCAATATCAATAATTAAGAAATTTTATGACTCGTTTTGTGGAGAGGAAATCTTTGAATATTATGGCACTTCCACTGTCTCTGACCTGTTCCTAGGCTTTGATGCCCTCCTATTAGTATCTCCCTCCATGCCTTGACTTCAAGTTCCAACCATCATCTTTCCCTCAAAATCAAGTGACAACAGTAAAATATAATAACTATTTTAAAAGAAAGATACTTGCAGTATTTGCATTTTAATAGGAAACTCCTTAAAAAAAAAATCTCAACTAAAGAGTAACATTTGATTGTGGAGTTGTAGGGACAAGAAGTAACTGGTACCTACAGTTTAAGGTACAAAACCTTAAACAAAGTCCAATCCTGCTAATATTCTCTACCTGGCCTTAAAGAGCTTGTATGAGTCTAGTTTATGTTTATTTGTAGCATTTGCTAAAGGTTGGTACATCTGCCTTCAGAAAGCCCATCTCTAGCCCCCTTTTCTCAGTTGAATGTTGTGTTGGTCCAGCAGTTCTGAAAAGCAGATACTGTTGTAGCCACGTGTTCCGGGAAACAAACTCACTCAGAAGGACAATGCAGATAGTGGAGTGCAGTTTATTACACCAGCAGGCCCAAGGGCAGAGTCTCCTCTTAGCCAAGGACCCCGACCAGTTTTTGTGAAAACCTTATATACCCTAAGTGTACTTGCTCAACCCACCTCCCCAAATTCCTTGAAACTAGTCTGGACAAGGTAAAAGAGAGATACGATCAAAGTTAACCCATGATTCATGTGTCACAAGACTAGATAAACAGTGGATATTTATCAATAGGCCTGTGGTCATATCCCGATAAACATAATGGAATTTACCACTTTGTTCTGTTACAGAGATAATTAGCATATTCTTTTAGGCAACGGAGAGTCCAAGTACAAGTCCTGAGGCTCTTTTATTATCGGGGGGGGGGGGGTCTGGTTTTCCATTGGTATGCCATTTCTATAGACACCGGGCACAAAGTTCAGAGTCCACTGGGAGGGTGACCATGCGTGTAGCCTAATGTTCGCAGCCTGGCCTAAGATGGAGTCCAGCTCTGTCTGTTTCCTCCTTCAATACAAAGATGCTGTAAGTATAGTATGTGAAATGTCCATATGAGAGAATTTGCAGTAAGAGCTGATTAAGGCTGGGAAAGTAGTCAGACTGAGGTGTTAAACTGACCCAAGGGGAAGGAGATGAAGAGAAAGTTGGGTAGAAATACTACCCCTTGCCTTTGAAATGTTCCCAGAGTATTTGAGGAGGCATCAAGCCAAAACTGGAAGTCTGCCCTGAGGTTTCAAACACACTCGCTTGCTGGCTAGACAGAGACTGTGGAGTGCATGGCCTCAGGGAAAACACATGGTGGATTTCAAAGTGCAGCAACTGAGATCTCCATGTGCCTTGTAGTTGAAATATACAAGGTAGGTTCTCACGGCCACAAAGCCCTTCCTCTGTGATATTACTGAAGCAGACCAGGATACCGTGGAGCCCCTAGGCACAGAAGCCTTTCTGTGTCCTGTTCTCTTTTTTGTAGCGGGCAGACTCCAGCCTCCGTGACCTTTCTTGAGTTCCAAAGAGCAAATACGAGCAGTTGATAATCAGGGGAGAAGCAGTCAAGAAACTACCTGAGGCAAAACTAAAGGAACCAGAGAAGATCATCAAGATTACCTGAGATCAGATTAGAGGAGTCTGCCACACTCTAATAATCTTATCAGCAACCCTACCCTTGAACCATTGCCATAAAAATCCTCACCAAACTCTCTAGGGTTGGGACACACAGCTTCAAGGGCAGAAGGTCACTCTATCCCCCTTTACCTCGCAAGGCAAAAAAATCATTGTTTTCTACTTTACCCAAAACTGTGGGATTTGACTTGGCACTAGTGCACAGAGGCCGAGCTTTTGGCATCATTATCCTTTTCTATTTATGTTTCTTCTTTTGGGCTCTTCACCTCTTTAGACCAGAGTCAAGTCTTTATCTGCATATCCACAGAACCTGGCCCATCCTAGACAAAATGCTTTCTAAGTGAATAATTTATATCTATAATCATTAAGACATTATCTTACCCTTTGTTCTGCACTGTGTCCCAAGCAGCACTATGTGAATGTGAGCATTAATATGAATGAAGCAGAGCAACAAGGCAATGTCATGCGGTGGTTGCCAACAAAGTCTCTGAACTTAGAAGTGTACGTTCTTCCTGTTCCTGATGAGTGACCTTGGATAAGTCTCTCAAATCAAATAATTGTTCATTTCCTGTCTTGAAAATTGTGTTAATGGAAGTTCCTTAATTAAATTCTGTCTGTGAGACCTAAAATAATTCACCATCACATCGACCACAAAGTACACTTACATCCACTGTCTAATTTAATATCTTGATGAGCAAAAGCATTGAAGAAGGAAAATGAATGCAACAACTATAATAAAGAATATATATTCACCAAGCAGAGAAATCATTAGAAAATTCACAGTTACTGAATTGATGTGAGTACTACTTAAATTTTTTCATGCAAATAGTTTTAGAGACATATTGAATACCATGAACTCATCATACACATAGTAAATTAATATTTGTAACAACAAATCCCCATCTTTACTTTAAAAGATGAACTACTGATTCATGTGCTATTGTTTTCTGCCAAGACTCATTTTAAAAAAAAATGTTGCTTTCCTTTTTAGGCCACTTTTTGAGCCTTCTGTTCCTCTCCACTGCCATGTAGAACTTGCTTCAATTCTGTATTGCCTCATGTTTTAAGATCTTATACTTTGTAAACTTAATAATCTTGAAACACAAACATAAAATACCTGGCTTATCTTTAATAATACTGCCTTAAAATTGTCAATTTCACTGTTCATCCACCATTATTTTATATCCACATTTAATATCACCATATATCTGTTCACTATAGCTTTGTGGAGTAAATCTTATTATCCTATCTTTATTGTTTATTGACTGATGTACCTTAATATTCTGATTTCACTAACTTATATGGTTTAAAAAAAATAAGCAAATACCTGATGGCTCAGCAGGTAAAGAATCCATCTGCAATGCAGGAGACACAGGAGACGAGGGTTCAATCCCTGGATTGGGAAGAGTCCTTGGAGAAGGAAATGGCAACCACTACAGTACTGTTTTTGTCTTATCATACTGTTCACGGGGTTCTCAAGGTAAGAATACTGAAGTGGTTTGCCATTCCCTTCTCCAGTGGACCATGTTTTGTCAGAACTCTCCACTATGACCCGTCCATCTTGGGTGGCCCTACACAGCATGGCTCATAGTTTCATTGAGTTAGACAAGGCTGTGGTCCATGTGATCAGTTTGATTAGTTTTCTGTGATTGTGGTTTTCATTCTGTCTGTCCTCCCATGGATAAAGATAAGAGGCTTTTGGAAGCTTCCTGATGGGAGAGATTCTTGCCTAAAAAATCCCATGGACAGCAGAGCCTGGCAGGCTGCAGCCCAAGGGATCGCAGAGAGCTGGACACGACTGAGCAGCGGAGCACAGACAGCGCAAGCAGGATGGGGACATGCGGACACCCACGGCTGATTCATGGGAATGTGCGGCAAAAGCCCCCAGAGCGTTGTATAGCACTAGCCTCCAGTTAAAATTAATTAATTTATTTATTAAAAAAATAACTCCTACAGATGCTTGCAACAAAATTTCTTTCTAATATGTACTCTATCAAGGTAATTTTTCTTACCAAGTGAAGACCAATTTATTGTTATAACTTGTATGCAGTCCTTCTCTAAGCAGTATTTTATATAATGTTAATTAAACAAGCATTTACTCTGCAAGTTTCTTTTAATTATTATCATGAAAGAAAATGTTTTAATGACATAGGACAGTGACCCCATGACATTTGGGGATGAAATACTGAGTGAACACAAATCATTGTGTAACTTAAATATTTTTAAGATAATTGCAACTTTTCATTTTAGCTTTGCAAAGAGAAATTAATGAAATACTCTATAACCTCCTAACTTTTCTTCATATGAAATGACACTTGGAAAATCCAGTGTTTTTCTTCTAAGTTATTAATATGGTTTCTTTCAGTTCAAGTTACAAACAGGAGTGAGATTTTCATTTTTGGGTACCATAGATGTTTTTATCTCATTACAAAGTATTATTTACATAATACTACTTCATTAGGATTGGACTTCCCTGGTAGATCAGTCAGTAAAGAATCTGTCTGTAATGTGGTTCACCTGGGTTCAATCCCTGGGTCTAGAAGATCCCCTGGAGAAGGGCATGGCAACCCACTTCAGTACTCTTGCCTGGAGAATCCCAGGGACAGAGGAGCCTGGCACACTACAGTCCTGGGTCACAAAGATTCGGACACAACTAAACTCTGCACTCCACTAGGATAGAATGACTCAGACAACAACCAACCTCAAAAATGCCCATGTTTAATATCCAAATAAAACATGAAGTCTCAGTTTAATTCAATTGCAGTTAAACATTTAACATCCCTGAAAAAGAAGAGATTAGCAGACGGAAACTCTAGATTGAAAGGTGCTATATAGTCAGTGTTTTCCTCTATAGAGAACACTTGTGTTCGTGCTTTCACATTTCAAAGAAATGAACAAGAAATTAAACATTCAATGTGGTTTATTTTCAGCCAAGAAAGATACATCAGAGATACTAGGATTGAAATAGCCAAGCCAAAATTTAGTAAGAAAAATGGAAAGTTTCAAATACAGGAAATATATATAAGCTGAAGATCAAAAAGGAGCATCAAGGAACATGGGAGTATGGTAGAAGAAGTTGAGGTTCATTTCAGAACAAAAATCACAAGCCAGTCAATCAGTGAGGAGAAAGGGTAACAGATAGTGCTTTGAAGACACAAGATTAAGCTGAAACCGGGACAAAACTGGATAGCCTCTTTAAATTCCATGTGGACTGACTGGCTTTTCTCAGCATATTTTGATCTAAGCAATTTATCTCACTTTAAACAGAAAGTGAGTTTATTACAAAACAGGCAGGATGTTTTGTAAACATTGATGATTCTTAGATAAAATGTAAAAGTATAAAATGAATCTGGTATTCATTGCTGATAATGTTACTGAAGTTCAAGGAAACACTAATATTGAATTATTAGTCACAAGCAAAGAAATAGAAGCAGAATGTCAGATCTGAGGGATTTATTTTTCACTTAAAGGCTCAGAACAAACAACAGCCTTAATAATATTTAAAAGGTGCTCTTTAAAAAGATATATTTTATTTTCTTCATTTTTGATAGATAGTACATTTATAAATTACTAAATTCTAAAGGAATTAAAGAGTAAGCATTTTGAAGAGTCTCACTCAGGACACTTTTACCCTGACTCCTTAGCTCCAATCTTCAAAGATAATTATCAGATTGTAGCATTACCATTCCCATATACTATGCATATGCAAAGATGTGTACTCTTATTTGAACAGATCTGTGTCTTTCTCTCTTTTGAAAGTTTGGCTCCTCAAGATCCAGATATTGCTTCAAGAAGAGGCACTGGTTTTTGATGTAACCATATTTCTTTTCTCATCATTCAAACTCAACTGTAGATCAGCATGATATAAATCTCATCAATAAAAGTAATGATGGGAAATTGGAGATTTATATCAACCAAAAGATACAAAGCTCTGCCTTATCCTGCATTACAAATATTTAATTCTCTTTCAATGTGTATTTATTGCTTCCCCATTCCCAGTCTGGTCTTTGTCAGTCAGACTGTGATCTATCTTTACCATTATGTTAGGAAATGTTTCTCCTTCTCTCCTTTGTTGGAGCCTCTTTTTTTCAGGTGACCCATAACATCCATCCCTTTATACTTTTTTGGTTTAATCTCCAGTTGTGCTCTGTATATGAGAAGTTTTGTTCATTTTGTCTTTTAATCTTGGCATATCTGTAATTTTTTTTATTCTGTCATTTTCCATAATTGGTGATCTTATTGGGTATATAATTCAAGGTTGGAGACATTTTTCTTTACAAGTTTTAAAGTATTAGGACATTCAAAGTTTTCTATAAGGAATTTGATAATTATGATTCCTCAACTTTTTTCTTCTTAATATCTCTTTATAAGATCACAGAATCTTCTCTTTGCCCAGAGTTCTGAAACTTCACAGTGATACAAAACAGTATCTGTGCAGTTTTATCCATCGTACTGCGTACTTAGGATGTTCAATCAGAAAGCTCATATCTTTTCCTTTTGCAATGTTTATTTTTAATTACTTATTTCATTAATGATATTGCTTACTCTACTTTATTTTTCTATCTAAAACTTAGATTTTTTTAAGGTTGTATTTCCAGTAGACCCTTTAATTTTTTTGTCATTTGTCTCCTGATTTTCAGGTCTTCATTATTGATCCATTTTGTGGGGTCTACATTAGCCTAAGTTTTTAATTGCTTATGAAGTTATTATTTGAATGTTAGTTTATAGTTCTTAAAAAAAAAATCCAGGACTTTCAAGATGGTGGAGAAGGAAGAGGGAAAGATCACCTTGCTTCCTGCAAATACATCGTAAATACATCTGCATATGGAACAGCTCCTACAGAACACCTTCTGAACACTGACAGAAGACTTCAGACTTCCAAAAAGGCAAGTTCATTTTCACAGAATGAGGTACAGCAAAACATTAAAAAATAAGGAGACGAAGGATTTGGGATCAGGACCTGTGTTTCGGGGTTTGAACTCTGAAGGAGGAAAAGGTTTTAAACAGTCAGAAACAACTTCATGGGCAGGGACAGCGTTAGATTTATAATCTCAGAGGACAGCACAGTGACAGATGCTCAGAAGGCAAAATGAAGAAAATTCAGCAAAGGGGTCATTGCCAACCAACACTTCCCAACATAGTCACTGTTTGCATGCCTACTTCAGTGGGTGCTGAGGCTCAAGCTTCGGGGCCAGACCCCAGGGAGAGGAATTGGGTTGACCACCATGAAGAGACTCTAAAAGGGCTAGTATGAAAGAACTGAGGGAGTCCAGGGAAAATCCTGGGCCTGCCAGAAAGGCAAGAGATCTCTGCTGCAAGGTCCCTCCCACCCTGCTCTCACAAACTGCACGCAGGAGCCTGGCTTTCTGAGTGCCAGAGGTGGGGCAAACAATGGCTGTGGACTGCTACTCCAGAGGTAGACACACCAAAGCCCTGTGCATGCCGGAGGCAAGGGAGAAAATGCCGCCGTGGTCCTGACCCCAAAGGTAGCAGCTACCACCAAACCACAAGCAGGTACAGGTCACTGCCCACACTTTCCAAGGAGGCTGGGCAGCATGACTCTGCCGAGGGACACATGATCTGGGGCCAGCACCCCTCTCCCCACTCCGAGGGAGTTGAAAACCTGCCTCACACTGTAGCAACTCACTGCAGGCCTCAGCCACATTGCCACTCTCCACAGATCCCAATGGCGACGAGTGTACCCCTCCCTCTCCCCAGCCTGACACGGTAAGTGAGCCCCAGTAAGCTACTAATATTGTCCTCTCTTGTCTAGGAGTGATGGGGGGAACAGACACTGGTGGGTGGCCTACAAGAAAAAGCAGGCCCAAACCAAAACTTAGCACCAGGAGCTGTGTGATGAAAGAGGCATGCATGCAAGCTCAGTTGTGTCCAACACTTTGTGAATCCATGGACTGTTGCCTGCCAGGCTCCTCTGTCCATGGGATTCCCCAGCAAAGAATGCTAGAGTGGGTTGCCATTTCCTCCTCTAGGGGATATTTCTGACACATGGATTGAACTAGTGTCTCCTGCATTGGCAGGCAGATTGTTTACCTCTGAGCCACTTGGGAGGAAGTGAATTTGCTCCCACAGTCAGACATGTATATTAAGTAGCTTCAGTTGTGTCTGACTTTTTGCCACCCTATGGACTGTAGCCCACCAGGCTCTTCTGTCCATGGGATTCTCCAGGCAAGAATGTTGGAGTGGGTTGCCATGACCTCATCCATCTTGAAGACCCAGGGATAGAACTTGCAACTCTTACATCACCTGCATTGGCAAGCAGATCCTTTAACACTAGTGCCACCTGGGAAGCCCATAGTAGATTTATTCCTAGATTTTTTTTTTTTTTAAGGAATCTCCATACTGTTCTCCATAATGGTTATATCAGTTTACATTCCCATCAACAGTGCAAGGGAATTCCCTTTTCTCCACATCCTCTCTAGCATTTATTGTTTGTAGACTTTTTTGATGATGGTCATTCTGATTGGTGTGACATTATACTTCACTGAAGTTTTCATTTGTATTTCTCTGATATTTAGTAAAATTGATCATCTTTTCATGTGTTTATTGTCCATCTGAATCTCTTCTTTGGAGAAATGTCTATCTAGGTCTTCTGCTCATTTTTTAATTGGGATGTTTGTTTTTTTCTGATTTTGAGCTGTATGAGCTGTTTATATATTTTGGAGACCAATCCCAGTCAGCTACTTTATTTCCAATTGTTTTCAGCCATTCTGAAGGCTGTCTTTTAACCTTGTTTATAGTTTCTTTTACATTGCAAAAACCTTTAAGATCAATAAGGTCCAATTTGTTTATTTCTGTTTTCATCTTTACTCTAGGAGGTGAGTCAGAAAGGATCTTGCTGCAATTTATGTAAAAGAGTGTATTACCCATGTCTTCCTCTAAGAGCTTTATATATAGTTTCTGGTTTTACATTTAAGTCTTTAATCTGTTTTGAGTTTATTTTTGTGTATGGTGTTAAGAAGTGTTCTAGTCTCATTCTTTTACATGTAGTTGTACAGTTTTCTTAGCACAAATTGTTGAAAAGCCTATCTTTTCTTCATTATATATTCTTGCTTCCTTTGCCAAAAATAAGATTACCATAGGTGTGGGGGTTTATCTCTGGGCTTTCTATCTAGTTCTGTTGGCCTATATTTCTGTTTTGGTGCCAGCTCCAAACTGTCTTGATGACTGTAGCTTTGTAGTATAGTCTGAAGTAATGAAGGTTGATTCTTTCAGCTCCATCTTTCTCAAGATTGCTTTTTTTATTCAGGGTCTTTTGTGTTTCCATGGGAATTGTAAAATTTTTGTTCTAATTCTGTGGAAAATGCCATTGGTGTTTGATAATGATTAGTAGTTTGATAGGCTTTCCATTCACGCTTGGTTTTTCTTGATTGGATTGACTATACAGGTAGAAACTAACCTGCAAATTGGAAGCTCTGTGCATTTGGTTTGTGGGAGAATGAATTTCTGCCTTTGAAATAAACTGTAGGCTTTGAAATTCACTAATATGTTAATGTATTTATTTATTTATTTTAATTTTTTTTTGTTTAGACTGTCCCCTCTGTTCAGTGTTTAAGGGGAAAATGTTGACCTACTAGTGTTCCCGTCTAGTTTCAGAAGTATCCTGAAGTCTTGGTGATTCATTTATACATATAATCACTCACTCCTCTGTTTCTGGCATGATACTAAGGTTCTCATCTGTGCCTGGCTCCCCAAGCCAGCCTCTCCTTTCTTTTATATTCAGTGAAGATAAGTCTTCATATTCCTCTGAGGGTAAAGAAGAGACCTGGAAATGTAATGAATAGCTTTACCCAATCCTTCTTTTCATCACCTTCTCAATTTCACTTTCAGAGAAATTATGTGCTTCCAATGCCTGAACTGTCCAAAGAAACTGTAAAAACACCAGAGCGTTTATCAGCTATTTCTACTGTTGGCTTAATATTTGACCTCTTCAAGTCTTCTCAAGTAGGTGCAATTCTATACCTCCATTTGTTTTACAACTTTCAGAATGAGAGCTATATACATTTCTCTTATTCTCCTGGGTGTGTGTGTGTGTGTGTGTGTGTGTGTATATATATATATATCTTTTAAAAAAGAAGTGAAAAATAAATGTGAGCATAATCTATTCAATCTAACATTTAAATTGGAGTCTTTCAAATTTTTTTACCAACTATAATATTACTTTCAATAAATTATTTCTTGTAAAAAGTACAGTAATGATAGACAATTAAAATTACATTTCACCCACATTAAAATTGTTTCTTAAAATTTAATCTTAAGAGTAAATGCATTTTTTAGTCTTGGAACTTCCATTGTTTTATAGATTTTTATGTCTCTGATGAGATGTTTATCTTTACCTTCATGTACTTGAGAATAGTTATAAAAGTTGCTCTAAATTTCTCATCTGATAATTTCAACATGTGTGTTGTTTAGGGCCACTGCCATTGATTGTCTGTTTTTCTTGAAAATTAGTTACAGTTTCTTTGGATTGCATACTAGGCATTGAGATAATGTGTCGACTCCATACTACAATCTATTCTGTACCTCTAGAGACCCAAGCTGAAAATTCTGTCTCCCCGTTAGTGGGTAGCAGCTAGAAATTTAATTCCCTTTGTTTAAGTCTAGCTTTTTGGTGCTTAACCTATAAATGTGTGGTTAGAGTCAGCCAGGGAATTTGGCTCAGACAGTAAAGAATCCGCTTGCAATGTGGGAGACCTGGGTTAGATCTCTGGGTTGGGAAGATTCCCTGGAGAAGGGAACGGCTACCCACTCCAGTATTCTGGCTTGGAAGAGGAGCCTGGCAGGCTACAGTCCAGGGGTTACATTATTGGGTTTCTCCGGTAGCTTAATCGGTAAAGAATCTGCCTGCAATGCAGGAGACCCCGGTTTGATTCCTGGGTTGGGAAGATCCACTGGAGAAGGGATAAGAAACCCACTCCAATATTTTTGGGACTTCACTGGTGGCTCAGCTGGTAAAGAATCTGCCTACGATGCGGGAGACCTGGGTTTGATCCCTGGTTTGGGAAGATCCCCTGGAGAAGGGGAAGACTACCCACTCCAGTATTCGGGCCTGGAGAATTCCATGGACTGTATAGTCCATGGGGTCGCAAAGAGTCGGACAGGACTGAGCCACTTTCACTTTCACTTATACAAAAGAGTTTGGCCCTGGGCCTCTCTTGCTTTCTCTGAGCTTTTAAAGACTTTTTGCTTTAATTTATGTTGATCTGTAGATTCTTCAAACTCTGTCCTCTAATCTTTAAGCCAATAAGCTTGCAGATTTTCCATTAGAATTTTAGCGACCCTACCTGAGACAGACTGAGGCAAGCCACAGGCTAAAACTAGTGAAAGACAGTAAAATCACCAGTGTTAGTCCATCCTTCCAAGTTTCAACTTCCTATCAGTATGTGACTATTTTTGTCTGTACTCCAATGCCTTATTTCACTCTGTATTGAAGTTTCTCTGAGGCTTGCTAATCTCCAGTGCTAATCTAGATAAAAGATGCAAAGTTTTTTATCCTCTTTATTCTTATAAAGAGGATATATATTCCTATTTATGAGAAATGTATGCTTTATACTCTATGGGGCATTAATTTTGCAAAATGCATGAGTACACAAAATCTAAAATTTAAAGATAATTTTCTTTATCATTTAAATTCTGATGGAAAAGATACAGTAGAAAGAAGCAAGTAAAGGGCTGGAGAGAGAAGTTATATTGCTGATAGAGAAGTTCTTAGGAGCAGAATGGAAATACTATATTGAAAGACACTTTCTCTGTATAACAGATGAGACAAAGAGGAGAATAGGTACTGTTTGCAATTATTGATAAACCTCAAAAACTGTGTAAGGAATGAGGAAATGTAGGAAAATGTTGAGATGATAGAAGGAGAAAAGAAGTGAAGGACACAGGAGGATAATTCTATGTAACAATGGATATGAGGCAGGAGGTATCTTATCTCCTAGGGAAAACAACTTGAGTTTACTCCCTGTGGACAGAAAGTCCAAAATATCAATAGCAGTATAATTGAAGCAAGAACCTAGTCCCTGCCCAGACCAAAGATTAGAGACCACATATTTCTCATTCTCGATGCCAAGGAAGCCTTCCCAACTGGAAAATTCTTTGGAGATCAAAAGGGGAGGGGTACCACCCCGTAGTAAGTGATGTCAACTCCCCATAGGCCTCTTCAGTGAAATCTATCTAGACTGAAAGTTTGTGTGCATATGCATGGAAGGATCCTGAGATATATCAAATGCAGACTCCGAACCAGGCAAATCAAAGTGATTGACTGGTCAAAAGAAATCCAGAACAAATGCCCCATATAAGTGATTTAAAATATCACGAGGGCATGCCTTTCTCTCTGAGTCCACCCGTGTGTCTATCCATATAATACTGTACTCTTTTTCCCCTAATAAACACCTTACTTCTTTCTGTCTTTGTGGGAATCCTTTTCTGTGAAGCTGAAGAGCCAGGGCCTTGTCACTGACCACTGGTCTATTGGGTAGTATTTGACTCTCACTGCTGTGACCTCAGTCTCTGACCTTGTTGAAACCTTGCTGAAAACCTTGCTGAAAACCTTGCTTCAAGCAGCAGCAGGCTGAGGCCACCCTAAGGTCAGAGATGTTCTAAAGGTAAGTTATCTGGAAAGATTGTTGGTGGGGATTAGGATTTCTGATATAATATTTGATTGTTGAGAGAATTTCTGGCAACTCTTAGGACATGATACAAAGAGAAAAACACTGGTGGTGCAGAGAGGGAAGGTCAGTAGAGCTTATGCCAAAGTAAAGAAAAGCCAGGATGTCAGATAAGTTTTGAAATAGTCTAAGATAAAGACAAATGTTATGAAATTGGATACTGAAAGCCAGGTAGGCTGTATCTTTATAAATCTGGTAAACAGGAAATCTTTGTTTGTTTGTTTGTTTGTTTCAATATATATATATATATATATGTGTGTGTGTATATATATATATATATATAAAAAGAAGGGGGAAATAGTTTGAACAAGAAGACATTGATTCCATATCCTGAGTCTAAGGTACAGAACACATGAGAAAAAAATAGCTTTGGCTTTCAAAGGGTACAGAAAAAGTAGTCATGTTAGAGTCTAGTTCAGGCCAAGATATAGAATATTTATCTATGAAAGAGTTTAAAATGTTAGAGGGTTAACTCATAGTGAAGAAGATATGTTAGAAGACACATTTTAAAATGATTTAGGGGAAAGGTGAGGAGTAAGAGAAGAGAAAGCTGACATCTATAAACTTTGGCCAGACCATTGGTGCATTGCCATCTTCATCAGGTCTTGTAAGAGAGTGGATGCTTTTTTTATGAGTATATGCAAATAAAATGACTTAAATTTTTCTTACAAGAAGGCTTACAGGCACAAAAATTTTCATGTCTCACAAGCAAGCAAACAAATATATCCAAAAAGATTCTCTCAAATTGTAAAGACTAATATTTTTCATTTAAGACTGGTACAGTCTGAAACCTATAAAGATAAAATCTTTTAAAATGCAGGTCCTCTATTAGAAAGGAAGGAAAAGCTTTGGCAGTCTAGTGTACATGCAACTGGAAGCACTTCTTGGTGATAAAACAGTGTCATCTAGTGAGAGTTTTAGGTGAGAAAATTCCATGCCTAAAGAGGTCTATTTACAGGATTCAAATTTCTAGAATTTAAAAAATTCCATTATCACTTCAATGATATGTAAATGAGAGTGGATGATTTAGATGAGCTTCTCATACTGAAAAAGACACAAAGATTCAGAAAATCAGGAAACACCTTACTTAGTACCATAAATGGCATATTATTAGGTAGTCCACATACAAATTTTGAAAATTCTGTATTTAAAGATTCATTCCTTTGTATTCTGGAAGCATAGAGGTAGTTCACAGTTTTTCATTTATTTGTTTGGTGTTTTGTTCTGTTTTTTATTTCTCTCTGAGAAAAAAAAAATAGTTCCTGAAACAATTAAATCATAAATATTCTATTAGTTTAAATTTTCTTGTTCAGATGTTGATTGACAACTGTTAGGGTGAAATAGATATGGTTGCAGCAGAATGGCACTCATTTTGGAAGTGTTGTTAGGTTTTACAAAGAAATGCTGGAAGTGTAAAAGGGGATCATCACAGCTTGACTTTCCTGTTCAAATATATTCATTAACTGAGGTTGCCTCCATCCTCAGGTTAAGTGTACAAGCCTTTTAGAAACCACTATTAACAGTATTCAAATTCAATGTCAATATTTTGACAGCATTCTCTGAGATTTTTCTCCCCCTGGGAATATCAAAACGTCTTTCACAAATTACTTTGAAACAAAATCCAGAAAATACCTTAGAAATTTGGAAGTTATTTAGGGTAGAATTTTCACACAGTGTTGAGAAATCCACTAGAAAGCACACTTGCAAGAAGTGAATAGGCAAATGGTATATGTTTGGCCCTTAGTGAAGTGGGTCCATAAGGGAACAAGCAGGTGATTCTTTTTGTCAGAATAGTACTGCCATATACTAGCAATTCAATGGCATCTCTTTTGTGTTAAGTTCTGGAGACAGTTCCACACGGAACACATTTTTGAGATGTTAGCAGTTTTCACTGTTGTTATTGTTACATTGTCTTTCATACCAATGACTCAGCTCTATTATGAGTTCTCTTCTTAATCTAGATTGGAATTTCAAGCATTTATTCAATTCCAAGGTATTACTGTAACTGAATAAAATGAGCCCAAACATTAAGTCCTTGATTCTAGCAGTAAATAAAAATTATCACTAAAGCATGAAATACTACATCAGTTAATTAATAATTCAATTGAGCTTATTTAGAAAGTCACTTAATAGCATTTATTTACAATAAATATAATCTGATTTTAAATAAATTTAATAATTGCATACTAAAATGTTATTAAGACTATTGGCCTTCTAACGTGGATCATTAGATACAATTGAATGCAGTAAATGTCAGTTCTTAGTTGGAAACCTTTAAACAATTATAATTTTTAATGAAACTTGAAAACACTATTTTTCAATTGAAAATTAATTAATAGCACTAGTTATTCATGGTCATTCACATAATTTGTAGTTTCAATGCAATTAAATTTTCTTCCAACACTATCATTCTCATTCTTCATAATAGTGATTTAATTTGTTGTGATTATGGCAACAATTTAAAAAATCCACAGGGGAAGATTATCACCATAACCTGCTTAAGAGACTCCCACTGTGCATTCTATCCCTATTTTTCTAGGTCACTATAGCAAGCCAAGTTTCTCTCTATGTGGAAGCTGACTCCCTTGAAGTTCCTTGTGTTTTCCGACCCAACTCTGTTTTCCACGTCCCACTAAGCTTTCACTGTGTTCCCTGGACTTCAGGCCCTCCATCGGCACACTCCCTCTGTCACTCACATCTTTCCCGATGTTCTGCTCACTTTCTTGTGAGAAAGTTCTCGTGAGAACTTTCGTTCTGGAGGCACTGCTCCCTCTGAGGCTCACTGACATGACTTTGCCTCCCCACATCACTCGATCTGGAGGTGTAGTAGCTCTTTTTTGGCTTCACTTTAATAAATCCAATCTTTTCTCAATTATTCTCTGAAAAATGTCACAGTCTTTGAAGCTTTGACCTCAGATTTTTGCTGTCATAATTCTTGAGGATTTCACTATCCACAAAGTAATGCGTTGGTTGTTCATCTCCTCTTCTTCCGTGCCATTCTGCCCCTACCTCAACTACCCACACCTATGATCACATCTGAACATCATCATCCATGGAGATAGTACTTCCTCCATAATGCAGTCTTCAGGTTGCTATGCTCCATCTGCCGGTTTCCTCCTATTTTTCCAGCTCATAACTCCTACTGAGCAAACTCCAAAAATTATTAATCCACTTAGGGAATCCAATTCATTGACCTTACCACTATTCTCAATCTCCACTTCCTCATGTCCTCAATTTCTCTAATTATTGAGATTAGATGCTACTAGCCATACATATTATAACTCCATTTTGTGAAGCCTTCCATGAACCCACAGTACTCTGGATTTTCTCTCTCTTCTTCATGTTAACCTGGCAGATCCCAACTGTGTCTTCATCCAAATATACCCAGAGTGCGTCTGCCATATAATCATTGCATTTTGTAGGCTAATATTCTGCTACCTCACTATTATATTCCTTCTCTTTCTTCAGGCATCCAGGACTTGTTTCTGATTCAGCTGTTGATCTTGCTACTCTACCCCACTTATAAAATAAATCAAACCAAATGAGAAACACCAACTCATAGAAACAGAGAACAGATTGGTGGTTGCCAGAGGTAGAGTGTGGGGAGTGGGGAAATCGCATGAGATCAAAAGCTACCGACTTCCAGTTGTAAGATAAGATCAAGAGGATGTAATATACAACAAAATGAGTGTAGCTAACAACACTGTACTATACAATTTGGAAGTTGTTAAGAGAGTAAATCTTAGAAGTTCTTATCACAGGAAAAAATATATGTAACATGATGAATGTTAATGAAACATTGTGGTAATTGTTTTGCAATACATGCATATATTGAATCATTATGTTGTATAGTTTAAGCTATGTTATAGGTAGATGTCAATTATAGATCAGTAAAACTGGGGAAATAAAAGTCAGTTTAAGGATATCCACTGGCTAAAAGCATCAAATCTGAGCCCATATGTTCTGCCTTCCTCATTTGTAAGTCCGGTTTCTCCGTATTTTGATGAAGCCATGTCCACTCTTTCATCGAAGCTCATCCCTTCAAAAATTTTCTACTAAATCATTCTCTTTAGCATAAAATCATTATTTAATAGATCTTAACTTGAAAAAGAAAACCTGCCTTTCCATTCAACTACCTTGTTTCTCTGTTTTGTCTTTCAGAAAGTGTTATTAAAAAGTTGCCTATACTGTTAATTTATATTATCCAATGTTCTCTCATTTCAGTCTATTTGGGAGTTTATTCTCATCACATAACTTAAATAGCTCGCCCAAGTTGCCATTAACTTTTCATCTTTCATGACTTCTCAGCACCATAGGATACATTTAATAGCTCCATTTATTTTCTTTACTTGACTTTCAGGATCCAACACTCTCTTTTTCTTCTGCTCAGAAGGAGTATTTTTCTCTACTTCAGTGTTTCCTTTTTATATTACTGATCTGTAAACTATCTAGTACTATCTAGTATCTAGTATCTGTAAACTATCCATGGCACATTCTATTTTTTATCTACTCAGTGGATGATCTAATTCACCCTTAGAGACTTTAGATACTGGGAACCTCCAAATATGTATGTACCTCACACCAAACACCTGATTGATTCCCTCTGCAAATTCAACTTTTCCATTTGGACGCCTAATAGACACTTCAACTTTAACATAACTTTAAACTCATTTCCTTATCTCTACTCTTTCTTTCCAAATCAATTATATATCAGAAAATAATAGGTTTAATTTTCCAATTGCTCAGTCTCTAACTCTTAGAGTTTTCTTTGACTCTCATAACTTACAGAATCAACTAACAAATCATATTTGATTCTCACTTCAAGTTCTATGATGAATACACCCAGTTCTCATCACTTGCATTGCTGACTTCCTAATCCAACTTGCCATCCACTTTGAATTAGTTATCTATTGCTAGTTATAATAAACAGCATAAAACCTATCAGCTTAAAACAACACAAGTTTACTGTCTGACAGCTCTGTAGTTCAAAAGTCCTAAAATCAAAGTGCTGGAAGGGCTGCATTCCTCATAGAATCTTTAAAGGAGAATTATTTTCTTTATCTTTTTTAGCTTTTAGAGGTAACTATGCTCCGTGGATTATGGACCCTTTTTCCATCTTCAAAGTCAGCATCATGGCATCTTCAGGTATCTTTCTCTCTGACCTCTGCTTCTATTGTCGCATTTCCTTCTCACATTCTGACACTCCTGCCTCCCTCTTATAAGGACACTTGAAATTATCTTGAGCTCACTTGTATAATCCAGTATATTTTGCCATGGCAAGATCCTTAACCTCATTTGCAGTCCTTTTGTCTTGTAAGATAACACATACATAGGTTTCAAGGATTAGGACATTGACATCTTGAGGGAGGTTCCTTCCTCCACCACCACACACTTCAATCTGTAATACTACTAGAGTTTGGACTCGTTCCCCCAACTCCACCCTCCTCACACCACACCCTCAACTGATTCCTTTAAAACCTGTCAAAATTTTAGATTTTATGGGTGGATGGAAAGATAGCATCAAAAGATATAAGCTGTCTTTAAACTAATCTGAGTGTTATTACACTTGACTCCCCACAGAGTCAAGTGGAGTTCTTTTCATAAAATTTGAAGAGATGATTGTATAAGTATTAAGAAATAGATACAATTTTAAAGAAAAAATAAGAATACATAATACTTTAATGATTTCAAGGTATATTATACAAGAGTAGTAATTAAAATGGTAAGATTGAGTCTGTGGAGTAGATAAAAATCTAACTAAGCACAATAGAAGGTTTATATAAAAGTTTACACATATATAGAAACAAATCTGATTATATACTGTAGCTCAAATGATACTACTAGTTATGCATAATGAATAATTAAATTTCTTTAAGATTTACACAAAAAGTCCATCAATTTAGAAGAAAATATAAAAGATATACCTAATTAACTTGAATAGAGAAGTTCTCTTAAACATGGTATGCACTTCCAAACCCTCAAACTATATGGATAAGATTGATAAATTTACCCACATTAAATTAAACAATTGTGTTTATTAAGAGAATTTATAAAGAATGGAAATACAAGCATCAGCATGAAGAAGAAATTTGCAATGGAGTTAATCAATAAAGAAGTAATATCTTTAATATATAATCCTATATATGGATAAGAAAAAAAACACTCCTGCTGAAAACTAGTCAAATGACATGAACATGCTTTCTATAGAAGAAAGATTATAAATAGCATATCAACATATGGAAATGTGGCTTGCCTAATTTGTAATCATAAGTATATGAATAAAACCACAATGGTACCACTTCAAATCTACTTGATTAAAAAAATTATTTTGAGCAATTTTAATTAATAAAATAAAATTCAATAAAGTTTTTATTTATAAAGACATAGACTTATTAGTTACTGCAAAAAAAATAAGTTCTCTCTCATTCTGTTGGGGTGAGTGTAAATTGGTAGAAAGAATTTGAGAAAGAACTTGTCCTACAGCAATAAAGTGCATACGCACAATACACTCTAAATCAACAATTACAATTCACCTCTCACACATTAGGACAGGGCTCCTTCCAGACAAATCCACTCCTCTTCGTAAATAACATTTTATTAGAATACAGCCATGCCCATTCAAGTACATATTGTTTAGGATTAATTTTGTCCCAATAAGAAAAAGTTGAATAGTTGCAACAGAGACCACATGGTCTGCAAAACCTAAATTATTTATTGTGTGGCCTTTTATAGAAACTTTGCCAGCCCTGTGCTCTAGGAACTGCTGTATGTAAGCAATCATAGCTGTGAACTGGAAAATTCATAGCACCATTTTTAGAAAGAATGCAAACATTGGGGGACAACTCTAATATCAATCAAAATAGAGTGGACACAGAGTTTTATATTCTTATCATGACATAACATAGAGCACAGAAAATGAATATCTTCATATATACCTTCATATGTATGGCTCAGATAAAATGATAAGAGTAAAATCAAGTCACAAAAGGATATTCACTAATATGACTCTTCCTGTAAGAATTAATGAACATGTTAAAAGGAGCAATATATTGTTTCAGTATGTCTGCTGCTGCTGCTAAGTCACTTCAGTTGTGTCCGACTCTGTGTGACCCCACAGACAGCAGCCCACCAGGCTCCCCCGTCCCTGGGATTCTCCAGGCAGGAACACTGGAGTGGGCTGCCATTTCCTTCTCCAATGCATGAAAGTGAAAAGTGAAAGTGAAGTCACTCAGTCGTGTCCGACTCTTCACAACCCCATGGACTGCAGCCCACCAGTCTCCTCTGTCCATGGGATTTTCCAGGCAAGAGTACTGGAGTGGGTTGCCATTGCCTTCTCCATGTATATAATATATAATATATATTAATATATATAAATTTTATATATATATATCATGTATTTGTATTATACATATTATTATACATTGTTGTCTTATATATATAATATAGTATATATTATCTATAATATAATGTATTATATTACATTATATAATACATATAATGTATAACATAAATACAATATGAAATAAAAAATATATAATTATATATAATAGGATATAATATAATATAATAATATATTATAATTATCTGTGTAATTATATTATGTAATTATATATTTCTGTTAATATAATAATATTAATTAAATATAATATATATTACATGTGTATATATTATATATTTTTAAAATATTACATACTATGTATGTATATATTATATTTTAATATAATAACATATTTAAGTATATAATATATATGTATATATTATATGATATGTAAATATGTGTTTAATATATTTATATATTATATTTCTTTAAATATATGTATTATATATTATATGAAGTATACATTGTGTATATAATATATTATATATCAAATATATATTTAATTAAATTTTTATTATAATTTAGAAATAGTACATAAAATTATAACCATTTTATTTAATTCTAAACATTTATAATTTTAATTTTATAATAAATATATATTTATATATTATATTATATATTATATTTATTATAAAATATATTATATTATGTATTATATATTATATATATTTATATTTTTATATATAGTTAAACATCTATATATATTTATGTAACTCCTGGTGTTGGCGATGGACTGGGAGGCCTGGCGTGCTGTGGTTTATGGAGTCGCCAATAGTGGGACATGGTTGATCAAACTGAACTGACTGAACTGCATGTTGCTTAAGTGAATAAATTACAAATGCATAAATGATTTAAATGAAAGTGTTACCTGAGGTTGAAAAAGAAAAAGTATGATCTTCACATCCTATGCCAGGTCAAGGCATTTTTAAAATCTATGTTCCCCCCCACTTTATTGCTAACTGTGCCTTGAATCAGTTATATGGCTGTATATATTCACCTTTCCCCTCTCTCTCTTTCTTTGCTTCGGTCTGTCCAAGGGGGTGTATAGCATCCTTTGACTAGACGAAACTATATGGATATTTTTTAATTTAATTGTTTTATGCATAGCATATGGGATCTTAGTTGCCCCATGGGGATGGAATCAGGGCCCCTTGTAGTGGGAACATGGAGTCTTAACCACTGACCTGCTAAAGAAGTCACCAAAACTATACAGATTGATCCATGTAATAATGTTACATATCAGAATTAACATATCAACATCAACATATCAGAATTAAAGAAACGTCACACTATTCTGTAGTTACATTTCAGCTTTATAGTGTGTAGCCAGGAGCCCTTGGCAGCTGGTAAGTTTAGAATCCTTGCACCACAGCATCAGAGTGGGAACTCTGGAAGCTCAGCACGTAACGTCTTCAGCTTGAGCTCACTGAAATTCACACCATCAATGAGCTCTACAAAGCCCTGCACTAGACACACTGGCTCCTTAACCAGTCAGTACGTTTTCAATTGAGCAGCTATTTTTGTTTGTTTATATTTTTTAAAGCTGCTACTTTTAATACCAATTTCTCACTAAACAGAAGAAATGTACATAATGCATTATTCTCTTTCTATTAATATTCTCTTAATATTTTAATACTCGACCCTAACAAAGCCCAGGAGAGGAAACAGCAAACTGTGGTATGAAGTACCTGCCAGCTAAAAGAAACATAGTGGATCAACCTCAGATTCTAGGAGACCATAAAAGGAAAATAAGTCCATATAAAACCAGCATCAAGCTGGGCCTGAATGCACATTAGTTCACTGAGGTCACACAACTATGAGATAAAACAGTTGGACACAACTGAGTGGCTAAGCACAGCACACACATCCCCCCAAACATCATGATTGTAAAAGAGTATTATTTTGCCTAATGCTGAGCCATTTAGAAATAATTTCTTGCTCAATAAAGATGTTTTCCTTACAAAATTTAATGCACATCATTTTGGTCAAAGCAACAGTGGAAGCTGATTACATGTCAGCTACATTAGACAGAGTGTCCTGCTTTATAATTGCTCTGCTGGCCTGAAAATCCTGGAGTAAGATTATGTGACAGCTGTTCCCCTGGTTCTCCATAAAATTGAGATGTTTGTTTCATAAAACAACCCTATGACCAAAGATTGCCTTTAATAGGCAAATAATAGATTTAATGAAATAAGGGAAATGGAAAAACAATGACACAAAGTGTATAACTCTCATTGCTCTTGTCCTATTATTTTTATACCTTTATTTGGTAATAACTCTGTGTGTATAGCATGTATGTGGGCTTGTATTTCTAGAAATAGTCTCATATAATATGTATAAATGTATGAGGAAATGTATATATATAATATATATATTTTTTCTTATATGACTTAATAGAAGAATAGAAAAATAGGAAAAGCTCATAAGGAAAAATGATAGAATAAGGAATATAATCCACTATATGAACACTTTACTTGCTCTCTATAATATTCAGAAAGTATATTTCTCTACAGTGCAAAACTACAACATATACTTTAAATCAATAAGCATACCACAAATCTAGACATTTAATTTTAATTAGTGTCTAGAACAATATTTTACAAAATATTAAAAAAATATTTTGTAGCAGTTTAAACATGCTGAAGTCCTATCTCTCTCATTACTTCTCTACCATTTTATATTAACATGTATCATTTAATTTTAAAATTTTTATATAATTCCTATATTTTTATGTTTGTCCACTGATGAACTATCTATTTCTCGTATTAAACCAAGTGTTTCAAAGGATAAGATAATCTCTTTCCCCATCTTTGCAGTTCCAGCACCTGAAAAGTGTGTTTATGTCAATCTTTGGATCAAGAAAGAGTCGAGGCTGAAGACGTAATCATGGATACAGGTGATATTTAGTTGGATAAGATCATCTAAGGGCTCCATACTCACTGGTTGGAGCATCAGTCTTATAAACCAGGGGTGGTGAGTTGATTCTAGCTGGTGCCTCTTGTTCACCCCTGCTTTAGGGATTTCCCTGGTGGCTCAGACTGTAAAGAATATGCCTGCAATGCAGGAGACCTGGATTCCATCTAGGCAGGAAAAGATTAATTGGTGGTATGAATTGGAATCAGCAAAGAAAACTGAACAAAATTCTTTCAATCCTTCCATAAAGAGGTCTATAGAGGGATGTTCTTGAAGCTAAGTGAAAGTACTTCCACTTGTTATATGTAGAAATCTTTGCGTGTTCTATAAAAATACTTTCATTTTCATGATACACACCAATGAACACATGACAGCTTTACATAATTGTCATGGCATGAACTATAAATCCATCTTTCACTTTATCCTAAAGAATCTGAATAGGATGCAAGTGCTTGAAAGTGATATAATTATTAGCATAACCTTAAATTTATTCCATATAATAAAAATAATAAACCAATCAAATTTTACATCACAGTGACATAAACTGCAAGTTGGGAGACTACAGACTGTAGCTACCATGCATGAGCCCGTTCAGCAAATATATTTTGAGAATTTTATAGTAAAATGGAGCAGGCTCAGAATTTTAAGTGTAGTGATAATATGACAACACTTTTTGTATATTAAAATATTATAAACCTAAGATAACACATAATGGCTTTTGAACTAAAATATTTTGATTGACTTTACAGCTATGTATAAAAATACAAATGTACTGAAATCACAGAAAATGACATCAAAATGCTTCTAAACCTTTTTCTAGAACCTATTTTCTAAAATACTTCAAAAACCATCTTGCAGGACTTCCTCATGTTTTGGAAAATTATTGTCTTGACCTGTTTTAATCCACAAATATTCTAAAAAGATCTCTATAAATTCTGAGACTCTAAATCAAATACTAACATGAAATTTACTATTTTTATCTACAACAAGCTAAATTGTTTGTCAAGGAGTAATGAAAATATTAAACCAAAAAACTAAATATCAAATTATATTAACATATTCACAGTAATTTAGATATAATAGAAATACAAGTGTCACTCATTTTTAAGGAAAATTGCAGCATTAAAAATAAAAAGCAGAATACATTTAATATTTCCATATTCTTACTCTTCAATAGAATATAAGGATTGGTAATAATAATTCTCAAAATCTGACATAGATAAAAAGCAGAGGAAGCCTACTTATGGTGATGCGCCCCCAACCATCACCTCTATCTCCATCACAAGCATATTGGGTATTAAAAAAGAAAGCTAAAAAACTTTTTATTCTGAAAAACAAAACAAAAAAATGCAATTGACCACCTCATGAGGCTACAGGTAATATATATATGAAATATAAATCTCTGTACATGGTGTTGAGTTCTTCAGACAGCCAGAACAGTAGATGTTTATACATGAAAGAGAGACAGCATTGAAGAACTGGCTCATGCAATTATGGAGGCAGGCAGATTTGAGATCTTCAAGGCAGACTGAAGCCTAAAGACACAGGGAAGAGCTCTGCTCAAGTTTGAGTCTAAAGCAGTCTGGGTACAGAATTCCTTCTTCCTTGGTGACCTCAGTCTTTTCTCTAAGACCATCAGCTAATCAAATGAGACTCATCCAGGTTATGGTGAGAATCTTCTTTACTCAAAGTCTACAGATTTAAATATTAATCACATTGGCAAAATATTTTCATAGCTGTATTTAAACTGATGTTTACCAAACAACTGGTACCATAGCCTAGTCAAGTTGACATATAAAATTCCATTACACATGAAAAGATAACAAGTGAAGCAGATAGAGCTTAGAGGCTACACTTTGAACTAAACCTTTGCAACAAAATCTGCAATATTGCCAGTATCACTATAGATGGGTAAACACAAAAATAAACACATAATTTAACTTTGGTCTGAGAAACTTAGGAAGACAGATGAAATGGAAATCAAAATAGTAGCCTTAAGAAGTATAATCTGGAACACAAAAATGCACATGAAAGATGAGTCTACAAAATATATCCAAAAATATGTATTGAAACTTGATACTAAGAGAGCTAACAAATAAAAAATTTGAGGCAAATCTGTTTAGAATTCTAAGCAAGACAACCTTAAAAGAGCTATCCAATGAATATATATGTATCCTCAAGGTGATAACGAATATAGTTAATTGAAAATGCAAATAATTATGAAAAAATCCCAAAGTGACATAAGCCAGTAGCAATGAAGATGGACAAATTAAAAATACTAGGAATACAGCCTTCAAAACAGTGTAATATTGGTAAGAGAAGAGAAAAATAGATCAATGAAACAGAATAAAGAGTCCAGAAGTAAACTTACACAAATATAGTGCACTGATATTTAACAAAGGAGCAAAAGTAATATAACAAATTGTGCTGGACAACTGTACATACACATGTAAATAAATTTTTAAAAATCTGTACAGAACTTACACCTTTTAGGAAGATTAACTCAAAATGAATCATAGACCTAAATGTAAAATGCAAATCTGTGAAGCTGTTAGAAGATAATATAGCAGAAAATCTAGATAACCTTGCATTTGCAAAACCTATTTAGTTACAACACCACAAGCATAATCCATGAAGAATTGCTTAGCTGGACTTCATTAAAATGAAAAATTTCTGTTCTGTAAAAACACTGTCAATGGGGAAATAAACTCTAGACTAGAAGAAAACATTTGCAAAACACAAGCAACAAAGAATTTATCGAAAATATTTAAAAAACTCTTAACATTCAAAAGTAAGCAAACATACAATTTAAAAATGGGACAAATATCTTAATGGACACTTCACCAGAGAAGATGTACAGATGGCAAATAAGCTTGTGAAAACATACACCACATTATATGTCATTAAGGAATTTGAAATTCAAACAGTAATGAGTATCACTACATGCCTATTAAAATAACCAAAATTCAAAACACTGACAATACCAAATGCTGGTGAGGATGTAGGACAACAGGAATTTTCATTTATTGCTGGTAAGAATGCAAAATGATGCAACCACCTTGTTAGACAGTTGGGCAGATTCTTACAAAAGTAAATATTCTCTTACCATAAAATTCAGCAATCATGCTTCTTGGGTTAAAAGTTTATGTTGACACAAAAACCCACACAGATCTTTATAGCAGCTGTATTCATAATTGTCAGAACATAGATACAAACAAAGATGGCTTTCCAAAGACAAATGCATAAATAAACTTTGATACATCCAGAAGTGAAATATTATTCAGAGCCAAAAATGATTCAACTATCAAGCTGTGAAAAAACATGGAATAATCATGAATGCATCTTGCTAAAGGAGATAAGCCAAACTGAAAAGAGTGGATATTTTATTTTCAACTATATGACCTCCTGGAAAAGGTAAAACTACAGAGGTAATAACAAGATCAGTGGTCACCAGGTATTAGTGGGGAGAGATAAATAGGTGAGGCACAGAGGATTTTTAGGGCAGCTAAACAACTCTGTATGATACTATAATGGTGCCTACACATCACTGTGCATTTGCTCAGATATATAGAATGTGCAATGCCAAGAGTGAACTCTAATGTAAACTATGGGCCCTAAATGAAAATGATATAGCCAAGTAGGATCATGGATTGGAACTAATGTACCACTTTGGGTAAGGAGTTATACTCTCCTCTCAATTTTGCTTTAACTTAAATTTGTTCTGAAAATAAAATCCACCTGAAAAATTCTAGAAATAAAAAGAAGTCATTGAGACAAACATGTCACACAGTAGAATGAATTTTAAATCAATTAAGATAAAACTGACTAATTGAAATACAGTAATGAGAAGTCACACAAAACAAAATTTGTACAAAGATTCTAAAAAATATGAAAAACACTCCCATAAGACATATAAGCTAGATTAGATGGCTCCTATATATGCCTATAATGAATTTCAGAACAGAAAATGTTTGATTTGAACTAGTATTCTATGCATTAAAGCTGGTATTTTATCAGAAGAAAAATGTGAAGTCAATATTACTCAGATTGAAAGCAAACTCTTGCATCCTGAACAACCAAATTCAATTCATACAAACATTAAATTCATACAAATATAAATTCATTTATGGAAAAGAAAATGAATAAATCAAGCAAGATGAAATAGAAAAAGGAAGGCAGTAAAGGACTAAAGTAAAAGAATAGCCTTATAAATAAAAATACAAAATAAAGTAGTAGAAACAAAGCTCCATTTTATTTGGATGATAAATGTGGATTTACTTATAAGACCATCAAAAAGGATAAATTTTTGATGAAAGTGGAAAAGTTTTTTCTAAAGTCATTGTACCCTAATAAAGATTAGTTTTGTACTTGTGGTTTTACGCCTTAAAGTAAGCCATGACATGACATTAAACCATTTGGATACTTAAGTTTTAGTAGGATTTGGAACATAAAAATTTACCATATTTAAGCATTAATTTAGTTCTATTAATTAATACCATAGTTATCATGTTTTTCCATAGAAGTAAATACAGTAACAGTAGTTATAATCAGAGATATCGGTGTCTGACTGGGTTTGAATCCCTTTTCTCTCATTCACACACTGTTAAGGCACATTATTTACCCTCCATGTTTTCCATTTTCTTTTAAAATAACAGTATCCACTTCACAGGGTAATTATTAGTCTGAACTAGGTTGAGATAGACAAAGTGCTTAAGCAAGGGCTGAATGTGATAGACCTTCTGTAGTAGCTCTTATAGTATGAATTCCACTACATATGCATGCACTGTTCTGAAAGTGTGTTTGTAAGTCCAATTTGTTCATAAGTCCAACAAAGTTAACCTAGGTACCCAACTAACACAATCAGTTATATAGTACTGTACTGTAATAGGTTATAATACTTTTCACACATACCTATTACTGTACTGTAATAGGTATATATTACATATATAATATATATATGTATAATAATACATAAAAAAGAAAAACAGAAAATAGAGAACATTTTAATCTTACAGTACAGTATCATGAAAGGTACAGTCGTGCAGTACACCAGCTGGCATATAGGGACATGTTCTCATCTTTGAAATGTCACAACTTGAAGGTTCAAATGCAGGGAACTTACTGTAGTATCCTCCAAGATAACATTCCTTAGAGAAAATACTACATCTTTCCTAACTTATCATTAACCAAACAGCAAACCATGTTTGCCAATAAAGTCATCTTCTTCTCTTTTTTTTTTTTTTACATATATTAGCATTTTAGAGTGACAAGCCAAAACATTGAGACAGTAATTAAGTTTTGGAAAAAGAGACTGTTTTATATCAGCTATTATCTCTTCAAATATTTTCTCAGACCCTTTCTCTCTCTCTTCTCCTTCTGGGACCCCTATAATATGAATGTTGGTGTGTTTAATGTTGTCCCAGAGGTCTCTTAGGTTGTCTTCATTTCTTTTCTTTTCTTTTTCTATATTCTGTTCTGTGGCAGTAATATCAACCATTCTGTTCTCCAGGTCATTTATCTGTTCTGCTCAGTTATTCTGCAATTGATTCCTTCTACTATATTATCCATCTCTGTTTGTTTGTTCCTTAGTTCTTGTAAGTCTTTGGTAAACATTTCTTGCTTTCTCTCCATTATTGTCCCAAGATCCTAGATAATCTTCACTATCATTATTCTGAATTATTTTTCTGAAAGGCTGCCTATCTCCACTTCATGTTATTGTTTTTCTAGGGTTTTATCTTGTCTTCACCTGGGACATAAGTTTCTGCTTTTTCATGCTGATTATCTTCTGTAATATGGTTTACATTTTAGTAGCTGTGGGACTCTTATTCTTCTTGTCTCTTCTGTCTGTCCTCTGATAGGAGGACAGAAAGATGGGAGGAACTGGCAGTGGGAAAAACTGGGTCTTGCTCTGGTGGGCAGGGCCTTGTTCAGTAAGGCTTTAATCCAATTATCTCCCTCCCTGTTAATTGTTTGGCCTGAGGCAACCCAGTCCTTGATTCATTAGGACTTATATGCAGAGCACATCATGAAAAATGTACTGGGCTGGAGAAAGCACAAGCTGGAATCAAGATTGCTGGGAGAAATATCAATAGCCTCAGATATGCAGATGACACCACCCTTATGGTAGAAAATGAAGAACTAAAGAGCCTCTTGATGAAAGTGAAAGAGGAGAGTGAAAAAGTTGGCTTAAAGCTCAACATTCAGAAAACTAAGATCATGGCATCTGGTCCCATCACTTCATGGGAAATAGATGGGGAGACAGTGGAAACAGTGTCAGACTTTATTTTGGGGGCTCAAAATCACTGCAGATGGTGATTGCAGCCATGAAATTAAAAGATGCTTCCTCCTTGGAAGAAAAGCTATGACCAACCTAGATAGCACATTAAAAAGCAGAGACATTACTTTGCCAACAAAGGTCCATCTAGTCAAGGCTATGGTTTTTCCAGTGGTCATGTATAGATGTGAGAGTTGGACTATAAAGAAAGCTGAGCACCGAAGAATTGATGCTTTTGAACTGTGGTGTTGGAGAAGACTCTTGAGAGTCCCTTGGACTGCAAGGAGATCCAACCAGTCCATCCTGAAGGAGATCAGTCCTGGGTGTTCATTGGAAGGACTGATGTTGAAGCTGAAACTCCAGTACTTTGGCCACCTCATGCGAAGAGTTGACTCATTTGAAAAGACCCTGATGCTGGGAGGGATTGGGGGCAGGAGGAGAAGGGGACGACAGAGGATGAGATGGTTGGATGGCATCACCGACTCAATGGACATGAGTTTGGGTGGACTCTGGGAGTTGGTGATGGACAGGGAGGCCTGGCATGCTGCAATTCATGGGGTCATGAAGAGTCAGACACAACTGAGTGATTAAACTGAACTGAACCCAGCCCTGTGGTGTATGGGCTCTAAGATAACATTAATGGCAACTTCAGAGAAGGTTTATGCCAAGGGAGACCTTTCCCAATTTTGGTGCTCTCCTAGGAGGAAATAAGCTCACAGCCTTCAATTCCACCATCTTGAATTGGAAGTAGGTACTGTTTTTAAAACCATATTTTTAAACAATTTTTATCATTAGTTTAAGAAAAATATATATTTAATATATGTATTTAATATTTATTTGTAATAAATGTATATCAAATATTTATTTTCCTTTAATGATAAAATTGTTATGTATGTGTATATATATACACACACATATATTTAAGGTATATATATAAAAAACTGTTGAAGAAATTACCTGAACATGTTATGTAACATGTTTGAAAGGGATTAGAACTGTAAGTAGTGCCTAGTAGCTCCATCCCTGACCTTGGGAAAGTTATTTACCATCTCTTGGTCTTGGTTTCCTCAGCTGCAAAATGTGTCTGATTTAATAATTTTTTAGATTGTAAACACAGTGGATGTAAACTGCCAAATTATAGACACTTAGTGTTTTCCTTTCTCTAGCACAAGTAAATTTAAATTTCTAAGAAGCTTAGGAAATATTGGTATGTGCAAAAATAAGTTATTAACTAATCCATTATAGCTTTTTGCTTTTTCACTCCTACTGCTATTACTCTCATTGAGACAATGCTCCTTTCTGCCTGGGCTATTACAAAAGACATGAAATTCCAGCATTCACAATGGCCTTCCAATGTCATGTTTCTCTCATCTGTAATTAAATTCCCAAGGACTGCTTTAAGGGATATTATCTTGAAACATAACTCCAAATAATTTGCTTCTTGGTGATTCCTCTGGGTTTACAGGATGTCATAACTTTTTGTCTGTATTTAAGGCCTTCATATCCTGACCATGACTAATCTTTCCATCTTCATTTACATATACTTTCCATCATGCACTTAAGACTCACTCTCACATCTCAGCTTCTGCTCATTGCAGAAATATGTTTGAAGTGCATTCCTTCCTTACAAAATGAAAGCTTACCCCTTCTTCCAGGCCTACTTAAAATACTAAGTCTACTGAAAAATTTTCCTTAAAACCATTCTCAAACACAACAATACTCTTCAATCCACTTACCCATACCTCTCATGACAAATGGAAACTTTTTCATTTTGAATTAAAGTTATGTTTTATACATGTAAAAGACTCTGTCTAGTTTCCCACCGATTTTCCTTCCAAACTGAAGACTGTTGACTTCTTAAAACAACAACATTTTGTCTTTACATTTGTTGCATACAGTGTATTGTCTGATGTGTACTTTTTAATGGTAGATTGAACTCTCTGCTTTAAGAGGGTATATTTTGCTCTCAAAGTCTTTGTCTAAATGTACAATGGAAATTCCTTTGCTATAAATTAACTTTGTATAGTAATCTACAGTGATATATTTAGGATTTATTCATTGTTTTGTTACAATTTATATAATCTATATTATAATGTTCTTGATCCTACAGTGGAAGTAGAAACTTTTGCCCTCAGGCAGAGACCTAATTTTATTTGCCTCAAGAAAATCAACTCAGAAGTTAGCATATAAGAAAGTAATATGTGTAAATAATGTGGCTAATACATATATACATATGAAATTTTATACGTAGATAGATGAAATGCAATATTTATCACCTTCTATTTAAATAAGGTGACTATCTATTTTTGCATATATGGACAAATAGATATTCTGTTTAAAATGTGGTTACTCTTACCTAACATAAAATAGCAGGGTCAAAAGAGCTCTGTGAAGCATATATATTACAGTCAACAGTTGCTAATTATCCTGTTCTTTTTTGGGAGGAGCAATCTGTGAGGCATGCAGGATTGTTCCCCCACCATGGATGGAAGCCAGGCCCCTTGCAGTGGAAGACTGAAGTCTTAACTACTGGACCTCCAAGGTAGTCCTGATGCTAATTATTGTTCTAATGAAAGTGAGTGCATCTAACTCTTAGTGACCTCTGAATAAAATTCTTTCTAAATGAAACTCTCCTCTGTAGGTTATTTTTCTAAAAAGTAAAGCTTCATGGTTGAGCTTTCCCCAAAATTTATATTTAAATTATACTTATGATACTCAAATGGTATAGAAAACATGATGATCTTAACAGTCATAAGTTTTCCTTATCCAGTAGAATGTATACCTAGTAAAAAGTAGCTTTTAGGACTTCAAAAAATGCTTAAATATGCTGGAGATGATCTGACAATTTTGTATGGCCTTTCTAAATTCAAAATGTTTCACTTACCACTGGACAATATTCCTTAAGAAATTCTTGGTAACATACTAATCAGACAACTAGATGTGACTTTTAAAATAGGACTTAGACATTTAGTTACACAAATGATTCATTACATAATCTTTGACTTTGATAACAGAAGGGAGGTCATTTAGGCAGTAGCAATACATATATCCATTTCACTCTATCTTACATCTATGCTTGAATTTACGCCTTTCCATTCAGTATTCTCCTTACATTGTTTATTAATTTGAGGTGAGGATTCAAACCCTTTCAAAACTAGGTCAGCAGAAAACTTCTGCTTCTGGCTAACAAAAGTAGTGTTTAGCCAAATAATTCCTCCATGGGAATGATCTAGAAATCTAAAAAAATTGCAAATTAATTTATTTACTAATTTGATGGTTTAATAATTTCTGTTTTATTTAAAGGCAGCAGAATGTTGCTGAGATAATTATGAAAGTCTACATTTTATAGAGGGTGAGTGTGGAGAGGTGAGCAGATGTCAGCCATTTCTTCTTTTAGGATATTTCTGTTTCTAAGTATTTGGAAAGAGGCTGTTGTAGGCACAGGGCTTGAGAAAAGGATGACAGTTGAGCATCAGAGAAGATCAGCAAATGTTTTGAATTTTTGTGTGACTGAAAACATGAAATTTGGAGATGAGAATGTACAAGATTCTGGTAGAAAGAAAGGTTAAAGAACTGATCATAAATGCAGATGATTTTTTCAATCAAGATATTTTCAAATTATAAACAATGTAAGTAAGAAATAAGAAAGTGAGTCAAAACTTTCTGAAAAACATAATAGAATTTTCTTTTGTCTCAATGTGCTAAATGGACAAAGATTATATGCTTCAGACCCTAGTGGGAGGCCAACTCAGTGAATCTCTCAGTGATTTGGAATCACTGGAGGGATATGATGAGAAGTGGGTGGTGAGTGTAAAACACATAAGACATATTATTACTGCAACTGTAGCTCATCTCAAAATCACCAAGTTCATAATTAGACTCAGTTCATCAGTTACTCAGCTAGGAATACAGATTTGGGATAAAGCTTTGATAGAAGAAGTCACAATTTAGAACATATACTCTTCAAATGACATCAAATATTTACTGAAATCACTAGAGTTACCAAAAGGTAGGACCAAATGACCAAAATATAAGAGAAAACTCAGTCAATAGAAGTAAGATAAGAATTATGAAGTGTCTGTGTTTAATATCTGTAATTAAATACAGGAAGAGGTAGAAAAAAAAAAGAATAATACCAGAGAATCTGTACAATTTTAAGTGAAGTACAGTGTTTAACATAATTTCTTCCAAGGTTTTGTGTGTGTGTATAACACAAGCTCAAACTACATTGAAGCTACTATATAGAAAAATCATAGTTTTAAAATATAATGTTATGAGTTGTATCTCTCTTGAATTCTTGAAGTGCTAATTGGGGAAATTTAGAATAAACATTGAACACTACTGGAACATGTTTTTACCAGGGAAATTTGACTCAATAAATATTTAAAATAAAATGTAGCAAAGATCTTCATTGGAGATAATCTTTCCCTTAGGCTGATACTTTCTAGTAGAAAAAATATATATATGGTAACTCTTGGCCCCTCTCTTTATTCCATATTAACTGCTTAAAGGAAAGAGTGGACTTTATGGTTGGCAACTATAGTAGGAAGGATTCTAAGATGGCTCCCAAAATTCCCAGACCTTGGTGTTAACATGCTACATAATCCCTTTTCTTTGTTTGCAGGAAGAATTGATTGATGGAACTCACTCCCATGATGATGTTACACTTAATGATGAAGGTGAATGCATTTTGCAGATAAAAGCAGTCTTTAATCAGTTTGGCATTGAATTAATCAGAAGAAAACAATATTCTAGGTGGGCCTACCAGGTGAATCTTTAAAAGACTGTTTAGGCTCTTGTTGAGATCAGAGAGATGCTCCATCTGGACCTGAATAAAAAAGCTGCCATGTGTTCAAGAAATGAGCTCATGTCCATAGTCACATGAGCTTAGGAGAGGACCCTGAGCCTCACCCCTGCCCAATGTGACTTTGTAGGATGTGATTCTCTGCACCCAGTACCCATAATAGACATGCCTGGTCTTCTGACATATGTGTGAGGTAATACGTGAGCGTTGGTTTAAGCCAGTTAGTCTGTACTGATTTCTATGCAATGATAGACAGTTAACACAGTAAGTTTAAGATAATTCTGTAAGAAAACATTGCTCAATATTTTATTCTTTGAGAGCTTCCTGGTCACAAGTTGCATGGGACAATTTTCTCATGGAAATCCTGTAATTTTTCCAGTTGTGCTTCTAATTAGGTTAGTTAATAAACCAAAACCAGGGATAAGTAGTAACAAATTCCCTTCACACATATGTAAAATCATGCTCCTCACTCAGCTTTATTAACAGTAAAAGTAAAGTTTAGATCTCAATCAATCTAAATCCTGAATCTCTCTCTCAGATCTGAATTAGTTTGGAGAAAAGAAAAACACATTCCTTATAAACCCCCAAATCTACAATATTTTCCCTTGTTGTAGAGTAACAATGCATTACCAACATTACACATCATTACTGCTAAACACAGCAACTGAAAGAGAAATGAAACAACCAGAAAGCAAAGTACATCATGGGGAAAGCGGCATTTCTCTAACAAAATCTATAACAGTTCAATGTAATCATCGAAACAACCACCCCTGAGATTCATTATTTTCTTCCTGATGTTAAATGGGTTGAAAATTTAATTTTCTTTCTTAAATGCACAATTACAAAGATGGTCACAGTAGAAGAATAATCTTTACAAATAGGCGTCCTTGAATAACGTTGGAGTTGTTGTTTTGTATGAATTTGCATAACTGGCAGTTTTGAGTTTCCTAAACCTCTTTGGCAGAAATAGTGCCCCAACTATTTTTTTCCAGAAACAAGATGACAATGTTCTTAAATAAAATTGTCATTAAATTTTCTTTTGAATTATGACTATATGATTAAATAAATATTGTCTGCTGAAACTGGCTGTAAAGATAAGTCTTTCATGACTGTTCATGTATTTCATATGCAAATGTTTTGGCTCCTTTTTATATTGGAAGGGTAGAAGAAAATATTTGATATGTATTTAATTTGAATGTACTATCAAATCAGATGCATAAGTTTCTGAAGTCAAATAGCTATTTTATTGTATCATGTTATTAAAATGGCACATTTTGTACTGAGGACAATTCAGTGATATATGCTGACTTTTGTATGCATGATGTACTATCAGAAAGAAATACAACTTATTAAAAATAAATTATTGAAGAGAAATGTGAAATTTTTACAACATGTCTATATGAACTTTTCACACACACACACATATATATATGAGTTTCCAAATTTTCATCTGAATTTCTTTTCACAATTAAATTATCATACATTTTACCACAGTATCCTTGGATTCCTTAAAATACTTCAGAAATATATATTAGTTCTTTTAATAAAACATCTCTGTTTAGATTATTTTGAATTGAACTTCACCTGATTTACTATGTGCATACTTTGCTTAATATCATAATTTATTATCTCAATTAAAAATAAATTTCACTTGTTTAAAGATTCAAAAGATTGATAGGACTTATTTTTCTACAAACTAAAGGTTTAGGTCTACTAATTATTTAAAAGTAAAAGTACACTGGATGAGAAATAATGTAAATACTTGTACTTTAGAAATATGTGAATGATTTCTCCTTCCCTACAGATTAGCTCAGAAACACCATACTTTCCTGTTTTGTTAATATCCATTGCCTCCCTTCATTGACAGAGTGGCAGTGGGTTCTGATGTCATTTGTGCAAAGTAATAAATAGTCTTTCCTGAAAATCTTCACTCTTTAAATGTGCAATTTTGTTATTACCTTATTTCATGGTGGGCCTACTTTGCATATGCCCCCAAATCCCCTTTTGTGTGAGCTAGTAGCCCCCTTCTTAATTACTATTATGATTGTTGCTTTTTAAAAAGTGCACCAATAAATAAGTGCACCTCTTACAAAATATTATTGCTTTTTATATCTCTGGAACTAAAAGCAAATGATTCTAAAAACACAACACAGGAAAAAAAAATTGAATTCTTAGAATTAAATCTCTGACAGAAAGAATGATTAAGATAATAAAAGGTCAGAGATGCAGAGATAAGAAAAACTCACCATTAAAAGACAGAAAGTAGAAGGAGGGGGTGAAAGAAAGAGGTGCTAGATGAACGAGCTCAAATGATAACACTGCGTCCTGTGATAGAAGATAAAATCAAAGAAAGACCATAAATATATGTGAATGCTGAGAAGTGTGAAAAAGAAGACATTAAATTAATAACAAACAAAATGACTCCTGTGAATTTGAAAAAAAGAAAAGAGACACAGCATTTACTGCAAAATGGTAGACTAGAAAGCTACATTCTATAGAGACCAAACAAGTATATAATCTATTATCTCAAAGTTGGTCTCTACCTATGACTTACCCATGAGTGTCTAGGAGTCTCCCGCAGAGGTGTGGGTTCCCTGTGGCCTGCTGCAGGGTTGGGCAATGAGTGCAGCAGTGCCTGCAAGGGACCTTTGGAAGGAGGTCGCCATTGTCTTCATTACCTCTATCATAGATTGGCACCAGGTAAAGAAAAGGGAGGGAACACAGCCCCGCACATCAACAGAAAATTGGATTAAACATTTACTGAGCATGGGCCCAACCATTAGAACAAGATCCAGTTTCCCCCTCAGGCAGTCTCTCCTATCAGGAAGCTTCCATAAGCCTCGATCTTCTTCTCGATCAGAGGGCAGACAGACTAAAAACCACAATCACAGGAAACTAACCAGTCTGATCACGTGGGCCACAGCCTTGACTAACTCAATGAAACTATAAGCCATGCCATGTAGAGCCACCCAAGACATATGAGTCATGGTGGAGAGTGCTGACAAAACGTGATCAAATGGAGAAGGGAATGACAAACCACTTCAGTATTCTTGCCTTGAGAACCCCATGAACAGTATGAAAAGGCAAAAAGATAGGACACTGAAAGATGAACTCCCCAGGTTGGTAGGTGCCCAGTATGCTACTGGAGATCAGTGGAGAAATAACTCCAGAAAGAATGAAGGGATGGAGCCAAAGCAAAAACAACACCCAGTTGTGGATGTGACTGGTGATGGAAGTAAAGTCTGATGCTGTAAAGAGCAATATTGCATAGGAACCTGGAATGTTAGGTCCATGAATCAAGGCAAATTGGAAGTGTGATCAAACAGGAGATGGCAAGAGTGAATGTCGACATTTTAGGAATCAGCAAACTAAAATGGACTGGAATGGTGAATTTAACTCAGATGACCATTATATCTACTACTGTGAGCAAGAATCCCTTAGAACAAAAGGAGTAGCCATCAGAATTAACAAAAAAGTCTGAAATGCAGTACTTGGGTGCAATCTCAAAAACAACACATGATCTCTGTTCATTTCAAGGGCAAACCATTCAATATTACAGCAATCCACATCTGTGGCCTGACCAAGAATACTGAAGAAGCTGAAGTTGACAGTTCTATGAAGACCTACAAGACCTTCTAGAACTAATACCCAAAAAGATGTCCTTTTCATTATAGGGGACTGGAATGCAAATGTAGGAAGTCAAGAAATACCAGGAGTAAGAGGCAAATGTGGCTTTGGAGTACAGAAAGAAACAGGGCAAAAGGTAATAGAGTTTGGCCAAGAGAATGCACTGGCTATAGCAAACAATGCAGGATAAGACTCTACACATGGACATCACCAGATGGCCAACACTGAAATCAGATTGACTATATCCTTTGCAGCCAAATATGGAGAAGCTCTACACAGTCAGCAAAAATAAGACCGGGAGCTGACTGTGGCTCAGTTTATAAACTCCTTATAGCAAAATTCAGACTTAAATTGAAGAAAGTACAGAAAATCACTAGACCATTCAGGTATGACCTAAATCAAATCACTTATGATTATACAGTGGAATTAAAAAATAGATATAAGGGACTAGATCTGATAGATAGAGTGCCTGAAGAACTATGGACGGAGGTTCGTGACATTGTACAGGAGACAGGTATCAAGACCATCCCCAAGAAAAAGAAATGAAAAAGAGCAAAATGGCTGTCTGAGGAGGCCTTAAAAATAGCTGTGAAGAAGAGAATTGAAAGGCAAAGGAGAAAAGGAAAGATATACCCATTTGAATGCAGAGTTCCAAAGAATAGCAAGGAGAGATAAGAAAGCCTTCCATCAGTGATCAGTGCAAAGAAATAGAGGAAAATAATAGAATGGGAAAGACTAGAGATCTCTTCAAGAAAATTAGAGATACCAAGGTAATGCAATGCAAATGTTTTGCATACAATGGAAAGATGGGCTCAATAAAGGACAGAAATGGTATGGACCTAACAGAAGCAGAAGATATTAAGAAGAGGTGGCAAGAATACACAGAAGAACTGTACAAAAAAGATCTTCACAACCCAGATAATCACAATGATGTGATCACTCACCTAGAGCCAGACATCCTAGAATGTGAAGTCAAGTGGGCCTTAGAAAGCATCACTACAAACAAAGCTAGTAGAAGTGATGGAATTCCAGTTGAGCTATTTCAAATCCTGAAAGATGATGCTGTGAAAGTGCTGCACTCAATATGCTAGCAAATTTGGAAGACTCAGCAGTGGCCACAGGACTGGAATGGGTCAGTTTTCATTCCAATCCCTAAGAAAGGCAATCCCAAAGAATGCTCAAACTACCACACAATTGCACTCATCTCAGACACTAGTAAAGTAATGCTCAAAATGCTCCAAACCAGGCTTCAGCAATGCGTGAACCATGAACTTCCAGATTTCAAGCTGGTTTTAGGAAAGGCAGAGGAACCAGAGATCAAATTGCCAACATCTGTTGGATCATTGAAATAGCAAGAGAGTTCCAGAAAAACATCTATTTCTGTTTTATTGACTATGCCAACGCCTTTGACTGTGTGGATCATAAAAAACTATGTAAAGTTCTGAAAGAGATGGGAATACCAGGTCACCTGATCTGCCTCCTGAGAAATCTGTATGCTTGTCAGGAAGCAACAGTTAGAACTGGACATGAACTAGAGACTGGTTCCAAATCGGGTAAGAAGTCTTCCAAGGCTGTATATTGTCACCCTACTTTTTTTTAACTTATATGCAGAGTACATCATGAGAAATGTTGGACTGGATGAAGCACAAGCTGGAATCAAGATTCCAGGAGAAATATCAATAACCTCAGATATGCAGATGACACCACCCTTATGGCAGAATTTGAAGAAGAACTAAAGAGCATCTTGATGAAAGTGAAAGAGAAGAGTGAAAAAGTTGATTTTTCAGAAAACTAAGATCATGGCATCTGGTCCCATCACTTCATGACAAATATATGGGTAAACAGTGGCTGATTTTATTTGAGGGGGTGGGGCTCCAAAATCACTGCAGATGGTGATTGCAGCCATGAAACTGAAAAACATTTGCTCCTTGGTAGAAAAGCTATGACTAACCTAGACAGCATATTAAAAAACAGAGACATTACTTTGCCAACAAAGGTCCATCTAGTCAAAGCTATGGTTTTTCCAGTAGTCATGTATGGATGTGAGAGTTGGACTATAAAGAAAGCTGAGTGCTGAAGAATTGATGCTTTTGAACTGTGGTGTTGGAGAAGACTCTTGAGAGTCCCTTGGACTGCAAGGAGATCCAACCAGTCCATCCTAAAGGAAATCAGTCCTGGGTGTTCATTGGAAGGACTGATGCTGAAGCTGAAACTCCAATACTTTGGGCACCTGATGTGAAGAACTGACTCATTTGAAATGACCCTGATGCTAGGAAAGATTGAAGGTGGGAGGAGAAGGGGATGACAGAGAATGAGATGGCTGGATGGAATCACTGACTCATTGAACATGAGTTTGAGTTAACTCCAGGAGTTGGTGATGGACAGGAAGGCCTGGCGTACTGCACTCCTTGGGGTCTCAAAGAGTTGGACATGACTTAGCAACTGTACTGAAACAGAACAATGAATAAACATTTCCTTAATGCACAACACAGAGAACATTGCCACTATTTTCTAGTAACTTTTTATGGACTATAATGTGCAAAAATATCAAGTCACTTTGGTGCACATCCAAAACTAGTAAAGTATACTATACTTCCACCAAAAAGAAAAAAGAGAGAGAGAAACACCTCCTTTCCTGCTTCAGAGTGATTTACTGAGTAACTGTCAGGAGAAGATCAGTCTACCATAGAGAAGGGTAAAGGGAACAGACCATCTCCTATTTTGTTACAAATGTGCAAAACCTGCATATGAGGGTGAAAAAACCCTGAGAAATCCCCCTACCAGGCTTCATACTAACCACAAGGTAACTGCAGCCCAGGGACATGAGTCCTCTTGTACTCTGAAAATAACTATACTAAAAGCAAAACTCTAAAACAGTTTAGTCATTGAGTAGATTGACTCAATCCTTATGCTAACAGTCCAATGGAAGATAAGATATGATCATTTCCAAACAGAAATACAATACACCTAAGTCTCTGGTTTTTTTGTTTTTTGTTTTTGTTTTTCTTTGCACAGTGTTTAAAATTCAAGTAAAAATTTCAGGATTTATAAAAAAGCAAGATGATAAAAATCAGATTCATGATAAAAAAAATAAAGTCAACTGAGATGTGCAGATGAGATGTGCAGACCCAGAGATGTGCAAAATGCTAGGAATATAAGAATTATGACTTTTAAAATAACTATATTCAATATATTAAATGTTTCAGTGAAAAAATTAAACAGCAAGCATGAGCAAATGCAATTTTTGCAGATAAATGGAACCCATAAAAAGAAGACAAACAAAAAAATAATATGAAAAATCTCTTAATGAGTTTATAAAGAAGGTGAACACAGCAGAGGAAATAATCACTGACTTGAAGAGAGAAATATGTGTAGTACCCAAAACATAATGCAACATATAATGCAAACAAACAGAACAGAGCATTCAAGGGCTGGAAGAATATATCTAAAAGTTTACATATGTGTTACTGAACTGTAGCAAGGAGAAAAGAAAGAATTGATCAGAAGAACTACTTGAGTTGAAAATAGCCAAGAATTTCCAAAGTAAATGAAAGTCCACAAATTTATTTAAACCTCAGTTCAAATCAGCCACTCAGTCATGTCCGACTCTTTGTGACCCCATGAATCGCAGCACACCAGGCCTCCCTGTCCATCACCAACTCCTGGAGTTTACTCAAATTCATGTCCATCGATTGGTGATGCCATCCAGCCATCTCATCCTCTGTAGTCCCCTTCTCCTGCCCCCAATCCCTCCCAGCATCAGGGTCTTTTCCAATGAGTCAACACTTCTCACCAGGTGGCTAAAGTATTGGAGTTTCAGCTTCAGCATCAGTCCTTCCAATGAACACCCAGGACTAATCTCCTTTAGGATGGACTGGTTGGATCTCCTTGCAGTCCAAGGATTCTCAATAGTCTTCTCCAACACCACAGTTCAAAAGCATCAATTTTTCAGTGCTCAGCTTTCTTCTAAGTCCAACTCTCATATCCATACATGACCACTGGAAAAACCATGGCCTTGACTAGATGGACCTATGTTGGCAATGTAATGTCTCCTTTTTAATATGCTATCTAGGTTGGTCATAACTTTCCTTCCAAGGAGTAAGCGTCTTTTAATTTTATGGCTGCAATCTGCAGTGCTTTTGGAGCCCCCCAAAAAATAAAGTCTGACACTGTTTCCACTGTTTACTCCATCTATTTCCCGTGAAGTGATGGGACCAGATGCCATTATCTTAGTTTTCTGAATGTTGAGCTTTAAGCCAACTTTTTCACTCTCCTCTTTCACTTTCATCAAGAGGCTTTTTAGTTCCTCTTCATTCTCTGCCATAAGAGTGGTGTCATCTGCATATCTGAGGTTATTGATATTTCTCCCAGAAATCTTGATTCCAGCTTGTGCTTCTTCCAGCCCATCTTTTCTCATGATGTACTCTGCATATGAGTTAAACAAGCAGGGTGACAAAATACAGCCATGACATACTCCTTTTCCTATTGGGAACCAGTCACTGGTCCATGTCCAGTTTTAACTGTTGCTTCCTGACCTGCATACAGGTTTCTCAAGAGACAGGTCAGGTGGTCTGGTATTCCCATCTCTTGAAGAATTTTACACAGTTTATTGTGATTCACACAATCAAAGATTTGGCATAGTCAATAAAGCAGAAATAGATGTTTTCTGGAACTCTCTTGCTTCTTCAATGATCCAGCGTATGTTGGCAATTTGATCTCTGGTTCCTCTTGAGATCAGCTTGAAATCTGGAAGTTCATGGTTCACGCATTGCAGAAGCCTGGTTTGGAGAATTTTCAGCATTACTTTACTAGTGTCTGAGATGAGTTCAATTGTGTGGTAGTTTGAGAATTCTTTGGGATTGTCTTTCTTAGGGACTGGAATGAAAACTGACCCTTTCCAGTCCTGTGGCCACTGCTGAGTCTTCCAAATTTGCTAGCATATTGAGTGCCGCACCTTCACAGCCTCATCTTTCAGAATTTGAAATAGCTCAACTAGAATTCCATCACCTCCACTAGCTTTGTTCATAGTGATGTTTCCTAAGGCCCACTTGGCTTCACATTCCAGAATGTCTGGCTCTAGGTGAGTGATCACACCACTGTGATTATCTGGTTCATGAAGATCTTTTTTGTACAGTTCTTCTGTGTATTCTTGCCACCTCTTCTGCTTCTGTTAGGTCCATACCATTTCTGTCCTTTATTGAGCCCATTTTTGCATGAAATGTTCCCTTGGTATCTCTAATTTTCTTGAAGAGATCTCTAGTCTTTCCCATTCTGTTGTTTTCCTCTATTTCTTTGCACTGATCACTGAGGAAGGCTTTCTTATCTCTCCTTGCTATTCTTTGGAACTCTGCATTCAAATGGGAATATCTTTCCTTTTCTCCTTTGCTTTTCACTTCTCTTCTTTTCACAGCTGTTTTAAGGCCTCCTCAGACAGCCATTTTGCCTTTTTGCATTTCTTTTCCATGGGGATGGTCTTGATCCCTGTCTCCTGTACAATGTCACGAACCTCCGTCCATAGTTCATCAGGCACTCTGTCTATCAGATCTAGTCCCTTAAATCTATTTCTCACTTCCACTGTATAGTCATAAGGGATTTGATTTAGGTCATACCTGAATGGTCTAGTGGTTTTCCCCACTTTCTTCAATTTAAGTCTGAATTTGGCAATAAGGAGTTCATGATCTGAGCCACAGTCAGCTCCCAGTCTTGTTTTTGCTGACTGTATAGAGCTTCTCCATCTTTGGTTGCAAAGAATATAATCAATTTGATTTTAGTGTTGCCCATCTGGTGATGTCCATGTGTAGAGTCTTCTCTTGTGTTGTTGAAAGAGGGTGTTTGCTATGACCAGTGCATTCTTTTGGCAAAACTCTATTCACTTTTGCCCTGCTTCATTCTGTACCCCAAAGCCAAATTTGCCTGTTACTCCACGTGTTTCTTGACTTCCTACTTTTGCATTCCAGTCCCCTATCATGAAAAGGACATCTTTTTTGGGTGTTAGTTCTAAAAGGTCTTGTAGGTCTTCATAGAACCGTTCAACTTCAGCTTCTTCAGCATTACTGGTTGGGGCATAGACTTGGATTACCATGATATTGAATGGTTTGCCTTGGAAATGAACAGAGATCATTCTGTCATTTTTGAGATTGCATCCAAGTACTGCATTTCAGACTCTTTTGTTGACCATGATGGCTACTCCATTTCTTCTAAAGGATTCCTGCCCACAGTAGTAGATGTAATGGTCACCTGAGTTAAATTCACCCATTCCAGTCCATTTTAGTTAGCTGATTCCTAGAATGTCAACATTCACTCTTGCCACCTCCTGTTTGACCACTTCCAATTTGCCTTGCTTCATGGACCTAACATTCCAGGTTCCTATGCAATATTGCTCTTTATAGCATCAGACCTTGCTCCTATCACCAGTCACATCCATCACTGGGTATTGTTTTTGCTTTGGCTCCATCCCTTCAATCTTTCTGGAGTTATTTCTCCACTGATCTCCAGTAGCATAATGGGCACCTACCCACCTGGGGAGTTCCTCTTTCAGTGTCCTATCATTTTGCCTTTTCATACTGTTCATGGGCTTCTCAAGGCAAGAATACTGAAGTGGTCCCTTCTCCAGTGGACCACATTCTGTCAGACCTCTCCACCATGACCCGGCCGTCTTGGGTGGCCCCATACGGCATGGCTTAGTTTCACTGAGTTAGACAGGACTGAGGTCCTGTGATCAGATTGGCTCGTTTTCTGTGATGATGGTTTTAGTGTGTCTGCCCTCTGATGCCCTCTCACAACACCTACCGTCTTACTTGGGTTTCTCTTACCTTGGATGTGGGGTATCTCTTCAGGGCTGCTCCAGCAAAGCACAGCCGCTGCTCCTTACCTTGGACGAGGGGTATCTCCTCACGGCCTCCCCTCCTGACCTTGAACGTGGAGTAGCTCCTCTCAGTCCTCCTGCACCCACCACAGCCACCGCTTCTTGGACGTGGGGTAGTCCTATCGACTGCTCCTGCACCGTCGCAACCTGGCGCTGTCACTGCCCCTGACCTTGGGCGAGGGGTAGCTCCTCACGGCCACGCTAAAGAGGCAAAAGAGAAAAAAAGATACCAAAGATGAGTCCTCCCAGGTTGGAAGGTGTCCAATATGCTACTGGGGAAGAGCAGAGGATAAATAATAGCTCTAGAAAGAATGAAGAGGCTGGGCCAAAGCGAAAATGATGTTCAGTGGAAATATGGTTGTGTCTAGTGACGAAAGTAAAATATGATGCTATAAAGAACAGTAATTCATAGGAACCTGGAATGTTAGGTCTGTGAATCAAGATAAATTGGATTGGTCAAGCAGGAGATGGCAAGAGTAAACACGGCCATCTTAGGAATTAGTGAACTAAAATGATGAGGAATAGGTGTCTTTAATTCAGATGACAATTATATCTACAACTGTGGGCAAAAATCCCATAGAAGAAATGGAGTAGTCCTCATCATCAACAAAAGAGTCTGAAATGCAGTACTTAGGTGCAACCTCAAAAACAACAGAATGATCTCAGTTTGTTTCCAAGGCAAACCATTCAACATCACAGTAATCCAAGTCTATGCCCCAACCACTGATGCCAAAGAAGCTGAATTGATCAGTTCTATGAAGACCTAGAAGATCTCCTAGAACTAACACCAAAATAAGATATCCTATTCATCATCAGGGGATTGGAATGCAAAAGTAGGAAGTCAAGAGATACCTGGAATAACAGGCAAGTTTGGCCTTAGAGTACAAAATGAAGCAGGGCAAAGGCTAACAGAATTCTGCCAAGAGAATGCACTGGTCATAGCAAACACCCTTTTTCAACAACACAAGAGATGACTTTATACATGGACATCACCAAATGGCCAATACTGAAATCAATTGATTACATTCTTTGTACCTGGAGATGGAGAAACTGTATAAAGTTAAAAAAAAAAAAAAAAAAGACCTGGAGCTAACTGTGGCTCATATCATCAGCTCCTCATAGTAAAATTCAGTCTTAAACTAAAGAAAGCAGGGAAAATCACTAGGCCCGTCAAGTACAATTTATATGAAATCTCCTATGAATATACAGTGAAGGTGACCACAGATTCAAGGGATTAGATCTAGTGAACAGAGTGCCTGAAGATCTATGGACAGAGGTCCATAACATTGCACAGGAGGCAGCAAACAAAATCACCCCAAAGAAAAAGTTGTGCAAGAAGGCAAAGTTGTTGTCTGAGGAGGCTTTAAAAATAGCTGAGGAAAGAAGAGAAGAGAAAAGCAAGGGAGATGGAGAAAGGCACACCCAACTAAACGCAGAGTTCCAGAGACTAGCAAGGAGAGATAAGAAAGCCTTCCTCAGTGGTCAGTGCAAAGAAAAAGGAAAATGACAGAAAGGGTAAGACTAGAGATCTCTTCAAGAAAATTTGAAATATCAGAGGAACATTTTATCCAAAGATGGGTGCAAGAGATGGGACGATGGGGATACCAGACCACCTTACCTGCCTCCTAAAAGCAAGCAGGTCAAGAAGCAAGAGTTAGAACTGGACATGGAATGACAGACTGGCTACAAATTGGGAAAGGAGTACATCAAGGCTGTATATTATCACCCTTGTCAACTACAAATTGGCACTTACCAAGAGCATTGCCAATGACTGAACAACAAAGGCATTTGCCATCTGCCTCTATGGAGATTGAAACCCCATGCTGCTATAGCTGTTGACCTTCAACAACCCCTGAGGGAGTTCAGGGTGGAGTGAGGCACTCTGTGCTCCAGGGAATCTGGTGGGACAGGTCTTTAGATAGTTGGATGTTTTTAGGAACAGATTTTATGATCTCAATCCTTGCATCTCCTCATATCTAGAGAAGCACTAAATCCCTTCATGGTGACATCAGATCCTCATGACTAACAAAAAGCCTTTTGTAAAATGAGTGCTTCATGGTATTGAACTCCCCCTTCACCAAAACCTTATATATTGACTTTCCCCCACTGCCACTTTGGAACAGTCTCTCAGAGTTATCTGAGATGCTGCCTCCTGGGCTGCAGTTCTCATTTTGCCCCAAATAAAACTTAATTCACAACTCTCAAGTTGTACATCTTTTTAAGTCAACACCCTGCTTATTTAACTTATATGCAGAATACATCATGCAAAATCCTGGGCTGGATGAAGCACAAGCTGGAATCAAGACTGCTGGGAGAAATATCAATAACCTCAGATATGCAGATGACACCACCCTTATGGCAGAAAGCAAAGAAAAACTAAAGAGCCTCTTGATGAAAGTGAAAGAGGAGAGTGAAAAAGTTGGCTTAAAATTCAACATTCAGAAAACTAAGATCATGGCATCTGGTCCCATCACTTCATGGCAAATAGATGGGGAAACAATGGAAACAGTGACAGACTTTATTTTGGGGGGGGGCTTCAAAATCACTACAGATGGTGACTGCAGCCATGAAATTAAAAGATACTTGCTCCTTGAAAGAAAAGCTATGACCAACCTAGACAGCATATTAAAAAGCAGAGACATTACTTTGCCAGCAAAGGTCCATCTAGTCAAAGCTATGGTTTTCCCAGCAGTCATGTATGGATGTGAGAGTTGGACTCTAAAGAAAGCTGAGCACCAAAGAATTGATGCTTTTGAACTGTGGTGTTGAAGAAGACTCTTGAGAGTCCCTTGGACTGCAAGGAGATCCAACCAGTCCATCCTAACAAAAATAAGTCCTAAATAGTCATTGGAAGGACTGACAATGAAACTGAAACTCCAATACTTTGGCCACCTGATGTGAAGAACTGACTCCTTGGAAAAGACCCTGATGCTGGGAAAGATTGAAGGCAGGAGGAGGAGGGGATGACAGAGGATGAGATGGTTGAATGGCATCACTGATTTGATAGACATGAGTTTGAGTAAGCTCCAGGAGTTGGTGATGGACAGGGAAGCCTGGCATGCTGCAGTCCATGGGTTCACAAAGAGTTGGACACAACTGAGAGACTGAACTGAACTGAACTGAATTGTAAGGACCTAATGGAAGCAGAAGAGATCAAAAACAGATGTAAAGAATACAAAGAATAATTGTATAAAAAACATCTTGACTTGGATAGCTGCAATGGTGTAATCACTCACTCAGAGTCAGACATTCTGGAGTGTGAAGTCAAGTAGGCCTTAGGAAGCACTGCTGTCAATAAAGCTAGTGGAGGTGATGGAATTTCAGCAGAGCTATTTAAAATCCTGAAAGATGATGTTATTAAAGTGCTGCACTCAATCTGTCAGCAAATTTGGAAAAGCCAGCAGTGGCCACAGGTGAGGAAAAGGTCAGTCCTCATCCCAGTTCACAAGAAGAGCAGTATTAAAGAATGTTCAAACCACCGGACAATTGTACCCATTTCCCATGCTAGTAAGTTTATGCTCAAAATTCTCCAAGCTAGGCTTTAGCATTATATGAACCAAAAACTTCCAGATGTTTAAGCTGAGTTTAGAAAAGGTAGAGGAACTAGTGATCAAATTGCCAACATTTGCTGAATCATGGAAAAAGTAACGTTTATCTCTGTTTCATTCACTATACTAAAGCTTATGACTGCATGAATTATAACAAACTGTGGAAAACTCTTAAAGAGATGGGAATACCAGATCATCTTACCTGTCTCCTGAGAAACCTGTATGTGGGTCAAGAAGCAACAGTTAGAACCCTGTATGGAACAACTGAACTGGTTCAGGATTGAGAAAGGAGTATGACAAGGCTGTTTATTGTCACCCTGTTTATTTAACTTATACACAGAGCACATCATGATGAAATGTTGGGCTGGATGAATTACAAGCTGGAATCAACATTACCAGGAAATATCCACAACCTCAGATACATGGATATCATCACTCTAATGGCAGAAAGTGAAGAGGAACTAAAGAGCCTCTTGATGAAGGTGAAGGAGGAGAGTGAAAAAGTCAGCTTAAAACTCAGTGTAAAAAAACTAAGATCATGTCATCCAGTCCCATCACTTCTTGGCAAATAGTAGGGGGAAAGGTAGAAGCAGTGACAGATTTCCTCTTCTTGGGCTCTAAAATCACTGCAGATAGTGACTGCAGCCATGAAATTAGAAGACAATTGCTTCTTGGCAGGAAAGCTATGATAAACCTAGACAGTGTGTTAAAAAGCAAAGACAACACTTTGCCAACAAAGTTCCATATAGTCAAGGTTATGGTCTTCCTAGCAGTCATGTATGGATATGAGAGCTGGACAATAAAGAAGGTAGAGCACCAAAGAATTGATGCTTTCAAGCTGTGGTGCTGGAGAAGATTCCTGAGAGTCCTTTGTAAAGCAAAGATATCAAACCAGCCAATCTTAAAGGAAGTCAACTCTGAATACTCATTGGAGTTGAAGGTCCAATACTTTGGCTACCGGTCACAAATAGCTAACTCATTGGTAGAGACCCTGATGCTGGGAAAGGTTGAAGGTGGAAGGAGAAAGAGGCACAGAGGGCGAGATGATTAGAATGCATCACTGATTCAATGGACGTGAAGTTGGGCAAATTCAAGGAGATGGTGAGGGACAGGTGTGCCGCAGTCCATGAGTTGTGAAGAGTTGGGTATGATTTGAACAACAAAATGTACATGCCTGTAAGAGAGTATATTCCCCTTAGGGCAAGTCTCACAAATTTTAAGTTAGTAATTTTCTCTTCTAAAGTCCATGTTTGTTGCACCTCTTATTAACAAGATTTGTTTGAAAATTTTTTATTAAAATTATTGTTTATGAGGGAGGAGAGGGAAGAAGATGGTGGAAGAGTAAGATGGGGAGGTCACCAGTCTCCTCCCAAATACATCAAAAACTCATCAAGATATGGATGAAAGCAACCTCTAGGCAACAGCTGAAGATCCCAGGCCTCCAGGGGGACAGGCTCAGCTCCCTGAAATGAGGTAGGAGAGAAGAGGGAGACACGAAAAGATGGAGAACTTCTGGGCAGGAGCCTGTGCCCCAAGGAGCGGGCAGGAAGCCCCGAAACAGGAGTTCCTGGGCACAGGGAAACTCCTTCACAGGCGGGCCCAAAGGGGAGTCTTGGAAAAATAGTCAAAGTAGGGACTTGGAGAGCAGTAAGCAGAGAACGCTGCACTTTTCAGCCGATTCACAGCTCAGGCAGTGTGGCCCCGAACAGATGGCGGGCTCGGGGAACCGACAGTGGCATACAAACCCAGCCCGCACACACAGCCCTTGCAGCACAGAGGGCGGGCCCAGGTGGCCGAGTGTGACGGGGCGGACTAACAGCCGGCGCGAAGTGCGGGACTGGGGTGTCACAGAGGGGAGGCATGCAGACTTGGGCAGCGCACAGGCAGTGCGATGAAGCAAGGGCACATAAACCCCGCAACACAGAGGGCGGGCACAGGGAGCCAATACCCGTCCACACTAGCCCTGCGACGCAGAGGCCAGCCCGGGGAGCCGAAGCAAGTGCAGCCAAGCCCCTCGACGCGGAGAGCGCGCCCGGGAAGCCGCGATCAGTGCTCACGAGCCTGCGACACAGAGGGGGGACCTCAGCAACCGAGTCAAGTGCACACGAGTCCCGCGACACCGAGGGTGAGCTTAGGGGCTGAGGGAAGCCCGCCCAAGTCGCCCGTGACGCGGAAGGATCCACACAAGCAGCTACCTAGCAAGTTTAGACCCGCAGCGCAGGGCGGGCCAGGGGAACAGAAGCAGCAGCAATGATCCCGGGGACAAGTCGGGGGCTGGCCGCACCGAAGTTATGCCGAGAGAGCCACACTTTGAGCAGCTGCGGAAACAGACGCGCCTAATACCGCACTCAATGGGCGTGAGTGTGAGTAAGCTCCGGGAGTTGGTGATGGACAGGGAGGCCTGGCATGCCGCGATTCATGGGGTCGCAAAGAGTCGGACACGACTGAGCGGCTAAACTGAACTGAACTGAACTGAACCGCAAAAGCTAGAACAACTGCCCAAAGTCATACTGAACCCGTGAATACTCCAAAGCCTACTAATGGACACTACGCTGCCCTTCAAAGAGACGAGATGCCGCTCCATCAACCAGAACACAGGCGCAAGCTCCGCCAACCGGGAAAACGTTGCAGGGCACTAACCCAAACCCATCCACAGGGGCAGACTCTGCAGCCAAGAATTACGACCTCGAAAATCCTTTTTAAATTTTTTCTTTTTTTTTTTTTATTTCTCTTATAAATCACACTGTTTATTTCCCCAACATATCTCCATCTTCACATTAGCCTTTAGCAGTATTATGGAATTTTCCTCGTTTTTCTTATTATAAAAAATTTAAAAAATCATTTAAAGATTCTTTCTTCTTATAAATCACACTGTTTGTTTCCCAACATATTTTCACCATCACATTAGCTTTTTGCGGTACTATGGAGCTTTCCTTGTTAAAAAAAATAAAATAAAAAAAAAATCTTAAGATGAATTTTTTTTCTTTTCTTTTTCTTATAAATCACGTGGTTTATTTCCCCTACATGTTTCCACCTCCATGTTAACCTTTTTCAGTGCTGTGTTTTCCTCTCTATGTTTCTTGTCAAAAAAAGAAAAAAAATTCATTTTGGTTTTTTTTTCCTCTTTCTCATTTTTTTTTTTTTTTTTGATGAGTTTTCCAGATTTTGTTTTTGATATATTCAACTGCTCTTCCTACTGTTTTTTACTGGCTGTAGCTACTTCTGAATACTTATAAGTCTTTTCCACATACATCTAATCACTTTTGCTTTTTTCTTTTTCCTCCTTTCTCTCCTTGCCTTTTTCACTCCCTTTTCCCTCTGCTCTCTTCTCACCAGGTGAGCTAACTCGCTGAGTTCTCTGTGCTGTATGCCCCGGGTAGCCTCTGCTCACGCCCAGATCTCCAGGTCAAGCATTAGCTCCCTCTGCTCTCAGATGGTTGATGTCACCTCTGGTTTCCTTTGCTCACCAAGTCAATCTCCTGTACTCTTTTCTTTAGAACACGTCAACTATAACTTTATGTGTGAAAGTGTGTGTGTATATGTCCCAGTATTTCTGTAATTACCTGCTTGATCTCCTCCCACTAGAACACAGGCACATGTTACCCCCAATAAGACATCAACACAAACCACCCAGCCAACATTTCCCTTCAAGGGCAAAAATCAAAAGGAACAAGTAATATAACCCTAAGGCCTTGGCAAAGGAGACCTCAAGTAGAGCAACCTAGAAGGAAAAAAAAAAAAATGGAAAGACAGAGAAATATGGCACAAATGAAAGAACAAGGTAGAAACTCACAGGACCAAATAAATGAAGAGGAAATAAGTAATCTCTCTGAAAGAGAATTCAGAATAATGATAGTAAAGATGCTCCAAAGACTTGAAAATAGAATGGAGAAAATGCAAGAAGCATTTAACACAGTTAATACAATCACCAAGGGCATAGAAAAAATAAAGAATAAACAAAGAGAGATGAATAACAAAATTACTAAAATTAAAAATACTCTAGAAGGAACCAATAGCAGAATAACTGAGGCAGAGGAATGGATAAGTGAGCTGGAGGATAGAATGGTGGAAATAACTGCTGAAGAGCAGAATAAAGGGAAAGGAATGAAAAGAATTGAGGAAAGCCTCAGAGACCTTTGGGACAATATTAAACACACCAGCATTCGAGTTATAGGGATCCCAGAGGAAGAAGAAAAAAAGAAAGGCACTGAGAAATTTTGAAGAAATTATAGTTGAAAATTTCCCCAACATGGGAAAGGAAATAGTCAATCAAGTCCAAGAAGTGCAGAGAGTCCTGTACAGGTTAAACCCAAGAAGAAACACATTGAGACATATTAATCAAGCTAATAGAGATTAAGCACAAAGAAAGAATATTAAAAGCAGCAAGGGAAAAGCAACAAGTAACATACAAGGGGAAACCCAAATGATTAACAGTGGATCTTTCAGCAGAAACTCTACAGGCCAGAAGGGAATGGCAGGATATATTTTAAGTAATGAAAGAGGAAAACCTAAAACCACAGTTACTGTACCAGTCAAAGATCTCATTCAAAATTGATGGAGAAATCAAAAGCTTTACAGACAAGCAGAAGTTAAGAGAATTCAGCACCACCAAACCAGCCTTGCAACAAATACTAAAGGGACTTACATAGCCAGTAAACACAAGAGAAAGGAAAGACCTACAAAAACAAACCCAAAACAATCAAGAAAATGCCAATAGGAACATATGTATCAATAATTACCTTAAATGTAAATGGATTAAATGCACCAACCAAAAATACAGACTGACTGACTGAATGGATACAAAACCAAAACCCATATATATCCTGCCTACAGGAGACCCACTTCAGACCTAGAGACACATACAGACTGAAAGTAAAAGGATGGAAAAAGATATTCCATGTGAATGGAAACCAAAAGAAAGCTGGAGTGGCAATCCTTATTTCAGACAAAATAGACTTTAAAATAAAGAATATCATAAGAGACAAAGAAGGACACTACATAATGATCAAGGGATCAATCCAAGAAGAAGACATAACAATTGTAAATGTCTATGCACCCAACATAGGAGCACCTCAATACATAAGGCAAACACTAACAGGCATAAGAGGAGAAATCAACAGCAACACAATAATAGTAGGGGACTTTAACACCCCACTTTCACCAATGGACAGATCATCAAAACAGAGAATCAATAAGGAAACACAAACCTTAAATGAAACATTAGACCAAACAGACCTAATTGATATCTTCAGGACTTTCCATCCAAATGCAGAAGAATACACTTTCTTCTCAAGTGCACATAGAACATTCACCAGGATAGAACACATCTTGGGTGACAAATCAAACCTCAGTAAATTTAAGAACATTGAAATTGTATCAAGTGTCTTCTCTGACCACAATGCTCTGATACTAGATATCAACTACAGGAAAAAAACAGAAAAAACACAAACTCATGGAGATTAAACAATACATTACTAAATAACAAAGAGGTTACTGAAGAAATAAGAAAGGAAATCAAAAGATTCCTAGAAATAAATGACAATGAAAACATGACAACCCAAAACTTATGGGATTCAGCAAAAGCAGTTCTGAGAGGAAGGTTTATAGTGACACAATCCTACCTCAAGAAACAAGAAAAACATTGAATAGAGAACCTAGCTTTACACCTAAAACAACTGGAAGAAGAAGAACAAAGAATCCTAAAAGTAGCAGAAGGAAAGAAATCATGAAGATCAGAGCAGAAATAAATGAAAAAGAAATGAAAGGAAACAATAGCAAAGATTAATAAAACTAAAAGCTGGTTCTTTGAGAAGATAAACAAAATTGACAAACCACTAGCCAGACTCATCAAGAAAAAAAAGGGAGAAAAATCAAATCACAAAATTAGAAATGAAAAAGAGGTTACAACAGACAACACAGAAATACAAAGGATCATAAGAGAATATTATGAGCAACTATATGCTAATAAAATGAACAACACTAGAGGAAATGAACAGATTCTTAGAAAAGATCAGCCTCCCAAGACTGAACCAGGAAGAAATAGAAATTATGAACAACCCAATTACAAACACTGAAATTGAAATGTTTAGAGGAGAGCTAATGCCTATTTTTCTGAAATGCTTCCCAAAAATTTCAGAGGAAGGAACACTTCCAAACTCATTCTACAAGGCCACAATCACCCTGATACCAAAACCAGGAAAAGACAACATGAAAAAAGAAAATTACAGGCCAATATCACTGATGAACATAGATGCAAAAACTTCCTCAACAAAATTCTAGCAAACAGAATTCAACAACACATTAAAAAGCTCATACACCATGATCAAGTTGGGTTTATTCCAGGGATGCAAGGATTCTTCAATATATGCAAATCAATCAATGTGATACACCATATTAACAAATTGAAGGATGAGAACCATGTGGTCATCTCAACAGATGCAGAAAAAGCCTTTGACAAAATCCAGCATCCATTTATGATAAAAACACTTCAAAAAATGGGCATAGAAGGAACCTACCTCAACATAGTAAAGGCCATATATGAAAAGCCCACAGCAAACATTATTCTCAATGGTGAAAAACTAAAAGCTTTTCCTCTAAGATCAGGAACAAGACAAGGGTGTCCACTCTCACCACTATTATTCAACATAGTTTTGAAAGTCCTAGCTACAGCAATTAGAGAAAAAAAAAGAAATAAAAGGAATACAGATCAGAAAAGAAAAAATAAAACCATCACTCTTTGCAGATGACATGATACTATACCCAGAAAACCCAAAAGAAACTATCAGAAAATTACTAGAGCTAATCAGCAAATTCAGCAGTCACATTGTGGGATACAAGGTCAATACACAGAAATCACTTGTACTCCTATATACTAACAATGAAAAATCAGAAAGAGAAATTAAGGAATCAATACCATTCACCATTGCAACAAAAAGAATAAAATATCTAGGAATAAACCTACCTAAGGAAACAAAAGACCTGTATATGGAAAACTATAAGACACTGATGAAAGAAATCAAAGATGACATAAACAGATGGAGAGATATTCCATGTTCCTGGGTAGGAAGAATCAATATTATGGAAATACACATACTACAAAATGCAATCTACAGGTTCAATATGATCCCTATAAAATTACCAATGGCTGTACTGACAGAACTAAAAAAAACAAAACAAAACAAAACAAAAAAAATCCACAATTCATATGGAAACACAAAAGACCCCAAATAGCCAAAGCCATCTTGAGAAAGAAGAATGGAGCTGGAGGAAACAAACTTCCTGACTTCAGGCTATATTACAAAGCTACAGTCATCAAGACAGTATGGTGCTGGCACAAAAACAGAAATATAGACCAATGGAACAAGATAGAGAACCCAGAGATAAACCCACACACCTATGGGTACCTTATTTTTGACAAAGGAGGCAAGAATATACAATGGGGCAAAGACAGCCTCTTCAGTAAGTGGTGCTGGGAAAACTGGACAGCTATGTGCAAAAGAATGAAATTAGAACACTATCTAATGCCATACACAAAGATAAACTCAAAATGGATAAAAGACCTAAATGTAAGACCAGAAACTAATATCAAACACTTAGAGGAGAACACAGGCAGAACACTCAATGACATAAATCAAGGCAAGATCTGTGACCCACCTCCTAGAGTAATAGAAATAAAAACAAAAATAAACAAGTGGGACCTAATTAAACTTAAAAGTTTTTGCACAGCAAAGGAAACTACAAACAAGGTGAAAAGACAACTCTCAGAATGGGAGAAAATAATAGCAAAGGAAACAACTGATAAAGAATTAATTTACAAAATATACAAGTAGCTTATACAACTCAATATCGGAAAAACAAAACACCCAATCAAAAAATGGGAAAGGGACCTAAAGAGACATTTCTACAAAGAAGGCATACAGATGACTAACAAACACATGAAAAGATGCTCACATCACTGATTATCAGAGAAATGCAAAACAAAACTACAATGAGATACCACCTCACACTGGTCAGAATCAGTTCAGTTCAGTTCAATAGCTCTGTCGTGTCTGACTCTTTGCGACCCCATGAATTGCAGCATGCCAGGCCTCCCTGTCCATCATCAACTCCCAGAGATTACTCAAACTCATGCCCATGGAGTCGGTGATGCCATCCAGCCATCTCATCCTATGTCATCTCCTCCTCCTCCTGCCCCCAATCCCTCCAGCATCAGGGTCTTTTCCAATGAGTCAACTCTTCGCATGAGGTGGCCAAAGTACTGGAGCGTTTCAGCTTCAGCATCAGTCCTTCCAGTGAACACCCAGGACTGATCTCCTTTAGGATGGACTGGTTGGATCTCCTTGCAGTCCAAGGGACTCTCAAGAGTCTTCTCCAACACCACAGTTCAAAAGCATCAATTTTTCGGTGCTCAGCTTTCTTCACAGTCCAACTCTCATGTCCATACATGGCCACTGGAAAAACCATAGCCTTGACTAGATGGACCTGTGTTGGCAAAGTAATGTCTCTGCTTTTTAATATGCAATCTAGGTTGGTCATAACTTTCCTCCCAAGGAGTAAGCGTCTTTTAATTTCATGGCTGCAGTCACCATCTGCAGTGATTTTGGAGCCCAAAAAATAAAGTCTGACACTGTTTCCACTGTCTCCCCATCTATTTCCCATGAAATGATGGGACCAGATGCCATGATCTTAGTTTTCTGAATGTTAAGCTTTAAGCCAACTTTTTCACTCTCCTCTTTCACTTTTATCAAGAGGCTTTTTAGTTCCTCTTCACTCTCTGCCATAAGGGTGGTGTCATCTGCATGTCTGAGGTTATTGATATTTCTCCCAGCAATCTTGATTCCAGCTTGTGCTTCTTCCAGCCCAGCATTTCTCATGATGTACTCTGCATATGAGTTAAATAAGCAGGGTGACAATATACAGCCTTGACATACTCTTTTTCCTATTTGGAACCAGTCTGTTGTTCCATGTCCAGTTCTATCTGTTGCTTCCTGACCTGCATACAGGTTTCTCAAGAGGCAGGTCAGGTGGTCTGGTATTCCCATCTCTTTCAGAATTTTCCACAGTTTATTGTGATCCACACAGTCGAAGGCTTTGGCATAGTCAATAAAGCAGAAATAGATGTTTTTCTGGAACTCTCTTGCTTTTTCGATGATCCAGCGGATATTGGCAATTTGATCTCTGGTTCCTCTGCCTTTTCTAAAACCAGCTTGAACATCTGGAAGTTCTCAGTTCACACATTGCTGAAGTCTGGCTTGGAGAATTTTGAGCACTACTTTACTAGTGTTTGAGATGAGTGCAATTGTGTGGTAGTTTGAGCATCCTTTGGGATTGCCTTTCTTGGGGATTGGAATGAAAACTGATGCTTTCCAGTCCTGTGACCACTGCTGAGTTTTCCAAATTTGCTGGCATATTGAGTGCAGCACTTTCACAGCATCATCTTTCAGGATTTGAAATAGTTCAACTGGAATTCCATCACATCCACTAGCTTTGTTCATAGTGATGCTTTCTAAGGCCCACTTGACTTCACATTCTAGGATGTCTGGCTCTAGGTGAGTGATCACACCATCATGATTATCTGGGTTGTGAAGATCTTTTTTGTACAGTCCTTCTGTGTATTCTTGCCACCTCTTCTTAATATCTTCTGCTTCTGTTAGGTCCATACAATTTCTGTCCTTTATCGAACCCATCTTTGCATGAAATGTTCCCTTGGTATCTCTAATTTTCTTGAAGAGGTCTCTAGTCTTTCCCATTCTATTGTTTTCCTCTATTTCTTTGCATTGATCACTGAGGAAGGCTTTCTTATCTCTCCTTGCTATTCTTTGGAACTCTGCATTCAAATGGGAATATCTTTCCTTTTCTCCTTTGCTTTTTGCTTCTCTTCTTTTCACAGCTATTTGTAAGGCCTCCTCAGATAACCATTTTGACTTTTTGCATTTCTTTCCATGGGGATGGTCTTGATCCCTGTCTCCTGTACAATGTCATGAACCTCCATCCATAGTTCATCAGGCTCTCTGTCTATCAGATCTAGTCCCTTAAATCTATTTTTCACTTCCACTGTATAGTCATAAGGGATTTGATTTAGGTCATACCTGAATGGTCTAGTGGTTTTCCCTACTTTCTTCAATTTCAGTCTGAATTTGGCAATAAGGAGTTCATGATCTGAGCCACAGTCAGCTCCCGGTCTTGTTTTTGCTGACTGTATAGAGCTTCTCTATCTTTGGCTGCAAAGAATATAATCAATCTTATTTTGGTGTTTATCATGTTGGATCATGGTGATGTCCATGTGTAGAGTCTTCTCTTGTGTTGTTGGAAGAGGGTGTTTGCTATGACCAATGCATTCTCTTGGCAAAACTCTATTAGCATTTGCCCTGCTTCATTCCATACTCTAAGGCCAAATTTGCCTGTTACTCCAGGTGTTTCTTGACTTCCTACTTTTGCATTCCAGTCCCCTATAATGAAAAGGACATCTTTTTTGGGTGTTAGTTCTAAAAGGTCTTGTAGGTCTTCATAGAACCGTTCAACTTCAGCTTCTTCAGCATTACTGGTTGGGGCATAGGCTTGGATAGCCATCATCAAAAAGTCTTCAAACAATAAATGCTGGAGAGGGTGTGGAGAAAAGGGAACCCTCTTGAACTGCCATTGGGAATGTAAACTGATGCAGCCACTATGGAAGATGGTATGGCGACTCCTTAAAAAGCTAGGAATGAAACCACCATATGACCCAGCAATCCCACTCCTAGACATATACCCTGAGGAAATCAAAACTGAAAAAGACACATGTACCCCAATATTCACTGCAGCACTATTTACAGTAGCTAGAACATGGAAGCAACCTAGATGTCCATCGACAGATGAATGGATAAAGAAGTTCTGGTACATATGTACAATGGTATACTACTCAGCCATAAAAAGGAACATGTTTGAATCTGTTCTAATGAGGTGGATGAAACTAGAGCCCATTATACAGAGTGAAGTAAGTCAGAAAGAGAAATATAAATATTGTATACTGACACATATATATGGAATCTGAAGAGATGGCACTGATGAATTTATTTTCAGGGCAGCAATGGAGAAACAGACATAGAGAACAGACCTATGGACAAGGTGGGAGGAGAGGAGGGAGAAGGGGAGATGTATGGAGAGAGTAACATAGAAATTTACAATACCATGTGTAAAACAGATAGCCAATGGGAATTTGCTGTATGACTCAGGGAACTCAAACAGGGGCTCTGTGACAGGCTGAAGGGTGGGGTGGGGAGGGAGGACTGGGAGGGAGGGGACATGGGTGTACTTATGGCTGATTCTTGCTGATGTATGGCAGAAAACCACAAAATTCTGGAAAGCAATTATCCTTCAATTAAAAAATTTAAAAAAATATTGTTTATGGGGTAGACATTCTCAATGTACTTGGTAGTTTATAACTCTAATTTACAAGAAATCTCTTAAAGATATTAGTTTTCAGATGTCTGAGTCTATCCAATTTTTACAGTAACTTGCTGGTCTTATTTTTAGCAAATCACTTATTTTCAATGTGGTACAAAATTAGGGAGAAGTGAAAAATTTACCCTACTCCCTAAGCAGTGGAATTGTTGCATTTGTGTTTTTACATTTCCCAAGTATTTAAAAGTAATAAATTCAACTGATATTTTTATCAATGCAAGCTATACATGATGACCAATATTTCATAACTAAGAAGACAACTCAATACAGAGGAAGACTAGCCATTTAGTCACTTTGTTCATTAATGTTTTATATCTGTGTTGAGAATCTGAATCTCTGTCACTAGTAGCTTGTGTTAGTTACTAAGTACTTTCCGATGCACCACCTAATACAAAACCTGAATTTCATGCCCAAGTGTGACATAAATATTCAGAGTGGCATGCACAATTCACACAACCAACTCAATATGATGCCACAGATAGGCACTAGTACATGACTCAGGAGATAAAGGATCAATTTATTTTATGGTAACAGAAGTTATGGTTTTCTAATGCCTGATACAAAGCATGTATGACACAAACAAGTGTTCCAACATTAGTATATTTCCTAATTGAAAGAATTATTAAAATGAAACATTGAAAGGGACACATTGCTTTCATAAACTTGAAATTAGATATATGTCATTCAAAATAATATGTTATTCCTATTATAGTCAATATATAGCAAGAAATCATACACAAGAATGTTAATTAAATCAAACTACCTCATAATTTCAAAAAACCTCAACTTAGGCATAAAAAGAGCATTAAAATGTGAATTGAATTCAAGTATATGTCAAAATTAAAAATAAGCTTTCAGATTAACTGTAAAGAAACAACAGCTGATGAAGTGATTGTGTTATCAATGGAACTGACAGTGGTTTTGCATTTCAAATCACTGTCATGATGATATCAACATTAACATTTATGTAACTTTAGAGATTGAGTACACAGCAATTAAAAATAAGTATTTATTTATTATGGGAAGACCCAGAGGAATCAGGTGGAGAGGGAGATGGGAGGGGGGATCGGGATGGGGAATACATGTAACTCCATGGCTGATTCATGTCAATGTATGACAAAACCCACTACAATATTGTAATTAGCCTCCAACTAATAAAAATAAATGAAAAAAAAAAGAATTCTTGAAAAAAAAGAGTATTTATTTAGAATATTAACTGTGGATATTACGGTTGAAAATAGACCTTTTGTTCACAAACAATAGCAGCATGATGATCATAAAATCTGGCTTGGCCTACTTGCTTATGGAGGTTCCCTGGTGGCTCAGAGGTAAAGAGACTGTCTGCCAATACAGGAGAAGTGGGTTTGACTCCTGGGTGAGGAAGATCCCCTGGACAAAGAAACGGCAACTCACTCTAGTACTCTTGCCTGCGAAATTCCGTGCATAGAGAAAACTGGTGAGCTACACTCCATGAGGTCACAAAAGAGTTGAATGTGACTTAGTGATCAAACAACAGCAGCTTGCTTATGATTCTGATAAAACTGCAATGATGTGCATGCTATAATCATAAAAATGAAGTGAATTAGAATGTGAGAAATTACAGATGAAACAGTTTTAAACATTTGGTGATAATTTTAAAAATTATGGAAACAATTTTCAATGTATATTCATGCCAAGCCTGATTCTACCTTAACATTTTAATAAAAGCAATGCCAATAAAAATAACTCATTTTATGAGTCAGACTAAAATTATTGCCTGTTTACCTGTATTATATTATAATCTTTACTACCCTCACATTGTAAACAACTCTTTAATATGTTTTCCTAAATATTTGGCAGAGTTGTGATTCAATTTATATATTTGGCTCAAAAATCTCATGTCTTTATCCTGTAACAAATATCTGTATGTTTACCTCCAACTTTATTTTTACTGTTTACTCTAGTTTGTATTTACGTAATGATGAAATTGTGTTCATTACAATTAGGAAAATCACTCCCTTTTACCTCTAAAATGAAAAATATGGGATAATCAGACAGTAAAGAGTCTTCCTGCAATGTGGAAGACCCAGGTTAAATCCCTGGATGGGGAAGATCCCCTGGAGAAGGAAATAGCAACCTATTCCAGTATTCTTGTCTGGAAAATCCCACCATCAGAAGAGCCTAGAGGGCTACAGTCCATGGGGTCACAAAGAGTCAGACATGGCTGAGCTACTAAGACTTTCACACTTTCACTTTAATATTTAATGAAAATTAACTGATTGCAGTCCATGGGATTGCAAAGAGTTGGTCATGACTGAAGTGACTGAACAGCAACAGCAGATGTTTAAAAGCCCTTTTTCCTTCTTGGGACTCTTAATCTAGGTAGCCAAAAGTATGAATATGTAAAGTGGGTAATGGTTTGTGAGAATGCTGGGAATAGACGCAGTAAGGTGCAAATAATATAACTTGTATTCATTATGAATAAAATACTACTAATTCACAATAGAAAAAAAAACATTAAATGGAGGATTAAAAAGTATTTTTATATTAGATAATGTGGTAGCTCTCTGCTGTATTTCCTCCCACCATGTATTCTAACTTGCTAACAAACCCTCTGACTTAGTCTAAGCTCTCTAGGGCGGGCACCTGATTGGCAGGGAGCAATATGCCATGTTTCCCTGCCTCTGTGACTTGCTGGAAACACATGTAGGACCCAATTAAATGTGGAGGCCATAATCCATCATGATACGTTTGGAGGAATGTTGCAAAGGAAACTCTCTGTCTGCTTTTGCTGAACTTGATGCAGAAGATTATATTGCTCCTATTTTCCCCCAACATGGTGCCTAAAAATGAAATTAACTCAGAAAACATTACAGCAATATAGAACTGCAAAACAGAAGAACTCACAGAATAAATAAAATTTCTAAAAGACAATTTACTCAATCTCAGAATCAGGTAAAGCAAACTGAAAGAAATCCAATCAGTTGGGAATTTTACTAAAGTATATTTAGAAAGAATGATGTGGAGCAAATGAATGTCTTCATAGGCAGGCAGAAATATTAATAGTTATATTAATTACTATAGAAATATTAATAGAATTAATAATTCATGGAAATAGAATGGTGTCTCAAAATTGCAAATATATTATAGACATTAGAAATCTGTTTGTGATTAGAACCACTGAGATTATATTCAATGTATCTATGTTCACAGTTACCAAGATAATTACAAAAGAATTGTAACATTAGAACAGCAGTATAAATACCATAAGATTGATTAATAAATTGCGAGCAGTAAAAGAAACAAGGACTCTATTGAACAATATCATAACAAATGTTCCATAGTGGCCTTCTTAAAGAAAATCTAGATAAAGTCCAACCTGAAATTTCTTTTGGTACTATATTCAGTGGACTGTGTGATAAGAGTAATTTATTGTGGAAGTTTATTTCTCCACCATTGAATATCTCAAATTTCAAAGAGAAAGAGCATGATAATTATACTAATCAGGATTCAATTGACATTTTAAGCAGAAATGTGTTTGAAATAGGAAATTAGAAAGTTTAGGATGGGCTTTATGGAGCTGGCCTCTAGTGAGACTTCTAGAATTCCACCACGGACATGCTACCTATATTACAATGAGAAAGATATGAATTTACAAACACATGACCTTGATTTCAAGCATATCAACAACTGGCAAAGATATAAAAGAACTGTAGGCTGGAAACTATAAGATTGATGGAAAAATTTAAAGAGGATACAATAGATGGAAAGATATTCTGTGCTGATGGATTGGAAGAATTAATAGTGAAAGTTGCTTAGTCATGGCCGACTCTTTGTGACCCCATGGACTGACTATACAATCTGTGGAATTCTCCAGGCCAGAATACTGGAGTGGGTAGCCTTTCCCTTCTCCAGGGAATCTTCCCAACCCAGGGATTGAACCCAGATCTCCTGCATTGCAGGCAGATTCTTTGCCAGCTGAGCCACAAGGGAAGCACTAGAAGGGAAGAATTAATAAATATTAATAAATTAATAAATATTATTATAATGTCCAAAATACCCAAAGCAATCTAGAGATTCAAGACAATCATATCAAAATTCCAGTGGCATTTTTCACAGCAATAGGACAAATAATTGTTACATTACTGTAGAAACACATTGATTGTTAGAGTAAGAGCTATTGCAATAGGAAATGCCAAATGGAACCCTTAAATATGTTTCTCACCATTCCCAGAATAAATCTATAATAAAACATTTATTACATCTAGGGAGGGAAGTGAGTATGACCCTAAAAATCTTAAAGACTTTAAGACTTGTAGTCCCTATCCTATTTAATTCACAAGTCTCATGCTTGCAAATACTAAATTAATAACAGTAAATGACAGTGAACAAATGTAACTAAGTAGGAATCTCAGTTGCTCTTGTACCAAATATTATTTTTTACCAACATAATTTTTGATATTTGGTAGGCAACAATTAATAAGTTAAATGTGTAGTTTTCAACACTCTTCAAAAAGAAAGATTAAGCAAATTACATCACATGCAACAGACAATAGTAGTATTACAGTTCTTGTCCCAGAACTATGTTAATTCTTTTGTACTCTGTCGTAAAATACTCTGAAAAGATCTGGACCAACAAACAGAATATTTTTCAAAGCATAACAGATTCACCATATTGATGACCTCATGTTATTTGGACCTAATAGGCAAGATATGTCTAGCACTCTGGATACCTTGTTAGGAACATGTGCTCTAGATAGGGGTAGCTAAACCCAAAAAGTTTCAGAGACCTGCCACGTTATTGAAGAATACTTCATAGAGTATTCATACTGTATAGAGTACAGTGCTCTGGATAATGCTAACACATCTCCAAAGTGAAGAAGATATTACTGCTCTTTGAATCTCCTACCACTTAAAAAAAAAGCACAATATTTCCTGTAACTTTTGAAGCTTTGGAACTGCATATTTTACTGCCACCCATTTACTGGGTGGCGTGGAATGTTGCTAGTCTTGAGCGGAGCTCAGAGCAAGAGAAATCACTTCAGCAGGTCATAGTACAAGCTCTCCTGCTGCTTGTGTCGTATGAGATTTGCATTATAAACTCATAGGGTACTAGGGCAAGACCATGCCATTGGGAGAAGATTATACACCATTTGAAATGCAGAAACTGATATGGTGTTAAGTCTGGGTAGAGACTGAGTTTTTGCACATTACACATAAAGAGACCATGCAGTCTTATTACCCATCATGAAGTGGATGCTGTCAGGTTCACCAAGGTGTAAAGTCTGATAGGTGTGGATCGATATGCTGAAGATGCACATGTCTAAGAGAAATAAATAAGGTTCAGATACAAGTGGCCCTCGTGTCACCCACTACAGGTACAGTAAGGACTTTTCTTTAACTCATATCTATGGTCCTCATGGAACTTCTGGAGGAGGAAAGTACTTGAGCTCTATTTACGAATGTGTTGGCTCAGTAAAGAGATGGAAGATAAAAGTGGACTTCCAATGTACTGCAGCCCCACACAGGCGGTTTGAAAGATGATTATTCATGGAAATCCTCCAAATAAACAGAGTGTCTGTTACTCACTCTGGATGAAGAGAAAAATAGATTATTTATGAATAATGGTCAGTAGCAAATGACTCAGCTTATTGGTCAAGGTACAAGAAGGCGGATGAAAAGGTTAGAGATAAGGAGACTAGGGAAGGAGAATGTGGCAAGGCAAATTAGAGGAAGAAGAGCATATTAGGAATATTCTATCACATATTAATGCTTATTGAGAGCAAGAACCATACCCACTTAGCAAAGTGAGCAAACTAACTCAACCAGTAAACATTGGTCAGTTTCTATTCTTAGATGCTACAGTACTAGTAGGATGAGTTCATATATGGACTGGGCAGGGTAGGCAGAAGTGGAGGTTATGCACAGACTCAACACTAGGGATCCCTTTCATTAAAACTGACCTAGCTACTGTGCAATAAAGTAAGGCACAATAAAACCAGGTATGCCCGTATTTGTCTTTGTCTGACATTTCCCAACACTACTTTTTTTTTTTTTTTTGCTCTGGTTAGGACTTTCAATTCTATGTTGAAATAAAGTGGTGAGAGTGGGTATGAACGTCTTGTTGTTGATCTTAGAGGGAATGCTTTCAGCTTTTCATCATTGAGTATAACATCAGCTATAGCTTGTCATATACTATATAGTATTATATACTATGTAGTATTTAGCATATTGCATTGCTCACTGGATATTTGGGTTTTGGAAGCTGCATACATGTACTTATGGGATAACATGGACTGTTGCTAGTTTTCAGTGGAACACAGAGCAATTACTTACGCTTTGTCAGATATTAAACACTTTTTGTGAATTTATATTTTGAGCTTTACCTCTATCACCAGCTAGGTAGTTCTAGCACATAGCTATTACTCAATTTAGATAAATTATTTTATTGTATTAGATTTCAATTTAAACTAATCTCATTGTTGTAGCTGCTGCTGCTGCTAAGTCGCTTCAGTCGTGTCCGACTCTGTGCGACCCCATAGACTGAGCCCACCAGGCTCCCCCTGTCCATGGGATTCTCCAGGCAGGAACACTGGAGTGGGTCGCCATTTCCTTCTCCAATGCATGAAAGTGAAAGTGAAGTTGTTCAGTTGTGTCCGACTCTTCACGACCCCATGGACTGCAGCCTACCAGGCTCCTCTGTCCATGGGATTTTCCAAGCAAGAGTACCGGAGTGGGTCGCCATCACCTTCTCCTTTGTTCTTTCACCCTTCTTTGGCCTTCTTCGCCATTGTTGTAGCGATCCAATTAAATTTATGGTCCAGCAGAATCCTCCTTCGTTTTCTTCTTATGTTCTTCTTTTCATTACATTTGAACTATAATGTGTTTTAAATGTTCCAATTTGATTTTCAAAGACTTGGGGAAGGCTTTAAATATTACAACTACATTCTTCAAACTATGAATGGTTTTAATTAGAAATATTCAGTATAAAGTAATGTGTGCATGTGCACTTGCTCAGTCATGTCCAACTCTGAAATCCTGTGGACTGTAGCCCATCAGGCTTCTCTGCCCATGGGACTGTCCAGACAAGAATACCAGACTGGGTTGCCACTTCCTCTTGAAGGGGGTCTCCCAAACACAAACCTATCTCCTGTTTCTCCTGCATTGGCAGGCAGATTCTTTACTACTGAGCCACCTGGGAAGCCCTTAATAATGTGTACCTCATTAATAATCTAAACAAGCTTTTCTTTTTAATTAACTGTAGAATGTAGTCTTTTCTTACATAGTCTGCCCCAAATTTCCATATAAAATTTTAAAATAGAGCTTTTATCATTTACAGTTTATTTCTCATATTATATCAACTAAATATATTATTATTAATATTATTTTCTGAAAATAAGCTGATAGCTTAAATCATATTGCCATATGATTATCCAGAGTTAAGGAAACTAAAGTGTGAAGTATAAATACATATGATACAATTTAAGTATAGGAAAACATAGACTATTATTATTCCATGAATTGAAATGTAAAGACTTAAAGGCACATTTATGTTTTAGAAAGATTAGAAAGCATTTCTAAGATCACAGTAAAAACTGCAAGGACTATTTGAAAATATTTAAACATAACTTCCATTTTCAACTTTATCAGGTAAAGAACGTGGAACTTGGCACTCTTCTTCATAAAACAAGAAAAAAGAAATGGACAAGCTAGAAATTCAATGACTTTTCTTGGACCCACCAAATAGTTGAGGATTCAGGGCAAATCACCACCCTGAAATCTTGAGAGACACATTCAGAAACAGTTTCCCAGATTTACTTAATGGGAACAATACTCCCTGCAGAAACTGGAAGGAACATCTAAATGGCCTTTTAACAAATTACTGTAGGCTAAGTGTGGACCAGCATGAGAATTAGGAGCTCCTGGGAACAGAAGACATTTTAGGGGCACTGGTTCTTACTGACTTTCACTCCAGGAACCAACAGATATCTTCTAGGAGGGAGCTAATATGAATATATCCCCTTATTGCCATGGCAGAGAGAAGCAGGAACATAAACATCCTGAAACTTTTCTTCCTAAAAAAAGAGCCTAGCAGTCAGGACAAAAGAATTCACCAAAGGAAATTCTAAAATGATATTTCATATGGGGAAAGAGAATTCTGCCCTACTCAGCACACTCCAGCCTTCCTGTTTCATGTATAAGGGGAAAAAAGAAAACATAGTTACGGTTTAAAGATTTCAGGAAATGGATTAGAAACGCTATAGATAAGGAAGAACACAACTATACCCCTGAAGGAGAAATATGGTCTTGTGAAGGCCACAGCCCTGATTAACACGTTCACTAAACACTGAGATTTATTTAGAATGATTAAATAGTTCCCTTCCCTAACCTACCACCATATCAATAAGCTTCCAGTTTAATGATAGTGAATAACAATAGAAAGAACTTCAAGACACAGACTTTTTTTGAGAAGTAAAAAGAAGAGTAACAAAACCAAAAGAAAAGATTTTAGAGGAATTTAAGCCTCTGGCACTATTGCTATAGAATACATTAAAAGAAGAAAAACTCCTAGTCAGATTAACAAAATTGCTTAACATCAGTACCTTATTTACCTCCCCATTACCCAATTCATTGTGTCCAACTTTCAATGAAAAGGTATGAAGCATTGCAAGTACAAGAAACAAAGTCTGAAGAGATGAAGCAAGCGTCAGAAGGCTTAGATATGACACAGATGTGGTCATTATCAAAAAGTAATTCAAAATAAGTATGATCAGTATGTTAATGAATAAACTGGGGAAAGTATACAAAGTGCAGAAACGTGGTTTATGTGAGCAGAAAAATGGAAGCAGTAGGGAAATATCAAGAAATAAAAGATGGCATCAGTGGAACTGGTGGAGTAGGTGGCTCTTCGGCCCACCTTTCTACAGAAAGAGTGAAAATATAAGCAAAAATTTCAAAATTAACTTTTCATGGAAAAATAGTTGAAAGTTTGGAAAACAGTTGAAAGTTTATAGCAGCACAGTGAATACTCAAAACAAGGCAACTTAAAAACACTATCCTGTGTCAAACGGATAGTTGGTGAGAAGTTGCTCTGTAACACAGGGAGCCCAGTCTGAGGCTCTCTGATAATCAAGAGTAGTGGGATGAGGGGAAGGAGGCTCAAGAAGGAGGAGGTAAATGTATACTTATGGCTTCTTCGTGTCATAATATGGCAGTAACCAACACAGCACTATAAAAATTAAAAAAAAAAAAAAATCACTGGAAAACGTAGGCTTCAGTGAATAGACCTCGAAGGGAACTGGAGTTGACCGCACAGAGACAGCCGAAAGGGGCCACCGTCAGAGACGTGCGCAGAGCCGAACACAGGCGTGCCACGAACGCCCCATCGCCGGCGCGTGTGCAATCTGCCAGAGCAGCCTCATTCTTGGCATGCTCAGAGTGAGCATGGCCCACCCTGAAGGGACAGAAGCTATGGCGGGTTACCCACAGATGGAGGTGGGGCTGAAATCTGAGCCAGTCTCCAGGGACCCTGTGCTTCTGAAGCAGGGCTGAAGTCTGAGCCATCGTCCAGCAGCTGTACTAGTCATAAATTCCGGCGCAGCCAGGCGTTGTGTAAACTCGGCACCTCTGGGACACCAGCGCCCTTGGCGGCCTGACGCTAGTGACTACTGGACCTGCCGGCTCCCACACGCAGACTCGGGGCGGGGCTCCTGCCTAACGCGCACCTCACACAGTGGATGCAAGAGCCGTGGACGGTCCTGGGGCCTGACATCAGCAGGCCTGTGGCAACAATTCTTTGCTGGTGGCTTTGTGAGCCTAGTGCTTGAAGGACACCTGGGCTGATTACCTGCATTTCCATAGTTGAAATGAGGCTGGGGGCAGTAGCAATGTACTTGGTAAGACCACAAGATGGCTGCAGGCAACGGCGTAAAGCGCACCTCACAGTGGGCAGCTCCTGTGGAGAAATACCCAGTGGCTGCTCTCCAAGTGGACGCACACCAGTCCTGCTTACCTCACATCAGCTCAGAAACAGAGGTGAGGCTTTTTACTTCAGCAGCTGGGGAGCAGATCCTCCCCGAGATAAGGCTGTGACAACCCCAGAACAAAGAGGAGGACTGCTTAATATCCAGTGCAGTCTCTGATCACCAAAACAGCACTCACACCCACAATCAAAGGGATAATGTCCAGCACACACTGAGGAAAATGTAGCAGTCACTTATGCTATAAAGAACCATTGGACCAAAATATTAAACTCATGAGGCTGATACAGAATGTTCCCACATAAAAACAGCCTTCAAGACCACAGTAGAGGATAGTTAACCCTAAACTCATAAAGCCAGAAAAGCGTTAAGTACAATTAAGGAGAAGAGGAACCACTCCTAGCTAAAAGATCAAGAAAATTTTCCTGCACTTAAACAGATCTCTCCAGGCTACCATATCTTGAGTCCAAAAAAGGACATAATAAAAATACTGAAGGAATTAAGAAAGGCATTTTATAAAAGACAGATTATCATTTTGATAGAAATGCAGATTTCCATAAAATAAAACTAGAAACCATAAAGAGAGTCATGTAAGATTAGAGAACTCATTTGCTAAGATGAAAGCTAAGCTAAAAACAATGAAGTGAACTGAATATTACAGAAGAATGAATAAGTGAGCTGGAAGAGAGAATAATGGAAATTTCCCAATAAGAATAGCAAATGAAAGACAAATTTAAAAAATAAAAATAATATATGAGACTTATGGGATAATATAAAGTGTGTCAATTTACACATAATAGGGATCTCAGAAGAAGAAAGAGAAAACGGGATTGAAAGTGTAGTTGAATAAATTATGGCTGAAAAGTTCCCAAACCTAAAGAAAGAACAGATATTCACTTAAAGGAAGCACGAAGAGTCTCCAACAAGATGAAACCAAACAAATCTACACTGAGACATAATTTTTAAAAATGGCAAAAGTTGAAGAGAGGATTCTAAAAACAGTAAGAGAAAAAACAAAGAGTTAGTTACAAGGGAACACCCATAACACTATCAGCTGACTTCTCTACAGAAATGTTTCCGGTCAAAAGGAAGTGGCAAGGTATATCTGAAGAGCTGAAGGGGAAAACCTGCTACTTAAGATAGTCTGCATAGCAAGATTATCATTTAGGATAGAAGGAGAGACAAAGAATTTCTCAGACAACCAAAAACTAGAAGAATAAAGCAATACTAAACCTAGCATAAAAGAAATATTGAAAGGCTTTATCTATATAAAAAAGAAACAAGAATCTATGGGCAATGAAAATAGAAAAGTAAATCACTTAAATAACACTTGTGCATGTGTGCTAAATCACCTCGGTCATGTCTGCCTCTGCAAACCTGTGGGCTGCAGCTTGCCAGGGTTCTCTATCAATGGTATTCTTCAAGAGAATACTGGAGTGGCTTGCCATGCCCTCCTCCAGGGGATCTTCCCAACCCAGGGATTGAACCTGTGTCTCCTGCATCTTCTGCATTGGCAGGTGGGTTCTTTATCATTTACACTACGTAGGAATCCCCTAACACTTACACAGATTTTAAAAAAAAAATTCTTGTGAAAGCAAAGTCAACTACAAAGAACAGCAAAAAGGTAAACATGAAACTGTAAGAAGACATAAAAATCACAAAACGTGGGAGAGGAGAGTAAGAAAATTTAGATTTTCTTTTTTAGAATTTGTTGAGCTTACATGACTATGAGTATAAAGTAAATATAATAATGGGTTAAAATACTTAGAAAATAGGTTAATGACAAAAAAAATATAAAATAGATTCACAAAAGCAAAAAATAAGAGAACACAAACACAATACAAAAGAAAACCACCAAATCACAAAAGGGAAAAAAAGAAAGGAGCAAAGAAATAATGCAAAATCAATTGGAAAACAAGGTTTAAAATGGCGATAAATACATACCTATCAATAATTATCTTAAAAGTCAGTGGAATAAATTCTCTAATTAAAAGACATACAGTGACAACTGGATTAAAAAAAATCCTATAAAATGCTATCTACAAGACATCCATTTTAGGGCAAAAGAAACACATAGACTGAAACTGAGGGGATAAAAAAAGATATTTCATGTAAATGAAAATGACAAGAAATTCAGGGTAGCAATATTCCTAGTACATAAAATAGTTTTGAAAACAAAAGCCAAAAAGTAAAGGACACAATATAATGATAAAAGGATCACTGCAAGAAGACATTACACTCATCAATATGTATGCACCCAATATCGGAGGGCTTAAACACTAACAAACAAAGGGAGAAATTTATGGGACTGCAATAATAGTAGGAGAATTTAACACCCTATTTACATCAATGGATGGATCTTCCAGTCAGAAAATCAACAAGGTAACAGAGATACTGTTTCCAGAAAAACATCTACCTCTGTTTCACTGACTATGCTAAAGCCTTTGTGCAGATCATAACAAACTGTGGAAAAATATAGAGACGGGAATACCAGACCATCATACCTGTCTCTTGAGAAATCTGTATGCGGGTCAAGAAGCTTGTTTGGAACAACTGACTGGTTCAAAATTGAGAAAGGAGTATGACAAGGCTGTTTATTGTCACCCTGTTTATTTAACTTACATGCAGAGTACATCATATGAAACACTGGGCTGGATGAGTTACAAGCTTGCCAGGAGAAATAACAATCTCAGATACGCAGATGGTACCACTTTAATGGCAGAAAGTGAAGAGGAACTAAAGAGCCTCTTGATGAGAGTGAAAAAGGAGAATGAAAAAGCTGGCTGAAAACTCCATATTTAAAAAAATAATAATAATAAGATCATGGCATCTGGCTCCATCAGTTCATGGCAAATAGAAGGAGAAAAGGTGGAAGCAGTGTCAGATTCTCTTTTCTTGGGCTCTATCACTGCAGATGGTGACTGCAGCCATAAAATTAGAAGACAATTGCTTCTTGGCAGGAAAGCTATGACAAACCCACAGAGTACTTTTTAATAAAAAAGCAAAGACATCACGTTGCTGACAAAGGTCCATATAGTCAAACTGTGGTTTTTCCAGTAGTCACGTGTGGATGTGAGAGCTGGACCATAAAGATGGCAGAGCACTGGATAATTGATGCTTTCAAACCATGGTGCTGGAGAAGACTCTTGAGAGTCTCTTAGATAGCAATGAGCTCAAATCAGACAACACTAAAGGAAATCAACCCTGAGTACTCAATGGCAACCCTGATGCTGAAGCTGAAGTTCCAATACTTTGGCCATCTGATACAAACAGCTGACTCCTTGGAAAAGACCCTGATGATGGGAAAGAGTGAAGGCAGAAGGAGAAGGGATGACAGAGGATGAGATGGTTGAATGGAATCACCTATTCAATGAATGTGAACTCAGGCAAACTCTGGGAGATGGTGAGGGACAGGGAAGCCTGGCAGGCTGCAGTCCATGGGGTTGCAAAGCATTGACATGACTTGGCAACTGAACAACAACAGAGATACTATGATACAATACACCAGTTAGAATTAATTTATATTCTTAGGATATTCCATTCAAAAATCCAGAATGCATGTTTCTTTCAAGTGCAATGGAGCATTCTCTAGGAGAAATAACATCACAGGGATAAAAACAAATCTCAACAAACTTGGAGAGAAATTATTTGAAGTATTATTTCTGACCACAATGGCATGGAAGTAGAAATCAAACACAGAAAGTAAAAGGAGGAAAAAGTGATTACATGGAGATTAAACAACACACTCCTGAAAAACCAATGAAACAAGATGAAATCAAAGAAGAAATTTAAAAATATCTTGAGACAAATGACAACTGAAACACAACCCTACAAAAATCTATGGGATGCACCAAAGCAGTCCTTATAGGGAAGTTCATAGCAAAACAGGCTTTCCTCAAAAAATAAGAAAAGTCTCAACTAAACAACCTAATCTATCACCTGAAAAAATGTTTTAAAAAGTGAACAAATAAAGTCAGAAGAAGGAAGGAAATGTAAAGATCAGAGAAGAAATAACTTAAATAAAGATTAAAACCAATAGAAAAGTTAATAAAACCAAAAACTGGTGGGGAGGGGGATTTGAAATTTTAAGCACAGTCAACAAGCCTCTGGACCGGTCAAGAAGAACATAGAACGCAAATAAACAAAATTAGAAAATAAAAACTTGAAATAACAACCAATATCTCATAAATACAAAAAGACAATAACAGAATACTATGAAAACTTGTTGCCAACCAACTGAACAATCTAAAAGAAATGGGAAAGTTTCTAAAAACATAAAACCCAACAAAAATGAATCAAGAAGAAAAGATAACTAACAAACTGATCACTAGAAGTGAAATAGAAACTATAATTAAAAAAGAAAAAACAACTCCCTGCAAACAAAGTCTAGGATTGATGGCTTCAATGGGGAATTCTAGCAAATATTCAAAGAAGAATATGTACAAGTCCTTCTCAAAATTCCAAAAGATGAAAAAAGGAGGAAACACTCCCAAAGTCATTCTATGAAACCACAATCATTCTGATACCAAAACCATATAAAGACATTAGCACAAAACAGATGTACAGGCCAATATCTTTGATGAGTGTACATATAAAAATTCTCAACAAAATACTAGCTAACCAAATTCAATAACACATGAAAAGCATTATACATGCTAATCAAATTGGATTAGTCCCAGTGTCAAAAGGATGGTTCAGTATATGCAAACCAATTAATGTGGTACACAACATCAACAAAAAAGAAGACAAAAAATCACAGGATCATCTCAATAAATGCAAAAAAAAAATCATTAGATAAAATTCAACATCTATTCATGATAAAAACTCTCATCAAAGTGGGTATAGAGGGGACATTGCTCATCATAATAAAAACTATTTGTGACAAAACCACAGCCAAAATAATATTCAGTGGTGAAAAGTCAAAAGCCTTCTGACTAAAATCTGAAACAGGACAAGGATGTCCATTCTCAAGACTTCTATTCAACATAGTATTGAAAGTCCTAGCCACAGCAATCAGTTAAGAAAAAGAAATTAAAAGTGTGTAAATTGGAACAGAAGAGGTAATATGGTCATTCTATGCAGATAACATGATACTGTATATAGAAAACCCTAAAGTCTCCAACAAAAACTACTGAAACTAATGAATAAATTCAGCAAGGTAGCAGAACACAAGTTTAACATATCAAAACCTGTCATTTCTTTACAGTAACAGTGAAATATCAGAAAGGAAAAGTTTTTTTTTTAATCCCTTTTAAAATCACATCAGAAATAAAACACTTAGGAATAAACCTGGCCTATGTGGTAAAAGATATATTTGCTGAGAATTATAAAACACTGATAAAGGAAATTGAAGATGGTTCAAAGAAATGGAAACATATTTCATGCTGTTTGTTTAGAAGAATTAATATTGTTAAATTGGCCATAAAACAAAGCAATCTATAAATTTATTGCATTCCTATCAAATTACTGATGACATTTTTCACAATTATTGTTCAGTCACTAAGTTGTCCTGGACTCCTTGAAACCCCATGGGCTATAACATGCCAGTCAGGTGCCTCTGTCATTCACTATCTCCTGGAGTTTACTCAGATTCATATCCATTGAGTCAGTGACACTATCTAGTTTTTCACAGAACTAGGACAAGTAATCCTAAGATTTATATGAAACCACAAAGACACAGAATAGCCAAAGAAATTTTGTAGAAAAAGCAAAAGTGAAGACATAACCTTCTTAGGCTTCAGTTGTTGTTCATTTGTCAAGGCATGTCTGACTCTTAGAACCCCATGAGCTGCAGCATGCCAGGCTTCCTTGCCCCTCACCATCTCCTAGAGTTTGTCCAAGTTCGTGTCCTGAATCTGTGTGATGCTATCCAACTATCTCATCCTCTGTCACTCTCTTCTCCTTCTGCCCTCAATCTTTCCAAGCTAATCAGAACAGCATAATCTTGGCACAAAAAGACATATGGATCAATGAAGCAGTATGGAGTTTCCTTAAAAAAAAAAACAAAAATAAAGTTACCACATGATCCTGCAGCCCCACTCCTGGGCATATAGCTGGAGAAAGCTCTAGCTTTTAAAGCTATATACACCCCAGTGTTCATGGCAGAACAGATTATTGCTCAGTTGCCCAGTTGTGTCTGACTCTTTGTGACCTGATGGACTGCAGCACACCAGGCCTCCCTGTCCTCACCATCTCCTGAAGTTTGCCCAAGTTCATGTCCATTGTATCGGTGATGCCATCCAGCCATCTCATCCTCTTCTTCTACTCATGATCTTGCCCATCATCAGGGACTTTTCCAATGAGGTGGTTGTTTGTATCAGGTGACCAAAATACTGTAGCTTCAGTGTCAGTGTCAGTCTGTCCAATAAATATTCAAGGTTGGTTTTCCTTAAGACTGACTGGTTTGATTTCTTTGCTGTCTAAGGGGTTCTCAGGAACCACAGGAATCTCCAGCATCACAGTTTAAAGGCATCAATTCTTTGGCACTCTGCCTTCTTTATGGTCCAGCTCTCACAACCATACACAACCACTGAGAAGACCATAGCCTTGACTATATGGACCTTTGTTGGCAGAGTAATGTCTTTGCTTTTCAACACTGTCTAGGTTTGTCATAGCTTTCCTGCCAAGAAGCAATCATCTTCTAATTTCATGGCTGCAGTCACCATCTGCAGTGATTTTAGAGCCCAAGAAGAGGAAATCTGTCACTGCTTCTACCTTTTCCCCTTCTATTTGCCATGAAATAATGAAGACAGATTCCATGATCTTAGTTTTTACTATTTAGTTTTAAACCAGCTCTTTCACTCTCCTCCTTCAACCTCAAGAACAGATTAACTATCAAAAGAACAGATTAATTGATAATTTATAATCTATAAAAGAACAGATTAATCAATTAAAATGTGGTATATATACATACAGTGTAACACCACCCAGCTGAAGCTGAAGGTCCAATACTTTGGCCACCTGATGCAAAGAGCCAACTCATTGGAAAAGACCCTGATGCTGGGAAAGATTGAAGACAAAAGGAGAAGGGGTGGCAGAGGATAAGATGGTTAGATAGTATCACTGACTCAATGGACATGAATTTGAGCAAACTCTGGGAGACAACAGAGGATAGATGAGCCTGGCACATTACAGTCCATGTCACAAAGAGTTGAACATGACTTCAGAACTGAACAGTTCTGTTTTAAATTAAGAATCTTCAATCCCTCTATCCACTCTATCATAATTGTCAGAGAACTTGATATTCTTACAGTTTCTTCACTTATAGGCAAAAATAATAGTTAAATAAGTCTCAGATCATAAAGTGATACAGAAACTATGTACCAGTTATGCAGCATATTACTCTATAATACTAAGATTCAAGGAATTTTGCTTCTTCTGTTCTTAAAACCTAATTTTCGGATTCTCTGTCATTCCACGCTGTAAGATATTTAAACTCATTTTACTGAGCTCTCTTGATCCAACATCCTCAGTTGTTTTTGTTTTGTATTTATTTAATGGTTTCAAATGCTTGGAATAACCCAGTGTATTTAGGAAAAAGCTCTGTCATCTTCAGGTTATATCAGATTTTACAAACATGTGCTTTTTGTAAGGCAATATAATCCTGAAGATTCTGACAGCTGTTTGATTTCTTATATTAAGCATGAGAATTAGCTCTTTTCCTGAAGATTCCAAGATCTCAGCATTCAGTGTAAGATGCCTACCTGCATCCTAAAGCAATTCTTCACTAATTCATCCTAAAGCAATTCTTCACTTAGGATGCTATATGCAAAAGTAGCCTGAGTCTTTGATCTGAAGAGAATTCCCTTTTCCTTATATAACCCACTCCAAAAACTCTGTTTTTCTTTTGGTAATATTTCTAAATCCTACTGGATTTAGCCAGTTTTGCTTTATAAACTTTAATCATACTGCTTCATACTTTCCTGTGCTAGGATAACTTAACAAGTCATAATCTAGACTCACAACCAAAATAAAGAAGCTGTCTTATGAATGCATGGCAACTTCTGCCTTTTTCTCTGTAACATAAAAGCTATCAAAGCAAAGAGAACAGTGCATTAAACAATTCTAGAGATGGATAAAAGAAAGCATAGCAGTGGTAACAGAAAATAAATTAGTATTTTGACATTTTATGATATATATATAAGAAATCACAGTTTTAATAGTTTTTATTGAAATAGACAAGAGCAATAGCTCATATTTTTGGATACATTTATGCTTTATAATGTCAAAGAACTAAGGTATTTATTTATCTGTATTATATAGAGAGGTCTTCTTAGGGCTACTATATTTCCTTATAGTACAATGGATAACTTTTCATGCAGCTATTAAGAAAGGCTCTCTATAATGTTTCACATTTTATATCTTAGAAGCAAACAGTGGTTATTTTATATAGTTTAAGTAGGGAAAACAGTCTCGATCTTGGAGTTTAGAGGCTTTCAAATTAATAAGGCAGATCAGATAAAATTATTTTATTGTAAACAAGAGAAACCAACTTCATCTTAGTTAAGAAAAATAATTTTAATATTTCATATAATCTAGTGCTGTCATAGTAAGAATTCTATTCCATTTTTTATACTTCTCATGATATTTCAATTAATCTACAGTTACAGAATTCTCTGCAGTTATCTCAAAGTTGCTGGAGCCACCATAGATAGACTAATTCATTACTTTGAAACTGTGTGTCATGGGGAGTAACTGTCTCATCTTAGTCTTTAAATAGCAATCTCACTGCTGTTTCCCCATTTTCTGAAGATAAATGCTTCCAAATACTGCATATATTTTTCAAAGAGGATCTATTGTGTGCCTCCACTCCTGGAATTCATTTTGTGATCAACTGGTATTCTTTGATTACATGCAAAACACACCAGCTCTAACCAAATTGAGAAAAAATGAATTTTAATAGGAACATAGGTAATTTCATAAGCCCAAAACAGTAACTGGACAAACTGGCTCATGAAAGACAGAAATCCATTGCTGCTAGAATGATGCCAGTCAGGGATATACAAACTTTTTCTTACAGAACTAAACAGTAGATATTTAAGGTTTGTGAGCCATTTGATTTCTGTTGCAACTACTCAGCTCTACCACTGTGGTGTGAAATCAGCCATCTACAATTTGTAAGCAAATGAGCATGACTATCTTCCAATAAAACTATTTCTAAAAGTAGGAGACTGATCCTCTTTACAAAGTTTGCTGATCTCTGATTGACAAAATTGCAAGCAAAATGAGTTTTTCGATTTTCTTCATGCCATTTAACAAAGATTCCAAAGTTCAGGAAAGATTCTCTCATCTCACTAAGTTACTGGTCACTTCTATGGGGCTAAAAAGATACTTTGATTGACTGTCCCATCAACCATATATTCAGTTCAGTTCAGTCACTCAGTCATGTCCGACTCTCTGCAACCCCATGGACTGCAGCACACCAAACCTCCCTGCCCATCACCAGCTCCCAGAATTTATCTAAATTCATATCCATTGAGTCAGTGATGCCATCCAACCATCTCATCCTCTGTCATCCCCTTCTCCTCCTGCCTTCAATCTTTCCCAGCATCAGGGTCTTTTCCAATGAGTCAGTTCTTCACATCAGGTGGCCAAATTATTGGAGTTTCAGCTTCAACATCAGTCCTTCCAATGAACACCCAGGACTGATCTCCTTTAGGATGGACTGGTTGGATCTCCTTGCAGTCCAAGGGACTCTCAAGAGTCTTCTCCAACACCATAGTTCAAAAGCATCAATTCTTCAGCACTCAGCTTTCTTTATAGTCCAACTCTCACATCCATACATGACTACTGGAAAAACCATAGCCTTGACTAGACAGACCTTTGTTGGCAAAGTAATGTCTCTGCTTTTTAAATATGCTGTCTAGGTTGGTCATAACTTTCCTTCCAAGGAGTAAGCATCTTTTAATTTCATGGCTGCAATCACAATCTTCAGTGATTTTGGAGCCCAAAAAAATAAAGTCACACTGTTTCCATTATTCCCCATCTATTTGCCATGAAGTGATGGGACTGGATGCCATGATCTTAGTTTTCTGAATGTTGAGCTTTAAGACAACTTTTTCACTCTCCTCTTTCACTTTCAAGAGGCTCTTTAGTTCTTCTTCTCTTTCTGCCATAAGCATGGTGTCATCTGCATATCTTAGGTTATTGATATTTCTCCCAGCAATCTTGATTCCAGCTTGTGCTTCATCCAGCCCAGAGTTTCTCATGATGTAATCTGCATATAAGTTAAATAAGCAGAGTGACAATATATAGCCTTGACGTACTCCTTTCCCGATTTGGAAACAGTCTGTTGTTCCATGTCCAGTTCTAACTGTTGCTTCCTGACCTGTATACAGATTTCTCAAGAGACAGGTCAGGTGGTCTGGTATTCCCATCTCTTTCAGAATTTTCCACAGTTTATTGTGATCCACAGAGTCAAAGGCTTTGGCATAGTCAATAAAGTAGGAGTAGATGTTTTTTTGGAACCCTTTTGCCTTTTCAATGATCCAACAGATGTTGGCAATTTGATCTCTGGTTCCTCTACCTTTTCTAAAACCAGCTTGAACATCTGGAAGTTCACAGTTCATGTATTGCTGAAGCCTGGCTTGGAGAATTTTGAGCATTACTTTGCTAGTGTGTGAGATGAGTGCAACTGTGCAGTAGTTTGAGCATTCTTTGGCATTGCCTTTCTTTGGGATTGAAATGAAAACTGACCTTTTCCAGTCCTGTGGCCATGCTGAGTTTTCCAAATTTGTTGCCATATTGAGTGCAACACTTTCACAGCATCATCTTTTAGGATTTGAAACAGTTCAACTGGAATTCCATCACCTTCACTAGCTTTGTTCATAGTGATGCTTCCTAAGGCCCACTTTAATTTCACATCCCAGGATGTCTGGCTCTAGGTGAGTGATCACACCATCATGATTATCTGGGTCATGAAGATCTTTTTAGTATAATTCTTCTATGTATTCTTGCCACCTCTTCTTAATAACTTCTGCTTCTGTTAGGTCCATACAATTTCTGTCCTTTATTGAGCCCATCTTTGCATGAAATGTTCCCTTGGTATTTCAAATTTTCTTCAAGAGATCTCTAGTCTTTCTCATTCTATTATCTTCCTCTATTTCTTTGCATTGATCGCTGAGGAAGGCTTTCTAATCTCTCCTTGCTATTCTTTGGAACTCTGCATTCAAATGGGTATATCTTTCTTTTTCTCCTTTGCTTTTCACTTCTCTTCTTTTCACAGCTATTTGTAAGGCCTCCTCAGACAGCCATTTTGCTTTTTTGCATTTCTTTTTCTTAGGGATGGTCTTGATCCCTGTCTCCTGTACAATGTCACAAATCTCTGTCCATAGTTCATCAGGCACTCTGTTTAGCAGATCTAGTCCCTAAAATATATTTCTCACTTCCACTGTATAGTCATAAGGGATTTGATTTAGGTCATACCTGAATGGTCTAGTGGTTTTCCCCACTTTCTTCAATTTAAGTCTGAATTTGGCAATAAGGAGTTCATGATCTGAGCCACAGTCTGCTCCCGTCTTGTTTTTGCTGACTGTATAGAGCTTCTCCATCTTTCAGCTATATATAGATTGAGGATAAAGGGTAGAGAGATTGAGATAATGTTTCCAATAAAAGAAGAAAGAAATGCTGAGACTATATGTTATCACATATTTCTCTACTATGAACACACATAGTTTAAAACATGTGATGTCAAAGCCTGACTGCTGTGTTGACAGATATTCACAGTTTAGATTTTCAGGCACTCAGGAATGAATCTGAAGGCCTGTGACATTTTACTATTCTTTATTTGCCTGGGAATGAAATGGACCAGAGCTTGGAGTTATTTTGATAATAAAGAAAACTTACCAATGGTCCAATACCTAAATCTCAATAAAAGTTTATTGCTTTCTACAATCAGCAATCTTTTATCAGTCTATAAAAGGACCACTTAAATACTTTAACTACATTTAATAGCATTTTAAATAGGTTTTTTACGTGCCACAGACATGAATATTGAGTTGGCCAAAAGATTAATCTGGGTTTTTCCATACAGTTTTGTGGAAAAACCTAAATGAACTTTTTGGCCAATACACTAAGCGGAAGTTTTCAGTAGTATCCTAGTGGCTATGAATAAAATACCTACATTGCTATCAGGCGTGCAAGGATGAAAACTTTTAAAAATGTAATTATACTTTGCAGACAATGTTTCTATGATATCACATCTCTCTTTTGAATTCATTCAAGATTTTGCATTATCCAGAAGAGCTGTATCCTATTTAAAGATGCTTAAATTACAAGATCTAAACAAGTTAGAAAATAAATGCATGGAACACTAAGGGACAAAACTACCAGAGCTGACAATTGGTCCAGATGTCAGATGCAACACCAAGAGCTTATATACAAAAATGTTTTTAGTTTAAGAGCTTGGTTTAACTATTTCAAGCAATCCAGGCATAAACAATGTTATAATTTCAGGCAGCATATAGATGGGTAGTGTCATATTGCTTAAATTTTGAATAATTAGAAGTATGTGTTACAGAAGAACAAGTATATATTTTGCTCTTCTTGCTTGTATTCTATATACAGAGAGTTAGCACTCTCACTCTGAGTTAAAAAGTGGTGAAAAATTGTAATATTATTAACTTTAAGAATTTTACAACTACGGATATTTGCAATATTACTATATTCTCATCTTGTCATTAAAATGAACAAACAAAAAATGCTAAACACTTGAAAATAACCAGAAATACTTCTACTCTCATGTGTCTAGTGTCTTTAAGATTTTATTGTGTGTGTGTTTGTGCATGTGTGTGTTGGTGCAGGAGAAGCAATTAGAAATCCCTACCACCATTGACTTTCAGGAATCTAAATGCCCCATATTAATTCCAACCAATTCAGAGGAAGTGGTTTACATCATTCAATAAGTTATTGTTTCAATCATTAATTCATTATTTTATTTATTAAGAATTAGAACCTATGCAAATATTTGAAAAATTATCTCAATTCTCAAGGAATTTTAGCCTTGTGGGAGACCAAGATTGAATTTATTTTTAGACCTATAATTCCATGCAATTTTTTACCATTTTATACTGCACTATTTTAAACAATTAGTGCATTAATCATATGTAAAAATGACTGTGGTTGGACCAATGATAGTTGAATTATTTTACACTAACAGATTGAATTCCTTGTAACAAAGATGCAGGGGCCACCACTGACAGATTAATTCACTACTTTGCAACTGTGTGTCACGGGGACTTACTATTTCATCTTGGTCTTTAAAAAGCAACCTTGCTGCTATTTCTCCAACTTAATATGAGCAAATATTTCCAAATACTACACATTTTTTTTCCAGAGGATCTATTGCTTGCTTCCACTCCTTGAACTTGCTTTGTGATCAGTTGGTATTCTTTGACTGCAAGCAAGATACACCAACTCTGAAAAACTGAAGAAAAAAAAAAAGAATTTTAATAGGAATCTAGGTATTTTCATAAGCCAAAAATAACAAATTAAACTGGCTCACAATAGGTAGAAATTATTGCTGCTTTAATGATGCCTGTTAGGGAGATGCAAACTTTTTCTTACAGAGCCAAAAAAAGAGATATTTTAGGTTTGTGAGCCATTTTTAATTGGATGATAATGGCCTTACAATGTTGTGCTGTTTTCTGTCATTATGACTGTTTTGCATTGTTGTTAGCCATTTGATTTCTCTTACAACTGCTTACTTCCATATTTTTCATCTGCTCTTGACAATTCTTACTGTTCTGATTATTTATTGCTGTAAAAAAAATTACCCCAAATTTTAGTACTCTAAAACAGCTATTTTATATACTCACAGAATATGTGGAGCATTAAGATTTAGAAAGGACAAAGGAAGGTCTATTTGTGTTTGTCCAGTGACATTTGGGCATTTAATTAACAGCTGAGGGCTTGAGCTGACAATACACATAGGGTCTGAACTCATCCGAGGCATTTCGTTCAGACCACCACGGTTGACAGCTCCCTAATGATTGATAAGCTGGACCCTTAGTTTGGCTTTCAGTTATCAAACAGTGTTTGTGGCCTCTCGGTGGGTCAGAGCTTTCCTACAATATAATACATAGGTTCCCAGGGACAGAGATTTGTAGAAATTGTATTTTCTGTTCTAACATAGACTTATAGGTTATAGTATTTTATTTCTGCTATATTCTATTTGCATGAGGCATTTACAAAGACCCATCCAGTTTTAAGAGGAGAGAAAATATATCCTGTGAGAATAGCAAATTTCTGAAATGACATATGAGATTGGAACTGTGCACTTTGCTGGGAAACATAGTTTACCAAAGTCCACCATCTTGTTACAACAACTCATGTTGGATTGGAGATTGGTCCCAAAGCAGCATCTAAATCTGAGACACTGGTTTTGCAGCATGTGGAACCAGGTTGGAAGCTGGAAGAGACATGAGAAGAGCATTAGTGACAGACTAAGAAGAGACTGCTAGTAAAGTCCTAATTGCTCTCAGAGGCCTATTGATGAGTGCTTAATGAAGGATAAATAAATGTCATTGGAAGCTAGAGAGCCTCGTTAATAGAATAAAAGAAATCTGGGGACATTATGGACTAAAATAGCATGGAAAGAGAAAATTCACCTAAGAAACTGTTGAACTAAGTAAGGAGATTTCTAGGAAAAGAGTTGACAATATGACCTACAGTCTCCTTGCTGTCTATAGCAAAATGTGAGAGAGTAGAAAAGAGCTGAAATAAGAACAATATAATATAAAGTCTCATAGGTTTTCTCAGTTTAAAAATAAAATATTTTTAGACCCAGCTTTCCAGATATCAAATGTTTCTAAAATTAAGAAATGGCTTGAGACAGTAGTTGAATATGGCAACAAATGAATAAATAGTTCTGTAAATGGAATTAGAGCCTTGAAAGTAAAACACTTTGTCACTACTTCTGAAAAACATAGTCAACCTCAGAGACCTATTCAAAAACTGGAGCCCCTCTAAGTGTGTTTAGGTCATTTCTCACATACCTTTTCTAAATAACAGAGCTTCCTTGCATCTTAAGAGCTGTGTCTTATAAAAGATTTACAGGGAATCAAAGTATTCAATAGCTTCTTTAGGTCAAGTTTGTGGGCTTGTTTCTTATCTACTGGAGTAAATTATAAATTGACTCATAAGAAATTTGAAAAAGTTTACCATTATATGACCCAGCAATTCCTTTTCTAGGCATATACCCTGAGGAAATCAAAATTGAAAAAGACACATGTACCCCAATGTTCATTGCAGCACTATTTACAATAGCTAGAACATGGAAGCAACCTAGATGTCCATCAACAGATGAATGGATAAAGAAACTGTGGTACATATATACAATGGAATATTACTCAGCCATAAAAAGGAACACATTTGAGTCAGTTCTAATGAGGTGATGAACCTTAGGGTCTATTATACAGAGCAAAGTAAGTCAGAAAGAGAAAAACAAGTATTTTATACTAATGCATATATGTGGAATCTAGAAAGGTGATATTGATAAAATTATTTGCAGGGCAGCAATGGAAACACAGATATAAAGAACATACTTAATGACCCAGGGGATGGGAAGAATGAGAGGTTGGGATGTATGGAGAGAGTAACATGGAAATTTACATTGCCATATGTAAAATAGAGAGCCAAAGGGCACTTGCTGTGTGCCTCAGGGAACTCAAACTGGGGCTCTGTAACAACCTAGAGGGGTGGGATGGGGAGGGAGATGGGAGGGAGGTTCAAGAAGGAGGGGACATATGTATACCTATGGCTGATTCATGTTGATGTTTGGCAGAAACCAACACAATTCTGTAAAGCAATTATTCTTCAATTAAAAAATAATTTAAGAAATAAAGAGAAACTTGAAATTTTTTTTTCTTTTTTTTTTTTTGTATGGTAGCTACTTTTATTTTTTTTTCCATTTATTTTTATTAGTTGGAGGCTAATTACTTTACATCATTACAGTAGCTTTTGTTATACATTGAAATGAATTAGCCATGGATTTACATGTATTCCCCATCCCAGTCCCCCCCCCCACCTCCCTCTCCACCCGATCCCTCTGGGTCTTCCCAGTGCACCAGTATTTAAGTTTAAGAAATTGTATCAATTGTATCAGGTAGAACTGAAAGAAGACAGAGTACAACATGAAAAGGAAGATTTGAATCTTCGACCTTGGGTAGTAAGAATGGTGAGAAAACTACTGAGCTACAAACACAAGCTATTTTTTTTTTTCTTTTCTGAAGAGGAGGAATAATTTAGATGGCAACATCAAATAAGAATGGTGGGGAATCATTCCCAGGTAGGAGAATTGTGAGCTAATTAATGACTGATAATTAATTAATGCTCAACCTTCCCCAGTAGCTCAGCTGAGAGGTGAAATTTAACCACCATATGATCCAGCAATTCCATTTCTAGCCATATACCCTAAGGAAATCAGGGGGCCCTGGTTTGATTCCTGTTTGGGGACGATCCCATGGAGAAGAGATAGACTACCCACTTCAGTATTCTTGGGCTTCTCTGGTGGATCAGATGGTAAAGAATCCTCCTGCAATATGGGACCTGGGTTGGGAAGATCCCCTGGAGGAGGGCATGGCAACCCACTCCAGTATTCTGGCCTAGAGAATCCCTGTGGACAGAGAAACCTGGCGGGGTACAGCTCACGGCGTCACAGAGTTGGACAGGACTGAGTGACTAAGCACTACACAGCAAAGCACATTATATTCTCATCTGAATTTCAGAATTGCTCTGTACAGTGGCTCAGCTGGTAAAGGATCTTCCTGCCAATGCAGGAGACAGAGAGGTGGGTTCAGTTCCTGGGCCGGGAAGATCCCCAGAGAAAGAAATGACAACCCACTCTAGCATTCTTGTCTAGAAAATGCCAGGCACAGAGGAACGTGGTGGGCTATAGTCCATGGGATCCCAAAGAGTCAGGCACGACTGACTGCACATGCACACAGTCATTAATACTTCTGGGTGAGTACTACTCTTCTTCTTCTGGGACAGGACTATCTAAAGCAATTATACAGTTTGTCTCCCTCATTATATATTGAGTGTATAAGAGTCATTGAATTTGTCTCTAATTAACAAGTGTATTAGTCAGTATTTCCTAAAGAAAGAAAACCAATTTACTGAGAGAAAATAAGAGAGAGAGGGAGAAAAAGAGAGTTGAGGCACTCAGATACCAATAATAATAATAATAATAATAGCAACAACACAGGGAAAGCTATACCCAACTGAATGCAGAGTCCCAGAGAAGAAGATGGAGAGATAAGAAAGTCTTAAGTGAACAATGCAAAGAAATAGAGAAAACAATAGAATGGGAAAGACTAGAGATCTCTTCAAGAAAATTAGAGATACCAAGGGAACATTTTCAGCAAAGATGGGTACAACAAAGGAGAAAAACAGCAGGGACCCAACAGAAGCATAGGAGATTAAGAAGAGATGGCAAGAATACATAGAAGATCTATGTAAGAAAGGTCTTAACGACCCAGATAGCCACAATGGTGTGCTCACTCACATGAAGCCAGACATCTTGGAATGTGAAGTCAAGTGGGCCTGAGGAAGCATTACTGCAAACAAAGCTAGTGGACATGACAGAATTCCAGTTGAGCTATTTCAAATCCTAAAAGATGATGCTGTTAAAGTGCTGCACTCAATATGCCAGCAAATCTGGAAAACTCAGCAGTGGCCACAGGACTGGAAAAGGTCAGTTTTCATTTCAATCCCAAAGAAGGGCAATGCCAAAGAATGTTCAAACTATTGCACAATTGTGCTCATTTCACATGCTAGCAAGGTAATGCTCAAAATCTTCAAGCTAGGCTTCAACAGTATGTGAACTAAGAACTTCCAGATGTACAAGCTGGATTTAGAAAAGGCATAGGAACCAGAGATGAAAACATCTGCTGGATCATAGAAAAAGAAATGGAATTAAAACAAAAATCTGCTTCTGCCTCATTGACTACACTAAAGCCTTTGCCTGTGTGGATCACAACAAACTGGAAAATTCTCAAAGAGATGAGAATACCTGACCACCTTATCTGCCTCATAAAAAATCTGTATGCAGGTCAAGAAGCAACAGTTAGAGCCGGACATGGAATGACGGACTGGTTCCAAATTGGGAAAGGAGTACATCAAGGCTGTATATTGTCACCCTGCTTATTTAACTTATATGCAGAGTACATCATGCAAAATGCTGGACTGGATGAAGCACAAGCTAGAATCAAGATTTCAAGGAGAAATACCAACAACCTCAGATATGCAGATGATACCACACTAATGGCAGAAAGTGAAGAGGAAATAAAGAGCCTTTTGATGAAGGTGAAAGAGGAGAGTGAAAAAGCTGACTTAAAACTCAACATTTTAAAAAACAAAGATCATGGGGTCTGGTCCCATCACTTCATAGCGAAAAAATGGGGGGAAAGTGGAAACAGTAACATTTCATTTCCTTGGGCTCTAAAATCCCTGTGGACAGAGACTGCAGTCATGAAGTTAAAAGACACTTGCTCCTTGGAAGAAAAGCTATGACAAAGCAGAGGCATCTCTTTACCAACAAAGGTCCAAATAGTAAAAGCTATGGTTTTTCCAGTAGTCATGTATGGATGTGAGAGTTGGACCATATGAAGGCTGAGCACTGAAGAACTGATGCTTTCAAACTGTGGTACTGGAGAAGACTCTTGAGAGTCCCTTGGATGGCAAGGAGATCAATTCTGAATACTCATTGGAAGGACTGATGCTGAAGCTGAAGCTCCAATACTTTGGCCACCTGATGCAAACAGCTGATTCATTGGGAAAGCCCTGATCCTGGGAAAGATTGAGGGCAAGAGGAGAAGGGAGCAACAGAGGATGAGGTTGTTGGATGGCATCACTGACTCAGTGGAAATGAATTTGAGCAAACTCAGGGAAATAGTGAAGGGCAGTGAAACCTGGTGTGCTGCAGTTCATGGGATCTCAAACAATTGGACACGATTTAGCTACTGAACAATAAAAAGCAACAATAATAAAAAATGTTGAAGAAGATACAGTGAAATTGGCACCCTTATATGTGAGTGGTGGGAGTGAAAGATGGTTCAGTACTATGGAGATTAGTTTGATGAGCCCTCAAAAGTTAAACATAAAATTACCATAAAATCCACCAATTCCACACCTACATGTATATTAAGAATTCAAAACCGGTATTCAAACAAGTACCTATGAAATGACAGAGAATGTATGGCTTATTTTGTCAGGAATACTCAGAAGAAGTAAATCCACAAAGACAGAATGCAGTTTGCAAATTGCGAGGGGCAGGGGAAGTAGGGACCAGAAAATAACTACTTAACAAGTAAGAAATTTCCTTTTGAGATGATGAAAATATTTTGCAACTAGATGGAATTGGAGTTTGTGTAACAGTGTTCATACACTAAATGTCACTGACATCAACTTTAAAATAGTTTATTTTATATTATGTGAACTTCACCTCTACTTAATTTCAAAATAACTAAAAACGCTAAATAGATTAAGTATTCAGTTACATGGAAAACTATTCCAGCATAAACTATGTATACAAAGTCAAGGAACTAAGGGCAAAAGGGAAAATTTATTGAAATTCATTTACAGAAATGGAGAAATATGTCTAAAATATTATACATGCCTAAATATTAATTTAAATAAGTGAAAACTTCCAATTAAAAATGGGCAAAACATAAGAACTGAGAGAGAATAGAAAAGGATATAATGATCATTTTGAATTTTGCAAAAAATGATTAAACTCAAGATTTAAAGGGGGAATATAAGTAGAATCTTTGACAATATGTTGCTTTTTAAACTTTTCGGAAATGCAAAGATTAAACTTGATGTTACACAGACTCAGCAAGAGTATGGAGAATAGGAACTTCCTCCTTTTTGGTGAACCTCTATGTCTTTACCTTTTCTCTGTATTCTACTGCCGCTGAAGTCAGTTTGCCAGTGATAGAGAAGAAACAGTAGCATCCCATATCTAGAACTGAAGATTTTAATTTTCCCCCAACATATAGTTCTCCACAGTATAGACATTCTCTATAGAATGTGATACTCTCTAGATTTTACCTTCAGGTGCCTGGCAACTAATAAAACTATCTTTGATTTTATCACTCTTTCTGGATACTGGTATTTTTTATCCTTTCTCTTCATAGTTGTAGTTATGTTAAAAAAAAATAAAAATTCTTGATATAATCAGTTATAAGTTTTTACATAATAATTTCTTATTAATATATATTGCAAATATTTAGTTCCCTTGCTTTATTACCTTATATTTTATAAATAATTTTAATATTTTAATTTTAAATTTATATATAATATTTAATTTGTACTTAAATTTTTTCTTAGGAATCTTCTGTGTAATAACCACAAAATAAAACTCCTTCACCATAATTTATGCATGGGAAGGCCAGAGGTTGAATAAACTATTAGAGTGTGTAAATATCTTGAAAATGTAAGACAAATATAAAGTCTTTGTGATAATTCATTGTTTATGAGACAATAATGTATATAATTTATAATATAAAGACATGTATCATAAATATAATATAATAATTATGTATTACTACTATATGTGTCATGTATGTGCATTATTAATGCATGCAATCATTATGTATATATAATTTGTAACTTGTAAATATACATTTATTTATTTGTTTATTATGTTTAAATTTAGAAATATAATTCATCTTAACTAGAAGGTTTATCTACTTCTACCTTAAAAATTAAAATTTTTTCAAAATATGCTACATAAAATTGGTATTTAGTTAATAGCTAATTTTCTGTCAAAATGAACTTTTAAGGTTTATATTAATTTAATAAAATAATAACATTGAGACAGCTGTTATAAGGCTAAATAAATTAAATAGTACCACCATCAAATATTTATAGTAATGCTAAAATAGTGAATAAAGAAATGATATATTGTCATTTTAGAAAATGTAGAGAATCTAAAGAAGCCTACCATCCAGAAGTAATCATTTATGTAGTGGCATAAATAATTTCTTCTATTCAGTTAAAAGCACATAGTTTAATCTGAGTAAAATCTGAAATATAATTTTTCACATCAAATAACTATATCTTGATATGAATTTCAGCATAAGTATTTGTCTGAAGTTGTCAAACTAAGATCAGTCTTATCAAACAACACAGAGTTTATATGTTTAAAACTTTTTTCTAGCAAGATAAGAATATATAAATACATTCATGATAACACCTAAATATAATATACACAGCATTTCCTGATAATATTAAATTTTTCATGTTCATCACTGTTTTTGTAATGAAATAGTTAAATGGAGGAAATTGCCTTTTAGCTGTAATAGCATAATTGACTTTCTGTAGGCTTTCAATATTTATTCATGAGGTATTTGAGAACAGCTGGTGGGAAGGGAAAGAGTTTTTAAATACAAGTTGCATATTTTACTTTAGAAGAATTAGCTATCCATATGCATGCACATTTCTTATTCAAATGTTTACTTGTATAGACAAAATATTGTCAGGGTAAGCAGAAATATGAAAACATTGATTAAAAAGTATTTTTATTTTTCTGGAAAAAATAGCAAGTTAACAGTTTTTTGTTTTTTTTAATTTCAGATAAATATTAACAGCAATAATATATAATACTATATATGTATCTCTTACTTCCAAAATGCTCTGAATTTGAAAGCACAAAATGCTTATTCAGAAGTAAATATGTAAGGTAAGAATAGCTATTGATTTTATCCTTCCAGAAAGAGCATTAGTGTCTGAAAGTTTGGGCTTGATGTGTTAGGGAACAGAGTACTGCGTAGATCTGTCTCTTTCCTCTTGAGTCCCTCTTTTTCTCCTTCTGCTCATCTCCATACTGTGAAGAATCTTTTCACCATTAACCTAGAAGTTTTATTATCAGTGCTGTATAGTAGGAGAAGTCTCAAGGCTACTGGAAGAATAAGACTGAAATCCAGAGGCAGGAGACTTAAGCCCAAAACCTGAGAACATCAGACAACTCCTGACTACAGGGAACATTAAGTAACAAGAGATCATCCAAAAACCTCCACACCTACACTGAAACCAACCACCACCCAAGAGCCAATAAGTTCCAGAGCAAGACATATTACACAAATTCTCCAGCAACGCAGGAACATAGCCATGAGCATCAACATACATGCTGTCCAAAGTCACATCAAACACATAGACCCATCTCAAAACTCACTACTGGACACTCCATTGCACCCCAGAGAGAAGAAATCCAGCTCCACGCACCAGAACACTGACACAACTTCCCTAACCAGGAAACCTTGACAAGCCAATCGTCCAACCCCACCCACTGGGAGAAACCTCCACAATAAAAAGGAACCACAGACCACCAGAATACAGAAAGGCCACCCCAAACACAGCAATCTAAACAAGATGAAAAGGCAGAGAAATATCCAGCAGGTAAAGGAACATGAAAAATGCCCACCAAGCCAAACAAAAGAGGAGGAGATAGGGAATCTACCTGAAAAAGAATTTAGAATAATGATAATAGAAATGATCCAAAATCTTGAAAACAAAATGGAGTTACAGATAAATAGCCTGGAGACAAGGATTGAGAAGACACAAGAAATGTTTAACAAGGACTTAGAAGAAATAAAAAAGAGTCAATTAAAAATTAATAATGCAATAAATGAGATCAGAAACTTTCTGGAGGGAACCAAGAGTAGAATAACGGAGACAGAAGAGAGGATAAGTGAGGTAGAAGATTAAGTGGTGGAAATAAATGAAGCAGAGAGGAAAAAAGAATCAAAAGAAATGAGGACAAACTCACGGGCCTCTGGGACAATGAAATGCCCCAACATTCGAATCATAGGAGTCCCAGAAGAAGAAGACAAAAAGAAAGGCCATGAGAAAATACTCGAGGAGATATTAGCTGAAAAACTTCCCTAAAATGGGGAAGGAAATAGTCACACAGGTCCAAGAAACCCAGAGAGTCCCAAACAGGATAATCCCAAGGTGAAACACCCCAAGACACATATTAATCAAATTAACAAAGATCAAACACAAAGAATAAATATTAAAAGCAGCAAGGGAGAAACAACAAATAACACACAAGGGGATTCCCATAAGGATAACAGCTGATCTATCAATAGAAACTCTTCAGACCAGAAGGGAATGGCAGGACATACTTAAAGTAATGAAAGAGAATAACCTACAACCCAGATTACTGTACCCAGAAGGATCTCATTCAGATATGAAGGAGAATTCAAAAGCTTTACAGACAAGCAAAAGCTGAGAAAATTCAGCACCACCAAACCAGCTCTTCAACAAATGCTAAAGGATCTTCTCTAGACAGGAAACACAGAAAGGTTGTATGAACACAAACCCAAAACAACAAAGCAAATGGCAACAGGACCATTCTTATCAATAATTACCTTAAATGTAAATGGGTTGAATGCCCCAACCAAAAGACAAAGACTGGCTGAATGGATACAAAAACAAGACCCCTATATATGCTGTCTACAAGAGACCCACCTCAAAACAAGGGACACATACAGACTGAAAGTGAAGGGCTGGAAAAAAATATTTCATGCAAATGGAGACCAAAAGAAAGCAGGAGTTGCAATACTCATATCAGATAAAATAGACTTTAAAATAAAGGCTGTGAAAAGAGACAAAGAAGGACACTACATAATGATCAAAGGATCAATCCAAGAAGAAGATATAACAATTATAAATATATATGCACCCAACATAGGAGCACCGCAATATGTAAGGCAAATGCTAACGAGTATGAAAGGGGAAATTAACAATAACACAATAATAGTGGGAGACTTTAATACCCCACTCACACCTATGGATAGATCAACTAAACAGAAAATTAACAAGGAAACACAAACTTTAAATGACACAATGGACCAACTAGACCTAATTGATGTCTGTAGGACATTTCATCCCAAAACAATCAATTTCACCTTTTTCTCAAGTGCACACGGAACCTTCTCCAGAATAGATCACATCCTGGGCCATAAATCTAGCCTTGGTAAATTCAAAAAAATTGAAATCATTCCAGTCATCTTTTCTGACCACAATGCAATAAGATTAGATCTCAATTACAGGAAAAAAAAAAAAAAAACTATTAAAAACTCAAACATTTGGAGGCTAAAAAACACGCTTCTGAATAACCAACAAATCATAGAAGAAATCAAAAAAGAAATCAAAATATGCATAGAAATGAATGAAAATGAAAACACAACAACCCAAAACCTATGGGACACTGTAAAAGAAGTGCTAAGGGGAAGGTTCATAGCAATACAAGCTTACCTCAAGAAACAAGAAAAAAGTCAAACAAATCACCTAACTCTACACCTAAAGCAACTAGAGAAGGAAGAAATGAAGAACCCTCAGGGTTAGTAGAAGGAAAGAAATCCTAAAAATTAGGGCAGAAATAAATGCAAAAGAAACAAAAGAGACCATAGCAAAAATCAACAAAGCTAAAAGCTGGTTTTTTGAAAAGATAAACAAAATTGACAAACCACAAGGCTCATTAAGAAACAAAGGGAGAAGAACCAAATCAACAAAGTTAGAAATGAAAATGGAGATATCACAACAGACAACACTGAAATACAAACGATCATAAGAGACTACTACCAGCAGCTCTATGCCAATAAACTGGACAACTTGGAAGAAATGGACAAATTTTTAGAAAAGTATAACTTTCCAAAACTGAACCAGGAAGAAATAGAAGATCTTAACAGACCAATCACAAGCACGGAAATCAAAACTGTAATCAGAAATCTTCCAGCAAACAAAGTCCAGGACCAGGTGACTTCACAGCTGAATTCTACCAAAAATTTAGAGAAGAGCTAACACCTATCTTACTCAAACTCTTCCAGAAAATCGCAGAAGAGGTAAACTTCCAAACACATTCTATGAAGCCACCATCATCCTAATTCCGAAACCAGACAAAGATGCCACAAAAAAAGAAAACTACAGGCCAATATCACTGATGAACATAGGTACAAAAATCCTTAACAAAATTCTAGCAAACAGAATCCAACAACATATTTAAAAGATCATGCATCATGACAAAGTGGGCTTTATCCCAGGAATGCAAGGATTCTTTAATATCCACAAATCAATCAATGTAGTACACCACATTAACAAATTGAAAGATAAAAACCATATGATTATCTCAATAGATGCAGAAAAAGCCTTTGACAAAATTCAACATCCATTTATGAAAAAACTCTCCAGAAAGCAGGGGTAGAAGGAACATACCTCAACATAATAAAAGCTATATATGACAAACCCACAGCAAACATCATCCTCAATGGTGAAAAATTGAAAGCATTTCCTCTAAAATCAGGAATAAGACAAGGGTGCCCACTCTCACCACTACTATTCAACATAGTTTTGGGAGTTTTGGCCGCAGCAATCAGAGCAGAAAAAGAAATAAAAGAACTCCAGATAGGAAAAGAAGTGAAACTCTCACTGTTTGCAGATGACAATATCCTCTACATAGAAAACCCTAAAGGCTCTACCAGAAAATTACTAGAGCTAATCAATGAATATAGTCAAGTTGCAGGATATAAAATTAACACACAGAAATCCCTTGCATTCCTATACACTAACAATGAGAAAACAGAAAGAGAAATTAAGGAAGCAATTCCATTCACCATTGCAACAAAAAGAATAAAATACTTAGGAGTATATCTACCTAAAGAAACAAAAGACTTATATATAGAAAACTATAGAACACTGATGAAAGAAATCAAAGAGGACACAAACAGATGGAGAAATATACCATGTTCATGGATTGGAAGAATCAGCATTGTGAAAATGACTATACTACTCAAAGCAATCTATAGATTCAATGCAATCCCTATTAAGCTACCAACGCTAGAACAAATAATTCCACAATTTGTATGGAAATACAAAAAACCTTGAATAGCCAAAGCAAGCTTGAGAAAGAAGAACAGAACTGCAGGAATCAACCTGCCTGACTTCAGGCTCTACTACAAGGCCACAGTCATCAAGACAGTATGGTACTGGCACAAAGACAGAAATGTAGATCAATGGAACAAAATAGAAGGTCCAGAGATAAATCCACATACCTATGGACACCTTATCTTCGACAAAGGAGGCAAGAATATACAATGGAAAAAAGACAACCTCTTTAACAAGTGGTGCTGGGAAAACTGGTCAACCACTTGTAAAAGAGTGAAACTAGAACACCTTCTAACACCATACACAAAAATAAACTCAAAATGGATTAAAGATCTAAATGTAAGACCAGAAACTATAAAACTCCTAGAGGAGAACATAGGCAAAACACTCTTTGACATAAATCACAGCAAGATCCTCTATGACCCACCTTCCCGAATATTGGAAATAAAAGCAAGAATAAACAAATGGAACCTAATGAAACTTAAAAGCTTTTGCACAACAAAGGAAACTATAAGCAAGGTGAAAAGACAGCCTTCAGAAAGGGAGAAAATAATAGCAAATGAAGAAACAGACAAAGGATTAATCTCAAAAATATACAAGCAACTCCTCCAGCTCAATTCCAGAAAAATAAATGACCCAATCAAAAAATGGGCCAAAGATCTAAACAGACATTTCTCCAAAGAAGACATACAGATGGCTAACAAACACATGAAAAGATGCTCAACATCACTCATTATCAGAGAAATGCAAATCAAAACCACAATGAGGTACCATTACACGCCAGTCAGAATGGCTGCTATCCAAAAGTCTACAAGCAATAAATGCTGGAAAAGGTGTGGAGAAAAGGGAACCCTCTTCCCACTGTTGGTTGGAATGCAAACTAGTACAGCCACTATGGAGAACAGTGTGGAGATTCCTTAAAAAACTGGAAATAGAACTGCCATATGACCTAGCAATCCCACTCCTGGGCATACACACAGAGGAAACCAGAACTGAAAGAGACACGTGTACCCCAATGTTCATCACAGCACTGTTAATAATAGCCAGGACATGGAAGCAATCTTGAATTCATCAGCAGACGAATGGATAAGAAAGCTGTGATACATATACACAATGGAATATTACTCAGCCATTAAAAAGAATACATTTGAATCAGTTCTAATGAGATGGATGAAACTGGAGTCCATTATACAGAGTGAAGTAAGCCAGAAAGATAAACACCAATACAGTATACTAACGCATATATATGGAATTTAAAAAGATGGTAACGATAACCCTATATGCAAGACAGAAAAAGAGACACAGATGTATAGAACAGACTTTTGGACTCTATGGGAGAAAGCGAGGGTGGGATGATCTGAGAGAACAGCATTGAAACACGTATATTATCAAGTGTGAAACAGATCACCAGTCCAGGTTGGATGCATGAGACAAGTGCTCGGGGCTGGTGCACTGGGATGACCCAGAGGGATGGAATGGGGAGGGAGGTGGGAGGGGGGTTCAAGATGGGGAACACATGTAAATCCATGGCTGATTCATGTCAATGTATGGCAGAAACCACTACAATATTGTAAAATAATTAGCCTCCAACTAATAAAAATAAATGAAAAAAAAACCTGGATATTCTAAATACATGGAAACTTTTAATTTGGATTAAAATGTTCTTAAAGCTTACATTAAATAAAGAACATGGTGTATCAGTTCAAAAAATTTAAAAAAATAAAAATAAAAAATAAAAAATTTTTATGATGTCCTTGTGCAAGTTACTTTTCATTAAACACTTATGTTCCTCCATGTGTAAAAGAGTATACCATTATTACCACCTTATCTCATAGTTGTGTGACGTCAGTGAACTAATGTGAATTCAGGCCCAACTGATGCTGGTCTTATGTAGACTTATTTTCCTTTTATGGTCTCCTACAATCTGAGTTTGATATTATATATTATATATGAACATAATAATTCTTTCTTAATCATTTTCAATTAATCATTTAAGAATAATTATTATTCATTAAGATATTAATAAGCTAACTAATTTAATTATTGAATAATTACTAAGTAACTATTATTATTGAATGTTAATATTGTTAACTTTAACAATTAATATTGTTAATTGTTACTTATTACTTATTAATAACAGTTTTAATTAGTTTATAATATGAATAAAATGGTATTATTACTAATTATTATCCTTAAAAATGTATTTCTTTAGTTAATTAGTGAAGCACCTGATTAATAATTTGATTAATTTTTATTTATACAGTTAATTATTTTATTAACAGTTAGCTTAAAATTTCAATAAATTCATTAATTAAAAGTCCATTAATTATATGGTCAATAATTTCACTAATAATTTGATTACTAATTTGATTATACAGTTAATTATTTTATTGATAATGCTAAGAATTATTTTATTATCAATTTAATTGTTTTATTAACCATTTGATCAATAATTTAATTATTTTAAATTAATTTTATTATTTTATTACCAGCTATTTGATTTAAAATTTTTTAAAAAATTTATTAATTATTTGATTATGCAGCTAATTATATGATTGATAATATGATTATAGTATTTTAATTATTAATTATTAATATTAATAAATATTATAATACCTAATAATATTAATACTTTCTTGGATAATTATATAATTATTGCTTATTCTATACAATATAGATTAGATATATTTCATGCATATTAATTATAATGTGTCATTATTTAGTATATTATATTAATATATCAATTAGTAATTAATTAATATTATAAAATATAGCATAATTATTTTGTGAAATATTATAATATATCATTTTTATTATTATGTATATTATTAAATCTCATTTTATCTCACTATATACATTAAGCAATCTGTAAAATTTTATAAGCAAGTACAAGTATAAGCATATGCTTATAAGTATATATATATACTATAATAATTTTACCTGTATAATTATTACTATAATTATTATACATTATACATAATGTAATAGATTTATTATTCTATATAAATATAAATTGATATTATATAAAGATAAAAATATATATTTTATAAATATGTATTTTAAATACTTATAAATATTTATATATTTATAAAGTATATTTATATTATTAATGTAAATATATTATAAATATATATTTATATATTATATTTGCATACATATATATTATGTTTATAATATTGTTATTGTAAGTATATTATTATAAATAAATTATAAATATATCATACTATATAAATATAAACTTATTTTATAAATTATATAAATTTTATAGATTTATAGAATATAAATTTATGTTATACAGAAATATGTAAATTTATTTTATATAAAAATATAAATATTTTTATAAATATGTATTTATTTATAAATATTATTTATTATAATTTATTGTAATACTAATTTATAAATTCAAATATATTAAATTTATATTGTATAAATGTATATTATATGAATATAGAAATTTCAATGATACAAATATATATATTTCAAAGATATAAATATATAAATACATAGTATACATATATATACATATTATGTATAGATATAATGTAATATGTATTATATATAATATTATCTTTTATATTTTATTATTATATGATTATTTCTGGATGGTAGGATTCTTCAGATTTTCTACATTTTCTAAAATGACAGTATATCTTTTCTTTATTCACTAATGTATCATTACTAAATATTTGCTGGTGGTATTATTTAACTTATTTAGCCTTATTACAGCTGTCTCAATGTTATTATTTTATTCAGTTAGTATAAACCTTAAATGTTCATTTTGACAGAAAGTTAGTTATTAATTAAATACCCATTTTATATAGCATATTTTGAAATTTTTTTTCATTTTTAATGTATAAGTAGATAAACCTAGTTATGATGAATTATATATTTAAATTTAAACATAATCAACAAATAAATGTATATTCACAAGTTACAAACTATATATACATAATGGTTGCATGTATTAATAATGAACATACATGACACATATAGTGGTAGTACATAATTATTGTATTATATTTATGATGCATATCTTCATAGTATAAATTATATGCATTATTGTCTCCTGTAAACAATGAATTCTCACAAAGACTTTATATTTGTCTTACATTTTCAAGTATTTACACACCCTAATAGTTAATTCAATCTCTGTTCTTCCTATGCATAAATCATGATGAAGGAGTTTTATTGAAATTCATTTACAGAAATGGAGAAATATGTCTAAAATATTATACATGCCTAAATATTAATTTAAATAAGAGAAAACTTCCAATTAAAAATGGGCAAAACACAAGAACAGAGAATAGAAAAGGATATAATGATCATTTTGAATTTTGCAAAAATGATTAAACTCAAGATTTAAATAGGGAATATAAATAGAATCTTTGATAATATGTTACTTTTTAAACTTTAAACATGCACCAGGCCCGAGCACTTGTCTCATGCATCCAACCTGGGCTGGTGATCTGTTTCACCCTAGATAATATACATGTTTCGATGCTGTTCTCTCAAAACATCCCACCCTCACCTTCTCCCACAGAGTCCAAAAGTCTGTTCTGTACATCTGTCTCTTTTTCTGTTTTGCATATAGGGTTATAGTGAGATGGATGAAACTGGAGCCCAATATACAGAGTGAAGTAATCCAGAAAGATAAAGACCAATACAGTATACTATCACCATTTTTAAATTGTCTTCTGCCTATTTTTGTTATTCCTCTCTGTTCCTTTCCTCTATTTCTCTCTTCTCTTGTGTTTTTTTAATGCCAAGTTTAGATTCCTTTCCCTTTTTTTTTTTGGTATTTACTATAAGATTTTTTTATTGTGGTTTCTGTGAGATTAACATTTAATATTCTATATTAGTAGTAGTTTAAGTTGGTAGCACATTCCAAAGCTATCTTTTTTTGTTCATCCTCCATCATGTTTTATGCTTGCAAAGGCATGCTTCAACATCTTTTTATTTTACACATCCTTGTAATTTAACTTTACTACTGTTTTCTTATAATCTTCATGCTTACTTTATAAGTGATCTAATCCACTACCTTTATTATATATTTGCCTTTTCCAGTGAGATTTTTGCTTTTGTATTTTTTTATTAGAAATTAGTTCAGCTTAAAGAACTCCCTTTAACATATCTTGTACAGTCAGTTTAGTGATTACACACTTCTTTAGGTTTTGTACATCTGGGAACCTCTTTTCAGCCCCTTCAATTCTGAATGATAATTTTGTTAAGTAAAGAATTCTTGGCTGATTCTTTTTTCTTTCAGCTTTTTTAATAAATCATGTTGTTCCCTTCTGGCCTGTAAATTTTCTGCTGAAAAGTTTTCTGAAAACTTTGTGGGGTTTTCCTTATACATAACAATTTATTCTTCACTTACTGCTATTCAGAGTCCCTCTTAATTACTACTTTAATTATAATATGTCTTGGAGTATATCTCTTTGGCTTCATCTAATTTGGAATTCTCTGGGTTTCCTCAACCTGGATTCCTATGTCTTTCCCAAGATTAGGAAAGGTTTCCATCATGAATTCTTGAAATAATTTTTTTAGTTCTTTATTTCTCTCTTATTCTCTGGGACCCCTACAATATGAATGTTATTAGTATTTTGGTTGATGTCCCAAAGGTCTGTTAAGTTGCTTTGCTTTTTAAATTTAAAAAAAAAAATTATTACTCTGTCTGAGTGATTTCCATCATTTTGTCTTCCAGATCATGATTTGCTTTTCTCCCTCATCCAGTCTGATGTTTGAACCCATGTAATGTATTTCTTAGTTGAGTTAAAACTTTGTTTGGTGCTTGCTTTAAAAAAATTAATTTAATTATTTTAATTGGAGGCTAATTACTTTACAATATTGTGGGTTTTTGCCATACATTGACATGAATCAGCCACAGGTGTACATGTGTTCCCCCCCATCCTGAACACCCCTCCCACCTCCCTCCCATCCCATCCCTCTGGGTTGTCCCAGTGCACTGGCTTTGAGTGCCCTGTTTCATGCATCAAACATGGACTGGTCATCTATTTCACATAAGGTATATACATTTTTCAATGTTATTCTTCCAAATCATCCCACTCTCTCCTCCCACAGAGCCCAAAAGTCTGTTCTTTATATCTGTATCTCTTTTGCTGTCTTGCATATAGGGTCATTGTTACCATCTTTCTAAATTCCATATATATGTGTTAATATACTGTATTGGTGTTTTTCTTTCTGACTTACTTCACTCTGTATAATAGGCTCCAGTTTCATCCACCTCATTAGAACTGACTCAGATGCATTCCTTTTTATAGCTGAGTAATATTCCATTGTGTATATGTACCACAGCTTCCTTATCCATTTGTCTGTCAATGGACATCTAGGTTGCTTCCATGTCCTAGCTATTGTAAACAGTGCTATAATGAACAATGGGGTACACATATCTCTTTCAAATTCTGGTTTCCTTAGCATATATGCCTAGCAATGGGATTGCTGGGTGGTATGGCAGTTCTATTTCCAGTTTTTTAAGGACTCTTCACACTGTTCTCCATAGTGGCTGTACTAGTTTGCATTCCCACCAACAGTGTAAGAGGGTTTCCTTTTCTCCACACCCTCTCCATCATTTATTGTTTGTAGACTTTTTGATGGCAACCATTCTGACCAGCATGAGATGGTACCTCATTGTGGTTTCCATTTGTATTTCTCTGATAATGAGTGAGGTTGAGCATCTTTTCATGTTTGTTAGCCATCTGTATGTCTTCTTTGGAGAAATGACTGTTTAGTTCTTTGGCCCATTTTTTGATTGGGTTGTTTATTTTTTTGGTATTGAGTTGTATGAGCTACTTGTAGCTGGAGATTAATTCTTTTTTTTTTTGAGATTAATTCTTTGTAAATTGTTTCATTTGCTATTATTTTCTCCCATTATGAAGGCTGCCTTCTCACCTTGCTTACAGTTTGTTTTGTTGTGCAAAAGCTTTTAAGTTTATTTAGGTCCCATTTGTTTATTTTTGTTTTTATTTACATTATTCTGGAGGTGAGTCATAGAGGATCTTGCTGTGATTTATGTCAAAGAGTGTTCTGCCTATGTTTTCCTCTAAGAGTTTTATAGTTTCTGGTCTTACATTTAGATCTTTAATTCATTTTGAGTTTATTTTTGTGTATGGTGTTAGAAAGTGTTCTATTTTCATTCTTTTACAGGTGATTGACCAGTTTTCCCAACACCACTTGTTAAAGAGTTTGTTTTTTCTCCATTGTATATTTTTGTCTCTTTTGTCAAAGATAAGGTGTCCATAGGTGCATGGATTTATCTCTGGGCTTTCTATTTTGTTCCATTGATCTATATTTCTGTCTTTGTGCCAGTACCATACTCTCTTGATGACTGTAGCTTTATAGTATAGCCTGAAGTCAGGCAGGTTGATTCCTCCAGTTCTGTTCTTTCTCAAGATTGTTTTGGCTATTTGAGGTTTTTTGTGTTTCCATACAAACTGTGGAATTATTTGTTCTAGTTCTCTGAAAAATACCATTGGTAGCTTGATAGGGATTGCATTGAATCTATAGATTGCTTGGGGTAGTATTCTCATGTTCACTATATTGATTCTTCTGATCCATAAGCATAGCATATTTCTCTATCTATTTGTGTCATCATTGATTTGTTTCATCAGTGTTTTATAGTTTTTTATATATAGGTCTTTTGCCTCTTTATGTAAATTTATTCCTAAGTATTTTACTCTTTTCATTGCAATGGTGAATAGGATTGTTCTTTCATTTCTGTTTTCTCATTGCTAGTGTATAGAAATGCAGGGGATTTCTGTGTATTAATTTGATATCCTGCAACTTTACCATATTCATTGATTAGCTCTAGTAATTTTCTGGTGGTGTGTTTAAGGTTTTCTATATGGTGAATGATGCCATCTGCAAACAGTGAGAGTTTTATTTCTTCTTTTCCAATCTGGATTCCTTTTATTTCTTCTTATTCTTTGATTGTTGTGGCTAAAAATTCCAAAACTATGTTGAATAGTAGTGGTAAGAGTGGGCACCCTTGTCTTGTTCCTGACTTTAGAGGAAATGCTTTCAATTTTTTGCCAGTGAGGATAATGTTTGCTGTGGGTTTATCATGTATGACTTTTATTATGTCGAGGTATGTTCCTTTTTTGCCTGCTTTCTGGAGAGTTTTTATTGTAAGTGGTTGTTGAATTTTTTCAAAGGCTTTCTCTGCATCTATTGAGATAATCTTATGGTTTTTATCTTTTAATTGGTTAATGTGGTATATCATATTGATTGATTTGAGAAAATTGAAGACTCCTTGCATCCCTGGCACAAAGCCCACTTGGTCATGATGTATGATCTTTTCAATATGTTGTTGGATTCTCTTTGCTAGAATTTTGTTGAGGATTTCTGCATCTATGTTCATCAATGATATTGGCCTGTAGTTTTCGCTTTTTGTGGCATCTTTGTCTGGTTTTGGTATTAGGGTGATGGTGACCTCATAGCATGGGTTTGGGAGTTTACCTTCCTCTGCAACTTTATGGCAGAGTTTGAGTAGGATAGGTCTTAGCTTTCTCTAAATTTTTGGTAGATTTCACCTATGAAGTCATCTGGTCCTTGACTTTTGTTTGCTGGAAGATTTTTTATTACAATTTCTATTTCTATCCTTGTGATGGGTCTGTTAAGATTTTCTACTTTTTTCTGGCTCAGTTTTAGAAGGTTATACTTTTCCATGAATTCATCCATTTCTTCCAAATGCCAATTTTATTAGCATATAGTTGCTGATACCACTCTCTTATAATCCGTTGTATTTCTGTGCTGTCTGTTATGATTTCTCCATTTTCATTTCTAATTTTGCTGGTTGGATTCTTCTCCCTCTTTTTCTTGACATGTCTGGCTAATGGCTTGTCAATTTTATTTATCTTCTCAAAGAACCATCTTTTAGTTTTGCTGATATTTGCTATAGTCCCCTTTGTTTCTTTTTCACTTATTTCACTCTGATTTTCATGATGTCTTTCCTTCTACTAACTTTGGGGTTCTTCATTTCTCCTTTTTCTAGTTGACGTGGATGTAAAGTTAGGCTATTTATTTGATTTTTCTCTTGCTTCTTGAGAAAATCTTGTATTCCTATGAACCATCCTCTTAGCACTGCTTTTACTGAATCCCATACATTTGGGTTGTCATGTTTATATTTTCATTTGATTCTATGCATATTTTGATTTCCTTTTTTAATGCTTCCATGATCTGTTGGTTATTCAGAAGCATGTTATTTATGCTCCTTCAGTTCAGTTCAGTCATTCAGTCGTGTCTGATTCTTTATGACTCCATGTACTGCAGCACGACAGGCTTCCCTGTCCATCACCAACCCCCAGAGCTTACTCAAACTCATATCCATAGACTCAGTAATGCCAAACAACCATCTCGTCCTCTATCATCCCCTTCTCCTCCTCCCTTCAATCTTTCCCAGCATCAGGGTCTTTTCAATGAGTCAGCTCTTCGCATCAGGTGGCCAAAGTATTGGAGTTTCAGCTTCAACATCAGTCCTTCCAATGAACATCCAGGACTGATCTCCTTTAGGATGGACTGGTTGGATCTCCTTGCAGTCCAAGAGACTCTCAAGAGTCTTCTCCAACACCACAGTTCAAAAGCATTGATTTTTCCGTACACAGTTTTCATTATACTCCAACTCTCACATCCATACATGACTACTGGAAAAAACCATAGCTTTGACTAAATGGACATTTGTTGGCAAAGAAATGGCTCTGCTTTTTAATATGCTATCTAGGTTATTCAAACATTTTCTTTCAAGGAGCAAGCATCTTTCAATTTCATGACTACAGTCAATATCTGCAGTGATTTTGGAGCCCCCAAAAATAAAGTATGTTGCTGTTTCCATTGTTTCCTGCATCTATTTGCCATGAAGTGAGGGGACCATATACCAAGATCTTAGTTTTCTGAATGTTGAGTTTTAAGCCAGTTTTTTCACTCTCCACTTTTACTTTCATAAAGATGCTCTATAGTTCTTCTTCACTTTCTGCCATAAGGGTGGTGTCATCTTCATATGTGAGGTTATTGATATTTCTCCCAGCAATCTTGAGTCCAGCTTGTGCTTCATCCAGCCCAGTATTTTGAATGATGTACTCTGCATGTAAGCAGGGCCAGATTATACAGCCTTGACATACTCCTTTCCTGATTTGGAAACAGTCTGTTGTTCCATATCCAGTTCTAACTATTGCTTCTTGGCCTGCACACAAATTTCTCAGGAGGCAGGTCAGGTGATCTGGTATTCCCATCTCTTTAAAAATTTTCCACAGATTCCTGTGATCACCCAGTCAAAGGCTTTGGCATAGTCACTAAAGCAGAAGTAGTTGTTTTTCTGGAAATCTTTTGCTTTTTTGATGATCCAATGGATATTGGCAATTTGATCTCTGGTTTCTATGCATTTTCTAAACCAGCTTGAACATTTGGAAGCTCATGATTCATGTACTGTTGAAGCCTGGCTTGGAGAATTTTGAGCATTACTTTGCTAGCATATGAGATGAGTGCAATTGTGTGGTAGTTTGAGCATTCTTTGGCATTGCCTTTCTTTGGGATTGGAATGAAAATTGACCTTTTCCAGTCCTGTGGCCACTGCTGAGTTTTCCATATTTGCTGGCATATTGAGTGCAGCACTTTAACAGCATCATCTTTTAGGATTTGAAATAGCTCAGCTGGAATTCCATCACCTCCACTACCTTTGCTCATAGTGATGCTTTCTAAGGCCCACTTGACTTCAGATTCCAGAATGTCTGGCTCTAGTTGAGTGATCACAGCATTGTGGTTATCTGGATCATTAAGCTTTCTTTCTTTCTTTCTTTCTTTCTTTTTTTTTTTTTTTTGTATAGTTCTGTGTATTCCAGCCCCCTCTTCTTACTGTCTTCTCATTCTGTTGCTGCTACTGCTGCTGCTGCTAAGTCACTTCAGTCGTGTCTGACTCTGTGCAACCCCACAGACAGCAGGCCCACCAGGCTCCACTGTCCCTGGGATTCTCCAGGCAAGAACACTGGAGTGGGTTGCCATTTCCTTCTCCAATGCATGAAAGTGAAAAGTGAAAGTGAAGTCACTCAGTCGTGTCTGACTCTTCACAACCCCATGGACTGCAGCCTACCAGGCTCCTCCATCCTTAGGATTTTCCAGGGAAGAGTACTGGAGTGGGGTGCCAGTGCCTTCTCCCTCCCATTCTGTTAGGTCCATACAATTCCTGTCCTTTACTGTGCCCATCTTTTAATGAAATGTTCCCTTGGTATATCTAGTTTTCTTGAAGAGATCTCTAGTCTTTCCAATAATATTGTTTTCCTCTATTTCTTTGCATTGATCACTAGATGGCTTTCTTATCTCTCCTTGCTATTCTTTGGAACTCTGCATTCAGATGGATATACTTTTCTTTTTCTCCCTTGCCTTTCACTTCTCTTCTTTTCTCAGCTATTTGTAAGGCCACCTCAGACAACCATTTTGCCTTTCTTTACATTTCTTTTTCTTGAGCTGGCCTTGATCACTGACTACTCCTGTACAATGAAATTGAGTTCTGTCCATAGTTCTTCAGGCACTTGATCTATCAGATCCAATCCCTTGAATGTATTTGTCATTCCACTGTAAGGGATTTGATTTAGGTCATACCTGGAGAGCTTAGTGGTTTTCCCTACTTTCTTCAATTTAAGTCTGAATTTTACAATAAGGAGCTCATGATATGAGTCACAGTCAGCTCCTGGTCTTGATTTTGCTGACCGTATAGAGCTCCTTCTTCAGCTGCAAAAAATATAATCAATTGATTTTGGTATTGACCATCTGGTGAAGTCCATGTGTAGAGTCGTCTCTTGTGTTGTTGGAAGACGGTATTTATTATGACTGGTGCATTTTCATGCCAGAACTCTGTTAGCCTTTGCCCTACTTCATTTTGCACTCTAAGGCCAATCATGCCTGTTACTCCGGGTATCTCTTGACTTCCTACTTTTGCATTCCAGTCCCCTATGATGAAAAAGACATCTTCTTTTGGTGTTAGTTCTAGGAGGTCTTGTAGGTCATCATAGAACCTTTCAACTTCAGTTCTTTGGGATTACTGTTCAGGGCATAGACTTGGATTACTGTGACATTGAATGATTTGCCTTGGAAATGAACCGAAATCAGTTGCTCATTTTTGAGATTGCACCCAAGTACTGCATTTCAGACTCTTGTTGACGTGAGGGTTACTCCATTTCTTCTAAGGGATTCTTGCCCACAGTACTAGATATAATGGTCATCTGAATTATATGCAGAGTACATCATGAGAAATGCTGGACTGGATGAAGCACAAGCTGGAACCAAGATTGCTGGGAAAAATTAATAACCTCAGATATGCAGACAAGACCACACTCATAGCAGAAAGAGAACTAAAGAGCCTCTTGATGAAAGTGAAAGAGGAGAGGAAAAGGTGGCTTAAAACTCAACATTCAGAAAACTAAGATCATGGCATCTGGTCCCATCACTTCATGGTAAATAGATGGGGAAACAGTGGAAACAGTGACAGACTTTATTTTGGGGGGGGGGCTTCAAAATCACTGCAGATGGTGATTGCAGCCATGAAATTAAGAGACGCTTACTCCTTGGAAGGAAAGTTATGACCAACTTAGACAGCATATTAAAAAACAGAGACATTACTTTGCCAACAAAGGTCCATCTAGTCAAGGCTATGATTTTTCCAGTGGTCATGTATGGATGTGAGAGTTGGACTATGAAGAAAGCTGAGTGCCAAAGAATTGATGCTTTTGAACTGTGGTGTTGGAGAAGACTCTTGAGAGTCCCTTGGACTGCAAGGAGATCCAACCAGTCCATCCTAAAGGAGATCAGTCCTGGATGTTCATTGGAAGGACTGATGTTGAAGCTGAAACTCCAATACTTTGGCTACCTGATGGGAAGAACTGACTCATTTGAAAAGACCCTGATGCTGGGAAAGGTTGAAGGTGGGAACAGGGGATGATAGAGGATGAAATGGATGGATGGCATCACCAACACAATGGACATGAGTTTGAGTAGACTCCTGGAGTTGGTGATAGACAGGGAGGTCTGGCATGCTGCAGTCCATAGATCACAAAGTTGGACATGCCTGAGCAACTGAACTGAACTGAATTCCAGTCCATTTTAGTTCACTGATTCCTAAAATGTCGATGTTTGCTCTTGCCATCTTCTGTTTGACCACTTCCAATTTACCTTGATTCACGGACTAGGTTCCTATGCAATTTGTTCTTTTCAGCATTGGGCTTTACTTCCATCTCAGTACATCCACAGCTGGGTGTTGTTTTCACTTTGGCTCTGTCTCTTCATTCTTTCTGGAGTTATTTCTCCACTCTTCTCCAGTAGCATATTGGGCACCTACCGACCTGGGGAGTTCATCTTTCAGTGTCATATCTTTTTGCCTTTTTATGCTATTCATGGGGTTCTCAAGTGAAGAATACTGAAGTGGCTTGCCATTCCTTTCTCCAGTGCACCACGTTTTGTCAGAACTCTCTACTATGACCCGTCCGTCTTGGGTGGCCCTATATAGCATGGCTTATGGTTTCATTGAGTTAGACAAGGCTGTGGTCCATATGATCAGTTGGTTAGTTTTCTGTGATTGTGGTTTTCATTCTGTCTGCCCTCTGATGAATAAGGATAAGAGGCTTATGGAAACTTCCTGATGGGAGAGACTGACTGTGGGGGAAACTGGGTCTTATTCTGAAGGGGGGGGCATACTCAGTAAATATTTAAAACATTTTTTTGTTGATGGGTGGGACTGTGTCCCCTCCCTCTTGTTTGGCCTGAGGCCGAACTGTTAACCCATACCTCCACAGGAGACTCGTGGACACTAGCAGGCAAGTTTGACTCAGTTTCTTATGGAGACACTGCTCCTTTCTCCTGGCTCCTGGTACATGCAAGGTTTTGTTTGTGCTCACCAAGAGTCTGTTTCCCCAGTCCTGTGAAAGTTCTGCAGTCAAATCTCACTGGGGCCCTAAGTCAAATTTCCTGGGTGTTCTCAGTCCCTTTATCTGATCCCCAGGTTGGAAAATCTGTTGTGGGTCCTAGAGCTTTCTTAACAGTGTGAGATTTCTTTAGTATAATTGTTCCACAGTTTGAGGGTCGTCTGCTTTGCAGCTCTATGTTGGGTAATGCTGTGTGACCCAGGTCTGCTGTAGCCAGAGCCCCTGTCCCCCAGCAGGCCACTGCTAACCTAAGCCTCTGCAGGAGACAAACACTCAAAGGCAGTTCTGGCTCAGGTGTTTTGGGGCTGGCCCTTCCCATACAGGGGTTGGGATTCCTGATGTGGAGCCTGAATACTTTGCTAGTTAGGAGAAAGATCTAACCCTTGGTGATTCCACTCAGTTGTGGTTCACTGATTGGACTGTTGCATTTTTCTTGGCAAGACTGTCTCTCTGCCTCTTCTACCCATCTTAATGCTATACTTCCCCCCTTTTGTTGTGGACGCTTTGTTCATTCAGTTTTCAGGTCCCTTTCTGCTTGAATTATTCCATATATCATTGTAGATTTGTTGCATCCATGAGAGGAGGTGAGTTCAGCTTTAACGCTGCCATCTTGAACTCTCAAGACTGGGATATTTTTAATGTGGATTGTGTTTTGCTTTCAGAAGTATCTATACTATCAGATGCTCTCAAAACTTTAATATGATTTTGTCATTTAATTTTTTAAGCATTGGAACTTCTTTCATAAGTCAACTAATCATATTGTTACCATTTTTTAGTTTAGTAATTAATGAAAATAGGAAACAGTTTTACTTGAAGAGAGTGATGAAATGCTACAGAAAGGCATTTGAAGATAAACATTGCTTCTGAAAATAAAACTAGAGATCACTTTTATGCTACTTTTGTGTACCAACCTAAATTTCAAATAGCTTCACAATGTGGAGTAATTAGATTACTTAAGGAGAGCAAACACACTATCTTCAGAATTAATAAGAAATCAGTATATATCCCCATTCTACTGTTGCAGAAGAATGCTTTTTAAAAATTCACATTAGATGTTTGTGAGGCTCTGTGAGGCTATTTTCAGTAAAATGAGGAACCTTCCAAGATTAATAAGGCAATTACCATAATCAGACTGTTATATTGCTTTCTTAAAATTCTTTAAATTCCCCAAAGTGTTTACATCACGAACCAGGAACTAATACCTTTTTTTGGAATTATCTGTCTTCCTAGAAGTTTAATTGAGCATCAGCTTGAGACCAAATGCGTTACTCAGCAACACATAATTGTAAGCAGTTAATATATGCCACAACTTTGTCAAGCCTCATGGAAGAAGATAATAAATGACATCATAATTCCTGAGGAGCCTGAAGGATGCATTTGGAATTAAATATGTTCCTTTTAAAACCATGAAACCTATCAAAGGCTCATTTCATGTAATATATGGTAGCATGTGAAACAGAGCTTTTAGAAATTTAGAATATATTTTTTAAACACCCTTAGAATTTATAGCATAATTTCTGTAAGATTTCATATCATAGGATCTATGCATGATTTGTGTGGGACCTTTAATTTCACAAGGTCTTTTTTCTTTCTTTTTTTTTTTTTTTTTGTACTTTTAACATTTTTTTTTTCATTTATTTTTATTAGTTGGAGGCTAATTACTTTACAATATTGTAGTGGTTTTTGTCATACATTGACAAGAATCAGCCATGGTTTTACATGTATTCCCCATCCCAGTCCCCCCTCCCACCTCCCTCTCGACCCGATCCCTTTGGCTCTTCCCAGTGCACCAGGTCCGAGCACTTGTCTCATGCATCCAACCTGGGCTGATGATCTATTTCACCCTAGATAATATACATGTTTCGATGCTGTTCTCTTGAAACATCCCACCCTCACCTTCTCCCACAGAGTCCAAAGTCTGTTCTATACATCTGTGTCTCTTTTTCTGTTTTGCATATAGGGTTATCGTTACCATCTTTCTAAATTCCATATATATGCATTAGTATACTGTAATGGTCTTTATCTTTCTGGCTTACTTCACTCTGTATAATGGGCTCCAGTTTCATCCATCTCATTAGAACTCATTCAAATGAATTCTTTTTAATGGCTGAGTAATATTCCATGGTGTATATGCACCACAGCTTCCTCATCCATTCGTCTGCTGATGGGCATCTAGGTTGCTTCCATGTCCTGGCTATGATAAACAGTGCTGCGATAAACATTGGGGTGCATGTGTCTCTTTCAGATCTGGTTTCCTTGGTGTGTATGCCCAAGAGTGGGATTGCTGGGTCATATAGCAGTTCTATTTCCAGTTTTTTAAGAAATCTCCACAATGTTCCCCATAGTGGCTGTACTAATTTGCATTCCCACCAACAGTGTAAGAGGGTTCCCTTTTCTCCACACCCTCTCCAGCATTTATTGCTTGTAGACTTTTGGATAGCAGCCATCCTGACTGGCATGTAATGGAACCTCATTGTGGTTTTGATTTGCATTTCTCTGATAATGAGTGATGTTGAGCATCTTTTCCTGTGTTTGTTAGCCATCTGTATGTCTTCCTTGGAGAAATGTCTGTTGAGTTCTTTGGCCCATTTTTTGATTGGGTCATTTATTTTTCTGGAGTTGAGCTGGAGGAGTTGCTTGTATATTTTTGAGATTAATCCTTTGTCTATTGCTTCATTTGCTATTATTTTCTCCCAATCTGAGGGCTGTCTCTTCACCTTGCTTATAGTTTCCTTTGTTGTGCAAAAGCTTTTAAGTTTCATTAGGTCCCATTTGTTTATTTTTGCTTTTGTTTCTAATATTCTGGGATGTGGGTCATAGAGGATCCTGCTGTGATTTATGTCGGAGAGTGTTTTGCCTATGTTCCCCTCTAGGAGTTTTATAGTTTCTGGTCTTACATTTAGATCTTTAATCCATTTTGAGTTTATTTTTGTGTATGGTGTTAGAAAGTGTTCTAGTTTCATTCTTTTACAGGTGGTTGACAAGTTTTCCCAGCACCACTTGTTAAAGAGGTTGTCTTTTTTCCATTGTATATCTTCACAAGGTCTTTTTTCCACACACAGATTTTTGCCACCACGTTCCAAAGCTGTGATCTACTTCATGTCTTTAAAAAAAAAAAAAAAAGCAACAATAAGTAGTGATGGGCATCATATGGGCAAGTTTGCCTAAAATTCTTTCTCTTCCTTTCTTTGGTATCACTTTCCAAAATTATACATATACTTTTTTTTTTTTTAAACTACCTTATTAAAATATTTAGCCTTAAGTAGACAGAAAATTTCAGGAAGGCCGGGCCATGTTAAGATCAGCTCAAACTGCACTCTTGTTGTCTTAGCACATTGTCTGGTACATAGTAGAAATTCGGTAAGCAATCTATGAATTGAAATCTGTTTCTTTTGTGAGTTCACCAATTAGTCCTAGTTTTACTTTTGAAAACTTTCAAAACAAGTCTCTCTATTGTGGCAGCAATTTGAATGAAGGTATTGTGAAAGAAACAGGTGATTTTTTTCTCTATATCATGTAGGACTAGGTTTGCCTTTGTCAGAAAAAATAACAATAGCATACAAGAGACAGAAGATAATTTCTGTCTCAAGAAGCACCCTGGAAGAGCTCAGTTATGGACTGACAACTGATATCTCATTGTTGCATTCTGTGACTCATAAAAACCATCATGGGAGGTTCTCTTCCTAAATTCTCTTTATGGACACATTTATTGATACACTTGAGCTAACTCATTTATGTTGTAGACATCAAAAAAGAAGAAAAATGTTCTTTCCTCTTTAGCAGTGCTATACTCACCAAACTTTAAGCAGACATATGGATGACAAGATCACAATAATATCACCAGGTACCTTGGAGCTGAGTGTGTCCACATGACTAGGTTTTGGCCTCTGAGATATCCATGAAGATGACAGGTACAGATTCTGTGGATTTTCATAAAAAGTAACTTTCTTCTAATTTTCTTTCCTTCTTCTTGCTAGCTAGAATGACAACATGAAGGTTGGAGTTGAAGCAGCTTTTGGGGCATCTATGGTCACTTAACGAAAGAGGTCTGAATGTCTGATTAATAAGAAAGAAGATGCTTGGTTCCACAGAGCACACCAGCCCTGGGACCAACATCACCAGGATCTGCCATGAGAAAAAATAATATAGTAATAATTTGTGTTTGATTTACAGAACTATTCTCTTGCAACAAAAATCTAACCCAAACCAATAAATTACCTTGTTTCTTCATATCTCATCCCAGGATGGTTAAGCCTTTACCATTTCTGTAAGTTTCATTTCCTTTGAATATGTATGTTCATACCAAAACCTGAAGACAGATGTTAATTCTAGCATTCTTTGTAGCCATTAAAATGTACTCATAACTTTGGAAAATGATGCATTGACTGGAAACTGTCAGGCTAAAGACTAAAGGAACTGTACGTAAACACTGTACTCAAACCGAGAAATTTGTTTCTCACGGTAGTACAGGTTAACAATTCAATAACTGTTTTACATGTAAATGGGAATTGAACTAGTAAGCAAATTGATATGGATGGTGGGAGTCAGAGAGGAAAACTATAGATGAGAAAATTTCTCTAAGATTAGAGTAAACCCTGTTTTTTCCATTTACATGGCACATGATCCATCCCTAATGTGGTTTATATAATGATGTATTTGATATTGTTCTCATTGAGATTTTAACCCCTTCACCGTGTTTTTAACAGCAAGCTGTAGGTATTTATCAGAAGCATTAGTTTAAACATCTTACAGTTTCTAATTCCTTTTCTGCCTTAAAAACAAAATTTCTCCAAAGAAAAACTCTCACTAAGAAATCTCTAATCACATCCCTTCTCTGTTCAAATGGTCTTTTGTTGTCATTTAGTCACAGTTGTGTCTGGCTCTTTTGTAACACCATGGACTGTAGCCCGCCAAGCTCCTCTGTCCATGGGATTTTCCGGGTAAGAATACTGGAGTGAGCTGCCATTTCCTTCTCTAGGGAATCTTCCCTGCCAAGTTATCAAACTTGTGCCTCTTGCTTTGGCAGGCAGATTCTTTACCATCGAACCACTAGGGAAGCCCTCAAATATTCTTATGGGATGCAAAATCCTTGCTCTTCAGAACTGTCCCTGTTTCAAATCAAACGTGTATTTATGGTTTATTTGTCATATTTCTGCATGACCCCTGCATCTTTCAAAATTCCCAAATATATCTTTAACCTTCCCCCTTTTCCCACCATCATAATCTCTATTTTAGCTACATTTTTCACAGACTAGTCACCTATTGTTCTGTCATCACTCCTATTTAAGGCTAAAATTAAATGCTACACATTCCATGAAGATGCATCTATTCTGTTCTTTCCAGCAAGAACTGATCATCCCATTCTCTGAATTCATAAGGCCATTTAGCTGTTTCTTAAGAAATGCATTTCATTCTACTTGGCAGCATAAATGTGTGTATACAAATGTGTCTGGACATGTATTTGCCATATTCAGTTGCCATTTATCCTGATAATTCATTTCAAGTTTCATCACTTTTGTTACATAAGCAAGAACTGTGCTTCCCCTACCAACTAACAAGAGATACTTATGAAAAGAAGAAAGATTATGCTTTTATGATGACATAATTATACTAGAAACACCAGTTGTATATATTACCCTAAGAAAAATTTCCTGAACTTCATGAAAATTCAAGCTGATATGATAAAAAAATTTTACCACATTATCAAAAACAATTTTCCAAATTTTTAAACTCATGTGTGTATATGTTAGAATTTGTCACCCTATAAACTTATGTGTCTATTTCCCTTTTGTCCCCAATTTAAGGCTTTCCAGGTGGCACTGGTGATAAAGAATCTTGCTGCCAATCCAGGAGACACAAGAGATGCAAGTTCAATCCCTGGGTCAAGAAGATCCAGTACAGTAGGCAATGGCAACCCACTCCAGTACTCCTGCCTGGAAAATCCCATGGGCAGAGGAGCCTGGCAGGCTACAGTCCATAGGGCTGCAAAGAGTCAGACATGACTGGGTGACTGAGCACACACATCCCCAAGTTCATATTATATTTGTTGAGCCAGATACAGGTGTTTTACCTGTGAATAGCACAGCTATGGTCCTTGGCCTTCTAGAGTTTGTTGTCTTTGAGGGTGTAAAGAGTGTACTAAATAAGCAATTACAATGTCCTAAATTTTCGGTTAAGGAAGTCCTGAATGTTGTTTCTATGAGAGTGGTTATGGAAGGCAAATAATCCAAGCTCCAGAGGTCAAGAAAAGCTTCCTGGAGAATGTGTTTAAGATATGATCCCAGAACATTCCCATACACTGATGCAAGTGAGAATGATCTATCAAGGGACTAGAAAGAAGTTCAAAGTAATAACTTAATGTGTAATGAGGGGAAATAGAAATGAAAGTAGTGGGAAATGTAACCAGGGGTCAATGAACAATTTCAAGAAGACTAACACAAAGTTCCAACAAATTAAAACCCTATCATGTGCTTTTTGTTGTTTGCTTTTATAAAAACATTGTGTTTGTTAATATACTTTTCTGCAAATTTGTTTAGATTAACTGTTTACATAATTACTAAACCTTTAAGAGAATAACATTTTCTTCCTTTAAAAGAGGAAGAAAGGGAGTCATTATTTTCCCAGTATTATGATTATTCATATCAAGTATAGGTTGATTCATAATAATTATAAAGGTACTTCATCATAATTTATTGTTGTTTTTGTTCAGTCATCCAGTTGTGTCTAACTCTTTGCAACCCCATGGACTGCAGCACACCAGGCCTTCCTGTCCCTCACCATCTTCCAAAGTTTGCCCAAGTTCACATCCACTTCATCGGTGATGTCATCCAGCCATTTTTATCCTCTGATGCCCTCTTCTCCTTCTGCCCTCAATCTTTCCCAGCATCAGGGACTTTTCCAATAAGTTGGTTGTTCATATCATATGACCAAAATACTGTCACTTCAGCTTTAGCATCAGTCCTCCCAGATAGTATTCAGGGTTGATTTCCCTTAAGTTTGACTGGTTTGATCTCCTTGCTGTCCAAGGGACTCTCAGGAGTCTTCTCCAGCACCACAGTTCAAAGGCATCAGTTCTTTGGCACTCTGCCTTCTTTATGGTCCAGCTCTCACAACTGTACATGACCACTAGGAAGACCATAGCCTTGACTATATAGACCTTTGTCAGCAGAGCAATGTCTCTGAAAAGCAGAGCTTTTCAACACACTGTCTAGGTTTGTCAGAGTTTTCCTGCCAAGAAGCAATCATCTTCTGATTTCATGGCTACAGTCACCATCACTGTGATTTTAGAGCCCAAGAAGAGGAAATCTGTCACTACTTTCACCTTTTCCTCTTCTATTTGCCATGAAGTAATGGGGCCAGATACCATGTTCTTAGTTTATTTAATATAAAGAGGCTCTTAATTTGTCTTCATTTTCCGCCATTAGAGTGGTATCATCCACATAGCTGAGGTTGTTGATGTTTCTCTGCCTATCTTGATTCTGGACTTGTAACTCATCCAGCTCAGCATTTCTCATGATGTGCTCAGCATATAGGTTAAACAAACAGGGTGACAGCAGACAGCCCTGTCAGACAGCCCTGTCATACTCCTTTCTCAATCTTGAACCAAGGTTGTTGGTTGTCCCACACAGGATTCTAACTATTGCTTCTCAACCTGCATACAGGTTTCTCAGGAGCCAGGAGAATAGTCTGGTATTCCCATCTCTTTAAGAGCTTTCCACAGTTTATGATGAGCCACACCGTCAAAGGCTTTAGCATAGCTGATGAAAGAGAGACAGATGTTTTTCTGGAATTCACTTTCTCTATGATCCAGCAAATGTTGGCAATTTGATCTCTGGTTCCTTTCCTTTTCTAAACCCAGCTTGGATGTCTGGAAGTTCTTGGTTTGCATAATGCTGAAGCCTAGCATGCAAGATTTTAAGCATGACCTTACTAGCAGAGGAGATGAGTGCAATTGTCCAATGGTTGGCACATTCTTTAGTAATACCCTTCCTGGGAATTGGGATAAAGATTGACCTTTTCCAGTCCTGTGGCCACTGCTGGGTCTTTCAGATTTGCTGACATATTGAATGCAACACCTTGATGGCATCATCCTTTAGGGTTTTGAATAGTTCTACTGGAATTCCATCACATCCACTAGCTTTATTAACAGCAGTGCTTCCTAAGGCCCACTTGACTTCACACTCCAGAATGTCTGGCTCTGGGTGACTGACCACACCATCATAGTAATCCAGTTCATTAAGATCTTTTTGCACAGTTCTTCTGTGTATTCTTTCCGTCTCTTCTTGATCTCTTCAGCATCTCCTAGGCCTCCACAGTTTCTGTCCTTTATTGTGCCAATCTTTTGGTGAAATATTCCCTTGACATCTCCAATTTTCCTGAAGAGATCTCTAGTTTTTCCCCTTCTGTTGTTTTCTTCTAGTTTTATGCACTGTTCATTGAAGAAGCCCTTCTTGTCTCTCCATGCTGTTCTTTGGAACTCTGCATTTAGCTGAATATACCTTTTCCTTTCTCCCTTGCTTTTCACTTCTCTTTTCTTTAGTTATTTGTAAAGCCTCCTCAGCTAGCCCCTTTGCCTTCTTGCTTTACTTTTACTTTGGGATGGTTTTGTTTGCTGCCTCCTGTACAATAATACAGACCTCTGTCCATAGTTCAGGCACTCTGTTTACTAGATTTAATCCCTTGAATCTATTCATTACCTCCACTGCATATTCATAGGGGATTTGATTTAAGTCATACCTGGCTGGCCTAGTGGTTTTCCCTGCTTTCTTTAGTTTAAGCCTGAATTTTGCTATGAGAAGCTGATGATCTGAGCCACAGTCAGCTCCAGGTCTTGTTTTTGCTGACTGTATACAGCTTCTCCATCTTCAGCTACAAAGAATGTAATCAATTTGATTTCAGTATTGACCATTTGGTGATGTCCATGTGTAAAGTTGTCTCTTGTGTTGTTGAAAAAGGGTATTTGCTATGACCAATGCATTCTCTTGGCAGAATTCAGTTAGCCTTTGCCCTGCTTCATTTTGTTCTCCAAGGCCAAACTTGCCTGTTACTCCAGGTATCTCTTGACTTCCTACTTTTGCATTCCAATCCCCAGTGATGAATAGAACATCTTTTTGGTGTTAGTTCTAGGGAGGTCTTCTAGGTCTTCACAGAAATCAACTTCAGCTTCTTCGGCACTGGTGATAGGGACATAGACTTGAATAACTGTGATATTGAACGGTTTGCCTTGGAAATGAACCCAGATCATGCTGTCATTTTTGAGGTTGCACTCAAGTACTGCATTTTGGACCCTTTTGTTGACTATAAGGGCTACTCCAATTCTGTAGGATTCTTGCTCACAGTAGTAGATATAAGGGTCATCTGAATTAAATTCACCCATTCCTGTCCATTTTAGTTCACTGATTCCTAAGATGTCAGTGTTTACTCTTATCATCTCCTGCTTGACCATGTCCAATTTACCTTGATTCATGGACCTAACATTCCAGGTTCCTATGCAATACTGTTCTTTGCAGCATCAGATTTTACTTTCATCACCAGACATATCCACAGCAATAATTGATAATAATCCATAATAATGACTGACTCATGATCATGTGTTCAATGATTTCCAAAACTGACTTTGTGAATTTAATTATGTGTCTAGCAATAATGTCCCCATATGCTCTAATCCACTAAAAGTTGCTAATACTATCACATAGAATATTTGAATTCTTGAGTTGGAGAATGCAAGAGTTTTAATATACTTTGTAACACAGATAATTCAGTGGCTTCCTAATCCCATTCTCCTGCTCATGGCTGTCTTCTGTGTATGTAAATTTGCCTTCCTCCTTTTCTTTTATTTTGGGATCTTTTCTTTTTCTTCTTTCTTTTTCTACCATTCTTGCTTTTTTGCATCGTATTTTCTCTTCATTTTCACAGCACTTGCTAACCTTACTACTTAGACTAATACTCAATTAATAGGCAACAGTTACTGGCCATTAGCTATGTTCCAGGTATTTTGTATATATTATTCCACATAATTATTGCAAATTTCCTATAAAATAATGGTGTGACTAGAATTCCTCAGATGAAGAAAACCATTTCAGGGACACTAAATGGTTTTCTTAAAATTCTCTTGTCTAGTAGAAGAATCAGGAATCACATTCATGGTTCCATTATTCAAAATTTTCTTTTCTCCATCCTTTGATACACAGATCTCTAAAGTACCTTAAAGTCAATGTCAACTGTTAGTTCTAATATTCTAGCTATGAAGGGGAAACAAACAGAAAAATTCTCACACAAGATGGTATGGAAGATTAGAGATAGGGTAATAGATTGCCAAAAGTCATTCATCACAGACCCATAAAACTTTCTTCCCTGTTCCATGTCCCCAAACACCCCACATACCAGGGAAAGAGCCTGTTTAATACTTGGAAAATACAGCAAGAGATGCAACATTTGAGTAAAAACCCTGTAGTAGATTGTTAGTGTCTGCAGGCAAGAGAGTTATCTATCAGCGGAAGCTAACAGTGAGAAACAGTTTTGAAAATAAAGTTGATCTAAATTTAGAAAAGAAAAAGATGGCATATTCTTTTCATTGCAGCCTAAAACCTCTATTAACATAGCTGAACTTCAGCATGTCTTATAGGACAACACCTGAAGTCTGAGCTCTTCATTAAATTGGACCCAATTCCAAAACTAGAGATGATCAAAGGACATATTGAAATGGGAGAAAACTATCTAAGCAGAATATTTCATTTTTAAAGATCTTAGAGAGTCAGCTAGCACCTTGGCTATTAAGTCTAAAAAAGTGGCTTATCTCAGAACTGCAGCATATTTTGAGTAGGCTGCCATTGAAGCTACACTCATTTATTTATCCAAGTGTAATTATGAGAGCAGCTGCTACTCATCAGGGACTATTCTAGGTGTTGTGGATATGCAGTGGAGCTTGTATTCTACCGGAAAAAATAGTCAGAAATAAATTAGTACATAAGACATTGATTGGCTTCCCAGGTGGCACTAGTGGTAAAGAACCTGCCTACCAATTGGGGAGATGTAAGAGATGTTGGTTCAATCCCTGGGTGAACAAGACCCCTTGGAGAAGGAAAAGGCAGCACACTCCAGTATTCTTGCCTGGAGATTCCCATGGACAGAGGAGCCTGATCCATAGAGTCACAAATCAGACTAGAATCATCAGACATGATTGAAGCAACTTAGCAGGCATGCATGTGACATTGATAGAATAGCAAAATCAAACCAGGAGATATAAAGTGAGAGACATAAAATGCTCCCTGACATATGGTTGTAGGTGAAACCTTTAATAACAAGGTGATATTTGATGATCAACTGGGATTACACAGGGAAGTAAGTTATGAAGATAAGTGGCTGAATACCGTTCTCACCAGACAACAAAGATGAAAACACTATAAGGTGAAATTGTGATATCCAAGAACACCAAGAAAGCCAGGCTGGCTGGAGAGAGAGAAGGTGGGAGAGGAAGGTGGAGGGATATATGGGGCCAGAATAAGTAGGGGGGGTGACCCCTATAGTCAGGAGACAATGACGCTATTGGAGAATATCCCACCAAAGAGTTGAGACATCCATATTTCTCTTGTTACCCAGTCTCAATCTTCCACCTTCTAGACCCCCAAAACGACCCATCAAAATGGATGTATTTCCCTCCTTTCCTGTTATCAGTAGTTCCAACATACAAAATTTGTAATGTGTTTCATATACATTCATAGGTATGTTACCATTTTTAATTTCAAACATGAGATTTAAAATAAAGTTTGGTGCACTTTATCATGAAACACTTGCTATTAATAATGGAATTCCTAGAGATAAAAATTTTTAAGTACAAAAGATTAGCAAATTTAATTCCCTTCCACTATAGAAACAAATAACTTAAGTCTGGATCATCTAAAATTAATATCAAATCATATTTCAATAGCAGTTGATATCTCCTGTAATGATGGGAGAATGCAACATATAGTAGTTTCCTTTTATATTCATTTCACTAAATTTCAACACAAGGCAGCATTGTCTCACTATGTGAGTTTTTTTATAATCAATGCCTAACTTGAGAGAGCTCAGCATTCAGAAAACAAAGATCATGGCATCCAATCCCATCACTTCATGGCAAATAGATGGAGAAACAGTGAAAACAGTGGCAGACTTTATTTTCTTGGGCTCCAAAATCACTGCAGATGGTGACTGCAGCCATGAAATTAAAGATGCTTACTCCTTGGAAGGAAAGTTATGACCAACCTAGATAGCATATTAAAAAGCAGAAATGTTACTTTGCCAACAGAGGTCCCCATAGTCAAGGCTATAGTTTCTCCAGTAGTCATGTACAGATGTGAGAGTTGGACCATAAAGAAAGCTGAGCGCCAAAGAATTGATGCTTTTGAACTGTGGTGTTGGAGAAGACTCTTGAGAGTCCCTTGGACTGCAAGGAGATCCAACCAGTCCATCCTAAAGGAAATCAGTCCTGAATATTCATTGGAAGGACTAATGTTGAAGCTGAAACTCCAATACTTTGGCCACCTGATGCAAAGAGCTGACTCATTTGAAAAGACCCTGATGCTGGGAAAGATTGAAGGCAGAAGGAGAAGGGGACAACAGAGGATGAGATGTTGGATGGCATCACTGACTCAATGGACATGAGTTTGGTAGACTCCAGGAGTTGGTGATGGACAGGGAGGCCTGGTGTGCTGCAGTCCATGGGCTCGCAAAGAGTCAGACACGACTGAGCGACTGAACTGAACTGAATTTGAGAAAAAGCCTTGCAAACTGTATCTTACTTCTCTGCCCTTTTTGCTCACTATAGTGGCAAAACTGTATTGCATCTCAGCAATATACCTTCATTATGTTTACTTCCTTCCTGATAAATTATCAGCAGCCAGCAGCCTGATAGCAATGCTGCCCCTCCTTTGACAGACACTGGGAAGCCTGATCCAGGTCTTCCTCATACGCTCCTATTCACGCGCATGTGTCTGAGCCGAATCCTTGATGTGTCAAAGTGATACTGTCACTCTCTCGGTCATACTTGACTCTTAGCAACCCCATGGACTGTAGCCCACCAGGCTCCTCTGTCCATGGGATTCTCCATTCAAGAATACTGGAGTGGGTTGCCATGCCCACCTCCAGGAGATCTTCCCAACCCAGGGATCAAACTCATGTCTCTTATGTCTCCTGCATTGGCAGTCAGGCTCTTTACTACTAGGGCCACTTGTCTGTGAAAACTTAGCAAAAGAAGAAAGTACAATTTATGCATTTAATATTTATGCATCTTAAAATTTGTTATGACACTGAATTCACACCAAGTCATGGTAACTTGAGCAAAAATCAGAAAACATATTTGATATATTCTTAAAACATATATTTTATGTTTCTTAGGAAGACGGACTTTCTGCTTAGCAATATAAATGAGTTGTTAGTTTTTAAACTTGGAAATTATCTACTCTGAATACAGCCAGTTTTCTTCAAAAGAGGCAGTGCTAAGAACTAAGCCATTTTTAAGTTCAATTAAAACACTATTTATTGAGGGTCTACTCTGTGCCAGTGTCCTAGGGGTTTAGGATGGAGAAAAAGAGATGGATCCACTTGCCCTTTGAAGTACACTTTTCAGCAAGGCAATTGTCCCCTCATAAGGCAATGGTATGAATGTTCTAGAATGGTATACAGATAGAAAGGCAACTTCTAGAGTGATTCAGAGCCTTTGCTTTATAAAATGTTTCTAATTATATTTTCTCAGTTCTGCTTCAATTTCGCAAATACTGCCCCATCAATCTTCCACTCTCATCAACAAAGACATTTCTCCAGGTCAGTCTGACCATGTACTAGAAATAGATGTAGCAAATAGAGTCTAATCTGCCAGGAATAGTTTAGCAAATCATCAATAAAAGACAGCAGGTGTCATTAGAGAGTGTCACAATAGCTTTCTAATTTGGCAAATAAAGCGTATTAAATATCTGACCCACAGCCTTCACACTGTGTTTTGTGGGGCAAAGGGGTAGCCTTAATCATCTAATCTAAAGTTGGCATTGCATGTGTGCTAAGTCACTTCAGTCCTGTCTGACTCTTTGTGACCCTATGGACTGTAGCCGCCAAGCTCCTCTGTCCATAGGATTCTCCAGGAAAGAATACTGGAGTGGGTTGCCATGCCCTCCTCCAGGGGATCTTCCTAATCCACAGATTAAACCCACATCTCTTATTTCTCCAGCAGTGGTAGGCAGGTTCTTTAACTCTAGCACCACCTCGGAAGCCCTAAAGTTGGCTACTCTGAGCTAATTTGACTGAAGCATTTCTCTTAATGTAGATATTTACAGTAATCATCCATGTCACACCCCAGAAACAGCCAAGCAGTATTACAAGCAGAAGAGATTTCAGAGGATTTTAAATTCAATCTCAAAATCAAAAATAGGAGACTGAGACCTAGAATGATTATACGATCATCCTGAAGTCCCATACTACTCACTAGCAAGTTCAATTCTAATCTTTGTGTCTTGCTCTTTTCAGGAACTTATACAATTTTCCTACAGATCCGTTAAAAATTGATCCTAAAATAAAACCCATACTATTGTGAGGTATATTTTATATGTAAACTTGATGCCTAAATTATAATTCTAGAGTGCAACTCTCAGGAAGAAGGACATTTGAAATGCAGAAATAAGGTAGAACTTTATGAGATATTTTTAGGTTTGCATTGGCCAGGATTTGTTCTTGACCACCTATAATAGAGAACTGAAAGGTTTCCCAGGTGGTACAGTGGTAAAGAACCTGCCTGTCAATGCTAGGAGACACAAAGAGATGCAAGTTTGATCCCTGGGCCAGGAAGATACCCTGGAATAGGAAATAGCAACTTGCTCCAGTATTCTAGCCTGGAAAATTCCATGGTAGGTTACAGTCCCTGGGGTCACAAAGAGTTAAACTGAGTGACTGAGCACACAAGTGATTACACTTTGTAAGAGACATCACTTTCCCAACAAAGGTCCATATAGTCAAAGCTATGGATTCTCCAGTGCTCGGGTACTTAGTCTCTCAGTTGTGTCCAACTCTTTCTGACCCCATGGACTGCAGCCCACCAGTCTCCTCTGTCCATGGGGATTCTCCAAGCAAGAATACTGGAGTGGGTTGCCATTTCCTCCTCCAAGGGATCTTTCCAACCCAGGGATCAAACTCAGGTCTCCTGCATTGCAGGCAGATTCTTTATTCACATACAGATATGAGAGTTGGGCAATAAAGAAGGCTGAGTGCCAAAGAACTGATGCTTTTGAATTGTGGGATTGGAGAAGACTGCTGAGAATCCTTTGGACTGCAAGGGGATCCAATCTGTCAATCATAAAGGAAATCAACCTTGAATATTCACTGGAAGGACTGATGCTGAAGCTGAAGCTCCAAAACTTTGGCCTCCTGATGTAGAGAGCCACAGAGAGCTGACTCATTGGAAAAGACCCTGATGCTGGGAAAGATTGAAGGCAAAAGAAGAGGGTGGCAGAGGATGAGATGGTTAGATAGCATCACTGACTCATGTGGACATGAATTTGAGCAAACTCCAGGAGACAGTGGAGGACAGAGGAGCCTGTGTACTGTTGTCTATGGAGTTGAAAAGAGTCAGATACAACTTAGGCAACTGAACAACAATAGAGAACCCAAATAACAATACCTTGATCAGATGAGGGCCTGTTATTTTCACATAACCAGGGAGTCCAGAAATAGGAAATCTAGTGGCAATCTCATCAGTGTTTTAGATTCTATCTATATTTCTTCCCAACCTTTCTTAGCATGTGGTTTAGTCCTCATAATCATCACCTAATGGCTACAAATTGGTTGTTCCATTGCCAGCACTGAACACTCATTTCAGGCAAGATAAAGTAGAAAATAAAGGGCAAAACTGGTCCTACCCTGTCTAAAAGAGACTTCTTAGGAGTTCTATCTTGACTTAATGTTCTGTTGAGCAGTATTTGATCACTTGAGCATCTTCATCCACAAAAGTCGTTGGAAATAACTTTTTCACAGGCTGTTTTGTTTAGGGGTTTGTAAAAATTTCTAGTGATATGCTGTTGCTAAAGAATGATTTATATTTTCACACCTTATGGAATATTTTCAATGGGCTACACTTTTAGTGACAGGTTAATAAATAACTGAAACATACCTCACTGTCATGTATGACAATTGGAACAAATTTAAAACATAGGAAAAATAAAGAGGATAATTGAGAAATAAAGTTGCAATTTAAAATAGACTCATAGTAATTGTGAGGGAACACCTCATTGAAAAGTATGTGAAGGAGTGACCCCATAAAACCTTTGGGGAGGACAATTCTGTGTAAATTCAGCAAGTGCTACAGTGCACCATGCTTGAGGACTTCAGATGACCAAGGGAAGAACAGAAAATTAAATTTCCTGTTTTATTAAAGCAAAACATAATTTGCTCCACCACAATATGATATATTTATTTCTTAAAAGTCATCTATCACTTTAAATTATAATTATATATTATAAAATACACATTTTAAAATGTATCTTTAGTTGGAGAAAAGGAATGATGGATAAAATTTTATACATGTAAAAACATTTTATTTCCTTCACTAGGAATTTCAATAATAATTTGTGGCATAAACAATTTGGAGAGTGAAATTGGATTATAGAACACTGCTAAGGTAAGTATAATAGGTACAAACTAAAACAATTAGTACTATTAAAGCCATTTGCTGTATTTTGATTAAAATGGAAAATAATATTTGTGAGGTCATTTGAGAGAGAAATTTTAATCCAGATCAATGTACTCATGCAAACCTGATCAGTCTGGTACTCTGAAGACTACAAGGAAGTAAATGCTTGTGAAAAATATCAGGCATTTGCTTCAAGGGCAAGTCCACTGACAGGATAATATAATTGTGATTCATGAACAGCTCATAGAAGAGACTGAAATGTTTTAGTTAATCCTAGAGCTTAGAATCTTTTTTATTTCTGAAATGCAAAAGTAGGAAGTCAAGAAACACCTGGAGTAACAGGCAAATTTGGCCTTAGAGTACAGAATGAAGCAGGGCAAAGGTAATAGAGTTTTGCCAAAAGAATGCACTGGTCATAGCAAACACCCTCTTCCAACAACACAAGAGAAGACTCTACACATGGACATCACCAGATGGTCAACACCAAAATCAGATTGATTATATTCTTTGCAGCCAAAGATGGAAAAGCTCTATACAGTCAGCAAAAACAAGACTGGGAGTTGACTGTGGCTCAGATCATGAACTCCTTATTGCCAAATTCAGACTTAAACTGAAGAAAGTAGGGATAACCACTAGACCATTCAGGTATGACCTAAATCAAACCCCTTATGACTATACAGTGGAAGTGAGAAATAGATTTAAGGGACTAGATCTGATAGACAGAGAGCCTGATGAACTATGGATGGAGGTTCGTGATATTGTACAGGAGACAGGGATCAAGACCATCCCCATGGAAAAGAAATGCAAAAAGGCAAAATGGTTGTCTGAGGAGGCCTTACAAATAGCTGTGAAAAGAGAAGAGAAGTGAAAAGCAAAGGAGAAAAGGAAAGATATTCCCATTTGAATGCAGAGTTTCAAAGAATAGCAAGGAGAGATAAGAAAGCCTTCCTCAGTGATCAATGCAAAGAAACAGAGGAAAACAACAGAATGGGAAAGACTAGAGATCTCTTCAAGAAAATTAGAGATACCAAGCAAAAAGGGGCTCAATAAACTACAGAAATTGTATGGACCTAACAGAAGCAGAAGATATTAGGAAGAGGTGGCAAGAATACACAGAAGAACTGTACAAAAAAGATCTTCACGACCCAGACAATCACAACGGTGTGATCACTCACCTAGAGCCCAACATCCTGGAATGTGAAGTCAAGTGGGCCTTAGAAAGCATCACTACGAACAAAGCTAGTGGATGTGATGGAATTCCAGTTGAGCTATTTCAAATCCTGAAAGCTGAGGCTGTGAAAGTGCTGCACTCAGTATGCCAGCAAATTTGGAAAACTCAGCAGTGATCATAGGACTGGAAAAAGTCCATTTTCATTCCAATCCCTAAGAAAGACAATCCCAAAGAATGCTCAAACTACCGCACAATTGCACTCATCTCACACGCTAGTAAGATAATGCTCAAAATTCTCCAAGCCAGGCTTGAACAATACATGAACTAAGAAATTCCAGATGTTCAAACTGGTTTTAGAAAAGGCAGAGTAACCAAGATCAAATTGCCAATATCCACTGGATCATCAAAAAAGCAAGAGAGTTCCAGAAAAACATCTATTTCTGCTTTATTGACTATGCCAAAGTCTTCGACAGTATGGATCAGAATGAACTGTGGAAAATTCTGAAAGAGATGGGAATACCAGACTACCTGACCTGCCTCTTGAGAACCCTGTATGCAGGTCAGGAAGCAAGAGTTAGAACTGCACATGGAACAACAGACTGGTTCCATATAGGAAAAAGAGTATGTCAAGGCTGTATATTGTCACCAGCATATTTAACTTATATGCAGAGTACATCATGAGAAATGCTGGGTTGGAAGAAGCACAAGCTGGAATCAAGATTGCCGGGGGAAATATCAATAACCTCAGATATGCAGATGACACCACCCTTATGGCAGAGAGTGAAGAGGAACTAAAGAGCCTCTTGATGAAAGTGAAAGAGGAGAGTGAAAAAGTTGGCTTAAAGCTTAACATTCAGGAAACTAAGATCATGGTATCTGGTCCCATCACCTCATGGGAAATAAATGGGAAGACAGTGGAAACAGTGTCAGACTTTATTTTTTGGGGATCCAAAATCACTGAAGATGGCTACTGCGGCCAGGAAATTAAAAGAGGCTTACTCCTTGGAAGGAAAGTTATGACCAATCTAGACAGCATATTAAAAAGCAGAGACATTACTTTGCCAACAAAAGTCCATCTGGTCAAAGCTATGGTTTTTCCAGTAGTCATGTATGGATGTGAGAGTTGGACTGTGAAGAAAGCTGAGCACCGAAAATTGATGCTTTTGAACTGTGGTGTTGGAGAAGACTCTTGAGAGTCCTTTGGACTGCAAGGAGATCCAACCAGTCCATCCTAAAGGAGATCAGTCCTGGATGTTCATTGGAAGGACTGATGCTGAAGCTGAAACTCCAATACTTTTGGCCACCTGATGAGAAGAGCTGATTCATTGGAAAAGACCCTGATGCTGGGAGGGATTGGGGGCAGGAGGAGTAGGAGATGACAGAGGATGAGATGGCTGGATGGCATCACAAACTCGAATGACATGAGTTTGAGTAAACTCTGGGAGTTGGTGATGGACAGGGAGGCCTGGCGTGCTGAGGTTCATGGGGTCACAAAGAGTCGGACACGACTGAGCGACTGAACTGAACTGAGGGCTTAGAATAGACTTCCCTGGTGGCTCAGACGGTAAAGCGTCTGCCTACAATGTGGGAGACCCAGGTTCGATCCCTGGGTGGGGAAGATCCTCTGGAGAAGAAAATGGCAACCCACTCCAGTATTCTTGCCTGGAAAATCCCATTGGATGCAGGTCTGAATTAACTAGTGGAAGAAGGAAGTGCTTTTGGGTTAATGTGCAGACTTGTACAGGTCACGTAGATAAAAACATTCTGTCAGGATCCCAGGAAAGATCAGTTCACAATTTGACTGTACAGAGGGCAAAAATCATAAGGCTAGAATTAAAGAAAAAAAGCAGTTGGATGTCACTTAGGAGACACTCAATTTATAGATTAAGGCAGACAGAGACCTACTTCTGCAGCATATTTATACAAAGCGCATTTAAAACGAGGGCTTCCCAGGTGGCACAGGGGTAAAGAATTGCCTGCCAATGCAGAAGATGCAAGAGACACAGGTCGATTCCTGGTTAGGGAAGACCCCCTGACATAGGAAATGGAAACTGACTCCTGTATTCTTGCCTAGAAAATCCCATGGACAGAGGAGCCTGGCTGGCTACACAAAAGGGTTGGACACAAATGAGCACACACATACACGTTTAAAACCAAACCAGACCTTTCTGAGCTGTGCTTGGTGCAAGCTTGCATCTCTCTGGTGTAGAATCTCTTGTAGAAGCAGGAAGAGCCCAGCTTGGACCCAGAATCACAGTCACAGCTACATGAGGATGCACAGTATCCTGAGTCAGTTAATAACAGCATCACTAGAGTCTTCTGGAGGAGCTCAACAGGGAGGAACAACCCTCCAAAATATGGGGTGGGGAGACATGCTCCACTTCCTGAGATGAGTTTTCCTTTTGTTGACAAAAAAAAAAAAGTAATCAGTTTATGTAAAAAAGAAATAGAAAGTGTCATTCAAGTCAAATTTGAGGACTACGCCCTGGGAACAGCATCTCAGAAAACTCCAAGAATGGTTTTGCCTCTTAGGATTCAAGTCACAGTTACATATGTTTTTTGAGACAGAGGGTTGTATATTTGTGTAACTGACAATTTACACAAACTGGATCTATTAAGATGGAATGTTATCTTTAAAGAATTCTCTTGTTGGTGCTAGAATTTTGCTCTTTATGGTTGGGCAGGTATTCCTACTGATGTGGAAGTTTTGGTCAATGTATAACGCAGAAACATAATGCACAATGAAGGGAGAGAAGAGGCTAAATGTCAGAGAAAATTTTATGGGTTTTTTTTTTGTTGTTGTTGTCTTACCATAGAATATGGATTTTACTTCACACTTTACTGACAAGCAAACTCATATTCAGGAACATTGTTCTGGAGTTGTTGCTGTAGTTAACCAAGGGATTCACACTCACTAAAGAACTCTCATCCAAGAGAGAGTGTTTCTGGGACCGCAGGGGATCCTGACACTTTAGGGACAGCTTCTCTCCCCTTCCCCAGCCCCAAGAGATAAAGAAGAGCTAGTTACAACTTTCAGTACAGGCATTTGGGAACAGAATGCCAAAAATATATATTTCAGTTTACTTGAATAAAGGGACAAACCAAGTATAAAAGTGACAAATTAAAATCAACAAATCCAGAAGAATTCTGAGTTCTTAGAATCTAAAAGATTCTTCTTTTGGCACTGACTCTGGTTTCTGCCCTTTCCAGCTCTCTGTGATCCTGCTTGGTGTACCAGAGAGGTGATATCTGGAGACAAGATCTGCGGTGCCTTTCGGTTTCCATCAGTGATTCTCAATGCACCCACATAGTCACACACGTCACAGGCCTGAAACCAGGTGATTTTGTGAATACCTTGCAAGATGTCACATACCTAACTACTGGAATTTCAGCTTTAGTGAAAAAATTAAATGATTTTTTTTTCCAGTTTAAAATCCTTCAAAAAGTTGCGATGATTGAAAGACTTCTCAGATGGCAATTTAGGGAGTAAAGACTATAATCTCTATCTTGTCTATTAAAATGGGAATGACTTTCTTTAAAGGAATTCTATCTCAAAGAAATTATATGTAGTTTTGGTAGGACTGATGCCCAGGCAAAAAATTTTTTCGTGCCAAAAAAGAAAATGTAAGCAGACCTGAGATATTATCTCATACTATTCATACTTAGGAATAGGTTCCATCCAGTGGTTTGCAGCAGGATGCATAGCAAATAATACCAATTCTTCTGGCAATTAAAAGCCTGAACATGATTAACTCATTGAGGATGTACAAAAATGTTGAAATTATGAATAAGGATGAGACACAAAGGTTATATACTTTTACTAAAACTGTGTATGTACATGTATTTTAAACTTGTCTCTTTTTGAAGAAGTTCCTTGAATTTTAATAGTTATGTAGATCATTCTGCCGAACAAGAGCAGAGCTCAATAATACAATTAATCTGTAGATATATTCACCACATACATATAAAAGTGTGGGTATGGAAAATTAAAATTAGTCTATGCATTTAGAGTGCAGTTATTCATTTGAATCTGCATTGTGTATTGCAAATAAATAGTAGCAGAAACTAGAATTTAAATGTTATTTATCAGACTATCATTTTTCAACATTATAGGATTACAATGTAATTACACATTATCCCTAAGTGATCAGTGAAATGGAGGAAATGGAGGAAAATGAAAGAATGCAAAAGACTAGAGATCTCTTCCAGAAAATTAGAGACACCAAGGGAATATTTCATGCAAAGATGGTCACAATAAAAGAAATGTCAATAACCTCAGATATGCAGATGACACCACCCTTATGGCTGAAAGCAAAGAAGAACTAAAGAGCCTCTTGATGAAAGTGAAAGAGGAGAGTGAAACAGTATGGAACTAATAGAATCAGAAGATATTAAGAAGAGGTGGCAAGAATACACAGAAGAGCTATACAAAAAGATCTTCATGACCCAGATAACCACAATGGTGTGATCACTCACCCAGAGCCAGATATCCTGGAGTGTGAAGTCAAGTGGGCCTTAGGAAGCATCACTATGAACAAAGCTAGAGGAGATGATGGAATTCCAGCTGAGCTATTTAAAATCCTAAAAGATGATGCTGTGAAAGTGCTGCACTCAATATGCCAGCAAATTTGGAAAACTCAGCAGTGGCCATGGGACTGGAAAAGGTCAGTTTTCATTCCAGTCCCAAAGAATGTTCAAACTACCACACAGTTGCACTCATCTCACATGCTAGCAAAGTAATGCTCAAAATTCTCCAAGCTAGGCTTCAACAGTACATGAACCGTGAACTTCCAGATGTTCAAGTTGGATTTAGAAAAGGCACAGAAATCAGATATCAAATTGCCAACATCCATTAATCATTGTAAAAACAAGAGAATTCCAGAGAAACATCTACTTCTGCTTCATTGACTACACAGAACAAAGCCTTTGACTCTGTGGATCATAACAAACTGTGGAAAGTTCAAGAGATGGGAACACCAGACCACCTGACCTGCCTACTGAAAAAAACTGTATGCAGGTCAAGAAGCAACAGTTAGAACTGGACATGGAACAACAGACTGGTTCCAAATTGGGAAAGGAGTACATCAAGACTGTATATTGTCACCCTGCTTATTTAACTTATATGCAGAGTACATCATGTGAAATGCCAGGCTGGATGAAGCACAAGCTGGAATCAAGATTGCTGGGAGAAATATCAATAACCTCAGATATGCAGATGACACCATCCTTATGGCAGAAAGTGAAGAACTAAAGAGCCACTTGATGAAAGTGAAAGAGGAGAGTGGAAAAGATGGCTTAAAATTCAGCATTCAAAAAATGAAGATCATGGCATCCAGTCCCATCACTTCATGACAAATAGATGGGGAAACAATGGAAACAGTGACAGACTTTATTTTCTTGGGCTCCAAAATCACTGCAGATGGTGACTTCAGCCATGAAATTAAAGACACTTGCTCCTTGGAAGAAAAGTTATGACAAACCTAGACAGCATATTAAAAAGCAGAGACATTACTTTGCTGACAAAGGTCCATATAGTCAAAGCTATGGTTTTTCCAGTGGTCATGTATGGATGTGAGAGTTGAACCATAAAGAAAGCTGAGCACTGAAGAATTGATGCTTTTGAACTGTGGTGTTGGAGAAGACTCTTGAGAGCCCCTTGGACTGCAAGGAGATCCAACCAGTCAATCCTAAAGGAAATCAGTCCTGAATATTCATTGGAAAAACTGATGCTGAAGCTGAAACTCCAGTACTTTGGCCACCTGATGTGAAAACCTGACTCATTGGAAAGGACCCTGATGCTGGGAAAGATTGAAGCCAGGAGGAGAAGGGGACAACAGAGGATGAGATGGTCAAATGGCTCTACTGACTCAATGGACATGAGTTTGAGCAAGCTTCAGGGAGTTGGTGATGGACAGGGAAGCCTGGCGTGCTATAGTCCATAGGGTGGCAAAGAGTCAGACACAACTGAATGAACTGACCAAATGCAATTATTATAATTTGAATTTATACAAGTTATACAAATTCTAATTTGTAAAAATTATAATTATTATAAGTTTGGCAGAATGATCTACATAACTCTTACTATTCAAGGACCTTCAAAAAGAGGCAGATTTAAAATACTTGTACATACACAGTTTTAGTAAAAGTATATAGTGTTTGTGTCTCTTATCCTTATTCACAATTTCAGCATTTTTGTACATCCTCAATAACTTAATTATGTTCAAGGTTTTTAATTGCTAGAAGAATTGCTACTATGTGCTATGTATCCTGCTGCAATGTAATCCTAGAAAGATTATGGGCTTCCCTGTTGATTCAGTTTGTAAAGAATCTGCCTGCAATTCAGGAGACCCGGGTTCCATCCCTGGGTCAGGAAGGTCCCTGGAGAAGGGAATGGCTACCCACTCCAGTATTCTTGCCTGAAAATTCCATGGACAGAGAAGCCTGGCGGGCTACAGTCCATGGGGTCACAAAGAGTCGGACACAACTGAGCAACTAACACTTTCAGAATGATTGTAAAAGTAATAACAAATTAAAAAGTAGCTTATTTTAATTTTGGTCCTAGAGGTGTATCAGTGGAACTTGCACCGTAGCTTTTAGTTCAAAGCCCTGGAGCCTTGGACAAGTTTCTTTTTCCACTATCTTCCCACACGGCTTTCTGGGCTTCCGGTAAAGGTGGTGATGGTACCTTCTCTTCATAGAGCCCAGGACTGGGTCAGCCAGTCCTGCCAAGGATCCACTCACTGGGGTTGCTGCCAGGTCTGTTCACCACAGGGGGCACTGTTGCCCTTTGCCCTCAGTGTCCCTGGCCGAGATCTTTGACGAAAACTGAGTGGCTTCCTGATTGACTCTGTCCACCATGCTTCACATACAAATTACAGTTTTGGCTTCATTTTTGTTTTATTTGTTGCTGATTTCTCTCAATAAGACTTCAGCAGCTTCCTGAAGTGAACAAATTCAGAAGCTTTTCTGGGTTTCTCTCAACCAGTTCAGTTCAGTCGCTCAGTCGTGTCTGACTCTTTGCAACCCCATGAACCGCAGCACGCCAGGCCTCCCTGTCTATCACCAACTCCCGGAGTTTACTCAAACCCATGTCCATTGAGTCGGTGATGCCATCCAACCATCTCATCCTCTGTCGTCCCCTTCTCCTCCTGCCCTCAATCTTTCCCAGCATCAGGGTCTTACTTCTAATGAGTCAGCTCTTTGCATCAGGTGGCCAAAGTATTGGAGTTAGTCCTCAATATTTGCATTTCCATCCCATATCCCCTCACCTGGTACATTTCTTTCCCCACACAACTGTGCACCCTATGCTTTTTTTTTAGAGCAAGTATCTATTTCAATTGCTTTATTACAATCATGGCAGTATAAAATTAATACATTACTTCTAATTGTCCATGATCACTCTTTTATATAAGGTCTATATACATATATCTACAGACTAATGGTATTATTCAGTTCTTCTCAAGAAGGTTAAAATTTCCGCCTTTCATGAAAAGGTACTGGAGATATAAAATACACCCTAAGAACTGTGGTTAACACTGCTCTATGGTGCATTTGAAAGTTGCTAAGAGAGTTAAGTCTTAAAAGTTCTCATCACATGGAAAAAACACATCTTTTTTTTTGCTGCTTGTTATCTCTATGAGACTATGGATGTTGACTAACATTACTATGGTTATCATCTTGCAATATATATAAGTCAAATCATTTTCTGTACACTTTAAATTTATATAGTGTGTGTGTGTGTGCTCTGCCTTGTCCAACTTTTTGCATCCAACCCCATTGACTGAAGCCCACCAGACTCCTGTCCATGGAATTTTCTAGGCTAGAATATGGGGGTAGTGGCCATTTCCTCCAAAATTTATGCAGTGTTTTTTGTCAATCGTATCTCAGTGAAACTGAAAGAAAAGAATATCCCCATTTCCCCCAATAACTGAAGGGTTTATTCTATGTGTTGGCCTTTACAAAATCCCAGATTGCCTAAAATGACCCAAAGGGCCAGGTGAGAGCCCTAATGCTTAAGTATAAAGACTCTGTGTCAGATATTACAGATACTTTCACAGCTGGTCTCTATGTCTTACCATATACTCTATCTTAGAGCAGATGATAATGGGATGAAAAAAATTATGGAGTGGTAATTATTTCATCAGCACAAAAATGACCACCTAAACTGAAATTTAACTTTTTTCTAATAGCTTTACTTACTGGTCAATTTGAATCTCAGGTGAATGTTCCTCATCTAGATTGCATATTCTTGAAGTCATATTAGAGGAGCTGAAGGGCAGTTGGATCATTATCATCAAATGGTCTCTTTCCTGGAATAACACAAATATTTAAGTAAAAACTTTACTAATGCTCTTATTTAAAGTTTGTAGTTACAATAGTGTGTGAAAGTGAAAGTGACAATAGCTTAACTAAAAAAACAACTGTTTCATCTTGTAAAAAAAGAAGTTTTAAGAAATGATAATACATCTAGATCTCAGTGCAAAATAAAAATATTTAAGATGTATAAATCACATATTATAGAAGGCAATAAAAGTGATTCTACAGGCTTATAACAGAATTGTTTAATGGGTCCTTGAACATAATACTATGCTGGTAGCATAAGCCACTTTTTGTAAAAAGCAGATATTTAATTTTTTTGATGTTTTATCTATAGAGTATTGCTATAAAAGTTTTCATTGTTTTGAAATTTTCAGAAACCTTGAAAGAAATGACAGTTTCAATAGCTACTCTCAACTGCCCTTAAATTGTGGGATTGGTTAAATCAAGTGAAGTGAACACCATTGAAATGAAGTGAAATGAATCATCTTTCTTCAAATAGAGTAGCGTTCTATGCAAGGTCACTTTTACAAATCTCTGAAAATAGTTGTGTCTCTGACAACAGAGTTTAGATTTCTTTCTTTTATTGCTATCAGGAAGTTTGGGCCAATATGCATGAAGTAAGGAAGGAGATATTTCAGAACTTCTTTTTCCTTCTGTTTGAACTAGCCATCTAGTATAGGTCTGAGAGAGTCTGAAGAATTTAATTGGATCCAGCAGAGAATAGTCTGTCCATCCATCCCTTCATGCTTTTAACACTCACACTGTTCTTTGGAATGATTTGTTACCATGTTTTGCAAATATACTTTTGTATATATCTTGTGTTTGATGGAAAGATGATATTAATACACATGAGGAATTAAAAATAAAGCATAATTTTAAGTATTAATTCACAGGGTACAGTCATCCATATCTGTAGTGAAATATTATAACTATCAAGAGAAACTCAAGGCTGTTCCTTTCCACTTATGTTTTCCAAAATAGAGAATGCTGATATAATATACAGAAGCATACTAGATACAGACTCATCAGTGATAGTGTGGAGTCAGCATAGTGTTTCCAGCTCTGAAAGAAAGCATTAAAAATAAATGTGCCTAGGAAAACTGCCTCACCTCTTTGTGTTCTTACTATTTTATTAATGTGATAAGTTTCGGCCTAAGAATCTGACTCTGGTTTGTAAGAACAAACAAGAACAAGAAAGGAGATCAAAAGTGTCTGACTCAAATAGAATGTCTTTATTCTAAATAGTCAAAATGAGCTTGTGCCCAATAGATGAGAGAAACTATGTGAATTTTGAGCCAAAATATATAATATATACAAAGATGAAGAATCTAAAAAAAGAGTGGATATATATATACATATAACTGATTCACTTTTCTGTGCAGCAGAAACTAACAAAACTTTTAAATCAACTATACTCCAATAAAAAGTTTTATAAGATGATGTTTCAATATTGATTTATTCATTGTAACAGATAATAGAGAAACCTGGGTGAAGAATATATAGGAACTCTAAACCATATTCACATCTCTGTAAAACTAAAATTCTTCTGTATTTTAAAATTTTCTTAAAAAGAAATTTGGATCACCATGCTAAAAGAAAAAGAAATTTGGATCACCATGCTAAAAGAAAGATTGAACCATCTATTCCCTCTATAGAAAATTTCATAAATTACATTTAATAATCATATTCTTACATAGTTCAAAATGAAATGGCAATTATAATGTGAAGAGTGTCAGGCAAATAAGTAAGTTATTATGAATATTTCTAGGTTTTGTGATGTTTATGGTGCTTATCAGCTTTTTAAATATTTAACTTCTTGTGATTTTTTTTTTTTCTCTCACTTTGAATATTTTGTACCTATATAAGGCCCAGTGGTAAAGAATCCACCTGCAGTGCAGGAGATGAGGGTTCAATCTCTGGGTTAGGAAGATCTCCTGGAGAAAGAAACAACAGCCCACTCCAGTATTCTCGCCTCGGTAATCCCATGAGGGGAGGACCCTGGAAGGTTACAGTCCATGGGTCGCAGTCAAATATGACTTAATGAGTAAACCACTATTTCTCTTTCTCTTTATGTATGTGTATATATATATACACACACACACACATATATTTGTGAAAATGTCTTCTGTGTAAATGCATAACTTCATGGTGCTTTTATTTGTCAACACATGGAATTAAACAGTGGTGTCACCAGTAACCAGCTATTTGGATTAAATATAATTCTCAATTCAAAATTGTTCTGAATTTGAATACTGCTTTCATTTTTAATATACTAAAATTTTATGTCTTATAGACATTGTATACATTCTAGTGAGTAGAGAAATGATAGATTGCTTTTGATCCTTACCTAGGAATCATCATGAATAAATATATGTAAAAGTAAATTAATTGTTGCCAAGGTTAAACACAAAACTACAATATATATTATCATAATTTAGATAAAACCTTTCCACTACTGTATAAAGCATTCATTTAAATTAGATTTATGAAGACAATGATGAATTTGTTTCTTTTCTGTAATCAATTTGGAACATTTTTCAGAATCTACTGTTTAAATTAAGACTGTCAGGAAATGTTGCCATAGTTACCCTGCATCATGTTAGCATAAAATGAAAGAATTTTTGAAAATTTCCCTTCCTATTGCTATTATCACTGTGGAAGTTATTATTATCACTGTGCTATTATGTGGAAGGCAATTATATCCTTTGGGGTTAATATACATTTTACTAAATCTGTATGGTGCTCATTTATAACCCACTTGTGATGGAGCTCAGTATACATTTTATCCTGATGGGAGATGGGATCGGAAAAGAGTGCTACAGAAACTCAGAGGAGAATTTGAACTTGGCCTTCTCTTGTAAAATGGGTATACACTGCTCATTATTCCCCTCTCTGTTGTCTTTAGTTATTTCTGTCCTACCTAGTATTTTGTGTTACTCTAAAGACATGCATCCAAGAACGTTAAATGTACATGCTTCCTGACCAACCCAAAGAGTCCTGTCCTTTGAATTATGTGTAAGTCTTTAGTCAATGTTTCAACCCCAGGGATAGATAATATCTGAAAGATATTATCTGTATACAGCACATAGCAACGGGTATTTTATGGCTAATACCCACAAATAAAGATGATGACTGGTAGATTCTGTTTTGCTGAGCTTCAGGATAAATTCTGGTCATTTGTGTATTTTGAATACTTACTCTGAAATCACTGAATTTTCATACTTTTTTAACCATATTTATCCATATACTAAAATGGAGAATTGTAATGAAAACATTGTGCTTTATCCAAGCTAAAAACATGATACTTCCCACAAGAGACTAATGTTATAGATTCGCTTGTGCTTTCTTTTGCAAACTCACAACCAGTCTCCCGCTTTTTATGTGTCTCCCTAACCGGACGGAATGGTTCTCAGAGGTGTGACCAGAGGTGGAGGTTAGCTTCTGGGAGAAGAGTCCCCTGCAGCCAGAATTGCCATCAGGGACATGCTGGTGACATGTGCCCTGTGTTTCTCTATTTTCTCCTCCGTGAGAACAGTGGCATCAGCTTTTGTGGAGACATGAAGGAACTCACTCAATCCTGTGTGTGTGTGTGTGTCATTGTGTCCAACTCTTTGCAACCTCACACACTGTAGCTCGCCAGGCTCCTCTGTCCATGGAATTTCCCAGGCAAGAATACTGGAGTGGGTTGCCATTTCCTTCTCCAGGGGATCTTCCTGACCCAAGGATCGAACCCATGTCTCCTGCATTGCAGGCAGATGCTTTACTGTCTGAGCTAGGAGGGAAGCCACATGCAATCCCAGAACAATGATAATATAATGTTAACTTGCGTGGCAATTTGTAAATAATTTCCACATGCCTGAACACACTGTCCCACTTTACCCTGGAAGCATAGGGAACACATGTTTTCATTATTTCCACTTTTCATGTAGGGGAAACAAAGAATTAGAGATAGAAGTGAATGACCTGAGAGTATACAGTTGGTAAGTATCTGACCCCAAGGTGATGAAAGGTAAAGCCCAAGCTTCCTCTGTAATACATTATGATTCTTGTCCTCAGTCTTCACAGTCAAGTCTAGAAAAATAAATGCTTGGACTATAGGATCCAAAGTAGAATCAAAAAAGTCAGGTCTGTTTTTCTTCTTTCCCCTGCCTCCCTGATTTTAACTGTTTTTCCCCCCATTTAAAAAGGACTATACTTTTATCAGTTATTTTTCTGGGTGAATATTAAGATGTAATATGTATATTCATTCTAGTTTTCTAATTTTGTTTGTTTCAAGTCTTAATCTCACCCTTTGTTATTTTAGGGAAAAAATCTGTTTGATATCTTAGTTAAAACATCATTTTTTTCTTTAAGACAAAAATCTGCTTGCTGACTTCACCTAATATAGGAAAAAGCCAGATTGCCCCCAGAACAGAAGATGTTCAGCAGTCTGACAGGCCATTTCCCGGAATGGCCATCTCTGAGTGGGTGAGCACATGGGATCTGCCAGAGGAAAGCAGCTGAACGGTGGCAGGGAGCAACTAAATACTGCATTAGAGCAAGCGGCTGAGTTAGTCACCGCCAACGGAAGTTCCCAGAAAATAGGTCTAGGCTTTTAGTGAGTGTTTGTGGTCCATTAATAATTCTACTCAACGCAAACAATTCATTTTCCAGAAACTAATTTGAAGTTTCTCCACCCAAAACTCACCCACAAAAATATTTACTCTAAGCATTTTGGTGAATTTTGAAATCAGTCTAACTATGATCTGAATTGCCTTAATATAGCATAATAGTGCAGTTTCTGAGTGTGCGTGTTACCACTGAAACACACCACTGAATTAGTGGTTCTTATCTACCTGTTTATCCATCTATTTTTTTCCCAGTAACATATAACAGAATTTCACTTTCATTAGTATTAAGTTATTACAAAATTTGCTTCATGGTGTTCCTATGTCTTATGTGCTTTTTTTACTCAATGGTGTATCAAACCTGAATTGAGGATTATATATGCTCTCATCAACTGTGCAAGAACTCATATTTTTCCATATCCTCTCTAAAATGGGATGATATGACATTTTAGATTTTTTGAAATGTGAAGCATGGTCTTCATTATTTAATGTGCATCTCTGAATTCAAGAGGCAGGGAGATTGGGATTGTGATAGTTTGGAAAATTAGGGAAGATTTTCCAAGAAAAGACTAACTGAGCTGACCTCTGAAGGAAGAAAGGGGCTGATTTTTAAAGAGTGAGAATCCTGAGAGTGCATTACATACTGAGGACACAGTAAAGCCAAGAAGAGTCACTTTGTTAAGATGAGGCTGACAAGGTAGGTAGAGACTGGGCAATATGGAAATATTTAGACTTGTGCTAAATACCCAAGAGCAATGAGAAACAAGGATGAGTTGTAAGCTGAGGGTGTATGTAAGCTGAGCAGTTTGTCTGTTGAATGCCTCATTCTCCTTGTAATGATTAATTAGAACTAGTTTTAGAGGGAGAGGGTAACAGGTATAAAGCACATCTTAAAGTCATTTTTAAAAACTTTTAATTTTATATTGGAGTATAGCCAATTGTCAATGTTGTGATAGCTTTGGGCGGACAGCAAAGGGACTCGGCTACATGTATACATGTATCAATTCTCCCCCAGACTCCCCTTTCCTCCAGGCTGCCACATAATACTCAGCAGAGTTCCCTGCACTGCACAGCAGGTCCATGTTGGCTATCCATTCTAAATACAGCGGTGTGTCATGTTCATCCCAAACTCCCTAACTATCCCTTCCCCTCATCCTTCTCCCCTGGCAACCATAAGTTTTTCTCTAAGTCTGAGTCTGTTTCTGTTCTATAAATAAGTTCATTTATGTCATTTTTTTAGATTCCACATATAAGGGATATTATATGATATTTCTCCTTCTCCGTCTGACTTCTTGAAACCATTTCTGTGATGAATCAGCACGGCCCTCTCCAGGTTCCACTCACTGTCACCAAAGCTGCTACAGCTGTGTACTGACACACTCCTATCCCAGACATTGACATGACCTTACACCTTGATCCATGATCACAATTCCATGAATTCCAATCATATTGCTTCCTATTCTACTTACACTTTGACCCCTAATCCAAAGCTCTTTGATCTCATTAAGACTGAGTTCAATGAATGCACTGTTTTTCTCTATTTTTCAAAACTTTTTATCCCCCGTAGGACTTTATATCCCCCACCCAGCAAAGATTCCATGGCCCAGCTCTTTAACAGTTCATTGCAAATATCCTTACTTCCCTCATTCCTCTTTCCCTCTCTCATTCAAATCTGGCAACACTAAACGTTGTTAAACCCAACCATCTACATTGTAATTCAGTTAGAGCAGCCCAGCATTGACAGAAACATACCACAAAACTCACTAGACTCACTTAAAATTTATAAGTAAAAATTAAAAGTGGATGTCCAATAAGCAGAATAATTAACTTTCCTTGTAAATTCATTTTCCTTTCCCTAAAATGATTATTTCACACCATGTCTTAATTCTCTGCGGTCACTATAACAAAGCATTGCATACTGTATGGCTTATAAACAACAAGAATGTATTTCTCACAATCCTGGAGACTGGGAGTTCAAGATGAGCATGGTCAAGTGATAGCCTTCTTGTAGATTCCTGGCTGTAGACTCCTTGCTGTAACTCATATGTGGAAGGGGCCAGATTCCCCCTCCCACCTCAGTCTAACTGAAGCCTCAGTACTCATGAGGACACCAGCTTGCTGTCATCTCAATTGTGTGTTCTCTCCCTTGACAGGAAACCTTAGTAAATATATATAATCCTTGTCACTTCAAGACTAGCAAAAATGTGGTCACTTAGGACCAGAGGTCAGAGGCAAATAGAAAGAGCTGAAGATTGTTACCGATTGCAAAGAGTTCTAAAGGATCAAGAGAAAGAGAAGTGAAGAGGAATGCTCAAGAAAATTCAGATGCTCCTGGGATGCTGGTATGATGGAAGATCAGCAGAAAGGAGAGCTTTATGGGAGAAGAGACTTGTGAAGGTACTTTAGATATCTCTTTAAGAAATGTGGGCACATTGCCTAATATCCAGAAGGAATATTGGCTGAAGGGGTGGCTGACTCAGAAGCTGCAGGATCTACAGCCTACAGGTGCCTCCTACTCTGACCATGTGGAAATGTCAAGATCTATTATCTTACACTAATTTTAGCCACACCACCTTTAAAGTAAAATTAAGTAAACAGTATGATATGAAAAAGGCTGCATTTTATTTGGAACTTTTATTTGGTATTTATTTATTTATTTATTTGGTATTCTTTTAAGAATATTTTAAGTAAAGCAAAGTGATATTTTAAGTAAAGCAATCTATAAACACACATCTCAAAATATTTTTCTAATAGTTATATCTGTGACATCGGCAAATTGTTCCAACGTAGTTGATCTGTTGATTTTTTTTTTGAAATAAAATGATTTGGATGGCATGTGATTTGCTGGGTAGGGAAGGGAAAGTAATATACAGATTCTCAGCCCCCCCAAAAAAGAGAGAAAATTGACACAGCTCTTTGAAATCTGACAGATATTCTAAACTATACTTGAAATGACCAAGTAAGCCAGTTTTCATGATCTCTATTATGTAGTTGAAGGAATTAGGCTTACAATAGTTAAGGATGAATCAAACTCATAATTACTAAGTGATGAAGACCAATTTTAAGCTCATTTTTATGAGTTTTTTCTCAATGTTCTTTTCTTCTATAATACATTACTTCTTCATTGAGTCTTATCTTATGAACTTGACTATAACCTTTGCTAAGGACCAAACTGCAGCCATCTGAACATCTGGTACTTCTTTTCTCTGGCACTATGGTCTCCTTAAAGAGTTGGTAGCAGGAATACTAATTTCAACTCTGACAATAATTAACCACCAGCAGTGATTTTCATAGTCACATTTTATGAGAGGTTGCTACCAAAATAAAGATATTTGGATTTAAGATTAGTCAGAGCAGCCATTTCACTGTGATATACAAAAAAAGTAAAATATGTTTTATAAGAATAAAAATTTTATTTTCAATTTACTTTTCTTTTTGTGTCTAAAATCACGTTGACATGTATTTGACCTTTTTTTTTTTTTTTTTGAGGTACTTTAGATCAGGATAAGAAATAGATTATATACTATATAAGTATTTTAGAAACATTAGATAATATAAAAATGTAAAAGAAAAGTTTTTTTTTTCAAAAGTTATCTATCACCTATTTTTCCACCACCCAAAGTCAACATTAATGTGTACAGCATTTTAGTATATTTCCTTGAGTCTCAATGTGTTAACTTTGCATGCGTAAATTCTTCTGACAAATAGATATAGATGTCTCCTCTGTGCCAGACTTTGACCCAGGCCCACGCGTTGAGCCTACACAATACACCAGATAAATGAGGTTCCTGTCTTCATTAGGACAGTCTCCTGCTATCTCTCTTTGTCTCTGCCTCTCTCTCTTCAGTACATACTGGCATGAATATGAGCATAGTAATATACCAGATATCTTTTTATTTCCTAGAATTATACTTTGGGTATTTCCCTATTTGAGGGCTTGTCTGGTGACTCAGTGGTAAAGAATTTGCCTACCAGTGCAGGAGATGTGAGTTCAATCCCTGGGTCAGGAATATCCTTTGGAGAAGGAAATGGTGAACTACTCTAGTATTCTTGTCTGGGAAATCCCATGGACAGAAGAGACTGATGGGCTTCGTTCTATGGGTTGCAAAGAGTTGGACACAGCTTAGTGACTAAATGACATTTTCTTATTTTTAAATAATTCTTAAGATGTAATACTAACAGTGGACTGTTCAAACCATAATGGACCACTCCCCTATCATCACAACTCATAATATTATATTATCAATGTAATGACTAAATTTTTATATCTTTTAATAATTACTTTCTAATCACTAAAAATGCTAACTTTATAAAATCTGAAAAATTCAAAAACTGGAACAAAAGTAGTCACCCATTCTACCATCTTGAAATAATCATTGCTTATAATTCAATAAGATTATATATCTACTGTTAACAGATTTGTCATAGAGCCTTGTGCTATGTTTTTAACCTATGTGCATTGTGCTATGTTTTTAGTTTTAATTGAAATTGTACCAACACTTTTCAAATTTATTCCCTAATTAAAATTCTTTTTAAAAATTCCAGTGGTTTTGAATGCACTTCTTAATTAATAATGCCTGAAACTGTGAGTTAAATTTTGCCTACTGACTCATTTTTTGCATTTTGTTTATTTACAATCTTTATTGTGACGGTGAATTTTTTTTCATGAATTTATTAACCAAGGCCAGTTTCTTTCCTCTTCATGTGTATATGCAAATATATATATGTATACTATCTTTTAGAGCTAAATTTTTCAAAAGTTGTAAGACTTCTTAAATGTTGAGCTATGATATAATACTGAATGTCTTCACTGATGCTTTATTTTTTTAATTAACTTTTATTGGAATATAGTTATTGTCCAGTGCTGCACTAGTTTACACTCTACAGCTTCATGTCCACACCCCCTCGTTTTTGGGTTTCCTTTACATCCAGGTCACCGCAGAGCCCTGAGGAGGGGTCCCTGAGTGCTGACAGCTTACGTATCGCAGCTGTAAACTCACACATGCAAGCAGAGGTATTGTATAACTTCATTGTCAGCATAAAATATAATTTAGATTTACTTTTAGGTACCTTTATGAAATGAAATTAGTACTATGTGTACAAAACCCTTCATTTAATGTGTTCACATAGACCATAAGCAACATCAACAACTTACTGTACCAACCTCTGTTCTGCCCTAACAGCTGTTACATGAATTTGTGTTGATGCTCCCCTGTTGCCAACCACCAATAATAATGCACTTGATCCAACCACTTCTTGATTTTCAAAGGTCTTCCTCCATAAATACCCCATTTTTCTCTTGCATGATCAGAGTACTATATTATTTCCATCAACAAATATAAACTAAATTATCTTTCTTTAAAAATAATCAGCCTACCTCACATGTCTACTTCTCTTTATAACAAAACTGTCTTGAAGAGTTGCTAATGCAACCTGTACTCATTTTGTATATTTCTGTTTTTTCTTGAGCCCTCTGTAAACAGGCAATTTATTTTCCCTATTGTTCTATTAGTACAACTAATGATATCCAAGTTGCCAAATCAACTGTAGTTTCTCAAAGTCTCTATAACTGAGTTATCAGCTGCACTAGATGTAGTTGGTTACCTTATTTTTTATTGAAACAATATCTTCACTACTTCTAAGGGCCATACTCTCTCTTGGTGTTTCACTTTACATATTTGGAAACTCCTTCAGCTGGTTTCTTCTCATTTTCTAGACCTTTGACCTGTTTCAGATCTCAGTTCAAGAAATAAACTTTTTTATAACTGCCTTTATTACCTAGGTTTTTTCATTTAAATCTTTAGTCTAAGATTGTGTACACATGATAATTAACACCAGATGTGTATCCCCCAAGTCAAATTTCTTTCATGAACCACAAGTCTATGTATTCAACTGGCCACCCATCTTCTCCACTTGATGAATAATGGGTAACTCAATATTGAATTTCTAAAATCAAACTCCCTTAGCTTCTCATCTGGCTCTCTTTTGATTATGCTAATCATCAAATACATTTGCCTAGATAAAAAGCTTTGACTCTTTCTCTTACAACAATCAACTCATGGCAAATTATATAATCTCTACCTTGAACACCTGTACTGTGAACTACTAAGCAAATATATCAGAGTCACAAGACAAAGGTCCATAATATTGTACAGGAGGCAGCTAATAAATCCATGCCAAAGAAAAAGAGGAGCAAGAAGGCAAAGTGGTTATCTGAGGAGGCTTTACAAATAGCTGAAGAAAGAAGAGAAGTGAAAAGCAAGGAGAAAGAGAAAGTATACACCCAACTAAATGCAGAGTTCCAGAGAACAGCAAGGAGAGACAAGAAGGCCTTCTTCAATGAAATATGCAAAGAAACAGAGGAAAACAACAGAAGCAGAAAGAATACAGATCTCATCAAGAAAACTGGAAATATGGATGGAATATTCATCCCAACATGGGCACAATAAAGGACAGAAACAGTAAAGACCTAATAGAAGCAGAAGAGATCAAGAAGAGATGGAAAGAATACACAGAAGAACTGTACAAAAAAGATCTTAATGACCCAGATAACCACGATGGTGTGGTCACTCACCCAGAGCCAGACATTCTGGAGTGTGAAGTCAAGTGGGCCTTAGGAAGCACTGCTGCCAATAAAGCTAGTGGAGGTGACAGAATTCCAGCAGAGCTATTTAAAATCCTAAAAGATGATGCTGTCAAAGTACTGTACTCAGTATGTCTGACGATCTGGAAAATTCAGCAGTGGCCAGAGGACAGGAAAACGTCAATTCTCAAGGTCAATTCCCAAGAAGCGGTCAAAGAAGGTTCAAACCCCCGGACAACTGTACTCATCTCTCATGCTAACAAGGTTATGCTCAAAATCCTGCATGCTGGCTTCAACATTGTAAATATCTTTGTTACAATTAAATTTTAAAAAAAAATACAGAATCTTGGACATGGAGTTGTTAAACCTTCACTGAGAAGCATAGATCAGGACTTGTTCAATAGGTTGGCAGCAGAGAGCAGAAATAAGTATAAAGGGAGGGCTGTATGTGGATGTGTTCACCTTCATACTTTGATGATAACCATGGATGTGTGTGCATCTCTTGGCTGTGCTATAGGGGGGCACTGTTAAGTAATTCAGTGGAAACATACCTCCTTGCTAATACTTTAATAGTTTAGATCAGATAATGAATCCTCTTAGAAGCACTATACTTTGTGTACTCTGTTGCTTTATGTCTCATTTTTAATTGAACATTAAGGGAATATAGTATTTTAATCATAACTCTGCCAATATCTTTATCTAGAGGCCTGTTGCCATTTTTGTCTTTTCTGAAATTTTTGTTGCCAAGAAAGGCAGGATTACATATTTTTCCTTCCAGATTGAATTGGTGTAGTGTATTCTTGGTTATCAAAATACTCATAACTTTGGGACTTTGAAATGGTAAATATTCATGATGTGTGAAACAGCATGATACATAACTGTGTGATCTGAATTACATAAAAATGGATGCTTAGTTGTGAAAATACACAAATGAGACCTAGAAGGACACATCAATGGTAAACTGCTTGTGATTATGAATGACTTTGTTTTTTGCTTCTTGTGTTTTTTGGTTTCCTATTATGCACATGTTAACTTTTAAGAAATAAATGTTATTTTAAAACCTTAAAAAAGAAGATGTGGTATATATATAATATTTCATTCATTTCACGAAGTATTTCCCTTTGCAGTGACATGGATAGACCCAGACAATAAACTTAGTGAAGTCAGATAGAGAAAGACAAATGCTACGTGATATAACTTATACGTAGAACTTGCTTCCCTGGCAGTTCAGCTGGTAAAGAATCTGCCTGCAATGCAAGAGACCCTGGTTCGATTCCTGGGTTGGGAAAATCTGCTGGAGAAGGGACACCCACTCCAGTATTCTTGGGCTTCCCTGGTGCCTCAACTGGTAAAGAATCCGCTTGCAATGCGGGAGACCTGTGTTCAATTCCTGGGTTGGGAAGATCCCCTGGAGAAGGGAAAGGCTACCCATTCCAGTATTCTTACCTGGAGAATTCCATGGACTGTACAGTCCAGGGGGTTGCAAAGAGTCAGACACAACTGAGCAACTTTCACTTTCACTTTTCATGCATAGAACTTAAAACATAAAACAAATACACACACACACACACACACACACGCACACACATATATATATATATATATATAAAACAAACTCACAGACAGAAAACAAGCTGATGATTACCAAAGAGGAAAAGTAGGAGGATAAATTAGTGGTGTATGATTAACAGATACAAACTACTATACATACAATAGATAAGTAACAAGGATTTATTGTATAGAAAAGTAAATTATATTTGATGTGTTGTATTGACCTATAATGAAATCCAATCAAGAAAAAAAAAAATAACTGAATCACTATGCTATGCACCTGAAACTAATACTGTAAATCAGCTATTCTTCGATTAAAAAAAAAAAAAACTCGAATATAAGAATTTCAATAGTTAATGTCTTGTAAAACACGTATAATCTAAATTACTTTATGCTATAGGACTATTTTTAATTATAAGCTTGTTTTACAGAACTTTTTAGTGGTTTCAAGTTTTCCTCTACATAGAGTGCAGTGGTTCTACGCATGTGCTCTTATCCTTTGCTGCCACCTGGTGGTTGTAGAAAACATGAAGTGAAGTGAAGCGAAGCGAAGTCGCTCAGTCGTGTCCACTCTTTGCGACCCCATGAACTGTAGCCTACCAGGATCCTCCGTCCATGGGATTTTCCAGGCAAGAGTACTGGAGTGGGTTGCCATTTCCTTCTCCAGGGGATCTTCCCGACCCAGGGTTCGAACCCCGGGATTCCTGAATTGTAGGCAGACGCTTTACTGTCTGAGCCACCAGGGAAGTCCATAGAAAAAATAATCTAGACAATTTCACTTCCCTAATTTTTCTTAGGTTAACCATCTAGGCGAATTTAGAAAATCAGACTTCTTTTTAAAATTAAATATTAGATCACAATCTTAAGAAATAATTTTTAGAGCAAATAAAATAGTGAGACATACTTTCTTGTGCTAAAATATACATACACACAGATATGTATACATTGTGGACACATACACAAATAATATAGCTCTGTCTATATATAATATATATATAGGTTGTATATATACTACCTATATATATATAATATGATATAACTTATATGTAGAACTTACTACATATAATACACAAATTATCCAAAGCTATACATATCTATACGGTACATATAAAATCTATATATTTATTTGTAATAGAAATATAGATGTGATATATGGATATATAATATCTTTTTATATATAGCGGTATATATAGGGGCTTCCTCAATGACTCAGCAGGTAAAGAATCCTGCAATGCAGGAGACACAGGTTTGATCCCTGGGTCAGGAATATTCCCTGGAGGAGGGCATGGCAACCTGCTCCAGTATTCTTGCAGGAAAAATCCCATGGACAGAGGATCCTGGTGGGCTAGCGTGTATGGCGTCACAAAGAGTTGGACACAACTATAGCTACACGACTATAGAGAGAGACAAAGCTATTTGCTATTCACAATTTACCGAAATTTTCAGTCTCTCTTGGTTTATGAGAAAAAAATTAGGAGCAGGAAAATGAAGAGAGCATTACAGTCTTTACAACGGGATCACTGATGCTCGTGTTCCCATCCTCCAGAGTGAGATATGGCCGTAACCCAGGAGTTCTTCTGCCGCTCTGCTCCCTCTTCCTTCTCAGCTGTATTCCTGTATATAAGACTCACTGAGAGAGCAAAAAGTTCTTACCATTCTGTATTATTGTTGATCACTGGCTATGTCGTGTCTGACTCTTTTGAGGCCCCATGGGCTGCAGCCCGCCATGCTCTTCTGTCCATGGGATTTTCCCTGTAAGAATACTGGAGTGTGTTACCATTTCCTTCTCAGGGGATCCTCCCAACCCAGGGATCAAACCTGTGTCTCCTGCATTGGCAGGCGAATTCTTTCCCACTGAGCCACCTGGGAAGTCCATTATTCTGTATAAGAATATACAGAATACTGATGAACCATCAATATCAATATTGGTTATTTTAAAAAGTATAAACCAATTTTTCAAGAGAGTGTTGGCTTTAGCCAACTTATAATCAGAGTGACTACAGAATTTAGAATCTAAATTGGACAGCTTTGAGTCTGAAAAGTTGAAGTATAAATAATCACACCAAAACAACCAGTTTACATTGGGGTGTCCAGTTAACTAAAATATACCAACATGCTACCTAACAATATGCTAACTTAAATTGTTACATGCAAAGTGGGCTTCCTGGGCATGTAATCTGTAGTCTCACTGGTCACCATACTCAGAAGGAGCTTATGTTTTTTTAATTCTTTTCTGTTGCTATTTTGAAATTCTTAATAACTTTTGAACATAGGGCCCAAACTTTCATTTTGTACTGCATCTTGCCAATTATGAAGACAATCTTGGATACAGAATTTAAAAATTATCTCACTTTATTTCATAAGAAAATTTGGCTATCTACATTATATTTCCTCCCTCTTCAAAAAAGTCACACCATTCCAAAATAAAACCTCAACAGACACTTTGTCTAATTCATAAACACACATTAAAACAAGTTGTGATTTCCTCCACAAGTAAATTACATAGAATAAATATTCCCTTCTTTTGTTCTATGTACTATGTTTTTTACTCTATATTTCCCCCTTATTAACTTAAAACAAATTTTAAAAATATTCTTTAAGTTTAAAAACTTTTAATATACTAGCACTTCTCATGCTGTATCATTCAGATAAGCACAGATTTTAGTTACTGTGGTTTACTTAAATAATGCCAGTTCCTCAATAATGCTGTTCAAATTTAGCTTACCATGCTCTGTTCACTGTGAAAAGTAACACAGATTCCTATGCAAAGATCAGATATGCCTAGGCAGGATCAAGATGGTGGAGGAGGAAAACCCTTAGCTCATTACCTTTCATGAACACACCAAAACTACACATAGAACAGTTCACTTTAAGAATGACCTGAAAACTAGCAGCGGACTCTTCCACAACTGAAGATATAAAGCAAAAGACACATTGACCATAGCAAAAGGGGAAGAGACTGATCTAATCAGGACCCACACATGCCGCATCACCCTCAGGAAGCCACTCAGAGGAAGGAGAGAGTACTGCAAGCTCAGGGATTTTCCCTAAGGAGCAAAGATTCAAGCCCCACATTGGGTACCCCAGCCCTGGAGCCTGGCACCAGGAAGGTGACTCCATTACCTGGCTTGTAAGTCAGTAGAGCTTACAGGAGGGCTGTGGGAAACCGAGACCCTTCTCTTAGAGCATGCATGCTCAGACTTGCTCCCCAGTCCCAGTGCGAAGGCAGCAGACTATAACGCACCTGCTGTTCTGGCCAGCCTGCGGAGAGACCAGCTGAGTGCACTCCCCGGACTACGCCAGGCTATGGCTCCTGCCTTCTGCTAATGCGGTAACTGTCGGCACCCAGGAGACCCTGCAGCTGGAATCATGCTTTCTCTACCCCTCCTGGGTCCAGTCCACTTCTACCAAGGCAGTGGCCCCACAAACACCCTGGAAGACATCCTGGCCTGTGCAGGGCTCCAGTTCCCATTCCCACCCCCAACCCTGCCAGCTCTTTCCAAAACAAAAAAGCCCCAGCCTGCACTTACTTCAGAGCCAACCCTCTCATCGTGGCCCCTATACGCAGGTAGACAGCTATCACATAAGGCTATGCCTTCAGGACCAAGATAGATCATTGTTTTGCCTCATTTCATAGAGACAGATAAATATTCAAACATAAAAGACAAGAAATAAGTTCCAAATGAAATAACAAGATTAAATTTCAGAAAATAAAAACCTTAATAAAGCAAACATAAACCATTGACCTGAAAAAAAGTTCAAAGAAATGGCCATAAAAACATTAAGTGAATTTGGGAAAAGCATAAAGGAACACAGAGCTGTAATAAATAATTTTAAAATATATAGATATAGATAGAAAAGCAATCAGAGCTGAAAATAGAATAAACAAAGTGAAAATACACTAGAAGGAATCAACAGAAGTTTAGTGATACACAAGGAAAATAAACAACCTTGAAGACAGAAGGGGAAAAGTCACCCTATAAAAACAACAAAAACAAACAAAAAAGCTAACAGTATAGTTTAAGGGTCCTGTGGAACATCAGACATACTAACACTCACATTATAGTGGTCCTAAATGGAGGAGAGAGAGAAAACATATTTGGTGGAAATAAGGGCGGAAAACTACCCTAACTTAAAGAAGGAAACAGGTATCCTGGTCAGGAAGCACAGAGTCCCAAACAAAATGAACCCAATGAGACCTGCACCAATATATATCATAATTTAAATGGTGAAAGTTAAAGATATGGAATTTTAAAGATAGCAAGATGAAAAATGAAAACAGAGAGTCACATACAACAGAATCCTCATAAGACAGGATTCTTAAGCTGATATTTCAGCAGAAGCTTTTCAGGCCCAAAAGGAGTGGCATGATATATTAACAGTACTGAAAGTTTAAAAAAAAAAAAAACAACAACACTACTCGGCAGGGAATTATTCACAATTAAAGGAGAGATGAAGACTTTTCAGACAAACAGAAACTAAGATTTCATCACCACTGAACTAGCCTACAAGACATATTAAAATGTCTTTAAATAAATTTTTTAAAAGGCTATAAAAATAAGAAAATATGTTAAGGAAAAAATTTCACTGGTAAAGGCAAATACATAGTATAGGTAGTGGACAAACCACTGCAAAAAGCTAGTACAAAGGATGAAAGACAAAAATTATAAAAATAAACTATTACTACAATAAACAGTTAAGAGTTACAGATAAAGATTCAATACATTACATCAAAAACATAAAAGTGGGGTGGTTTATATTATGATAAACATGTAGAGCTCTTAGAATGTGTTTGAACTGAATTTCAATCACTGTAAAACAAACACTGTTAAAGATTAAATATATCTGTATGGAGCTTCCCACGTGGCTCAAATGGTAAAGAATCTGCCTGCAATGCAGAAGACCCAGGTTCCACCCCTGGGTCAGGAAGATCCCCTGGAGAAGGAAATGGCAACCCACTCCAGTGTTCTTGCCTGGAGAATCCCAGGGACAGAGGAGGCTGGCAGGCTACAGTCCATGGGGTCACAAAGAGTCAGACAGGACTGAGTGACTAATACACACACACACACACACACACACACATACACACACACACATAAAAACACAATGATAACTTAAAAAAAAAAATGTTGTACTATAGAACCAAAAAAAAAAAAAAATAGGAGCACAAATATAACACCAAAAAATCATCAAGCCACAGTGGAAGAGACTCAAAGGAGAAGAAAAAGACTAGAAAACAACTATAGTAACAAGCAGAAAGCAAGTAACAAAATAGCAATAAGTGCATAACTATCAATAATCACTTTAAATGTAGATGGACTAAATACTCAAGTCAAAAGACCTATAGTGGCTGATAGGATAAAAATCAAGACCCACCCATATGCTGCCTATGAGAGACTCACTTAACTAAAGAAACACACAAGCTGAAAATGAAGGGATACAAAAAGATATTCTATGCAAATGAAAATAAAATTGCGGTAGCAATGTTCATATCAGATAAAATGGACTTTAAGGCAAAGTCCATACCAAAAGACAAGAAGGGCATTGTATAATGAAAATAGGTTCAATCCGAGAGGAATGGGTTCAATACAATTGGAATGGAAGGGCAGCACACGGATGGAGAGAAAGGGAAGAAAGAAAAAAGTCGGCGGGCCTTCACGCAGCCCTGGGATACGGCTACCCCCTCTGGGTGAGGCGTAAATGAAGTGGTAAGGGGACCCAGGTAAACGCCGAGGAGGCGAAAGCTGACCAAGCAGAAGAAGCAAACCTATTCTCCGTTTCTCCAAAGGACAAAACTTGGACCAGTAGCCAAGAAAGTACAGTGAAGCAGACTTTGGGCTCAATACAAAGGGATTTGTTAACAGCTATGGTTGTCCCAAAATAGACTAAACCAGCTGTCTGGAAAAAGTAGCAGGGTCTGAATCACAGACCCTGTGATTTATTCAGAGGCTGCACAATGGAGATCTGTCAGAATAAGTCACAATAAGTGGTATGAAAAATGAAAAACACATGATTTCCAAGGTCTCTTCCCTCCCCCAAATTCTGCTCTCTACTTCTAAGTTCTTTGTGCTTGTCCAAATCTGTCTTGTTACTTTATATTCATACTAACCCACTGATGTCGATAAATGTTGGCTTCTCTGTAGAAGTAAATGAGAAGGTGAATGTGAAAATGTCTGATAGAGCACTCAACAATTGCTGGTTGAGTTTTGTAGTGCTCATTCATTTACTTGGCTGCATCAGGTCGGTCTCAGCATGCGGGCTCTTTCGCTGCGGCGCACGGACTCTCTTGCTGCGGTGCCCAGGCTCAGGAGCCGCGGCACGTGGACTTAGTTGCTCTGAGGCTGGGGCCTGTGGGATCTTAGTTCCCCAACCAGGGATCAGACCCATGTCCCGGTACTGCAAGGTGAATTCTTAAACACTGGACCAACAGGGAAGTCCCACCAATTGTTAATTGAACTTGAATCAGTAAAAAATAAGCAAGTTTAAAAGAAAAGCTCTGATGCCCTTTGGAAAGGCAGGGCATAGCAAATATCCAACCATCCAAATCTCATTCCTGTTTCCAGTCTTAATGGAGGGCTGAGAAATGAACTTAAATTTGTTTGCAAGAGATAATGTTTGAGGTAACTACCACCAAGCTTTCCATACCCTGGACAGAGAAAATCCATAGTCCACTCAATAAAGTTACAATGTCTCCCTTAAAGAGTGATCACAGGCTCATTCAGAGAAATATGGGTAATTCAAGGAGGCCTGTGGAATGTGGAAGTTAATTTATAGTCTTCCCTTGAATTAGTTTGACCAAGACGGAAAGAAGATGATTCTGTTATTGACCAATTTAACTTTTGATACTGGCTTTGATTAAAGAATCCACTGGAAATCTAGGTAGAGATATTATTTTAAATGATACTTTTACTTATTACTCAGAAGTTTCATGATCCTTGCCTGCAGTCCCAGCATTATTTATTGGTTAATAAAGACTTTGCTTTATAAAAGAAGCATAAGTGCTAATAAGGAATAAAACTAAGGAATAGTAGTTATTTTAATTAAGCATCTTCTATGTAATTTACTTATATTATCTTTTACAAGATAGATTCTAACATTTCCACTACACAGATTGTCACCAAGATTCCATAGATTGTAAATAACTCAAAGCACATTTAAATCCAGGCAAGTTGGTAGGTTCAGAACTGGTCTAGAGATTCTCAGTGAGCTCTGATGGGAGGTGGCTGACTCTGTCTTAGACCATGGGATAGTTATCATCCTTTGTCATCAGTTTTGGGTTTATCAACAATTCTAGGACAAAAGGAAAAATCCTGTTTGACACAAGATTACATGTTGTCTGGCATCCTTCCTTATATGAAAGTTTTAAACTGTCTTAATATGGTTAGCGTCATCAACCTTTTCCTTATGGCTTATCCTTTCAGCTTCCGTGTAAGGATGATCCATTGGCCCAGAGCTATTTGTTGAGTAGTCTTTTCTTTCCCACTGATTTGTATTACTGCCTTTCAAGCTGCTTTTAACTGATAAACATTTGTTTTTTCTTTTTATAAGAATATGCCTACATTGTCCCCTAAACTTAATTACATACCTGATATGTTGACGTGTCATAGTGAATTGTTCTGGTGAAGTTTCACTGGAGCAGTGATTGTCTTCAGTATTGCATCCACAGTGTCTGGTATGGTACCTGGCACAGAGCTAAATATTTGGTGAATGAATGAATGAGTCCTGTTAAGATCTACCCAGCTGTGAGTCTGTCCTAAGATTCCGATTCCACATAACTCAACACATTTTTTATATATTTTATTATGACTGATAATATGGCCTTTTCTTTCTTGATAGTTTGGGCTCCCTCTCGACTTATCTGAGACAGACACTTCGAATTATCCTGCATCTCTCCTTTTTACTTGACCTTGACATCTAGTGGGTCACTTCAGTTCATAATTTTTTACTTTCTTAAAACTGAGGTATATTTTCCACCCTCACTATATCTGCATTTCAGTTCAGACTTTTTTACTTCATTATCTTTTTAATGTGATGTATGGTATATGCACAAGAATGTGTGCACACATGATCAATTATGACATGATCAATTACACGCACACCTAGGAATCCCCAACCTCCCCACGAGAGAAAACCGAGTCTGTCTGTTGCCTCTGATTGGCTGCTGCTCCTGAGGCCACACCCTTGCCGCCACCTAAGGGGTAATCACTATCCTGAAATTTGGGTTTCTCACCCTCTTGCTTTGGTTTTCTTTTCAAATATAGGCTTATTACATATATGTTGTTTAGTCACTAAGTTGTGTCTGACTCTTTGTGACCCCATGGACTGTAGCCTGCCAGGCTCCTCTGTCCTTGGGATTCTCCAGGCAAGAACACTGGAGTGGGTTGCCATTTCCTTCTCCAGGGGATCTTCACAACCCAAGGATCGAACCCTAGTCTCTGGCATTAGCAGGTGGATTCTTTACCTCTTTAACACTGATCCGCCAGGGAAACCCTAATACATATATATATATACAGTCTGAAAAATGCACTATGTAGATTTACTTGTTATTGAGTAAGCTTTATGAGAATATAATTTCATATTTAATGAAGTCTGAAACTTGAATTTTTTATTCAACATTTATGCTTCTAAGATCCATCCATACTGTTGTGTGTGGCTCTGGTTCATTAAGTTCACTAATTAATTTCCTTGGTGAGCACAATGACATTACATTGTGTAATATACCATGATTTGTCTATTTGGTATTTGTTTGGATTGTTTCCAGGTTTTTGTGTCTCAGACAAGGTTTCTCTAAACCTTGTCTATGTCTGTCTCTTGGTCCACATGTGGCCTTTCTCTAGGCCTTGTACCAAAGAGTGGACTTTCTGGGTGAAAGGATATGCAAGTGTTTCACTTTAAAAGAGAATGCCAATTTGATAAGGGATTAAGAGGTACAAACTACCATGTATAAAATAAGCTGCAGAGATATATTGTATGGCACAGGGAAAGATAGCCATTTCTTAATAACTGATATTAAATCACTGTATTGTACACCTGAAGCTAGTAGAATATTGTAAATCAACTGTATTTTAGGAAAAAAGATAATGCCAAATTGCTCTTCAAAGTGATCTTATACCCATGCCAGTAAAGTACAAAAGTTCCATTGATCCACATCCTTTCCAACACTTGGCATTGTAAGATCTATTAATTTTTCCCTTTTTAGATATAAAATTGTATCACTTTTTGTCTTTTTTCCAGTTTTATTGAGATATAATTGACATACAGCACTGTATAAGTTTAAGGTGTACAGCATAATGATTTGACTTATGTACATCATGAAATGATTATCATAGTAAGTTTAGTGAACATCCATGATCTCATATAGATTTAAAATTAAAGAAATAGAAACAATTTTTTTTCTTGGGATGAGAACTCTTCAGATTTACTCCCTTACCAACTTTCATATATAACGTACTGGAGCATTAGTCATATTTATTATGTTGTATATCATGTCCCTAGTACTTACTTATCTTATAACTGGAAGCATGTAGCATTTGACTGCCTTCATCCAAGTCTCCTTTCAACCACCCCCCGTGTCTCTTTTAATTGTAGTTTGAGGTTCCCCAAGAAAGTATTCTGAGTTTGTTTCATATGCTTGTTGACTATTCACAATTCCATTTCAGCCAAGTGCCTGTTTGTTTTTCACCCATTTTCCTGTTGGATTATTTGAATTTTTCTCAATAAAGCTCTTCACATATCTTGGATCCAAATTCTTTACAGGTTGTAAGTATCATCAATATTTTCTCCCAGTGTGTAGCTTGCTTTCTTTCTGGTATCTTTATAAACAGAAGTTTTAATTGTAATGAAGTTGTGTTTATCAATCTTTTCTACTATATTAGAATTTTTAATATTGTTTGAAAAACATCCAGTTGTATACTGACTTTATATTATTCTATACTTCCTTTAAATGACTTAAAAGCTCTGTCTTTCATATTTAAGATGCACATGGGATTCACTTTTGTGTGCTTCTGTGAAGTAGGGCTCCAATTTAATATTTTCCATATGGATAAACAATTATCTTGTAACAGCATTTATTTAATTTGAAATATATTCACAGTATATATTGCTGTGAGAGGAAAACATAATATAACAATGTGTGGTATTTAGAAAACATAATACATATAGTAATTAGTATATATACAAAATTTTAAAAAGATGTTGGAAAAACATACACTAAAATAACAATGATTATCTTTGGCTGGTGGAATAATTGATGAGTTTTGTTTATTTTTTGTTCTCTTTACTCTCCAAATTCTCTGTATTTAGCATAAGTTCACAGATTTTTTTAAACAGTGAGAAATATAGTAGTGTCAATAGATGATAAGTGTCTATAGATGACCTAACAGAAGCAGAAGATATTAAGAAGAGGTGGCAAGAATACACAGAGGAACTGTACAAAGAAGATCTTCACAGCCTAGATAATCCCAATGGTGTGGTCACTCACCTAGAGCTGGACATCCTAGAGTGTGAAGTCAAGTGGGCCTTAGGAAGCATCACTACAAACAAAGCTAGTGGAGGTGATGGAATTCCAGTTGAGCTATTTCACATCCTGAAAGATGATGCTGTGAAAGTGCTGCATTCAATATGCCAGCAAATTTGGAAAACTCAGCAGTGGCCACAGGACTGGAAAAGGTCAGTTTTCATTCCAATCTCAAAGAAAGGCAATTCCAAAGAATGTTCAAACTATCACACAATTGCACTCATCTCACATGCTAACAAAGTAATGCTCAAAATTCTCCAAGCCAGGCTTTGGTAATATGTGAACTCTAAACTTCCAGATGTTCAAGCTGGTTTTAGAAAAGGCAGAGGAACCAGAGATCAAATTGCCAACAATCACTGGATCATCATAAAAACAAGTGAGTTCCAGAAAAACATCTATTTCTGCATTATTGGCTATGCCAAAGCCTTTGACTGTGTGGACCACAATAAACTGGAAAATTCTGAAAGAGATGGGAATACCAGACCACCTGACCTGTCTCTTGAGAAATCTGTATGCAGGAAGCAACAGTTAGAACTGGGCATGGAACAACAGACTGGTTCCAAATAGGAAAAGGAGTATGTCAAGACTGTATTTTGTCGCCCTGCTTATTTAACTTATATGCAGAGTACATCATGAGAAATGCTGGGCTGGAAGAAGCACAAGATGGAATCAAGATTGCTGGGAGAAATATCAATAACCTCAGATATGCAGATGACACCACCCTTATGGCAGAAAGTGAAGAGGAACTAAAAAGCCTCTTGATGAAAGTGAAAGAGGAGAATGAAAAAGTTGGCTTAACGCTCAACATTCAAAAAACTGAGATCATGGCATCTGGTCCCATCACTTCATGGCAAATAGATGGAGAAACAATGGAAACAGTGACAGACTTTACTTTTGGGGCTCCAAAATCACTGCAGATGGTGATTGCAGCCATGAAATTTAAAAGGCACTTACTCCTTGGAAGGAAAGTTATGACCAACCTAGACAGCATGTTAAAAAGCAGAGACATTACTTTGTCAACAAAGATCCGTCTAGTCAAGGCTATGGTTTTTCCAGTAGTCATGTGTGGATGTGAGAGTTGGACTATAAAGAAAGCTGAAGTGCCAAAGAATTGATGCTTTTGAACTGTGGTGTTGGAGAAGACTCTTAAGAGTCCCTTGGACTGCAAGGAGATCCAACCAGTCCATCCTAAAGGAGATCAGCCCTGGGTGTTCATTGGAAGGACTGATGCTGAAGCTGAAACTCCAGTACTTTGGCCACCTCATGCAAAGAGCTGACTCATTGGAAAAGACCCTGATGCTGGGAAAGATTGAGGGCAGGAGGAGAAGGGGACAACAGAGGATGAGATGGCTGGATGGCATCTTGGGCTCAATGGACATGAGTTTGGGTAAACTCCGGGAGTTGGTGATGGACAGGGAGGCCTGGTGCACTGCAGTCCATGGGGTCACAAAGAGTCGGACACGACTGAGCACTGAACTGAACTGAAAAATGACAACTGCAGGGGAATCCCTGTCAGTTCAGTGGTTGGGACTTCTTGCTTCCACTGCAGGGGGCAAGGGTTCCAATCCTAGTTGAGAAACTAAAATCCTGCATGCCTTGCAGCACAGCCAAATTTTTTTTTAATTGTTTTTAATGAAAACTACTGCTTTCAACACTGATGAGTTGCTATTAGATCTATCTACACAGATAAGAAAGGGCTAAACTAAGCTGTTGATGAGCTCTGAAGCCATTACTTGATTAATGCATGGAATCCCAAATCTGAGTCATAACAAAGGTATGTGTTTGTAGCACCAAAATCTAACAATGTGTGTTTGGGAACCAGCAAAAAAATCCAGTCATGGTGATTTAGAAACAGTCTCAGAGACAGGACTGTAATTAAGTTTTAGTTTAGAAAGCAGAAACCTTATCAGTTGTGCCATAACCTCCCTGAAAACAAAAAAATTAAGTGAAGTGGGGAACTAGGCCACCATGATAGCTTCAGAAAAAAGGAGCTGTCTTCTAAGTCCTTTTACACAAAAGAGGAAAATGAATTAATGAGAATTAATGAATTAAAGAGAATTTACAGTTTTGGACAAAGTTCTAACTAAAAGAGTGTATCATATAATGTAACCCCCTCATTTAATAAATATGTTTTTCATATTGATAAATACAACTCGTGGTGTGGAGGCTTTCCATAACTCAGAAACAAGGAAGAAGGACATGGTAGTAGGGACGCAAGAGGAAGCTCACTGACTTATATAAGGTCCAAATATGATACTAAATGGTGTGAGAATCCATCTCTTCCACAGAAGCCTTGTGATTTATAATTTGATCAGTTTATTTCCTATTGCCATATGTGAAAGGAAAATCACCTCCACTTTTTTTCTTTGCCATGAAAAGATGAAAAGAATCAATAAGTGTTTTGTATGTATTCTTGAAGAAGAGTTAGGATTCCTTAAAATAAAAGGTTCTGTCTTTTATATAATAAAAGAGCATGGATTATACTTTAAAACATCATAAAGATACCAGGAAGTATCATAAAAGATATGTTTTACATGAGATTCTATTACAAAATGCTGTTAAAGTGCGAGTGATTTGAAGAATCATTTCTTGGATTCAAGATAAGTTCATACCCCAAAAGTTACCTTTCAAGGTCAGTGACATCTACATTTCAGTTCTTCGCAAGAGAATCCAGTTTTTAATTAAAATCTACACATTCTCAAAATTAAATTCTCAAGCTAAATTATGGGAATAGTTGCGTTTTAATAGCCAGAATTTTCTTATAGCCTTCTGTGTGTGTAAATCTTGCATGGTATCACATCTAAGTTTCTTAATTTCATCATTGCTTGTTGTCCCCTTCTATTAAATGCATCATTTCCTGTGCCACACAAACTGATTTGTTTGTTCCCTGACTCCATAGTCATCACCATTGGCTTCCCAAAGAAAAACCTTTACTCTTTTTCCTTCCTTTTCCTTCCTTCAACCTTAACCTCAAATATACTGCTTCCATGTGAGCATTTGCCTATTAAATAGATTGATTCCTTTTTAGTAATATTTCCCTTGACTAGGATTCCCTTCTAGCCTAGCAATGGGAGATGATCTATATAGGTGTCTAACCCTTATGGCTCAAGGAGCCAGAAGAACTCCCTGAAAACAGAAAGGAGATATCCTGATTATAGATTACATCCTGATTATAGATTACTAGTTAAATCTGCCACCTGGGAAGCACCAACAGATAAATCACCCAGTGTTAAAAACTGGCTAAGCCAGGACAATAGTTGACGTTTACTTTTAAACACAGCTGGCCTACTGTTATAGCTTTTTCCAAAGTCAGTGCATTTTTAAAAGCTAAGCATTTCTTAAGCATTTTAAATGAAAAAATCCAAAATAACTATGTTGGAGACATTATGCTGCTGCTGCTGCTGCTAAGTCACTTCAGTCGTGTCCGACTCTGTGCGACCCCACAGACGGCAGCCCACCAGGCTCCCCATCCCTGGGATTCTCCAGGCAAGAATACTGGAGTGGGTTGCATTTCCTTCTCCAATGCATGAAAGTGAAAAGTGAAAGTGAAGTTGCTCAGTCTTGTCTGACTCTTTGCGACCCCGTGGACTGCAGCCCACCAGGCTCCTCCGTCCATGGGATTTTCCAGGCAAGAATACTGGAGTGGGACGCCAGTGCCTTTTCCGGAGACATTATGAAACGAATGTATTCATGTTGTATGAATTTCATTGTTTTTCTTTTTTTTTTAATCCAAAGAGCAAATTACCAACTATATGTTTTTAATACAAACACTACAGGTGAATTAAAAAAAATTAAGCAAGATATCTCCAGCCTTCGTTATGAACTTTTGGAGGACAAGAGCCAAGCAACTGAGGAATTAGCCATTCTAATTCATATGCTCAGTGAGAAACTGAGCCCCAGCATGCTGAGATGTGAATGACTCAGTAACCTGGAATTATGGCTTTGACTATAGCACAACTGTGGGCAATAATATTTCTAAGTATAAAGTACTTGAAAAACTATGGTGTAAATTTTTAGTATTAACTACCTTTATCATGTGAATCTTTAAAAGTTAGGTTTTAATTATCTTACTATTTTATCACATGCAATGGTCTTCATGTTAATGGCTTGCTTTGACACTACAAATAATGACATGCCATTGCATGTAAAGGCCCAGTATTAGCTACATTACTGACATTTTTTGTCCATTTTAGAATAAACACTATGTCTTTGCACTACCTGTTTGCCTACAAGTGACTGAAAGCTCCTGGGGACAGGAACCATGTCTTATTCATCTTTATGTCTCCAGGATCTAGTACAGTGCCTGGCACACAGTAGGTGCTCAATAAATGTTGTCAAAACCAACCAAACTGCCAACAAAATACAAATAAAAATTAAAAGGCCATCACTATGTAGCATACCTTCCCTTGTGCAAATGCTGAAGAGGTGTCTTTGTTTTTCTTTCAATAGAAACTGAAAAAATTTATAAACAGCTATGACTTGGTCAGATTTTCTTAGATTTTTGGCATCACTGATACTCTTAGAACCTTTGAACCCTGAATGAAGAATTTCACAATGAAATGGGTTAACAGAAAATATAATTACATTACATATTTGTTTCATAGAATTGTTCAAAGCAACACATTAAAGGTTTTTCTAAAGTATATGCTGTTTGCTTACTGTCTTAGATTTTCATTTGTTGTTTTTCAGTAATGTGAATTTAGTCAGCAGGGTGGTAAATTTTCTTTTAAGTTGAGGGGTATGCAGGGTTGTTAGTTATAACCTCCTAATTTCTACATCTGATGATTTAATGCTAATAAGTCATCAGCAACTGACTTCTTATCTTGGCTGTGAGCAACACTCCGAGTTTTGGAGGGTACACCTTGGGAAGGAATGAAGCAAAGGCCACGTACCTGGAGAGGCATGGCCAAGCATCACCAGGGGTGCTTCACTTCCCTTTGAGGCATCTCTTGTCATCATTGCTTATGCTGAGTAACATCTCTCTTTTTTTTTAATCAAGGCACTTCAGTTACACTTGTTACACAGAATAGATTGTGATATGTCTGTATCTGACTTACTATGTAAGTGGGCTGAGCACTGGTAATATTGAGGCTTCTTGACTACTAGGAAAGGGGATACAGGCTGGTAAGCTCCCTCATCTTTTCATAGACAATAAAATATGCAAAGTATTCTTTTTTAACCAGCTAGGTTTAAATCTTTCATTACCATCCTGATTCTCTTCCATCTGTTCCTATCAAATCTATGCCAGAATACAAATTATGGTCATAGCTCAAAGATCATTTTATAGGTTCTAAAAGTCAATTAAATATATAGCATTTTAACAGCCACTACATCACACAGAAAGGCTTTCTAGACATGAAGACAAAAATGAACATTAAAGGAACTACATAAAAATCTTTAAAGATTATTTCTTAATTTCTACTTTTGGAGACTTAACTAAATTAAGAAAAGAACTTTATACATTTTTGCTACCATTGTAGGATATTTCATTAACTTTTGTGCTATGCTAATAGTATTTTGTCTTAAACATTTAAAAAACTTTATGTATTTTATGTTATGCCTCAGAACTGAATAAAATGCTGAATTTTTTCATTGCTATATGTTAACATACTTTATATGAAAACAGTAAAGATACGAAGCTTCCGTGATATACAACACTTTGTCTTACATATAGTATTGTTTAGGATTCCAAGTGTGAATATTTTTTATTACAGTTATGGAGCAGAATACTAAGTAATAGTTTGGGGTGTAAAGATGTGGAATGTAAAAGTGTCAAATTCAGCTAGTTTAGGATTCTTAGAGTCTTGAGTGAAGATAAAATTCATGTGAGTCCATACATCTAATATTTTAGTACATGCCTTTTGCAATTCTAGAACTCTCAACATAGGTTGTTTTTCCATTATGTTTGTGTAAAATTAGCATTTTTTTCAGTTTATGAATTAATTTATTCAATCAATATTTATTGCATGTTAATAGGTGTTTAATAATGTTCAAGGGGAAAAATCAGTGTAAATAGCAGACAAAAATCCCCAGTCTCCTGGAGCTTATATTGTAGATTAATCACAGTCTAACATGAAAATAATATATAACAAACATTTATGTCACACAGAAGCAAAAGTTTCCTTGCTGGTGGTCTGTTACCTTAGAGTCTCTTCTTGGGTCATCTCCCCAGGGGCTCCGATCTCAGCATTGTGTGTAAAATTAGTATGTTATTGATACTTCACATTTTTTCTCTCTTTATACTTTCTGGGTGAGCTTCAAGAGAAGGATGTGATGCCAAGGCGTGGTAGATGCTATTGCTACTACGGATGCCCCCCTGCCCAGATCCCTTTTAATGGACCAGTGTATGTGTCTCTGAGATCCTGAGTCTTTGCTCCTTAATAGTTCCAAACTATCCTGTTCCCCAGGGAATTGCCATCAGCTGAAAGAAAGCAGCCTCATCCTGGTCTGGTAGTAAACAACCAATTTCCGTGAACGCATGAAGTGCTGTTTTCTTGTGTCAAGGTAGGGCCAACTCTTTTGTTCCAAGTCATGCTTCAGAACTCTGGAAAGGATGTAGGCTTCGGCTAGATTCCAGCTGGGCTTCCCTGGTGGCTCAGATGGTCAAGAATCCACCTGCAATGAGGGAGACCTGGGTTTGATCCCTGGGTTGGGAAGATCCTCTAAAGGAGGGCATGGCAACCCACTCCAGTATTCTTGCCTGGAGAATCACATGGACGGAGGAGCCTGGCGGACTACATTCCATGGGGTCGCAAAGAACACAGCACTCAGCACAGCAGAGACTCCAGTTGAGACCAGGTCTGTTTAGCTTCTTCCCTGTCACCACTTTCAATGGCTGCATAACGGCCCACAAAGTGGATGCACTATTTCCCTACTTAGTGGATAGTTAGGTCTCTGTTTTAAATAATGTCTTGAGTGTGGCTTCTAACCTATTTTTTTGTGGTTTTCATAGACTAAATATCCAAAATTGGAATTATGAGTTAAAACTATAGCCACATAATTTGTAGATTTGGATACATATTACTAAGTTGCTTTTGAAAATGGTTTTATTAGTAGTTTAAAGCATCATGGTTGAGCTCATGTTCTCTCTACAGCATATATAGTGGTATCATTTAAATGCTTTTCTCATTCAAAAGGCAAAAAAATGTATCTTTAGTATTATTGATTACAAGTGAAGGTAACACACACGGTTGTGTAGCAGCCATCTTCTTTGTGAATTGTCTGTTCATGTTTTTCTGATTGGAATAATTGTATTTCTTTTTAAAATATTTGTAAGAATTGTTTATAAGGATACTAACTGCACACATTTATCCCATTTATTTTTATATTTTCAAATTTTGTGACACATGAAATGTCTAATCTTTATTTTTCATATTTGTTTTCTCCTTTGTGGCTTCCTCTATTCCTTTTGTTGTTGTTGTTATAAACCTTTTTCTTTGACATCCAGTGGTCGCCCTCCAGCTGCCAGAGTCCCTGCTTCCTTCCCAACCCCTTCTGACACATGTCCTCTGAGAAACAGCCACTGAACTCCCACAGACCAACGCCCCGCCCCGCTCCTCTCCTCATCTCCAAATTCATCTGTTGAAGTCCTAACCCCTAGTACTTCAGAATGTGACTGTTTTTGGAGAAAGGACCTTTAAAGAGATGATTAAGTTCAAATTAGGTCACTAGGGTAATCCATTATCCTTCACGACTGGTGTCCTTACTAGAGGAGATTAGAACACAGAGGGAAGACCACGTGATGACAGAGAGAAGGTGCAGTGTATGCACCAAGAAGAAAAGTGACTTCGAGGACTGGTTTGGCTCCCTGCTGACACCTTGAGTTTGTACTCCTAGTCTGTGAGGTCGTACAGGAAAGTAAGTTTCTGTTCTGTAAGCCACTCAGTTTGTGGTACTTTATTATGGTGGCCCTATTTAAGTAATGTAACTTCCAACCCCCTACATTCCATAAAATTCTATAAATTTTCTATTTCATCTTCTTCATGGCTTTATTTTTCTATTTACTTCTACAATGTATATGTATTTTTATTGAGTCTAAATTGATATTTTCTCCAAATTGCCACACAGCTAAGCCATCTTCAAGCATTGTCATATATTTCCATACAGAGTTATTTTAGCCTCGGAAAAACATTGTCTGCAATACCCCGGGACTGAGGTAGAACCATCTCTGATCTCTCTGATAGGAAATCTTTTGTTTTTTTAAGAAACTCTTCTCAAGGGATTAATTCTTGTTTCACAAACATTTCTGAACTCTCCCTTAGTAGACCACAGAAATCATTTGTGAACTCTCTCCTCAAAGACCACAGAGACCACTTATCCATTTGCAGTATTTCTGCAGGCAGAGTATGATAGGCAAAGGACGGACTGATGAAAGTCAGTCAAGGAATGTCAGTGCCCAGACCTGGGTCACCACGACAGGCCAGCAGTAGTGTGAGGATCCCTTAGGCCTTTTTGGAGATCTGTGATTTTGAAGGTATTTTCATAATACTAAGATCCTATTTGCCCTTTTCACTGTGTTTACATTTGTACTGATGGTACAAAAGCAAGGGTTAATACTGGTGGTGCTTAAGCCTGGATCAAGGTAAGGGCTTTAAACTGCTGTTGTAGTCATTTTGTCCTTCTTTCCTTTGTTACCGACAGGAAACAAATGCTTCACGTATTAATAAAAATGTCCTTTATGAAGCAGTGGAAATAGTTAATTTTAAGTCTCTATGCTGGATTATCTTTTTTAATATTCTGTGGGGTGACATGTGAAGTATGCACAAAGAATTTCTAGTGAATACAGAAGTACATTAGTTGTTTCAAGGAAAAGCACTTGGTAGATTATTTGAGTTGCTGGCTGAATTCACTGATTTTTTTCAAGGTACATTCTTTTTTAAAGCATGACTGACAGGCAAATTATGATTATTTAGACTTGGCAACTTGGCATACACTTCCTTGTTAATTCAAGAAGAGAAACTATCACTTAAAGGAAAATAATTGACATTTGTTGCCAATGCTTAAAATTCAAACTTTTAAGCACACATTAGAATTTGTGTCCATCATCTGAGGCTGAAAACTTTCCAACACTTCAAAATTTTTCTGATGGAATCTTTGATGACATAATACAACATCCTCAAAAGTCTGTTTGTTAAATGAAGCCACATTCCACACTGCAACTAACTTTTCAAAAACTACCAGTTGTTGAGTTTGGACTTCATTTTCTTCATATACTAACAACAACAAAAACTACCTATACCAATAGATGGTATGCAGAAGTAGATCTGGGACTCACTCGCTTACTTTTCAGGTGGGCAGTCAATAGATTTGCAAACAAAGCCAGTCTTTTTACTTTTATTTTAGAAAAGAATGATTTTTCATTAAAATATATACATAATGAGTTCATCATTTTTTAATATTTTTTTAGAAATTTAGTTCTACTTGGTATCAACAGATAATTCATATAAACAAACGTCTTTGGAGTCCTCAACAGTTTATAAGAGCTTTGTAAAGGGGTCCTAGGGCCAAAAGTTCGAGAACTGCTGCTTGTAAACTAACTCCTACAGCGGTGAAACATTTCTGTGAGTGATCCTTTCCAGGGGCGGTGAAAAAGGTCAGAATCTACCCTGGCTTCAAGTCAGGGCTCCACACACAAAGACTTAGACGGGGCTACGAGCAGCAGCAGCGTCGTAGCTCGTCAGCGTCTCAGTCTCCCTGGAAACCACTCAACCGCTGTCTCCTGAACCCCGCCCTCCTTTGCTCTCCGCCTCTCATTGGAGCGGGTTCAGTCAGTGGGCGGTCTGTCGGGAGGTGGGCGGGGCTTAATCCCTCCGGAGCCCAATCGCAGGAACGTCCTGACGTCACGCAGGACGCCGCTGCCCTGACGCTTCGCCCTTGCATCCCCCGCTGAACCCGCAGTAGCTGGCGTTACCCCTCAAAGGAGTCGCGAGCATTTTCCCCTGAGGCCTGCGATACCGCGCTCTCTGACCCACCTTACCTGGCCCGGCGCTGTCCGCCGCGTCCGTGCCGCCGTCATGGATCTGAATCTAAACCGAGCGGATTATTTGCAGGTAAACCTGAGGGGTTGGGGCCGACGCTGCGCGAGGTGAGCCCCGCTCTAAGAGAGGATTCGACCCTTCCACTGCCGTTGGTTGCGGTCTGTGGGAGCCGAGCGGCGAAGGAGCGGGTGTGAGTGGAGCCCTCCAGACGCCGTCCGCACAGGCTTGTCCGCGGGGCCGGTCCACCGGCACTTGGGAAGAAGAGAACCGCCGCCCCGCCCCGTGGGCCGGCGTCCTGCAGATGCTCCGAGTGTCCTGACGCGATCCCGGATTCCTCCCCAAGGCGCTTCTCCGCCCTTCTGGCTGCAGCTACCTGTGGGGTTCAAACTCCTGACTCTCCTTCTCTACCCAGTCTCTCGTCCCCAGGGCCAGACACGTATTTCTTACTGTGGGCTGGACCTGGCGACTCGGATCGTAATAAAAGCAATGGTAGCCGTTTTCGAGGGTCTAGTTTATTCTCAGAGCTTACCTTTTGTACATATATTTTGTTGTTTTCGTCGCTCAGTCGTGTCAGACGTTTTGGGACCCCGTGGACTGCATGCAACATGCCAGGCTTCCCTGTCCTTCACTGTCTCCTGGAGCTTGCTCAAACTCATATCTGTTGAGTAGGTGATGCCATCCAACCATCTCATCCTCTGTCATCCCCTTCTCCTGCCCTCAGTCTTTCCCAGCATCAGGGTCTTTTCCAGTGAGTCAGCTCTTTGCATCAGGTGGCCAAAGTACTGGAACTTCAGATATATTTTCCTTCACAAAAATTCTCAAAGTCGGTACGTGACGATCAAAGGGATTCTGAGAAGGCAATTTGCACAATAGCCAAACGGATGCGGTTCCTCTGTGAAACAAAATCTCTGTTACACCACCCTGCCTCTCAGTATTTTAGCCCTAGACTTTCCCTCTTCTCCATCCCCTTTCCCAGTAACCCTCTTTTGGCTAATGGTACAAATGTTTGTCCTGCCACTTGAGACTTATGCCGGATACTTCCCACCTTAATATCTTCCATATACATCTGGTCACCACATTTTGCTGTTTCTATCTCGAAAGTATCTGCTGAATCTGTCACGTTTTCTCCTTCCATCTCTGTTATCCCCAGTTTAGTCCTCATCTCTTGGATAATGGAAATAGCCTCCATCCTCACCTCCCTCCAAGCCATCCTTCACAACACTGGCTAGACTGATGTTTCAAAAATACAAATCTAAGTAGACTAGTTTAAATTTTAACACTATTCCATAGAATACAGAATAACAGGATAGATCTGTATGCACAATATGTAAATTCTTTCATGGTCTATTGTCTCAATTTCTCTCCCTTTGGTCCCATTCTCCTCCCCTAACCATGCCCAACTAGTGACATTTCTCTGCTGAGCAAACCATGCTGTTTTCATCTTCTGTACCTTTTGTAAAATGATCTTCATCATCAGTTAGATTGGATGTCGTTGTCATCAGCATGTTGCTGTCTTAGCAAAAATCTTCTCTGTTTCATTTTCAATAATCTATTTCTAAAGATTTTTCATTACAAACTCTTCTTTAATAGCTGTATGAAGTTGTAAAAAAAAGGCTTCTAGATATAATTTTTATGTGTGAAGTACCTTACCAGTAATGTCACATAATTATGTTTGACTTGACAGCTTTATAGCGTGAATTTTACTGCTTTTGATTGTTTCCTATATTCTGACTTTTGTGGCATATTTCATTAGAAAATAAGTTCACTGCTGATAACAGTTATTTCATATCACTAATTGTAATTAAAAAACTAAGGCTTACTATGATTAGAATCTGCTGGTCCTTTTACTCTTTGAGGTATAACTTTAAATTAGTGTATCAGAAAACATTCACTAGGCAGCTGATGTGTTTCCTTAGGTGGGGGTGACCTCTCAGAAGACTATGAAGCTACTTCCTGCCTCAAAACATACAGCCACACAAAAGGTAATGTAGAGACGCTGATTCCGCCATATCTCTCTAGCTCTTACAGAGGTTTATATGCCCCTCTTTATTGGTAAGTTTTTTTTTTAATTTCAAAGCTAAAGTGGAAATGGATTTCTGTTAATTTGAACAGAGGTTGAAATACCAAGGGACACTTATATACAGTAATTTTCTTGTACATTATAAGTATCATGTACAGTCAGTAAGTAGTATTAGCAAACTAGTTGAAAACTATGTTCCATTTTTCTGGGAATAATTTTCCCTGCGTGTGCTTGTGCATGCCAGATTGTATATATAAAAAAAGAAATATAAAACACAATATGCTGTAGAGAAAATACTTTTAAAAAACTTTGTCATATTTTTAAGAGTAATTTTTAAAACTTTATATTTAACTAACAATATTGATTATTTTTATAGAAATATTAATCCTGTAATTTCTGTAAGACAATATAATTTCTTAGTAGACTAATGGGATTCTTTAATAGCTGCAAAATAAATGCAGTATTACCATATAATACATTTTATCAAGATAAATCAACAGATTTTTGATTATCATTTCTTGTATTCAGTCTACTAAAGCAACACTTTTCAAACTTTTTGGTTTTAGGACTGATTTATAGTATTTTTAAGATCACTTGATTATTTTGTTTATTTTTTATTGAAATATAGTTGGCGTACAATATTATGTAAGTCACAGGTTTGCAATAAAGTGATTCATAATTTTTAAACATTATATTCCATCTATAGTTATTATAACATATTGGCTCTGTTTTCTGTGTTACACTGTATATCCTTGTACCTAATTTTATACACACTGGTTTGTATCTCTTAATCCCGACTCCTGTGTTGCCTCTCCTCCTTTCCTGTCCCCACTGGTAACACCTGGTAGTTTGTTTTCTATATTTGTGACTCTGCTACTTTTTGTTATATTCACTAATTTGCTGAGTTTTCCAAATTCCACATACAAATGATATATGGTTTGTTTTTCTCTGTCTGACTTATTTCACTTAGCATAATGCCCTTTAAGTCCATCCATGTTGTTGCAAATGGCAAAATTTCATTCTTTTTTATGACTGAGTAGTATTCTTTATCCATTCATCTGTTAATGGACACTTATGTTGTTTCTGTATCTTGGCAATGATAAACAGTGCCATGAACATTGGGGTGCCTGTATCTTTTTGAATTCATGTTTTTGGTTTTTTTCAGATATATGCCCAGGAGTGGGATTGCTGGGTCATGTAGTAGTTCTATTTTTAGTTTTTTGAGAAAATTCAATATGTTTTCTACAGTGACTGCACCAATTTATATTCCCACCAACAGTGTACAAGGGTTCCTTTTCTCCACATCTTTGTCAGCATTTGTTATTTGTGTTCTTTTTGATGATAGCCATTCTGACAGGTGTGAGGTGATATCTCATTGTGGTTTTGATTTGTATTTCTCTGATGATTAGTGATGTTGAGCATCTTTTCATGTGCCTGTTGGTCATCTGCATGTCCTCTTTGGAAAAATGTTTATTCAGGTCTTCTGCCCATTTTTTAATCAGGTTGTGTTTCTAATATTAAGTCGTATGAGCTGTTTATATATTTTTTATATTAACCCTTTATTACTTGTATTATTTGCAAATACTTTCTCCCTTTCGATAGATGATTTTCTTTTCTTTTTTCCTATGGTTTCCTTTGCTGTGCAAAAGCTTTTATTTAAATCAACTATAAATCAACTATATTCAATCAACTATATTCAGTATAATCAACTATATTCAATAAAATCAACTGTATTCAATAAAATCAACTATATTCAATATAATAAATCAACTATATTCAATAAATATTTAAAAATCAACTATATTCAATAAATCAACTATATTCAATATAGTTGAATCAACTATATTCAATAATATAGGTAAATCAACTATTCAATAAAAATTAAAAAAACTAAAAAAGCTTTTAAAAATATCAAATAGGTCTGTCACAAACTTATTTTGATAATGTTTTAAAAATTAATCTTACAACATTCTTATGCCCTGGTGATGGGGAAAAAGTCACCTCCTTGCCAAATCCATCTGTATTCTCTCGTTCTCTTTACCTTGTAGGAAACCAGCTACTTCTGTAACAACTCCCACGGGCTTCTCTTTGGCCCTTTCTTATAATTCTTTAGTGAATATTTTCTTATAGGGCTGTCTTTACTAGGTTTTCTGATCTCTATTTTTTAAAACTATAATTTATATATTGTGGATCTTGTTTTCCCCATATAAGTTAATAAGGCATAATAACAGTGATTTTAGATTCTCTTCAATCTGTTACAGGTGGTTGTTGGAGATCATGATGGAGTAGTTATGTGCTTTGGCATGAAGAAGGGAGAAGCAGTGGTATGTGTATGTTTTGAATACTCCCAGGTTGAGCTTTTTCTAAAGCACAATGAAAAATGGGTTAAAGGAAGTAGTGATATGAAGTATGAGACTTCAGGCAGCATAAGAGTCATTTGCTAGCTGTTTGTAAAACATATTTGACATTCTAAGGTGATATATTAGTTTTTTTCTGCTGTGTAACAAATTACCTCAAATTTAGGGGCTAACAATGAAACACATTTATTATCTCTCAGAGACAGGAATCCAGCCTCGAGGCCTCATGTGGCTGCAACATAGATGTTAGCCAGGCTCAATTTCTTTCTGCAGCTCAGGGTCCTATTCCATGCCCACATGGTTGTTTAAAGAATTCAGTTGTTTATTTTTATTGAACTGAGATCCCCACTTTATTGCTGTCTATAGGCCCAGGCCTGCTTTCATCATGTGAGGCCCCCACACTTCCTGGCCGTGTGGTCTTCTCACAGGCCCTCTCACAACTTGGCAACCTGCTTCTTCAGGCCAATGGGAAAGTCTGTCCAGTCTGCTAAGATAGAGTCTTACATAACAGAGCGCAACCTGGACGTGACCATAGCATCATCTTTACCACTTAATACAGGCTCGTCACGGAGTGATTATTACATTATCATGTACACAGACTGTAGTTTTAAAGTGATAGGTCTGAGATGTGAACGCTTATCTTCATTATACGTTATATGGAATTTGCAAAAAGATGGAGCCGGTAAAAACTATCAGAAACTCAGTGTTTCCATTATCCATATATTCTTCCAGATACTTTATTCTCTGTGTATAAAGGCATTGAGGGTGAAGGAAGAAACCAATGCCAATAATAAAATAGAAATTAATAATGCAAATACTTCCAATTAGAGAGATATGAAGTTATACACTCGGGTTTTCAGTAAATTCTGTTCCTTTGTTTATACTACTAAAATTGGTAAAATTGTAAGGGAACCATGAGAAATTAGTTTTAAAAAGATGATTAAAATACTGGAGGAGGTAGCCATTTCCTTCTCCAGGGGATCTTTCCAAGCCAGGAATCAAACCCAGGTCTCCTGCATTGCAGACAGATTCTTAGCCAGCTGAGTCACCAGGGAAGCCCATAAAAAGATGATTAAAGTGTAAAATCATGTCCATTGGAACCAGATGGGGAGTCTCGGTAAAATGCAGATTCTCATTCAGCAGATCTGCAGTTGAGCCTGAGGGTCTGAATTTCTAATAAGGAAAATATGCTGTGCTGCTGCTTAGTGAGCCCTACTTTGAGTTGCAAGAATTTAGATTTTAATGATGTTATTGAAATATGTGTGGGAATAAACATTATAATGTGTGAAGATATTTAGCAAAAAAAATCCACAAGATGATTGAAGTAAGCACATTTCTATCTACAAGTTTTCCTATATAGTAAAACTATAAACTTTTGTAAGTTTAAAATCACCACATTTTTTATGGTAAAGGAAAATATTTACAATAAGTTTCTGTACTTAATTTTTCCCTTAACAATTTTTGCAGACAGTGTTCAAGACTTTACCTGGGCAGAAGATTGCAAGATTGGAACTAGGAGGGGTTCTTAATACACCCCAGGAGAAAATTTTTGTTGCTGCAGGATCTGAAATTAGAGGCTTCACAAAGAGAGGAAAACAGTTCCTCTCTTTTGAAACAAACCTCACTGAAAGCATTAAAGCTATGTATGTTTATTCTCTCTTTATTTTTACATGTTCATTTACAATATTTTGGATAGGTGACAAACATCTGATTAAGTATCATATCTTAATAGGTTATCTAGGAAATAACTAAAAATACTTTATGAGTCAGAAACTGAATTTGACCTGGAATCAATATATAATCAATTGGTTATTGAAATCTTTTCAAGACATTTATAGTATTTATATTCAGTTATGATTCATAACCAAAGTATAAAAGAAGTGAAAAAACTCTCCAGATATTTACATTCAAATAAATATACTCTTTATGATCACAATTGATGATAGCTATCTAATGAAAATAATATACTAGTATATAATTTTTGTCAAATATTTTACCTCCCCCAATGAAAACTTGATTCATTCTAAGAATTAGAATATATTTATGATTATATACATTTTATTAAATATAATTTTAAATGAACTTCTTTTTTCAACTTAAAATTCTAATGAAATCATTTTTTTCCACTGTTTATTATTTAGTTTCAGGTAGATTCTGTTTAGATAGCCTTATTCTATTTAGTGTGGTAGTAAGAAAGATATGGAGTAGGAAATGGCAACTCACTCACTCATTCCAGTATTCTTGCCTGGAAAATTCCATGGACAGAGGAGCCTGGTGGGCTACAGTCCATGGGCTTGCAAAGAGTCAGACACAACTGAGTGACTGAGCATGCAAGAAAGGTAACTGTCGAGTTAAAGCTACCTGAGCTGCAATCCAGTCTACTGTCTGCTGTGTGTTTAGGCAAGTCACTTCACATTTTATTAATATTATTCCTCTTAAAAAGGAATAATTGTTCCTAGTTTATAGAGTTATGAGGATTGAGCTAATATATTTAAGTCACTTATGACAGTGCTTGGCACATAGCACACATTGAAAAGAAACCTACTTTTTGATATATTAATTGTCTTCAGGTATAGACAGGTGAATTACCATTATCACGTCTTTGTTTACAGTTTTTCTGAACTCAATTTTTGAGAAGCTCGAGACCTTAAGAACCTCATTTTCAGCTTACAAAATCATGGCTGTACCAAAAGTCTAGAAATTAAGTATGGGAAATGAAAACAAACTGTGTTCTCTGAGTCTATGATAAAATGATAGTAAACTGTAAATAAATAAACTTTTGTTTTCATCTCTGAAAATAATTCAGGAGTTTCTGATGCTTATTTTTAAAAATGTGGATGTCTTAAATTACTTTTCCTACTCTCAGGCACATATCTGGCTCAGACCTTTTTCTCAGTGCAAGTTACATCTATAACCATTATTGTGACTGCAAAGACCAACATTATTACCTTTCTGGGGACAAAATCAATGATGTCATCTGCCTTCCAGTGGAAAGACTCCTTCGTGAAGTACCGGTGTTGGCCTGCCAGGACAGAGTACTCCGAGTTTTACAGGTTACTGTTGTTTGCATTTTTATAGTTTTTCATAATTTAGGCATGTAAATATTGATGAACAATGTATAATTGAGATAAATTACTTTAGTGACCACTACCACTTTAAATATCTTAAAATTATACCTGAAATTTTTTTTTAATGTTTTACTTGACTAATATTTTTTTTTTTTACTTGAGGCAAGTGTGTTGAAATCTTCAGCAAGTTTTTAGAGAGGCATATATGGAAAAAAGGACACTTTTGTCCCCTTCACCCCATACATGATAGCTGAGTTAGTTCAATTAGAATGTAGTACCTTTGCTACATTTACTTCCCCACTTTTATTTTTTTTTCGTCTCTCACCCTCAGTTCAGTTCAGTCTCTCAGTCGTGTCTGATTCTTTGTGACCCCATGGACTGCTGCACACCAGGCTTCCCTGTCCATCACCAACTCCTGGAGCTTGCTCAAACTCATGTCCATCAAATCAGTGATGCCATCCAACCATCTCATCTTCTGTCGTCCCCTTCTCCTCCTGCCTTCAGTCTTGCCCAGCATCAGGGTCTTTTCTAATGAGTCAGTTCTTCACATCAGGTGGTCAAAGTATTGGAGTTTCAGTTTCAGCATCAGTCCTTCCAATGAATATTCAGGACTGATTTCCTTTAGGATGGACTGGTTGGATCTCCTTGCAGTCCAAGGGACTCTCAAGAGTCTTCTCCAACACCACAGTTCGAAAGCATCAGTTCTTTGGCACTCAGCTTTCTTTATGGTCCAACTCTCACATCCATACATGACTACTAGAAAAACCATAGCTTTGACTATACGGACCTTTGTCGACAAAGTAATGTCTTTGCTTTTTAATACGCTGTCTAGGTTGGTCATAGCTGCAGTCACCATCTGCAGTGATTTTGGAGCCCAAAAAAATAAAGTCAGCCACTGTTTCCACTGTTTCCCCATCTATTTGCCATGACGTGATGGGACCGGATGCCATAATCTTAGTTTTCTGAATGTTTCTATCACCCTCTCCTCTCCACAAAAATCAAACTAAAAGAGGAAGTTGGGTTGGGGAGAAGGTATTAGGCTTTAACAAGGGAGAGTTGAGATCAAGATTGTATCATCTGAGTTTATCCAGCATTTATGACAGTATGTTGAACAGAATAAGCATGCAGTAAATATTTGAAAAATCATTTATTATTTATATTCCTATTAAAAACTGTAATTGACTAAAGCAATTATTTAAGGCCATTGTTATTAATAATACTAGTTACAACTGTCTTCTTGAAAGTGACTTTTTTTTGTTTTGACCTTGCTGTGCAGCTTGTGGGGTGTTAGTTCCCTGATCAAGGATTGAATTCAGACCCTTGGCAGTGAAAGTGCAATGTCCTAACCACTGGACCACCAAAGAATTCTGAAAGTGACTTTCAATAAAATAGACACACTCTCTCTCACACACACATACACACATCCAGGACCCATAAAACAAAGTTTAAATGTAAATGACAAAAATGTAATGAAAGTTTAAACATAAATATAATGGATGAATTAATTGGATCAAAATTTAGGATGATGATAGTGCAGTTGAACAAAAAGTCTAGCTATTTATTCTGTACTACCAGATGGCCATTTCTCAGCATCAGCCCCCCCTTTCTAAAATTAATTTTTATTGATGTTTATTTGCTTTACGGTGTTGTGCTAGCTTCTGCTGTACAGCAAATGAATCAGCTCCATGTTTAGACATCAGTTCTTTTTTTTTTCCCTGTGGGTAGTTAATGTTCAAGGTTCTCTCTAGGAGCATGAATGATTGATCTTTCCCCTAGCCTATGCTCCCAAATATGAGTTGTTTGAGTAAGGCTTTTAATAGGAGCTGACTCACATCTATTTAGAAATTGATCTGACTGAACTCTAGGATTCTGCTTTGTTTAACCAGTGATCCATGTGCTTACTGTGGAAAGTAAAAAGTTGAAGTCTTTCCTCCGACCTGCACACTTTTCCCTACTCCCCCTCTGCCTCTGTATGCAATCCATTACCCCAAAGGTAGCCTTTTTAAAACAGTTTGTGTTTATATAGTTAGATACAGTTTTGTGTTTATATAGTTAGATACAGATATCTGTGAATATTTAATGTTATTTTAAATAAAGTATAAAGCATATGACTCATATTCTATATGTATTTAAAATCTTTAAACAAAATAGTATATCAGATTTACTGTAATTTTGCAAATGTTTCTTCATTGAGAGATTTATTGTATTTTTTCTATGTGAATTTAATACTTCTACCTCATTCTTTAACAGCTTCACAAATACTCTGCACCAAATTAAAGCATTAATAAGTGACAAAAGTGAAAAAAAGACAGAATCTAACTTGTTTTCTTATCTAAATAGCAGGGCATTCTGCCTCTTTCTGGAGTGGGTTTTGGAGATACACAAAGGCAAGGCCAGAATTTTCCTTAGGAAATAACTTTGAGTCTGTTTGAATGTGCCCCAAGTTAGGGCAGAAGAAAAAGCTTGTTCCTAGAAAGTTTTGATAGGGAACTTTACCAGTGTCAAGTTTTCATGCAAAGTACCTAAAATGAAAATTATTCAAAGTGGAGGATACTTGAAATACTTATTTCCTTGCTCTTTTTATATATATATATAAAATGAGTCAACATGCAAAGTTGCTAACAAATAAAAGTTAATATTCACAATCTAGTTTTTTTCAATAGTTTTATTCTAGAGTTCTTTATATAAATATTGATGTTATCCATGAATCCTTTTATTATAAATATTTTCAATTTGTATTCTGTTTTAGTTTTAAAATACTTGTTCTCCTTCAGGGATCTGATGTGATGTATGAAATTGAAGTTCCTGGTCCACCTACTGTTTTAGCCCTACACAATGGAAATGGCGGTAATCAGGGTTTGATTTTTGACAATCAAATAAGGGAGTGAGTTATGTTATTTAAGTTTAGATGTTTCAGGGTTTTAATCATTTAACTATATATTAAGTGAAAATGGGAAACTGTAAAAAGAACTTGAACTGAAATAGAGAAAGTTGTCTTCTAACTTGCCAGTAGCTAACCGTAATGAGTCACTGAACTTTACTTTTCAGTTTCCTCATCTTAAAATTAGTTAATGAGGAAACCATCTCTTATGGTTATAAAATTCTGTGAATGTATAACCATCTTTCTAAAATAAGTAAATTAATTAAAATCTGTCTTTTCATAATATTTTAAATGAGATTTTTATATGGAAGCCAATATATATGAAAGTATTTTAATTTTAAAGGAATAGTGTGAGCTATGAGATAACCGTAATATGTTGACTTTAATTGTAACTAGGTGACTCTGGAGAAGACCTTTTGTTTGGAACGTCAGATGGAAAACTTGGGCTTATTCAGATCACTACAACCAAACCAATCCACAAGTGGGAAATTCGAAATGAGAAAAAGAGGGGCGGTATGTTTTTTATATAACTCTGATTCTGAATTTTAGTGATTATTGAATAGAATATCCTGGGAATTCCCTGGCAGTCCAGTGGTTAGGACTTCATGCTTTCACTTCCAAGAGCATGAGTTTGATCCCTGTCGGAGAACTAAGACCTTGCCTGCTGCATGGTGCTCGGCCCCAAACAGATAAATAGATCCACCTGCATTGTATAGTTCATCCTGCTTTCTTTATTCATAAGGTAGAGCAGACCTAGCAATGTACAGAGCCACCACATGTTTATTTACTGTTTGTATATTTAGCAGGTCTATCAGTTCTGCTGTAACTTTTTAAAGTAAGATGTACTAATGGGGCTCAGTGGTAAAGGATCCACCTGCCAGTGCAGGAAACATAAGAGATACCGATTCAGTCTGTGGATCAGGATGATCCCCTGGAGTAGGATGTGGCAACCCACTCCAGTATTCCTGCCTGGACAGTCCCATGGACAGAGGAGCCTGGTGGGCTACAGTCCAGGGGGTTGGAAAGAGTCAGGCATAACTCAACTGCTGAGCATGCACAGGATATACTGACAGTATTTTGGGATGGGTGGGCTTTTATGGGCTAATGTTTATCTATAACATCAATCTCTGCTCAAATCCAGTTTTCATTGTTTGCTGTAGGAAATTAATTAGAATTTGGGAGTATTTGGTATGAGTCAAAGAAGTGCAATGAGATCAGAGAATATTCCTTTTTGTCTAAGGAATTTATACCTTTCTAAGGGGAGTTTTTATCTGACTTGGTAAATTTGGGTAAATTTGGGTGGCTATTTATAAATACAGCATGAAATCTGATTGATGAGAAAATGTGTTAACAATGCAAAACATTTAAGGGAAAAGAATGTCTGGGAAAAGGAAAAAATAAAGGCAGAGAACTTGAGGCAGAGGTAAATTCAATTCATTTGAGGAGCAGAAGGAAGACCAGTGTGGCTAAATATGGCATGAAATGAATGAAGTCAGAGGTAGGCTAAGGCCAAGTCATGTAGGTCCTTGGGAGCCTTGTTAAAGGGTTTGAATTTTAGTCTAGGTGCAGTGGGGAGTCATTGGAAAACTGTAAGTGGGAATATGATGTGATCTAATTTACCAAAACTAAAACAAAAACACTCCATAGAGAGTGGATTTGCCTGGGAGTAGGTCGAAATTAGAGACAGGGAATTTAATTAGGAAGTTATTGCTATAGTTGTAATTTACTGGGGTTTTTTTTTCCCTACTCTGATATATAGATTTTTTTCATTCATAGTTAGTATATTTGACTGCAATATCAGTATTATTGCTAATTTATCACTTACCTTTTTTTAAAGGTATTTTGTGTGTTGACAGCTTTGACATTGTGGGTGATGGGGTTAAAGATTTACTTGTTGGAAGAGATGATGGAATGGTGGAAGTATATAATTTTGATAATGCCAATGAGCCTGTTCTACGATTTGATCATGTAAGTTCATTTTTAAGAAGACTATATATGTTTATCATTCATCAAACAATTATAGAAATGGCTGACAGTTTGTGTTTTATTAAATGATTATGTTAAAATCTTGTGTTTGGCTTAAAATATTGCTGCTTTGATATTATCAAAATCTTGTCTAGACTGCTCTTATATTTAAATAATAGATACTGCCCTCAAGCTAAACAATAAATTACTTTTTCATTTGATTTCTAAATATTCTATATCTAAAGTACTAAGCTTACAAATTTTAAGCCTAATTAGGCTTCTTTATCCCAAGGTATGGAGTCAAATGGAGATGCATTCTCACATAAACTGAATCTTTCATTTTCATAAAGTGGTGTTCTCCTGTCCAGGGTTTCCCTCTTCTGCCTCACGTGTGATGTGTTGAGGCTGTTTAAGAACAACAAAAAGCCACAACTCAGTATCAACTTTTCTTTCTTTGTCTAGTTTCTCTAATTGTGATAGAAGATCTCCCAGTACCTCCTTTAATTGCTTGTCAGTAAATATAGATGTTTTGGTGCACAGATAAAGTATAGTATTATATAGATAACATGGGGATAAAAACATTATACAACATATTTTCTAGATATATTTCATATTCATCTTACTTTGGTATAAAAAGTCACCTTGATAATGATGCAAATAATAGTTTAGGCTTAAAAGTACATTATAATCCTGTGTTGGGGATCTCTTGGTTTTTCTCATTAACCCTTGGGAAACTTCCCTATTTAAACCCCAAGTCTCCTCTTTGACTTCTTTTCCAAATGCCAGTAATGACATAGCATGTGTCCCCTCTGCCAGGTGTGGCACTAAGGATTCCTGTCTTTCAAGTCTTTCTTCTGTTTGATGATAGAGGTACTGCTTTCACATTATGTTAAGGCTGCAAATTTGTTGTCTCATCTTCATTCATGATGTCACTTACTTTGTTGTCTTTCTAATTAGGAGAAGTTCTCTTATCTGACACAGTCTGGACTGACAGTTGGTTAATCAAAAAAGTTAAGGAGCAGATCATAAAAAGATAATATATGCATACCTTAAACACTGCATTTAAAAATATATTTTTTAATTAATTTATTTTTGGCTGCACTGGGTCTTCGTCCCCATATGCAGGCTTTCTCCAGTTGCAGTGAGTAGGGCTGCTCTCTCGTTGGGGCGCGTAGGCTTCTCCCTGTGGTGGCTTCCCTGGTTGCAAAGCATGGGCTCCAAGTGTGCAGGCTTCAGTAGTTGTGGCGTGTGGGCTCTGGGATTGTGGGCGCAAGGGCTTAGTTGCGCCACACCATGTGGAGTCCTCCTGGGGCAGGGATCGAACCTGTGTCCCCTGCATTGGCAGGTAGACTCACAGCCACCGGACCACCTGGGGAATCCCAAACATCACATTTTAACTTAAACTTATAAATATATATTTACTCACCAATATTTTGAACTGTGACCAAGGTCTTTTTTTGTGAATTCCCCTAATTAGCATTCTATGTTGTTACTTACATAAGCCATGTCTATACTGTGTTGCCTAGGATCTCTTGTTTTATGATGTGTGACTGGTTTTACAAAATATAAGTTGAATTAACTAATTCTGCAACTCTAGTACTTTTATGAAAAGATACTTGAAGTACATAAAGTAAATGAATTTCATTAAAATCTTGTATTGGCAAAAAAATGTAGAAATTACAGTTTTTTCAATTTTTTAACTTTTTCTGAGTACATTAGGTTAAATAAGGTACTTCTAAGTGAGGAGAGAGTAAGCTATAATTAATCGTCACTTGAGGGGGTTTCCCTGTTGCTCCAGTGGTTAAGAATCCGCCTGCTAATGCAGGGGACATGTGTTCAATCCCTGCTCCCGGAAGATGTCACATGCCTCAGAGCAGCTAAGCCCGTGAGCCGCAACAGCTGAAGCCCATGTGCCTCCAGCCTGTGCTCCGCAGCAAGGGAAGCCACCGCAGGGAGAAGCCCCCGCACGCCTGCAAAGGGTGGCCCCCACTCTCCGCAATTAGAGAGAGCCCACAAGCAGAAATAAAGACCCAGCACAACCAAAAATAAATCGATAAAAGAAGAGAGGAAGGGAGGGAGGGAGGGTGGAAGGTAGAGAAGAAAGGAAATGGCTAAAAACAGTAACATAATGAAATAATAAGAACACAGTTCTTATAATATTGGTGATAAGAGAATTTCCTGAACAAGATTAAAAAAAACTTCAGAAGTCAGAAAGCAAAGACCAAATGTTAAATAATTTAAATATAGTAGTGATGAAAATCTGAAAGTTTAAAAATGTACACAGAAATGGATGCAGTTTTGTTTTTTTCAGAATTAACTTTAGCAGGAACATGAACAAACAAGTTCAAAGAATTCTAGTGTATATTAAGTACACTGGGATGCTCATTAAAAATGCACTTATACCAAAGACTTCCCTGGCAGTCCAGTGGTTAGGACTCTATGCTTCTGTTGTAGGGGGCATGGGTTGAATCTCTGGTAGGGGAACTAAGGTCCTGCAAGCCATGTAGCATGGCCAAAGGAAAAAAATGCACTTATGAACCTAACTTTATGCAAATATTTAATCAAGCCTCTGTTCCTTGAACCCCTCAGGAACAGCTCAGATAGTCTGCTTTGCGGAGTAGCTCAGTGGTTTGCCTTCTACGTTTTTGTTGCTGGTGTCCATTCCCTCTACCTTCTCCTTTAGAACAATGGTTTTGGGCTTTGCCTAGTAAGAGATACCTAGCAGAGCTGCTGGTCAAACCCATTAATGGGTTGCCAGCCCATTTTTTTTCTTAATGAAAGAGAATAGATTAGAATAAATCAGAGTACAATACAGAGTACAATACTTAAGCCTTTTAAGTTATTTCTGTTGTTGTGCAATATAAAACTTATTGATTACTTTTCAAATAACTTGAAAGCCACTGACCTAGAGTGTTTGTTAAAAACACAGATTCCTGGTTGACTCATCCAAGTAATTATTGTCAGACAAATTTGGGAAGTATTGCTTTAAAGATATATAAACTGAAAAACATGGTTTCTCTCCATAATAGCAAATTCCCTAAAGGTCCCATGTTAGCTATCATTTTCTTTATTCTAAAAAGCTACTTGGAGAAAACACATGAGAGGTGGTCTGTAGAATTCAGAAAATAAACTAAATGTGTTAAGAGTTTTGCTTATGTAATGTTTTTTAAAAAAGAACTTCCTTTTATAAATAAATTATCTTTGCTTATTGATGACTACTGTAGCGGTGCGGTACACGCAGGTAGATGAGTCATTTTTAGTCTCCTTTCCTCATATTAGAAACACTGGAATTTCTGGCCACTTGTGCAGGATTTTCACCTTTCCAATCTCAGTGTCTTAATAAGTATTCAGTAAAATTATATTGAATGTTGGGAGATAGGAAAATAAGTTTTGTAGCTTATTTAACTTTGTGAAATTTTATTGATGACATGCTTGATCTTAAATTCATTGTAGACGTTATCTGAGAGTGTCACATCAATCCAGGGTGGTTGTGTAGGGAAAGATGGCTATGACGAAATCGTGGTATCCACATACTCAGGTAAAGCAAATGGAAATGGTAATAGCTCATTGAAAGAATCAATCATAAAAAATATAAGTTTGATAATTTGCTTTTGAAAAAAATATAAATTTGATAAATTTCTTTTGATTATTTTTTTTAAAGTTTATTAGTAAGTAACTCTTAACCTCTAGCATTAAAAGCTTTATTGGTTAAAAATAAGAAAGAAAGGAGTGTTATTGATTTATAAAATAATTTCTTTATTATTAATGCTTTTTAAAAGTCTTTAGTATATCTCTAGTGTCTTTGAAAATTAAATGATATCCTTTGACTTAAAAATTATTATTTACTGAAATTTAGTTTGTTTTGTTACTATGTACATTTCTTATAAAACTTACTTTCTTCTGAGTTGGTCATTTTTGTATTTTCACAATAGTTACATGAGATTTTAACTTTCCATGAAAGTAATTTTTGAAAGGCAACTTATACTCATCAGCTCTTTTTTGCATTTGCTAGACTATGTTGACTTATTTCATCCTTGAAAACTAAAGTTATAAATTAAGAAGTAAAGGATTTCTTTAATCGCAGTATTACAGCATTTCAAGCAAAGCAAAAATGGTATCCGAAATAATTTCTTTATAGTTTGAATATCTTCCAGCTTGATTTCTTTTGTATTTTGTTTTGTTTTGCATATGCTTTTTTGAAAAAGAATAAGTCCAAAACTAAATGAGGTTGATGTTGGTGGACAAAGGGGCATGTATTTTGGGTTTAACACTGGCAGCACTTAATGGTACGTGATTTAATTCATCTCTGCAGGCTGGGTTACAGGTCTGACAACACAGCCTGTTCATAAGGAAAGTGGACCAGGAGAAGAATTAAAAATTAATCAGGAGATGCAGAATAAAATTTCTTCTTTACGGTAATTTTGGATTTTGACTCACCTTTTTTTTTTCATTTCATGAAGTATGTGATTATTGTTTTTTTCTTACTTATTGGTACCATATATTTTACTGGAAGAAATTATATAATTAATTAGTTTATCACCTTTTTAAGTGAAAGTTTATCAGTTTGAGAACATTAGCAGTAAATGCTGATTAATATTTGGAGTTAGAAATACACTTTTTATGTGTTTTTTTCTATGTTGATTTTTTTCTTAGATTCTTGATCTAAGAAAAAACAAAATACAATCTAGATTCTTAGATCAAGAATCTAAGAAAAATCTAAGAATATGTTTTTGCATTTGTCTACTATAGAGTGTTTTTTTTATAGACATTAGAAAGTAGCCAATATAGATGGCTCTATTCCTCATTAATTTTAATATTTACTGCTATTGTGGACCTTTCTAAATCTATAGCTTTGGCTTATAAGTTTTCTTACTGGAAATGAGTAATGTTGACTCCTTTAGACACAAGGATCGCTTGTTAATTGAACAAATCTCTTCCAAGATCCTTCCCAGACTTTCCCCTAAACTTAGGGTAGCTAAACCTCATATTGTTCTCTCCCAGTTACTATTTGCTTCATTTGCATTTGGCCTTTCCCTTTAACTGGAGCAACTCAAAGCAGTCACAGTTCAGTCTCCAACACTTGGTAGAACTTCAGCTGGCTCGTGATTATCGTTGATACTCTGCAATCTATGTTGTCTGTCTACTCTAATATTTTTCTGAAAGGTACATGTTTATTGATTTCACACATTTTGTTTCTTCTCATTAAATCTAAGGTATTCTACCCCAGAACAATCAGTTTGTCTTCTGATTAGTACTACATGTAACTGAAACCAGACTCATGTGTATTTGCAGCTTGCCTTGATTCTTACAACTTTTAGTTTAGATATTTTAGTTTTTAGATTATAGATAAATAATATGGAACCAGTTGGTCAGTGATAGGCAAAAATTTTGTTTCTATTTGTGTTATAGTTCAAATGCAACCAATTAAAAAATCCATTTTGCAGAAGTAAATGTCTGTCAAATTTTTGTGAACATTCTGAGGACCTCAAATAGTATATAGATGACAAAGTTTTATATTTTCCTCTAGGACTGAATTGGAACAGCTGCAGTATAAAGTGCTACAGGAGAGAGAGAAATATCAACAGTCTTCTCAGTCAAGTGAAGCAAAATCAGCAGTACCTTCATTTAGTGTAAATGACAAGTTTACATTAAATAAAGATGATGCCAGCTACAGCCTTATCTTAGAGGTGCAGACAGCGATAGATAATGTCTTAATACAGGTAAGTAAAATGCATAATTACTTTGTTTTATGACTGGATCTATTTTAGTGTCCACTAATTATTTTGGACACTTTTAGTTTTAGATAGTGATTTTAAACGTTTATCTTAATCTTCCATTAGATAATCAGTTTTCTTATAGATTATTTAAATTACCTCTTTACTTTCACCCTATACATATTAAACAAAAGGCCAGTGAACTTAAGTTTCAGAAAGATTCAGGAAGGACATTTAGGATTTTTTTCTTTGGATAGCCTTTAGGAAAATTTTAACAGAGATGTGATTTGTAAAACTTCAGTATTTAATATCCTGAATAGGATCTTTAAGTTCCAAATACTAAAATAAGAGTTTACAGTACAAGCTGCTCATTAACTGTCAGTTTCCAGATGGGTCAATAGGCAAAGCAGATGATTTCGAAGAGTGAAACCTAGAGATAATAATCTATAGCACCATTTTTCAATATATTTAATTATTTTTTTCTTATACTAGAAGATAGAGAGTGGAAAGGGATGATAGTAGGATGAATGGAAAATAAGAGTAAAGAGGAAGAAGAAGACAAAGTTTGAAAAGATATGGGGGAGAGGGAGGATTATTAATTAAAACTTACAGGCAGAAATTTCTCTTAAGTAATGTTAGCTCAGGGACTGCTACGCTGAGCAACTCTAGGTGCATCATTTATACAGAGCACAGTGCAAACTCATTCTCCTGGAAGCTACCTCTCCAGAGTAGATTAAAAATCACCCTCTTTCTGTGTTACAGGTGAAATAAAAAATTATAAAAATGGACTGATATAAATAAGCATTGGCTTCCCAGGTGGCACTAGTGGTAAAGAACCCGCTTGCCAGTGCAAGAGATATAAGAGACTCGGGTTCAATCCCTGGATTGGGAAGATCCCTGGAGAAGGGCATGGCAACCCACTCCAGTATTCTTGCCTGGAGAATCCCAGGGACAGAGGAGCCTGGCGGGCTACAGTCCATGGGGTCACAAAGAGTCAGACATGACTGAAGCTACTTATCTTGCAAGCATGCGTAATAAACATGACCATAGGTAGCCCATGGTAGCATTTTTAGCACTTAGACTTTTAGTCTAAGAAGACTATACTTGAAAAAGAGCAGTGAGAGATTAAATTCTGTAATCTCTGATTAATCCAAATTAGAAAAATAAGTCATAATATGACATTTATTCATATTATATTTATTTTCTAGAAGTACATATTATCAAATATAAGTTAAGAGAGTTCATACTCATATTTAGAGATTAACATAAACTAGAACCAACGAGAACCGTAAGAGAAAATATGCGTTGGAAAATTTCCAGTTTTCTACCTGAACCTTTCTTTTTCTTTTAATATTGATTGTAGAGTGATGTTCCAATAGATTTACTTGATGTGGATAAAAATTCTGCTGTTGTCAGCTTTAGCAGCTGTGATTCTGAGGTGAGTAAAAAATATAAAGAATTATTTAGATGCTTTCATTTCATTATGCCATTTTGTATAAAACCTGTAAATGCTATTAGAGTCAATGTTCCTTCAATATTTCCTTCCATAACCTTTCCCTCAAAATCTGTTTGTATTCTCTTTCTCTGTATTCAGATAATCCAGAAACTGGCGTGTTCTTTTAAATTCTTTCCTTTTTCTGATCTGTTTAATCGAAGTATAGTGGATCCCTCCCTCTTTTCTGTTGGAGATACTGTGCATTCTAAAAGCCCCAGTGGACGCCTGTAATTACAAATAGTACGGAAGCCTTGAATGCTGCCGCTGCTGCTGCTGCTGCTAAGTCACTCCAGTCGTGTCCGACTCTGTGCGACCCCATAGATGGCAGCCTACCAGGCTCCTCTGTCCCTGGGATTCTCCAGGCAAGAACACTGGAGTGGGGTGCCATTGCCTTCTCCGACCCTTGAATAATACTGTGTTTCTTTCAGTATCACTACTTTTGCACTTTGGAGCTCTTAAGTAAAACATGGGTTACTTGAACACAACATGTCATCTGATAACAGAGATGGTTACTAAGTGACTAATGGGCAGGTAGCATACAACATGAATATGCAGGATAAAGGACTGATTCATGTCCCAGATGAGATGGAGTGGGATATTACAAGTTCTCATCACACTACTTAGAATGGTGTATGATTCTGTAAGCAAAACTTATGAGTTGCTTATTTCTGGCATTTTCTGTTTAATATCTTCAGACCACAGTTGACCATGGGTAACTGAAGCCCCAAAAAGCAAAACCACAGATAAGGGGGAGACTACTGTAGTCACTGATTTCCGTCAGTTCCCCCTCCTGCTCTTTGCTGTCTGCTTTGCTTCATTTCCCCTTCTGTTAACCTTCCAGCTCTCACCACACTTGCTTGAACTACTCATCCTCCAGTTTCTCTACCTTCAGCACTGCCTCTCAATCACAGGAGGTGCTGTGCACCGCCATCCGAGAGGCCTTCCTAAAGTACAAACATCATGGTGTCATTTCTTTTCTCAAAACCTTTTAAAACCTTTCTTGAGCTGCATGTAAGTCGAGATCTCTCACTGTAGCATAAAAAACTTTCCATAATTCAGCTCTTGATTACAAGTCCAACTTAATCTCTCACTAGCTGCTACCTTCCCTCCCATGCACATGATTTCTGCCAAACTGAAGTTCCTAAAATTTCTTCAAATTGCTATATAGTTTCACACATTTCCTACAGTTAAACACGATCTGTTCCATCTGCCTGCCTTTCTGCACTTTTTCTTGCTGACTCTTGCTTACCCTTCATTCAGCAGACATTTATTGAACACTGACTCTGTGCAGAGTGCCTGGGATGAGCCCATATCCAAGCTTTTGGGTGCATTTGCTGCATCATTCCCTCTGTGTGGTACTAGCCGACTAGCCGTCTCCGCGCTAGGTGTAGCTCCTGATGAGTTAGGGTACAGAGAAGGTCTGGGGAAGGCAAGCCAGAGAAAGTGTGACTGGAACTGGCATTAAAAAGAGAAGGATAAAAAGAATAAAGAACAAAGTTGATAGTTATATTAGGGAATAATTTTCAAAATAATGTCAGAGTAAAACTTTTTTTAACAGCAGTTGTATTGTTATCATATATGCTTTGCCATCCCTGTTTGAGAATAAAATGCAAAAGATTAAGACCTATGTTTTTATGATCATTTAAAAAATCAAGTTAGTATGAACTTCAGATCTTTAATTCCTAAGTTACAGTGAAAGATTAGCCTGTTTATATCAATGCAGGATTCTTTGAGTATTTTATACTAATTTAAAACCTGTTTTCTAGAATGGTGACTTAAAAAACAAATCTTACAAAGATTTCCAACATATACAAAAGGAGAAAGAATAGCACAACCTCCATGAACTCGTCACTAACTTTTACATATGGCCAGTCTTGTTTTGTGCTCTTTACCCTCTCTCTCTCCCTTCCCCAAACCTAACTCCAGACATTTTATCTCTTTTAATTAGTCATTTTATCTGTAAACACTGAAATATGTAACATTTGTTTTTAATTACACAAAAGTATATTTATTTTTAAGTTGACTTATCCTCTGTGCTTGCTGAGTTTAAAACATTTGAATTTTCTTTTAATATTAGCATTCTTTTTATTTCTTCAGGTATTTATTAAAATAGGGAAATAGTACATGAAAATTGCATACCAAATAGTTCATGTTGTTTTGCCTGATTTTGCAATTCATGCACCTAGATATACTTTTTTTTTGTATTTAGTAGTTTATTATTCTATTTCAAGAACTTATATTACATGGAGTAACCTCTCCAATTTTATTCAACAAACATGTATTGAATGCCTATGGTCTACTTGACACTGTGCTATTTGCTGGAAATACATAGATGAGATATTTCTAAGTTGTCTGTACGTATGTGTGAAAATCAAATATGTTCAACACTGAACATTTATGTTTTTTGCCTTTATAACATAAACATTAGGAATTTTGCATTATCAGTTAAGTTTTTGGAAGGACAATTAATATTTTAAAATGCTGTGGGAGAGACTCAAGATGGAGAGAGCACTGAGCTATAGATTTGAATTTGAAGTCCAGTTATTACTCACTGGCTTTAGGAAAGTTACCTAACCCTTCATGCCGCGTTTTCTTCATCTGTTAAAACTTGTTGATAGGAGTAAGCATAAAACTCACAGCACAGTGCCACCCAGTGATAGGTGCGCAGTAACATGGTAACAGTCATTGTTGTTGTTGTTGCTGTTATTATTCTTAGAGGCATGGATTCATTCTCCTCACTTTTTGAATTATTCCTAGTCAAATGACAATTTTCTCCTCGCCACTTACCGGTGCCAGGCAAACACCACAAGGCTAGAGCTCAAGGTAAAAATGTTTGAAATTACCTTTACTTGAAAGTTCGAGCTTTCTTTTTCCTTGGGAAATCTTGCAACATGTGATATCATTTCTTTGCATTAAATTTCCCCCTGAAACAAGCATTCTGAATAATGTCTTTTGAATGACCTGTTTTTGAGAATCTGAAGTTGCTGTGCTGTGCTCTGCTGTGCTTATTTGCTCAGATGTATCCAACTCCTTGCAACCCCATGAACCATAGCCCGCCACGCTCCTCTGACCATGGAATTCTCCAGGCAAGAATACTTGGAGTGGGTTGCCATTCCCTTCTCCAGGGGAATCTTTCCAACCCAGGGACTGAATCCAGGTCTCCTGAATTGCAGGTGGATTCTTTACCTATTTGATTTTAATTCAGCCCAAACCACTGTCTCTTCTATTAACACTCAACTAATCACATTCACTAAGGTTTTTACCAATCCTGAATTTCCTCTAGTTGGAAATATTTTTTCTAATTTTCTATTATGGAAAGTTTCAAACATACATAAGAGTAATGATTCCTGCTTAAGCAATGATCAGTTCATAACAATCTTATTTATGCTGTAACTATCTGTTCCAAATTATTTTGAAGCAGATACAGGATGTAATTTTTTGGTAAGTATTTCAGTATATATGTTTAAAAGATAAGAACTCTTTCTAAACATAATCACAACAGTGTTATCACACCAAAGAAAATTTAATAATTCCTTAGTATCATCAAATGTTAAGTGTAGTGGTTTTTGCTTTTAATTTAACGTTTGATTCAGTCATAGTCCACATAAGGTAATTTGGTTACTGAAGTATCTGAGCATTTGCCCTGTATTTTCCTATTTGGATTTCTCTGATTGCCTTCTAGTGATGGCATTACTATCTATCTATTCCAGGTAAAATCTTTGAAGTTTCCTTTTGCAATGTACTAGGATAATCACTTTTATAATTAAATAGTTTGTAGCACACAAATATATTTTATTTATTTAATTTTTAGTGTGAGATTAAAAAAATTTTTTGGTACATTTGTAATCCAAAAATTAAGGACCATATAACTTTTTCCTGGTATTGCTGATGTTCTGAGACTCAAAATAAGATTTTCTTCAAGAGAGATGCTATTACACAGTAACTCTTTTCACATCTGGTTAAGGAACTTCCAGTTTCTGCTTGTCTAACAGATTGGCACACATTTAGAGAAAGCAGTATCATTAGTGACAGGATGAGGAAAAGGACGCTGTCAGTCATAGCTGAGAGAAATAATTGTTATAGCCACTTTGGTAAAACAGGCTATAGTCCTACTTGTTGGAATCTATTTCATAGCCATAAAGTCATAGTATTGTATCCACAGATATGTGTATAATTAACTGAAGCATTATTTGTAGAAGCGGAAAGGTGGAACCAAAGTGAACACTCAGTATTTAATGTTTGAATAAGTAGCTGTTTATCCATTCCATAGAATATTGCACAGCTGCAATAAAGAATGAGTTGATCTATTCCTTTTGTGAGTGATAGTTGCTCAGTCATGCCTGACTCTTTGCAACCCCATGGACTATAGCCTGCCAGGCTCCTCTGTTCATGGAATTCTCCAGGCAAGATTACTGGAGTGGGTTGCCATTTCCTTCTCCAATTCCTTTTAACATGAGAAAATTCCATGAAAAACACAAAATACAGATAAAAGTTCTCTCTCTGTATATATACATATTATCTATAATATGAAGAAATATATGAAAAGAATCATAGCTGTCTGATATGACAGGTCATACGATAGGGGGAAGGTTTGGGGGGGATGGGAGAGGGAGGGAGTATTAGGAGAGGCAGAGATAAGGGAAGATGTAGTTATTAGAAATAAAAAATATGTCTATGATATAAATAGAATTTATTCATGTGAAATTATGCATTTATTTTTGTACATCTTCATAGAGAGATATATGAAAAGTTGACTATCAAAATAGCAATAATGATCATCTCTAGGTGGTAGGATTTTAAATGACTCATATGTTAATCCTAATTTTTCTTCATTGTTTGGATTTTTAAAATAATGAATATGAAGTATATAATCAGAGAAAACATGACTTTTTAAAAATATTATGAACAATTGTGTTCTTTTTTAAAAATTATACTCTGTTTATAGTTATTATAAAATATTGGCTATATTCCCTGTGTTATACTAATTACAACATTCAGAAAACTAAGATCATGGCATCCGGTTCCGTCACTTCATGGCAAATAGATAGGGAAACAGTGGAAACAGTGGCTGACTTTATTTTTGGGGGCTCCAAAATCACTGCAGATGGTGAGTGCAGCCATGAAATTAAAAGATACTTACTCCTTGGAAGGAAAGTTATAACCAACCTAGACAGCATATTAAAAAGCAGAGACATTACTTTGCGAACAAATGTCCATCTAGTCAAGGCTGTGGTTTCTCCATTAGTCATGTGTGGATGTGAGAGTTGGACTATAAAGAAAGCTGAGCACAGAAGAATTGATGCTTTTGAACTGTGGTGTTGGAGGAGACTCTTGAGAGTCCCTTGGACTGCAAAGAGATCCAACCAGTCCATCCTAAAGGAGATCAGTCCTGGGTGTTCACTGGAAGGACTGATGTTGAAGCTGAAACTCCAATACTTTGGCCACCTGATGCAAAGAGCTGACTCATTTGAAAAGACCCTGATGCTGGGAAAGATTGAGGGCAGGAGGAGAAGGGGATGACAGAGGATGAGATGGTTGGATGGCATCACCAACTCAGTGGACATGAGTTTGAGTAAACTCCGGGAGTTGGTGATGGACAGGGAGGCCTGGCGTGCTGCAGTTCATGGGGTCGCAAAGAGTCAGACATGACTGAGCGACTGAACTGAACTGAACTGATACTAATTATGAATTTATTGTGGAAAAATTTATGTGCCAATGTAAGCTTACCCCTTAAAAAGAAGCTCTAAAGATACAGCTTTATCAGATGGATTTTTTATTTTCCTCCTGTATTTTTCTTCTTTAGCCTTTCCTTATGTTTTCTCTCTTTGCATTCAGAGAAATATTTTCAGTGTAACATTTGCAAAAAATTCTTGTTTTAAACTTTTGTTTGTGTTTTCCATTTAGGTAAAACATTGATTATTTTTTCCCCCTCACATGCCAGGGAAAGCGTGAGTTGATATGTCAATTTGATTAGAGAACCTGCCTTTGTAATATAAGAGGTTCTACAGCCCGTTTCATGAACTGGAGCAGGGAGGAGCTGAAAGGGGGGGCAGGAGAGAGAAGCTGGACCTCTTTCTATTTCCTTTAAAATTAGGTCTTCACAGTTATATGAATTAGAGTTTTCTATAAGTGTTTTAAATTTTCAGGATATCCAACTAAAAAGGTACAAAGAATTTCCTAATCCAAATATGTCATAATTAGATGATGAGTATGCTTCTTTGTTTTCATAGAAAGTCAAGAATTAAGTTATTGGAAACATTTTGGGTTTTTTTCTGGAAGTAGATTTTTTAAAAAAATTTTGGCTGCACAGGCTCCTTATTGCAGCATGGTTTCTCCAGCTGCAGAGTGGCACACAGGCTCTAGAGAGCTTGGACTCAGTAGCTGCAGCTCGCAGGCTTAGGTCCTCTGTGGCAGGCGGCAGCTTAGCTCCCTGACTAGGGGTTGAACCCGTATCTCCTTCATTGGAAGGCAAATTCTTAACCACTGGACCACCAGGGAAGGTCCCTTTCAATAGATTTTTACAAGAATAGCCATATGCTGTAATACCCCCATTTCTAAGAGAACGAAGTGTTAGTTATTGACTCACTTATCCTTTCAACAAAAATGTGTAAATTTTACCATTTTTTAATGCGAATCTTATACAGTGTACTATACACCTATGTTTTTGGATGTGATAAGGTGGTATATGAGAATGTTTATCTTTCAGAATGACAAATCTATAAATACTATGGTAGGGATGACTTCAGCTCCATTCAGTTCACTCAGTCATGTCTGACTCTTTGTGACCCCATGGACTGCAGCACACCAGGCTTCCCTGTCCATCACCAACTCCCAGAGCTTACTCAAACTCATGTCCATTGAGTCGGTGATGCCATCCAACCATCTCATCTTCTGTTGTCCCCTTCTCCTCCCACCTTTGATCTTTCCCAGCATCAGGGTCTTTTCTAAGGAGTCAGCTCATCTCATCAGGTGGCCAAAGTATTGGAGTTTCAGCTTCAGCCTCAGTCCTTCCAATAAACACCCAGGACTGGTCTCCTTTAGGATGGACTGGTTGGATCTACTTGCAGTCCAAGAGACTCTCAAGAGTCTTCTCCAACACCACCATTCAAAAGCATCAATTCTTGGGCACTCAGCTAACTCTCACATCCATACACGACTGCTGGAAACACAACAGCTTTGACTATATGAACCTTTGTTGGCAAAGTAATGTCTCTGCTTTTTAATATTCTGTCTAGGTTGGCCATAGCTTTTCTTCCAAGGAGCAAGCATACCTCCTTTGAGTGTTTGAGTGTCTCCTGTGGAGGTCCGGGTCAGAGGGATGACTGACAAATGGGTTAATTTTGCTTTGGATTGCTAAAATCTTTTAAAATTTTCTTTTACTGTAGTGGTAAAAAGTTCCTGTTGAATAGAATGTCATTATTTCCATCAGCATGTTACAGAAGAGATTAAGACCTAAGTACTTGATTACTTGTGTTGAACATTTTAAAGATAGCCATTATGTTTCTAGATTATTCTTACTTTCTTTCCTCTTTTGTGTTGAATCAGATTCGCTCAATTGAAGGCCAGTATGGCACACTTCAAGCATATGTGACTCCAAGAATTCAACCCAAAACATGTCAGGTCCGCCAGTACCATATCAAACCCCTTTCACTCCATCAAAGAACTCACTTTATTGATCATGACAGGTAGGACAAAGGGAGAGTTTATTTTCAGGATATTACATGATGCATATAAACTTTCTTGTTATTTTAGTAATATAAATTCTGGTAGCAAATTTGTACTTAAAAAAAAAAAATTAAATGCTATGTACAGGTTTCCCCCGCTATCTGAAAGTAGGGCATTTTAATGAAACCCTTCATAAGCCAAAATAGCATAAAGCAGAGAAGCCATTACCTTAGGACAAATCTTCTAATGGATGCTCCGAATCAATTGCGAGAAAGCACAGATGCTCACAGAGTTCAAAGCTGTGCCGCCTGGTGCTCAGAAGCTGAGTGTAGCTCCTGAAGGAGGGGCTTGGTGGGGCCTGTCTCGGGGCTTCTGGGGTGCAGGCTACTTCTCTAACAGCTTGCTGCAGAACAGACACTGAGGCTATTTTTGCTTTGTACCCTTTTTTGTAAAAGCAAAAATCTTCTTTAGATTTTTTTTGGTTACTGAACATAGGTACTCATGTAGGCCTTTCATAAAGTCAAAGTGGCATAAAGGGAGCTTTCAAAAAGTGGGGGATACCTGTGTTAATATTTCTGATAGAGATGAGTCTTTGTCTTATTTTAGTGGCTGATTTGAGCTGGGCTCTCCTTGGATTATGGGCTTATATATGTTCCTACATGACATTATGGAAATAATTTAACTCTCTGGGTTTTGGTTTTTTTATATCTGAAAATAAAGTTGGTGTGGAGATCTCAAGAGTTTCTTCTATTCTGTATTTTCTTAAAATTCTTTCTGTACCTTTAATTCGATAAACTTGTATTTTCTTAACTATCCATTTGATTCATTTTACATTTATTTAATTTACTTTACAACCTTTTTTGTGTATGTGTGATTTGCAGGATTAATTCCATATCCTTGCAAAATAGAAGGTATCATTCCTTAACTTTTCTAGTGGCATGCAGCGAGTGTTTCAAACCCACGTCTGTCTGTCTTTAAAAAGCCCAGTCCTTTGCTTTCACATTATGCTGATTTTTTTTCCTTAAATGTGTAAGTATGTTTGTAGTTTGTATAATAAAAATACTAGATGAACTTATGAAAAATGGAATTGACCTAAGTAAACTGAATTTTTATTTGTAAAGGCATGTTATAATGAAAACAAGCTATTTATGTCATTTAACTGTTAAAGTACAGGTATAGCAAAATGTTTATCTGATGGGTAAGATTAACCTGAGAAAAATTAAATGGCTGCTTTTATGTTTGTAACTACTATTGCAAAATTCTGTTTTTTAATGTATTAAGTATATATAATACTTCTATGTATTCCCACACAAATATGTATACTTCTATTAAATTGCAGACCCATGAATACACTGACTTTGACAGGCCAGTTCAGTTTTTCTGAACTTCACTCCTGGGTGGTTTTTTGCATGCCTGAAGTTCCTGAAAAACCTCCAGCAGGAGAATGTGTGACATTTTATTTTCAGAACACCTTCCTGGATACACAACTTGAAAGTACCTACAGGTGAATAAAACTTATTTGTGGTTCACATGTGTTTTTACATAAATGGAACTTCTAAATTTTCATATGTTTTAAGACAGTAATTTGCAAATAATGTAATTTGAAAACTATACTGTTCAAGAGAATCTATTGAAAAGCAAGTGGGATTAATGATTGACTAGCAATAAATATGAAAGATTGATATGTTTTCCATTCTCAACCATAACCAGTTAGAAAATAAATAATTTTTTAAAAATGTTTCAGAGCAACAATAACAAAATATTCATAAAAATCTGTGGGAATGCTCTTTTTTAGAAATATGTAGAACTTCATGAAGAAAACGTTAACATTTTATTGACATAAAAGACTTGATTAAATGGAGTAATATATTCCATGGTTATTAATGTGAAGACATTGTAAACATTCAAGTCCTTCCCAAATTGACTTGAACATTTATCCTAATTCCATTTTGAATTACAAGAAGAATGACCATGAGTTTCTTTATGCAAAAATAAGAAATGGCTCAGAATTTGAAATCTTCGAACATGCAGGCTTTTGACGCTACCACAGTAGGAGATGAAGGCCATTATACTCTCATACTCTTCCTCAGACTCACAGCTGCCCTCCTGCCCTCTTCACTGTCCCTCCCTCACATAGGCCCCCCTACTTTCTGTTTCTGGATATAGTGGAGGCCAAAGTTTTCCTCTCCTGTGTTCTTTTTCTGAATGTGTTGGGTAAGGCTGGTTTCTCTGTAATCTGCTTTGACCTTGTACCCTTAAACTTTTTCTTATTCTCTCACAGCTGTAGGTTGGTATTGTCTGTTTGATCTTTTATTTTAATTTTGTTGTTTGGAAGGGAGAGGGCTTCTTATCTTCCCTCTGTCTCTGTCTCTTAAGATTGTTTCCCTGAGCAGTTTACTGAGGTATTATACTTCTTGCTTTCTAGCTGAGATTTTACCACACTAACTTTAGCAAACAGCAGTGAACATGTCATTTTCCCTTTGAATAATAGCCTTTGGGATCAAGGCTATTGATCCCAAAATCTAATTGGGATCTAAATCCCAAATCTAAATCCCAGAAATCTAATTGGTTTCTTTTTTTAATGTATTTATTTCCCCAAATCTTGCTTATATAATTGGTTTTCGCATCAGTTCTGAGGGGCCATTTCACTGTACCCTCCAGGGGATCTTATCTGTGTCTAAGCCTGGAATCATGGCTTGTGTTTTGGAGTATGACAGCGAACCTCACACTTTAATCATAGTAGACAATTTGACAGGCCCCTGGCATGTTATATATTTTTATAGTAGCACATCTTTGCTTTTTATCATTCTGTATCCTTAAATATTCTTAACAGTAAAAACTCTGCTTATCTTTGAAGGTCCAACTCAGTAGCAACATTTTTGAAGTTTTCCTGGATGTTCTTCTCTGTTCCCATAGCATTTTATTCTTACCTGTCTTAGATTTTTATTGTTACTTGTTTGAAGTATGTAATAATTTTTATGCAAGCTAGTCTGTAAACCAGATTGTAAGCTTCTGGGCAGAGTTTATTTCTTTATTATTTTTGTTCGTATCCTTACGTGTCTAACACGTGGCTTTGAACATAGTGTTGTTTAGTCGCTAAGTCATGTTCAATTCCTTTGCAACCCCATGGACTGCACCTGGTCAGTCTCCTATGTCCATGGGGATTCTCAAGGCAAGAATACTGGAGTGGGTAGCCGTGTCCTCCAGGGAATCTTCCCAACCCAAGGATCTAACCCAGGTCCTCTGCATCGCGGGCGGATTCTTTACCACTGAGCCAGCTGGGAAGCCCCTTGGACATAGTGGTACACTCAATAAGTGTTTTTTGGCTACCTGATTAAGAAATATATATTGAAGAAGTATAGGAGTATATACTCTGGAGACAGACATGCTTAGGTTTGCATCTGGTCTGTGACTCACCAGCTATTCGACCTCAGCTAGGTTACTTTCTGAGTTTCAGTTTCTTTTCTGAGGAATGGAAATAATAGCACTTACTTCACTGAATTGTAACGCTTAAAGGAAGATAAACTGTGTAAGTCGTTCTACAGTGCCAGGTACTGTATATGTATTTAATGTGAAATTTCATTAAAGTTGAAGACTAGTGGGAAAAATCTCATGATATCTAAAATGTAATTGGGATCAAAATAAGTATGTATGATTAATCTTCCTAGAAAAAAAAATTAGCATTTGTCTACAGCTAGCCAGGGGCAACGGAGCCTGGTGGGCTGCCATCTATGGGGTTGCACAGTCAAACACGACTAAAGTGACTTAGCAGCAGCAGTCAGTATGAAACCAAATAAAAAGGCCACATTGAATTTGTAAAGATAGTATATATTAATTAGGTCATCATAAAAAGGAACCAAATGTAAGCAGGCTTAACAAACAAAAGGAATTTATCAGCTTGTATAACTAAGTAGTCTGCTTTCAGACACAACTGGATCAGAAGCTTAACTGATCCCTTTACCCCTCTCCATCCTAAGACTTCATCGCTTGTCATTGTTCAACTCTGATTCTGTCTGCTCTTGGTTTTCCTGTGTGGTGCCATGGGGGCCACCAACAGCTCCATCCAGCTTTATGTCTTTTCAGCTACCATAGCCTTGCTTTTCCACTAGTTCCAATAAAAGCCCCACGATTATCATCGTTAAACCATGAACCACTGTGGTCATGAACCACACATAAAAGCTTCTTCCTGAAGTCCCAGAAATAGGGTTGAGGCCAATGAAACTATAAGGATTGAGAAAAAGGGGAGAGAGAGGACAAAGGAGTTCCCTAAAGAAAAAGAAGGGTCCTGTGATTATAGATGTTACTCTTAGGTTTGATATTTAAGGATGAAGCATGGGGTCATGCTGTTAATCTATGTGTTACATAAGAACTGATATGAAAGTAAGCAATTCTAAATGTATTTTATATATATAAAGTATTAGCTATTAGAAATTTTATTAGTGAAAATGAATAAAAAAGTTTTAAATGAAGACTTAAATTGTCGTATCTTTAGGAGGCATATGTCTAACATCTTTTACTCAGTTTTACAACTATGTATAGAACTTGAATTACTACAACAGTAATAGGTTACATGTTTAAATATGCTTTACATTAATAGTGAGATGTGTATATAAAGAAATTTAAAACTAAATGACGTCTAAACACAAGGTTCTAGTCACAAAATATGTGTTTACGGGACATATTTATTGGATGTACTTCTTTCTAAAACTGTTTCTTTAAAATATTAATTTTATAGAAAAGGCGAAGGAGTTTTTAAATCTGACAACATTTCTACTATATCCATCCTAAAAGATGTGCTCTCTAAAGAAGCGACAAAAAGGAAAATTAACCTCAACATGTCTTATGGTAAAAGAAAAGCATAAAAAGAATCATTCTTTCTGTTTTAGGGGGGGTTGTTGTTACAATAAGAATGTTCCTGATCAAAGTGACTTATCTAATTGTGCCTGCCTCAACTTCTTCTAGAGATAAATGAAGTATCAGTCAAACACACTTTAAAACTAATCCACCCAAAGCTGGAGTACCAGTTGCTTTTGGCTAAGAAAGTGCAGTTAATTGATGCTTTAAAAGTAAGTATGCCTGCCACAGATTCATGATTATTATTTTATTGTGATTGGATTTCTAAAATGGTAAAGAACTTAAATTTTTATACTTTAAGTCCACTTTACACTGGACTGAATTTTGAAATTAAGGTGCTTTTATTTTTAATTTTAAATAAGGAATTGCAGGTTCATGAGGGAAACACAAACTTTCTGATACCAGAATATCGCTGTATTCTAGAAGAGGCAGATCACCTACAGGAAGAATACAAAAAGCAACCTGCACATCTTGAAAGACTCTATGGTTAGTTGACTATTCTAGTATACCTTGTCATATTCTTTTCTATTGGCTGTTTGCAAAGGATCATATGAGGGAAGCTGGGTGGAAGGAGACAGGGGAATATCACAGCAGTCATGACTGAGACAGGAACAGCAGTGTACTGCAAAGTGTATTTTGTCAAGCTGGTTTTAATGTTTAATATTTTTACTTGAGAATATACAAGTAAACATTAACAAATGAAGTAAATGTAATGCAGTTAATTTATATATATGAAGAAACCTGGTATGATACCTTATGAAACATTATAATTTAGGCTATATATCATACAAATACTATTCAGTTTTCATTGCTATTTTGAAATATCAAAATACAGCATTTAATATTTTTATGCAAAACTGAATAAGGGCTGTATATGTGATGTGTCAGTTTATAGTTTAGAACTCATTTTGCTTTGGTGAAAAGAAGTTGAGTGTTTCACAATATATTGAAAAAGCAAGAGCAAGAGGGAGATGTGAGGAGGCAGAGAGAGAGGAAGGAAAGAACAGCTTAAGGAAATTTTTTTTTCAATCTTTACATAAGACCTGATATGCATAGTATACCTATTTATTTATGCATCTTTATAATCAGGTGGGATATTTAATCCTTACAACAGCGCTGCAAGATAGATGATGCTGTCTCTGTTTTTTCACATTTTTTAAAACTGAAATCTGAACTTAAGAATTTGCCATATAAGTAGCTAGTGGCAAAGCCTTCATTAGGACCGCCTTGCCCCAAGATGCATGCTTTTTGCACTGTGCCAAGTCTTCTATGGAGTCAATTGGTATCATCTGTCCATATTGATCCTTAAGATCTTCCTAATAATTTATTTTATACCCAAAGACTTGCTCACAAGCTATAACAATAATATCTGATATATTAATATTTGCCACATGGCAAGCACATGATCTTTTATCCTCATAATAACCTAGAAGATGGGTGGTACAGAGCTGCCATCTCTTATCACCAATTTTGCAGTCCAGAAAGCTTTGAAATCAAAAGCATGTAACCAGTTGTTAGGAGAGTTATTAGCCAAACGATTTATATTTTGAAATTTGCCATAAAATCCCCCCCAAATAAATATTTTTTAATGCACCAATCCTTTTAGGTGTGTATGTTAATACAAATTACAGGTGTTAAGAAATTCTCAAGCAATCACGTTCATTAAATAATGTGTGGTTAATCAATTTAATCAATGACAAAAAATTATTCTTTTTTCTTTGTAGGCATGATCACTGATCTTTTCATAGATAAGTTCAAGTTTAAAGGCACCAATGTAAAAACCAAAGTGCCTCTTTTACTGGAAATTCTGGACAGTTATGACCAAAATGCACTGATTGCTTTCTTTGATGCTGCATGAAATATAAACAAGGTAAAGTTCCAAAGAAGTTGTCTGTTTAAATGAAAATTGTTAAAATAGAATTACAAGCTAACTGTACATACTTTTATTTCAAGTGCTTTTTAATACCATCTAAATATAAACGAAGTATAACTTGTTTTTTGTAGCACTTTTTTTTTTGGCAAATGTAATTTTTTTAAAGAGAATTTTTATTTTTTTAAAAAATGGAATGATTATAACAGATTTTAATGAATTTTTTTTCAAGTGGCTGTTTTAACTCTCAAATCAAAAAATATTGTTTGGAAAATAGACACATTTAAATTTTTAACAAGCTAACACATATGTATAAACTGCTTTACAGTTTTCAAAATGTATATACATATGTGATCTCAATTGATCTTCACAGTATGTTGATTATTTTGTCAAATCATGTAGGAAAACTGATTCTCAGTGAGACTGTGTTTAAGAGGACATGCTGTTATTTCATAAATGTGGGACCCAAGTTCTGGTGCCTCAATTATGTTTTGGTTACTATGTGTGTTGTCAACTAGGTGATATAACCTATAAATTTTTTTTCTAGGAATTGAGGTTGATTTACAACTGATTTTGCTGTTGCTTGGTAATGTTTTGTGACTTGTACTCAGTTTGTTAAATACTTGGGTTGGCTCACTGCTTTAAATTGTGGCCAGGGAAATCAGCCCTTGCACAGATTGGGGGGATTTTAACTTGATGTGCTGTAACCAGTAGGGCTATACAAATGTACTACATATGAATAGTACAGAAATAGTGATGGCTTCTTAAGATTTTCCTGCACTAATAAATACTAATTTCCTTTTTTATCATATATGGAGGGAAATATAACTTTAAGACTATGGAAGTCATCAATCTTAATTCCTATTTATTCATATTCAGGTGAATATTATACTTAAGATTGTGCTATTTTAAAGTGGCATAAGGATTATAATAGAAAATAAACTATTCTGTGTTTTCAAAAAGGGCACACTTATTAATTTGTTGGAAAACAAGTATATTTACTAGTTATGTGCAAGCCTTGTATATTAAATGTGAAAATTTGTTAAAGGCACATATTTCTATCAGTTTTATTTTAATAAGGCCATATTGTTTTCACTATATTTAAACAACCTTCATTTCTAAATGGAACACAAATTATATCTAGGTCACTGGAATTTCACTCCGTGCTTTTTGTTGGCTGCCATACCTTGGGGGGAAAAAAAAGAGATAAAAATTAATGGCTGTCTAGTTGAATTTCTTGTATATTAGTTTGTTATGTATATCAACAGTAATTCAAGGTGGCAGTTTAATTGAATCTTCATGAAGAAAAATAAAAAGGATAAGACTGTGAAGAAGCACGAAAATGGTAAGATGACACTATAGTCATCCACTTGAGTGTCAATTACATAAGCAGTGTGTGAAATGATTTATGCACGTTATTTAATACTAATGATAAGTTATAACATGTAGACATTATCACCCCGGTTAACAGATAGGAAAACTGAGAATCAGAACATTGAGTAATTTGAACAAGACCACCAGGCCAGTATGGCCGGACCCGATTTCAGACCTTGAGAGATTAGTCAGGCTAACTGGAGGTCCTAAGGCTAAAGGCCGGGTGGTGGCGGTGTGGTCTTTAAGTCATGTTTGACTCTGCGACCCCATGGACTAACCCGTCAGGCTGTAGGCAAGGCCCACTAATAATCGCTAAAAGGTACCCCACCTTGTACTAGCGGCAGCCCCTACCCTAAGACAGGAACCGCTTCGCTGCGGTATTTAAAGCCACCATAAGCATAGGCCCCGCCTCTCCGCCCTGCGCAGGCGTCTTTCCTTCTGCCGCCGTTCGCTGTTTCTTCGCCCCGCTCCGCCCCTGCTCGGCTGCCTTCGCAGCCGCCTTCATTCGCCTGCGACCGCGGCGCCCCGAGTGACGTCACAGGGACCGGCACCTTTCATTGGTCCATTTCAATAGTCGCGGGATACTTGAACTGCAGGAACAGCCGCAGCTCCGGCGGGCTGCTCGCTTCATTTCGGGGGCGTCCTCGTCCCTCCACGCCCGCCAGTTCTTGCGTCCGCCTTTCTCAGTCTCCTCGGTCCTACAAGGTCCCGAGCGGACGGGCAGGCTGGCTCGGGCTGCGGCGGGCGGGTACGGCTGGAGTGTTCCTCGGCTGGTCGGCGGGACGCAGTGCACGCTGCTTGGCGCCGGGCTGATCCCGCCGCGCCCCCGGGAGCAGTGATGTTGGGCAGCTCCGCGCACGGGCCTGCAGCCCGCGAGGCGAGTTCGGCGCTAACATTGCAGCACACGGCGTTCCAGGAGGACCAGGAGAACGTCAACCCCGAGAAGGCGGCGCCCGCCCAGCAGCCCCGGACCCGGGCTGGGCTGGCGGTACTGAAGGCGGGGAACTCGCGGGGTCCAGCGCCCCAAAGGCCTAAGACGCGACGGGTAAAGCAATGAGCGATATCCTCAGGAGGGAGGGCCGAGCGGGGGTTTTGCACGGGTTTAGTCGGCAGAGGAGAGTGGCGAGAAAGCATTCCCTGGGATTTAAGCGGGAGGCCAGGGTCTGGAGTCCCTTGATCCCTGGGTTTCTGTAGTGTAGGACGCCACATTACTCCCATTAGTTACTCTCCCATACTGTCCCTGACAGCACTATGCTTTCATGCTGCCTCTCACCTCTCCATTGGGAGTATTTTTCCATAGATAATGGGATCAAACCAAGCCCCACAACGTTGCGTGTGGTCTTTGCCCGCCTCCGCGCCTTTCTACTTTAAACCCCAGGTACTATTCCGACCTTCTTCATCTTCCCCATATGGGTAAAGAAACTACCTCTACTTTGGGCAAAGGTATAAAAAAATATTTTGCTTTTGGTCAATTCCGCCATCTTACTGAATTTGCTCTGTTGCTCCACCCTGGGGTGAAAGAGGAAAACCACTTTTGTTTTTTGCCATCTCTGTTAAATTTGGCATCTTTCGGCCTGCCACTCCAGCCATCTCGTGGCCTAGTTTTGCGTAATTCCAGTTGGTGTGACTCTGAAATCTTTGGTGTCACAGGAATGCCTATGACAAATTGAAGCATCTCTTCTTTCTCCAGCTACTCAAATTTCCTTGCCTAAACTTTGCCCCCAAAAGTTTTAATTTTCCTAATAGAGGATTTGGGACTAAACTCAGCAGTATAAGGGGGTGAAAGTAAAATTCCACTTAATAGGCTCAAAGCAGTTAATTATTTCATTTTAGGTTGCACCTCTTAAGGATCTTCCTATAAATGATGAGCATGTCACTGTTCCTCCCTGGAAAGCAAACAGTAAACAGCCTGCATTTGCCATTCATGTGGATGAAGCAGAAGAAGAGACTCAAAAGAGGCCAGCTGAATCTAAAAAATCAGAAAGTGAAAATGTCTTGGCTTTTAATTCAGCTGTTACTTTACCAGGACCAAGAAAGCCACTGGCACCTCTTGATTACCCAATGGATGGTAGTTTTGGTAAGTTTTAAAGAAAACTTGAATAAATGTAATTATTAAATAGGTTGGATTAACATTTTCCTTTTAAGACGTTTTACCTGAGCCTTACTACTAATGTAACAAGTTTAGAAAGGGTGTGACTTATCTCAGACCTCACAGCTAATCCGTGACCTGGTGACCTCCAAAAAGATTCCAATACTGTGCTCCTTCTGATACACTGCTGGTCACATCAATTTCATTAGATCCCAAAGACTTAATTGTCCCTCGAAATATTTGCTTGGTTGGGAGAATATATTTCAGTTAACTTTTTTCGTACCATTTCAGAGAATGCCATCTGAGGATGCAGCTTTAAATACTGAGATAGCCAACATCCCTTCCAGCTCTAAAACTTTGTTTCTGTAAAACCCGTCTGAGTGATTGTCTGATATCAGAGAAGGACAATTGTCTTCCTGTGAGTCAGAGTAACTGCTATGGACAGCTCTGTCTACAGTTTGTGCTGCTTTGCCATCAGGCTATGGGTTCACTCGACAGCTCACTGAATTCAATATCAGTTTTAGTTGTATAAATGAGAGGTATAGCAGAGAAGAACTTTGGAAATACAGTAATTTGTGTATTCTTATTTAAAATTTGCAGCAAATTTTAACCTCAAAGTAAACTTTGAGCTGAAATAATAATGGACAACATTCGTTGCCTCCAAAGATGAATTTACCAGTCATCCATAAATTGTACCGTTAATATGTTTGAACTGCCCATGACAAATCTGATTTCCTCTTTAGCACACTTGTGAGCCCTGCTTCCAATTGTTGCCTGGATTATGCTTTGCAATGTTAGACTTTGGTGTCTGCAAACTCTCTTATGACAAATCCTAGATATTATCTCAAAGTTTGGATTTTAACCTTGTTCTAACAGAACCACTGTCCTGCTATCATGTGAGATGAATGATGGTTTAACTTAATAACCTGCTCCCCAAATTCATTTTCCTGTAAATGGTCTATCGATATTTTAATTAAAATCATTCCAAAAGTAAGTGGACAGAGGTACTGAGAGTTAAATCTTATATGTATTTTGTCATAAAAAGCTCTTTTAGTTGGATGAAATAAGCTTATTGGTAGTATGGGACTCCTTACAAGGACAATCATTTTTAGCTCTTACTTCAAAAACTAAGTGAACTTAACTGTATTTTTTAATTGTCCCAGAGTCTCCACATACTATGGAAATGTCAGTTGTACTGGAAGATGAAAAGCCAGTGAGTGTTAATGAAGTACCAGACTACCATGAGGACATTCACACATACCTTAGGGAAATGGAGGTAACTGCTCCCTGAATCTACTCTTGATACTGCTGTTTATTTACTGTGGGGAAATGAAATTAAGATGATGTTTTTAAATTTTTTAACTGCCAGTTAATTACTCTAATACTATATTTAAGTTTCTAGCATGTAGCTAGTATCTGTTAATGATAGAATGTCTAACTGCAATTTTAACACTCAACAGGTTAAATGTAAGCCTAAAGTGGGTTACATGAAGAAACAGCCAGACATTACTAACAGTATGAGGGCTATCCTCGTGGATTGGTTAGTTGAAGTAGGAGAAGAATATAAACTGCAGAACGAGACCCTGCACTTGGCTGTGAACTACCTTCATAGGTTTCTTTCATCCATGTCTGTGTTGAGAGGAAAACGTCAACTTGTGGGCACTGCTGCTATGCTTTTAGCCTCGTAAGTCCAACTTGGTTCATTGGGTTAAAAGTGATTAAGTAGTATTTTTCTGTGTAGGGAAGAAATTGTGATTTAAAATACATATATTTGGCAAGTGTGATGTTTTAACATATAACACAAAGCAGGACTCAAAACTACTTGAGGGGTGGTAGTGTAGATGAAACTACAAATTTAGGACATTAATTTTCCTAGATCTGTCTTTCAGGGCACTTGAACCTACAGACTGGCAAGATTTTAATACACTAGGACCAGGTTACAAAGTGTGGTTCCTTCCACAGAAAAGTACCTTCTGTTAAATAAGCAAAATCCTACCTTTTCCCCATTAAGACATGAAAACTAAAATATAAAGCATTTCTTTTTCTAAGGAAATTTCCTAAATTTTCAGTTACTTGATGACCTTGCTCCCATCTTGGGAAGTCAGTCTCTCATTTCCTTGGACTTCAGTAGATTATATATCTGGGGCTTTTAATTAGCATTTACCCAATTTCAGCTAAAAATGGTCAAGTATCAGTGGAAACAGCCAATTGGTTTCAGATTCATTCCGTTTATTCTGCTTAAGGGATTTCAAATTGGGATAAACAAGCTTGCTTTTCTTTTAGGACTAATTACGTCTTTCATTGTAGAAAGTTTGAAGAAATATACCCGCCAGAAGTAGCAGAGTTTGTATACATTACAGATGACACTTATACCAAGAAACAAGTTCTGAGGATGGAGCACCTAGTCTTGAAAGTCCTTGCTTTTGACTTAGCTGCACCAACAATAAATCAGTTTCTTACCCAGTATTTTCTGTATCAGCAGCCTGCAAACTGCAAAGTTGAAAGTTTAGCAATGGTAAGTTCTTTTCATTCTGTTGAATGAAGATTCTAAGGTCACAATTGGGCAAGCTCTAGTTTCATTATACAGTCTTGCAAGGAATGTAGTATTCTAGGACAGATTAGTGCTACAGCACAGGAAAGAAAGCCTGTCACTCGCAAAAGATAATATAAATTGAGAAAGCACTGGGAATATGAGAATGGAAAATGAATGGTAGCCAGAAGGGTTGTTCTTAAGGCCAGAGGAAAAACACAGGATGAGAATGAAGCAAAACAATGCAGTAGTGGATATATTTACAGATGTGACTGTGAAAATGTTTTATATGGTTGTTATACAGCCAGTCTTAAAAGACAGGAAAAAATTAGGTCATAAAGGGAGGATTTGAAGTTTGAATTCCAGAGCTCTTATGATCATGAAGTTATTTACTTTTTCATTCCAGTTTTTGGGAGAGTTAAGTTTGATAGATGCTGACCCATATCTAAAGTATTTGCCATCAGTTATTGCTGCAGCGGCCTTTCATTTAGCACTCTACACAGTCACAGGACAAAGCTGGGTATGTATTACAACATCTTCACACATCTTACCTTGTGATTTTAAATGCCTGTGCCAGATAAGTAACTGTACTAGACAATTGATAGTTGTCTAAATGTACTGAACGGGAAGAGCTGTTCAACCATCTACCCTGTTTAAAGTGTCCTGTCTTACCTTTGTTAGGTAGAAAGCTTAGTTACTACTTGGATTTGAAAGATTACTTAAAGAATTTGGGTGACAAGGCCTGCCACTGGCAGGGAAAATCATTAAAATTGAAGTCAGCAAAAAGGAGCTTAAGAAAACTGGAAAATGTTCAGTTCAGTCGCTCAGTCGTGTCCAACTCCTTGTGACCCCGTGGCCTGCAGCATGCCAGGCTTCCCTGTCCACCATTGGAGGTGTTAAATACTGAAGTTTAACAAAACTCAAGCTTAATGCCAACTAACTTGTGTTTAATGTCTGTTACAAAAACAAAGTAAAATGGTTTTCTCCCCCCTCCTGCAGCCTGAATCATTAGTACAAAAGACTGGATATACTCTGGAAACTCTAAAGCCTTGTCTTCTGGACCTTCACCAGACCTACCTCAGAGCACCACAGCACGCACAACAGTCAATAAGAGAGAAGTACAAAAATTCAAAGTAAGAATTAACAGCAGTAGATATTACACAAGTTTGCTTTTCCAGGCTATCCTACAGTTCAGAGCTCCTTAATATTTTAACTTTATTATTTAAACAACCGCTCTCTTAGCAGCCATGTGTTCTGAGCTTTCTGTCCTATATTTGAGGGAGAAGAGGGGAGAGGAACAGGGCATGCATGCATGTTTGGGGGACCAGACTGGCTTTGTAAATATTAAATCAAGTAGGCAGAAATTTGTGAGTTCCTGATATGTGTATAATCCCATGATCTGCTTCACCCAATGAATGTTTACTAAAAATGGATTTTTTTTCCCTACTTACAGGTATCATGGTGTTTCTCTCCTCAACCCACCAGAGACACTAAATGTGTATCAGTGAAAAGACTGCCTTTGTTTTCTAAGATGTAAATCACTCAAAGTATATGGTGTACAGATTTTATCTTAGGTTTTAATTTTACAATCATTTCTGAATACAGAAGTTATGGTCCAGTACAAATTATGGTATCTATTACTTTTTAAATGGTTATACTTTGTATATCTTTTGTGCATGTACCTATCTTAGATATTTGGCTAATTTTAAGTGGTTTCTGTTAAAGTATTGATGTCAGCTGTCAGGATAATAATTAATAAATTGATTTGGAAAATTTGGTTTGTAAGTCAAATTTAATTTGAAGTAAGAATCTGACTTCAGGATTTCACTCATAAAAATTCATATCGGGACTGGGAAGGCTTCTCCTTCCGACACACAGGTACTGACATTCACTTCCTTAAGGAACTGGGCCAGCTGTGACTTGGGAATAGTCTGAGACTCTTTCAGGCCTGTGTACACACTATGAAAATACTTTTTCATTCGTCAGCTTTTTCACTTGTACACTTGACCTACCAAAATGTTATTTAAAACCTGTAGAGTTCTCCAGACATTTAAAGCGTAATGTAAAAAACTGTATAAAGTAGATTTTATGACGGATTTGTGAATAAAGTACTCAAGGTTGTTAGCGCTGAATAAATACCTCTTTAATAGTTATATACACAAACATACAACTGTGTGAGCCTTAATTGGCCGCTCTCTTCTTTCTCCTCCTCTTCACTGGCTTTTTACTTGCTGCTCTTACTTGTGCTGCACTGACGGTCTGTGTTCTGTGAACAAAGTAAATAACAGTATTAGTACTATGAGCTGATTCCACAAATGGCTTGCCAACTTTACTTCCTACACTGCCCCCTACTTTGGTGATCCAAACTTTACTTTTTCCAGTAGGTTGGATGTTTGCCAACTATGGCAGAATACTGTAACCTTGAAAGGCACCCATGCAGTTGTATAGAGAAACCATAGAAAGAACATCTGAATTGCTAATGAAAAAGGTGTCTGTTTAGAGGAGGGTAAGATGACAATAAGGCCTCTAAAGAGTCTTGAGTACACATTTGAAATAAATCAGAAAATTGTTACCTTATCTTCTTTGGATTCTTATCTGGTTCTAAAATGATCATTTCTTCTTCTTCACTGTCCGAGAGCACTATAGGGGCATCTTTAAGAAAATGTTAGAGGAATCAGATTTCAGATAGAAGAGGCCCAGGTGGCATTTGGCTGGAGGTTCACAGATCTGTTTGGTTCTTCCCTTCCCTGAGTCCCTTCCTTGGAGCTCTGAAAAACCATGTGTGCTGCTTTCACAGAAAAGTTAGGGGGGGTAAATCTATATATTTTATAAATATAGTCCATCTTTTATAGAACTAATCTGGAAGCAGTATGCCAACTGAAGTCCTTGTGCTTTCTAAAAGATTTCTGCCAAACTCCTCCAGAAACTGTCAATTTAAATCCCAAAAAACAGCCAGGACGTGGAAGCAACCTGGATGCCCATCAGCAGACGAATGGATAAGGAAGCTGTGGTACATATACACCACGGAGTGATACTCAGCCATTAAAAAGAATTCATTTGAATCAGTTCTAATGAGATGGATGAAACTGGAGCTTATTATACAAAGTGAAGCCAGAAAGATAAAGACCAATATAGTATACTAACGCATATATACAGAATTTAGGAAGATGGTAATGATAACCCTATATGCAAAACAGAAAAAGAGACACAGATGTATAGAACAGACTTGTGGACTCTGGGAGAAGGCGAGGGTGGGATGTTTCAAGAGAACAGCATCGAAACATGTATATCTAGGGTGAAATAGATCACCAGCCCAGGTTGGATGCATGAGACAAGTGCTCCCAGCTGGTGCACTGGGAAGACCCAGAGGGATGGGGTGGGGAGGGAGGCGGGAGGGGGGATCAAGATGGAGAATACATGTAAATCCATGGCTGATTCATGTCAATGTATGGCAAAAACCACTATAATACTGTAAAGTAATTAGCCTCCAACTAATGAAAAAAAAAAATTTAAAAATAAATAAATAAATTCCGAAAAACAGTATATGAAGAAACCATTTCCTATAAATCCACTTCCGATCCACATAAGAGTTTTCCATTCCTTTGTTTGTATGTGTGTGCTAAGTTGTGTCAGTCGTGTCTGACTCTGTGCGACCCTACAGACTTGTAGGCTCCTCTGCTCGTGGGACTCTCCAAGCAAGAAAACGAGTGGGTCACCACTTCCTCCTCCAGCGTATCTTCCCCACCCAGGCATCAAACCCACGTCTCCTAGGTCTCCTGCTTTGGCAGGCAGGCCACCTATATATATGTATACAGGCATATATAGTTTAAAAAAAAAAAGTATCAAGCTGAGTAAGGGTCCCAATCAATGGGGGTTTTTTTTTTCTTGCCTTACCAAAAAAAACCCAGTAGGTTCTAGGTAATATTTACAGGCAATAATCTTCCTCAAAGGCAGGCAGGTATGTGCAACTATTTTCTCAGATTTAGTAACTGTCCTTTAGTTTTCTACCAACCTACTTTATGTCTACATAGATAATTCATGATAGAATGTAACTGTCCATAAAATATCCACAGTGAGAACCATTTCTATAGTTCTGTTGCTTTCAGGATGTCAGAACATCTAGGACTACTACTATTCACGCACATCTAGGATGCTGTGGGTTCTCATACAGCCTGACTACGGTAGCCACATGCGGCTACTTCACTATATCAATTAAAATCCAGCACTCAGTTACACAAGCCACGTTTCACCGCTCAACAGCACTGGCCTAGGGGCTCTGTGCTGGACAGTGTAGACGGAACATTTCTAACACTGCAGAAGGCTGTATGGACAGCACTATTCTAATACACGTTATGATACTTCCTTTTTATATTTGAGGCTTCCCAAGTGGCTCAGTGGTGTAAAGAATCCGCCTGCCAATGCAGAAGACAGGTGTTTGATCCCTGGGATGGAAAAACTGCCTGAAAGAGGAAATGGCAACCCACTCCAGTATTCTTGCCTGGGAAATCCCACAGACAGAGCCTGGTGGGCTATCGTCCATGGGGTCGTTAAGAGTCAGAGACAACTTGGCAACTGAGCACACACTAAAAACTATACCAAGGAAAAACAGCATGCACAAATGAGGTTTAAGAAATTTATCCTTTTAAAACTGGCCTGGATATATAATAAAAAAAAAAACTAACTTATGCCACTCTCTTCACATATCAAAGAATACCACCATTCTACAAAGATAAGTATATTCTTAGAAAAGAACTGGGAGTTAATATTGCAGTTAGCCTCAACAGTTTAAATTAACATTTAATCCCTCTAAATAAGTAACTGCTGATATTAGATTCCTAAGAGAGAGAAATATATATATACACACACACATTACATATAGCTAAAGTGTCACATACCTTGGCTTCCAATATTAGAGACTTCTACACCTGGGTCCATTTTTACACCATCAAGAATGACAGCTTCATCACTGCCACCTTCATCCTCGTCTTCCTTCTCAGAGTCTTCAAGATGACCCCAGGAGTTTTCTATTCCCTCTCCGATTTGGGCGGTTCCAGGAGTCCACAGCACAGGTTTAGAAACACTTAGCAAGTTAAGAAAACTGAATAACAAATATACTGCTATTTGATGCAGTTTTGAAAACAATTAGAATGAAAGGTCTCTTCTGTTAAGTCTGAAGTTCACCTCAAATTCTTAGAAAAAAAATTATTAACGACTACACTATGGATGGCTGAACAATGAAGAAAAAAATGTGTAACTCAGGTGAAGATTTTATGGATAGAATGGGTGACAAATATCAAGACACACACTGGCTTGGAACATTTCAGTTAGAGTAATAAATCTGGTGAATGAATCAATTTTAAGAACAATGTAAAATGTTTGACTATGTCACTGAGATTCAAGAATTTTTCCAAAGGAAAATGAAACACTCTAAGTTGTTAAAATATAAAATTTTCTGATTTCTGAGGAGAGTTGAAGAGAAGGTAGATGTTACACCATCAATTTACCGCATCACTATCTTGTTTTGTAAATGTTTTTTTCTGTTTTCAGAAAACAAATTTCAGTATGCACGCACACAGCCCTAATCATGCCACAAGTATTATAAATCGTTTTTACTGAAAAAAAAAAAAATCACCCCGTAAAGATACACTTCTGAAGGAGGTTCAGCTTCAGAAATGATTTCTTCTGCTTTCTCTTCTACATCAGAGGTATCAATAGGGGCCTTTTCCATTTTAAATGCTGTAATCCTTTGATTTGCCATAGACTCTGCAAAGCCAAACTTGCCACCTTCTTTCCTATGTGGATTTTTTTAGGGAGTGGGGAGGGAAAGGGAGAATGAGATGGAAGAGAAGACAGGAAGGAAAAAAAATTAACTATTTTATCCTTTGGATAGATGAGACATTGGATGAGAAATTATTTGACTAACTTAATCTCACCCATTTATTTGGCCTATCAAGTGAGATAACAGAAAATTAATATAATTAACCATTTATTAAACCACGTGCCAAGCATGTGCTATGTGCTTGAGGTATACTATTCTCCAATCCTCAAACCAGCCCCACCAGGTAGGCAGTAACCTCCCAGGCCAGAGCAGACACTGAAGTGCCAAGACATAGCTATCACTTAATGTCATAGAGTAAGAAGAGACGGGGATCAACCCCAGCTTGTGTTCTGTTAATATAAGTTACCAGATTCTCTTTTTCCTAAGAAAATGTTAATTTTTTTTTAAAAGAAAATCATTGTGTGGCTTTTCAGTACAGATTATGCTTAAATGGAATGCAATACAATAAACAGTTTGATCAACTTTCAAAAACATTAAGTAGTATATTCAACTGCGACTATTACATAAGGAAAGATTTGAGTGTAAAAATTGTATGAGTATGTTTGTGTGAGAAAAGTCATTAACAGAAAAATTTATAACAAGACCATTCAATTCTAAAAAAAATTAAACTTACCTAACTTTCTGGTCGTTCTCCAAAGCTTTCTGTATTAGCTCTGTAATTTCCACTACTTTCACACCAGCTATTTTACTACATCTCAAAACCTCAAAAAAAAAAAAAAGACAACAAATCAAAGAGTTTTCTTTAGCAAAACTAAAAACATAAGATTAGTGTTTCTAACTTTGCAATTTAAGCCTTACTTTTTTTAAATTAGAAAATAATACAATATAAAAACACAAATTAAGACAAGATGTAAGAGACTTTTAATTAAGGGAACTGACCCAAAAATTTTTCTATGACAATGTAAGATACCGCTGAAAAGGCCACAGATACACTCACTTCCTTTCTGTGAGTGATCACTATCTCTGCTCAAGACAGAGCTGCAAAGTGTACCCTCAGAAGCTTTTATAAAGCAGATTCCCAGGCCTCAGGAACTAGTGTATCAGAATCTCTGGAAATAACACTTACTGTATACTTAATTTATGCCATACAGTCCAAAGTATCCATATTGATCCTTACATTCTCCTAACAAGAAGGTGCTGACATTAAGATTACTTCCTATTTTACAGATAGAGACTGAAGCACAAAAAGATGAAATAATCTGCTGAAGGTCAGTTAGTATAAGGCAGAGCTGGAATTCCAACCAAGTAGCTTTTGTGCTCCTAACCAGCTGCACCATGTGCTACGTGTCAATCTATTTTCTAAAAGCCCCAACATGAACCTTATATGCAGCTGGATTTGAGAATTTCTGCCCACTGTACCCAAATCTCAAAAGTAAAATTTTTACCTAAATCTACTTTACGGCACTTTATAAAAATATAAACCCCTTTCCTCACTGGGAAGAAGATTCCTCTATGTGGAGGGATTAGACTGTGGAGCGCCACCCAGGGGAGGGAGGGAGGAAGAACCCCTTGTAGCTAGCCACACGTCAAGAGCATCAGGACAGTCATGAAACCAGAGTCTAGCAGAGTCTAGAATTAATCACAGAAAATACCTGTTGGATTTTAGGCAAGAATCAAGAAAAAGCTTCTAAAAATAATAGACCTATTCTTAATGGAACATTAATCAAAATACTGACTTGATCTTTTAGCAGCATTATCCCACCACTGGACTGGATGGTACAAATCTCTCGATGCTTATTCATGGCAATCACCAGCAAGCCATCCATTACACGTTCTTCTCGTTCACTGGGATCCACCAATAAATACGTTCTGAAATGAATGTTAAGTGTACCTGAACAAATGTGATACTGAGTGCTTGTCAATTTTTTTAAATTGGATAACTGCTTTATAATACTGCGTTGGTTTCTACCATATATCACCATGTATCAGCCACCAGTTCAGTTCAGTTCAGTTGCTCAGTTGTGTCTGACTCTTTGTGACCCCATGAATCACAGCACACCAGGCCTCCCTGTCCATCACCAACTCCCAGAGTCTACCCAAACCCATGCCCATTGAGTCAGTGATGCCATCCAGCCATCTCATCCTCTGTCGTCCCCTTCTCCTCCTGCCCCCAATCCCTCCCAGCATCAGGGTCTTTTCCAATGAGTCAGCTCTTTGCATCAGGTGGCCAAAGTACTGGAGTTTCAGCTTCAGCATCAGTCCTTCCAATGAACACCCAGGACTGATCTCCTTTAGGATGGACTGGTTGGATCTCCTTGCAGTCCAAGGGACTCTCAAGAGTCTTCTCCAACACCACAGTTCAAAAGCATCAATTCTTCGGCCACAGGTATACCTCTGTCCCCTCCCTCCCACCTCCCCCCCCACCCCACCCCTCAAGACTGTCACAGAGCACCAGGTCTGAGCTCCTGGGTCATACGGCAAGTGTCCACTGGCTATCTAGTTTTACGTATGGTTAAGTATGTGTTTCAAAGCCACTCTCAACTTGTTCCCTCCCTCCTTCCCTGTGTCCACAAGCCTGTTCTCTGCATCTGCATCCCCACTGCTGCCCTGCAAACAGGTTCATCAGTGCCACCTTTAAGATTCCGTATGTATGTGTTAGTATATGACATTTGTCTTTCTCTTTCTGACTTAGTTCACTTGTGTAATAGGCTCTAGGTTCATCCACCTCATTAGAACTGAGTTAAATGCTTTTCCTTCTTATGACTAATATTTCATTGTGTATATGTACCACAGCCTCTCTATCCGTTCATCTGTCAATAACCATCCACGCTGCTTCCCTGTCCCAGCGACTGCAAACAGTGCTGTGGTGACACAGGAGTATATACCGTCTTTTTCAGTTCGTTTTCTTAGGGTATACATATATATATATATATGCCCAGTAGTGAGACTGCTGGGTTATGTGGTGGTTTTAGTCCTCATTTTTTAAGGAAATTCCATACTACAGTAGTTGTATCAATTTGCATTCCCACCAACAGTGCAAAAGGGTTCCCTTTTCTCCATACCTTTTCCAGCATTTATTATTTGTAGATTTTTTGATGATGGCCATTCTGACTGGTGTGAGGTGATACCTCATTGTAGTTTTGATTTGCATTTCTCTAGTAATGAGCGATGCCGAGCATCCTTCCATGGGTTTATACACTGTGTATACAGTAATGAGCAATGCTGAGCATCCTTCCATGGGTTTATACACTGTGTATACAGTAATGAGCAATGCTGAGCATCCTTCCCATGGGTTTATACACTGTGTGTACAATAATGAGCGACACTGAGCATCCTTCCATGGGTTTATACACTGTGTGTACAGTAATGAGCGATGCTGAGTATCCTTCCCATGGGTTTATACATTGTGTATACAGTAATGAGCAATGCTGAGCATCCTTCTATGGGTTTATACACTGTGTATACAGTAATGAGCGATGCTGAGCATCCTTCCCATGGGTTTATACACTGTGTATACAGTAATGAGCGATGCTGAGCATCCTTCCCATGGGTTTATACATTGTGTATACAGTAATGAGCAATGCTGAGCATCCTTCTATGGGTTTATACACTGTGTATACAGTAATGAACGATGCTGAGCATCCTTCCCATGGGTTTATACATTGTGTGTACAGTAATGAGCGACACTGAGCATCCTTCTATGGGTTTATATACTGTGTGTACAGTAATGAGCGATGCTGAGCATCCTTCCCATGGGTTTATACACTGTATGTACAATAATAAGTGACACTGAGCATCCTTCCATGGGTTTATACACTGTGTGTACAGTAATGAGCGATGCTGAGCATCCTTCCCACGGGTTTATACACTGTATACAGTAATGAGCAATGCTGAGCATCCTTCCATGGGTTTATACACTGTGTGTACAGTAATGAGCAATGCTGAGCATCCTTCCCATGGGTTTATACACTGTGTGTACAATAATGAGCGACACTGAGCATCCTTCCATGGGTTTATATACTGTGTGTACAGTAATGAGCGACACTGAGCATCCTTCCATGGGTTTATACACTGTGTGTACAGTAATGAGTGATGCTGAGCATCCTTCCCATGGGTTTATACACTGTGCGTAATGAGCGATGCCGAGCATCTTTCCATAGTTTATACACTGTGTACAGTAATGAGCAATGCTGAGCATCCTTCCATGGGTTTATACACCGTGTGTACAATAATGAGCGATGCTGAGCATCTTTTTATGTGTTTATATGCCATGTGTATGTCTTCTTTGGAGAAACGTCTGGTTAGATTTTCTGCTGATGTTTTGACTGGGTTGTCTGTTTTTCTGCTATTGAGCCTGAATGCTGCTGTTGCTGCTAAGTCGCTTCAGTCGTGTCCAACTCTGTGCGACCCCACAGACTGAGCCCACCAGGCTCCGCCGTCCCTGGGATTCTCCAGGCAAGAACCACTGGAGTGGGTTGCCATTTCCTTCTCCAATGCATGAAAGTGAAAAGTGAAAGTGAAGTCGCTCAGTCGTGTCTGACTCTTAGCGACCCCATGGACTGCAGCCCACCAGGCTCCTCCATCCATGGGATTTTCCAGGCAAGAATACTGGAGCGGGGAGACATTGCCTTCTCCATTGAGGTGAATGAGCCATTTGTATATTCTGGAAATTAATCATTTGTCAGGTTTGCTACTATTTCTCCCATTCTGTGTCAATTTTAAGATAATGGATATTTTAAAAAGATTTGTTATTGTTCACCCAAGTCATGTCTGACATGGGTGACAGACATGTCTGACATGAGCTGTAGTCCACCCAGCTCCTCTGTCCATGGGATTTCCCAGGCAAGAGTACTGGAGTGGGTTGCCATTTCCTACTCCAGGGGATCTTCCCAACCCAGGGACTGAACCCACATCTCCTGCACTGCAGGCACATTCTTTACCACTAATCCACTACGCCTGCCAATGCAGGAGGCATGGGTTCAATCCCTGGGTCAGGAAGATCACCTGGAGAAGAAAATGGCAACTCACTTCAGCATTGATGCCTGGAAAATCCGATGGACAGAGAAGTATCAATCTAATCACACCATTTTTAAAAAACAGCAGTATAATAAAGTCAAGAGAGTGTATGCAGGTCTGAGCCTATGAATTTGAGTCACTTTAATGTGAAGAGAGAAAAGAATTATTAAAACACTAATTTGGTTAATTTTAAAGCTTCCTTAATATCCTGTACTTTGAAATTCTTCCAGGTTCTGCTTATGGCTCATTAAAAAAATGCAAAATATCTCAGGAATAATTTTTAAGATACTGATTATATATTAAAATAATACTTTAGATATACCACATAAAATAAACTATATCAAAATTAATTTTACCTGTTTCTTTTTACCCTTTTAATGTGGCTACTAAAATTACACATATGGCTTACGTAGTAATTCTACTGGACAGTGCTATTTCCCTCTAATAAAATTCAGTGACTGAAAGATGAAAGTTTTTCTCCAATTCTCAGTTATAAAATTGCTAAAATATTTATACTTTTGTTTCTAAAGAGACTTAAGGCTCAAGTTTTCATTTAAAGGCACCTAAGCACCATTTAAAGGACCTAAGATTTCAGGTTTTCTGTTGTAGGAGGAGTTAGCAGTGCGTTGTGAAGAAACTGCTGGAGAGCTGAAGGAACCTAGATTTTTACCGATCTGTGAACCATCCCCCCTTGTGACCTGCTCTTATCCTATAACTATTCCATCTAATAGGCTCCTCAAATATACTCCAAAGTCTTCTTCCATTAATCCACAGTAAGTCTCACCCGCGCTCCAAAATTAGAGCCTAACATCTGTATCTAGGGAAGATACACTAACATGGTGTAGTAAACTCAAATTTCTAAGTATGCCATGAAAAGAAAAATGTGAAGTCTCTTCATTAGAGGAGAGTTTATCACTTCTATTGAGGAAACTCTCAGTACTGAGCATTCATCAACTAATGCTCTTACAAAGAAAGAAAAGAACTATAAAGTACTTTAGTATTAAAGGAAGGATTTGTTCATTTGCCTATGGAACATCTGAGTGGAACAAAAAATTTCTAGCTTCATTAGTAATTTTGGCCATGACGAGGATGAGACTTACCCTTGCTGGAAGAAGGCAAAACTGACACAAATGGGCATGTGATGGATGCTCAATGGTACAGGATCACGTTCTTCAAGTGTATACTGTTTGAAAATAAGTTTCAATAATTACAGTCACTAACTTATATACACACAAAAAAATCATCTTGTACATCAAATATTAAGGTAAAAGATGAAATCCCTTTAATCCTGAGTATCTAAATAACTTCTTTTGCAATTACCTGTTTGACTTTGCCATTCACCTTCCTTATAACTTTATGTATTTGTCAAAAAGGTTTATTGAGGTATAATTTACATGCCATAAAGTCCACTAATTATTTGTAAATAATCCACTTTCTAGTAAATATATCAGTTCAGTTCAGTTGCTCAGTTGTGTCTGACTCTTTGTGACCCCATGGACTGCAGCATGCCAGGCCTCCCTATCCATCACCAACTCCCAGAGTTTACCCAAACTCATGTCCATTGAGTTGGTGATGCCATCCAACCATCTCATCCTCTGTCATCCCCTTCTCCTCCCGCCTTCAATCTTTCCCAGCATCAGGGTCTTTTCCAATGAGTCAGTTCTACGTATCAGGTGGCCAAAGTATTGGAGCTTCAGCTTTGACATCATAGTTGTGTAATTATTAGCACAATCCAGTGATTTGTTTTAAACATTCTCATTACTCACCTCAAACCCCTTTAGCATGTCTGAAGTTGATCACTCTCACTCCCAGCTCAAAGCAACCACTGAGTTACTTTGTCTCTAGAAATCTGCCTTTTCTGGGCATTTCATGTAAGTGGAATCAATTTTCCATCTCCTGCATCTACCTCCTTTCAACTAAGCCTGTTTCATCTACCTTGAGGTATACATGACATCAGCAGCTTGATCCTTTTGCTGTGAGATAATATTCCACTGTGTAGATATACCACACTTTGCTTTTCCATTCACTAGTTGATGAACATTTGGCTAGTTTCCAGTTTTTGGCATAGCAAACAATGCTGCTATGAACATTCACATAGAAGTCTTTGAGTGAATGTATACTTTCAATTCTCTTTGAGTACACTCTTAGGGATAGAATTGGTGGATGTATTAAGTTTACACTTAACTTTTTAAGAAACTGCCAAGGTCTTCCAACATGGCTGTACCACCATCAATATCTGTTGAGTATCTTTTTTAATGAATAATTAATTTACTTAGTTTTAGCTGTGCTGGGTCTTCGTTGCTGCGTGGGCTTTTCAGGGCTTACTCTCTAGTTGCACGGGCTTCTCGCTGTGGCGGCTTCTCTTGTTGCACAGCACAGGTTCTAGGCAAGCAAGCTTCAGCAGCTGCAGCACATGGGCTCAATAGCTGCAGCTTATCGGCTCCAGAGTGCTGGCTCAGTATTTGTGGCATGGCGGCTCAGGTGCTCCATGGCCTGTTGAGATCTTCCTGGATCAGGGATCGAACCTGTGTCTCCTGCATCGGCAGGCAGATTCTTTACCACTGGGCCACCAGGGAAGTCCTGTACAGTATTTTTTAATCAGTGTCTTTTTTGCCTACTAATCATACTATACTTTCTTTTTTACTTCCTTATACCAACTCCCTTCCCTAAAAGAACATCTCCATTGTTAACAAAAATCTGTCTATATCTCTGTTCTTCAAGAGTCTGTTCCAACTTAATTCCTAAAAATAGCATCATGAATGACAGCTTAGAGAATCTGGGCATCTAATGTTTCCTTTTGTAAGTTCAAAAATCAAACTATCACCACAGTGCACTTTCAGTATCCTAGCACGTAATTTATATAAACTGAAATTGAGATACTCTGTACACACAAAAAAGGACAATGTAAATAGTCAAAGTTCATGGTTTTCGAAATGTGATCCTTATACCACCACTATCAGTATCACCTGGGAACGCTGTTAGAAGTACAAAGTCATACATCCTATCCCCATCCTACTCTGAGGATGGAGACTCGCAATATGTTTCAACAATCTTTCCAGGCTTTTCTGATGGCTTTTGCCACAGAATAAGAAAAAGCATCTCCCTGTGAAAATACTGAGAACTGTTTATTTTTCACACACCCCCTAAGAATAAGCCAGCCACTTTATCAAATGTTCAATCCAATCTAGTTCTATTCTAGAGCATCAAGATAGAGTGTACTTCCATTGGCAAAACTTCTGCATAGGAGATTTAAGAGATTTCAAGGGCGATTATGAGCACATGTAGTTTTTGCCTTGTGAGCAAATTTTAGAACATACCTAACTGCCATTTACAACAAAACTTCATTAAAAACAAGTCGTCCTGCACGTCATTCATTCTTAAGAAGGAAACTGGCTCACACCATGGGAGCTTACCAATGTGACTTCATCTCCTTGGACAGAGACATCAGGCCTTCGGAAGTGACATAAGGCTACAATTGCAGCAATGCTGGCAGCATCGATAATATTGCCATCATGATTTAATAAATGCAGGTCCACGCGTATTTGCCAAACCTGAATGTGAATTTAAAACAAAAATAAATCCTAAATGGTCACAAGCACAGATTTACAAAGAAAGATAACACTGTGTGTAAATTTTTCTCTTGCTGTTAAAACATGCCTTTATTCGTTCCAGTGTACCAGTAAAAATATATTTAGAAAAATATTAATCCAGACCAACACCTGAAATGCCAATAGTTCACCTTTCTATGAGTCATTTGACAACAGTAAAATATATACTCCAACTGAACAGAACCACTCTTATGTTTAGTACTAAGATTTTCCTAACTCCCAAGACTAACGTATTATTCTCTCCTAACAAAAAACTACAACACTTAGGTTCCTGGACAATATTTATGATAACCTTACAAGTAAAGGAAGTATAATATTCAAGTATGAAATGTGGAAAGATTAAGTGACTTCTCTGAAGCCAAAAAAAAAGGTTAAAATACCCTAATCAAGAATAAAAATACTATTAAATAGCACAATATGTTGACAGTAATATTTCCAATGTCAGACTACCAGTGACTCACTATGAGGCTCGTGTAGGTCAATGAACTTATCCAAATGAAGGACTTAATCAGTTCTTTAGTTCTTCATCCATACAGAAGGATAGCATTAACTGCTTCCATCAACTCATAAGAAAGAGATATAAGAATATGTAAAAACCACAAGTTCTTTGAATAAGGAATTTGTATACAAATCTAAGCTGTTATTTTCACCAGTGTTTTTTGTCCCTCCAAAGAGAGATTCTATAGAAAGTTCTATAGATAGCACTCCATAACAGCTGAAGTGAACCAGAATAAAACTGAATTAACTGAAGCTCTGAGAATGAAACTACTGGTACAGAGATTCACAAATCAACAGTACTTATCAAAAGATTAAGAATTTGGGGTATATTCCCCACCTTTTCACCAGCAACAACACAGAGAGATTCAGTGTCTATACACTTTGAATTTCTTAGACATCTTTCCAAGAGGCGATTCAACTTCACCAAGAGATCTGACTGCCTGTGAAAACAGGAATAGGCTAATGTCATGAAATGTAACACCAGGCATTAAGTCAATAGCTCATCCCTGTTAGGCTTTCCTTTGGTTAAAGCAGTTTTAAAAAAAAAGATTTAAATACCTGCCAGGTTCAAAAGCTGGGGCAGCCATCTGAGAGAGTTCAAGGTTAAAAAAAAGAATACCTTCTGTTGCCCTATTAAGTTTTGGAGAAACAAGTTCACAGGAAACCTGTCCAAGAACTCTGCAAAAATAAAGTACAAATCTGTTAATTAAAATGTTCAGTACAATATATCTCTATGGTTGAAGTTACATACAAAGTACAGTAGTAGAATATATACAGAAATAAAACATATATTGGCATACCCCAAAACATCTCTTATTATAATATTTACTATTCCACAGATTTTTAAGCATCAAGGACCATTACTCCTCTTTTCACAAATATTTAGTGATACAATCAGACATGCAACCTTGGGACACCTTAAGTTTTCATATGGCATAGTTCACCAACATTATCTGACCAATATCTCCACAACTTCCAAATGAACATTAAAAATCAAATTCTCACGTCACTCAGGAAAAGGAGGAAAGTAGGCCCTTCTCATGACAACAAATGTAAGGAACAAATTCAGTGCAATCACTGCTGGCTGTATATATGATTCACAGAGCTCAGAAACAACTGTGTATGACAGAAAATATATTCATGATTAAAAATGTAAACTGTAGTTATAAAACTAAAGTCCTACATTAAAGAAAATATACTTATTTGGGGCAGCTAAACAAAGTACTGTTCAGACTTCTTATCTGCTTTGTAAACTAAGTCAATAAAGTTCTTTTAAATTTCTCCCTATTGAGCTTATGCCTAATTTGAATTCAGTTACCTTGTTTTCCCAAGCTCCACAATGCAGCACCCATAATCTGTTCCAAATGAAATCTTGATGTTTCTATAATCATAGGTTTGTCTGCCATCCAGCCGCTGTAAGCAGAACATTCATTCGTTTATTCTTAATACAAATATCTATTACTCTTTGCTAGGCAGGCCCCGCGGAGAAGGCAATGGCAACCCACTCCAGTACTCTTGCCTGGAAAATCCCATGGACGGAGGAGCCTGGTAGGCTGCAGTCCATGGGGTCGCACAGAGTCGGACACGACTGAAGCGACTTAGCAGCAGCAGCAGCAGCAGGCAGGCCCCGGGCTAAGTATTTAGAGGTGTGATACTAACTACTCCACAGGGGAGAGTGGAAACTAGGTGCCCGGGCACTGACAGTCGCTGGCATGACCCGAGCCTTGAAAAGACCCCACCTGAGCCAAATAAATACTGGGGGTTTGGGGGGAGCACCAGCGGCTCCTCCTGGGGTTCCCCGGGCCTACGAGAGCTAAGTCCAAGCATCCAGGCCGGAAGGCTGCGAGCTGCATGCAACCCAACCGCTGACGCAGCGCTAAATTCCCAGTTTACCTTTTTCTCTTCAATGGCTCGGAGCAGAAAGCGGCGCTCGCAGTTTGACATTGGCGTCTCCTTCATGCTGTCGAATCAGGAGACCAACAAGTACTGGAATCCGCGGGGAAAACAGAACTCGAACCTCTTCACGCGCGCCCAGCTCGCACCGCGGCGCAGAGGATTGACGTCATCAAAGCGCCGTGCCTGAAGCTGTGAAAGCCGAGGCTGGAGGGGCGTCGCTAGTGCGCAGGCTCAAGGCGAAGTTACGCCATCCTGACTGAGCTCTTCCTGCTAACTGGAGAAGCAAAAGGAGGCGAAATTGAGAGAAAAACGGAAAGATCTGTTTGTTTTTTTCATTACAAAATAAGCGAGAAAAGGACCCTGACAAAACCACCAGTGACAGAAATTAATATCAGTAGAGCACTCACACTTTTACACTTCGGTCTTCAGTTCTAGCGGAGTAGACTAGAAGGTATTATTGCTACTTTACAGATGAGGAGGTTGAGATTTGGCTACTAAAAAGCTGCAGAGGCAGAGTTTGCTGCACATTCATTGGAGAAACACTGAAATTGGAGAAACGCCGTAAGTGAAGAGTAGCGGAAGAAAGTTGAGATGGTGAATTAGGGTATTACCGGCTGACGGTGTAACCTCGTAAGCCTTGAAAAGCTGACAAGAATTGAGAATGTTCGCAGTTTGTAACTAATCGTGTTATACCTACCACTGACTGAAACAAAATTTGCTGTTTTCTTACAGTCTCCCCAGTTATTTTAAGGTATTAACCTCCTTTTATAGCAGGCGTAGAGGAGTTCTAGTGTGTCTGTCTGCCAACCACTTGCCTTTTGGGGAGAGACAGAATCACGAAGTACAGATCTTCCTCCACTTAGAGTAGAGTTATGTGCAGATAAAGCCATGTTAACTCGAAAATATTTTAATACACCTAACCTAAGAATGTCATGGCTTAGCCCAGCCTAACTTAAACTTGCTCAGAACACCTACATTAGCCTACAGTTGTGCAAAGTCATCCAACACAAAGACTACTTTATAATAAGGTGTTAAACATTATGTGTAATTTACTGAATATTGTCCTGAATATGAAAAGCAGAATAGATGTGTGGGTACAGAACGGTTGTATCAGTTGTTTGGTGGTGGTGTAGTCACCAAGTCGTGTCCAAGTCTTGTGACCCTATGGATAGCAGCCAGCCAAATTCCTCTGTCTGTGGGATTTCCCAGGCAGGAATACTGGAGTGGGTTGCCATTTCCTTTTCCAGGGGATTTTCCTGACCCAGGAATCAAACCCAGGTTTTCCTGCATTGCAGGTGGACTCCTGGATGGCTAACCGAGCTGTGGTCGCTGCCAGTGTCCAACATGACCATAGAGTATCGGACTGCATATCCATTGCCTGGGAAAAGATCAAAACTCAAAACTGGGAAGTATGGTTTCTACATATTTCTTTCAAACCGTGGAAAAATTGAAAGTGGAACCATTGTAGTCTAGGACTGTCTGTAGTTAAAAGCAGGAGTTAATTCCACACTGAGCCCAGATTCTGACTCTGCGTTTTAATTGTTCTGTGACCTTCGCCAATGTAGCCTATATATTTCACTTTTACTCATCTGCAAAACAGCAATGATAAACTTATTTATTATGAGAAAAACAGGTTAGCACATGTCAAATGCTTAGAACAGGGCCTGGCTTGGTGTTGGGCACTAGTATTCACATATTACTGTTGTTTTATATGCTTTAGTAATAGGCAATGTAACTCCTACACAGGCTCCATTCCACTTTTGTCTCCTCTCAAGTGTGTTTTCCTAACAGTGATACATTATAGTCTCAATTTATACCTCTTGTAATAGGTGTACTCAATAATTACGTCTATTACTTGTGAGAGCTTCTTATGTCCTAAGAATGATTCAAGAGCTGGCATAAACAGGGTGGACAAACTCCTGACCCTTAAAAATTGTATATTCTCTTTGGAGGAGATAAACAATTAAAACATACACAAATAAAACAGTTTCACATACTAAATATTATCTGAGGAGTCTATTTTAATAGGGTTAGCTGCTGGAAGAGGTCACTATGTAGAGGTGACATCTGAGTTAAATAAATCATTCATGATGAGAAGGATCAGCCAGAATATCATCTGCAGGAGAGGAAAAGTCTTTCAAGAAGGAGGACCCATGTGAACCAAGACTGAGGTAAGGAAGATCTTGACATTATCCGGAGACCGAAATTGTGAAGAAGGGAATTGAACAGATCTTATTCAGACAGCTGACTGATTTTTTGAAAGGGGTAAGGCAATTGCAGGATATAGGTCATTGAAGTTCTTTAACAGCACAATTCATGTTTATAGCTTTGCAACAGAACTCCTAGCTACTAAGTTTATCATTTAAATCTTTGGGTTATTTTAGTGGGCATTTGGTAATTTCTCTTTCCTGTCAGAAAGGGTATAGGCCTTTATTGAAATAGTCTGTCTTTTCTTGGAAAACAACTTGGTGGTAGAAAAAGAATGGGCTTTGACTTCAGATAAACTTCAGATCAAAGGGACTCTAGGTGAATTAAATAATACTTATGAGCTTCAGCTTCTGTGTCTTTAGGTTGGAAACAATTGTTCTGTGTTAAGTGGTCTGAATAAAAGCCTCTGACGTGTTTTTGACATAATAGCTATTCAGATTGTTAGTTTTCTTCCTTTTTTGATTTGGCAAGGCTTTGCATGAACCTGCCCCAATGCACCTTGTCTGATCGCTATTCTGAGATTGCTGCTTGATTGCTTTGCCTGTGCTCGCCTACCTCTCCCTTTGCACCTTCCACTTTTATATCATTTCCATCATTCCTTCCTTCTTTACTATCTCAGGATTGTAATTTTAGCACTTCAGCATTTGCCTTTTATTGGAGTTAATCCAAAGGTGCATAATCCATTTCTACTCCCATGTACATACTATTATAAAATATATTTACTTCATAACCTTGTTTTTAGTAAGACATTTTTGAACTGCCCAAGGAATATTTGTTTGCTTTCAGGGGGAAATTTTTTTTGTAATTTGAGAAGAGATTCACATAATGTTGTACATTCTGCTCCTTAAAAAGAATCAGTTTGAGTCAGTATTTTGACCTAGTTGATCCATCTAAATATAACCTGGTTTTCAACAAAATCTTTCAGTATAGAACTTCTCTCCTCTTTATTGGACATCTGTTGCTTTGTCTAATCAGCATTCTTCCATTTCTTGGTAAAATGCCTTTTCCTGACCCTACATGATTCTGGTGTTATTAATAGCATGCATGAGTGTGATCAGGCCCTGCTAATTGTGGAACCCCATCCCTTTCTCCTCATTGACTGTACACCCAGGCTGGGCCAAAAAAGTTCCTCCATCAGTCTTGAATGTGTGAACTCTGAGAGAGAATAGGTCTTTCCTTCTCTAGGATTATAAACACTAAGGATCATGAAAGTCTAGAACTATTAGGGGCCATCTTGCCACCCGATGGAGAGAACCTGTTTGAAGATGTTCTCTAGAAGAGAGAGAGATCCTTTACGTAGAAGTAGCTTGTACCAATTTTTGCACTTCTCAGTCAATACATTTGAGTTGGTCTTTTGTTAAATGTGTCCAAAAGAATACTGACCATATATACTTCTATTAGAAGTGTATAAAGATAGCCATGTTGTATTAACCTTTATAGCACCCACTGAGACTGGTGGAGTACCTTGTGAAGAAGTGAATGAAAGGCCTATTTCATAGCACATCTGGTGAAAGAAATCAATGGGCAGATCACAAAATAAACAAATGAAAACTTATACTTTATTTACTGTATAATATAATACATCTGCTATGCAATTTGTCTATATAGAAATTGGTTTTCTATAACTTATCATGGAAAGAAATAATGCAAAATTTTAAGATGATTATTTCTACATAGTGGGATTTGGGGAAAAATTTTTTTTTCCTTTTGAATTTTTTTCTTTATGAATATCCCACATCTTCTGTAAGGCATGTGAGTAGCTTTTATGATCAGAAAGAGTTAAAAGCAATATCTTTTCTTGTTCTGACACATTTTACTATTTCTTTATTTAAAGGAATTTTGGCGTTCAAACATTTTATCAGAGATACTTGTTTTGATGTTTTTCAAGATTCAAACAGGAAGCTATATGATCAATATCTGAAAAGATTTTATGCCTTGTCAACTCCTATAGTGTGAATGTTTGTGTCTTGCCAAATACATATGTTGAAATCCTAATCCCCAAAGTTGATGGTGGTTGAAGGTGGGGCCTTTGGGAGATGAGGTAAGGGTGGAGCCCTCCTGAATGAAATTAGTGCCCTTATTAGAGAGGCCCCACAAATCTCCACCATGTGAGGATACTACAAGAAGTCTGCAACTTGAAGGAGATGGTGGCACAACCATCAGGGTGGCATACTGATCTCAGGCTTCCAGTCTCCTGAACTATGAGAAATTAATTTCTGCCGTTTATAAGCCACCCATGGATTAAGCTTGAATGGATTAAGACAACAACAGTTGAACACTAGTAAGTCAGATGTAGTATATACTTTCCTTCCATATTTTTTACTTCATGTAATAAATAAAAACCTTGAGCTTATCAAGTTTGGTTCTGGTTTCTATTGAATAATTGAAAAAGTTTCTGCTTTCATTCTTATCATTCACAATGCCAGGAATCTATCTCTCCTGTTATTATTAAGCTCTTCTATATGTTCAGAGGAATTAAGTCTTCAGCTTGTCATAAATACAACAAAATGAGGGGGAAGAGATGCAGGGGACCTTTTGATTTTCAGTGCACTCAGACTACTGGAATATGTGGGTGATCCTAGGCCAAAGAAAATTAGGCATATGGCTCTGTCTCAGGCATGTCTCTGAAGTCCTTTGGCTTATTCTCTTCTACAAAAAGAAGATTATACTCATTGATAAAAATCTGTAGGAAAATACTTCTGTCTTTAAAGATTGAGAAGGGTGTGCAAACCAAGGAATGTGGACAAGCCAGTAGAAGCTGGAATAGGCAAGAAAATGGATTTTCTTCTAAAGCCTCCTTTCCAAAATGAAAGTGGCCTTGGGGACATATTTTAGATTTCTTACCTCCAAAACTGTAAGATAATAAATTTTATGTTGCTTTGAGCTGTTAAGTTTGTAATAATTTGTTAACAGCAGCAATAGAAAACTAACATAGATTGCCAGATAAAATACAGAATGGTAAGTTACAATTGAATTTCAAATAAACAGTCATTTTTTTGGTTTTTGTTGGTTTAGTATGAAAAGGGAAAAGTGAAAGTGTTAGTTTCTCAGTCATGTCTGACTCTTTGCAACCCCATGGACTGTACAGCCTGCCAGGCTCCTCTGTCCATGGAATTCTCCAGGCAAGAATACTGGAGTGGGTGGCCATTCCCTTCTCCAGGGGATCTTCCCGACCCAGGGATTGAACCTGGATTTTCCACATTACAGGCAGATTTTTTACCATCTGAACCACCAGGGAAGCCCATGTCCAATTTGTTTTCCAAATATTTGCATAGAGCATACTTATACTGAAAAATAAAAATTCTTTGTTGTATATCTGAAATTCAAATGTAACTGGGCATCTTATATTTTTAAACAAAATCTAGCCACCCTAAACTATTATAGTTTGCCTTATTTTTTCACATATGTATTAATTTCTGTTTCTAGTTTTATATACCAAGTTTTCTTAAAGGACGATGCTTATGTTCATCATAAGCTATATTGTTATGGGGAGTCGTAGTATTCACAAAGCAATTTTTACCTGAATATTTCTCATTGCAATTTGAAGATACGTAGTTGAAAGTTGCTGTTGTTCAGTCTCCAAGTCGGGTCCACTCTTTGCAGTCCCATGGGCTGCAGCACGCCAGGCTCCTCTGTCCTCTACTCTCTCCTGGAGTTTGCTCAAATTCATGTTCACTGAGTCAATGTTGCTACCTAACGATCTCATCCAAGCACATAGCTAAAAGTATTGGATGGCAAAGGCTCTTTTTGTAGGTTTTAGGAACTTCTTCTCTGGGTACAGGAGGAAAGCCTACAGATAATATCTCATAATTTTAAAACTATAATGGGTCTGATAGATCATTAAGTATAGGACTTGGAAAGTCAAATGATTCGCAGGTTATAAATGAGTGAAGCTGATCAGTTTGGGACTTAGGAAGTGATAGGGACTGTGGTGACCTACACAGCACATGCCCTGTCTAAATGGATCAAAAAAATCATTGAAACTTTCTGAGAGCAAAACAAAACACGGGCTCTTAGTTTGCTTAGTCTCCCTCTTGTAGTCTCCATCACCCCAGTCCATCCAAATAAGCTCTTATTCTAAGTAAATGTAGTGTATTTGCCAAATAGATGCAGTCTTCTGAGCAGTTCCTTATTCCCTTTCAGCCAGATTGCTGGTCCCAGGATCCTCCTATATAAATTCCAGAACATCTACTGAGAAGATTTCATCTTTAAAAGCCATCAAAATTATTGTAACTTCTGAATGTGACCCACTGACCACTAGCATCAGTATCACCAGGGTGCCAGTTGACAATCCAGATTCTCAGGCCCCACTGCAGACTTACTGAATCAGAATTTTTGCAGAAGAGGCCCCGCAGTCTGTTTTAACAACTTCTCCAAGTGATTCCTACATACCCTAAAATCAGAGAAGTCCTGATCTAAATGTCTCAGGGAAAAAAGATACATCCGATTCTGGCGCATAGCCCTGGGATTCCCAGTCTGTTTTGTGCAAAATGTGCCTGCAGACATCATCCACTCCCCTCTCCCTAGAGGACACTGCTGCTAATGGAGAGTTTACAGATTTCTGGAGTGAGGTAGAGACAGCGAAGGTTTTTTGGACCTTGTACTATTGGTGCCAGCAAAGTTGTGACTTCCTTAGGATAATTTCCAACTTGCTGTTTACTCAGGAGAACTTTAAACCACAATCTAAACCTGAGCTATGTTTTAACATCATGAATTTTTTAAAACTTTATAATAGACATTGTTAAGAGCACAGCAAGACTGAGTGGAAAATACAGAGTTCCTATATACCTCCCCTCCAAGTATGCATACAACTTCTCCCACTGTCAACATCCCCTATCAGTGTGCTATATTTATTACAGATGAGGAATCTACATCAGTATCACCAAAAGTTCATAGTTTATTTTACAGTTCACTTTTAATGTGCATTTTGTGGGCTTTGACAAATGTGTAATGACATGTTTGGGCTTCCCTGGTAGCTCAGCTGGTAAAGAATCTGCCTGCAATGCAGGAGACCCCGGTTCGATTCCTGGGTCAGGAAGATCCCTGGAGAAGGGATAGGCTACCCACTCCAGTATTCTTGGGCTTCCCTGGTGGCTCAGCTGGTAAAGAATCCACCTGCAATGCAGGAGACCTGGGTTCGATCCCTGGGTTGGGAAGATCCCCTGGAGAAGGGAGAAGGGAAGAAGATCCCCTGCAGCTACTCACTGCAGTATTCTGGCCTGGAGAATTCCATGGAATATAGTCCATGGGGTCATAAAGAGTCAGATAATGACATGTATCCACTATTACCATATCATACAAAATAATTTTATTGCCCTAAAAGTTATTTGTGCTCTGCTAGTCATCTAGTTATCCTTCCTTCTCCTCTAACCCCTGGCAACAACTGATCTTCTTACTGACTCTTTTTTTGCCTTTTCCAGAATGTCATGTGATTGGAATTACACAGAGTTTACTTTCCAGGTTGGCTTCTTTCACTTTGCAATATGCATTTCAGGTTCTTCCATGTCTTTTTGTGGCTTGATAGTTCATTTCTTTTCATTACTGATTAATCTGTTGTAAGGATGTTCCACATTTTGTCTATCCATCCACCTATTGAAGGACATCTGCATTGCTTATACTTCCTTATTGTTGAGTTCTTTGCATATTTTGGATAACAGAACTTCAGCAGATTTGCCTTTTGCATTATTTTCTCTCAGTCTGGCTTGTCTTCTCATTGACAATGTCTTTCACAGAGAAATTTTTAATTCTAACAAAATGCAATTTATCAGAATTTATTTTGTGGATTGTTTCTGTAGTGTTGTAGCTAAAAATTAACCTCCAGTCCCAAGATTATCTAGATTGTCTCCTGGGTTCTGTATGTTGTGTACTTTTTCTACTTGAGCCCTAGAGTATAAATGATAATTATTTTAAATTCCTATATTGATCATTTCTGATATCCTTGCTATAATTGAAACCGGTTTGCTCTGTCTCTTCAAACTGTGCTTTTTGTCTTTCAGTATGCCTTGTAATTTTTTGTTGAAAATTAGACATCATGTGTAGGATAAAAGGAACTGAGGTATATAAGTGCTTTGTGATGTGTTGGTAAGTTGTGTGGGAGAGGAGCATTCTATAATCCCACATTTTGGTCTCAGATTTTTAGCGAGCCAGCATGACCTTTGCAAGTGGTCCTTAGGTGATACCATAAGGCTGGGAGGGATGAAGTTGGGTCCTTGTCTTTCCCCAGATGAGTGAGGCTATGGTAAAATCCCAATCTGTTGGGCTCTGCTTGCATGCTTGCTCGGTTGCTTCAGTCGTATCTGACTCTTTGTGACCCTATGGACTATAGCCCACCAGGCTCCTCTGTCCATGGGATTCTCCAGACAAGAATACTGGAGTGGGTTGCCATTTCCTTCTCCAGGGGATCTTCCCAACTCAGGAATCAAACCCATGTCTCCTGTAGTTTCTATTAATTTGTGTGAATTTCTGCTCTAGTAAATTGTGGTTTTCTGTGTCTGCCTGGCTGCCTGGCCAAATTCTGTGGCAGTGGCTTATCCTGTGACCTCACTTCTATGATAAATCTAAGAAAAGTTATTGACTTAGTTTGTTCAGCTTTCTTCTCATTGTGTGAGCAGGGATGACATTTCTAACCTGACTTTGTGTTGGACCAGAAACTGGAACATAAAAACTTAAAATAGATTTTTTAAATTTGAGAAACATGAATATAACACTTACTATATCCCAGGCCCTGGTTTAATGTGTTGTTGTTGTTCAGTCACGTCCAACTCTTTGTGACCCCAAGGACTGCAGCACACCAGGCTTCCCTGTCCTTCACCATCTCCCGGAGCTTGCTCAAACTCATGTCCATTGAGTTGGTGATGCCATCCAACCATCTCATCCTCTGTCATCCCCTTCTCCTCCTGCCTTCAGTCTTTCCCAGCATCAGAGTCTTTTCTAATGAGTCAGCTCTTCACATCAGGTGGCCAAAGTATTGGAGTTTCAGCTTCAGCATCAGTCCTTCCAATGAATATTCAGGATTGATTTCCTTTAGGATGGACTGGTTGGATCTCCTTGCAGTCCAAGGGACTCTCAAGAGTCTTCTCCAACACCACAGTTCAAAAGCATCAATTCTTTGGCACTCAGCCTTCTTTATGGTCCAACTCTCACATTCATACATGACTACTGGAAAAACCATAGCTTTGACTATATGGATCTTTGTTGGCAAAGTAATCTCTGTCTCTGCTTTTTAATATGCTGTCTAGGTTGGTCATAGCTTTTCTTCCAAGGAGTAAGTGTCTTTTAATTTCATGGCTGCAGTCACCATCTGCAGTGATTTTGAAGCCCCCCAAAATAGAGTCAGCCACTGTTTCCACTGTTACCCCAACTATTTGTCATGAAGTGATGGGATTGGATGCCATGATCTTGGTTTTTTGAATGTTGAGTTTTAAGCCAGCTTTCTCACTTTCCTCTTTCACCTTCATCAAGAGGCTCTTTAGTTCCTCTTTGCTTTCTGCCATAAGGGTGGTGTCATCTGCATATCTGAGGTTATTGATATTTCTCCCAGCAATCTTGATTCCAGCTTGTGCTTCATCCAGCCTGGCATTTCACATGATGTACTCTGCATATAAGTTAAATAAGCAGGGTGACAATATATAGCCTTGACATACTCCTTTCCCAGTTTTGAACCAGTCCATTGTTCCATGTCTGGTTTTAACTGTTGCTTCTTGACCTGCATAAAGGTTTCTCAGAAGGCAGGTAATGTGGTCTGGTATTCTCACCTCTTTAAGAATTTTCCACAGTTTGTTGTGATCCACACAATCAAAGGCTTTAGTGTAGTCAATGAAGCAGAAGTAGGTGTTTTTCTGGAATTCTCTTGCTTTTTCTGTGATCCATGGATGTTGGCAATTTGGTCTCTGATTCCTCTGCCTTTTCTAAATCAAACTTGAACATCTGGAAGTTCTTGGTTCACATACTGTTGAAGCCTGGCGTGAAGCCTTTTGAGCATTACTTTGCTAGCATATGAGATGAGTGCAATTTTGTGGTAGTTTGAACATTCTTTGGCAGTGCCTTTCTTTGGGATTGGAATGAAAACTGACCTTTTCTGGTCCTGTGGCCACTGCTGAATTTTCCAAATTTGTTGGCATATTGAGTGCAGCACTTTAACATGAGGTAGGTAAAATTATCTGTTTTACAGATGGGAAAATCCAGGGCACAGAGAAACTGAGTGATTTTCTCTTAAGGTCACACAGATAGCAAATCATACAACCAGCATTCATACCCAAACAGTCTGTCTCAGGAGACTGTGTTCATAACTACTTTACCATTGTGCTTCTTGTAAATGGGAATCCACGTCTATGCTAAGTGTGTGAACTTCACCTTAACACTGAACCTGCTTATTTTTTGTCTCTGTGAGGATCTTAAATTTCCTCACTTGATTACTTTGCCTTTGACATCTGTATAGATAAGAAAGCTACTACCATGGGCAGAGGAGCCTGGTGAGCTACAGTCCATGAGGTCTCAAAAGAGTCTAACGCGAATGAGTGACTAAATACCAATGAAATTATTAGATTATCAAACTCAATTTTTTATGCTTAGATTTGACACATAGTTAGAAGTACAACCAAGAAGTAGGGCTCATTAATGCAAAGAGACGTGCACTCCAGCTGTAATCCCAAAGCTTGTATACAGGCAAGAGTGAGATGGGTATTGAGTGTTTATTAACAAGCAGTGGAAGAAGCTGCATGTGCAGAAATAGTGTCCGTTCTTGACTGAGAGCCTCTTGCAGATTGTATCATTTGTATGACATTCCCTTCTCTCCTTTAGCCCAAAGCTCAAGGATGCTACACCTATATCATGACCAATTCTTCATTCAAATTTATAACTTCAAGGGAAAAGTTTCTACCTTTTCTTGTTTTCACCCTGTTTTGCTCTTTTTAAAGTTGCCTAGGAAGAAAGGCTTAGGTTGTTTCAGAAGCAGCAGTGTCAGCAGAAGTGGGAATATACCAGATGATGCCAACTCTCCAGTGAGGTAGCAGTGGATAACCAAAGCCAAAAGGTGGCATCAGGTGGCCTCGTGTCTTTCACAAGAAATATGGTTTTATCTTGAGATAGTACTTCAGTGGTAGACAGCCTTTAAGATGACCCCCAATGATCCCCACCTGCTTGCATTCAGGGCCTGTGTAATCCTCTCCCTTTGAGTGACTTGCATCTGGCCAACAGAAAATCTCCACACCAAGGAGATGACGCTTCTGTGATTAGATGGACTGCAGTTTCCATCCTGCTAGTAGGTTCTTTCCCATGTTGGTTTTGATGATGCAAATTTCTATGATATGCAAAGTTCCATGTGGCAAGGAACTAAAGGTGTCCTCCAGCCAAGAGCCTAGTAGATAGTGAGACCCATAATCCACAGCACAAGTGGAATTGAATACTGTCAACAATCACCTGAGTGATTGTGGAAACATGCATCTCAGATTAAGCTTTCAGATGAGATCCCAGCCCTGGATGACTTTTTTTTTTTTTTGCTGCACTGAGTCTTTGTTGCTGCACCCAGGCTTTCTCTAGTTGCAGCAAGTGTGACCTGCTCTCTAGCTGTGGCGTGCAGGCTTCTCTTCTTATCACGGAGCACAGGCTCTGAGGTGTGTGGGCTTCACTAGCTTTGGCACGCAGCTTAGCTGCCCTGTGGCACGTGAGATCTTACCAGACCAGGGGTTGAACCGATGGCCTCTGCATTGCAAGGTTGATTTTTAACCACTCGACCACCAGGGAATTGCTCTGGCCAATATCTTGACTGCAGCCTTCAGCAAGAATTGTAAGCAGGCCCAGCTGAGCTCTGTCTGTATTCTTGACTTCACAGAAACTGTGAGATAATAAATGTGTGTTGTTTAAGCTGCTAAGAAAGAATAAACAGCTAGTGCCATTTCTACCACAAATTCTTCTCAGTAAGCTTTACTTTTGGATTTCAAATTCCATTGGCCTAGTCTCATCTTTTAGAAAGAAATGCAGAGAAAACTCTTATTTAATATTTTTTTGCAACCTTCAAATCCATCAAAATGTTGCTAGAATATTTTATGAAGAAGTTTGTAAAACATAAAATGTCAGATCTATATCATTGAAATGTGCTTTCTTTAGTGATTAGGAAAATTTTTAATGATCTCTAAGAGGTGGCCTGAAAGGAAAGGATAGTTTGCATTTCAGGAATCTTGTTTTAGCTAAGTACTATTGGATTAGAACTATAATTTCTACCTCTGAAAATACAAAAGTCAGGGAAAAGTGACTTCTAATGTGCAAATGGAAAATCTTTGACCAACTTTGCTTTTACTTAAGAAAACAAAAGTAAAACAAAACTGAGCCTGAAAGGGTAACTTACTGAAGGTCACTGACAAACGATCCATTCAAAATTGATTTTTTTATTTGATCTGATAATGTTATCTGAAAAAGTAAAATCATATTGGAAGCTCTGTTATGAAACTGTGCGCATGTATGTGTGTATGCACACTCAGTCGTGCCTGACTCTTTGCGACCCCATGAACAGTAGCCCACCAGGCTCCTCTGTCCATGGGATTCTCCAGGCAAGAATACTGGGTGGGTTGTGAAAGAAATAGTATCTGCTTATAAATAGGGTCTGGAAGGAAAGACTGAAATTAGTAGAGGTTATATATTATAGCTGATCATGGTACTTTTTTTATTCAATCTTTCTTTCTGATACTACTGATAAGTTAGATTGTATAACAGGCATATGTAAGAATTCAATCATTTATAGAAATATTTTTGTGAGCATACGATGTACCAGTGTTTATTCTAAATACTGGGATAATGTAGTAAAACAAAATGCACGAAGTCCCTTGGAGCATTTGTTATAGAGACTGGTGGACACTAAAGATATCAACAAATAAGCAAATGTTCAAAACTGCCTGGCAGGGGTGAGTGAGAGAAAGAAAAGTAAAGCCAAGCCAGGCATGCATGAGGGAGAGTGGCTAGGAGGTTACTGTGAAGTCAGTGTCATCAGGAAGTTGGCCTCCCCAGTGATGAGGCATTTGAGGACGCCTGGAATGGGGGCGATGAATGATTAAGTCAGTGGACTTTAACAATCAAAATAACCCAATGGTTATGAAAAGGCTTGCTGGAAACAAGCAGGGTGACTTCCTTGAGTTTGTTTAGCAAGTACTTAGTACCCTTGGATGTGGTTTCTTGAGATAGAGTTTAATGGATAAAGAGCTCCAACTACCTGGTTTGAATTCCAGATCTTCAACTTGCTTGCTGGGTGACCCTGGGCAGGTTGTAAACCTCTCTGAAAACAAAAATGGGGCTCATAATACCCTAATAAAGTGGTCATGAGGACTGAATAATATGTGAAAAGCATTTAGGACAGGCTTCAGTTCATGTTTAACAGTAATAAACACTGCCTACAGCTCTTACTAAACTTCCTCTGTTACAATATTTTTTTTTAATTTATTGAAGTGTCATTGATTTACAATGTTGTGTTACTTTCTGCTGTACAGTAAAGTGAATCAATTGTATATATTCTTTTTCATTTTCACAGGCTATTGAATATAGTTCCCTGAGCTATAGTGTAGGAGCTGGTTTTTTATCAATCTTATGTATAATAGTTTACATCTACTAACCCCAAACTCTCAGTCCTTCTTTCCCCCACCCCTCCTTTGCAACCACAAGTATGTTCTCTATATCCATGAGTCTGTTTCTGTTTCATAGAAATTTTCATTTTGTGATATTTTAGATTCCACATATAAATGATATCATATGGCATTTGTCTCTTTCTGACTTGCCTCTCTTAGTATGATAATCTCTAGTTCCATCTATGAGAGTGGCATTATTTCATTCTTTTTAATGTCCAAGTAATATTCCATACTGGAATAGGAAATGGCAACCCACTCCAGTATTCTTGCCTGGAGAATTCCATGGACAGAGGAGCCTAGAAGGCTAAAATACATGAGGTCAAAAGAGTCGGACATGACTGAGCACACACACAATTTTCCATACAGTATTTATTTCTTATTAAATTAGGTCAACACATGTGACTCTCCAGACATATTACCATATGCCTTTGATATATGATGGCTGTAGCCTTCAAATTTGAGCACCTGATTTCCTCAATAGCTTTTCTGGCATCTAGGAAAGTTTTGGCACAAGATCCCAGAAATAGCTTACCAAACAACTTAGGTATAAAGTACATTGTTAGAACAAAGGTTTAAAGAAGTGTGTGGATATCAAGGGTTCTTCAAAATCATTTAAGAATCCCACACATTTTTTAAAATGTAAATTTTATGGTGGTTCAGGGCATGGACTTTGATCTCAGTGTTGGATTTAAATCCTGGCTAGAGGAACTGTAGCATTTTGGATATGTCATCTTACTTCTCCAAAGTGGAGTTGTTACAGCTGACATTCATAGAATTTATTATGCACCAGATACTTTTTTAAGACATGTACGTACATTAGCTCATTTAATCTTCACAACCCCTTTTGAAGGGAGTTATTGTTATTATCATCATGTTACAGATGTTCAACACAAGGCAGAGATCAAGTGACTTTTCAAGGTCATACAGCCATTTAAGTGATAGAGTCAGGATTTGAAAGGATGCTATCTGGCTTCAAGTCTGTGCACTTAAGCCATACACTCCACTGCCTCTTGGTAACAAGAGTTTCTACCTCATAGGTTCAGTTCAGTTCAGTCGCTCAGTCATATCTGACTCTTTGCGACCCCATGGACTGCAGCACACCAGGCTTCCCTGCCCATCACCAACTCCAGAGCTTGCTCAAACTCATGTCCATCAAGTTGGTGATGCCATCCAACCATCTCATCCTCTGTCACCTCCTTCTCCTCCTGCCTTCAATCTTTCCTAGTCTTTTCCAATGAGAGCTTTCCTAGGTCTTTTCTAATGAGTCAGTTCTTTGCATCAGGTGGCCAAAGGATTGTAGTTTCAGCTTCAGCATCAGGTAAGTGAGTGAGTGAGTAAGTTGTTCAGTTGTGTCCAACTCTTTGTGACCCCAGGGACTATAGCCTACCATGCTTCTCTGTCCATGGGATTTTCCTGGCAAGAGTACTGGAGTGGGTTGCCATTTCCTTCTCCAGAGGATCTTCCTGACCCAGGGATCGAACTGTGTTAAAACATGTGGTGTGTAAGCACTTAACACGGTGCAAGACACAGAGTAGGTGCTCAGTAAATATTTGTTACAAGTCATAGTAAATTATATCATAGCGAGTAGAATACCTGCATGCTCTGTTATAGGTGGCTTCCCAGGTGGCTCTAGTGGTAAAGAACCCACCTGCCAATGTAGGAGATGTAAGAGACATGAGTTTGATTTTGGGAAAATCCCCTGGAGAGGGAATGGCAACCCACTCCAGTATTTTGCCTGGAGAATCCCATGGACAGAGGAGGCTGGCAGGCTATAGTCCATAGGGTTGCAAAAAGTCAGACACGACTGAAGTGACCTAGCAAGCACACATGCTGTATTATGGCTGAATAGTTAAATTATTTTTACTTTTTAAGGTTCCTTTGTGTGTGTTCCATCAGCTTTGCAAATCCATTAGTCTAGTAACCCTATTTTGTTAGAACATTAACTTAGCTAGTGAAATTTGTTTGTACTGAGCCCATGGTGGTTCCTGATGATCACCTCTTATATTTCTAAATGCTCACAGACCATCTGTTTGAAACTCTATTTTAGAATTTTGCTTGCAATCAATGTCAAGCTCATAATTTACATATTTGCCTTTTTGCATTCTTTTAGAACTTGGGGGACCTCTAGCTCTCTTCAGGGTAAAAATCTGGTTTATGTTATTGGTATACTTCATTAGTGATGAAAACTGTTAGAAATTTTCTACATAATTTCAATTTTTTTGTTAAAGTAATGAGATATCTGTGTTGTTCTCAAAGAGCATTTGAATCATACAACTAGCAACTCTCCTATTTCAAACCCATGGCTGTATCAAACTGTGGGGCTGATCCAGCATAAAATAAGATTACTCATCTGTTAGAGGAAATTTTCTAGCAGGAACAGAAAAATTTAGGTAGGATATGAGTCATATGATCTGACATTCATCTGCTATCTAAATAAATCCTATTTCTTTTGACTAAACCATATGTTTTAAAGGAGTAAAAGAAAATGTAAAATTTTTATACATTGAATCCTCTGACCAATTAGAACTTTTAGACATTTAAATTTCTATGTTTATAGTTGGACTTTAAAAAAGCATCATTTGTCTTTTTGTAGTAAACCTTTTCAACTGCATGTTTTCCTTAATTTCTGATCATCTAATTATGGCAAAGAAATTAAGGTACACGTGTTTGTGTTTGTGTCTATAAATGGTATTGTTTAGATCAAAAGCTAGCAGTAAAAGTTCTTAAATGTTAAAATGTATACTCCAGAGTCTCCCTTCTTAAATTTTCCAAAGGTCAATTGAGTTATTAGACACAAAAATGAAAAGTCCTATCTTCAGTTGGTCAGGCCAGCATTTTATTAACACAATGTACATTTAAAATGGTAAGTGGCATCCGTTTCCATACCATAGCTGGAATCCAGGTACCGCTGAAATGGATTTTGCCTTGGTCACCAAACTTTAAGTTGCCCACCACCCTTGTTTTATCTTTTGGTCTGATAAAGGCTATAGGTAAGCTGCAGTGCAACTACAAAGGATAAGGGTGGGAAGAGAAGAAAAACAAGACAGACCAGAGATAGTGGATCATAGAAGAACCCTAACATATTATTTGAGGATTTAAAGTCTGTGTGAGTATATGTATATGCATATAAGTGTGTGTGTGTGTGTGTGTGTGTGTGTGTGTGTGAAATTTAGATTGACTTACACCTTCTTGCTGTTAAAACCAATGAAATCTGAAGCCTCTTACTCGGTTTTTCAATAGCATTTGATGTCATTTGTCTTCTTGAGATACTTCTTTCCCATGACTTTTGTGACCTTCCTGAAATACTTTTTTCTCTTTGTTGTTGTTTGAGTTGCCCAGTCATGTTCTACTCTGTGACCCCATGGACTGCAGCATGCCAGGCCTCCCTGTCCCTCACCATCTCCCGAAGTTTGCCCAAGTTCATGTCCATTGCATTGGTGATGCCATCCAGCCATCTCATCCTCTGATGCCCTCTTCTCCTTCTGCCCTCAATCTTTCCCAGCATCAGGGACTTTTCCAATGAGTCAGCTGTTGTCATAATACTGGAGTTTCAGCTTCAGCATCAGTCCTTCCAATGAGTATTCAGGGTTGATTTCCCTTAAGATTGACTGGTTTGATCTCCTTGCTGTCCAAGGGACTCTCAGGAGTCTTCTCCAGCACCACAGTTCAAAGGCATCAATTCTTTGGTGCTCTGCCTTCTTTACAGTCCAGCTCTCACAACCATAGTGACTTCTAATTCATCTGATTTTTCTACCTGTTTGGCCATTCCTTTTCAATCCCTTGTGGGGATTCCTCTTCCTCAGTTTATTTGTTAAGTGTCTGTGTGTCATGGGATCCTGTCCCAGAGAATGTCTCCATTTGTATACTCTCAGTTTTCCACTTCCATGATTTCATTGACCAGGTATCTGCTGATTACTCCCAAATATACTATGCTACCTCTAACCTCTTCTGGACTCTGAAGTTCTCTAAATGTTCTGTGGACATTTGAAATTTTTTTTGTCCACAACTGAACTTGTTATCTTTCTTCCCAACCTTGTTCTTCCTTGTAGTCTCTCTAGCAAGTGCCAACACCCCAGTTGCTGGTAAGCCAGTGTGGTGTTCTCATATCCATTCTTGCTACACCCACCTCTCTCATAAATCACCAATTCCAGTTGATGACATCTGCTTGAACACCTAACCCATTTGTTTTCTCTGATGCTGTCATCATGACCAAAGTCCAGGTTGCTGTTTTCTTTTGCATAAATTATTGTACCAGCCACAAACATGGCCTCCTGGTCTCCAGTCTTTCTTCTTCAAGTTCATTTTCTACATTATGATGCTTCCCAAACACAAAGCTAACCATGCTGTTTTACATAACAACCAATGACTTCCCATTGGTTTTAAGATAAATTCCAAACTCTACACTGTGGTTTACAGTGCCTTTTATAATTTTTGTTTGTTTGTTTATTCGGTCGCTCAGTCATATCTGACTCTTTGCAACCCCATGAACTGCAGCACACCAGGCTTCTCTGTCCTTCACCATCTCCTGGAGCTTGCTCAAACTCATGTCCATTGGGTCAGTGATGCCATCCAACCATCTCATCCTCTGTCGTCCGCCTTCTCCTCCTGCCTTCAATCTTCCCAGCTAGGGTTCTTTTCCAGTAAGTGGACTCTTTGCATCATGTAGCCAAAGTATTGGAGCTTCAGCCTCAACATCAGTCCCCCCAATGAATATTCAGGATTGATTTCCTTTAGGATGGACTGGTTGGATCTCCTTGCAGTCCAAGGGACTCTCAAGAGTCTTCTCCAACACCACAGTTCAAAAGCATCAATTCTTCGGCCCTCAGCCTTCTTTATGGTCCAACTCACATCCATACATGACTATGGAAAAACCATAGCCTTGACTAGATGGACCTTTGTCAACAAAGTAATGTCTCTGCTTTTTAATATGCTGTCTATGTTGGTCATAGCTTTTCTTCCAAGGAGCAAGCATCTTTTAATTTCATGGCTGCAGTCACCATCTGCAGTGATTTTGGAGCCCCAGAAGATAAAGTCTGTCACTGTTTTGTTTCCGCATCTATGTGCCATGAAATGATGGGACCAAATGCCATGATCTTGGTTTTTATTGGTTTTTTGAATGTTGAGTTTTAAGCCAGCTTTTTCACTCTCCTCTTTCACCTTTATCAAGAGGCTCTTCAGTTCCTCTTAGCTTTCTGTCATAAGGGTAGTGTCATCTGCATGTCTGAGGTTATTGATATTTCTCCCCACAGTCTTGATTCCAACTTGTGCTTCATCCAGCCTGGCATTTTGCATGATGTACTCTGCATATGAGTTAAATAAGCAGGGTGACAATATACAGCCTTTTATAATTTAGTTCCTATTTATTGCCCCAGTCTCTTCTGTGAACTCTTCTGTCTTTATCTAGTCCTCAGCTATATTGAATTATTTTCAGTTACTCAAAGGCACCAAATTCTCTCTCACCTCTAAGCAGTTGCATTGGAGTTCCCTCTGCATGAATACTTTACCTCACTTTTTTTTTTTGTTTTCTGGCCAACTTGTAACCATTCTTCACTTCTCAACTCAGAGAAAGGAAATATTATTTCATGAAAACCCAGACTGGATAAGCCCCTTCTCTGTGTTCCTAGAGCATTCAAGGCATACATTTTAAGCCGTCTGTTTGTCTGGCTGTGTCTCTCACTTATCATCATCTGGAGGGCCTGTTTCATTCACTTTTCTATCATTAGCACCTGAGCCTGACACATGGCAGGTACTTAGTAAATACTGAGTAAGTGAGAGAAGAGCAAGAATAGGATGGAGATGGGAACGTATTTACTGGGATCCACAAGGCCTGCACTGCGCTACCGACAAAAGCAATCTTCAGTTACTTTTGCCTTTTTACTGTGGTCCAGGCACTATTCAGAGCAACTGCCTTACATTTAATTTTCCCAACGACCCTGAGTAGAAGAGGGTTTTGATGCTTAGATAAATAAGGTAGCTTACCAAAAGTCAGACATCTTTAATTTGAGGCTTTCTCCTCTTTGGTAGAGGAGCTGTGTGTTCACCAAGTCTAACAAGGCAGATTACTAACAGTATTTTGCATGAAAGTACCACCAACATGATTATGATAGACTTAATAAACACATATATTCTTCAAATTAGAAAATGCCATTTCATTTTAAATAGCCATACATCCTTGTTATGAGAAAACTGTAAAGAATATTTTTAAGAACCTTTGCTAACACTGTATAAATTAAGTATAATTTCAATGAAACTACCCTCTTTCAAAATAGTTTTGAAACGTTCTCAAGAAGGATGGATGGTGTTTTCATCATAAACAATAGTATGGACTATACTAAAGCCAGTGAGGTGAGCCAAAGCACCACATACCTTTCAACCAGCCTATCAATTTAAGATGCATAAACAAATTGGTTCAGTATTGGGAAACTTTACAGAATTAAAAAAAAGCACCACATATTTAGCCATCTAAATTGTATTTCACCAGCTGCTTAGTGCATTCTATTTTCCTGTAAGAGATTAGTCAATATTTTGGTAATCAAGACTTGGAAGGCAGTTTGAAATTCTGCTTTCCACAGAGAAAGTGATCAGTATATATTTTCCTGAAGTGATTTTTAAATGGCAGTACTCTCAATTTTATCAGGAAGGAACTACAAGCTAGTTGATTAACTTTGTGTGAAAATAAATCCATAGCAATAAGCACTGAAAAGAATTATAGAAGACTTAAACTAGTGAATGTGTTAGAGTGGTGGGATGTTTTCTCCCATAATTTGACAGATGCTCTGTTTGCCATTGGTAAAAGTCAGGGACAAGTACAAGGTCTACCAGCAGTGTGTGCCTGGGCAGCCTCTAGTATCTGGCCCACATCTACCTAAACTCTTGTTAAGCAGCCCTGTGGACTGGAAGTAGGTGGCTTCAACCTGCAATCACTCTGCTCAGGCTATGATGTCTATTTTGGCTCAAGACTTATGACACCAAGTAACAAGATTCATTCTGTTCCAAAGTGCAAAGCAAATTGTGCTGATTAGCCCAAATTCTGTAAACGCCCTATGCTCAGTAACTCACGGTTGTGTCGGGTACTTAAGAGCTTTCAGTGGAGCCGAAGGATAGAAACAGGGATGCTGGGGGTTGACTTCTTCCCTGTTCCTTACTGTAGGCGTCACATGGGTGGCTGGGGAAAAAATAGGGGAACAGCTGGAGCGAAGCAGGGCCCTTGGCAGCAGAGCAGGGTGTCAGAACCCAATTTGGCTAAGCAGAGTGCCATTGGTAGTTGTATCAGGAGTGCCAGATCCTTTCAGGCTGCCAAGAGAGAGCAACTGTTGGTGAGTGGGTAGAACAAAGAGGCAAAGGGAAGAACGTGAGCCTGTTTCCAAGGAGGGGTGGGAAATAAGTAATGGAGAAGATGTCTTCAGAGATGCAACATGTTAGAGGCTATTTTCTGTGTGTATGTTGGGAGGTCAGGGGTCATAATCTATATTAAGTGAATTACATATAAGGTAAGGTCAGTGTGTGTAAGGAGATGATACATAGTGAGGAACTTCCAGTGAAGCCAAGATGGACTTTGTTCATGGGCTCACTCTGACTCTACACAAGAGGTTTAGAGACAAGTACAGGTCTCTGATCATCTCTATGACAGGGTGGGCTTGGCACAAGAAGTAACCCATTAGAACTATGAAGCTCTCGTGTGACTCCTGGTCCAGAAGAGGGCTTCTTGCATTTCAAGGAGACCTGATAGTAGAACCCCAGGAATCCACCAGGCTTGCCAAAGCAGACTGAGTAGTCCAGTTTACCAGGTATGATCCCTTGAAAATAATGTGTCTAACTATGGATGAGTGACCTCCGGGTAGGATTAATGAAATATTAATATTCAGCCTATTGATTGCTTATTTGTAGTTCATTTAATACAAATTTTGACCTTCTATGAAGAAACACCTGCCATCTCTGCGGGCGTCTACCCCATTGCTAATTACCCACCACTCCTTGATAATTTGACCTATCTGCCTTTTTGTTCTGCACCCTCCCCCTCCTCCACCCTGCAGACCTTCTTTCTTGGCAGCTCAATAAATAAGCAATGGGTCCAAAGGAAATCAACTAGAAAATCTTGAAATAAATGTTTATCTCAGTTTTATCTTACTATTTCCACCTCAGTCTGCTTGTTTTTATCACTTTGATACACACTATATTAAATTATAATACTCTTTTCCATATTCTGCCCTGTAATTGTTTTCTACTTTTTAAAATCTCTGAATATAGTTTCTTCTTATGCAGAAAATAACAATTCCTGAAAGTTGGGGGTGCATTTTTGTTGTTTGGTGTTCTATCTAATGCATAAGGATTGAAGTGTGGATGATGCAGATATAATGTTAATACCAAGTGTTTTTAATTCTTTACTTAGTACCTGAAAAAGTACATGTGCAATTAGACCTTTAAAACCCATTTGTCAATTACCTCGATGGCTTTAATGTGTTTTTAACTGTAAATCTCTTTTGGATAAACTATTTGACCTCTTTCAGCATAGTTTTATTAATATGCTTCCCAGATCTAGATTTTTATGGTATAATAATAAAACCAACCCACTCCAAATCACTACTTTATTATGTTTTTTTCTAAAATGTTCTGAAATATAACAACAAAGTATATTTGGCTGAAGAATATTGACATTATTAAATTTGAAGATAATTATAAATGACTCTCTGGACTTAAAGTATGTTCATCTTTGAAAACAATTCAGGAAACTCTACTCATCTCTTCACATTGTTGGAATTGAATTTGTGCACTTTGAAGAAAATACTTTGTTCTAAATTGGAGAAAGTAGTTGGGATCAAATTAGATAATGTATATAAAAGTGCCCTATTAATTCCTTGGTAGATATGTCATTAGTATCATTAATGATGATGATAGTTATGGAACAGCCGAGAATACATTTAGGCACATTTGGAACTAGAACCTCACTGGGTGGGGCTGTCACCCATGAGACAATTAGGGGCCGCCAAGCTAATGCTTCTCAAATTGAATGTGCCTAGGGATCATTTGGTGATATTGCTGAACTACTTACTGTTTCTGATTCAAAATCTGGAGTCTGGCCTTGGTGTCTTCATTTCCAAAAAGCTTCCAGGTGATGCCAACACTGCTGATCCAAAGAAAACACTTCATTCAGCAAGGGTGTAAGCCTTCATAAAGTTTGCCGAATAGGGAAAAAAAGAATATTTGGCAGAATGAAGCCAAGCCTATGTTCTCTGGAGTGGAGACCATGTGCAATCCATTCTCAAAGCAAATTTATTAAAACAGGCAGAGAAAGAATCTTTATATCCTATTTTGCCTTTGTTTTAAATTGTAAATATTTTATTTTCAATTCAGTTGACCTCAAAAATATCTACTGAGCAACTATTAGGAGAGTGGGCTCAAATTACATAACTTTTGTACCTGGCACCCTTAAACACAACACAAACACAAACACACACACCCTCAAAGTGCCTGAATAATTCCAGCTGAGTATGAGAATGGAGGAGGTGGTGGTGGTGGTGTAAAAAAATTGCATTCTAGGATACTTTTTTTTCCTTTTTTGGTCACACTACACACCAAAAAATAAAACAGGAAGCATGTGAGACCTCAGTTCCCTGATCAGGAATTGAGCCTATGTTCCCTGTAGTAAAAGCATGGGTTCTTAATCACTAGACTGCCAGGGAAGTCCCTGACGGTCCTAAGATTCTTTTTAGGATATTTTTGATCACAGTCCCTCTAAAAGCTACTTGAAAAACACTCTTTCCCGAAAACATTTAAAGTTGACATCTAAAAAATTTTATTATAAGTGTATACTACTAAAGTTTATGTTGTTTATGACACATTGGAAATATCTGGTTTTTTTAAAGCAAACTATCACTCTTCAGTGGAAATAAAAGTACCACGGTGATTTGAACTTGACACCATCCATTTAAAACACTAAAAGGAGCTCCTCTCAGTCAAAAATTTCATTTTGCCTCTTTTTCTCCCTCAGCTTCCATTTCTATTACATTTCTCCCATAGATTTTAATCCTAATGTAATAGGCTTTTACATGCCATGTAGGTCCACCCAAGATGGATGGATCTTGGTGGAGGTTTCTGACAAAACGTGGTCCGCTGAAGAAGGGAATGGCAAGTCACTTCAGTATTCTTGCCCTGAGAACCCCATGAACAGTATGAAAAGGCAAAGAGATATAATGCTGAAACATGAACTTCCCAGGTTTGTAGGTTTCTAGTATGCTACTGGAGAAAAGTGGAGAAATAACTCCAGAAAGAATGAAGAGATGGAGCCAAAGCAAAAACAATGCCCAGTTGTGGATGTGACTGGTGATGGAAGTAAAGTCCAATGCTGTAAAGAGCAATATTGCATAGGAACCTGGAATGTTAGGTCCATAAATCAAGGTAAATTAGAAGTGGTAAAACAAGAGATTGGAAGAGTGAACATCAACATTTTAGGAATCAGTGAACTAAAATGGACTGGAATGGGTGAATTTAATTCAGATAACCATTATATCTACTACTGTGGGCAAGAATCCCTTAGAAGAAATGGAGTAGCCCTCATAGTCAACAAAAGAGTCCAAAATGCAATACTTGGGTGCAATCTCAAAAATGACAGAATGATCTCTGTTGTTTCCAAGGCAAAACATTCAATATCACAGTAATCCAAGTCTATGCCCCAACCAGTAATGCTGAAGAAGCCAAAGTTAAGCAATTCTATGCAGACCTACAAGACCTACTAGAACTAACACACAAAAAATATGTACTTTTCATCACAGGAGACTGGAATAAAAAAGTAGGAAGCCAAGTAATACCTGGAGTAACAGGCAAATTTGACCTTGGAGTACAGAATGAAGCAGGGAAAAAGCTAACAGTTTTGCTAAGAGAATGCACTGGTCATAGCAAACACCGTCTTCCAATAACACAAGAGAAAGCTCTATGCATGGGCATCACTAGATGGTCAATACCGGAATCAGATTGATTATATTCTTTGCAGCCAAAGATGGAGAAACTCTATACAATCAGCAAAAATGAGACCAGGAGATAACTGTGGCTCAGGTCGTGAACTCCTTATTGTCAAATTCAGACTTAAATTGAAGAAAGTAGGGAAAACCACTAGACCATTCAGGTATGACTTAAATCAAATCCCTTATGACTATACAGTGGAAGTGATAAATAGATTCAAGGGATTAGATTTGATAGACAGAGTGCCTGAAGAACTATGGATGGGGGTTCGTGACACTATACAGGAGGCAATAACCAGGACCATTCTCAAGAAAAAAAAATGCAAAAAGGCAAAATGGTTGCCTGAGGAGGCCTTACAAATAGCTGAGAAAAAAAGAGAAGCTAAAGGCAAAGGAGAAAAGGAAAGATATACCCATTTGAATGCAGAGTTCCAAAGAATAGCAAGGAGAGATAAGAAAGCCTTCCTCAGTGATCAGTACAAAGAAATAGAGGAAAACAATAGAATGAGAAAGATTAGAGATCACTTCAAAAAACATTAGAGAAACCAAGGGAACAGTTCATGCAAGGATGGGCACAATAAAGGACAGAAATGGTATGGACCTAACAGAAGCAGAAGATATTAAGAAGAGGTGGCAAGAATACACAGAACTATACAAAAAAGATCTTCATGACCAGATAACCATGATGGTGTGATCACTCACCTAGAGCCAGACATCCTGGAATGCGAAGTCAAGTGGGCCTTAGGAAGCATCACTGTGAACAAAGCTAGTGGAGGTGATGGAATTCCAGTTGAGCTATTTCAAATCCCAAAAGATGATGCTGTGAAAGTGCTGCACTCAATATGCCAGAAAATTTGGAAGATTTAGCAGTGGCCACAGGACTGGAAAAGGTCAATTTTCATTCCAGTCCCAAAGAATGTTCAAACTACCGCACAATTGCACTCATCTCACATGCTAGCAAAGTAATTCTCAAAATTCTCCAAGCGAGGCTTCAACAGTACATGAACCATGAACTTCCAGATGTTCAAGCTGGATTTAGAAAAGGCAGAGGAACCAGAGATCAAATTGCCAACATCCGTTGGATCATTGAAAAAGCAAGAGAATTCCAGAAAAACATCTACTTCTGCTTTATTGACTATGCCAAAGCCGTTTGATTGTGTAGATCACAACAAACTGGAAAATTCTTCAAGAGATGGGAATACCAGACCACCTTACCTGCCCCTTGAGAAATCTGTATGCAGGTCAAAAAGCAACAGTTAGAACCAGACATGAAACAACAGACTGGTTCCAAATTGGGAAAGAGTATGTCAAGGCTGTATATTGTCACCCTGCTTATTTAACTTATATGCAGGGTACATCATGCGAAATGCTGGGCTTGATGAAGCACAAGCTGGGATCAAGATTGCTGGGAGAGGTATCAATAACCTCAAATATGCAGATGACACCACCCTTATGGCAGGAAGTGAAGAGGAACTCAAGAACCTCTTGATGAAAGTGAAAGGAGAATGAAAAAGTTGACTTAAAGCTCATCATTCAGAAAACTAAGCTCATGGCATCTGGTCCCATCACTTCATGGCAAATAGATGGGGTTGGAACAGTGAGATACTTTATTTTCTTAGGCTCCAAAATCACTGCAGATGGTGAGTGCAGCCCATGAAATTAAGACACTTGCTCCTTAGAAGAAAAGCTATGACCAACCTAGACAGCATAATAAAAAGCAGAGACAGAAGCAGGTGCCACCTTCACCCTGAACCCTCACTGGGGCAGAGCTGCCACAGGCAAAAAGCATCTTACTTCTATGTACTCAGGGTTGCTTCTGTTGTGTCCAATTCTTTGTGACCCTTTGGACTGGCTTGCCAGTACTCTCTGTCAGGGGGGTTCTCCAGGCAAGAATACTGGAGTGTATTGGCCAATACTGGTTGCCATACCCTTCTAGAGCACTATATTTCCTGCTGCCCTAGCCGCCAACTCCCCTGAGTACCTGGTGCTGCCAGAACCCCTGTGACCCAAGCAGCTACACCACCTCCACACCTCACCCTCACTTGGGCAGACCAAAGCCCTCCAGGCAGCCTCAGGAGCAAATCCAAGTATATGGGATGACTCACATGCAGAGATGGAAATAAAACCACAATTGAAACCTGGGGGCAGTGTGGCTAAGGAAGACCCAAAACCTTCCCACCAGCTGCACAAGCTGCAAATTATATCCACATGATCAACTAGGCAGACTCTGTGTCTATGGAATATATGAAAGGACATTGACAGCTCCCTCATAAGAAAACGTGCTAGTTCTGATAGCTGTGGACATTGGAAGCAAGAACACACAGGAGCAGGACCAGTTTAGTATTTGAGCTGCCCCCACAGCAATTTCAGGGACCAGCACCGTGTTGGAGGGCATCCTAGGGAGAGATCAATTTCTGAGCCTTTGGAGTGGGAGCACTGACTCCAAGACCCTAGACTAGGAGAGAACTAACCCTGGGGGTATCAGATAGTGAGGACTCACACAAAGGAAACCACTTGAATACAAGACCTGGCATCACCCAACCACCAGTAGCACCCTGTGCAGGACGCCTCATCTAAACAACAAACAAAACAAAAATACAAACCCAATCATCAGCAGACAGGATTACCACCTCACTCAGCCTTGCCCATCAGAGGAAAAACAAACAAACAAAAACTCAGTACAAATCTCACCCTATATGAAGCTCACACAAACCACTGTACCAACCTTAGGAGGACAGAAACCAAAAGGAAGAAAGAATTCAACCTTGAAGCCTGGGAAAAGGAGACCTCAAACACAATAAGTTTAAAAAAAAAAAAAAAAAAAAAGAAAAGGCAGAGAAATACTACACAAATGAAGGAACAAACTAGAAACACAGAAGTCCAAATAAATGAAGAGGAAATAGGCAAACTACCTGAAAAAGAATTCAGAATAATGATAGTAAAGATGATCAAAAACCTTGAAAACAGAATGGAGAAAATGCAAGAATCAATTAACAAAGACCTAGAAGAATTAAAGAGTAAAACATACACAGACAAACAGCACAATTACTGAAATTAAAAATACTCTAGAAGGAATCAATAGCAGAATATCTGAAGCAGAAGAACGAATCAGTGAGCTGGAATTTAAAATGATGGAAATAACGTCTGAAGGACGGAAAAAAGGAAAAAGAATGAAAAGAACTGAGGATAGTCTCAGAGACCTCTGGGACAATATCAAATGCACCAACATTCGAATTATAGGGGTCCCAGAAGAAGAGAAAAAGAAAGGTATGAGAAAATTTTTGAAGAGATTATAGTTGAAAATTTCCCCAACATGGAAAAGGAAATAGTCAATCAAGTCCAAGAGGTGCAAAGAGTCCCATACAGGATAAACCCAAGGAGAAACACACCAAGACACATACTAATCAAACTAACAAAGATTAAACACAAAGAAAGAATATTAAAAGCAGCAAGGGAAAAGCAACAAGTAACATACAAGGGAAACCCCATACATTTAACAGCTGATCTTTCAGCCAGAACCTGTGCAGGCCAGAAGGAGATGACAGTATATAAAGTACTGAAAGCAAAAGATAAACAACCAAGATTACTGTACTCAGCAACGGTCTCATTCAAAATTAATGGAGAAACCAAAAGCTTTTCAGACAAGCAAAAGTTAAGAGAATTAAGTACCACTAAACCAGCTTTACAACAAATGTTAAAGGGACTTACATAGTCAAGAAATACAAAAGAAAAAAAGATCTCCAAAATCAAACCCCAAGCAGTTAAGAAAATGGCAATAGGAACATACATATCAATAATTATTTTAAATATAAACAGATTAAAGGCTCCAACCAAAAGATACAGACTGGCTGAATGGATACAAAAACAAGAAATGCACTTCAGACCTAAAGACACATATATGAGAGGATGGAAAAATATATTCCATGCAAATGGGAAGCAAAAGAAAGCTGGAGTAGCAATCCTCATATCAGACAAAATAGACCTTAAAATAAAGAATATTACAAGAGATAAGGAAGGACACTACATAATGATCAAGGGATCAATCCAAGAGGAAGACATAACAATTTTAAGTATCTATGCACCCAAATAGGACCACCTCGATACATAAGACAAACACTAACAGACATAAAAGGAGAAACTGACAGTAACACAATAATAGGAGGAGACTTTAACACCCCCCTTACACCTATGGACACATCATCAAAACAGCAAATTAATAAGGAAACACAAGTCTTATATCATATATTAAATGAGATGAATCTCATTGATATCTTCAGGACATTCCATCCAAATGCAGAAGAAAACACCTTCCCCTCGAGTGCACGTGAAACATTCTCCAGGATAGACCACATCTTGGGTCACAAATTAAACCTCATTAAACTTAAGAAAATTGAAATCATATCAAGTATCTTCTCCAACCACAACGCTGTGAGACTAGATATCAATTACAAGAAAAAAAGCTGTAAGAAACACAAGCACATGGAGATTAAACAATACATTTCTAAATAACCAACAGGTTACTGAAGAAATCAAAAGGTAAATCAAAAAATTTCTAGAAACAAATGACAATGAAAACATGACAACACAAAACCTATGGGATGCAGCAAAAGCAGTTCTAAGAGGGAAGTTTATAGCAATACAATCCTACCTCAAGAAACAAGAAAAAACATCAAATAGACAACCTAACTTTACACCTAAAACAACTGGAAAAAGAAGAACAAAAAAACCCCAAAATTAGTAGAAGGAAAGAAATCATAAAGATCTGAGCAGAAATAAGTGTAAAAGAAATGATAGAAACAATAGTAAAGGTTAATAAAAGTAAAAGTTGGGTTTTGGAGAAGATAAACAAAATTAACCAAACTCATCAAGAAAAAGAAAGAAGGATCAAATCAAAAAAATTAGAAATTAAAAAGGAGAGGTTACAACAGACAATGCAGAAATACAAAGGATTATGAGACTATTATGAACAACTATATGGCAATAAAATGGATAACCTGGAATAAATGGACAGATTCTTAGAAAAGTTCAATCTTACAAGACTGAACCAGGAAGTAATAGAAATTTGAACAACCCAGTTATAAGCACTGAAATTGAAGCTGTGATTAAAAATTTCCCCAAAAAACAAGAGGCCAGGGCCAGATGGCTTCACAGGAGAATTCTATTCAAACATTTAGAGAAGAGCTAATGCCTATCCTTCTAAAACTCTTTCAAAAAATTGCAGAGGAAGGAACACTTCCAAACTCATTCTACAAGGCCACCATCACCCTGATACCAAAACCAGAAAAGACAACACACAAAAAGAAAACTACAGGCCAATATCACTGATGAACATAGATGCAAAAATCCTCAAAAATTTTTAACAAGGAGAATTCAGCAACATATCAAAAAGCTCATACACCATGATCAAGTTAGGTTTATTCCAGGAATGCAAGGATTCTTCAATATATATGCAAATCAATTAATGTGATACACCATATTAACAAATTAAAAAATAATAATCATATAGTCATCTCAATAGATGCAGAAAAAACCTTTGACAAAATTCAGCACCCATTTATGATTAAAGCTCTTCAAAAAATGGGCATAGAAGGAACCTACCTCAATGTGGTAAAGGCCATATATGATAAGCCTGCAGCAAACATTATTCCCAATGGTGAAAAATTGAAAGCATCAAAGATGGTAGTAATAACCCTATATGTGAGACAGAAAAAGAGACACAGATGTATAGAACAGTCTTTTGGACTCTGCAGAAGGCGAGGGTTGGATGATCTGAGAGAATAGCATTGAAACATGTATATTGTTTCAAACACATATTGTCATATGTGAAACAGATCACCAGTCCAGGTTTGATGCATGAGACAGGGTGCTCAGGGCTGGTGCACTGGGATGACCCAGAGGGATGGGATGGGGAGGGAGGTGGGAGTGGGGTTCAGGATGGGGAACACATGTAAACCCATGGCTGATTCATATCAATGTATGGCAAAAAAACCACCACAATATTGTAAAGTAATTAGCCTCCAACTAAAGTAAATAAAAGAAAATAAAGAAAAGGAAAGATAGTCCCATTTGAATGCAGAGTTCCAAAGAATAGCTAGGAGAGATAAGAAAGCCTTTCTCAGTGATCAATGCAAAGAAATAGAGGAAAACAACAGAATGGGAAAGACTAGAGATCTCTTGAAGAAAATTAGAGATCTCAAGGGAACATTTCAGGCAAAGGTGGGTTCGATAAAGGACAGAAATGGTATGGACCTAACTGAAGCAGAAGATATTAAGAACAGGTGGCAAGAATACACAGAAGAACCGTACAAAAATCTTCACGAGCCAGATAATCACAATGGTGTGATCACTCACTTAGAGCCAGACATCCTGGAATGCAAAGTCAAGTGGGCCTTAGAAAGCATCACTATGAACAAAGCTCTTGGATGTGATGGAATTCCAGTTGAGCTATTTCAAATCCTGAAAGATGATGCTGTGAAAGTGCTGCACTCAATGTGCCAGCAAATTTGGAAAACTCAGCAGTGGCCACAGGGCTGGAAAAGGTCAGTTTTCATTCCAATCCCTAAGAAAGGCAATCCCAAAGAATGCTCAAACTACCACACAATTGTACTCATCTCACACATTAGTAAAGTAATGCTCAAAATTCTCCAAGCCAGGCTTCAGCAATACGTGAACTAAGAACTTCCAGATGTTCAAGCTGGTTTTAGAAAAGGCAGAGGAACCAGAGATCAAATTGCCAATATCCGCTGGATCATCGAAAAAGCAAGAGAGTTCCAGAAAAACATCTATTTCTGCTTTATTGACTACGCCAAAGCCTTTGACTGTGTGGATCACAATAAACTGTGGAAAATTCTGAAAGAGATGGGAATACCAGACCACCTGACCTGCCTCTTAAGAAACCTGTATGCAGGTCAGGAAGCAACAGTTAGAACTGGACATGGAACAACAGACTGGTTCCAAATAGGAAAAGGAGTATGTCAAGGCTGTATATTGTCACCCTGCTTATTTAACTTATATGCAGAATACATCATGAGAAACTCTGGGCTGGAAGAAGCACAAGCTGGAATCAAGATTGCCGGGAGAAATATCAATAACCTCAGATATGCAGATGACACCACCCTTATGGCAGAGAGTGAAGAGGAACTGAAAAGCCTCTTGATGAAAGTGGAAAGAGGAGAGTGAAAAAGTTGGCTTAAAGCTTAACATTCAGAAAACTAAGATCATGGCATCTGGTCCCATCACCTCATGGAAATAGATGGGAGACAGTAGAAACAGTGTCAGACTTTATTTTTTTGGGTCTCCAAAATCACTGTGGATGGTGACTGTAACCATGAAATTAAAAGACACTTACTCCTTGGAAGGAAAGTTATGACCAACCTAGATAGCATATTAAAAAGCAGAGACATTACTTTGCCAACAAAGGTCCATCTGGTCAAGGCTATGGTTTTTCCAGTGGTCATGTATGGATGTGAGAGTTGGATGGTGAAGAAAGCTGAGCACCGAAAGAATTGATGCTTTTGAACTGTGGTGTTGGAGAAGACTCTTGAGAGTCCCTTGGACTGCAAGAAGATCCAACCAGTCCATCCTAAAGGAGATCAGTCCTGGGTGTTCATTGGAAGGACTAATGCTGAAGCTGAAACTCCAATACTTTGGCCACCTCATGCGAAGAGTTGACTCATTGGAAAAGACCCTGATGCTGGGAGGGATTGGGGGCAGGAGGAGAAGGGGACGACAGAGGATGAGATGGCTGGATGGCATCACCGACTCGATGGACATGGGTTTGGGTAAACTCCAGGAGTTGGTGATGGACGGGGAGGCCTGGCGTGCTGCAATTCATGGGATCGCAAAGAGTCGGACACAACTGAGTGACAACTGAACTGAACTGAACTGAAAATAAATAAATTTACGAAAGAAAAATGAGTCTTAAAAAAAAAACAAACTGAAAGCATCACCCCTAAGATCAAGAATAAGACAAGGGTGTCCACTTTCAACTATCATTCAACATAGTTCTGGAAGTCCTAGCTACAGCAATCAGAGAAGAAAAAGAAATAAAAGGAATCCAGATTGGAAAAGAAGAAGTAAAGCTCTCACTGTTTGCAGATGACATGATACTGTACATAGAAAACCCTAAAGATAGTATCAAAAAATTACTAGAGCTAATCAGTGACTTTAAGAAAGTCGCAGGATACAAAATCAATACACAGAAATCACTTGCATTTCTATATACTAACAATGAAAAAAAAATCAGAGAGAAATTAAGGAATCAATCCCATTCACCATTGCAACAAAAAGAATAAAATATCTAGGAATAAACTTACCTAAGGAGACAAAAGAACTGTACACAGAAAATTATAAGACACTGATGAAAGAAATCAAAGACAACATAAACAGATGGAGAGATATTCCATGTTCCTGGGTAGGAAGAATCAATATTGTGAAAATGACTATACTACCAAATGCAATCTACAGATTCAGTGTGATCCATATCAAATTATCAATGTCATTTTTCACAGAACTAGAACAAAAAATTTCACAATTCATATGGAAACACAGAAGACCCTGAATAGCCAAAGCAGTCTTGAGAAAGAAGAATGGAGCTAGAGGAATCAACCTTCCTGACCTCAGATTATACTACAAAGCTACAGTCATCAAGACAGTGTGGTGCTGGCACAAAGACAGAAATATAGATCAATGGAACAAGATAGAAAGCCCAGAGATAAATCCATGCACCTATGGATACCTTGTTTTTGACAAAGAAGGCAAGAATATACAATGGGACAAAGACAACCTCTTCAATAAATGGTGCTGGGAAAACTGAACAGCTACATGCAAAAGAATGAAATTAGAACACTTCCTAACACCATACATAAAGATAAACTCAAAATGGATTAAAGACCTAAATGTAAGATCAGAAACTATAAAACTCTTATAGAACATAGGCAGAACACTCAATGACATAAATCAAAGCAAGATCCTCTATGACCCACCTCCTAGAGTAATGGATATAAAAACAAAAGTAAACAGGTGGGACCTGTTTAAGCTTAAAAACTTTCTCACAGCAAAGGAAACTATAAGTGAGGTGAAAAGACAACCCGCAGAATGGGAGAAAATAATAGCAAATGAAGCAGCTGAAAGGATTAATTTCTAAAATATATAAGCAGCTCATACAACTCAATACCAGAAAAACAACCCAATCAAAAAGTGGGGAAAAGACCTAAACAGACATTTCTCCAAAGAAGACATACAGATGGCTAACAAAAGCATGAAAGATGCTCAACATTGCTTATTATTCAGTTCAGTCCAGTTGCTCAGTCGTGTCCGACGCTTTGTGACACCGTGAACCGCAGGCCTCCCTGTCCATCACCAACTCCTGGAGTTTACCCAAACCCATGTCCATCGAGTCGGTGATGCCATCCAGCCATCTCATCCTCTGTCGTCCCCTTCTCCTCCTGCCCCCAATCCCTCCCAGCATCAGGGTCTTTTCCAATGAGTCAACTCTTCGCATGAGGTGGCCAAAGTATTGGAGTTTCAGCTTCAGCATTAGTCCTTCCAATGAACACCCAGGACTGATCTCCTTTAGGATGGACTGGTTGGATCTTCTTGCAGTCCAAGGGACTCTCAAGAGTCTTCTCCAACACCACAGTTCAAAAACATCAATTCTTCAGTGCTCAGCTTTCTTTACCATCCAACTCTCACATCCATACATGACTACTGGGAAAACCATAGCCTTGACCAGATGGACCCTTGTTGGCAAAGTGATGTCTCTGCTTTTGACTATGCTACCTAGGTTGGTCATAATTTTCCTTCCAAGGAGTAAGTGTCTTTTAGTTTCATGGCTGCAGTCACCATCCACAGTGATTTTGGAGCCCAAAAAAATAAAGTCTGACACTGTTTCCACTGTTTTCCCATCTATTTCCCATGAAGTGATGGGACCAGATGCCATGATCTTAGTTTTCTGAATGTTGAGCTTTAAGCCAACTTTTTCACTCTCCTCCTTATTATTAGAGAAATGCAAATCAAAACTACAATGAGATATCACCTCACACCAGTCAGAATGGCCATCATCAAAAAGTCTACAAACAATAAATGCTAGAGAGGGTGTGGAGAAAAGGGAACACTCTTGCACTGTTGGTGGGAATGTAAATAAATTGATACAGCCACTATGGAAGACGGTATGGAGATTCCTTAAAAAACTAGGAATAAAACCACACCATATAACCGAGGAACCCCACTCCCAGGCATATACCCTAAGGAAACTAAAATGGAAAAAGTCACATGTATCCCATTGTTCATTGCAGCACTATTTACAATAGCTAGAACATGGAAGCAACTTCAATGTCCATCAACAGATGAATGGATAAAGAAGTTGTGGTACATATACACAATGGAATATTACTCAGCCATAAAAAGGAACACATTTGAGTCAGTTCTAATGAGGTGGATGAACCTAGAACCTATTATACAGAGTGAAGTAAGTCAGAAAGAGAAATATATTCTAATGCATATATACGGAATCTAGAAAAATGGTACTGAAGAATTTATTTGCAGGGCAGCAATGGAGAAGCATAGAGAATAGACTTATGGACTTGGGGAGAAGGGAGGAGAGGTTGACATGTGTGGAGAGAGTGACATAGAAACTTACATTACCATGTGTAAAATAGATAGCCAACGGGAATTTGCTATATGTCTCAGAAACTCAAACAGGGGCTTTGTATCAACCTAGAGGGGTGGGGTGGGGAGGGAGATGGGAGGGAGGTTCAAAAGGGAGGGGATATATGTATACCTATGGCTGATTCATGTTGGTGTTTGACAGAGAACAGCAAAATTCTGTAAAGCAAAGTATTACTTTGCCAACAAAGGTCTGTCTTGTCAAAGCTATGGTTTTTCCAGTAGCCATGTATGGGTGTGAGATTTGGACTATAAAGAAAGCTGAGCACCGAAGGATTGATGCTTTTGAACTGTGGTGTTGGAGAAAACTCTTGAGAGTCCCTTGGTCTGAAAGGAGATCAAAGCAGTCAATTCTAAAGGTAATCAGTCCTGAGTATTTATTGGAAGGACTGATGCTGAAGCTGAAACTCCAATACTTTGGCCACCTGATGCAAAGACCTGAATCATTGGAAAAGACCCTGATGCTGGGCAAAATTGAAGGCAGGAGGAGAAGAGAACGACAGATGATGACGTGGTTGGATGGCATCACTGAGCTGACAGAGATGATTTTGAGCAGACTCTGGGAGTTGTTGATGGACAGGGAAGCCTGGCGTGCTGCGGTCCATAGGGTCGCAAAGAGTCGAACACAAATGAGCGACAGAACTGAACTGAATTGAATAGGCTTTTCTATTGAATTTGCTATACTGGCATTCATATCATGCTGCTTTTACCTCATATATGTATTCTATGATACACATTTGATTAGAATGTCATAAATTATGAATTCTGATAAACAATTATTAGATGACTTTTAGTTGGCACTAATGTCCCCAAACAACACACACAGGAGATATGCAGCAAGGCTTAATGGGAAGTCTTACATCTAAGACACAGGAGAAGAGCACACAGGATTTCTCCATATGTCATCTTGCCATTAGAGGCATTTAGACCTAGGACCCCATTTATGTAAAATTACGGCGCTGAGAATGGACATAAATCATTTGTTTAACTATGTAGCAACAGGGGCTTCCTAGAGGTGAGATGACTTTCTTAGAAAAGAGAACTAGTTGGAGCTTAGTGAGGTTGACCTCAGCTGGAAGCTACTTCCCAATATTTTTAGCTGAATCATTGCTAGGCTGTCTAATGGGGCAGGGAGATAGAGCCACTGAAGCCTTTCAGCAGACAAAGGGTATGTTCCTTGTCACCTAAATAGTAAAATTTACTAGAAATATATTTCTTGATGAGATGTGCAGGGGAGAATACATTATGGTTTCCTCATTAAAGGAGTTGTTTAAAGGATTATTCATTTGGCAAAGTACAGTATTGAGATTAGGACTAGGTAAGAGATACGGCTTTCTTGTTGAAATGGGAGGAAATTTGGAAAGAGGAGTATGAGAAGAGACCCTTAACATTGGAAGGTGAAAGATACCAGTCTCAAAAAGCTACATGCTGTATGTTTCCAACTATATGACATTCTGGAGAAGACAAAACTGTGGAGACTGAAAAGATCAGTGATTGCCAGGGTAAAGGTGGGAGAGAGAGGAGTAAACAGGCAGAAGACAGAGGATTTTTAGGTTAGGGAAACTATCCTGTATGATAGTGTCATGGTGAATACATGTCATTATTTTCGTTAAAATCCACTGAATGTCCAATGTGAAGAGTGAACTTTAATGTGAACTGTGGACCATGGGTGGTAGTGCGTCCCTGCGTATTCAGCACTTGTAACAAAGGGAGCCCTCTGGTGGCGGGTACTGATGGTGGGGCTTGCTGTGCCAGTGTTGGGGCCAGGGGTGTATGGAACTGTACTCTTCTAGTCAGGTTTACTTTGTATCTGAAACTGCTCTTAAAAACAGTCTGTTTTTTAAAAGAGAGAAAGAGAGAGATCCTTGGTGACGGGCATCTTCCTAGGCAAACGATTTTAGGAAAATGTAAGTGGAAGTTGAAGATCTGTACATGACCACCAAAACCATCCATGCTCGTGTGCCATTTAGAAAATCTTCATGTATCCTTAAGCATAACTGAAACCTAGTTTGAAGATTTGGTTTAAGGTTATGGGAGATGAATAGACACAGAAATGTAGTATGAAAAATGAGTTATTCATTGAACAAATGGTTTGGGGAAAACAGTGTAGTCATATGGAAAAAATATGGGTGGATCTCTACCTTACCCTTCACCAAAAATTAAATTCTGGATGTAACAACAGTTTAAACATCAGGAGAAAAAGCTATAAATGTAATAGCAGAAACATGACCTGGAGACACTGCCAGATGTGATTAGTGAGGTAGGCAGTGAATCACACAGTGGGTTTATGTAATCACAGATCAGCACTGCCGCTGCTGTGTTACCATCCTGACGTGTGAAATAGTAATGAGAATAACAGTTAACTTTTATTGGCACTTACCACTTTTTTGGAAGTGTTCTAAGCTCTTAATAGGTATTAATCCATTTAATTTTCACCACAACCCGAAGCTGAGGGTATCATTCCTACCTCCATTTTACAGATGAGGCAACTAAGTCACAGAGTTGAAGTCATGCTGGTCAGGGAAGCCAAGACTTATTAATTCAAGCAGCCTGGCTTTAGAACCCAGGAACTTAATCACCATACTCGATTATGAAGCAATGCTTAATTCTATGTGCTTTTAAAACATGTTAGATACATAGACTAATATTAGATTTTGAGAGACTTGTATCCACAGCAGTAAGTTTAAACAATTTGTGCATTTATTTTCTAAAGAAAAGAAAGCTTTGGGAAAAGAGTGTTTTTCATTAAAAAGATAATTATTTTATCCTTTATGTATTTCAGTAACTGGAGAGTATAATTTTAACATCCTTGCAAGGTTTATTTCACAAGTTAATTTCATGGTATTTATTTTTAAAAAATCACAGTGTGTAGACTTGTTTTAGAAACACACTGCCATTAAGCATGAACTGTTTAACAAACATGATTATCAATAGTTTGATGAGCAAACTGTTGTTTTTAAATTAATATTCTGCTTGTGTTGAGGTGGAGTGCAAATGTTGTCCCATTATTTCCTTGGTAGGGTAAACCTCACTGGAAAAGCATGAATACCAAATAGCACCCCAAATACACTAGCTTTATAATGTGATGTGATGTGATGTGAAGTCGCTCAGTCGTGTCCGACTCTCTGCGACCCCACGGACTGTAGCCTACCAGGCTTCTCCACCCATGGGATTTTCCAGGCAAGAATACCAGAGTGGGTTGCCATTGCCTTCTCCAAGCTTTATAATACTGTCATTAAATGATTATTGTAACATTAAAGATAATATATTGATATAATAATGGACTGTCAACTGCTTAATAACAAAAGCACTCAATACTCTTTAGTATTAAATAATCTTTATGATGAGATCAATTTTGGTTCAAAATTAGATAAAAACTAATAAAACCTTTTTCTTGGGGTGCTGGGTATTTAGAAAGCTTCATTTTTAAGCCTGTGCAATGGAGTTTTACTCATTCTAATCTCAAAGAGAAGAAACACAATGCCTGCAGTTGCACTGACATGAAGTCCATCCTCAGCATCTTATCTGGGAGGTCTTCTTAATATAATAATCCTTCTCACACATCCTTTTTATTTGGAAATTATTTGGGCTTGATCAGAGAGGTTCAAGAGTTACATGTAATACTCATGGGAAAAAATAATCTTCTTGGCAGCTGATAGAATTCCTGTGGGCAGGAACTTTAAAAGAGAATTTGATAAACTTACAGTTAGAAGCTAGCTCAGATTGGTGCTCAGGTTTCCTGCCTAACAAAGAAAGCAAGTAGGAAAAATGATGACTCTGGGGAAGAAAGGGTTAATAGGAGTGCACACCTGAAGTTGTCCAACAGCCCATCGGGGCCTTTGGGAGCAACAGAGATGTCCAGTGCATGTTTGTTGGCTCCACAGTCTAAATTCTTCCTTCGCTAAGTTCTGCGTTGTTCAGTGATGCTTTGTAGCATGATTTTCCCTTTAGAAGGAACCCAGGCTGTGCTGAGTCCTGCACATAGTGAAAAGAGTGACTGCTTTGGGGAGCCACTGATCTGTTGGTCACATGTGAGAAGCTTTGCTTCCTTAAAGTTAAAAGGAAAAATGTCATGGTGGGGGTTGAGCAATGAGCAGTGGTTCGCTAACCTCTCCTGTTAATATGTCAGGAGCCCTTCCCAGAGCAAACTGCTTTCCTGAAAGAAGGCGCCCTGGGTTCCAAGCCTACTCCATCATCATGGCAACTGGGAGCAATTCACTCAGATAATTTCACTCTTCCACCACCCCTGGTTTGGGCAGTAAAAATGATAAGTCATTTGCATTTTGGGACCAGAAGGGACATGGCTATCATTATGTTCAATCCCCTAATTTAGGAAGCAGAAGCATAGAGAAGTTAAAGACATGCCCAGAGTTACATGGCTCTGCAAGCATGGGATGGTTAGCCAGGCCTTTTGTTTCCCACCAGTGTTCTTTCCACAACAACATAAGAGTTGAAGAAATGTGGAAAAGGAGGAGGAAAATCATACTGGCAAGTATAGCTGAGGCATCAGCAAAAACGACAAAGCTGATAAATGGCTGTTTTCTTCTAGGAACAGACTTTTTCATCCGAAGAAATATACAAGATAGAAGAAAACATGAAGAACCAAAAAATATGTTGGTAGCAGGTGCTGAGTTTTGTATAATGAGTTGTGTGTTCTTCCTTCTCATAGGTGAGAAGAGGGTGGGTGGAGAAGTGCAATTCTTGGTGGTGTCTAGTGACAGTCAGAGCCCGCCTGCTCAGCCATACAGCACATGAAGAGACCATGATTAGGAAGGGCACATGGAAGGGCCAGGTGCACAGCAGCCAACAAGGAGTATACGTTTTTTCCAGATGCCGCAGAGCTTCGTTTTCATTATTGAGTAATCACGGTAATCACATCACTCAGTTCAAGCAACAGTATCCGCAAGAGCAAAAGAAAATCTCATGACGGTATTAGTAGTCTAGTGCCACCAGTGTCACACACATCCTGAGCTTTCTCTTTTTACAGTGTTTCACAGGGCATAGGAAATGATGGGATGATCTCTATACTGCTGAAGTTATAATCTGTAACATTTAAATTCTTCAAAATGTGCCTTAAAGGTTGCTGTCTCCAGGATGCTGCCCTCTTGGTGTTTAGATGCTCAGTTCCTTAAGTTAAAAGAAACTGAATAAAGCAGTACAGAGGCTTTGCCTGTCCCAAGCCAGCAGTCTCCAGCCTGAAGTAACAATTTCTATGGGTAGGTGGCATAGGAGTTTAGAAGAGTCCTCGGATTGGTTCACAGATGACGCAAAAGCCAGAGGGAAGTTGGGTAAGCAGTCATTTGTTGGCTGGTTTATGATGATGATTACAAAAGGAATATCCAGGTATATTTCCTGGTGAAGGCCTAGTCTCTCACCAGGAGTTTCTGTTGTAGAGTCCAACCAGCATTTACGATAGCAGGCCTTCTAATATGACATATCACAGAGGCAATAATACCAGGCCTATACCTTAACCGCTGTGGAACTGGCCTCTCTAAATACAGAAAACCCCGAGGAAAATTATTTTTCACATATACTAAATAGCAGTGTGATTTTCTGCATTAAGAATAGTCAACTCCTCAGGAAATAGTTCTTTAGGAAGGATATGTACATGCCTTCTTATAACGTACAGTCAAAGTAGATTATTTAAATACTTTAGATCATGTGGTAAAGCTCTTGTTTTACTCAAAATAAAACATATTTATATGGGTGGTAAACACATAGAATAGAATATATATTAGTCAAAGATCTCTAGAGAAACAGCAGAAAATAGGAGATCTAGTGAGATAAAGACAGATAGATATAGTTTATTATAATGAATTGGCTCATGTCATTATGGAGGCTGAGAAGGTCCACAGTCAGTGAGCTAGAGACCCAGAAGAGATGAAGGTGTAGTTCCAGTTTGAAAAACAGCAGGATTCTATTAATAAGAAAGAGATATGAGGTGCTTGGTAGACAACCAGGGATGTCCAAGGTCACTCAGCTAGCAAGAAATAAGGCCAGGACGCGTGTCCAAGCCCATCAGGCTGGCAACACCGTACAGTGTATAGTGCAGGGACGGGTATACTGGACTGGGGCCCAGGTCTGCCACCGCCAGTCTGCACCCCTGTGTCTATGTGTGCCTGGAGGACGGCTTGGACCCCCAGATCTGGGAATGCAGGCCCTACTTGTTGGGTTGTCAGAGCTCACAAGGTGGCATTTCACTAGGGGAGTATGCATGACAACCAATTCTACTTTTCCCTAATTCTTTTTTCCCCTGGGGCAATCCAGTTTTAGCCTGGTGTATGTACATTATTCTGCAAGCCTACAGCTCTGATCATTATCAGCTCACATAGAAGCTTGCAGACCTTCCATTAGTGGTGACAGTTTCACCACTGTCATTATTAAAGTTGTGCTGAACAAAGGGCATATTGCTTTCTATAATGCTCAGGCGTTTCATTTTGCCGCATGACATGGTAATGATCAAGTCTAGGGTCAGTCACAGTCACATCAGCTTTCTCCAATGTTCCTGCTAACTTGCTGGAAAGAGTCTGAATTAAAGAAATAGCATTTGGATGTTACCACATCTGTCACTTAATATTTTTCTTTTTTAATATTAGACAGACTTGGGTATCTTCCTTTGTGTTTTGAGACATTTGAAGCTAAGGACAGGATCTAGAGTTGCTGTTGTGATTGTTTCCATAGAATTATTCTTAGTGGTGAATCCTGGATACATGGTCTACCACATAGCATGATCTCCAACATGCCCCTCAAATAAATTTCGCCCATAGATTTCCTTCCCTCCCTTCTAAACTTCCTTCCTTCCCTCCTTCTGACTCACTGGAATTTCTAAATGTTTATATCAGATTTAAGCAGCCCATCATGCACATTTTATGTATTGCCTTATAGCTCATTTTGTAAGCATTGCAAAACTGCCCAGCTCATTCTTTTTGGGATGGAATGGGGGAAGAGATGAGGGTGTTGGAATGTTACAGTTACTGTTGATTAACTTTAGATGACTCGCCATGATAGAACAACTCACTTTTCTCTCCTACAGTAGTGAACATTCTCATAGATTTTCTAATTCTGATCGTGAGGGTTTTAGGGATGATAAAGTATGTAAAAGGCAATACCAGAGAGGCCCAGATGAATATGGTGTTATATCTGTATGTGAGGCAGGGGCAAGGGAGATGAGGCATCGAAGGAACATGGATAGTTTGGAGCCATTCAGAGTTGCCAGGATCACTAGGACAGATTCAGGCCCTGACTAGCTAGGACAGAGCTGCTTAGGGCTTGGAAACTTCCCTAGAGCATGGACCTCATTCCCAGCACACACACGCGCACTTTAAAAGACATTCCATCTAAGCAGAAACCAACGACCCAATTTGTATGGTCCACAGTATCTGTTACTTAAAGACCCAGTGTTACTAATCATGATCAATAATACATTTTGAGGCCATGGTACAAAATATTTTTTTCATTTCCTTTGGATATATTTCAGGCCAAATTGAGTCAGCCTTGTGAAGCTACCTGCAAATGTCTTTTTCTCTAGTCTCCTAGTCTTATCCTGCCTTTGTATTAGGGAAGTTGCTTCTAACTAGCGGGTACGCCCAGTAGGTAGGCCCCATCCTGGGATCTTGACAGATTTTACAGCCCTTTCTGAGTGTCTTCTTAGGGCTCCACACTCTTTAGAGACACACAGTTACAGGGCAGCCTCTTCTGTTACTGTTAATCACTTCCCATAAACACCTTTGATGCTCCTTATGATAAAAGACCCCCCCTTGCTTTCAGAGGTGAGGGTGAGGAAGAACAAAGGAGGCAAAGGGATGGAGAGCCCCATCCTGCTACACACCATGGATGTCCATAGGCAAGGACTTGGAGCAGTTGTTTTGAGACTCATGAAGAGGGGATGGAGGAGTTGAAATTGTGCCTCTGAGTGGTGGATGAGGCTGGCTGTGTTATTAAAGGATATGCAGGTCCCCTCTGTGGGCAGTGCTATTCCACCTTACCAGTGTGTGCACCAGGGCTTTCTCTTCAAATGATGGAACTGGTCAAGCTCTTATCTACAGCGAGTGTCCTTCTGGTTTTTAAAATTCATGGATTTGCTTTCTGAGGATTTCTATTGAATGCATATTTAGGCGGAGAAAGATGGTGTCTTATTCCTATGGAGTCACTTGTAATAATATGAACTGAAATTGAGACCATCTTATGAGATATATAAATATGACCAGAGGCTAAAAAACATTGGGAGCATCTAATAAATGTAATATGTTATTTTTGTGGCAGCAATATTATTTTAAATACAAATTTTATTGAGAGTGAATATGAGGATTTATTAGTCAATATTTATAAATTCATTTAAGCTGCTGAGATAAATGGATAATCTAAATAGTTACAGTTAGGAAGGCTGAAGTGGATTTGAGTTTGGTGACATAAAATCCTTATTTCTTGGCCTCTTTCCTCGGCATTCTGTAGGGAAACACTGGTTCATTTGAAGCTTCAACCTTCAAGATTTCAAAGGAAGGAGATGAGATATGTGTAAGCAGAAGGAATGTGTCTCTTTGTTTCTTTCAAGTTTGACACTCAAAAAGAAAAAAACAGTCATTGATTTGACAGTCAAAGACAAGAAAAGAGCACTTTCCCCCATGAAATAAATAAGGGTTGGGAATGCAGCCTACCGCTTACCAGCTGTGTGGTCTTGGGCAGGTCGCTTAACCTCTGTGTGCCTCAATGTCCATCCTTTAACAGCTTGACTATCCAGTGGCAATGTGCCAAGTGGCATATACCTTTTCTACCAGACACCTTGTTGATTATGAGTGCTTGACATATGCAAAGTGTGTACGTCATATTTCCTTTTTCAGTCAGTATTCTCATCTGCAAGCTGTCATTAACCACTAATGCTTTTCTGCAATAAAGAGATTTACTGGAAAGCCAGTGGGGGTTCAGAGAATAGGAAAGAGGCAGTTTAGAAAAAGGGCAGGAGTCAAGGATGCCACAGACGCAGCAGCAAGAGCCATGCCTGTCACTCCGGGAGCTGGTCTGGCCTGGGAGCCCCTCTGCCCCATAATGCATCTGACCTCCAAACATTTTGTCCTGTCCCATCTGCTCTCAAGCTTCAGAGTCCTGGAACCAAGGAAACATGGGTGAGATCCTGGCAAGGCTCTTCCTGCCCTCCCTTCACTGGATCAGGAGTGAGTAGAAGATGTATCTGACCTACTTGATTTCCACAGTGGGAGGTGGCAATAGAAAGCAGTCACTAGGATCTGTCCTTTTGCCAACAGTACATAAAATAGAGAATTCTACCGGTAGGAATATGTGGTGCCTAGAGCAGAGGTGTGTGGATTCTGGGTAGTCAAAAAAAAAAAAAAAAAATCACAGCTATCTGCTTTACTCATGTAAGACTTCAGATTTTCCTCAGTAACTCTATGAGGAGTGATATGCTGGTAAATGTTTAACAACTGGCTCTCTGGCCTTGATTTGTAGCACTTGTACATTTCCACAGGGCAAATGCTCCTACTGTGGCCAATTTCAAGCTACCTCCATGACATCAGAGCGGCTGGAGATGCACACTAGTGTACCACTAGGTAACATTTCAGCTGTATAGCTTGGACAGATGTAAATAACCTCCAATGCATAGATGATAGTAAAGTCTGGTGAAGTAATTAGGAAGTGATGAGTTTTGAGTATTCCTTACCTTTGTTAACATAATTTATTTAATTGTAAGTTTATACAATAAGGGAATGACCAGGTGGCTCAAGTGGTAAAGAATCTGCCTGCCGGTGCAGGAGCCACAGGAGACATGGGTTCGATCCCTGGGTTGGGAAGATCCCCTGGAGGAGGAAATGGCAACCCACTCCAGTATTCTTGCCTGGGAAGTCCCATGGACAGAGGAGCCTGGTGGGCTACAGTCCATGGGGTCACAAAGAGTAGGACATGATTGAATACTCATGCATGCACTTAAATGATTTCATTTTTAATGATTGTATTTTAGCACATGGCTTGCAAAATTTTTGAAAAAAACTTTGAGCCAGTTCCAGCATTCTATTGCCCATGAAGTAGATCTGTAATGTTATTGAGATAAACAGATAGAGAGACTTGAGAGATTCCTTACACAGTAAGATGCTTGGTGGAGAGGCCTAGGGCCTGGGGATTTTGCAAAGCGGTAAAATGGGGACTCTCAGCAACAGAATAATAATAGTGTCTTGTCATTTACTTAGCAAAACACATTCTTACTCAACATCCCAATCATTTTTGATCCTCACAACAAACTCAAGAAAAAGGGAAGCAAGATATGTAACAGGTGAGGGGATGGAGAGTCCAAGAGCTGAAGACTCCTGCCATGTGGAGCTGAGACTAGAATTGGGACTTTGAGATTTCCAGTTCGCAGCTTTTTCCATGCCATCCTATTTCTTTGAACCCCCTGCCTTTACTGGGAGAGCCACATATTGCAGACAGCCCATTAAATAATCTGGGATGTTGTATGTCAGCCCTTATTCCCCAAATTCATTTCAGGGGCCTCTCTTGTGTCTTTACAAATAAGGAATGAAATAAAGTCGGAGGCTCACAGAGTGGGCAGTGATGACCCGTTGTGTTAGCAGCTTTGATAGCTGTACACCACGTTGGCCACCAATGTCCCCTACATCGAAGAGGGCTGAGCTGTGAGGCCGATTCAGTACTGCAGGAGTGACAGCGTATGCCTTCTGAAGCCAACTGTTAATGGCGCTACAGCTTCTGCCTCCTTTCGGACCCCGGGGGGAAGTGCCCTCAGCTCTGGGATCCTGGGCTTTGCAGGTTGCTGGCAGAGGGCTGTGCAAACACCCGAGCAGCCCTGTGGGGAAGCCCACACTGGAAGGAACTGAGACCCCCGACAGCCAGCACCACTTGCCAGCCGTGCAAGTGAGCTACCCCGGAAGTGGATTCTCCAGCTCCCGACAAGCCTTCAGAGGACTGCCTCTTGGGCTAACATCTGATGGTAGGCTCCTAAGAAACCCCAAGTCAGAATCACCCAGCAAAGTGCTCCCAAATTATTGACCCACAGAAACTGTGAGCTATGAACAACGTTTATGTTGTTTTGAGCCACTTAGTTCTTGGGTAATTTGTTACACAGTGGTAGATAAACTGGATTTTTTTTTCAGAGCTGTACTGTATGGACTGTGGGTAATCTTAACTACAGAGGGTGGTAGGGGCTTAAGGAAGCATTTTAAGTAAATTGTTTTTTGTGTTGTTTTTGTTTTCCACCAAAGAAATTGGATTCTCAGTCGACCTCAGAGGGCTTCGTACAGTTTAACTAGAAATGCATTTTTCTCTTTAATGCTTTTCTAAATGAGTGCCACTCTATACTGAGGACATTTGCAAGTCTGAAGAGCAAGGCAGCTTGAACTGGCATTCACTCAGGCACCCTTAAGTCATCTCGCAGCCCTTTGGACCCCGCCTTCACTGTCGCTTTTGGGTCTCTGGGCCATAGCTTTGCCTGACCTTTGGGAAAGCCTGGACAAGGGAAAATAACGAAACAAATCTACTAGGAAGGAGAAAGGGTAGAGACCCCACTAGATGTTGGAAGTGGAAATCTTAAAATCATTTGCAAAACATCAGCCCCAACACCCGCTGGGAGGCTGAGCCGTCACCTCTTCTCCCTGTGTCTCCACCCACTGAAGTTCGATCCTAGAAAAATCTGTTCATGTCCCCAAGAGCTCTGCACAGCATCTTGGCGTAGAGAGGCTGTTGTGCCTACTGGGAGGGTGGGAGCCAGGGTTACACCGGCTCCTTGGCGCGTTTCCTCTGAGTTGGACGAGGCTGCGTGTGGACCTCCGAACCGTGGCCCAAGACGAGGCGCCTTTGCGCGGGCGGGAGGAGCCTGGCGGTGGGAACCTGCAGGCGCGCCTCACCGGCAAAGGCAACCCGCGCGGAGCGCGCACGGCCGCTGAGCGCCGGCGCCTCCAGCATGGAGTGGGAGCTCAACTTTCTGCTCTACCTGGCGCTCTTCTTCTTTCTGCTCTTCTTACTTTTCCTCCTGCTCTTCGTGGTCATCAAGCAGCTGAAGAACTCGGTGGCCAATACGGCCGGGGCGCTCCAGCCCGGGCGTCTCTCCCTGCACCGGGAGCCTTGGGGCTTCTCCCGCGAGCAAGCGGTGTGACGGGCGCCGCGCGCACACTGGCGGGAGGGCATGGAACCGTGCGGGCACCGGGCCGGGGCTCGCCTCCATTCTCTGGCCGCACGGCCGCCCGGGTTCTAGGGCCAGGCTCGGCTGCCTCGCTGGCAGGTCCGTTCGGGCATGGGAGCTGTTGGCAAATGGGCGAGTTTCTCTGCTCCTCCGGGAAGCTGAGGGCTCACGGCGCGCTGGGATGTCAGGGATGACGGGTGCCTGGGGTCTGGGCTGGTGGTGTGCTTTTAGGGAGGGACCCTAAGCTTTTCCGGGGCGGGTAGAGATATAGAAAAGAGAGAAGTTCAGCTTTTGAAGCTAGAATGGCTTTGAACACCCGCTAGCTCTTCTTTCCAGTCCAACTGCATTTTTATCTTGTACCCCAGGGATCCAAAACTATTCAGATGATTCAGTCCAGGCACTTTCAAACAAAATCGAATGTCAACCTAACCTTTGGGATAAGAGACAGGAGAAAACAGGCCACACTGGGAGTATTCCACATACTGTTTGAATGTCTGTGCTGTGGTAGACCCTACGTGGGGTTCAAGTGGTGGTGCGCGGGAGAGGGGATTCAGTGGCCCATTTGTTATGGGGTATCTCCCCTTCCTCCTGATCCCTGCTCCTATTCTAGACTCCGACCCTGTAGGTGCCTGCGGATTGCTGCGACGGGTGGGTTTAGAATCAGCAGGAGGGTGAGCATTAAGAGTCGAGTCACTGGGAGATTTCTTGGGGTTACCATGGAGGGCTGAAGAAATGAGGCCATTTACGCGTGGTAGGGCAACAGGGATGGAGAACACGGGAAGATCGAGGCTGACGTTTCTGCCAGACTGTCCTAGGGGGTTAGAATGATGCGCTTAGGCTGTCGTAGGTGATTGGAATGGTTAGATTGACGGGCTGAAGTAACTTCTCACGCGGGTGCCCTAAGTACCCTCCAGCAATGTTAGTTTGGGAATGACTCCATCTTCCAGGCGCTCTTTCCTCAGCCTTGGCCATCTCAGGTTCTGGAGCGGAGCTGCTGCCCTGCGCTGGTGTGTGGAGGACGGTGGAGTGCCAGGCCGGTAGCCAGGCGGGCGTAACCAGAGACAGACCGCTTCTGCCATGGTAAGCAGGGATCACCCTTGGTTTTGCTTTGCCCCTGGGTAAACTTCTAAAGACACAGGCCCTTACAAAAGTGAGGGGTTAGGATGAAGGAAATAGGTGCAGTGACATAAAGGGCTCCCTCCTTCCCAGAGCCAGTGAGCTTCTATAGAAACCAAGGAGTCAAGCCCATTCCCAACCTAGTACAGCATCTAGGTAGAGGATCATAAAAATTAGAATGGGATAGGAGAAATGATTGCGATTGATAAATATGCCCTTTTGGAAAATAGAACAGGGGTTCTTGAAGTTGAAATATGTAGTGCAGATATAGTTTGTCTTTTCAATAAGGGAAGATTTTGGTTCAGCCATGTTTAGGGTAAGATAAGCCATCCATATCATGACTGTAACACTGAAAACACATTAATTTTAAGCACAAAGACTGACCATGTAGAAAGGCTAAAAACAACAAAATGCTAAGTAGTAACCTAAATTGAGAATATGAAAGTGAAGTGGAAGACAATTATTTTAATAATTCGGCAGAAGGAAAAATAATCTCACTACTTACGGGGAAAGTTTTGGTATGAGACATTCAGATAACTTCCTACATTTTCTATTTCACTTTACTGGAATGGAGCTGTTGTGAATAAAGTAAGCAGTTTATTTTAAATATAAGGTCATAGGTAAATTCATATATATGTATGTATATATATGAATTTTAAATGTCATAAGTAAATTCATACATATATATGTATGTATATATATGTATATATGTATGTATACACACACATACCTCTCTTTATGGGAGGTATAATAAGACTTTATTTGAATTCCCAGTTTGAATCCCAGAATCAACTACAGTGATTCTAAATTACACTTTGAACAGTAGTTCTCTAATTTGTTAATACCTCAATAGTGACATTTAATTATACAGTTGTATGGTTATTACAGACTTTGAAGATGAGTATAGGAATAGTTAATAAGCAGTAATAGCTTATAAGGATGAAAATAATCACTTCAACTTTATAAATAATCAGAATGCAAATTATTCTAACCACATGTTTGACTTGATTTTATAATCCTTTATTCTTCCTAGTAATGCCACTCGTGTCCAAAAGTTTAAACCGCCCCTGATTCTTCTAGACAGGAGAATAGAGAACTCAGGGTGAGTAGTTTGCTGCTATCCCAGTTTTAAGTCAGTTTCTTTGCTGGTTCTATTAACTCAACTTCCTACAAAAGGAGTGGTTGCCTTTCGCTTTTGTGGCCAGTGCCATTTTACGACCCCCTCAGAATCTAATTCATGAGTTACTAAGTTCCCATATCTACAGGCAAAAATGAATACTTACTCCTTTTGTCCAACCTCTGTCTTGAGCCTGCCTTAAACCCTAGGAATTAAAGATTCTCATACTGCCTTGTTCTATTCATTTATTCAGTTGTTGGTTTTCAAAACCCATCATAGACTGATCTCACATTAGAACTACTTTTGAACTCCAATTTTTTGCTACCTGTATACATTCTTTTTTCAAAAAAAAATTATTTATTTACTTGGTTGTGCCCATATTGGCATGTGAGTTGCAGCATATCTTAGTTGTGGCATGTGGGATATAGTTCCCTGACCAGGGATGGAACCCAAGCCCCCTGCATTGGGAGCTCAGAGTCTAGTCACTGGACCACCAGGGAAGTCCCAACCTGTATACATCCTTGATCTAGTGCTCCAACATCCACAATGGTTTAGGTGATAGGCTTGTAGATATTGATTGCTCCATCCGCTGACCACACCCAGGTCCTGACAATCACTACACTAAGTCTGTTTTTGAAGACAGTGTACATATGAGCTAGACATTAAAGCATTTGAAAAGTCAGGAACATTTAAAATAACTGCTCATTATATAAGTATAACTTGATTATAGAAAATTGCTATATTTTATTTTCAGTAAGAGGTTTTTAGTGATTCTTCAGCAATGTTAGAAGCTGAGTTGAATTTCTTATATTATAAGGAAATGGGCCATAATTCAGTTGTTATATTAGTATTCTATTTCAACTGTTCTTATTTCACTGTTGTTTCTAAATTTCAGCTATTTTAAATGACTCAAATTTTATTAGGATGATCTTGATTGTTTCACTGATTTCCAAACTTGAAAATACAATTAATCTTCAGTTCTACTTGAAAAGATAAACATTTTATGTTGGCTAAGAATGCCATCACAGTCACACCTGAAATCTAAAATATCTAATGAAGTCAATTCCTGTGTCTGAACTTCAGTTTTAAGCACAGCTGTAGATGCAGGACTGATGCCATCTGGTGTGATTCCACAGAATAAGAGAAAGTTTTCCCAGAGTGTGCCATGCACTGGCTTTTCTGGGAATGACAAGGTGCCAGGATTTGTTTTTGGTTCACTTGCAGGGGTGGAAACTTGGAACTAGGTGAGTAAAAAAAAAAAAATGCAATACCCCATTTTTAGCTTGACATTTCATGTTTCCAATTTTGCCTATAGTTTCAAAATAAGTGCAATAGAGTCGAACATTTTTAATGGCCAAAATTCTGAACATTGTCAATGGTAAAACCATTTAGGATAGTGGTAAATGCTTTTTTATTCTCCATAACTACTAATATAGGGACTTGCAGAATACTAAGGGTATACTGATGTAATACAAAGAAAGTACTTGCAGAATACTGTACTCTGTTTTTAATTTTTATAACTCCTCTAAGGTACTTGTGCTTATTTAAGCTAAATCCACAATTAATTAAAATTCCGAGACCATTAGGAAATTGCTGTCAGATGTCTATGTTACATACAAGGGAGAATTAAAAATTGAGTTGTAGGTTGTTGATGTGGATATTTCTTTTTGGGGGGTTTGAATTAAGGAAATCAATGATAAATTCTTCATTTTTTACTTTGTCTATACAAAATAAAGTTATAGATGAAATAATGATATGATTAAGTATCTGAGTAGTTAGCATCTTACCATATGAGAATTTGGATAAGCAGAAGGGTAGACCTGTGTTCAGAAGGGTAATCAGAACATAATAGACATTCAAAGAAAAACTTCCTGATGGATTAATCTAAACATCCTCTTATTTGCCTTAATAGCAGCTATTTTACACAATAAACCTGCTCATTTCCTCCACCTCTGGTCTGTTGAGGCGTTGGTGGGTTCAAATAAACTTTTGTTCTATTAATATGATTCTGCTGCTGCTAAGTCACGTCAGTCATGTCCAACTCCGTGCGACCCCATAGACGGCAGCCCACCAGGCTCCCCCGTCCCTGGGATTCTCCAGGCAAGAACCCTGGAGTGGGTTGCCATTTCCTTCTCCAATGCATGAAAGTGAAAAGTGAAAGTGAAGTCGCTCAGTCATGTCTGACTCTCAGCGACCCCATGGACTGCAGCCCACCAGGCTCCCCTGTCCATGGGATTCTCCAGGCAAGAGTACTGCAGTGGGTTACCATTGCCCTCTCCTAATATAATTCTATGAAGTTACTTAAACTTACTGAATATGCACATATTCTTCAGGCAAGATATTTTTTCCTTGCAGAGGAAAATTTTCTTTTTGGTGGTCTGCTTTGTTCTTGGGTGACATGGAGGCTGGGGGGTCAGCTCCTGCTGGCACTGCCTGGTTCAGTAGCTCACAGGCATCCGGGTCAGAGCAGCCCCTGAGGTTCCTGTGGCTTTTCCCTTAGGTTCCAAGATGGTGGTTTCGGTTCCCAGCAAGACGGAGGAAGCCCGAGGGGAAAACAGGGCGTGCCCGTGTGAGGCTACCTCTTTTTAAAGAGCTTTCTCCGCAGTCCAACTTTTGCTCAAATCTCATTGGCCAGATGGTGTCATTGGCCCCTGCTATCTCTAAAGATGCCTGAGAAATGTAGTTTTTGTAGGTGGACATGTAACCACCTTCAACAAAAATCTGAGTTCTCTTCATAAGGAAGAAGGTAACGGTGTATCTTGGGTGAACAACTTGTAGTCTGTGCCCCAAATACAAAATACAGTGGTAAAGAGGCATAACGTTTGAGATGGTTCAAAACGGCAGCTCCTTCACAACTGGCAGCACTCCAAGCAGACTGCTGTGGTCCGAGAGTGACCAGAGTGAAGACAGGCCAGGTTTTCTGGTGAAACACTCACAGCACTGACTGCTGTCTCAGCCGGTGTACCTGTCCCCATCAGGCGTCTCCAGACGAGGACCCTGGGAACCAACTCTTGGACTTTCTCGGAGGACGTGCTTGCTTCTTGGAGGCTTGAAATGAGATGAGGAATGTTGTACCTTGCTGCTTCCACATCTGCGTTGTTTATCTTTTCTCTAATCTTCCTAAAAGATTTTTGGTGCAGTCTAGTTGTGTATTTGATCCCCATAAAAGGATCACTCTTTTCATGTACAGGGGAGGGTAATCTATGTAAAGAAAGGCTACTTTACTCCCTGCTGTGTCTCCACCACCTCATCTAGGAATATCATAGAAGAATTGCTTCTTGGAGCTGCCTCCATAAACAGCCTACATCCTGGCTGAGCAAAGAGAGAAGAAACACTTCCCACATCCAGGGCTGTGCAAAAGAACTTTCTGTGATGACAGAAATGTTCTGTATCTGCAGTGTCTAATACAGTAGCCACTAGCCACCTGTGGCTAGTGAACGACTGAAATGTCACTACTGTGATTGAGGAAGTAAATTTTAATGTTATTTAATTTTAAATACTTTAAATGTAAATAGCCACATGTGGCTAGTGACTAGTGTTGTAGACAAACCTTTCTCTTTCTTGTGTTTTAGAACTTGCTGGGTGTGTGTGTGGGTGGGGGTGGGGTGGTTGAATAAGTTGTATACTTGGCATTCCATGGGCTTCACTATTCCACCTTGCCATCAAACTTGTCTCCCCGACAAAGAGGAAAACTGGTATTTTGGAGCTAAATTCAGATGTTACTTGACATTTACACATTGAACATATGTATTTGTATGTGTTTCTGTGTGAATAGAATGGTCTTCTGGGAATAGGTCCTGTGATTGATTTTAGTGATAACTGATGATGGGAAAGTGGTGGTGCTGGTCACTTTACTTTCCTAGTGAACATTATGTGTTCCTTGTCATAGTCAGTAGAGATTCTGTTGTGCAGTTCGTTCTGTTACTTTATTTTTGTAATACTGTGGCTGCTAAATGATTATTCCATGTCGTTTTTCAAAATACTTTGTGGTTTATATTTTTTAAAAGGCTATGAAATAAAAAATAGTAGATCAGCCTTATGTGTAAGTGAATTATTATTACCCGCACCCTTTGAAGAGTTAATTAGGATGAGATCAATGGATGGAAGGAAATATTTATTTTTGTATCAGATTTTCTTATGGGTGTGCCTATATGCCAGTTAATGTTACCTTTTAAAAACATTTAATGATTCTTTCATTGTATACAGAGTTTGGGTAAACTGTGGGGTGGCAGTGGTATCGAGTTAACTCTTTCTTCAAGTCTCTAGATGTTTTTCTACACTGAGCATCTCTTGACTCTTGCTTTAGTGTCCTGAGTTGTTTGGGTTTGTTTGTCTTTTATTATTGAGTTATTCTTAAAAATATCCTGGACACTGTTTCTTTATCTAGTGTGTGCTTTTTTCTCTAGTTTGTGGATAGCCTATTCATTTTCTTAACATGTCTTTAAAAGAGAAATTTTTATATGGTTGATTCATGTTGATATATGGCAGAAACCAACACAATATTGTAAAGCAATTATCCTTCAATTAAAAATAAATAAATTTTTTAAAAAGAGGGATTTTTACATTTAAATTTCTCTACTTTTTTTGTGTTATTGCTTTCTATGTGCTCTTTAATGGAATTCTTCCTTTCTTTTGAGTCACAGAAATATACTCCAGTGCTTTCTTCTAGACTGGAAGTTTTATAGTTTTAACTTTTACTGTGTCTGTTATCCACCTCAGTGTAAATTTTTATGTATGCTATGAGGTAAGAATTGGGTTCTTTCTCCCCTTGCCTCATATTTTTCCCCCTTTCCTTTCCTTATTGGATTACTTTGGCCTCTGTCACAAATCAAATGACCATATAAATGTGGGACTCTCTCTGGGCTCTCATTTCTGTTCCATAGAGTCATCCTGAACTACCACCTCACTGTCTTCCTTACTGCATTTTCACAATAAGTCTTGGTATTCACCACAATGTTATCAATCCTAACTTTTGTAATAAACTTCAACTGAAGACTTAGTCTGTGTGCATAAATTCACTTGAATAATTTCAGTTGAAAATATTTAAATTCGATAAGAACCCCCCACTTGTTACCATGCTTCCTTTATTCTAGCTTATAGCTCCACCTGTAATCTAAATCTAGATCTGGAGTAGAACATGGTCCAAAAAATCATCATAGGTAGAAAATATCCTTTTTTCCCCCCTGTTACTAGAGTTGAGAGAAAACTGTACTTTAAAGTGATACAAAACAAAACAGGAAGCACAGAAGCTTTTGAGTTGTTAGGGTCCCCGCTTCTTTACCAACAGAAGTCTGGCCACAGATGGATTGCCTAGCTCAAGTATCAGGACATTCATTTGGATGTTTTCCACTTGTCTTCGTGGTTTCTTGACCTTTGAGTAATTAGATCGTGCTTCTTAGAAATTTGGCTGAGGTGGTTTGATTGGCACCAGATCATGTCTCATGCCCCATTTTATTTGCATGCAGTTTTCCAGACTTCCAGTTTTCACATGTTCTTGTCCTTTATATATCTCAACTGGGGCCTCATTGGGAAGTGTCTTCTCATTATAGGAAGAGTAAAGGGTCTCATCCATCTCCTACAACTATAATCTCACTCTGTTCCTTGGAGCTAACAGTTCTTAACAGTTTGCTACATATCTTTTGAGATCATTTCCTGTGTATTTTCATGGTCTTACCATGTGACTTTGACATTGAGAGACAAGGTCTGTGTCCCTTCCCCTTGAATCTGGGCAGACTTGTGACAGTAGAAATTTTCAGAAGGAACACTGTCTTGTCAAGCTACATCAGGAGAGGCAATGCAGTCTCTCCATTGTTTGAGGAAATATCTACTTTTGGAGCCCTGAGTCAGCATGTAATATGGGAATATTCTGAGCCTATCATTTTTCTGAAGAACCCCAGGTCCAGGTCCCATGTAGGTGCCGTAGTTGAATGTTCCCACAAATACCTCAACAAATGCCGAGTCCTGCCAGCTGAGCTTTCAGGCTCCTGGAGCAGAGACCAGGCCGTCTCACTGTGCCTTGTCTGACTTTTGGTGGTTGCCTTAAGTCATTCAGTTTGGGAGAGTTTGTTACAGCAATAGTAACTGGATAATATGTCTCACAAAGTTGTACAGAGTACTTGGCAATGTAACAAGTACATGCTCTTTGAACATTAAATTTGTTGCCCGTTTTCTACAGATTGTATTTATACAAGTGTGATTGCTGGGTCAGTTGGCTTAGAAATCTCAAGAGTTGGTAGATACTGACAATCTCCATCCTAAGTGACTATGCCAGTATATACCTATCCATGTTCTTACACTATTTGACATCATGGATTTTTTAAAAATTTTGTGTTGTAGTGAACAAAAAACAATAAAACCTCATTAGTTTGATTTGAAAGATTATGAGGGACCTTATTCCTCTTGTTTTATATTTATTGGTAATTTTAATTTCCTCAAATCTAAGTGCCTATTCATGTATTTTACCTATTTTTCTAATAGGTTATCTTTTAATAAGTAATTTATATATAGAGAGATATATAATGAATATGTATATAATATATTCATATACATAAGATGGTACATATATAATGACCGTATGTTGTCATTGTTGTTTCATTGCTAAGTTGTGTTCGACTCTTTGTGACCCTATGGACTGTAGCCTGCCTAGGCTCCTCTGTCCATGGAATTCTCCAGGCAAGAATACTGGAGTGGGTTGCCATTTCCTTCTCCAGGGGATCTTCCCGACCCAGGAACTGAACCTGCATCTCCTGCATTGCAGTCAGATTCTTTACCACTGAGCCACCAGGGAAGACCATTATAATGATCGTATATAGTATATATAATCACTAAATGCATATGTATATATACATACATTTATTATTATTAATCATTCATTAGCTGGAAGTTGAAAATATTTTCTCCTGGTCAGTTGTTTGTGTTCCCTTTACTCTTGTTAATTCTGCATTTTGAAGATCTTTTTAATTTATAAATTTGATAGGTAAAAAAGTGATTATTTGTTATTTTTATTAGAATTCATTCTATCATTAGTTTGAGTATTGATCATTTCTCATTCTTCTTTTGTGAGTTTCTTACTCATGTCTTGCCCATTTTTTCTACTGGTGCATTTTTTAGTTTCTTACTAAATTTTTTGTTGATATTTATTTTTCTTTTCTTTTCTTAAAGAATTTTATTTATAAATGTGAACACAATGAGGTTAAGGCTTCTGTCTCTCCAGGACTACCAGTTTCCATTTCTTCTTCTTGGATACCAGATTTTTATGTATTTTTGTAGACTGATAAAATATATTATATTCATTCATATGTATTTATATATTTTAAATTTACATAAATGAAGTCACACTATATGCACATTGTTCTATTCCTTGCTTTAAAAAAAGTGTAACAATTATTCCTTACTTATTTATCCAGCAAATATTTATTGTGCACTCGTCATATGTTAGGCACCATCCAAGTTATTTGGGATTTGAAAGTGAAAGTGAAAGTCTCTGGTTTGTGTCTGACTCTTTGAGACCCCATGGACTATACAGTCTGTGGAATTCTCTAGGCCAGAATACTGGAGTGGGTAGCTTTTCCCTTCTCCAAGGCATCTTCCCAACCCAGGGATCAAACTGGGGTCTCCTGTGTTGCAGGTGAATTTTTTGATTTACTAGTGAAAAAAAAAAAAAAAGACAATGGACTCCTTCCTTCAAGAAGCTTATGTACATTCTACAAATGAGGCTGCTTCTTTTTAACTATAGTATTCCATGCACTGTAGTATTCCATGAGTAAAGGAAGCACCATTTACTTATCTATTTCTTTTGTAATGGGTATTTAGTTGTTCCCAGGCATTTGTTATTTCTAAAAATACTACATAATCCTTTGACATAAATCTTTAACAAATGTTTCCATATATTTATAAATATAAAATCCTAGATGTGGAATCTCTAGACATGTACATTGTATAAATTTTTTGTTATAGAAATTTGAAAGATATATAAATGAGGGAATATTGCTATAAATTTTTATTCTTATTGATTATTTAAACATTTTATTAATTTTTATTTATTTGTTTTTAATGATATTCCATTATCTCAGTGTACCACAAATTGTTTATCCACTTACCTATTGAAGGATGTCTACTTTCACATTTGGGTAATAATGAATGATTATTAAAGAAATAATAATAGTATAAAAATAAATAATAATGACGCCTGAAACAAACTTCTGTATGCAGGTTTTTGTGTGGACATGGTGTTCAGTCCATCTGGGTTGAAAGAAGTGCAGTTGCGGGTCACATGGTCAGAATGTGTTTACTTTTGTAAGAAACGGCCCGCGAGGGTTCATAGGTGAGGTCAGAGGTTTCATGGAGGTGTCTGTGTAGATCTTTTGCTCATTTTTAAGTTGGGTTTTTTCTTACTGATGAGTTTTAAGGCTTCTTTATGTATTTTGGATATCAGACCTTTTTCTGCAGAAATGTCTTTGTGAATATTTTCTACCAGTTTTTGGCTTGTCCTTTTGTTCTCTTAACAGTGTTTTTCGCTGAGCAGATGTTTTTAATTTTAATACAGTCTATCGTATCAACTTTTTCTTTTATGGGTCATGATTTTGGTGTTGTATCTAGATTTTCTCCTATGTTACCATCTAGGAGCTTTATAATTTTGCAGTTTACGTTTAGGCCTATGATCCATTTTGAGGTGATTTTTTGTGAAAGGAATATGATCTGTGTCTAGATTCATTTTTTTTTTTTGCATGTGGATGTCTAGCACAATTTGTTGAAAACACTCACGATTTTTTAAAAAGCAAAGTATGTCAGTGGAAGATGAATCCTCATCTCTTCATGCTCCAAAGTTTTACTCATTAAATTGCCTGCCTGTTCTTATCTGTTTTACCAAATAGAAATGATTGACATATTCTGAATGTAATGGATTATCAAGCCCTTACTGGATTAGACTGGTCCTCCCTATTTTCCCATTGACTTTTGGTTGCAAGTGAGAGAAATCCAAACTCAAACTGGTATAAACAAACAAAGAAAATTTATTGTCTTAGTAACTGAATGACCTCGGGGTAGATTTCACTGAGGTACAGATATGCAAACAATGTCATTGAAATCTAATTTTTCCTTCAACTTTTAGCTCTATTTTCAGATAGTTACCATTCAGTCATGTCTATTAACTAATTCTGGGAGATAGTGAAGGACAAGGAAGTCTGGTGTGCTGCAGTCCATGGGGTTGCAAAGAGTTGGACGTAACTGAATGACTGAGCAGCACCAACAACATACCTATTAAGGATCTACTCTGCAGCCCTGCTTTAGATGCTGCGGAAGCAGTGGAAATAAGATAAGAAAGGAAGGTCCCTACTTTTATTGGATTTGAAAGTGAAAGTGAAGTCGCTCAGTTGTGTCCGACTCTTTGCAGCCCTATGGATGTCCATGGGATTTTCCAGGCAAGAATATTGGAGTGGTTTGCCATTTCCTTCTCCAGGGAATCTTCCCAACCCAGGGATCGAACTTGGGTCTCCTGCATTGCAGACAGATGCTTTACCGTCTGAACCACCAGGGAAGCAGTAAAATTTCAAGACTCAGTCTGATTGGACTAGCTCAGATCACGTGCTCACCTTATGAACCAGTCACTTGGTCAGCTGTGGGCTGATCGGACCTAAACCTGGGGAATATGTTCCATCCCTAAAACTAGGGATGGACCTGGACCATCGTAGTCTATGAGACTAAGAATGGGATGGGGCTAGGTACCCAAATGAAGACCAGAGTTGATGTTCAGAAAAGGCAGAATGGCTGCTGGGAGACAAGTGATAAATGTCTTTTTTAATTATGTCTTCGGGAGATTGACTAAGAAAATTCTCCAAGAAGATATTTTTTTAAACCATAATTCTTTAGGATTTAGGATGTATTAGGACAAACTGGCAAGCTTTTACAACACTCATGTTTCTTGGGCCTCTGAGAACCTGATTCTATCCAGAGTTGTACGTTTGAGACTCCCTTGCCAAAGAATTAATGGCTCACATTGCTGGACGGTGTTCTCTCTTTAAAAGGAGAAAGTGCTTGGGCGGACCCTGTGGCCCTTTCTGCCTTTCTTTTTCCTGCTGCTTGAAGGGTGGCCGTGGCGGCTCCCTCTCCAGTAGGGCCCTGTAACATGAGCACACCATTGTGATGGAGGTCTGTGCTGAGAATGGCAGGCGTCTAGAGTGCATATAGGATAGGCACAGCAAGAGTGCTCCTCGTGGTCACCTGTAGTGTATGATCTCGTGTGGACAAAGTCTGCTTACCTCAAATTTCTTAGGTAACAAATGCCTAAGTTACTCAGCATACTTATTCCTCCCACACACTATTAATGTATTGGTGTTTCTGACTTCTTCTGAGATTTAGAAAAGATAAATTTCTAATCAACATAGATGCTAATTGGATATGAATGTTTGCTCACATTAGATTATCACAGTGCTAGTTTTTATGTGGGGCATGAGGTATGTATAGACTTTTTATTGGACCACTTGTAATTATTCATAAAACCATGATAAACTTTTCTAAGAATCACCTGAAATCACATTGTAATAGCGAAAATGGTTTTCTTGATGTTTACTGAGTTTCAAACCATGCATAGTAAACATGATAAGGATTCAGGACACCTTGAGGGGACTCACTATGTCCTGAGGCTTCTGGAAAATGTATTTATTCCTCAGCAACATCCCAGGAGAATGAAGATTAAGCAGTGAAATTCTTTGAAATTAGAGAATATAATGGAGAGGTCTGGGAATGTAAAGAAGGCAATATAATGAGATTTCCTTTTTAAAGTGTTTTTCTTTTGATGTTTCAATGTTAGGTTTAAAATATGTTTTTTTGATTATATGGCCATTTCAGTTTTTGTCAGCTTTATACATCATTTTAATTGCTTTTGTTTCTGTCCTAGAGCCTTGTACCCAGACGTGAAAATACTTGAAAAGTTAAAATTGCGCTCACAAGTGTGAGTTACTGATCATGACCATATCATTATCCTGCCAGCTTTTGGTCTGAAACAATATTGAAAAAGGCATAATCTTTAAAGAAGAACAAATAAAAATGGGAATTTTACATATCCCCAATACATATATGTTTGGGTAGTTTAATAATTCCAGTATTCCCCTCTCTACAACTCTGTATGACATTATCTCCTAAATACTAATTTTGTGTGGACTGTAGATTTTCTTCAGCTGCTTTGCAGTTTCTTAACAGTTGTTTGATGTTCCTTCTGTTTGGTTGAAATTCTAACAAAGGGACATAAACTCAAATTCTTTCAAAAGTCAGGTAGGTAGCATAAAGACAAAAGTATGGGTGTCTGTGTGATATATATATATGTATGTATGTGTGTATGCATGCAGTTGTACCTATATGTGTCTGTGTGATTGAATGTGTTTGTTGGTTGTATGTTCAGTTTTGTGTGTGTGGTTGTGTGTGCTTATGGTTACATGTTTTCATAGTTGATGTAGTTGTGTATATTTCTGGCTGTGTCTTTATGTGTATGTTTTAGTTGTATGTATTTGTAGCTGTATGCGTTTGGTTTAGTTGTGTGTATATTTGCAGTTGTGTTTGTTTACGGTTACATGTTTTCGTAGTTGATGTAGTTGTCTGTATTTCTGGCTGTGTCTTTATGTGTATGTTTTTATGTGTGTCTTTATGTGTGTATATTTGCAGTTGTGTGTGTGTATGGTTGTCTGTGTTTGTGCATTGTACTGTAGTTATGTGTGTTTATATGGTTGCGTCTGTTTGTAGTTGTGTGTGTTTGTGGATTATATGTCCAGTTGTGCGACTGTGATTATATGTAGAGTTTCCATGATTGTGTGTGTTTATAGGTGTGTGTGTGTCTGTAAAGGTGTGTGTGTGTGTGACTGTGTACACACAGATGTGCTAGTTCAGAAGTTTGTAAAATATCATGCTGGCCAAACAAAACATTATAAAAAACAAATCTTTATGCTCAGACTTAAAATGCCTTAGTTTTAGTGTAAGGCTGTTAAAGTTGTCCTTTATTTATTTGTTTATAGAAAATGTTAGGCAGTTTTAAAGGTTGTACTGCATCTACAGCTATTACAAAATACGGGCTATACTCCTCATGTTGTGTGACGCCTCCCTGAGCTCGGCTTACAGTAGTGTTTACTTCCCACTTCCCCACCCTTACATCGTTCCCTGCCCCCTGCTGCTTGGTGACCATTTTCTGCTCTCTATATCTGTTGAGTCTTCTTCTTCTTTGTTATATTTATAGTTTGTTGTATTTTCTAGATTCCACATATAAGTGATAGTATACAGTAGGCTGGATGGCATCACTGACTCAATGGACATGGGTTTGGGTAGACTCTGGGAGTTGGTGATGGACAGGGAGGCCTGGCGTGCTGCAGTTCATGGGGTTGCAAAGAGTCAGACACGACTAAACGACTGAATTGATACAGTATTTGTCTTTCCTCTGACTCACTTCACTTAGCGTTATCACCTCCAAAACCATGCATGGTGCAGCAAATGATGTAATTCCATAATTTTTTTTATCACTGAATAGTATTCCATTTCATATATGTATATATACACACCACATCTTCTTTATCCATTCCTCTATTGATGGGGACACTTAGGTTGCTTCTGTATCTTGGTAATTGTAAATAATGCTGCTATGAACATTGGGGTGCATGTATCTTTTTAAATTAATGGTTTTTTTTTTGGATATATACCCAGGAGTGAAATTGCTGAGTCATATGGTAGTTCTATTTTTAAATTTTCTGAAAAATCACCATAATGCTTTCCTTAGTGGCTATACTAATTAACATTGCCAGTGTTCCTTTTTTTCCTCTCCAACATTTGTTATCTTTTGTATTTTGATAATAGTCATCCTAGGAGCTTCCCTGGCAGTCCAGTAGTTGAGACTCTGTGCTTCCACTGCAGGAAGCACAGCTTTGATCCCTGGTCAGTGACTAAGATCCCACTCTCAGCATGGGCAAAAGAGAAAAGAAAAACATAGCTGTCCTAGTAGATGTGAGGTGATATCACATGGGTTTAGTTTGTATTTCCTTGACAATTAGTGATGGGCTTCCCAGGTAGTGCAGTGGTAAATTTGTAATCTGCCTGCCAATGCAGGTGATGCGGGTTCAATCCCTGGGGTGAGAAGATCCCCTAGAGAAGGACATGGCAATCCACTCCAATATTCTTGCCTGGAAAATTCCATGGACAGAAGAGCCTGGCGGAATACAGTCCATGTGATTGCAAAGAGACAACACGACTGAGTGGCTTATCATGTAAGATAATTAGCGATGTTGCATACATTTCCACATACTTGTTGGTTATTTGTATGTTATTTTTTTAACCATAAATTGGAACCTATTCTGTATGTTGTTTTCTTATTTACTTGTCTTATATAACAATGTTCTGACAATTTTTATTCACTTACTTTTTAATTTGAACCATGTTGTTTGTAATCACACCAGAGGTTCCTTGAAAATAACTGAATAAATAGCCTGCCATGGAGAACTATCAGAAAAGATAAGTTACTAATTATCCAATATAGCTATTCATCTGCTTCACTCTGCTTCAAAAGTTATAGTCATGGCAATCAAATAACATGGCTTTTATCCATGTGAAGATTCTTTTTAGGATAATAATGCTAAAATGTTCTCTATTCTAACACACTTGCTATAAATTTGTTCTGCTTTGATCTTCACCTTTCCTTCTGTCTGCTGCTTTTATTAACCTTACTATGCAGCTTTGGTTGAAAGCAGTAAAATTATTGTCAGAGGTTATCTTAGACCAAAATAGACACTTTCAAACAGTTTTGACCAAGATTCATAGTAAAAAAATGCATTTTGTCTTGTTATCCAATACACAGACATGTACATGAAAATAAATTAAATGTATTTCATTATCTAGTATACTTATATGAAATACATTTAAATATTTTTATTTAATATAATTCTAGTCTATTTTATGTCATCAAAAAAAAAAAAATACAGCTTGCCCCCTCCCACTCCATCCAGTAAATTGATTTCAGGACCTACTTCTGGGCCTTTGTCTGCATTTTATAAAACAGATTTAGAAGGAACTTCTGCCTTGTTGCTAAAGGAAATCCATACTACCTATGAAAATAAAATCCAAAGCTGCTTAGAAATTGTTCCTATCCCAGCTGCAATCTAAATTATTAATTAAAAGCTAACCTTGATAAGATCTTATATATTTAGAAAAAAATCTTGAAACATAATATATATGAAATATGTCTTGATATTGAGAAAAACAGTATTCTCATTTAAAAATCTTCCTGAAGTTTTAAAATTAAGGCTGATCACCTTATATGTGGGGCTTCCCAGGTGATGCTAGTGGTAAAGAACTCGCCTGCCAATGCAGGAGATGTAAGAGACATGGGTTCGATCCCTGGGTCGGGAAGGTCCCCTGGAGGAGGGCATGGCAACCCACTCCAGTATTCTTGCCTGGAGAATCCCATGGACAGAGGAGCCTGAAGATCTACAGTCCGTAGGGTCGCACAGAGTCAGACATGACTAAAGCAACTTAGCACACCTTATATAGTTTTATTTTAAACGTATGTTGGAGGAGGTAATCATGTGACTGTTTAGATACCTGACCTTTCTCCCCTCAATGGAGCTCTTACTGCTTTATTTAAATCCATGCTTGTCGGTGGGTCCTTACTGTAATGTGACATGCCAGGACATGTTCCCACTTGATTATGAAAGGGTTTTGTGACATTACTTTTCCTTCTTTAACTCTCAGCTTGATACTTTCCTTTTTAAGTTAGTATAAAAAGCTGCAAATTTTTGTGCATTTTAAACTCTGAATGCATCCAAATTTTGTTGTGTCCCATAAGCAGCGACATATGTTTTGATATACAATTTTGGACTAGTTAAGATGAAATTCTCTGCATTTCTTTACTCTGTTGTCTTTGAACTGTCAATAGTAGATGGCAGAAGCTAAACCTGTATTATAGGGTTTAGGGAAACAACAAAGGCTGGTGAAGCCCCCTGCCCTGAGCACAGTGACAGTGGTGAACTGAAGCTATGACCACCATAGGTCTAACGGGTAAGGAGAAGTGTGGTTACCCAGCAGGGTAGTGGCAGGAGATGGTCTCTTGACAGACGCCAAGGGCTTCCGAAGAGGGCCAGCACCACCCAGGGTGACTCAGCAAGGAGGAAACAGGAATGGAATACTCAGATTGCACAATCTGCCCAGTGATTCATTTTCTGCCAGTTCCTCCCAACGACCAAACCCTGCCAGAAGTCAAAGACAAGGATGTAGATCTGGCGGGTCAAATGGGAACTAATCCAGCACATAGATCTACTTCAACATTTTAAGGGCCACATGTATTCCATTATTAAAAGTCATGTTCGACTCTTTGCAACCCCATGCACTGCAGCACACCAGTCTTCCCTGTCCATCACCAACTCCTGGAGCTTGCTCAAATTCATGGCCATCGAGTTGGTGATGCCATCCAACCATCTCATCCTCTGTCATCTCCTTCTCCTCCTACCTTCAATCTTTCCCAGCATCAGGGTCTTTTCCAATGAGTCAGTTCTTCACATCAGGTAACCAAAGTATTGGAGTTTCAGCTTCAGCATCAGTCCTTCCAATGAATATTCAGGACTGATTTCCTTTAGGATTGGTTGGTTTGATCTCCTTGCAGTCCAAGGGATTCCATTATACCTAATACATAATTTACATAACAAGTCTTGCACAGATGTATCTTTAGATTGTTTTCAATTATTCATTAGTGTAAATCAATGACTGTCCATGTTAACAGTCATTGTGCATATCCATAATTATTTTCTTAGGGTGAATTCCTAGAAATAGAATTGTTGAGTTAAAGCATTTGCACATTTTGTATTGTCATAAATTTAATGATTTATTTTCAGAAGGGTTATATCCACTTATATTCTACTCAGTAGTACACCAAATTGTTCATTTCCTTACACCTTTGCAAAAAGCTTCTGTCAGTCTTTTATATCTTTTCCAATCTAATAGATTGAAAGCAAGCTCTTGTAGTTTAAAAATTATTGGTAACATTGAACAAATTTTCACAGGTTAATTGGATGACTTTTATCTAGGACATGTCATCTTAATATCAGGGTGCAAATAAAAAATGAGATGTTATTACATTGTTACAATTACCATATAAGATGGAGTCAGCTCCTTAACAAACACGATGCCAAAAAGATAGGTTATTCCATTGATATTTTGCCCTATGGTCATTATTACAAAGACCATGGTCATTATAAGGTCATTATTTAAATAAAATGCAGTATTTAAATAAATGATTTGAGTCATTAGCATCTTTAGGAACAAGTCACACCATGGAATTTAGAACCAGGTATGAGTGGACTTACTTGCCTTGTACATGTATGTGGGGAAGCAGAACTTTACCCTCATTAGAGGTGATAAAGAATAATTTGAGTTCTTTCACATGAGAACTCTTTAAAATTCCTCTCTTCTAGGTTAAACATCTGAAGCTTCTTTGGGAATATGCCACACTCTACCATTCTGTTTGCTCTTCTCTGGAAGGCCTTCAATTTGATCATATTCCCCTTAAAAAGTGGTGCTTTTGGCATAGGTATGGGTGATCAAGTCCTCTCACACACTCTGACAGGTGTGTGAGTCTGAGCGGATACACTGGAGGGCAGCTTGGTAGTATCTACTAACACTGAAATTGCACATGAGGAGCAATTCTACTAATTCCTGTCTGTTATAAAGAAACATATAAATGTAAAATAGATAACACTGTGCGTCTGGCCATCAGTCCCATTTACAGTGGATCAGAGGCTGAAACAAAAGAAAGCTGGACCAGAGGGTGAGAGCAAAGGGTAAGCCTCCAGGACACTGTAGAATTAGAGAGGAAGCAAAAGGGCTTGAAACCTCGTCGTAGGATCTGGGCTTATCCCATGATGAGTAGAATTAGGCAGCCAACCAGAACTTCAGGCTCATTGGATACCCAGTTGGTGACAGAAGGACTGATTCCAGATTCCCATCACCAGCACACCCAGCCTCTGAGATGGCTGGTGTCCTGTCTCACCTGGGCACAGTAGATTCCAGCCAGGAAAGGCTGAAGTTGAAAGAACTGGAAACCATTGACCTACATCTAGAATATTATCTTCACCCTGCAAAATAAGTATAATTCAGTAGCTTTCAGATGGCTTCATTTCTAATGCACACAAACTATATTTTTAAATATGGAATTTTGATGTGGGTTGACATTAAGCCTTCCTTCATAATTTGCAGACTCTTCACCCCCACCCACTCTGCCTGCTTTTTGAAAACGGGACCATTTGCCTGCCTCAAAACTCAGTTTCTACCCTGTTCCTGTGACTCCTCTGCATCCCTTGCAGTTTTGGTGTGAAACCGCCTCTGCCAGCCTTGGTTTCTCAGAACTCAAGCAGAGGAAGGGAGGGCATTTGGACAACAGCTTTCCCCCCTGCCAAAATTGCCAATCATTCTACTACATTCGTTTCTCTGCCAGTTTTCTCTCTGAGTTAAACTGCATTATTATATCGGGTGTCTGGCCAGGATGCCAATCTTATAAGAATTTCACTTCTCTCTTTCTCGTTTTACTTCCAACTGAGATCATCTCCATGATTCCACTCTGTTAGCTTATGGATTTCTCTCAGCCCACATTGGTCACTCTAATCTTAGAGAAAAAGCGCTTAAAAACTCAGACACTGATTCCAGACTGTTGCATTTAAATCCTCCTTGTATCACCTTTCTGTGCCTCAGTCTACCGTCTGCAAAATACAGATATGATGTAATAGAGCAGGGCAGAGTGGAGCCCTTGGCACATTGCCACTGCTGCTGGCCATCACCCCACATCCCCTGAGCAGGCAACAGTTGCCTAGGGACCGATAGTGGTCCTCCTCAGTCACTGGTCGGGGCTGCCGTGGGCCCACCCCCCAAGTGACTGTCCATGAGTGAGACTGTTAGTGACCCTGCTCAGTCATTGGTCAGTGCTGCAGTGAGCCTCTCCCCCAGATGACCAACTGTCAGTGAGCACATGGAAGTGGCTCATTCAGCCAATGGGCATCAGAGTGGTGGTTGTCGGGTGAGGAGGGAGAGAAGTGGTGGATCCTGTCCAGCTCACCCAGGCCTCCAGCTCACTCTGCCTCAGGCTGGAGAACAGGCTGGGGGCTGTGTCCTGCGGGGCTCCAGAGCCCTTGCCAAGGCTGCCCACCGGTTGGGCCCAGGCCTTCAGGTGGCAGTGACTCTCTGCCCCATCCCAGCCTTTGTGCCCTGATGGCAGCGGCCATCTGCAGCATGCAGGATGTGACTTCTCCCCATCCCAGCCTCTGTGCCCTGATGGCAGTGGCCGTCTGCAGCGTGCAGAACCTGACCTCTCCCCATCCCAGTCTCTGTGCCCTGATGGCAGCGGCCGTCTGCAGCATGCAGAACCTGACCTCTCCCCATCCCGGCCTCTGTGCCCTGATGGCAGCGGCCGTCTGCAGCATGCAGGACCTGACCTCTCCCCATCCCGGCCTCTGTGCCCTGATGGCAGTGGCTGTCTGCAGCGTGCAGGATGTGACCTCTCCCCATCCCAGCCTCTGTGCCCTGATGGCAGCGGCCGTCTGCAGCATGCAGGATGTGACCTCTCCCCATCCCAGCCTCTGTGCCCTGATGGCAGTGGCTGTCTGCAGCGTGCAGGACCTGACCTCTCCCCATCCCGGCCTCTGTGCCCTGATGGCAGTGGCCGTCTGCAGCGTGCAGGAGACCCTCGACTCCCCATCCCAGCCTCTGTGCCCTGATGGCAGTGGCTGTCTGCAGCGTGCAGGACCTGACCTCTCCCCATCCCGGCCTCTGTGCCCTGATGGCAGTGGCCGTCTGCAGCGTGCAGGATGTGACCTCTCCCCATCCTGGCCTCTGTGCCCTGATGGCAGCGGCCGTCTGCAGCGTGCAGGACCTGACCTCCGCCGTGTTGGCGGTCTGAGGAGCCTGCGGGCCAGCTGGGGTCTGGGCGCCTGGCTGCCTCAGCAATGACCACCGGGCAGGGTCTGGGGGCCTGGCCCTGAGGGAACTGCCAGCTGAGACCTGCCTCCTCTTAGTTGGGACCTGGGCCTCAGAGGGGGACACTTGTGCCTTGGGACATGGCTTTTTCTTGTCAGAATAGAGAATACCGTTTGTTTGGTGGACATTTATAGGAATTTGGTTAGCTGCCCATGGCTTGACCTCTGGAACAAAGAATCTGACAAGAAGTTTCCACGAATAACCACACCCCTCCCTCACTTTTCCTAGCAAAGGGCTTTGCTGAAAGCTCTTCAAAGTGCGGGATTTTTAGAGCATGAGCCACCCATCTCCTTGCATAGCCCTGCAGTAAACCTTTCTCTGTTCCAAACGCCAACGTTTTGGTATTGTTTGGTCTCACTGTGCATTCGGTACATGAACTTGCACTTTGGTAACAATAATACCTGTAAAATGCCTCGAATACATATGGCAGGATCATATGTGACATATGGTAAGTGCTCCGTAAGTGTGAGCTAGTGTTTCTATTAGAAGATACTCTTCCATTAGTGATTCTAGCGTTCCTGTTTCACCATAGCTTCTTTTTCTAACACAGCGTTCCTTTCCTTTGGCTAAAATTGCAAGTTAACTTGATTCATAACCTATACTTTGTTAATTTATATATACACATGTGAGATAATAGTATCGTTCCCATTCAATTCCTTATTTTCTGCCAAAACTTATCAGTCTTCTCTGATGTTATTGTTCTCATGTCCTACCTCACATTTTCTGTATGAATATGGTTTATCTGGGCATCTTTCCTTTCCTGAAAACTTCAGATTTCAGGTTGACACTATGCAATCAAATGTATTTCTTCCAGCCCGTGTAAAAATGCTCTGGCCTCCGCAGGAGACCACTGTCCTAGAAATCTGAACTCATTCCTACTTCTCACTTCTCACATGCTTCTTTATCTTGCAGAGTCAGTCTTTTCCTGGAAGGAGAGACACAGACACATCTTATGCCTGATGTCCTTCAGCTTCCTGCCTAGAACTTAAAAATTGCACAGAGAGACATTTTGGACAGTTCTGACAATGGTCTGTAAACGCAGGTGAGCCATTAGAAGTTAGTCCTAAAAGGATTTGATCAAGAGCAGACTGTCCTAACTCAGATATAATCAAGAGGCAAAAATATGTGAGCACACAGCTAATGGGGATCTGAGTGGTCAGGGAGAGAGATGCAAAGTAGGACTCTAAACACTTGTAGTGTGAGCTCTCTTATGTCTAGGAAAGTCTGAAGGGTCACACATTCATTATGCTTGTGAGGTTTCCGCCCAGCAACGTGCTGGAGATGCACAGAGTATGGGTTGTGTGATGAAGGATATGGGGAACAAGGACTGAAGTGTTCCCACATTCATTATACCTGGAGGTTTTATTCCGTGTAAAGAATCTCTGAATTATAATAAAAGCCTTTACCACATGTATAATCTTAACTGGATCCTTTCTCCTGTGGGAATTTATGATGTATAACGAGATGTAAGCTCAGACCTGCCTCTGATGAGAGCTCCTCTCCACATCCATTAAATTTCATTAAATTCATAGTCTCACTCTCTTATTTTCTCATGTGAAACTTCTGTGCTGGGAGAGGGAGTCTGCCTTTTGTATTTCATCATACTTATCCGACCTGCTCTCGAAAACTGCGGTTCCCTTTAAAGGTGGAGTTTGGGATCGTCTTTTATTTCCATGGGCATCTACCACATATCTTCTTAAACTAATGACAATAACAGCATCTACTAATATTAAGGACTTAGCGTGTTTCAGGCTCTGCTGCGCAGTGACGCGGTTCTGACATCGCCGCAGGAGGGCGCTGTTCTCACCCTGTGTTCTTCCCCTGTGCCGTCTTTCCTTGTATCGTTTGCACCCATAACACGGGGCACCCCCAGTTTGCCCTTCCCCTGGGGCCCAGGGTCCCCCATTGTGACCAGAGGACTCGGTACCCCAAATGTGTTTTGGGGAACACATTGCCACCCTGACTGACCTTAACTCTTTCTGGTCCCAGGTGGGAGTATTGAAACTGTAAGGAACTCTCCAGAAAATAGACTCACTGTGATTGTGAGGTGAGCCGCCCTAAACAGGTTGCTTGTGATTTCAGTGGGTGAAAATGCTTATCAAAATCCAAACCAAAATTTTTTATAAAAGCATATTTTAGCTATTTCAATAATACCAGAGAGTGGAATATATCAGAAATACTGCACTGTTTTGAAGATTTTCTAGAATTTAACACCTCCATAACACATTTGTCCATAAGCACAAACATTCTTCAATTTACAGTTCTTGTTACTAATTCCATGAACACTGGGATTATTATTTCCTGGGCTGATGCTTCTCTAACTTGCTTCCAGCAGCAGAGGAGAGAGAGTAAACGTGCATCCCAAGAACTACTAGATTCTAGCCTAAAGTGACTCTTTGGAAAAGAGCAATGTCTTTGAAGTCCCAAGTTTCACTTCACAAGTTGTATGGGTTTTGCTTTCGATTCCTTAGTATATGTAGGTGTTTTTAATTTCACAAATAGCATTGAGTAACATGGCTGGGAAATGTGGCATGTTTAACTTCTGGTCAAGGAGTTATAACTTCTGGAAAGGCAGGAAGGGACCGGACGTGCAGTGTCCTTCAATAAGGAGAGCGCTTCAGTCTGTGTCTCCATCAGGATGTCCTTTGCTTATCTTCTCTGTGTTTGACCCCTCTTTGCTGCTTAGATCATCTTTCATTTTGTATCTTGGCCTTTCATATTTGTTTTGATTAATATTTTGATTATTTTTTGAATAAATGGAGTCTTGAAAAAAACAAGCCTTTCTGGTCTTCAGCAGTGCCCTTTCTTCCATTTCTGAGGCTACCTTAACTCAAGATAACTCCCAAACTCCTCTCTGAATGAAACCCATCTGAATAAACTTGGGCTTGTCTTCATTCTTCCACTCTATCATTTTAGTACTGTTCACATTGTCAGATCTTGTTTTATTTTTTTTCCATTTATTTTTATTAGTTGGAGGCTAATTACTTTACATCATTACAGTAGTTTTTGTCATACACTGAAATGAATTAGCCATGGATTTACATGTATTCCCCATCCCGATCCCCCCTCCCACCTCCCTCTCCACCCGATCCCTCTGGGTCTTCCCAGGGCACCAGGCCCGAGCACTTGTCTCATGCACCAACCTGGGCTGGTGATCTGTTTCATGATCTTGTTTTAAAAATAACTAAATAATGTATGTATAGCAGCCTTACATATTTTTCCAGGACACATTTAAAATGATTCCTATAAATACACACAAGATCATCACAAATGGGAGAAAGAGAAAAGCATGAAGTGACTAATAAAAGTATGCTGTTTATGATATCTATAATGATGATAGTAAATAAGGCTGGTAAACGTAAGAAGCAGCTAGGGAAAACATGAGTTCACATGGGCTCACTTAGGGGCCCAGTCTTTATCTTCAGACATCCTTCATGGATTTTTGCCCAACTCAGAGTAGAAATGCCACTGATGACTATCACCACATTTGGGTGAATTTAGAAGTGTGTTGCTGTTTCACTGTTTTATTTATAGCTCTTTTTCACTGCCCTCATTTACCCCCACCCCCATCATCCTTTATTAAAGTTGAAATGTTGGAATTCATTAATGACTACAGGAAGAGTGCTGCAGAATACTTTGTTGATTTGACTGACACAGGAACTTTCATGTGATTTCGGCCTGGAATTACTCAAGGAGGTGAAACATTTATTAAAGATGTCAGATTCTAGACACTCATGTTACCAGTTGTGGTAGATTGTATCATTTCTTCAAAACATTGCCTGCCCCTCTTTAGTGAATTTATTCCTGCAAAATCCCTTCCTGGGGAAGGATTTTATTGGTCAGGCCTAGCCACATGACTTACTTAGCCAAACAGCTGTGAGCTGCAGTAGCACATGCCTCATTCAAGAAGATGTCATAAGAGTCACCCTGTGGTTTTCCCACTGTTCTTTCCCTCTACCATGAGAACAAGATGCCCAAGTTAAGGTCATCTCTTTTAATCAGGATCCTGGAGTGAGAAAATCATGTGAAACAGACCCTATGAGTGAGAAACAAATCTGTTTTGTTAGCCACTGAGATTTTGAGGTTGTTTATCCCAGCAACATTGGAGAAGGCAATGGCACCCCACTCCAGTGCTCTTGCCTGGAAAATCCCATGGACGGAGGAGCCCGGTGGGCTGCAGTCCCTGGGGTCACTAGAAGTCGGACATGACTGAGTGACTTCACTTTCATTTTTCACTTTCATGCATTGGAGAAGGAGATGGCAACCCACTCCAGTGTTCTTGCCTGGAGAATCCCAGGGACGGCAGAGCCTGGTGGGCTGCCATCTATGGGGTCGCACAGAGTCGGACACAACTGAAGCGACTTGGCAGCATCACAGCAACATAACCTAGCAGTGGCCATGTGACACACCACTGAAATCTTATCAGGCAATTTTACCTATCCATGAGCAATGGTAGATGGTTTTTGATATAGTTTTTATATCTTTAATATATTAGTCATGCAAGAGAAGTGCAGCTGGAGACTATAGTCCTTAATTATTTTCAGCAAAATCCTTTCTTAAATTTTACTTTTTGATAAATAAGGACATATAGGGTCTAACATTGTGGTATTTTTCCTTCTCCTCTTTGTATTTTAAAGAAAATCCATAAGTGAGCGCACTGTACAGACCTATAGTACTTTGTCAACTCAACTGGTTTTCTAGGTACAATTATGAGATATTATGCAACAGTCAAGATTCCTGGGTTTCAAGGTCTCGTAGGTTGGGTTCCCCTAGAAGAAGAATCTGAGATGGAAACTGCTTAGGGTACAAGCAGTTTAACGATAACTCCTGGAGTCAATACCTGTGGAAGGGAAGGGAAGAAAGCATGATTGGGCAGAGAGGAAAGCTGGACTGTCAGAGAGTCTGGAGAGAGGACTCAGCCAGCCTCACAGGGAGCTCTGAAGTGGTGTGAAGAACCAGGCTTCAACGTTGGTGGCCTGACACCGTGGCATGTTGGCATTAACCAACACCTGGCAATGGGGGTGCCATTCACTGGGATGGAGCAGCCCCTGCAAGGAGCCGCTGCAGAGATGGGGGCAAGAGGGGGACTCGGCTGTGGACACATTAAGCTTGCGATGCCTGCTGGCCATTCCATCAGCACCCAGATATGTGAGCCTGGAAATCACGGAAGGGGTCAGAGTTATGCATTTGGGAATTCTACCACAGAGATGGTGTTTTAAGCCGTAAGAATGAATGAGATGGCTTACTAAGCGTGGTAAGAATGAGTGAGACTGCTCAGGAGTGAGAGTGGGTAGGAAAGAAAAAATGGAACCAACCAAAGACTGGACCTAGTGCACTTCATGGTCCGAGTGAGCGGAAAGGAGGCGGCTCCAGCAAGAGATGGAGCAGGAGCAGTCGGAGAGGTGGCAGGGGCCCCGGCCAGACAGCTATCCCAGAAGCCAAGCGGAGAAAGTGCCTCAACAGGATGCACAGAAGAATGAAGGCACCAGGCACAGGGTCTCAAGGATGTTTCACCAGAGTCAGCTCCCTGGGCTGTTTGAACCTGATCCACATCAACCAGCATCTAGGCTTATGTGAAGGCTTACAGAATGTGCATGCATGCTTGCATCCCTTTGGAGCATTGACAATAAAAGTCCAGCTCACCATTTCCAAAACAAGCCTGATATTCTAGACGGGCGACTCAGGTTATAGAAGATGTTTCAAAGCATTCAATCAGGACTATATTTCTTTCATTTCTATCTTTCTGAAAGCACCTATTTTAACAAGTTGTTTTTGGACTCTTGCCTGGAAAGCTAAAAAAAGCCAGAAGCTGTCTGTTGTCTTGAGCCTGCAGCCTAGCACAGTGCATGAGAAGAATGTGTGAATATCCATTGGGGCACTGGTACAGCCATGCCCAGAAGCGGCAGTACCAAGGAAAAACAACCTGGAAATTTCATTTGCTGCCAGCTGACTTTGAGAATGCTTTTCTCTTTTCTTAAATAAGACTTTTGAAGAGAGGGAAGCAGCAATAGGAATTTTAAAACAAATATTTTCAGAAGACAAAAAGATTGACTTATTTTCTTAATAGTACCTTCAAGCAGAAATGTGAGTGCACATTTAAAAACTGTAATGAAGACGACTTTTTTCTTGATAAGAATACAATATTTGGGGAGAGTATGGATCAAATATTTCCTCCTGAATCACTGTGTCATGCTACATTCGGTATGATTTCATGAAATTCAAATGTATTTTAAGACACAGAAATGGAAGGAAGTAGTTAAATAAATCAATATTCAAAGTAATTTAAAGTAATGAAGTTTCCTTTCCATAGGAAGTAATAATTTTTTAATGTTTAATTATTTTAATGTTGTTCATTTCAAATTTAAGTGTATTTCATAGGACAGCTATTGGAAAGTTTGTACCTCTGCGCAAATTTTCTTTTTTAAAGGAAACTTTTTTTTTTTTTTGCTTTTGAGTAGCTTATTAAGAATAAGCAAATTTGTTAAGCAATGATCACTTATTTCTAGCAAACTTTGGTTGGGTATTTATGAAAATTAATGGTAACTGATTTCTTCACACCCTGGGTTTAAACATTAGTATGTTACTGAATTATTGCCCCAACCTGCATCCTTTAGGCCCCACGTCCCTTGAGTCCAAGCAATTATATGAGAAACCACTTGGGGGCGACGTCTCACTGCAGGCGCTGCCGCCTGAGCCCTGCGAAGGGGAGGGCCCCCTAAAGCTCCAAACCTTGGTTTCAGATTGGGAGAAGGCAGCCCCTTGCTGAACTGCTTCATTTCTTTTCTTTTGGACTTTCACTGCCCCACGGCAGCTCTTTCTCTGTGAAAACAGGTCCTTCTCCTGCTGTTTGAGGCTTCTTTTTCCATAGCAGGATTTTTCCAAACGTGAGCTGATAGGTTATGAAACCAATTTAGTGAGTAAGGAAGGAATTATTAATAACTACACAGGTTGCAGGCATAAATTGGGACTGTCCTGGATGAGCCATTCATATTCTCACCTGCTAGCCCAGAATCAGAGTTAAAGAAAATGAAGCGAAATCAGAACAGAAAATATCAGTGTCACATATGTTAAGTGTGAAATTGAAAGTATTAGTCACTAAGTCATGTCTGATTCTTAGTGGCCCCATGGGGTGTAGTCTGGCAGGCTCCTTTGTCCATGGGGTTTCTCCAGCAAGACCGCTGAAGTGGGTGCCATTTCCTCCTCCAGGGGATCCTCCTGACCCAGGGATCGAACCCACGTCTCCTACATGGCAAGCAGATTTGTTACGCTTTGAACCACCAGGGAAGCCCATAGAAAGTGTAAATAGTGTTTAACGACATTTGTTGGGAGTAGGTAAGACCGATTTCTTACTGGAGTCAAGGATGAAAACATTTGAAAGTCACGCTCTACAGGGCTGAGACTAGCCTGCAGAGGGGACTTTGGGAAAGGCCATTATGCTTTCCTTGTAGGTTATTCTCTATTCCAGCCTCCTTTCACCCTAAGGCTCTCAAAAATCACATCTTATGATTAAACTCATCCCACTTGAACATTAGCACTGGGCCTGGACTAAAGCAAAGTTCCCTGAAACATCTTGTCTTTGCTTATAGGATAACACTTCTCTTCTCTGAAATCGTTGAGGAATGTAAGCGGTTTGTCTATCATTTGCTGTTGTTTAGTTGTTAAGTGGTGTCTGACTCTTTGAGACCCCGTGGACTGTAGCCTGCCAGGCTCCTCTGTCCATGGATTTCCCAGGCAAGAATATTGGAGTGGGTTGCTATTTCCTCCTCCAGGGGATCTTCCCGATCCAGGGATCAAACCTGCATTTCCTGCATTGGCAGGTGGATTCTTTACTGCTGAGCTACCAGGGAAGCCCTCATCTATCATAAGTGTATCTAGATGTGAACTTTCATGGAATAGAAGCCGATGCACACACACACACACACACACATATATATATATATATATATATATATGTATGTATGTATGTATATTTCCCTCTCTCTGCAAGCTCCTTGAGGGTAAGGGCCTTCTGAGAAAATAGCAGCAAGCTGACAGGTAGACGGCCTCGGTAACTGCTCATTGAACTCCACCGGTCTGATGACTGGGTTTTCCCTCCTGCTCAGTCCTGTGAAAACTGATACCCACCTGCTGTTTCTTGTGGTGTAACTGCCCTCTTTGTGGAATGGCGTCCGTGTGTTTTCTCACAGCAAGGGCACTTCTCCAACAGGAGAAAGCGTGCACTCTGGGAGTGACGCTGCACTCAAGGAGGGCTCAGTGAGGGCTCACGGAAGGCAGGTGGCAGGCCGCTGGGTGCGGGTGAGTGCTCAGAAATGCCAGCTGTGGCCTTATTAAGTGAGCAGAGGAAAGACAGAACAACACAGGAACAAACCATTGCTTTTGTGTCTCTTCACAGGAGGAGGGAGGGCCTTTAGTAGAGTCTTCTCTTGTGTTGTTGGAAGAGGGTGTTTGCTATGACCAGTGTGTTCTCTTGGCAAAACTCTATTAGCCTTTGCCCTGCTTCATTCTGTACTCCAAGGCCAAATGCAAAGAAATAGAGGAAAACAACAGAATGGGAAAGACTAGAGATCTCTTAAAGAAAATTAAAGATACCAAGGGAACATTTCATGCAAAGATGGGCTCGATAAAGGACAGAAATAGTATGAAACTAACAGAAGCAGAAGATTATTAAGAAGAGGTGGCAAGAATACACAGAAGAACTGTACAAAAAAGGTCTTCACGACCCAGATAATCACAACGGTGTGATCACTCACCTAGAGCCAGACATCCTGGAATGTGAAGTCAAGTGGGTCTTAGAAAGCATCACTACAAACAAAGCTAGTGGAGGTGATGGAATTCCAGTTGAGCTATTTCAAATCCTGAAAGATGATGCTGTGAAAGTGATGCACTCAATATGCCAGCAAATTTGGAAAACTCAGCAGTGGCCAGTTTCTAGTTGAAAAGGTCAGTTTTCATTCCAATCTCAAAGAAAGGCAATGCCAAAGAATGCTCAAACTACTGCACAATTGCACTCATCTCACATGCTCAAAATTCTCCAAGCCAGGCTTAAGCAAGATGTGAAGCGTGAACTTCCAGCTGTTCAAGCTGGTTTTAGAAAAGGCAGAGGAACCAGAGATCAAATTGCCAGCATCCACTGGATCATAGAAAAAGCAAGAGAGTTCCAGACAAAAAAACATCTATTTCTGCTTTATTGACTATGCCAAAGCCTTTGACTGTGTGGATCACAGTAAACTGTGGAAAATTTTTAAAGAGATGGGAATACCAGACCATCTGACCTGCCTCTTGAGAAACCTATATGCAGATCAGGAAGCAACAGTTAGAAATGGACATGGAACAACAGACTGGTTCCAAATAGGAAAAGGAGTACATCAAGGCTGTATATTGTCACCCTGTTTATTTAACTTATATGCAGAGTACATCATGAGAAATGCTGGGCTGGAAGAAGCACAAGCTGGAATCAAGATTGCTGGGAGAAATATCAATAACCTCAGATATGCAGATGACACCACCCTTATGGCAGAAAGTGAAGAGGAACTAAAAAGCCTCTTGATGAAAGTGAAGGAGGAGAGTGAAAAAGTTGGCTTAAAGCTCAACATTCAGAAAACTAAGATCATGGCATCCGGTCCCATCACTTCATGACAAGTAGATGGGGAAACAGTGGAAACAGCATCAGACTTTATTTTTGGGGGCTCCAAAATCACTGCAGATGGTGATTGCAGCCATGAAATTAAAAGACGCTTGCTCCTTGGAAGGAAAGTTATGACCAACCTAGATGGCATATTAAAAAGCAGAGACATTACTTGATCAACAAAGGTCTGTCTAGTCAAGGCTATGGTTTTTCCAGTGGTCATGTATGGATGTGAGAGTTGGACAGTGAAGAAAGCTGAACGCTGAAAAATTGATGCTTTTTTTTTTTAATTACTTAAATTTTTATTTCACAAAAAAATGTACATAGGTTTTTAAAAATTGATGAATCTGTTTCTGTGGAGTGTATCCCCAGGACTATTATTGCTTGTTTAAAAATTTTGTTTTGTTTTAACTAAAATTCACCAGTCTTAAATGACTTTTAATTAGTTATATATATATATGTATACATACACATACACACACACACACATATACATCAGGTCTAGCTGAGTAGACATGTTTAAAGGGTATTTTTGCAAGGTTTATTAGTCCTGCGTCGTGAATAGCATAATTTAAAATGTCTCGCCTTTTAAAATGCAGCATGAAGCAAGAAATCACTCCCCCATATTCTCTGTACACTCCGTGCCCAAGCCTTGCCTTCTGCTTACAGTGTGCTTCCCTTTCTGGGCAAACTCCTACTCACCCTCCAACACCCAGCTCAAATGCCACATCCTTTAAAAGAATTCCGTGTGTTCCAGTGGTATCTTATGTATATATTCTACCACTATTCTTACATATTATTTTCACTGTTTATAGGTCTGCCTCCCCAAAAGGGAGGAGCTTTGTCTTCTTCACTTTTCCACCTCCAACCCTTAGCAGAATGCCTGTCGCAGAGTTTTTCCACAGTAAATGATCGTCAGAGACGCAGTGTGGAAGCTACAAATCTGAGCTTAGATTCTAGTCTGCTTCTTTTTAACTATAGAACTTTAGACAAGGCAGTTAACTCAAAAAGGTAGCTTCTTCATGGATAAAATGAAGATAATAGTGTTTACAACTTAATAATTTTGTGATTTAAAAACACCCAGTTACATCGATGCCTCTTTGAAAAATGGACTGTGTCTGATAATGGGCTAGAGTACATGAAGTCCATCCTTAGAGCTGGGCAGAGCATAGTTTTATGAGGACTCCTTGGGGAAATTTTATGCATTATTATTTGATTTTTGACTATGTAATAATTTAATAACTGTTTGCATTAAATGTTTTTTAAAAAGAATTGTGTATAAGAATTGTATACTGCAACTCCCAGAAGCATATCCAGGAGGCTTCATTCAGGGCTGGAAGGAGGCCTAGAACCACCATTATTTGTATATGGGACCTCATTAGCACCACGGGCTGAAGCTACCTGGTAACACTGGCTTACATCCTCATAAACGGGTTGCTCCTATAGGGAATATTATCATACTCCTGTGATTCATTTCCTCTCTGCATGGTCCATTGGGAGGCAACCAGGAACAGAAAGATCATGGACTCTGGGGCCAGATGATCCACTTGTTAACGTATAATCTCTAGTAAATTGTTCAACCCCTCCAAGCCTTGTTTTTCTCATCTTTTAAACATGGGAATAGTAATAATAAAAACTCATAGTTGTTTTGAAAATGAAAAGAGGTCACATACAATGGATTTTTCAGACAGTGAGACTACTCTGTGTAATGTATACATGTCACTATACATTTGTCCAAACTCATAGGAGGTACACCACCAAGAGTGAACCCAAGGGCAAGCTATAGTTTTGGGTGATTGTGATGTGTCAGTGTTGGGTCATCAATTGTAACAAATGTACCTGTTTGGTTGGGGTGTTGATAATTGGAGAAGCCATGCATGTGTAGGGGCAGGGAATAAATGAGAACCCTCTGTACCTTCCTCTCAATTTTGTTGTGAACCTAAAACTGCTCTAAAAAATAAAGTCTATAAAAAATAAGAGGTCACATGTATAAAACATCTAATCTATGCCTAGCTCATGGGAAGTACTTGCCCAGTATTAGCTACATTTTTTTCACAGATGACAGAGTGTGTTTCAAACATCACTCATCACTGTGTCCACTATGTGGGAAACATCTGGCTTGCCTCCTTACTATCAAAGGCTGTGCTGCAAAGAACCATGAACCCATGTCAGGAATTAATCCAGTATTAATAGGGATTTATTATTGCCTATATATAATCATAATCATATTAATGACAATATCAACCACAGTTAATAGGTATTAAACATTAGTGTGCGTGCATTTTTCTACATGCTTCATATACACTAATTCAACAACCTTATGCAGGAAGTTCAAATAACCCACAGATGGGTTAATTATGCCATTTCATACACTTCAAAGTCAGGGAGCCAGAACTCAAAACCACACACATCAGTCACTAGAGTACAGATGGATTATCTGTGTTTGGAGAAAGAATGATAATCAAATATCATGTGATTCAGAGCTAGGTAGTTCCTTCCATTGTTTTCATAATCAGTAAAACTGATAAACTGTGAAGCAGGTACTCAGCTTGTTTTATAACAATAAATGTTATCCTTTGATGTTTATGTTCTGTAATGACACTGTTTTTTCCATGTTAGGCTGCAAAATGCTGGTCTTGAGGTTTGCTCTGAGCAGGAGGAGATTAGAAAGAAACGTTTCAGATTATGTTCTCCCTCTGCCAAGGTTTGTCTTCTGAGTTGTTAGGGAAAATGTGAAAAGGCAGGACTCCTCAAAAAAACTGCCCACCGAGCATATATTTGTGCTCTTCTCATTTTTACTGATGTTGTGGAAGAGAACTGCCATCTTGGAGAAAAAGCCATGATCCCAGGAATGCCAGTCTATGATGCATTGTGGCTTTCAACCAATGTATCACTTAAAGGATGGGAAACTGGTCCATGCACTCTGGGCCTGTGGGTTTCCAAATGAGCAGAGAAATGAGCTTCCCTTGATTCCAATGTTGCTGTCTGTTGAATTCTTGATGGTTTTCGCTGTTACATGGTAGTACATCGGGAAGGTCGATGGGAATTTGGAAGGAAATGTGCTGGGAGGCCTCTGAGCGAAGGCAGCAGGGCTTTCTGTGGACGCCTCAGGGGACGGGTTAACCTTATGTTATAACTTCTTATTCTGCGGAGCACTTTAGATTTAGCCATAAGATTTGTAGGGACTGTTCAACTGGATCAGAAACTGGTAAGGGTCGTGGCAAATAGGTATTAAGGAAGAAAACATGCTTAATAAATGTGCGTGAACCATCCCAGCCACCGCGCCAATCACCCATAGCTCTTAGTGGTGTTTCGATCAAACCCCCCTCATATGCACAAAACTTCTATATTGTGGCTAAGGGGTTTACTGGCATTTCCGAACCAGCTGCTACTTCCCATTGCCCTCTCACCATGGATCGTGCCTGGGTTACATAAATTGTGTTAGTCAATTTTTCAATATTTTGCGATATCTGATTGAAAATTTTAAACAGCACAAGCTTTTCGCTGCAGGAAAAACAACAACAAAAAAAAAAACTTGTGAATTTACGGGAGACTTCTTACATAGATCTCCGAGGTACCTGGGTTAAAATCTGTGGGAATTTTAAGCATTTAAAAACACCAATAAAAGCTAATTCTAAGCATGGTGAAATTGCCCTCATTACGATACGACGTCTTGTGCTGTGAAAGGGATGTTGCACAGGGATGTGATGGGGAATTGGAAAGGAAGGGGCTGCTGCGGGAACAAGAGGCCTGCTGAGGCGGGGAAGGCGCGCGGAGCAGGGGCTTTCTGTGGGGACTGCAGACTCAGCGTGGCACGGGCTTTTACGTGTCTGGGTCAGTGCCTTTCCTCACCTTTTCTTATTTCTCTGCCCCTAAACACTTGTCAGACACAAAGCATTTGTAGCAGGCACTGTCGCAGGGCTGGGCATCAGAAACTGGTGGAAGGGGGGCGCTGGCAGGAAAAGGGGTGAGGTGGGGAAGGGAAGAAAGACAATCTTAAAAACCCAACCAGGTGTGCGGGAACCAGCCTCCTCAGCCTCCCGGGCGCCATCAGTGCCCCAGGAGCCCTCTCCTGTGGGTGTCTGTGGCCGATGCCACCACCCCTCAGGTTACGCTGGTTCACAGGGAGACCACTTCTATGCATCTGTTGGTCCTAAGTTCTCTGGAATTTCCCCAAACACATCTGCTACCCCTTCCCACATGACCCTTCTTCAAAACCAGGAGTCAGACTTCTCTTTTCCACATTAAACTTGTGTTATTAAAAATTTTTTTCAATTATTTTGCCAATTATCTTATTAAAAAAATTATTTTTTACTTTTAACCATGCCATGTGGCATTCAGGATCTTAGTTCCCTGACCAGGGATCAAATCTGTGTCCCCTGAGTTGGCAGATCAGAGTCTTAACAACTGGACCACCAAGGAAATCCTTGCTGTTTGTTTTCTCACCCATGCTACACTCTCATCCCTCAGAATGCCACTCTGTGTTGGGTGAGGCCAGGTAATCTGAAAAGCAAATCCATGATGCTGTGTCAGTGACTGGTAGTAAGTTACGCTTACGTCTGAGTGTGTGCTAAGTCGCTTCAGTCATGTCTGACTCTTTGGGACCCTATGGACTATAGCCCTCCAGGCTCCTCTGTCCATGGGGATTCTCCAGGCAAGAATACTGGAGTGGGTTGCTGTGCCTTCCTCTAGCGGATCTTCCTGACCCAGGGATTGAACCTGGGTCTCTTACGTCTCCTTTATTACCACTAGGCCACCTAAGTCTATAATCACAAAACAGGAAGAGACCTTCGAGATCAGCTCAACCCAACCTTCATTCCACATGAAGGTTCAGTGTCACTTAAGTTGTTGGTGGGTAAATTAGGACCACAATACAGATTTCTGAATCCTCAGCATGGCAGGGCACGTGCCAGACCACACTCCTGGGAAACACTTTGACAGGCAGAAAATCAAATACGGTGGGGTTAACTAACAATGCTGTATAGAATCCAGCCTGCTGCAGTCTTTTGCCTATGTTGGCATACTACATATATTTCTATTTTACAAGATAAGATCATCCTCAAACCACTGGGGCTCCTAAGGATGCTTGTTTCTTATTATTAAGCTGATAGTTTGTGGTTGTTATTGTTTTGTTGATAAGATTCTCACAAAGTGAGTTGCTTTCCCCCTTATTTTCAGTTGGTGGTATTTTACCTTCAAAGATACAGTTCTCCGGATGCAAATTATTTTCAAAATTGAAAGCTCATTAAAGGACCAAATAGTCAGACAGGGTGGGATTGTGTTACATAGCAGCTGTATCATTTACTCTGAAGGAAATAGAGAGAAAAAATTTCACAGTGATATTATTACTGTAAACATTTTGCTGAAAACACACAAGAAGTTCATGTAATTTTCTAAAATAAAGTTTAAATTTTAAAATAGCATAAGATTTACAAAAAATTGCAAAGATATTACAGAAAGTTCCATATACCCCACATCCAATTTCTATTATTAACAGTTTGCAATGGTATTAGTATTATACATATAATGGAATTAATATTGACACATTATTATCAATCAAAATCCTTTCTTCATTCAGATTTCCTTTGTTTTTATCTAACGTCGTTTTTCTGTTACAAGATCCCACCCAGGATATAACATTACATTTAGTCATCATGTCTTGGCTATGACCGTTTCTCATACTGGCCAAATTTTTTTCCAAGCTTTTTTTTTTTTGGCTGTGTCACACAGCTTGTGGGGTCCCAGTGCTTGGACCATGTACTGAGCCTGTGCCACAGCAATGAAGCCAGGAATCCCTGACTACTAGGCACCAGGGGACTCCCACTGGCCAAGTATTTTGTAAGTCGCTCAATTGGAAATTTTCTGACTTTTCCTTATAATTAGACTGTGATTGGGGGTTTTATGGAAGATGAAGATGATCAAAGAGGTAAAGCACAGTTCAATTAAGTTCAGTTCAGTCGCTCAGTTGTGTCCAACTCTTTGTGACCCCATGGACTGCAGCATGCCAGGCCTCCCTGTCCATCACCAACTCCCAGAGCTTACTCAAACTCATGTCCATTGAGTCAGTGATGCCATCCAACCATCTCATCCTTGGTTGTCCCCTTTTCCTCCTGCCTTCAATCTTTCCCAGCAGCAAGGTCTTTTCAAATGAGTCAGCTCTTCGCATCAGGTGGCCAAAGTATTGGAATTTCAGCTTCAAAATCAGTCCTTCCAATGAACACCCAGGACTGATTTCCTTTAGGATGCACTGGTTGGATCTCCTTGCAATCCAACGGACTCTCAAAGTCTTCTCCAACACCACAGTTCAAAAGCATCAATTCTTCAGTGCTCAGCTTTCTTTATAGTCCAACTCTCACATCTATACATGACCACTGGAAAAACCATAGCCTTGACTAGATGGACCTTTGTTGGCAAAGTAATGTCTCTGCTTTTTAATATGCTGTCTAGGTTGGTCATAACTTTTCTTCCAAGGAGCAAGTGTCTTTTAATTTCATGGCTGCAGTCACCATCTGCAGTGATTTTGGAGCCCCCAAAATAAAGTCTGTCACTGTTTCCATTGTTCCCCATCTATTTGCCATGAAGTGATGGGACCAGATGCCATGATCTTAGTTTTCTGAATGTTGAGTTTTAAGCCAACTTTTTCACTCTCCTCTTTCACTTTCATCAAGATGCTCTTCAGTTCTTCTTCACTTTCTGCCATAAAGGTGGTATCATCTGCATATTTGAGGTTGTTGATATTTCTCCTGGCAATCTTGATTCCAGCTTGTGCTTCATCCAGCCCAGCATTTCTCATGATGTACTCTGCATATAAGTTAAATAAGCAGGGTGACAATATACAGCCTTGACATACTCCTTTCCCTGTTTGGAACCAGTCTGTTGTTCCATGTCCAGTTCTAACTGTTGCTTCCTGACATGCATACAGGTTTCTCAAGAGGCAGGTCAGGTGGTCTGGTATTCCCATCTCTTTCAGAATTTTCCACAGTTTATTGTGATCACACAGTCAAAGGCTTTGGCATAGTCAATAAAGCAGAAATAGATGTTTTCTTCTGGAACTCTCTTGCTTTTTTGATGATCTAGAGGATGTCGGCAATTTGATCTCTGGTTCCTCTGCCTTTTCTAAAACCAGCTTGAACATCTGGAACTTCTCAGTTCATGTCCTGTTGAAGCCTGGCTTGGAGAATTTTGAGTATTGTTTTACTAGCATGTGAGATGAGTGCAATTGTGCGGTGCTTTGAGCATTCTTTGGCATTGCCTTTCTTTGGGATTGGAATGAAAACTGATCTTTTCCAGTCCTGTGGCCACTGCTGAGTTTTCCAAATTTGCTGGCATATTGAGTGCAGCACTTTAACAGCATTATCTTTTAGGATTTGAAATAGCTCAACTGAATTCTGTCACCTCCACTAGCTTTGTTCATAGTGATGCTTCCTAAGGCCCACTTGACTTCACATTCCAGGATGTCTGGCTCTAGGCGAGTGATCACACCATCATGATTATCTGGGTCATGAAGATCTTTTTTGTACAGTTCTTCTGTGTATTCTTGCGCACCTCTTCTTAATATCTTCTGCTTCTGTTAGGTCCATACCATTTCTGTCCTTTATTGAGCCCATCTTTGCATGAAATATTCCCTTTGTATCTCTAATTTTCTTGAAGAGATCTCTAGTCTTTCCCATTCTGTTGTTTTCCTTTATTTCTTTGCATTGATCGCTGAGGAGGGCTTTCTTATCTCTCCTTGCTATTTTTTAGAACTCTGCATTCAAATGGGTATATCTTTTCTTTTCTCCTTTGCCTTTCACTTCTCTTCTTTTCACAGCTATTTGTAAGGCCTCCTCAGACAACCATTTTGCTTTTTGTTATTTTTTTTTCCTTAGGAATGGTCTTGATCCCTGTCTCCTGTACAATGACACGAACCTCCGTCCATGGTTCTGAATTTGGCAATGAGTTCATGATCTGAGCCACAGTCAGCTCCCAGTCTTGTTTTTGCTGACTGTATAGAGCTTCTCCATCTTTGGCTGCAAAGAATATAATCAATCTGATTTTGGTATTGACCATCTGGTGATGTCCATGTGTAGAGTTTCTCTTGTGTTGTTGGAAGAGGGTGTTTGCTATGAGGTAAAGCACAATTCTCAACAATTGTATCAGGAGCATATGTGGTCAGTGTGACTTATAGCTGTTAATATTAATCTTGATCACTCAGCTGAAACAGTATTTGTTAGGTTTCTCTGCCATAAAATTATTCTTTTTCCCCCTTTCCATTTTGTACTCTGTGGAATGAAGTGGCTATTTGTAACCCACTTGTAAAGAATAAGGAATTATTCTACCTCCTATACCTACCTCCTATTCTGAGCTGATTTTTGTGGAATGTGTAAGGTTTGTGTCTAGTTTTATTTATTTTTGCATGTGGATGTTCAGTAGTTGCAGCACTATTTATACACTACCCTTAAGATTGCCTTGTAAAGATTAGTTGACAATATTTTTGTGGGTTATTCATTTAACTGAAGGTACAGTTGAGAATGATTCTTAACATTAATTGATTCTTATTTTATTTATACTAGTTTGTGTAATTTAATTTTATCATAATCTTTTATTGCCGCATAGGTAGCTATCATCTCAGCCTTTGAAAGAGGCATCTCTTAATAAGAAATAAAAATCTTCAATTTCAATTTTCCCTAACTTAGATAAGATTAATAGATAGAGAATTTAGAAACCTTCCAGGCTAATAGTATTTTTTATTTTGTGAGAAAAGGGAAGATGTCTGTGAATGACTTACTTAAGATCAAACAGCAGGTAAGTGGTAGGACCACTAACCAATGATCAATGATTCACTCAGGATTCCAGCCAAGCCTGTCACCCTGCATGGTCTCCTAGTTTAAAAAGAAGCTTCCACCTCTTTCCATCATTTTCTCCAATCATACTAATTCATAAACACATACTTCTCAGGTGACTGAATAAATATATCCTCCACAACGCTAACCAGAAATCCATCCCAGGGGAAATCATTCTGAGAAGGTCGGTTAGAGTGAGACATTAATGAGGCGACTCCTGATTTCTTGCATCCTGGGAGACAGTTGGCTTATTTTTTATCTGAATCCAAGTGGCACCAATAGGACCTCTTAATGATTTTCTGGTCGAGAAGGACTCTATGAGAAAATGCTGGAGTTTACAAGTACAATCCACTAGTATTATTGAAAAATATATCTCAGTGGGCACATCATGTTGATAATGAGTTAGGAGACAATTTTCACATGACAAAAACAATGCATCTAACCTTGTGTGGGTGGGCATTATGTTAGGTGAGTATTTTGCTCACAAGTAAATAGACATGTGGAGAGATGATGAACCACTCAATAAGTGGAGAGAGAATATTCAACATTTTGGAGAAATAAACAACATTTTGATTCCATAGAATTTCTTAAATATGTTAGATTTGTAAATCTATGACTATTACGGTCTGTATGCTGAACAGTTAGCTCCCAAGATACTTCCAAGTCTTTCATACATCATCCTAAGTAGTAAAAATGTTCTTGCATAGTGGCTGGAAGGGTTAATTTTATTCTTTCTTTAAACTTTATTCAGACCTACTGCCATCACCATCTTGCCAATTCTTTTAAAACACATTTGATGTTTAACAATTTCTCCATCATTGCTATAGTCATTATAATTAATTATAAAAGTCATCATTTATTCACCACCTACTGTGTGGCTAATATTATCTTAAGCATATTTATGCTCATTATTCTCATGCAATCTCCATTTTAGTTTTGTGAGGTAGATTGCACTATAGTTTTCATTTTGAGCGATTAAGAAAACAACAACCTGTAGTTTATGTTCACAATTGTCATGACTTGTGTTTGCTGCATCCCAGTCAAAACTAACTCCTTTATGCTTCTGATCACAGCTAGCTGCCCATGAGATCAAGTCACTAATATGAACATGATGACGAATGTTTGATTCATCTGTATAGAAGATTTGGAGAAATCAAACCTAATGGTAGATTTTTTCTGGCAGTGAAAAGACATTGTTGGGAATGGGAGTGCAGGAGATAGGGTGGGCTTTCCTGCTGTGCAGTCCAGCTTTCCTTCAAAAACATTTCTTAAATGTTCACCAGGCATGTGTGTTTGTCAGCGAGAATAGCATGTGTTAGAGAATGTACTTCAGGGAGGACTGCTGAAAGAGTAGAGGCTTAGTGTATGTGGGGGAGTCTTCTGCCGTGGTTATCTACCCACAGGGGGATAAGTGAATTAACTGTCATTCTGCAGCTAAGAATTCATAGATGGCACTTGCAATAATTAGAGGGTGTCCAGGCAAGAGTTTACAAAAATAACTCAAGTAGTGGTTAGTACTGAGTATTGTTTGGGGTCAGATTTCACATACTTGTTTTTATTTCCTATTTTTTGTCTACTTAAAAGTAGACATTTCTCCTTGGCTTTCTGTCCTTTCAGATAAACATGACTGGGCTGCTTGGGCTCAAGAATACATCACTACGCAATTTAGGCTAAGATGGAACTCTCACCTTCTCGTGTTTTGGGGCCTTGAGAAAACAAAACAGCATTTTGCTGCCCTGAATAATCTGAACTGCCAGAATTCTGTCTCTCTTTAACCCAAACACATACTGTCCTATGGCCTCTGTAGCGATGCAAAGTGTGTGCTCTACACAGCATTGTGACTAAAAGTGAGGGCTCTGGGACTGCACCGAGCTCAAATCCCAGCTTAGCCATTTACCAGTTCTGTGACCACAAACATTTATTCAACCATTTTGACCTCAGTTTCCTCCTTTGTAAAGTGGGGGCAATAATACTACTTCATGGAATTGTGAGAAATCAAAGAGTCACTTAAAATGATGCCTGATATAAAGTAGTCATTTGGTAAATGTAAAATACTGTTATTATTACTTTTTGGACATGTGTTTCACTCCACAGTTCATAGCTATAGTTTTAACTAATGACATACATTCTTTTCATCTGTTTTTCCTGAGCATATTCATCATACTTATTTTAAGTATTTTCTGATAGCTAAAATATCTGAATCAATGTGTCTATTTCCATCTTTTCCTTTATGATTTTTAGTAACTGTTTCTGTGTCCTGGAATGCCTGGTGAGTATTGATCCAATTTGATCCAGACATTGTATTTCAAAAATTAGAGAGCTTTGAGGTTAAATCTTCCACAAAGAAAGGCCTTACCTTTTCTACTAGAGAACTGATCACTTTAATCCATTCAAAGGTAGAACCAACTACAGGCTGCATTACAGGTTTTTATTTTTAAAGCTGTTTTTAGTTCACAGAAAAACTGAGAAGAAAGTACTAAGTTCCCATTTGCTTCTTGCCCTCACCCCTCCATTATCAACATCCCTCACCAGAATGGTACGTTTTAAAAATAATTTTTTTACTTAAGTACAGTTGACTTATAGTATTGTCTTAATTTCTACTGTAGAGCAAAGTGATTTAGTTTTATATATATATATATATATACGCATATATACATTCTTTTTCAATTTTTTTCCATTATGATTTATCCCATGATATTGAAAATAGTTTCCTGTGCTATGTAGTATGACCTTGTTGTTTATCCATTTGATCCATCTGCTAATCCCAGACTCCCAATCTATCCCTCCTCTAGCTTGCCCCCTTGTCTGTGAGTCTGTTTCATAGATAAGTTCATTTTTGCCATATTTTAGACTCCATATAGAAGTTCTATCACATGGTATTTGACTTTCTTTTTCATACTTCACTTAGTATGATCATCTCTAGGTCCACTCATGTTGCTGCAAATGGCATTATTTCATCTCTTTTCTTATGATTGAGTACATTCCATTGTATGTATGTACCACATCTCCTTTATCTCAGAATGGGACTTTGTTTTTAACCAAGGATGACTCTCCATTGGCACAGTTTTAATCACAAAGTCCACAGTTTGCATTAGGGTTCACTTTTGGTGTTGTACACTCTACAGGCTTTAACAAAAACATAACAACATATATTCATCATTATAGTATCATACAGAGTAGTTTCACTGCCCTAAAAATCCCCTTTGTTCCATCTATTCTTTCCTCCCTATCCCTAACCCATGGAAATTACTGATTTTTTTTTCTTTTTAGCTTTGTCTTTTCCAGATTGCCATATAATGCATCATAGTTTTGTGAGGCTTTGTCCCATCTCTATAGTCCATGGGGTCTCCGAGGGTCGGACACAACTGAGCTGCTACGCACAGTGATCACTTCGGAGCACCACGATTCCATCCCTGACCCATCGCTGTTCCTAGACAGTAGCCCTCTGCTGTAGACTGGGTGTTTATGTTCCCCTCAAAACTCACACATTAAGATATATTTTGTGTGTGTGTTAGTTGCTCAGTCGTGTCCAACTCTTCGCGACCCCATGGACTGTAGCCTGCCAGGCTCCTCTGTCCATGGTATTCTCAGGCAAGAATACTTGAAGCAGGTTGCCAAATTCCCTTCTCCAGGGGATCTTCCCTACCCAGGAGTGAACCCAGGTCTCCTGCCTGCAGGTGAATTCTTTACTGTCTGAGCCGCCAGGGAAGCCCATTGTGTTGAAATCCTAACCCCCAAATGTGGTGGTATCAGGAGGTGCAGCCTCGAGAGGTGATTTGGTCATGGCAGAGGAGCCCTCGTGAATGGGGTTAGTGCCCGTAAAGAAGAGGCCCTGTAGAGTTCACCTGCCCTAACATGTGAGGAAACACCAAGAGGATGGTCGTCTGTGAACCGAGAAGTTGGCCCTGACCAGACACTGAATCTGCCAGACTCTTGATCTTGGACTTTCCACCCTCCAGAACTGCAAGAAATAAATGTTTAAATCACACAGCCATGGTGTTTTTGGTATAGCAATCCCACCCAACTAAAACACCTCCTGGGGTTCCACCTGAGCACTTGGTTCTCACTGTGGCCCTCCTCCTGGTGAGTCTTTTGAGTTTTCCAAATCTCTGCTCTACTTTACAGAGACCTTCTGCTTAGTGTAGCTTGATCCATGTAGCATTGGAACCTGGGAAAACAGGGTAAGTGTTAGACTCGTTTTTCTATCCACCCTTCTCACTGGCATCCCAGCCTCAGAGAATTCCAGTTTTTCTCTCTAGCTCCCCAGACCGCTAAGAATTCTGCTACTTTCTCTGCCCTTGGTGACCTCCTGCCCAAATCTCTTGCCTGGATTCCTGGCCTCTTGCCAGGTCCTCAGAATTGGCAAGTGCCCAAAAGAAAAATCAATTGAAGAATGTCAGCACTCCTTTCCAAGTCTCATCCTTCTCCAGAATATGATTGCTCAAGTCTGAGTTTCCCCTGCAGTTCTTCTTTGCCTTCAGACAGGTACTGTTTTGTGTATTTTATCCAGCTTCTCTGGTCATTCTCAGTGAGAGCATTGGCCTTCATCTCAGCTGAAAGCAGAAGTCCTGACATACATTCCTGACATGCGTACCCATATTTTCCCATTCTACTATTAGCAAATATATTATTTAAGAATTATAACTTGCTTTTTAATCATATATATTATTATGTAAATTATATACATATATAATTTGTTTCATAATTACAATGTATTCTACTATTTGGTATTATTAACAAATAATAGAGTTTAGCCAAGCAGTCCACCTACATGCTTGATTTTATGGATGATTTGTCTTTCACAAGTATAAATCTGTACTTTAATTAGAATGTCACTATATTAACATATTTGATCATCTGTTATCTAAATACTTATGGATTTTTTCATGAATTTATATAAAAATGAATATTTAATGGTCATAATCACCATATTTTTATACTGTACACGAATTTTAACTGAGCAACAGAATATATTGGGGAATATAATTTTTAAACTCAAGTATAGTTGATTTACAATTTTGTGTTAGTTCCTGGTGTACAGATAGTTTCAAGTTAATTTCAATCTTGAGCTTCCATTTTACTTGGGTGGCATAAACTTAATCTCAGTTACTTTGAGGGCCTCCCTAGGGTTGTGTTTAAATAATGAGAGGCTTACATAGTGTCAAAGCCGCAGGGGTGGGAAGGATCTCAGTGTCATCTGTCCATGAAGCATCTGACCACATGGGCACCCCCTGTCCATGATGCCCTGATCCCAGAGTCCCTGATCTCTGACATGACACCATCCCGTCTCACATCCAGGGTCTAGCCTGGCACTTCTTGACCTTCACTCTTACCTGTGAAGCACCGTCAGGTCCACTGGCTTTCTCTGTTTATTTTGTTTTCACCCTTGAATGCAAAGGAAACTTTCTGGGGCTCCCAAGGAACCCAGTGGGAAGAAATGATCCTCACTGCCTGGGCATACCATTTATTTTTTCTGTAAGGCTTTGGTGCCTCCCTAGAACTGGGCTCTGACTACCTTTTGGATCAGTCTTTCAGTTTTAAAGGAGAGATAGAGGTATACTTCACAACTTTCTGGCACAATATTTTGTTTATGTCACAAGCGCTTTGAATTTTCCTAAAGACATAAATATTTGAAATTCAAAATCCAGGCAGAATTTTCTTTCTGTTGTCCTATGCATTCCCTGAAGCCTAGATAACACATTGACCTAGCTGAAAAGGGGAAAATGAAATACTAGAGGGTAAAACAAACTAAAAATTGGTTACTATTTCAAGAAAGTTACATTGCTACATATGTATTCACTCACTAGACGCTTACTTTCTTATTGAACTCCTAATTTATGCCAGGCAATAGGCTCGACTCCAGACTGTCATGATAAATGAGCTGCAGTCCTCAGCACACAAGGAAGAAGCAATTTCAAGATTTCTGGTTAAAATATGGCAGAGTAAAGACATTTTCTCCCTCCCCAAATTACATAAAAGTAACAATAAAGTAATTTTCTTTATTAATAGAAGCCATGAACTTATAAAGGCAAAAAATGAAATAGTTGTAAATAGAGGATATGACAGCAATGGAATGTTGAAAACTAAAGTGGGTGAACTAGTGGCAAAACTGACTTAACAATTGAACAAAAGCTTGCAGTAAGGAAAGCTGAGAAAAAGGCTGACTTGAACTACAGAATCTCAGAAATACTCAGGACTATTAGAATAAGGGAGCAGGAGGTGGTGACAATGGGAGGGCTAGTTGCAGGCAAGTCTGTAAAAGAAATTAATTGGCAGCCAAACTTCTGCTTTCATGGTGAGAGTGTGGTTGAGTCCTCTGTGGGAAGCCAAATGAAAATAAAAACAAAGAAACAATGAAAGGGTGGAAGGTGGGAAGGAGGTTCAAGAGGGAGGGGACATATATATACACCTATGGACTGATTCATGTTGTTGTATGGCAGAAACCAACATAACATTGTAAAAAAATTATCCTGCAACTAAAAATAAATATTTTTTTAATTAAAAAATAAATAAATTAAAAGAAACAGTGAAAAACTAAATCATATTGCCGTACAGGTATGAATACCAGTCTATTCCAGGCAGTTTTTAAAAATTGCCTTATTTTTAAATATAAGAAGACAGCAGTGTTGCTCAAAATTCTCCAAGCCAGGCTTCAGCAATACATGAACCGTGAACTTCTAGGTGTTCAAGCTGGTTTTAGGAAAGGCAGAGGAACCAGAGATCAAATTGCCAACATCTGCTGGATCATCAAAAAGCAAGAGAGTTCCAGAAAAACATCTACTTCTGCTTTATTGACTATGCCAAAGCCTTTGACTGTGTGAATCACAACAAACTGTGGAAAATTCCTAAAGAGATGGGAATACCAGACCACCTGACCTGCCTCTTGAGAAATCTGTATGCAGCTCAGCACAAGCTGGAATCAAGATTGCTGGGATAACCTCAATATCAATAACCTCAGATATGCAGATGACACCACCCTTATGGCAGAAAGTGAAGAAGAACTAAATAGCCTCTTGATGAAAGTGAAAGAGGAGAGTGAAAAAGTTGGCTTAAACCTCAACATTCAGAAAACTAAGATATGGCATCTGGTCCCGTCACTTCACGGCAAATAGATGAAACAAATAGTGGAAACAGTAACAGACTTTATTTTGGGGGCTCCAAAATCACTGCAGATGGTGATTGCAGCCATGAAATTAAGACACTTACTCTTTGGAAGGAAAGTTATGACCAACCTAGATAGCATATTAAAAAGCAGAGACATTACTTTGCCAACAAAGGTCTGTCTAGTCAAGGCTATGGTTTTTCCAGTGGTCATGTATAGATGTGAGAGTTGGACTATAAAGAAAGCTGAGCACTGAAGAATTGATGCTTTTGAACTGTGGTGTTGGAGAAGACTCTTGAGAGTCCCTTGGACTGCAAGGAGATCCAACCAGTCCATCCTAAAGGAGATCAGTCCTGGGTGTTCATTGGAAGGACTGATGTTGAAGCTGAAACTCCAATACTTTGGCCACCTGATGTGAAGAGCTGACTCATTGGAAAAGACCCTGATGCTGGGAGGGATTGGGGGCAGGAGGAGAAGGGGATGACAGAGGATGAGATGGCTGGATGGCATCACTGACTCGATGGACATGAGTTTGAGTAAGCTCCAGGAGTTGGTGATGGACAGGGAGGCCTGGCATGCTGCGATTCATGAGGTCACAAAGAGTCGGACACGACTGAGCAACTGAAGTGAATTGAAGGAAGTTAGGGACATTTGTAGTATATGTGAAGGCTTCCCAGGTGGTGCTAATGGCAAAGAATCTGCCTGCCAATGCAGGAGAAATAAGAGACACCAGTTCAATCTGTGGGTGGGGAATATCTCCTGGAGGAAGACATGGCAACCCGCCAGTATTCTTGCCTGGAAAATCCCATGGACAGAGGAGCCTGGTGGATGAAAATTCTCGGGGTTGCAAGAGTGCAGACAGCCTTAGGGAGGAAACCACCACCACGACCATCTGCAGATTCTTCACACGGCAGTTTTCCCCAATGTGGTCCTTTGCTGCCTTGGCAAGCTTCCTGCTCTTGCCTTTTCCTGCCTTCCCCCACAGAGGGGAGTGGGGGGCCCTTGTTCCTAATTGCTCCCATGGCCCCGCACCCCTCACTCTGTGTCCCCAGAGGCCCAGCTTTCCCCACTCTGGGCTCAGCATCCAGTGCTCAGTTCCTTTTCCACTAGCCATCACACCTATATCTCAGGCAGCCCCAGTCCACAACTGTGAAGCCCTTGTCAATATATTTTCCTCCTTTGTCTGTGTTATGTGCCCAAAGCCCTCCTCCTCCGCCCTTGTGGGATTCCTGCATGCTGAGTCACACATGGCACCCTGCCGTCGACCCTAACTACTTTGCTCTGCCTCCAGCTTGTTTTCTGGGGTTTTGTGCTGTGTAGGGGGTCCCCTTCTTGCAGAGCGCTATTAACATCTGGACAGAGCCTGTCCAAAGTGAGGAGAGTTGAATGTTGATTTCCCTACCCAACTCAGCTGAGAATCAGTGGGTATTTATCATGGCTCAGGGGCTGGGGTTTCCTTTTCTCAAGGTAGTGTTTGGGAAAATATTTGAAAATATTTACTTTGTTCCACTTGTGTGATATGAAAGCTTTTTCTATTTAGTGTTCTGAATTCCCAGGTTTCTCCTTCTGAAAGAGAGGTTATCCTTTCAAAAGGGAAACATGATTTGGTTTTGGTGTTATGCACTATTTTTTTTAATGTTGTCTTTTTAAGATTGAGCTAAAAACATAAGTAAACTGTGATTTTTGATAAATATTTACACCTATGTAATTATAATCCAAATCAAGACAGAGAACCTTTTGGTCTTTTCCAGAATTTTTTTTCCCCTCTTTTAGTTGTTAATAGCTTCAACCCTACAAAAAACTACTCTTGATTTCTATCACCTTAGCTTAGTTTTCATGTGCTTAAAATTCATATAAGTGAGATCAGATAGAATCTTTCTTTTGTTCTGCCTCTTTTTTTTTTTGTTCAACACATATTTGAGACTATTCCTTGTTACTGTGTTCTTTTTTTTTTACTGCTGAATACCATCCCATTATATGAATATACCACAATTTATCTATTCTCACTTTGATGATCATTTCAGTTGTTCCTACACACTGATTTTTAAAATGCAAACTAATTGTATAGAAAGAGTGTTATGGCAGAGTGTGTTCTTCATGAAATCAAAATTACATCCCTAACTGAGAACAAACTGGTAGTAACCAGTTTCAAGAGGAAGTGGGGAGGGGCAAGAAGGTAGGGGATTAAGAGGTACAAACTATTCTGTATAAAATAAGCTATAAGGGTACATTATATAACATGGGGAATATAACCAATATTTATAATAATACATGGAATATAACCTTTAAAAATTGTGAATCACTATATTGTACACCAATATTGTATGCCAGTATTATACTGTACAGCACCTATACATCAATTTTTAAAAATTACATCCCTAGCTGATTATCTAAAATATAGGAATTAGATTCTCTGTATCCTGTAGGATCTGATTATTGAAAAAAATAGATGCTTGAATGTCAAACAAGAATTTCCTGGGAATTCCCTGCTGGTCTACTGGATACAACACCGCACTCTCACAGCCAACAGCCCAGTTTCAATCCCTGATTGAAGAACTAAGATCCTGCAAGCCAAGTGGTGTGGCCAAAAAAGAAAAGAAAAAGAAAATGTATTAATGTTCTCTCAATTTCCATCCTGAGTCTTTAAGGCCATATTAAATAATAATAATAGAATTTTGAACTCTTACTTTGCATATTACTGTATAAGCATTAAGTAGTTAATCCACTACTAACCCATAATTAGTTTTACTATGTTTCAAAAAGAAATTGGAGAAATAAAAGACAGTTGATTGGTATTGTTTAAAGACCCTCGAGGATTGAGTTAGGAAGACTGAGCCCCTGCACTTGAAAATTGGGTCTAGAATTTCATTCATGTTGACTTCTGCAAGTGAACTGTTTCAGTTGGTTTTCTATTGCTCTGTCACAAATTATCCCGAAACCACCTTGCTGGCTTACAGCTGTAAATTCTTTTTATTTCCTCATTCCGTCGGTCAGGAATTCAGGAACAGTTTAGCCTGGTGAGGCTCAATGTCTGTGGTGAGGTCGCCATCAAGGTGTTGGGACACAGGGCCGAAGAAGCCTTTCCTTATTTGCGGCTGTACTGGGTCTTCGTCGCTGAGCTCAGACTTTCTCTAGCGGAGGCAAGTTGAGGTGCTCTCTGGCCGTGGTGCCCGCGCTCCTCACTGCAGCGCCTTCGCTCTTGGGAACACGGACTCCAGCTGCACGGGTCCCAGTGGCCGCAGCCCGGGGGTCGGCAGTTGCCGGCCGGCTCCAGGGCGCAGGCTCAGTGGCTGTGGTCCACAGGCCTAGTTGCGCGTCCCTGATGGCTCAGTTGTAAAGAATCGCCTGCAGTGCCGGAGATCCTGGTTCGATTCCTGGGTCGGGAAGATCTGCTTGAGAAGGGATAGGCTACCCACTCCAGTGTTCTTGGGCTTCCCTTGTGGCTCAGCTTGGTAAAGAATCCGTCTACAATGCGGGAGATCTGGGTTCGATCCCTGGGTTGGGAAGATCCCCTGGAGAAGAGAAATGCTACTCACTCCAGTCTTCTGGCCTGGAGAATTCTATGGAGGAGTCCATGGGGTCGCAAAGAGTCAGACTCAACTTTCACTTTCATGGGCTTTGTGGCTCCATGACGTGTGGCATCTTCCCTGATGATCAGGGATCGAACCCATGTCTCCTGCATTGACAGGTGGATTCTTTACCACTGAGCCACCAGGGAAGCCCCTAAGAAGAGTCTTGGGAGAAAAAATTGAGAAGATGCTTAACAGTGGGCCCTGAGGAGGAATAGGAACTCACCAGGAGAACTTGGAGCATATAAGGGAGTGTGTTTGAAGCAGCCAGACAGAGGAGGTAAGTGCAAGAGATGGAGTTTTAAGTAATTCATTAGCAAAAAAGTAGAGAGTGTCAGTAAAGTTGGAGAAAATTTTCTGGAAGGCCTTTGTACTTCTTGCTAGAGAATTTGGAATATTTCCTACAAGGAATTTGGGTTTGCAAAGAATCTATTGATTTTAAGCATGGAGTAACACAATCAGATTTGCATTAGAAGACAAATTAGAGAGAAGAGAAACTAAGAGGCCAGTAGAAAATGATTGCTGTAGTAAATGTGTAGAAGTGAGCCAGGATGAGACAGGAAGGGCATTATTAGAATCTACCACCTTAAATGTGGTGGTGGCAGGGCTGGTAAGGGAATGTGAAGAATCCAGAAGCATTGCCTGGATTCATCAGGAGTGACTGGTTAACAGAGATTCTTTAACCAGAACGGGGAATATGAAAAAGTCTGGTCTTGAAGGAAAAATGATGAATTTGGTTTGGATGTGTTGGTTTTATCTGTGGCCCATCCTGGCTGCAACATGAGAAGCAGGCAGGTAGCTATGTGACCCTAGAGCACAGAAGAGAGGTCTGAGCTGCAGATGAAGATGTGGAAGTGTACTTTGCTATGGCTAGTACTCCTGACAGAGGAGCCTGGCGGGCTACAATCCATGGGATCGCAGAGTTGCACATAACTGTGGGACTGAGCAGGCTCACACACACACATGCACGTGAGTACACACACACACACGCACACGTGTGTACACACACACACACACACACAGACACACATGGAGCAAGTAAAGAGAACACCGGGGATCTCTCCCAAAGCAGCGAAGAAGTGTTTCCTTGAACAGCAAGGGGAAATTTTAAGCTAAGATTACATACATAGTCATGAAGGGGCTTGAGCAGAGGAGAATTCAGCATAGAATTGGGGCATAGGTCAACAGAGGCCAAGTTTTAGTAGACTGAAGTCAGCAAAGGTCAGGAGCATCAGTCCTTCCTCCTCTTGGGTGGGGCTTATTTCCTGCAGATCTGGAGGATATGTCGCAGATTATTGTGTGTTCCTCCTGGAGCTAGGGCTCTATTTCATGCTGAACTATTATTTCTTGTAGACATATTCTGCCACAAGAACAAAGCTGGTCTCTGAGACAGGAAAGTGAAACAGAGAGAGCGCTAAGAATATGCGATCAGTCATACTTTCCCTTCATTGACTTTTCTTCTTCATCTTTCTTTTTTTCTGTTTTAACTTCTATGAAATTGATGTGGGGAGGGAGGAAGGGTCCTGCTTCCATAAACTTGAAACTAGCACTCACTTCCCCAAACCTTGAAGTATGACTGATGACAAATTCTTAGCTCTCTGCCTTTTTACCTAAACTAGCTTGAGTTGGGTTTCTGTCAATTGCAGCTAAGAGAGCCCTGATTTAAATAGCTTTGTTAATTTAGCCTGAGAAGAAGCTAGTGAAAGGAAAAGATTTAAATATAAGTGGGAATAAGATCATGATCCTGGAGAATGAACCTTAAATCTTAGAACAAAAAGGAAGACGGTCCTCTCACCCTCTGAATGAGGAGGTAAGAATGGGTATGGGCCAGGATGAGTTTGTAGGTGTAGGGTGAGAATTCAGGGCAAGTAGACTTGCTGACAGGAATGAAGATCATCTGCTGGGAGAAAGGGTGCAGGTGAGGATCTAAAGGAGAGCAGTGAAGATCAAATATGATGTGGGATGGTAAGAGACCCGAGCAGGGACATGTTAAACGGTCACTAAGGAATGCTGAGGGCCCGGTTGAGACTGATGACTCCAAACTGGGTTTTCAGCTGATCTACTGTGTGATTTTGTTGTGTCTAACTGTGCTCAGCAGCATACATATAGTGATACCCTGTGGGGCTCCTGGGCGCGAGGCCTTCGCGTCTCCCATTTCTTTGATTATAGGAAATGGCCTTCATGCAGTCTTCGTGACCTTCCCTGAGTTCCAATGGGCATATTTAAGCAGTTGACCAGTAGGGGAGGGAGAGAAGGGGAGGGCAAGGAGAAACAGTCAAGAGCAATGGGGGTGAGGTCCTGTTTCCCCATCTGTAGACACACACAGTATCTCTGAGCTATTCTGCAGATACTGAAACCCCCTCCAGGTAGGAGAAGTTAATGATTAATGATGCTATGCTGCCACAAGCATGTGAAACCCCAGACTAGCTGGACCTGAAGGCTGCCGATGTGGACTCCTACTTACCACCTCATTCTTCTGAAGAATGTTCGCATGGGCTTCCCTGGGGGTCTCGTGGTTGGGAATCCACCTACCAACTCAGGGGACATGGGTTCCATCCCTGACCCTGGAAGATCCCACATGCCACAGAGCGCCTAAGCCCGTACTCCGCAACTACTGAGCCCGTGTACCTGGGGCCTGTGCCCTGCAACGGGAGGGGCAGCTGTAATGGGAAGACTACCCTCTGCAACTGGATGGTAGTCCCTGCTCACCGCAACCAGAGAAGGCCCACAGGCGGCAGTGAAGGCGGAGCACAGCTAGATAGCAATACAGTAAAAAACGCCACGAGCTGATCACGCCTTCTCTGAACAATTACTATAAAACTTGTCACTATTTTCCCCAAACATATGGGTTTGAGGGCATGAACCTGCTGTGTCCCTCTTTGCCTCGCGAAGCAATAGATCTACCTTTTCTACTTCACCCAAAGGTCCATCTAGTCAAGGCTATGGTTTTTCCAGTGGTCATGTATGGATGTGAGAGTTGGACTATAAAGAAAGCTGAGCATTGAAGAATTGATGCTTTTGAACTGTGGTGTTGGAGAAGACTCTTGAGAGTCCCTTGGACTGCAAGGAGATCCAACCAGTCCATCCTAAAGGAAATCAGTCCTGGGTGTTCATTGGAAGGACTGATGCTGAAGCTGAAACTCCAGTATTTTGACCACCTGATGTGAAGAACTGACTCATTGGAAAAGATCCTGATGCTGGGAAAGATTAAAAGTGGGAGGAGAAGGGGACGACAAAGGATGAGATGGTTGGATGGCATCACCAACTCGATGGACATGAGTTTGAGTAAGCTCCAGGAGCTGGTGATGGACGGGGGGGCCTGGCGTGCTACACTCCTTTGGGGTCGCAAAGAGTCAGACACGACTACGTGACTAAGCTGAGCTGAACTGTACCCTAAACTCTGTCTCTGAGATTTGATTTGGCACTGGTGTACAGAGAAGCTGAGCTTTCAGCATCGATAGGGGCATATGACGGTGGGGTAGTGGTCAGCGGGCCGTGTGAAGAGAGTAGGCAACCTGAAGGAAAGTGACGGGATGTGGGGAACTTCGCAGGCCATGGGTAGGATGGAGAAGAAACAGGAGGAGAAAGGACGGACGTGGACTGGGCGGAAAGAGATGCTGGAGGTGGGGGAAGGCTGAGAGTACTGGCAGGTTTATGATTGGAATGGTAAGAAGACGGGAGGACAGGAGGGGGCCGCTGGGGGTGAGAAATAGTAAGTAAGGTATTGGAGGAGAAGCCGTGAGAGAACAGCAGTGCTCAGGGTGTGACACAGGGAGCCCTCATGCCCGTCTCATCCAGTCAGACTGCATGAAGGGAACAAAGGAACGCGGCTTCCATCCATCACGTACTTTGATATCTCTGTTAGGCTGACTTCTGGAAAGGACGACCCCCTCTAGGCCCCCAAACACACAAACATACCCACCTTTTTTTTTTTTTTTTCCCATTTATTTCTATTAGTTGGAGGCTAATTACTTTACAACATTGCAGTGGTTTTTGTCATACATTGAAATGAATCAGCCATGGATTTACATGTATTTCCCCATCCCGGTCCCCCCTCCCACCTCCCTCTCCACCCCATCCCTCTGGGTCTTCCCAGTGCACCAGGCCCGAGCACTTGTCTCATGCATCCAACCTGGGCTGGTGATCTGTTTCACCCTAGATAATATACAAAACATACCCACCTTGCAAAGCTTTCCTTGTTTAAGCCTACATCCTGCTCTTGCCTCTTACCCTAAAGTTAACAAGATTAAGCTGTGTCATCTCATTTATTCTGTTAGACTGACCACTATAATTAGATTCTTTTTTTTTTAATTACTGTATCCTTAGTACCAATGACAGGATGTAACACACAATAAAGTCATTGAATGAATGAAGATAAAGTTCAGATAAAGAAACCAGGGCTGAAAGGACTTAACACTGGCCCTAGAAGTGGGGGTGGGCTGGGTATAGGGGCCAGTGCCTAGAAGCTGTCTGTTGATGGGCAAAGCCTGCCTCAGTGGAACAGTGGATTCATAGGAAGTTAATTTGGGATTCTGAGGGAAACTGGTAGGGACTGAATCATCAGCATGGAATAGATGAGGGTGGGGTTTTGGGGTAAGAGGTTTTGGAAGGAGGAAGAGGAATGAGAAATTGAAACCAGCCCTCCTGTTATTTTTAAACATTAAACAAGTGAGCTCATCTAATCCTGACCACCACTCCAAATTAGGAAAAATCAAATCATTGTCTGAAGTCACACATGAATAAGATCATGAAACAAAACTTCACCCACCCAGAGATGAGTCCTCTCCAGAATTCAGAATCCCAGTCTGACAATACAGCTATTCCATTGGCAAAATTCTCACTTACAAGGTTACCTTTTAACTTTGTTCCATATCTTCCTCACCTTTCTGAATATCACCAGTTTGCAGTTAATAACTAACACCACAAGTGTTCATTCATCCATTCACTCATCTATTCGAAACAGTCACCTAACTGTTACTCAGTCGGTAGTAAGTGCTACGAAGGGCACTGTGCTAGGCGCTGGGGATTTAGCAACAAGCAAGAGGAACAGGATGCTTGTCCATTTATAAATATGCTGAGTACTTCTGTGATTCTTTTCACTAATTTCTCTGAAGATTTAACCAGGCTTAAACATTCTGCCTGAAAGATTCCTTTAAGAACCATTTTTACATTATTATTTACCTAAGACCTATATTCCAGTCTCCTGCTAGGGAAATTGACTTAGCTTTTACTGGATAAACAAAAATATTGCTTTGAATAAAAGCAGTGGAAGGACTTCTAAAGCTAAAATCTCCTGAGGAGTCTCTGCTTTTAGTTTCTGGTGAGCATGTGGATCTCAGTAAGGGGGAAATGAAGTAGTCTCCTAATAATTTCACACTGTTGGCTCAGGACGAGTTTCTCTGGATCTGTTTCCTCAGGGGATGTTACAACCACTTGAAATATAAAAGGCAAGGATGGGGAGCCACTAGAATGCTGGCTAAGTTCAGTATCACTTCTGGGAGAGAGAAGTGATGGTGAAAATGGAGAGGGCAGAATCTGCAGAACAATGCGGCCTCCCCTCCCCTCCCGCCCAGAAGGTTCAGGGATGGACAAGATGAGGTCAGGCAGGGGCTTGAATTCAGGTTGACATGCTGCTTCTGATGCCTTTGGCCCCAGCAGATGGGACCGCAGGGGCCTGCATATTGTGAGGAGTGTGGAGGGTGGGAGTCTCGTTTAGCTATACTTGATGGGAGGCCACTAATGGGAGACTCCAGTGCGGAGAGATAGGAGGGAACCAGGAAGCACCAGCTTAGCCCTGGAGAGTTGGGGCCTGTCAGGTCTGAGGGATCATCTGCTGATAGGATGGGTCATGCTGCAGTGGGGCGGTGGGACCATCAGAGATTCATTTGTTATAAATGTGAAGGGCGGCCTGAATAATCAGGTTAGGGGCTAAGAATTACCTGGTTTCTCAAAGGAGGAACACAAATTCTCTTATCATCTCAGGCATTTTTACAGATTCAGTTCAGTTCACTTCAGTTGCTCAGTCGTGTCCGACTCTTTGCGACCCCGTGGACTGCAGCACGCCAGGCCTCCCTGTCCATCACCAACTCCCGGAGTCCACCCAAACCTATGTCCATTGAGATGGTGATGCCATCCATCCATCTCATCCTCTGTCGTCCCCTTCTCCTCCGGCCCTCAATCTTTCCCAGCATCAAGGTCTTTTCCAATGAGTCAGCTCTTCATATCAGGTGGCCAAAGTATTGGAGTTTCAGCTTCAACATCAGCCCTTCCAATGAACATGCAGGACTGATTTTCTTTAGGATGGACTGGTTGGATCTCCTTGCAGTCCAAGGGATTCTCAAGAGTCTTCTCCAACACTACAGTTCAAAAGCATCAATTCTTCAGTGATCAGCTTTCTTTACAGTCCAACTCTCACATCCATACACGATCACCACAAAAACCATAGCCTTAACTAGATGGACCTGTGTTGGCAAAGTAATGTCTCTGCTTTTTAATATGCTATCTAGGTTGGTCATAACTTTCCTTCCAAGGAGTTAAGCTTCTTTTAATTTCATGGCTGCAATCACCATCTGCAGTGATTTTGGAGCCCAAAAAAATAAAGTCTGTCACTGTTTCCATTATTTCCCCATCTATTTGCCATGAAGTGATGGGACCAGATGCCATGATCTTAGTTTTCTGAATGTTGAGCTTTAAGCCAACTTCTTCACTCTCCTCTTTCACTTTCATCAAGAGGCTCTTTAGTTCTTCACTTTCTGCCATAGAGTGGTGTCATCTGCATATCTGAGGTTATTGATATTTCTCCTGGCAATCTTGATTCCAGCTTGCGCTTCTTCCAGCCCAGCGTTTCTCATGATGTACTCTGCATATAAGTTAAACAAACAGGGTGACAACATACAGCTTTGACGTACTCCTTTCCCTGTTTGGAACCAGTCTGTTGTTCCATGTCCATTTCTAATTGTTGCTTCCTGACCTGCATACAGGTTTCTCAAGAGGCAGGTCAGGTGGTCTGGTATTTCCATCTCTTTCAGAATTTTCCATAGTTTATTGTGGGCCACACAACCAAAGACTTTGGCATAGTCAATAAAGCAGAAATAGATGTTCTTCTGGAACTCTCTTGCTTTTTTGATGATCTAGAGGAAGTCGGCAATTTGATCTCTGGTTCCTCTGCCTTTTCTAAAACCAGCTTGAACAGCTGGAACTTCACGGTTCATGTACGCTGAAGCCTGGCTTGGAGAATTTTGAGCATTATTTTACTAGCATGTGAGATGAGTGCAATTGTGTGGTACTTTGAGCTTTCTTTGGCATTGCCTTTCTTTGGGATTGGAATGAAAACTGATCTTTTCCAGTCCTGTGGCCACTGCTGAGTTTTCCAATTTGCTGGCATATTGAGTGCAGCACTTTCACAGCATCATCTTTTAGGATTTGAAATAGCTCAACTGGAATTCTGTCACCTCCACTAGCTTTGTTCATAGTGATGCTTCCTAAAGCCCACTTGAGTTCACATTCCAGGATGTCTGGCTCTAGGTGAGTGATCATACCAGAATGATTATCTGTGTCTTGAAGATCTTTTTTGTATGGTTCTGTGTATTCTTGCCACCTCTTCTTAATATCTTCTGCTTCTTTTAGGTCCATACCATTTCTGTCCTTTATTGAGCCCATCTTTGCATGAAATGTTCCCTTGGTATCTCTAATTTTCTTGAAGAGATCTCTAGTCTTTCCCATTCTATTATTTTCCTCTATTTCTTTGCATTGATCACTGAGGAAGGCTTTCTTATCTCTCCTTGCTATTCTTTGGAACTCTGCATTCAAATGGGTATATCTTTCCTTTTCTCCTTTGCTTTTCACTTCTTTTCTTTTCACAGCTATTTGTAAGGCCTCCTCAGACAGCCATTTTGCTTTTTTGCATTTCTTTTTCTTGGGGATGGTCTTAATCCTTGTCTCCTGTATAATGTCATGAACCCTCATCCATAGTTCATCAGGCACTCTATCAGATCTAGTTCCTTAAATCTATTTCTCACTTCCACTGTATAATCGATAAGGAATTTGATTTAGGTCATACCTGAATGGTCTAGTGGTTTTCCCTACTTTCTTCAATTTAAGTCTGAATTTGGCAATAAGGAGTTCATGATCTGAGCCACAGTCAGCTCCTGGTCTTGTTTTTGCTGACTGTATAGAGCTTTTCCATCTTTGGCTGCAAAGAATATAGTCAATCTGATTTCAGTATTGACCATTGGTGATGTCCATGTGTAGAGGTTTCTCTTGTGTTGTTGGAAGAGGGTTTTTGCTATGACTAGTGTGTTCTCTTGGCAAAACTCTATTAGATTAGCTTATTTAATTCTTAGCTTAATTAGCTTCTTTAATTCTTCTTGCAATTCACTTTAATATTGCAAGTCTTCTTCTTCATTCATAATTAGTATATAACAAATAAAATTATTAAATGAAATTAATTTAAAAAAGACTAGTTGAAAATTTTATACTCTGAAAAACAGGACTAACTCTACTAGAATCAGGTTAAGTTGTCTTTAACTTACTTATAGAAAGCCTATTACTCATTTTTTTTTTCTGTTATGGATCAGTTAATTAAGGGAAACAGTAAGTTAATGAATATATGGTAAAAATATTAGTTTTGAAACATGTAGAAATTGCAACACAAAGAAGTTAGTGACCTATTTAGAATAAATTGGCTAGTTCCTGACTGATCAGGGTAAAGAGGGAAATCAGGAAAATCTCGAGTTTACAGATAAACCTGAGGTTCAAAACTGTGTTTGTAAATCAGTTATCTGACATTTGGTCTATTTCCCCAACGAAAAGAAAATTTTAGGTATGGCTGCCACCTGGTTATCTTATCAGAAAATAGCTGAAGTCTATTATTTGTACCCCAGAAATACAGCAAACAAACCAACATTATTACAAAATACTTAAAACTAACACAACATAAAGACAACACATGAGTAATTTTAATTTTAAATTCAAGTAAGAGAAGGTATAATTAAGAGAATGAAAGAATTAACTGAAAAAAATCTAGTGGAGAGGCTGAAGATGACTTTTGGTCACTGATCAGGGACTTTTGGGATACATAACAGACACTGTTTTTAAGAGTTAATATGGATTTCCTGAGTGGGCATCAATTATAACACCTAATAGTTAAAAAAATACCACTTATTCAAAATGCATCCATTAAACATGCCCTTCAAAGCAGAGTCTTTGCATACATGCGTACTCAGTCCATTCAGTTGTGTCCGACCCTTTGGGCCCTGTGGACTATAGCCTGCCAGTCTGCTCTGTCCAAGGAATTCTCCAGGCAAGAATACTGGAGTGGGTTGTCATGCCCTTCTTCACAAAACAGAGTCTTTAAATGACAGTTTTTATGCCCTTTTCACTCCAGCCATTTTACAAATTCAATTCACACATACACAAAGGAACTTTGCTGATTTTGGTTTTGCTATTCACTTAACCAGATAACCCTTTCTCCTCTTCATTGTCTGACAAAATATCCTCCCACAAAGCCCAATTCAGATGTCACATCAATTAATTTTTAAAATTCTTTGACAAAATATTAGCTGTCCCTCTTCTGACCTAAAAGAAGCAGAAGCTATTAAGAAGAGGTGGCAAGAATACACAAAACCATACAAAAAAGATCTTCAAGACACAGATAATCATTCTGGTATGATCACTCACCTAGAGCCAGACATCCTGGAATGTGAAGTCAAGTGGGCTTTAGGAAGCATCACTATGAACAAAGCTAGTGGAGGTGACAGAATTCCAGTTGAGCTATTTCAAATCCTAAAAGATGATGCTGTGAAAGTGCTGCACTCAATATGCCAGCAAATTTGGAAAACTCAGCAGTGGCCACAGGACTGGAAAAGATCAGTTTTCATTCCAATCCCAAAGAAAGGCAATGCCAAAGAATGCTCAAAGTACCACACAATTGCACTCATCTCACATGCTAGTAAAATAATGCTCAAAATTCTCCAAGCCAGGCTTCAGCGTACATGAACCGTGAAGTTCCAGCTGTTCAAGCTGGTTTTAGAAAAGGCAGAGGAACCAGAGATCAAATTGCCGACATCCTCTAGATCATCAAAAAAGCAAGAGAGTTCCAGAAGAACATCTATTTCTGCTTTATTGACTATGCCAAAGTCTTTGGTTGTGTGGCCCACAATAAACTATGGAAAATTCTGAAAGAGATGGAAATACCAGACCACCTGACCTGCCTCTTGAGAAACCTGTATGCAGGTCAGGAAGCAACAATTAGAAATGGACATGGAACAACAGACTGGTTCCAAACAGGGAAAGGAGTACGTCAAAGCTGTGTGTTGTCACCCTGTTTGTTTAACTTATATGCAGAGTACATCATGAGAAACGCTGGGCTGGAAGAAGCACAAGCTGGAATCAAGATTGCCAGGAGAAATATCAATAACCTCAGATATGCAGATGACACCACTCTATGGCAGAAAGTGAAGAACTAAATAGCCTCTTGATGAAAGTGAAAGAGGAGAGTGAAAAAGTTGGCTTAAAGCTCAACATTCAGAAAACTAAGATCATGGCATCTGGTCCCATCACTTCATGGCAAATAGATGGGGAAATAATGGAAACAGTGACAGACTTTATTTTTTGGGCTCCAAAATCACTGCAGATGGTGATTGCAGCCATGAAATTAAAAGAAGCTTACTCCTTGGAAGGAAAGTTATGACCAACCTAGATAGCATATTAAAAAGCAGAGACATTACTTTGCCGACAAAGGTCCATCTAGTCAAGCCTATCGGAGAAGGCAATGGCACCCCACTCCAGTACTCTTGCCTGGAAAATCCCATGGACGGAGGAGCCTGGTAGGCTGCAGTCCATGGGGTCGCTAGGAGTCGGACATGACTGAGTGACTTCACTTTCACTTTTCACTTTCATGCATTGGAGAGGTAAATGGCAACCCACTCCAGTATTCTTGCCTGGAGAATCCTAGGGATTGGGGAACCTGGTGGGCTGCCATCTGGGGTAGCACAGAGTTGGACTCGACTGAATTGAGTTAGCAGCAGCAGCAACAGTCAAACCTGTGATTTTTCCAGTGGTCATGTATGGATGTGAGAGTTGGACTATAAAGCTGAGCGCGGAAGAATTGATGCTTTTGAACTGTGGTGCTGGAGAAGACTCTTGAGAGTCCCTTGGACTGCAAGGAGATCCAACCAGTCCATCCTAAAGGAGATCATTCCTGGGTGTTCATTGGAAGGACTGATGTTGAAGCTGAAACTCCAGTACTTTGGCCACCTGATGTGAAGAAGTGACTCAGTGAAATGATCCTGATGCTGGAAAAGATGGAAGGGGGGAGGAGAAGGGGACGACAGAGGATGACATGGTTGGATGGCATCACCGACTCAGTGGACAAGAGTTTGAGTAAACTCCGGGAGTTGGTGATGGACATGGTGGACTGGCATGCTGCAGTCCATAGGGTTACAGAGTCAGACAGGACTGAGTGCCTGAACTGAACTTCTGACACCAATTGCATTTTGATTGTGTTTTATGTATCTCTTAATATTTAGTTTGTTCCCCCATTGAAGTTATCTGTATTCATGCTCTGTCTGTAATACTAAGGGCTAGACTCTTGTGTAGACCTTTTCCACAGGTGCTCAGTAAATTGTTGTCAAATATAATTAAATTATATCAATTCAGGTTTCTTGTCAAGTCTCTGAGAAACTCCTCAGACCACCTTTGGCAAAACAATGCTCCCTTCAGCCTGATTCCCCAGCCCCACTTTATCTTCTTATAGAAAACTTCATAGTGGACATAAGTATCATTTTATTGTCTGTCTCCTCCACAGAATGTGTGACCTGTGAGGGCAGGCACTTTGTTTCATTTATTGCATCATCCTACCCCCAGTGCTGGGGGCTGTGCCTGATCCAGAGTAGGAGTTGAATAGATCCACGTGACCGAAAGTGAGAGAAATACGAATTGAGTGTGTGTATCAAAATGCTGTCTAATAATTCATTGACTCTATCAGTATTTAGCTGCAGGACACAGAGCAAGTTGATAACCTACAACAGGCATCATTCTCCTAAAAAATCAACAGCATTGTTAAAACAGAATCGCTGAGGTCTGGTGTCATTCCATTGTTCTGAGAGTAGGAAGTGAGAAAGACCATAAGAAAAGGACTTTAAGTAAGTGGATGTGTGAGGAGAAAATAACGCTCCTCTCGGTGAAGTTCAGTAAAATGAAAAGCATTACTCACACTCTGAGGCTGTCTCCATTGCTCCGGGAGAGGCTCAAACCAGGGAGCATGAGGCCACCGCAGAGATGCTGGGCTGCCTGACAAGAGGCTTCCGGGGAAGAGGAAAAGCAAGCTGAAAGAGAAGGGAGAGTGTATGTCTTCGTGTGTGGCAAGCTCCACATACTTCGAAATTTTGCCTCCATTTCCAGCAAAGAATCACTCTGTTGTGACTTTGTCATGGCCTGATTTAAGCATGTGGCTCTTATGTGAATGAAAGAAGTTTTATCCATACAAAGAACCACACTAGTTCTACGTTTATTAATAATTTATGAGAAAAACCTCTTTACTCCTCAAAGCAGACTAGCTTCTTATCTATCTTGTATCGCCACAGGACTTTGCTCTTTGGATCCTAGAATACATTACTGTGTCTAGAGTTGCAAGCTCCGTCCTCTTGCCTCCGGGAGCCCGCTCCAGCGTCTCCCCTCCCCGAGGCCTGTGAGTCTGAGACGGGCACGGGCTTTCCATCTGCCTTCTCTACATCAGCCTACCACAGTATCCTTCCGTGTCTGTGTCTTTGTCTCTGCTCCTGCCATCCTACATATATTCATATATTTTATGTTTAATTAATAATAGGAAATGGCCCAAATTTAAGTTATTTGAAGGTTCTAGGCTGGTTCTGAATATAGAAACTGACCCCAGGCGGAGGTTTTGAAATACCCCAAGTAAGACACCAAAGAAAAGACATGGCTATCTAACAAGCAAGCAGTGACACTTTTTTTTTTTTTTTAAAACAAAAATAAACTTGGGAATTTTAGAGCGTGGTCAAAGACGCGCTGTCCTAGACAGCAGTGCCTGTCTGGTCTTCCAAAAAGATGCGCATGCATCGTGACGTCCGAGCACTGGGTGAGGCCCACCTTCCTGTGGCCACAGAGCGGAGGAAGGTCCCCCACGCCAAACTCAGAGTCCTGCACTGTTCCCCACGCCTCCTCGCTGCACGAAGGCCAGACTTTCCCCGGTGCCCTGGGGAGCCGAGACCCTCGGTGTTCCAAAGCAGCGGCGGCCGGGCTCCACCCAGGTGGCGAGGACTGGGAGCAGCCGCGGCCCACGCAGGCGCATTGAGGCCTGAGGCGGCCGGGGGCGCTCAGGGGCGGTGCGGGGCGCGCCCGGCAGGGCTGGGCTGGGCGGGGCCGGACCGAGCCGCTGTGTTTCCGTTGCCTGGAGCCGCCAGCAGCAGCTGCCGCGGCGTCCTCCGCTCACCCTCGCCGGCTCCGCGCGCCCCGCCGCGTTCCCCGCAGTTCGGGTCTGGGTGAGTGAGCGCTCGCCGCGCCCGCAGAGGGAGCGGGGGCGCCGGGCGGGCGCGGCCGCTGGGCGGACAGCGGTCTCCGGTTGCGGGGAGGGCGGGTCTGCGGCGGGGCCCCGGGGGGCTGTCTGGGCGCCTCGTCGGGGTGTCTGGCCCGCCGAAACCGCGGTCTTTTTCTTCTCTTGCAGTCCTGCGTCGCTCACCTTCTCCTGACCTGGGCAGGCGCCATGGCACAGGTAAGGCCGTGCGCCCCCGCGCAGCGCTCGGATTTACCAACTTTGTAAACTGCTCAGGAGTTCCAGAATTTGTTGGAAAGTCAGAAAAGTTTAGGAGTAAACGGAATCTGCCTGAGGGAAATCTCATATTCCTGTTTAGTTCCCTCTTTGTTCCCTTGCCTGGGGAGAGTCCACCGGAACCTGCCCTCACCCGGCGCTTGCAGCCCCGCGGGCGCAGCCGACGGTGACGTGGCCAGATTTTTGTGCGCTTTTTTTTCGTGAGTAAATGTGTGAAAGGGAGCCTTCCAGAAAGCCTAGAGTTGCTGAAGTTAGAACCAAAGCAAATGCAGCTCACTGGTCATGTGAAGCGAACTTATTTCTTTTTTCTTTTGACTTGATTTTATTTTCGGTAAGGGTGGGCGTTGGCTTTTTCTAGTAGAGTTGTAGTGTAGCTTTTTCCAGTTGCTCAACCCAGCCTCACCCAGAGGAACTGTTAATCGTCGGCACTGGTTCCAGTGGGCCCCTCGTCAAAAGATTAAACCAAAGAGCTGCTTTTCCTAAGTAACGAACTCGTGGAACGAGTTCTGAATTGAATCTGCCTTGGGACTGTTTCAGAACTTGATTACCTAATAATATGCTTTCTTTGCTGCGCATACATTTATCAAAAGTGTAGGGAAGAGAAAGTCGTCTAAATGTCGAACTCTAACACTTGACTGCGTCGTACCATCTTCAACAGTGAATTTAAAATCGGTACTTAAGACAGCTCCACCCCGAAACTAATTTTACAGATCTCATCCATCTAACTGGCTTGTTAAGAGTCCAGAAATTATTTAAACAAGTGTTTAAACTGCTCAAACAATGCCCTCTTTCATGTATAGTTCACTTAAAAAAAAAAAATCAGATCGACTTACCAAAATTGAAAAACGTTTCATAGTCTTCTCCAAGAGAAAATGGGAGGATTAAGAGAAGTTGGTAATTTTATTAAATTTATACAGTACTTCCATTCTTACTTCCTTTTTTGCACTTAAGAATTACAACAAACCACTTCTCATATTACTTCTAGTGGAAACTTTGGTTTAGATTCTTAGACGTATAAAGGATACTTTTATATGGGATTAACTTTACTTGGCTAAGAATTATTTTTCCTATCTTGATATGCTGGTGTGGATGTAAATGATAATTTTGCAAGCATCAGAGAATAATTCTTTTTATTCTAGCTCATTCGGCTGTTTCTCTTATCTCTTTTGTAAGTTTATTCAGTGATTCCTGAAGTTTTCTAATCAATTCCTTTAATTGTGTAGACTCCTTACCCAAAATAGCATAAATGAACACATTTTTCCAAAGGTGGATATTAATAATTTCAAAGAATATTAATGTAATTACAGTAATTAAAAAATAATACAAAAATAATGTAAAAGCCTTTGTATATGCAAAACCTGGGAGATTGGTGACTTGTATTATAGAATTTTGTATGTGATCTCTATTACAATATAACCAGGACTGTTTTATAGCCAAGTCAGTTTTTAGTTATCATAAAAGTTACAAGTAATATTAAGAAAGATACAATGTTGAATTTTACAGTAACTTTGTTATTATCCTTGGAAACCATGGAAGTGAAATAGTTTGTTAAAATATTTAAGATGGGAGTTTTGTTGGCTTTACACTTAACATTTGATGGTGTGCAGAATGCACATATTATGGAGTTGCACTTTTAACTGTTTAAAATTTCCTTTGAGCTCTGACGTAATTGTAGGAAAGCTGAAGCACTTCAGTGTTAGGTTTCAAACAGTTTCCATGGTAGTTCCGTTTGTTGATGTGTGGTTTGGGAACCAAAGGCCTCCACTCTGTGGTCATGTGTAGAGTAATGGAATCATGCCTAACTTGAAGAGGTGCGCGTTCTGGCAATTTAAAATGTATTGTTAAATGTGAGTGTCTCTTATTTACTGAAAAATGAAAATGCATCCTCCCACAGTAGTAATGCTTCATGTTTATGAACTAAATCTTCCATACCAATAGTTTTCTCTTTTTACTTAATATTGAGACCACCCTGCAGATAACAGCAGATACCCAGGAATCAGTTGTCACATACATAGATGAATGTCATGACTTTATTTATTTATTTATTAAGAAAAAAAGTATTGATGGGTCTTTGACAGATAGTATTGATGAATCTTTGACAGATACCCTGGAGTTTTTTTTTTTTCTGTAAACAAATACTAGGGATATTTTATACTCTTGTGCATATTTATATTAATAAAATTAATATAATTAATAAAATTAATATGATTCATATCAATGCCACCTTTTTAGTTAAATTATGTCAGTGCAGGGGGACAGAGCTGTAGCAAATGTTGGAAGCTACATAACAAGTGACATGATGTATACACAGTGGAACATTACTCAGCCATGAAAAGGAACACATTTGAGTCAGTTCTAATGAGGTGGATGAACCTAGAGCCTATTATACAGAGTGAAGTAAGTCAGAAAGAGAAAGATAAATACTGTATACTAATGCATATATATGGAATCTAGAAAGATGGTACTGATGAATTTATTTGCAGGGCAGCAGTGGAGACGCAGACAGAGAACAGACTTATGGACATGGGCAGAGGGGAGGAGAGGGTGAGCTGTATGGAGAGAGGAACATGGAAACTTATATCACCACATGCAAAATACAGAGCCAATGGGAATTGCTGTGTGGCTCAGGAAACTCAAACAGGGGCTTTGTATCAACCTAGAGGGGGGCGATGGGGAGGGAGATTCAAGAGGGAGTTTCAAAAGGGAGGGAACATCTGTATACCTATGGCTGATTCATGTTGAGGTTTGACAGAAAACAACAAAATTCTGTAAAGAAATTACCCTTCAATTAAAAAATAAATGTTTTAAAAGTGACATGATGTTAGACAAATACATGTGGAGTTAGAGGCATTTGTGGGGCAGCCAGCACTTGAGCTCTGACCTTCTCTTTCTGGTCCTAATTCTCGTCCATCAGTACTGAAATAGGTGAGATTCAGCCATTTAACTGCTGTGGGAGAGAGGTCATCTACCCTGGGGCTTCCCAGTTTTTCTCAAAGAGAGCACACTGGTTTACTGTAAACTGCTCATGACATACAAGAATATAAATTACAAATGTGCCTGGTGTAAACAATTCGTGGGTACTATTTACTTTTTTTTTTATGTTTGAAACTATTCATTTGGATGGTTTTATATTTATATGGTTTGAAACCACAGCATTCATGTTATTTTCACATAAAGTGCCAAATGAGTAGTAAATTATTATGATTGTTGGATCAGTCACATAATCTACTATGGTAACTTTGGGTACAAGCTGGTTGAAGATATTTACTAGGGAATAACCAAAGAACTGTTAAAATTGCCTGAATTATTATAGATAGTAAATATTTTTTAATCTTTTCTCTCTTAACAATCAACTTATTATAAAAGTGAATTTTTCATTATGTTTTAGGGTCATCTCTTTAATCAGATATACCATATTTTGGATTGGATTTCTTAAATAGAGTCCTGACCTATTTGTTTCCTATGGCTTTACTTGCTTACACAGGTTTTTTTTTTAATCTCAGTATTTAGCTAGAACCAAACTACTTCATAGATATTCTAATTTATTTAAGTACTTAAAAGTACATTGTGTACTTCTGTATTCTTTGGTTTGGAAAATCAAGACTTGGCTCTGTTTCATAGACAAATGATCCATATAATACATTTTAATTCAACTTAAGGTTTTTATGTCTTTTAGCTATCTTTTAAGATAATGAAACTTTAAAAAGTTAATTTTAGACTGTCTAAACTTAGTTTTGTTTATAGTGTTGTTTACAAAAAGTTAATATCTTCAGGGCATTAGGAATGTCATGAAGCAAAAGGAGGCTGCATAATTTTTGGCTAGAAGCTTCATGAACATCACAGTTACCAGCCTGATTCATGTTTAAACTGTCCAAGATTTGAATAAGAAATTGTTTTGGTTGGCTTGACATTTTTGCTCAGTGATAGTTGACAAAGGCCCTGTGCAGAGCAAGCAGTATCCATGGAAATGGAGAAATTTGAAATGACTTTCATTCCAGAGGAGTTGGCTGGATTTTGAGTGCGTTTTTCATGCCGTTCACTTTAAGGTCATATCTCTCTGTAGTTACTCGCTTGGCGGTTCTGATGTTAGGTTACCTGTTTACCCATGGCCTCTGCTGCTTTGGGTTAGTCAATCTCAGTTCCTAATTCCTTTGACTCTGGTCTTCATTTTGGATGCTGAGAAAGAACTCGATCCCAAGCTGTTTGACAGCTTTGCAAGCCACTAAGCAATTCATTGTTGTTTTCAGTTGCTAAGTCATGTCCGACTCTTTGTGACCCTATGGACTGCAGCATGCCAGGCCTCCCTGTCCTTCACTATTTCCTGGAGTTTGCTCAAACTCATGTCCATTGAGTTGGTGATGTCATCCAACCATCTCATTCTCTGTCACCCTCTTCTTCTCCTGCCCTCAATCTTTCTCAGCATCAAGGTCTTTTCCAATGAGGTGGCTCTTCACATCAGGTGGCCCAAGTATTGGAGCTTCAGCTTCAGCATCAGTCCTTTCAATGAATATTCAGAGCTGATTTCCTTTAGGATTGACTGGTTTGATCTCCTTGTTCTCCAAGGGACTCTCAAGAGTCTTCTCCAGCACTGCAGTTCAAAAGCAGCACTTCAGCACTCAGCCTTCTTTGTGGTCCCACTCTCTCATCCATACATGACTACTGGAAAAACCATAGCTTGACTGTACCAACCTTTGTTGGCAAAGCAATTTGTTGTTGTTCAGTAAATCTAATTCTCTTATCTTGAGCTAGTGTCCCTTTGACACAGGTGGCAAGTTAGAGGTCTAGTTCTGAAATAAAATTTATTCATATAACCTGTATACTATTCTAAAACTTCACAAATATATCAGTTGATTTTTTTTTTAACAAAAATTAGTGTTCCTAACACTTTTGCTTTGTGTTTTATGGACACATCTATTGGTTTGCAGAATATGTAAATCTGTAAGCAGTTGATTATTTGAAAGGAGTGCATATTCCAGTCGGTGTCGTTTTCTTTGGACTCCAGTTCCTAACTGTTCTCTTTACTTTGCCATTCATGCATATATTTGTGAACGTTTGAAGCTTTTGAATTCCTCCTTTGTGCCAGTATTCTTAGATGCGGGGGTATAAAAAGGAAAATGGAACCAAGATTTATTGATACAAAGTTGCCATTGTCCTTTGTTGCCAAGTCCTTTGTGCCTGGTGCTCTCTGTACAGTTTTGGAAATAAGTATTACTATTTCGGCTTCACAGAAGAGGAAACGGAGCTTCCTTAGCTGGTGTTAGTCACCCGGGACAAAAGAGGACAGGCATGATGCCTTGAGGCAGTAAGAGCAAAAGCACATGCTCAGGGTTGTGGAGGAGTTTGGGAGGCAGGGCCCAGCGCTGCAGGCAGTCTGGTTCTGCTGGATTGAAGGGCAGGCAGGTGGGGGGTGATGGAGCCTGCCTTGGGAAAGGGTGCTGGAGATGCAGTCCAGGAGCCAGACTTAGCTTGGACCATTCTGCAGGGAATGGGGAGCTACCCTAGAGCCAGAGGCTGGGCTGTGCCTCCGCCAGGTGTGCGTTAACGAAGATGGCCCCAGGGTCATGCCCGGTTGGTGGTGCGGGAGTTGAGGAGGGGAGCGGAGACTGGAAGGCTACTTGGGAATCTGTTGCTGTAACTCCTGTGAAATTTTGAGAGCTTAACCTAGACAGTAACTGGGACTTTTGGTAGGAGGGGACTCTAGGAGAGAGCGGGCAAATGGATGCATGAGTGAATGGGGGTTAGTGAGGGCCACCACCCTTCAAGATGAGTGGCTTGCTTGATGAAGAGGTAGATTGTGTTTTTCTTTTGAGAAAGGAATGCAGGTTTGAGGTGAGAGAAAAACAGTAGATTTATTGACCATGAGTTCTTTATAGAACATTTAGTTTGTGCTGTGTAGCGGGGTGTATATGATTTTACCCTCTTTCATCTCTATAGGTCATCCCTTTGTTTATGTATTATTTATCTCTTCTTGCAATTAAAGATTTGAAGCTTATTTTCTACCTCTGTTTAGGACCAGCCATGTTCATTAGATTTCTGTCTCTTGTTTTGATGCAAAAGGAAGTTGTGAATCCATGTACACTCTTCGCTAATATGAGAAATCTATAAACTTGATTATTTTATGAAGCTTTGGTGAGAATGAATTGGTTAGTAAAATAGCTTTTCATGTGCTGTGTGCAAAATGGCCAGTTGAACAACTAGATAAAATAGCACCTTCATCAGAGGTTAATGCATTTGCCCACTTAACTGATTCAAAAGTATCACCATTATTCATAGACAGTTAAACTTTCCATTTTATTAGTATTTGCCGAGCGAAGGCATTCTTATAATTAGCAAGGTGGTAGACATAGGTGCTTTAAAGAAATACAACAAGTCTCACTTATATTGACAAAATCTTTATTAAGTTACTAAGCCTTTTCTTCTACTGTGTGTGCATTCGTGCCCAGTTGCTTCAGTCGTGTCTGACTCTTGGCAGTCCCGTGGACCGTAGCCCGCTAGGCTCTTCTGTCCATGGGATTCTCCAGGCAGGAATACTGGAGTGGGTTGTCATGCCCGCCTCAGGGATCTTCCCAACCCAGGGATCGAACCTGCATCTCCTCCACTGCAGGCGGATTCTTTACCACTGAGTGTAAACTACTTTATATATATATTTTTTACTTACCTAACATTCAAAGGTCAAAGGTAATTGAATAGCTGAAGGAACCAAAAAGGAGCATGAAAGGGAAAGGAAGCTACATGAAACCTAACAATAGTGATAGACAGTTTGAATTTGAGACTTTGAACTGTAGTTTTTACTTGTTTCAATGGTATTGAGCAATGGCGAAGATAAGAGCTTGAGATCTTACTTTTGAGCCCTTGTGATAGGTGTTTGTACTATACCTCTCAGTGCTCTGGGAAATTCTGCTTTTTTCTGATATTAATTTCTGATTTCTGGCTCAATGAATACTATGTGGAATGGTTGGTAGGTGTTCAGGTATTGATTTCATAGAACTAGATGACAGACTTAAAGAGAGTTTAGTTCTCTGTGCCTTCAGTTTAAAATGTTCCAGACCCAGGTGAATGGGTCTCATCTTTAAATTTGAAGGGCTATTTTTGTATTATTTTCTTGTGTCTTAAATTCTAGAAAAGCAGCCTTCCACTTGTGTTTTGGTTTAATTTTATTCATTTTATTTTGCATACCTAGTCTTTGAACATAATGAACTTTTTCATTCAGAGCAAACAAAAAAAAATCCCACAAAATTATAGACCTAGAAGAATGGGTAAGTTTGAAGTTGAGAGTTAGCAGAGTGAATTACATGTTTTGGCCCCCTGTTGTCTATGCATCTATGATAATTCCCTTGGTTATGGCACTGGTGGCAGAGAATCAGGGTAAATGAGGTGAACTGAGGACAGACTCAGGGAACAGTAGCTGCTTACCCTTGGAATTCGCCGGGGGAAGGTGTGTGTGTGGAGCTTGAGGCTAGCAGCGATGCTAGGAATCGGGGTAAGCCCTCTGTGAGTCACTGAGAGTCCCGTGGTTTGGTTTGGTGTGGGCGTGGGTGGGGATGGAGCTGGACACGGCTCTCCAAACACAGGCTCTGTCTGTGTGACTCACATCCTGTGATTCACATCTGGTCCTTACTACTGCTGCGTGGCTTCACTCGCTTACTCACGATCACTGATCAAGTGGAATGTAGCAAGAATGTTCCCCAGTTTCTAGAAAACTCTCAGAAATACAACCAGCAGTTATTTCTTTTTCACAGTAGCTAAGACATGAGGAGACACCCCTGCCTCTTTTTTCCATTCTTCACCTCATTTTCTCAGGATCAGGGGTCAGATGTCTCTCCTTTTAAGGCAGACCCCTCCTGTTTCCTGTTCTTAATCTCTTCCCTATTTTTAACTTCTCTTTCTAATGGCAGCTTCTTCAGAGCCTGTAACCTGGATAAAGTATTTTTTAAAGCGTGTTTTTTAAAATATAAAAACCCACCCGTTGTAGGATGGGCGTTCACAGAGATGCCCGGCCTCTCAGTTCGGTCGTCGGTGTCCTTCCGCCAGACTTCGCCACCACGGGGACCTCCTGCTTGCCAGCCCCAGTGGCCCCGCTGCCTCCTCCTCTCACGCGGCTCACGCCCCGGGGTGTGCACACTGCCTTTTCTTCCTTCCCTTGGAGTGTTTTTCTGCTTTGGCTTCCGTTCCATCACCTTTGGATTTTACCGTTTCGCCTTTGGGAGGCCGTGTAGCATCCTAGTCAGGAGCCCGCGGGCCGGTGGCTTGTGCTGCGTCCCAGCCCTGCTGCGTGTTTGCTTGCCGGCCACTTGAGTGACCTGCAGACCCTTCTCGGCCAGCGGGTTTCTGCACGTGTGAAATGGGGTTTCACTGCGAGGACCCCCTGAAGCGCTGGGCTCATCTGCTCTTCTGACGGCCGCCGACCTGCCGCTCGCCTCTGGCTCTTCTCTCCGTTCCCTTAGTGTTGTCTTTGGTGACGGGCGGCGACTGCCACGCCTGCAGTTTGTGGAGGAAGGCAGAAGCAGCCTTCCTCTTCCCTTTCCAAAAACAAATCATCCTAAATGGTTTCCTTCTGCCTTGGCCCTGTTCCAGCCTGCCTTTGCCTTTCCACTCCGCTGCCCTGACTTCGATCAGGCCTTTTTTAGCCTTCTTCTGTTCGGTGGTTTTAAGCGGCCGTTCTGTCTCCACTGCGCACAGCTCTGTCCTGCCGTCCCCGCCGCTGCCCTGCGGGCTCAGCCTTGTTTTCCGGGGTTGCTGCAGTGCCCCCCGGGGCTTCCTCGCCAACCGGGGAGGTCTGTCTGGCCCAGTGACTCCCAGCCTTCCTTTCCCTGTGGTGACCTTTCACTTCTTTCCTTTTCTCTCCAGTCTTCCTGCTGGCTCCAGTCTGTTGAAACACTTAACCCACTGTCCAGAGTGCCACATCGGTTCCTTCTCTCATGTCTGTATGCCTGCCTGCCCTTCTCTGCTTTCCTGAGCCTGCCTGGAAGATCACAGGCATCTCTTCAGACACTGGGGGGAAGTTTTTCTTCTTTTCTTTTTTGACAGGTTTTAAACTCGTTATGTTATATTGGGATATAGCCAATTAACAATGTTGTGATAATGGTGTGATAACAATGTTGTGATAACAATGTTGTGAACAGTGAAGGGGCTCAGCCATACATACACATGTGTCCATTCTCTCCCAAACTCCCCTCCCATCCAGGCTGCCACTTAACATTGAGCAGAGTTCCCTGTGCTATACAGTAGGTTGATCCATTTTAAATATAGCAACATGTACACATCTATCCCAAACTCCTTAACTATTCCGTGCTATGAGGAAGGTTTTCTGATTTCTTGTCTTCCCGCTTTTCTCACCTTAGTCCCTCCTTTATGTGCTCACATTACGCTGATGAAATTTCTGGGTGAATATACTCTATTGCGCTTGATTATTTACATGTCTGTCATTTTCTCTTAAGGAATCATGACTTTTTCCTCGCCATTCAAAAAATGGTTTTGAATGAATAAATAAGCAGACAGGTGAACTAAGTCATTCAAGTTCTCACATTGAGAAAACCCATGGTATTTATTCGTTTTTGTGATGATATTGATATCTTTCTCACCGACTTGAAGTGGTCTTACTAAACAGAAATTGCAGTTGGATTTGAGAAATAACTTTCCTAACCTATACTAATTTTGAAAGGCCGTTTCCTCAAATCTTACCAGTTTTTCTCCCAACCTAATGTTCTTTTTGTAATTACATTGAACCACTTTAGGCTTCCGGTATTCAGCTATTTCAGATGCTAGTTGCAAGTCCAGACTGTCACCTGTGCTTCCGACTGACTGCCTGTAGATTGGGATTTCCAGTGACCACATCATTGGCTTATAGAACTCAGAGACGTTTTACTTACAGATCTCTGGTTTATTATAAAAAGATACAACTCAGGAACAGCCGGATGAAGAGATAATAGGGCCCGGTATCTGGGAAAGAAAGCATCCTGTGTCATTTATGGGGTCTGAAGAGCTCGGGTTACCATAGTCCTCTATGTCTCAGTGTGGAAGAGAATTCAGTGAGAGGTAAAGTGACAGATGAGAAGTGATTTATTAGAATAGAATGCTTGTGAGGTTTACAAGAGGATGGGGGAGAAATGCCATGGCGAGAATTTACTGGGCTGCAGTTTTATAATCAGAGGAAAAGTGGGGAGAGGGAGAAGACTCTTTGTCTTTCTTGAGTAGACATCATGTTCCATCATCAGTTCCTCCTCCAGGTTGGGCAGGGGAGTTTTCTCTTCCCTACACACTCAAGCTAGGTCCACAAATTATTGTTTTCCATGTGAGGAGAGGGTAGGGGTGGGGATGAAAGTTGCTACCAGTCAATACTCTAGGTTGGGAGATCAAACTGGGGAACATCTCTTCCATGGGATTATATACTTTTTTGGGGGGGGGGATTATATACTTTTGGCCACATCATTATAGCACTAAGGTCTTCCTGTAGGTTCTCTCAAGGCTAACTCTGTTTAGAGGAAAGAAGAATCTTTCTTCTTGCCTTGAATGAGAAAAAACTACTGTTAAAAAATTATTCTCGTAGTTGTTAACATGTAAGGAAGACTTTCAAGACTATTGCAGTAAGGGTCATGGCTATTTCAGTAGAAGAGAGAGATTGGGTTCAAGTGCAAATAGAGCAGAGGCGGCTGGGGATGTGTAACCAGTGAGCAGACTGAGGGTGCCAGTGGGTGGGGAGTTCCTAAGAGGAGACATCAGGGGCAGAGGATTCTTTCTGAACTGGCCTCAGGATTCTTGCTAAAGGCAGCCCACAGATTCATACATCAAAGATGGAAGAGGAGGGACTTGAACAGTTACTAAGTATCGGGGGGATTCTCTGTAAACTGACTCAGCAAGATTCTTGTGCAACTGGGCTTGGCAGGCTGATGCCAGCACTTGTCGAAAGGAAGGCTCTGAGGTTTCTGTCTAAAGTTTGGTCAAGGAGACAATCTGTGTCCTGAATCTCAAGTGCTACTTCAGGGGGTGTAATTCAGTCCACTGAAGAGAGGTCACCAAGCTGGCCTCTGCTGCTGTGTCCCGCGGAAGTCCTTCCCCAAGGATAGCGCTGTCTTTTTTTGTCATCTTTTATTTGGTTGGTTGGTTGGTTGGTTGGTTGGTGTTCTCATATTGTTGGCAAATGCAGCAATTGGATGTTAAGGTGGAAGATAAATTTTTTTCCTTGTAGGAGATTGCGCTTCCATGCCTTCATAATAAAATATGAGTGATTGTAAACCTGACAAGCATTCTCAACCTCCACTCCTTGTAGCTCTTTATTTCTCAGTTTTAGATGGAACCTTGCCAGGAATTGTGAGGTACTTCAGGAATATTTATTGGTAAAAATAAATCCTAGGAGCCTCCTTTTATCACAAGATAAAAATTTATGGCTCAGGATTAGTAAAGCCTTTGGATTCTAAAGATCTAATGATATTATAAACTTTTTTAAAAATAAAATACTTGGATGATTAGAAGTACTATATATGATATGATAACATAGGAAATCTTATAAATAGAATATTTATAATTTATAAATATATATTACATATATTTATATATTTATATTTAATGTAAATAATTTAATATATTTAGTATATAAATATATTTAATATATTTATAAATATATAAATTTTAATATCTTATATAATATAAATTTTTATATATTTATAAATATATAAATTTTATAATATATATAAATATATCAATAAATATATAAATATATTTATATAAACATAAATATGTATGAAATATATATTTATTTATACATATAAAATATATAAACATAATTTATATATAAATAATATATATATAATTTATAAAATATAAATTATAATTTATAATTCTAATCTATCTTTATAAAACTCTGAATTCAGAAATTTGTATTCTTCGGGCACATGAGCAACTGAGTATCTTTTCAGGTTTTGCTGAATCTTCAAATCCTTGAGATAGGACTAGATGCGTTAAGAGCATCGCTTAGAGTTGAGTGCTTAGGGTAAGGCATCAAATTCTAATACAAGCTGAGCGTGCATGCAGACCAAAGTGATGAGAGACTGACTGGGAAAGAAGCCTGTAAGGAGGTGCGCTCCGTGAACCGGGAGGCGCTGGTGGGGCTGGATCCCTGGGACAGTGCCTGAAGGCGGGACACCAGCCTTCCCACTCCCGGGAGTGCCAATGGCCAGGAGAGCTGTGCCCCGAACCCGTGCACTGCTGATCCACGTTGTCAGGGTGTATCTCCCACTTCAGGTGAAGCTGTGCATCTTACCAAATTAATGCAAAGTCTGAACATGAGACAGAGAAAGTTTATGCTGTTTGTGGTCTTAGTCACACCATTAATAATAAAAAATGTTCCCGTGCCAGGTTCTCAGAGGCACCGTGACTGACTTCCCTGGATTTGATGAGCGGGCTGATGCAGAAACTCTCCGGAAGGCCATGAAAGGCTTGGGTAAATTCAGCCTTCTTTTTGTTCTAAAAAAAATGTGACACTTGTTTTTCTGAACAAAATGCCTTGTTTTACAGTAAGACTAATTTTAGAATATTTTGAGCTGAATGTACATAGAAGGAGTAGGTAATTAAGATAACAAAAATAATGACTAACCATCCCTAGTATTCAGTCTGTAGACCTGGACAGGAGTTAGATTCAGCCTCTGTATTTTTAGCTTTTCAGCTTTACCCGCACAGCAGCTGATTGAGTCGACAGGCAGACGTCTCTGAGGGTGGTGAGCCATGCAGCCTTTGCTCTCAGTGTCCGGTCAGATGTCTGGTTCCCTGAGTGTCTTGCATCCCACTGTCTTCTCTTCTGCTTTTTTTTTTTTTTTTTTTTCTTTTTTGCCCTTTTGGAAACCTCTCACCATGGGAATTCCCACAGATAGCTGCTCCCCTGGTCCTCAGACTCCTCCTACACTAACGTCCTTGTGAAGGGCTCCATCTTCCTCAGACCTGATGCTCTGACCCAGCGCTCTGCGTTCTGAGCGTCTCGTGAGGTCTCCTGCTGTAGCGGGGTCAGGTGCACGGACTTCCCTGGTGCTCCAGCCCTCTTTCTCCGCCAGCTCACATCACCACCTGGGGTGTCCCCTGACCCAGCCGTGTCCCCTGATCCAGCTGCTCCCCGGTGATCACCTCTTCAGGAAAGACCTGCGTCTTCCTACTGCTGAGCTTTCCCTGAATTCTAAAAGCCAGTTTTCTTCCTTTATGTCACTGCCTGGCAAAATCTTTTCATGCTTAAGACCCTTTTGGGTGGGATTTACCTTTTCCAAGAAGCTTTTCCCAAAACTGTCTTCTACCACTTGTCAGCTTAGAGAACCTCCTCTGAACCCCCATTTAACACCTGAACCTCTCCTAAGATCTTGTCACATTCTACCTTAGCTTGCAATTATTTGTATTTTTTTTTTCCCTACGTTGTTTGTAACTTGAAACCAGGGTCTGTATCTTTTCTCCTTTCTCATTATCCTATAATTCCCAATACATTGTGCCTTGTGAAGAAGTGTTACTTGAATAACTTTGGTTGCAACAAAGTGCATTAGTTTTTAAAAAATGAGGAGAATTTTTGCATCTACTTTATCATGTTTAGGGGTAGTATGCATTGTTGGAAATAATAACATTTTCATATTGTAAATTTTGCATTTTAATAAATGGTTTAATAAAATATTTTTTATGAGGCAAGGAATTGGAATGACTGGGGATCTGGTTACAAAGGTTTTTGAGAGAAGGGGCACCGGAGCCAAGGTGTAATGGTTCGAACGTAATTGCAGGCACGGATGAGGAGAGCATCCTGACTCTGTTGACATCCCGCAGTAATGCTCAGCGCCAGGAGATTGCTGTGGCTTTTAAAACTCTGTTTGGCAGGGTAAGACCATACTTCATCCCAAGGTAGAATTGTGAGAGCAGCTTTATCTTTTAAGACTTGTTTGAAAATCTCCTGATATTCTTTTGTAAATATCATTTATTTTATGATCCTGATATCCTATTCCTCCTTTTTCCTTTTCTAGTTTCTTAGTTGTGAGCTGTTGGTTAAGATGCTCACCCAGCTTACCTTCATGGGGTGGATTTCCCTTGCTTGACACCATGAAGTTGCTGAAAGCTCTCATGGTGCTCACAGCCCCCTTGCCTTCTGTGTCTCACACACAGGACTGGTGTGTTATCTCCCAGGTGTAAACCTGTATCGCAGCGTCTTTTGTTACGATGCAGTCACAGTCTGGTTCCGTTGGAGGGATGTTTTAATAAATGAATTTTAATTCATTGGTTTAAATGTGCTTACTTGATTAACAACTCAAACTAAAAACTAAATTTGTTACTAAGTGAATTAGTACAGACATGAAAACGTGAATGTACTTTTGTTATTCTGACAATTTATTTTCATTATTTCAAGAAACAAAAAGGGGAAAAAAAGAAAGTATTTTAAATACAACTTCTGGTTGCCTGTGTCCTGAAACTGAAATGGATGCAAAGTACTGCTCTTATCTTCAAAATTACACAGACAAGTTCCCCATAATAGCAGCTGTCCTGCAGTGGTCAGGGGCATAGTAATGAACATAAGCTGTTAGGTCCTGGAATACATAATCTGTTGTGTATTAGAACATCGTATGTTTTGTATTAAAATATTTAGATATGGAGAGAGGAGAAAACATGTTTTGTTTAGATTCAATAGGTCAAATTTTGTTCCTTGTAAAATGCATTGATGATTTTTTTTTGGGGGGGAGTATTTTTTTGCAATAGACAGGGTTCTCAGAACAGTATTTTAAAAATATTTTTAGCTTTCTTTAAAAACAGTCATTTTTTAAAATCTCTGAAAGTAAGAAAAACATCTTAAAAACAAATATCTTGACACATGAGTGTCTTTACTTTGCTCAAGTCGCAGGTCAGGTGTTAAAAGTACATCATGCAAAGCTCTAGGGTATTATTTAGCTCATGCATCTTACTTCTACTTGGAGATAGCAACGTAAAGAATTCGTTGGTGCAAAGGGCTGTTGTTCATATTTAAGAAGAATCTCCTTAAAGTTTCTACCTTGTTCACAACTTTATATTTTCTGTGTACTAGGACCTTCTGGATGACCTGAAATCAGAACTGACTGGAAAATTTGAAAAATTAATCGTGGCTCTGATGAAACCCTCTCGGCTTTATGATGCCTATGAACTGAAGCATGCTCTTAAGGTAAAAAGATGAGTGCAAGGAACATTCCTGTCATGTATAATAATATTTTGTGTTGGTAATTACTTGATGGTGTTTTTTATATTAAAACAAATTGATTTCACTGAGGGTTTCTTGAAGGACAGAATTGTAGGAGGCAATAAGAGAAGGAGGGAAAAAATGACAAGTGTGTTATTTAACCCTTTTGTATAGTTAACTCAATGATAGTGTTTTTTAAAAGTTTTAATATATTTTACAGGCTTTTATGCTTTATTTCATGCTTGTTTCCTAATTTTGAGATATATTTTCAAAATGTTACAGATTAGTTATTCAGTCCTTTAGTTTGGAAAGTTACCCGATTAGGCAACAATATTGTCAATAGTTTTAGCTTAAAAGATGAAGTTTTGAAGAGAACTTTGAGACTTTGAGATAAGAAAGATTTTCTAATACCCTTTTGTACTTTCCTGTACTTCTGAATACTAAAATGAAGCAGCTGGTAAGCTTGATATAATGTCATTGTAGCGAGTAACTTAAATGTATATTCCCTTGCCTGGTGTTTGGAATGTTGTATAAAATATGACTACATTGAATCATTTGTTTAGGTATATGGGACTAGAAGTAGCTCAGTCCTTAGTATTTAGGTTTTGAATGGGCAAACTGAAATTAAGAGTGAGATCATCATGTAGCTCAGGTGAAGGGAAGAGAGGGCTTGTCAAGTGAGAAAGTTTCTTTGCTGCTTCATTTTCTTACAGTGATTCTCTGGAATAAAGAAAATCTTTTTTCGGCCTTTTGAAATGTTAATAGTAGCTAAAATTTTGCCAGAGCATAAACCTTTTTTTTTTTTCAGTGTTTCATTTTTGGTAAAGAAACAGAAATATAAAGAAATTAAGCCTTCAGTATGTTATCTTTTAAAATTAAGTTCAGCTGTGTCATTGCTTGTATCTTCTAGTTTAACAGTGTAGATAAGACTTTTATCAGGAAGGAAAACAAACTACAATTACTCGTCAAAACTACAGACAGCAAATGCCGGTTCCTTTATACTGATCCAGTAACTGGTTCCTCATAACTAAGCCATGCCACATTTATTGTTACCTTCATTATAGAGTTTCCCTGTGATCCATAGAGCACCTAATTTGAGGGCAGAGTTGCTTATGCTTTGAGGTACATATGATTTAAGTCTCAGTGTTCATCTGTGTAAATTTATGTAAATTTTTTATTTTAATATCTTACCATTTTTATTTCCTGTTTCATTAAAATGTTTCATTTTTAAACTATTTAGAATTAAACTGATAAAATTACAAGTTTATGTGATCTGTTATTTATTATGTATACGCATAACATACAGTAAACATTGTTTATTAGACAAAAATGATAAAATTGTCTTTAGAAAGAAATTAATATGAAATTTTGTATTTCTATAACTAATAGAACCCATATACAAGAAATGAATGTTATGTTGGATAATATTTCCATATTTTTGCAATTTGAATAACAGCTATTCTGGGAATAATCACTTTCTTTTTAATCTTATTAGCATGTTGTTTATTTTTTTTTTTTCCTATAAAAAATAAATCTCCAAACAGGGAGCTGGGACAAATGAAAAAGTCCTGACAGAAATTATTGCTTCAAGGACCCCTGAAGAATTGAGAGCCATAAAACAAGTTTATGAAGAAGGTAAATGTTTCAAATTATATTTTCCTTCATTTCTACTGTCACTGTTTCATTATTTTAAAGTGAATGCAATTATTTAGAGTTCCAGGAGGTAGGGCATACACTAATGGATGAGTTAATGAATGAATAAACAAATAATCAACAATTCTAAGTAGTTTCTTTTTCAGTAGGAAAAGACTACCTTTTTTCTGTACCTGTAACTATTTTAGTATTTGTAAGAACCTTCTGATGAGGATGGAGCTGATTTTCACACAGGATTTACAGTCAGTGTAGGAATATACAGGTTGTCTCTTTAACACTAAATTTAAAATGTAAGTGGTCTTTCTTCCTTAAAAAAATTGTTTTATGTTAGTAGAAGTTAAAAGTTACTGAAAAGGAAAAGGAAACCTCGCTCAAATTAGAGGTGATAATGTCTGAGTACATGTACGTTGTTTTAGCTAAAGACAGTACTTGAATCCTCTGCATTTTGACTCTTCTTTTTGGTATATATATATTTTTTAATAAATTTTTGTGTGTGTGTGGAAAAAAAATCTTTGATTTGATCTGAAGCATAGCCTGTTAATGGAACCAAAAGAATGTAATGCAAAGTAGAAGTAGAGAGTTCTTTTCCCATCAGATTTTCCGTAGAGGACCCTGCCCTCTCCTGACGGAGGAGGGTCAGACCATCCAGGTTGTCGGCTCAGTCAGCAGGCCTCCAGGCCTAGTGCCTGCCGCTTGGAAAACAGGTCCCTGCTTTGCCGTTAGTTTGTTCGTCTTAGAAGTGACACTGGAACCCAGCTAGTTAGCACTGTGAAATCTGTGGCAGCTAAATAATGACCTTTTGAAGTGCTGGATCTCTCTTTCCTGCTCCTGTTTTTGTAGTTGGATAGGTCCAGGCCACTGAAGCAAAGGGGATATGTGTATCTCAGCTGCAGCTGATCGCTGTTGAGTCTTGCCTCATACAGCATTCAGATATCTCTTTGCGGGGATGCTGACTCCGATGAGTGAGGCTTTGTACTGCTGGATGGCAGACGCGGTGCCCTGAGAGCGTAGTAGCTGTGGGGTCCTTCCCGCCCCTGTGTTCGTGTACCCTAGCTCTGTGCCCAGCAGTGTGCTGGCTGTCATGAAGGATGCAAAAGATGCTCCTGTTCTCAAGGAGTTTGCAGTCTGGTTAGGGGTGACGTGACTTAGAAAAGCTTCAAGAGTTAAAGGCTGGGAAGGTGAAAACATGTTTAATGCAAGAATTCATTCAGAGAAGAGAAGTCACTGTGGCTTTGGGTGTTACGGGAGGCTTCACGGTGCAGCCAGACGCTGAGCCAGAGTTCCCGGACGGGATAGGCTTTGCATGGGTGAAGTGGGCGCTTTTGGTCACGGTGCGCCCCCTGACTGCCACGGTGTGGAGACGGTTGAGGGACGGGGAGAGCCTGGTGGTGCGGGGATAAGCTGAATGGAACAGCTGTGGTCAGGCTCTGGCACAGGTGGTTTCCTAGGACTAGAGTAGGAGCCTGGGCATGCTTTAAAGGCACTGTAAGCTCCTGAATGGATGGTGGACAAAAGGAACAGTTGAGGGAGGGAGGAGACTTGAGTTAAGAGACTGATTAGGTAGCTATATTAGGGCAGGTAAGCTGGCCAGTTGTGGCTCAACCTAGGTTGGTGGGAGGTATGAGGCAAATAAATCAGAGAGAGGAGAAATTAAAAGCATCTGTTGGTTGATTATATATATTTATATATATATATATTTTTATATAGGTGTTGGAGTAAAGGAAGGAATAAAAAATTCCATCAAAGTTTTGTATTTGAGCAACTGATTGAAATAGATATATATCTCTTTTGTACCTCTAGAAGTAGAAGTTTCAAGCTTTTAAAGTTTGTCTCCTTTCAAATAATGATGACATATTTAAATGCCTTGGAGTAACACCTTCAGTGGGCTTCCAGGGTGGCTCAGTGGTAAAGCATCTGCCTGTCAATGCAGGAGATGCAGGTCTGATCCCTGGGTTGGGAAGATCCCCCAGAGAAGGAAATGGCAGCTTACTTGTATTCTTGCCTGGAGAATTCCATGGACAGAGGAGCCTGGTGCAGTATCGTCCATGGGATTGCGACAGGCTTTCACTTTCAGTACCTTCAGTAGCTGTTCCTTTAATAGCAGCTGGTTGAAAGACAGTGAAGGGTGTCTCTAGACTTGTGCAAATCCTGGTTCTCCCCTTTGCTGTGGTTTTATGTTGAACAGCTGGAAATAGAGAGGGGGAAGACATATTTAAAAATATCCCTGTTGTCTCTCAGAAATAACTCTGTTGCAGAGGAGAAATATCTTGTTAGGGAAAAGCCATTCCCTAAAGGAAAAAAACTCAGAATATTAGAGAATGGGAGACCTTAGGAGATAAATCATGTAAAACATTTGAAAGGAGAGCAAAGCAAAAATTTGAAATTAAGATTGATTATATTTTAGAGGCTTTCCAGCACCATCCGGTATCTACAGATTAATAACTGCATTGGTTGAGAGCGTTTCTAAATGATTAAGTCATGATTTAAGTTTGAACCAAATGCTCTTGGGAGACTATTTGTTTTTATCCAGCCTCTCACTCAAAGCATTTACCCTTCAGTCTGTAGGGCACTCAGAGAAGGGTAAGCTGTTACGCTAATCAAATATTTCTTCCTTCATGTGTCTTCCATTTGATTCATGTGTCTTCCATTTGATTCATGCGGCAAGATATCCTTTTCTAGTTGACAGAAGCTGTAAATAAGTGACATTATTCTGTTGCAGAATATGGCTCGAGCCTGGAAGATGATGTGGTGGGCGATACTTCAGGGTACTACCAGAGGATGTTGGTGGTCCTCCTTCAGGTATTGGCTAGAGACTATTTGTGGTTTGACTAAAAATCTGAAGCTGGACTACTCTGAAATTGGTTAAGTAAGGTCACTTGAAATTCTTTTAATTATTTCTGGTACTTGCTTGATTCTGGCTGTGTGGTGCCAGTGTTTGTTTGTGTTTCACCATATCTGACCTGAATTCTTAATAGCTAACTCATAGCTGCTTTTTTTTTTTTTTTAATACCACTGTCCTCTTTTATTCATAGATTTTAAAACCAAACGGGTTAGGTTGGTTTTGAACAGTGCTTGTGTGATAATCTAAAATATTGCAGAATTGGTAAGATCTTAATAAAAGCATATTATTCCTAAGAGAAAAAGCTTTATGTGCATAACCATCTGGTGGAACTGTTATTTTTTTTTTAATGAAAATGCTCATGTCATCCAATAATGTGACATATCTCTTCTAGGCTAATAGAGACCCTGACACTAGAATTGATGAAGCACAGGTTGAACAAGATGCTCAGGTAAGTGAGACTTAGGTGATGACTTTATTATGACATAAATGAGAAGAAAGCCATGCTAATGGAAAACCATAATATCTTATAATAGCATCTAAAAGTAACCTAACGGGTTATTTACAAATCACAAGACACATGTAAGTCAATGTCGCTCGTTTTGATCTGGGCAACAACATATTTTATCCCAAAGCTGAAACAAAAGAAATAAATTTCATGTAAATATTGAATTCCACCCGGATGTGTTACTTTTTTTTAGATTATGAAATGCTCCCAAAATAGAGAATTTTATAGGAAAACCAGGTGTTATGAATGCTACCGGCCATGTGGCAGTCAGTTTCTGGCAGGAAAGGACAAAGAAGAAAAAATAAAGTATTTTAGTGATAAATGGTGTTTTATTATGTAAGAGATGACATGTTATTGTAGTATTTGAAGATCCCACCTCCTTTTCTTTGATAGAATTGTAAATAGAATTGTCCTTTCCTCAGTTGCTATTTAGCGACTTCCTAATTAAATTTTTGTATTTAAGTTATGCTTTTAAATCCCATTATAGTCTGAATGTGGTTTGTAAAGGAGTCAAATGTAGGAAATAAGTGTTGGGAAATTTGAAACATGAGACCTGAAAACTGGAAAATGTTAAAGGAATTACTTGGCCTCCTAGAAGCACATACCACAGTCCTGTCTCTCTGGTCACATTCCCCATATAGGCTTACCTCAGAGATAGTGTGGATTTGATTCTGGACCACCACCCTAAACTGACTATCAAAATAAAGCAAGTTACAGAAATTGTCCTGGTTTCTCAGTGCATATAAAAGTTACATTTACACGATACTTCAGTAAGTGTGCAATAGCATGATATCTAAAAACAGTGTCTCTCTCCCAGATGAACAGTGCTCAAGCTCAGCTGCAAAGTTGTGTCCAACTCGTTTCAAACTGATGAACTGCAGCCCACCAGGCTTCTCTGTCCATGGGATTCTCCAGACAGGAATACTAGTGGGTTGCCATTCCCTTCTGCAGGGAATCTTTCCCACCCAGAGATTGAACCTGTGTCTCCTGCATTGGTAGGCAGATTCTTTACCACTGTGCCACCTTGGAAGCCCTAAATAAAAATACTTCATTGCTATGCCAAAACAACTGCATAGTAACATCAGAGGTCACTGATCACACATCGCCATGACAAATGTAATAATAATGAAAAAGTTTTGAAATATTGTGAGAATTACCAAAATGTGACCCAGAGAGACAAAAGTGAGCAAATATTGTTGGAAAAATGGTTCTGGTAAACTTGCCTGACTCAGGGTTGTTTACAAACCTTCAGTTTGTGAAAAATGAAATATCTGTAAAGCATGCAATAAAGAGGTATGCCTGTAATAAAATATAAAATTTTGATTGTTAGTTATTCACCATTGAAAGGGGAAAAGCTATATTCACTCCTGCAGTTGACTGTTCCCTGTGAAGCAGCTTTTGGATGTGTAATCTGACTTTGTTAATAGAAAAGAGGGGAATGTTATTCTAATCTAAACTGGGTTGATTTCGGTATGGTGTTAGGATGCTATCATGTCTGTGGCTGGAGAAGGAAAAGGAAAGGAAATGAATGTGTGCGGAGGGCTGTCTGTGAAGCATTTGACGTTTTCCTCATTATCCCTTATAAAATTCAAGCCTGTTGTCACCCATCTCTGTTTAAAACCTTAAAAACCTTCAGTGGAGCTGAGTGTCTGCAGGATAAAGTTCAGGCCCCTAAATGTGGTTTTATCATCTGTCTCACTCTCTTACGCCTCCAGCCTTCTCCTCCCACCCCGTCTCCGCTCTGTCACCTCATTCCTCTTGAGGGCTCGGTCCTCCTGTTAGCTCTTCCCAGGTCGCCCTGCCCGAAGCCCAGGTGTGTGCTGGAGCTCCTTGCAGGGGAGGCGGGAGCATCTCCAGCTCCCTGTCACGGCCGTGCCGCCTGACCTGGAAGCTGCCCGTTGACCTGAGTGCCCACCCAGGGCATAGGATCAGCGCTCAGTAGAGAACTCACGAGTGAACCAGCGCATCACTCCAACAGAGAGGGCATCAGTTCCAGTCTGTAAACGAGGAAGCTGGCGCTCAGGGCTTTGAGGAACAAGCCCGTGGCCCCCACTGAGCCGCAGTGGAGCTGGAATTTCCCCCTGGGCTTATCTGACTCTGAAGCCCTTCCTCTCTCACTAGACCACAGTCTTGCTGTTCTTATCTGATAGTTCCTGTCTCTTATTTCTCCCTCCCTAAAATGTGCTTATTAAATATAGGTTGGAGGGAAAGCTCTAGCTCCACCTTGGCCTTGAGGGAACAAAGCTGAAGCAGCCCCCACACGCGTGCTCCCTGACGTTAGGGCCTTGCGCGTTGTTGAGGTGAGCCCTGTGCCTTGCAGGCGGGCGTTGTAGGAGCCGTGCTGGTCCTCACGCTCTTGAGTCTCAGGAGGGGGTTCTGGATGCCTCTCGGGGCCGTGGGCACCGTGAGAGGAGCAGCTTCAGCCGTCTCTGGTGCCCACAGCGAGGCCGGCACTAGCGGGCGGGGCTGCTGGTGTGATGGGAGCCCTGCTGCAGGCGGAGGCCACGGAGTGCGAACGGGACATTCTCACGTCCGTTTCCCTGAGTCCTCTGCTCGGAGCACGCACTGTGGAGAGGCGCTTCTCAGACTTGCAGTGTGCCTGTAAATCCCTCGAAAGTGAAAGTGTCAGTCACTCAGTCGTGTCTGGCTCTGTGCCATCCCATGGACAGTAGCCCGCCAGGCTCCTCTGTCCACGGGATGCTCCAGGCAGGAACACTGGAGTGGGCTGCCGTTTCCTTCTCCAGAGGATCTTGCCAACCCAGGGATCGAACCCTGGTCTCATGCATTGCAGGCAGATCCTTTACTGTCTGAGCTACACGGGAAGCCCCAGTGAGAATTTCAGATTTCATAATTCAGAGTAATACAAGACAACTAAAGGGCCCTTTCATAAGCTTTTGAGTTGTTTTCTCTGCTGATTCCTGGCACCAAGAAGCTTCCTATTATTTTAGGGATTTGGTAAGCCTAGGTGAGTCATTCACCTGGGCATTGAACATTCTGTAGATAATTCACTTTTTTAAAAAACATTTTTAGTATGTTGAACTAATTTTATTTCTTCCCCCACCAAATCTTTGTTTTATACTTTCTGTGAAGACAAAGTTGAGCTCTTAAACGAAGGAGGGAGAAAGGAATCAATGTTTATTGAATTGCTTCTATTGATTGCCTAGTAGTGTTTCGTGAAATCATTATGTGAGCTATATAATCCCCATCAGTAACTATAGAAATAGTATTCCTGTGTAGTTGAAGACCCTGAGGCTTAAGCGATTAAGTAATTCATCTAAGATAAGTAAATACAAACAGAGATAAATACAAGGACCAGGTCTTTTTTTGATTCCTAAACCTCTGTATTCTTCATGGGAGCCGAAGGTTATCACCCTGCTTGTGGGAACTGAAAGGCCCCTTCTTAGAGAAGAGGGAGGCTGAGCCAGTGTGAGGACCCCTCAGCTGATGTCCAGCTCCATGGACGCAGGGCAGCCTCATCTTAACCCTTACCTTAAAATAAGATAAACTAAAAACTTAAATATTGCTCTGATGGTGCCATCATTATTGTTGTATACGATTGATTTAGTATTGGTTTGTTTTTTTTTTAATACTTTGGATGTGCTGGGTGGCTTGTGGGTTCCTAGTTTCCTGACCAGGTATGGAACCCACACCCCCTGCTGTGGAAGTTCTGAGTCAACCCCTGGGCTACCAGGTTCCCCTGGTAGTGGTTTTAGACTAGATAATGATCCCAAACATAATTCTTACAAGAAAATTAAGGACTGTAGTTAAAAATAGCCATCTCACCAGTTAGTCCCATGCAAGCTATAGCTCCTAGAGAATAACCCTAGAAATATAAAACAATTGATAAGAAAGGAGAGCTTCAGCAGTGCATGCATTATTGTACAGGGTGAGTAATTCCCCACTCTTAAGTGTTAATGTATGTGTATATCTTACCTATATGTGAAAACGTTCTAGAGGTAGTAGCCAGTATCTTCAGGAAGTTGAAAATTCTTGGTAATTTAAATTTTCTTATGTTTTCTCACTGTTTTATAAAATTTATCAATGAATGTGTTATTTTGTAATTAGATTTAAAAAGTTACCTAAAGAGGTATGTAGCATCCTGATATGGTTCTAAAGTTTAGATACTTGCAAGACTCTTGTAATAACTTTTTAGTTTTGAAGAACATGCTCACATGACCAGGATTGATAGTTTATTTTAATCATTAAAATAAGTTGATTTCAATATTGGGTGTGAATATGTTTCTCTGGAAGTGTAAAAGAAAATAGACCTAGCAGTGGTATCACCTGTATTCTTAAAACATACTGTGATCAAAAATTCTACATCCGAACATGTGCTTTGATCGCCTCCTGTCATTTGTTTCACCACCCGTGGGCATAAGGACAGCTCAGTAGTAGTCTCAGCAATTGCATTTGGCTTGCTGAAATAGTATACTTAGCTTGAAATGAGTAAAAGGGTAGTATAGACATTATAAAGACTGATTCTTTGACTTTTAATGAATTGTCATCATCTCAATATGTGGACTCAGATTTAATGATGATGATTGTGAGTAATTTTTTCAGCAGTGATATGAACATTGAAGAGTGTATTCTTTGCATGTTAAAAAGTAAATATAGACACTCAAACTGTTCAACAAATGTATGTTAAGTGCCTGCTGTATGCCAGGCACTGTGCTACGTTCACAACCTTTAAAAAGATTCGTGTGATCACTTACAAATGGGAAAACTTTTTGTAGCTAGCATTGGCTAAATTTCAGTTGTAAAGAGACTGGAGTTTTATCATATGTTATTGAACAACTACAGAGCAAGCATAACACACATCACAGACCCCTTCTTGGTCTGTACATGGGTGTATGAGCAGTGAGGTAATCAGAACTTTCCACCGCACATATCATTGCTCTTGAATGATTGCAAGTCATGGTAGACACTTTGGAAACATTTAACCTAGCACTGCTATCCTGCTTTATTATTCTGACCCATTAATTTTCTGTGGCAGAGCTCAGTGGTGAGCTTTGAAGTGGCTCCAGACTTAGTGAACTGAGTTTCAGAGTAGGAAACATTAGAATTGAAATATAAATAGGAGTCAGGCAGATTAATATTCAGGGAATACAACACAAGTGTGATTAAGAACCTGGAAATGAGATGGGAGAACAATTTATTAATTGAAGTTGAATTTTTTTATAGGCTTTGTTCCAGGCTGGAGAACTTAAATGGGGAACAGATGAAGAAAAGTTTATTACCATCTTTGGAACACGAAGTGTATCTCATTTGAGAAGAGGTGAGTGATAAAAATGTGTGTGATACAGGTACTTTGATTAATTTTGAAAGTAAAGAGCCAGTATGCCAAAGCCCCTGACACATAACAGGCTTTTACTGAATGATTCTAGTTTGTTTTTCTCTTCCTTGGTGACCTTGGGGAATCTCAATTCTCTTTGCTGCCATTGGAGGTTTTACAAAACTCGAGATGCTATTCTGCTCTTTGCTGTCAGGGTGACGAGGGAGACAGGCCACTAGATTGTTACTCATAGTCACAGATCACTGAGCTGTAGGTGGTACCTCAGAGCTCAGCTCTGGGTTTTCATCGGTATTTCTGCTCTCTGGTAGTAAGTTCAGTTGCAAGTAACAGGAAACCCTGCTGATAGTGGCTTTAAGACGGGGCTCTCTGTAGGCAGCATTGCTTGGCTGGCTTTGCGGGACCAAGCTCTTTCTGTTTTCTGCTCCTAGTGGCTTTAAGACAGGGCTGTCTGTAGGCAGCGTTGCTCGGTGGGTTTGGCGGGACCCAGGCTCTTTCTGTTTTCTGCTCCCCTGTCCCCAGCGCTTTGGTTTTCTTTCTCATGCTCAGTACCTCATTGTTACAAGATGGCTGATGTTGCTCCAAACATGCGAGCCATTTTCACAGCAAGAAGGAAAGGGTAAACTAGTCCTATTCGTCCGTTACTTTTAATTAATAAGGAAAGAGAAAGATTTTTCAGAATCCTCTCCAGCAAATTTACCTTTGAGTCTTATTGGTTATAACTAGTAAGGAGGGGCTGGGAAATGAGTGAACGAAGAACATTTATAATCTGTTGTTTTGAGCTTGGCACATTGAGATTCTGAGCAAAATCACGGTTTGTCAGCAGGAATAAAGGGGAAATTCGTGTTTAATCGAACAGTACCTGGTTAGGGTAAATATCTTCTTTCTGGAAAGAGTGATTCTTATGTGATTAAGAAATTGTTTCCATGTTTTCTAGTGTTTGACAAATACATGACTATATCAGGGTTTCAAATTGAAGAAACCATTGACCGAGAGACTTCTGGAAATTTGGAACAACTTCTTCTTGCTGTTGGTAAGTAATTTTATAATGTATATAATATTCATGGTATTAAGAGCTAAAGTATTTTGTTCAGTTGAAGCTATTTGTAAAAAATAACCATCAATTTCCTTATATAAAAAAAGAGCTTAATCGTGACATGGGGGTGAAGCAAACTCCTAGATTTCCAATTCAGAATCTGCTTTGATGTTGCAAAAAAGTGAAACATCTGGTTATTTCATTTTATCTTATGGAAACACTAAGAGAATTTTTTTTAGAAATCATTTTGAAGTGGCATTAAAAATATTATTTCATTGTTAACTTGAAGTATGGGCATTATTATCTCAAAAGGTAAACATTTTTCTTGTAAATGTTATTTCTGATACCCATGGAGTTTTTTCTTTAGAATACCATTCTCACAGTTTTGAAGCACACTGAAAGCTGGGATCTGATTTAGAAAAAGTATCTTTGCTATAATGGAAGATGTGATAGTGGTTATTAACCTGAGTAAATAGTTTAGAATTTTATTTTAGCTAAATATTCACAATAACGTGGAAAATTGGAGGACCGAGTCTGTGCAGCTTATTGTAGTATTATTCCATACTCTCCAGATCAGGGAAAATCCAGTTTGTGAGTTTGCTGTTGTCCCAGTTTTCATATGGGTTTGGGGTGAACCTCTGTCTGCTGTTTGTTCCAAGTATATGGTGTTGAGCTGAAGCTTTTGTGCCGTCTGTCTTCTGGAAAATAAGCTCAGTGTATGCATGAACCAGCACTAACAGTAGCCTTTCATTTCAATCTGTAGTTAATGAATTTTAATAGAAATCTTTTAGATGGACCGTTCAAAATAGAATGCACATAAAAGTTATGACAGTTATAGTTACCAGTGGCTGTTTTTCTTAAGCATTGGAAAAGAGAAAATACTGCCTCCAATCAGCGATTTGTTATTTTTGTGTATAAGTGTTCCTGTTCTTTTTTTGGCCACACCATGCAGCTTGTGGGATCTTAGTTCCCCAACCAGGGACTGAACCGAAGCCTTTGGCAGTGAGAGCATGGGGTCTTAACCCCTGGACCACTGGGGGAAACTCACTGTTTTTGAATATTGAGGAATTTTTGTGTGATAGTTTCTGAAACTAGTGGACTTGCGTTCTGAGGAGTGCTAACATACGGTAGATGTGTACATGTTCAGGGAAGATACTCTTTCTTTGGGCGAGTCTCATACTGCTCTGTATGAACCATGGATATTATAGAATACAGAGGGAATACCTAGATTAAGATTACAGGCAGATAGTCTGAGGTTTGTCAGGTTACATAGGGTAATACTGTACATTACTTGCTTGAATATATTGAAAACTCCTAGGAGATTTGTGTAATTCATGGGGATGAAGAAGGTTGTGGCTTAACAGCTCCAGCCGCCAAAATTTCAGCAAACAGGTGGTCATAGCAGAAAGGGGTGTTGAAAATCTTGCAGCATCCCCTGTGCTACATGCCTTTCTGTGTAGACTTTAGAACTCTGAGACCACCCCAAGCAGCTGTCTGTGGAGATACTCTGTAGCAAGGAAATCAGAGCAGCTTGTGAATGAGCAGCTCTTTAACCTGTGTTACTTGATACTTGTGTTTAAGTAGAGCTATAGGCCTAAGACACCTCTGATTTTAATTACTTAATCCTTTTCACATTAGAATAGCATGTGACCATTATATTATTTATTTTCTTAGTGAAATCCATTCGCAGTATACCTGCCTACCTTGCAGAAACCCTCTACTATGCTATGAAGGTAAGTGCATGCCTTGAATCTTCTAAGTAATTTGTTTCTCTAATATGTTTTAGAGGATAGACCTTGAGGTTTTTTCCCCTCCTTAAAACAGGTGGTTGAATTCTACTAAGTTGTTTTACTTTATTGACTCACCCAACTCAGGAGAGTTTGATGCTATAATTGACATTTTTAAACAATATGTGTCTTGTTTTTCTTTTTTAAAGGGAGCTGGAACAGATGATCATACCCTCATCAGAGTTGTGGTTTCCAGAAGTGAGATTGATCTGTATAACATTAGGAAGGAGTTTAGGAAGAATTTTGCCACCTCTCTTTATTCCATGATTAAGGTAGTAAAACCTTTCTTTAAATTATGTTTGGAAATCCTCAGCAGGACAATAAATAGCGTGGAAGACACGGATGGGAGAACCCGATTCTTCTGTCAACTTTAAAATTCTAGTGGTGTTTCTAGAGCTCTGAGGTACAGAATTGAGCATAATGTCTCCTGAAGTGCAGATGCTGGTCCCAAGTGAAGGGTTGACTCTTGGTGAGACTGAGGCTCCAGGTGAGCTTAGAAGCGTTATTAAGTAGTGGTGACAGATGACTCACTAAATCCAGTCTTGTCCTCAACAGTGTTTGTTCTTTCTGCCTTTTATCAGTTCCAACTGTCTTTATCAGTTTCTCCTTTCTTTTATTATTACCGGTCTTTTCTTTCTTGTCTGTTATCACCTGGTTTCTAGTATTGGTTCATAGTTCAGCAAAGACCCGAACAGGTCATGTTAGGAGTAAGTAAAGAGCTTAAGTATTGCTCTCATTTTTGTTCTTTTAAAGCAAGGGACACTGTGGTTTGTGATTAAATTTGGCTTGAAGCCTTGAGTTTTTCTTTTGTTTGCCTTCCTCCCTCCCTCCCTCCCTCCGTCCCTTCCTTCCTGTCTTTGTCTCTCTCTTTCTGTTTGATAAAGGGGAATGTGGGTTGTGTGCAAAGCAGTGTTTCAGTTGAGCAAGTTTTTCCTTTGTGTGTGTGTGTGTGTGAGATGTGGCTTGGCTGATGGGTACTACCGAGTTCTCCCAGTGACTCATAGCTTGAAACATAACTTATCACACATATCTGTGCATGAGACAAGCAGAGGCAAATGTGTCTTGCCCTCCTGTCTGAGGCAAAGCCATAGAGCCAGGCAGTCCCAGCGTGGCCCACCCCCCATAGCCAGACGTACACTGTGTGACAGAGACTTAGAATGTGTTCAGAAGGCTTGAGTTGCACATGGTTATAAAAGCTTCCCTGTTCTCTGTGTTACTGGAGGGAAGAACATACTTCACTGTCTTAGATAGGACTGAGCTTTTAAGGGGTAAAATTATAAAGTTAAACATCAGTTGCATCAGCAGGATACTCTCTATAATATCCCTGAAGTGAAAGTCATTTGGAGAAAAGTCGTATGAATAAAACATGTTACCAGATCTGTCTTAATGTTTTCTTTTCTGTGGCTTCTGTGAGTCCTGAAGGTTAACGGAGTGCATTTGGGTTTCAGGGGGACACGTCTGGGGACTATAAGAAAGCCCTGCTGCTGCTCTGTGGAGGCGAAGATGACTGACGGGAGCTGGGGAGCCGCCCCGCGCCATGTCCGCCCAGCATCGCAGCTCACCGCACCCTGCACGCCCGTGCCGCGCACACTGCCTTACTCACGCTAGCATGCTGTGGCCAGAACACACACGTTGTAGAAGAGCATAGCGGTGCTCCTTTCTGATAGTTAAGATCTTTCTCTTTAACTGTTGTAGCACTAAGGTGTACTTATGTTACTAGGACTAAAGTCTGGATCATTTATATTTTCCTATAAGAGGCAGACTGCTTTCACCCTTTTTAAAAAGCTTCATTTATATTAAATTGATAACCATATTACCTTAATCGGAACCTTAGCCTTGAAATTGTGAACTCCTGGAAGTGTTATTAATCAAGTTTGCTACCAAGTTAAACCTAAAAAATTATGGTAGTTGCAATCAAAAGATTAATGAATAATAAACATTTCCATCTCCTGAATTGCTCGTGGGTGTATGTCTAGAAAACTTACTTGATTTACATATTGAACAAGAATATATTTTTTTCAGGCTGGTCAGTTGACAGTGTTATCAGTTGACAACTGAATTGTCGAAAGTTATTAAAAGTTGGCTTTTGGTTGAAAAGCATGAGCTACAACACTGCAGAATGAATTTCCTGTGCAGCGGGGGATGAGGGGGGACCTGAAGAGGCAGTTTCCCTGGTGACTCAGACGGTAAAGCACCCACCTGCCGATTCAGGAGACGTAAGAGATGCTGGGGTGGAGAAGTTCCCTTGGGAAAGGGAGTGGCTACCCACTCCAGTATTCTTGCCTGGAGAACCCCCTGGACTCTCAGAGGAGCCTGGTGGGCTACAGTCCATGGGGTTGGAAAGAGTTGGACACAAATTACCAACTGAGCACATACAGAGTATGTAATAAGCCATTAACCGTTCTCATTTATTGGTAGCATGTTTATGTGGGCATCAGCTAAAGCAGTGCTAACACTATTGCTTATTGGAAAAGCTGATTTAAAAACTTAAACTAAAAAAGAAAACCCAAACATTCCTGTTGTGAGAGGCACTTGGAGAAAAGTCATATGAATAAAACATGTTACCAGATCTGTCGTAATGTTTTCTATTCTGTGGCTTCTGTGAGTCATGAAGGTTAACGGAGTGCGTTTGAGTTTGGGGGGACATGTCTGGGGACTATAAGAAAGCCCGCCTGAGGCTCTGTGGAGGCTAAGATGACTGACGAGAGGGAGCCTGGGGAGCCGCCCCGCGCCCTGTATATCTTGTCCATCTGTATATCTTCAGTAGAAAAATGTCTATTCAGATCATCTGCCCATTTTTAAATCAGATTATTTTTTGTTGTTACTACTATTTGAGCTCTTCATATATTTTGGATATTACCCTCCAATATTTTGGATATTAGCCCCTTATCAGACATGGGATTTGCAAATATTTTCTCCCATTTGTAGGTTGCCTCTTAATTTTGTTGGTGGTTTCCTTTGCTGTGCAGAAGCTTTTTGATGGATGTAACCCCATATATTTATATTTTTATATAGAAAATCATCACCAAGATTGAAGTCAAGGAGGTAACCATCCGTGTTTTCCTTCTGGAAGTCTTGTGGTTTCAGGTCTTGCGTTCACAACTTTAATCCGTTCTGAGTTAATTCTTATGTATGGTGCAGGCCCAGTTCTACTCTTTTATATGTGGTATCCAGTTTTCCCAGCACCGTTTCCTGGAGAGACTATTCTTCTACTATATATCCTTGGCTCCTTTGTCAAACATTAATTGACCATATATCCCTGGGTTTATCTCTGGGCTTTCTAGTCAGCTGTGTTGATCTATATAAACTATATGTCTATTTTTATGCCAATAGTTAATGTTAGTCACTTAGTCGTGTCCAACTCTTTGTGACCCTGTGGACTATATCAGGCTCCTCTGTCTGTGGAATTCTCCAGGCAAGAGTAGTGGAGTGGGTTGCCATTCCCCTCTCCAGGGGATCTTCCACAACCCAGGGATTGAACCCGGGTCTCTGTGTTGCAGGCAGATTCTTTACCATCTGAGCCACAGGGAAGCCCTTTGAAGCCAAGGCCTCACTGTTTTGGTACCACAGCTGTATAATATAGTTGAAAATAAGGAAGCCTGTTGTCTCCAACTTTGTTTTTCTTTCTCAAGATTGCTCTGGCTATTTGGAGTCTTGTGGTTACATAAAAATTTTAGGATTGTTTGTTCTATTTCTGTGAAAAATGCTATTGAGGTTTTGATAGGGATTGCATTGAGTCTGTAGATTGCTTTGGGTAACATGGACATTTTAACAGTATTATTCAATCTATAAGTATGGAATATATATCTTTCCATTTATTTGTGTCTTCTTGAACTTCTTTCACAGTTTCTTAGAATTTTTACCTCCTTGGTTAAGTTTATTCCTAAATTTTTTTTTTTTTTTGGATGCAATAGTAAATGGGATTGTTTTCTTAATTTCTCATAGTTTGTTACAGTGTACAGAAATGCAAGGGGTTTTTGTATATATTTTTTTTATCCTGTAACTTTACTGAATTCATTTATTCTAGCAGTTTTTGGTAGTGTCTTCAGGGTTTTCTTTTTAGTATCATGTCATCTGTAAATAATGACAGTTTTACTTCCTCCTTTCAAGCTGTTGTTTCTGAGCAGGGGGAGCCGGTCAAGGACTGATCGATTGTAACATTCCTGTGGGACAGTTGCGTGTAAGCCCCAGTGGCTAGCAGAGCCAGGCAACCAGGAGGTGTCTCGTGAGCAGCAGCTTCTGTGACTGCTGCGCCAGACCAAGTGTGCAAGCAGTGCTGGGGGATCCTCTGTGAGTGCTGCGCCAGACCAGTGTGCAAGCAGTGCTGGGGGATCCTGGCGTTCTGGGGCAAGGCGAGTGAGTGTGCAGGCAGTCCTGGGAGATCCTCCGGGGCAAGGCAGAGTGAGTGTGCAAGCTAATCCTGGGAGATCCTGGCAGTGTGGGGCAGGGCGGAGTGAGTGTGCTGGGGGAGGTTTATGGTGAGACTGTGTCTCAGTCTCTCCTCCCGGCTTCATTGTAGGTTTCTCCTCATTTGTCTGATGCATAGGAGTCACTTAGCTAGGCATTTTTTTTTCTTTTTTATCTCCCACAGAGGAAAATTTTCCCTTCTTAGCTGTAGATTTAGTGTCCGTTAGAGAAGATAAATTCAAGATCCTTCTATGTCGCCATTTTGAACCAGACTCTTGGTTTTTCTTCTTTTTCTGTTGATAAGGTGAATTACAGCAACTGATTTTGTTGACTTAAAAAAGATACACAACATGACAGATGTGAGTTAAGTTTTATTTGGAGCAAAATGTGGGCTGCCTCCCCGGAGACAGCACCTCAGATGGTTCTGAGAGACTGCGCCAAAGAGGTGGGGTGAGGGGGGAAGGTCAGTTTATGTGATTCTGGTGAAGGGAGAGTTCATGCAGTCAAAAGGTTTTCTGCTAGGGATGAGGAGCTGATGTCACCACGACGGGATTTAGTGCTTTTATTGGATATGAAGACATGCAAGCATTGGGCTCATAAAATCAGTTCCTGAAAATAACTGCTTCACCAGGTTTCCTGGAGCACAAGATGCCTTATCCCTGTTGTCCACCCTAAACTCCTTTCAGGGCATGTCAGAGGTTGACAGCTGCCGCGCAGGACCAGTCCCCACAGAGGCGGATGGCAGATGCCCTTGGTGAGCGCCAGCTTTTTGTCGACAATTTTAAAACCTTGAACGATCTTGCATTCCCAGGATGCAGTTGCACTTGTCAGCAATGCTTTATCATTTTTATGTGTTGCTGGGTTTTTTCCTGATACTTGTTGGAGGATTTTTCTGTGTTCATGTGGGATACTGACCTGTAGTTTTCTTGAAATACTTTTTTGTCTAGTTTTGATATCACAGTAAACCTGCCCTCATAAAATGAATTGAGAAGTATTTCTAACCTATCTTGTGTGAACTTGTGTAGAGCTGGTATGAAAAGTTTCCTGTTTTCCTTTTATCTTTGGTGTTTGGTGGGTTTGCCACTGAAGCCCGTCATGAGCTTTCTATTTTGGGGGGAAGGGTAGTTTTAAACTACCAATTAAAATATCTGTTGTCAACTTGAAAAAATACGCACAAGCTGCAAGTCGAGAGTTACGTTTTCTTTGGCAGGAATTCTTAAGACGTCAAGCCCAGGCCATAGCCTCTCAGGGAACCCTTGAGAGAACTGTTCCAGAGTGTCGAGGCAGCAGGCGGGGAGCCAGGTTATATAGTCTTGCGACAACGGGCAGGTAGTTTGAGTGTCAAAGGGTTACTGTTAAAGAAAACCAGATCCTCAAGGAATTTAGTGCTTTTCTCTGTACAGGAAGATGCAGGAGTCTGGGCTCACTGAAATCACGCCTTGGATATGCACCCTGGCTCTCTGGGGCCAGTACCCTGTGCTCTCACGCCCCGAGCTTCCTCAGCGCTCGCGGCAGGGAGCGACTGTGCTCCACTGGCTGCTGGATGGCAGAGCTCATCCTCCTTCCTGGGTCTCCCTGGGGTCTCAAAGGCTCCCACTGAAGGGCCTCGGTCACTGATGACTATGACATCCTTTGTCTTATATGGCAGGAAATATTCCATTTCTCATCCACCTGATTTGTAATATATACATACCAGATATGAAGTTGTTCAGTCAGTTCAGTCGTGTCCGACTCATTGCGACCCCATGGACCGCGGCACGCCAGGCCTCCCTATTCATCATCCACTCCCAGAGTCCACCCAAACCCATGTCCATTGAGTCCGTGATGCCACCCAGCCATCTCATCCTCTGTGGTCCCCTTCTCCTCCTGCCCTCAATCTTTCCCAGCATCAGGGTCTTTTCAAATGAGTCAGCTCTTCACATCAGGTGGCCAAAGTATTGGAGTTTCAGCTTCAGCATCAGTCCTTCCAGTGAACACCCAGGACTGATCTCCTTTAGGATGGACTGGTTGGATCTCCTTGCAGTCCAAGGGACTCTCAGGAGTCTTCTCCAACACCACAGTTCAATTCTTCGGCGCTCAGCTTTCTTTATAATCATGAAGTTAGTGGCTTAAAATAACACAAATTACTATCTTAAGAGTTTGAGAGGTTGGAAGTCCAAAATCATTCTCACCGGGCTAAAATCAAGGTGTCGGCAGGACTGTGTCCCCTTCTGGAGGCTATAGGGAGAATCCATCCCGTCTGTTCCAGCTTCTAGAGGATGCCTGGGTTCCTCCACGTTGGGGCCTTCCTTCCGTCTTCAAAACAGCTATCAGTTCACTCCAGTTTCTGCTTCCTGATCTCTCACCTCCTTCTCTGTCTCTGACTCCCTCCTCCCCCTCTTTTGAAGGACCTCTGTTGTTTGCACTGGGCTTGGCTGGGTAGTTTAGGCCCTCTTCTCGTTTCAAAGTCACATCTGCAAATACTTTTTTGCCACATGAGGTCACAGATTCCAGGGATTAAGACATAGACTACTTTTTTTTTTTGCTGGGAGTGGGGACATTTTTCTGCCAACCACAGATGGTTTCCAAAAAATACTTTGTGGTACACACAGTATTTTCTCTTTGTTAGGGTAGGAATGATGTTCTATATCCCAAGTATAAGAGAAACTTCCAAATAATATACATACCATTAGCTAATTTTGGAGAAGGAAATGGCAACCCACTCCAGTATTCTTGTCTGAAAAATCCCATGGATGGAGAAGCCTGGTAGGCCCCAGTCCATGGGGTTGCAAAGAGTTGGACACGACTGAACGACTTCACTTAGCTAATTTAGATGACATAGATGGGGGAAAAATACTTTATTACTGGATTTTGAATATATACTTAAGATCAAAAATCTCTGTGGATGTTTTTTACCCCTCAAGCGTGTGTGTGTGCATGTGTGTGTGTGAGTGTGTGTGTGTGCGCACATGCGTGCATGTGTGTGTTTTCCCCCTCGAGTGTGTGTGTGTGTTTTTCCCCGAGTGTGTGTGTGTGAGTGTGTGTGTGTGCGCATGTGTGTGTGTGCATGTGCATGTGCGTGTGTGTTTTCCCCGACTGGGTGTGTTTTTCCCCCTCGAGTGTCTGTGTGTGTGTGTGTGTGTGAGTGTGTGTGTGTATTTTTTCTCCCCGAGTGTGCGTGTGTATGTTTTTTCCCCCTCGAGTGTGTGTGTGCACGTGTGTGCATGTGTGTGTGTGAGAGAGTGTGTGTGTGTATTTTTTCTCCCCGAGTGTGTGTGTGCGTGTGTTTTTTCCCCCTTGAGTGTGTGTGTATGAGTGTGTGTGTGTGGTGTGTGTGTGCGTGTGTGTGCACGTGTGTGTTTTTCCCCCTCTGTGTGTGTGTGTCTTTCTGTATGTGTATGTGAGTGTGTGTGTGGTGTGTGTGTGTGTGTGTACACTTGCACACTTTGAAGAATCTCATACCAGGAGGTCTGTGACAGTCTGTCTTGTGCCCAGTAGGTGGTGCTGTTGGCATAAACTTACTAACTCCACTTCTACATAAACTAAGCTTGTTCATTTTTCAGCAACAGAAGGTATTCCTACACATCTTCCTCACCTCAACTCTCCAACAAAAAGTGAATTTAAGATTTAATTCCCTACTGGTTACTCATTTGTAGCTCGATGGCTTAGAATCATCTTGTTTTCCCAGTTTAGGCTAGTCAGTGTTGTTTTCTGAAGCACTGATTCGTTTTTCTCCCAGGATGTTTGGTAGTTAATCTAGTCTCACGCCTCCTGCTCCCAATCCTGCAATGGAGCATGGAGGACTGTCACCTTTTCCTACAGGCTTTGGATATGCTCTATGGATGATATATATTTCTCTTCATTTTTCAACCTGACAACATTTGAAGATCTAGCCAGAGGTGCACATAAAAAGGTGCACCTTCTACAGAAAGAATTTGTCTTCTGGGTTTTGATATTTGAAATGGAGAAATATTTTAAAATTTTAAATTCACTTTTTTAAAACGTTGGCTTTTATGCAAAAATGTCTGAATCTATACTCATCACATATCCCTACAGACAAGTTTACCCTCCCAAATTCCCTGTTTGTGATAGTGGCTCTAAAATTCATCTAATTATTCAGTCTCAAAATTTGGGGAATATTTTTATATCCTCCCTTTCTTTGTCTTTCATGTTAAACTAATTAGTAAGTCCAAATAATTCTTCTTTCAATATGTTTATCACAGCTGCCCCCCCTTTCCATTCCTGCTCCCCTCTATTTCTGGAGCTAACTAGCTTATTACTGCACAAAGTAACTTCTTTTATTAAGGAAAAATTTCTTTGTTTTTTTAAAAAAGCAATAAATGGAATAATTAAGTCAAAAAGGGTGGAACTAACTATAAAGAAGTCCTTAGCCTTTCACCTCCCAGCCCATTCCATTCCCCATTGGGGTGGGTGTCAAAAGCCTTATACAATTTTATCATTTTCCATTTAAATTTTTCCAGGAAACTTTATCCTGGAAAAAGGATAAACTTTATTATAAACTTTATTTATATATATACACACACCCATATATGGATATATACCTATATATATATATATATCTGAGATATGGATCAGTTCAGTTCAGTTCATTTGCTCAGTCATGTCCAATTCTTTGCGACCCCATGGACTGCAGCATGCCAGGCCTCCCTGTCCATCACCAACTCCCAAAGTCCACCCAAATCCATGCCCATTGAGTCGGTGATGCCATCCAACCATCTCATCTTCTGTCATCCCCTTCTCCTCCTGCCCTAAATCTTTCCCAGCATCAGGGTCTTTTCTAATGAATCAGCTCTTTGAATCAGGTGGCCAAAGTATTGGAGTTTCAGCTTCAGCATCAGTCCTTCCAATGAATATTCAGGACTGATCTCCTTTAGGATGGACTGGTTGGATCTCCTTGCAGTCCAAGGGACTCTCAAGAGTCTTCTCCAACACCACAGTTCAAAAGCATCAATTCTTTGGCACTCAGCTTTCTTTATGGTCCAACTCTCACATCCATACATGACCACTGGAAAAACCATAGCCTTGACTAGATGGACCTTTGTTGACAAAGTAATGTCTCTGCTTTTTAATGTGCTGTCTAGGTTGGTCATAACTTTCCTTCCAAGGAGTAAGCGTCTTTTAATTTCATGGCTGCAGTCACCATCTGCAGTGATTTTGGAGCCCAGAAAAATAAAGTCAGCCACTGTTTCCACTGTTTTCCCATCTATTTGCCATGAAGTGATGGGACTGGATGCCATGATCTTAGTTTCTGAATGATGAGCTTTAAGCCAGCCTTTTCACACTCCTCCTTCACTTTCATCAAGAAGCTTTTTAGTTCCTCTTCACTTTCTGCCATAAGGGTGGTGTCATCTACATAACTGAGGTTATTGATATTTCTCCCAGCAATCTTTATTCCACCTTGTGCTTCATCTAGCCCAGCATTTCTCATGATGTACTCTGCATATAAGTTATATAAGTAGGGTAACAATATACAGCCTTGATGTACTCCTTTTCCTATTTGGGACCAGTGTGTTGTTCCATGTCCAGTTCTAACTGTTGCTTCCTGACCTGCATACAGGTTTCTCAAGAGGCAGGTCAGGTGATCTGGTATTCCATCTCTTGAAGAATTTTCCACAGTTTGTTGTGATTCACACAGTCAAAGGCTTTGGCATAGTCAATGAAGCAGAAATAGATGTTCTTCTGGAACTCTCTTTTTCGATGTTCTCGAGAGAACTAGTGCAGAGTCGCATGTGCCCTTACCTTCCAAGCAAGGATGTTGGCAATTTGATCTCTGGCTCCTCTTCCTTTTCTAAAACCAGCTTGAACATCTGGAAGAGATACGGATATGTATATTTATATATATATACATGCATCTACTTCCGCTTCATTGACTACGCTAAAGCCTTTGACTGTGTGAATCACAACAAATGAAAATTCTTAAAGAGATGGGAATACCAGACTACCTTAGCTGCCTCTTGAGAAATCTTACGTTCGCAGGTCAAGAAGGAACAGTTAGAACCAGATATGGAACAACAGACTGGTTGTAAGTTTGGAAAGGAAAATGTCAAGGCTGTATATTGTCACCCTGCTTATTTAATTTATGTGGAGAGTACCTCATGAGAAATGCTGGGCTGGATGAAGCACAAACTGGAATCAAGATTACTGGGAGAAATATCAATAACCTTAGATATGCAGATGACACCACCCTTATGGCAGAAAGTGAAGAAGAACTAAAGAGCGTCTTGATGAAAGTGAAAGAGGAGAGTGAAAAAGCTGGCTTAAAACTCAACATTCAAAAACTAAGATCATGGCATCCGGTCCCATCACTTCATGGCAAGTAGATGGGGAAACAATGGAAACAGTGACAAACTTTACTTTCTTGGGCTCCAGAATTGCTGCAGATTGCAACTGCAGCCACGAAATTAAGATACTTGCTCCTTGGGAAAAAAGCTATGACAAACCTAGACAACATATTAAAAAACAGAGACATCACTTTGCTGACAAAGGTCTATCTAGTCAAAGCTATGGTTTTTCCAGTAGTCATGTATGGCTGTGAGAGTTGGACCATAAAGAAGGCTGAATTCCAAAGAATTGATGCTTTTGAACTGTGGTGTTGGAGAAGACTTTTGAGAGTCCCTTGGACTGCAAGGAGATCAAACCAGTCAATCCTAAAGGAAATCAGTCCTGAATATTCACTGGAAGGACTGATGCTGAAGCTGAAGCTCCAATACTTTGGCCACCTGATGTGAAGAACTGACTCATTAGAAAAGATCCTGATGCTGGGAAAGATTGAAGACAGGAGGAAAGTAGATGACAGAGGATGAGATGGTTGGGTGGTGTCACTGACTCGATGGACATCAGTTTAAGCAAGCTCCAGGAGATGGTGAAGGACAGGGAAGCCTGGTGTGCTGCATCCATGGGGTCACAAAATTTGGACATGACTGAGGAACAACAACAGCAAAACCTATGTATCTATCTATATCTGAGATGTGAATATGTATATTTGTAATACTTATACTACTACTATGTATATATACACTATTTCCTCATTTATTCATATCAAGATGTTCTCTTGGTTCTGTGCTGTAATGGATGTAATACTTACCCCAGTTTCCTTGCATCTTCTCCCTCCTCTTGGTGTAGTTATGTTGCTCTTAGTTCTTCTCAGGTTACCTATGTATCATTAAAAGATACATTTCTTGTTCCTACTATGGGAAGAATCTATGGGAAGAATGGGAAGAATCTATGGGAAGAATGGGAAGAACCTCTAGACCCCTTGCTTGGAAGGTAAGGGCACATGCGACTCTGCACTAGTTCTCTCCCCTGTCCATCTGCCACCCTTGTCAACTGTCATTTTACTTTTAAATGGTCAGGGTTCATGCTGTATACACTCTGGTCAATGATCCCAGTTAAATTTTTTGTCCATTTATTGATTCTACAATTTGAAATAGAAAACCAGTCAATTAAAATTAAAAGATATTTGACGAATCTCTAACCTGGCTGTGCTCTGTGATTTTATTTCTGTCCTGGTGAACTTTTATGTCCCATCCTCATGCTATCTGCCTTTGCTGTTTCCTAAGTGTTGGTAACGTTGTTGGAAGTCTATGGCACCTTGCCACATTTTTCCTCCTGGGATTTCTGTCCTGAAGCTGATTTTTCTCTTGTTGTGCTACACACCGGGCGCCTCTAAACACCAGCACGTGTGTGGCTTAACCCCGAGGATGGCTGTACTGACTCACCGACCTGGTTCTCCTTAGACACACCTGCAATCCTTAGGGCGCTCCTCTCCGCCCCATGTGCTCCGCTCCTTTCCCCTCTCTTCCCAGTCCTCACTTCCCAGTCCTCTTTCCCTCATTCCCTTCATTCCTTCCTTGCCTTTTTTGTGGCTGGGGTTGAGGTAGGGGTAGGCAGTTGGTGAGAGGTGTCTTGAGCTCCAGTGTTTTGTATATGTATGTACTTTGTTTCAAATACAGATTTTCAACTAGTTCTTCTGTTTTAGGTCCTACATGCCATTCCCATGTCCATGCTCTTTGATACCTGTGAGTCAGAAGCTCTTTCTGGGGCCCCATGGGGAAGACTGTCTCTCATCATCCGCAGCCTCTTTTCTGTGTTTTGATTCGTGAGACACCACTTCTGCTTCCCTTCTTCCAGTTCCCAGACAGTCGATGACCTTTCCCTCGTGCTGATGACTTCCCTCCCAGTCTCACTTCTGTGAGATTTTTAGCACCTCAATTTTTGTTTTTAGAGTCCAGGTTTCATAACTGCTCAGACCTTCACCTAATGAATCTATTGAAATGTAGTTAAAAAAAAAAAAGGCTTTACTTCCTGGGGAAATTAAATGTGAAGAATATATATTCAGTGTTAAGTTATTGAAAATCCATGCAATGTTCTAAATAATAGCAAATATTAGTTGAGGTAATTTTCATGGTTTGGTTATTCAGCTTAAATTTGAACTGTGGCTTATTTTACACATGTGTTAATGTAAATTATTTCTAGTTTTCTATGGTTTAAAAATGCTGCCTTTAAAAGAAACTCAGAAAATTCACCTGATATATATACTTTGACTTCCTAAGGAATTTATACTTCCATCAGTATTGAATTTTAGCCAGTGCTCCAATCTAAGGAAGTTACTGTTTTGAAATAAACAAACTTCTATTTCCCTTGAGGAAAACGCTGTCCTGAAATGCCGTTTTCGCGCCCCTGCTGTTGCGAGCCTCGGCGCGCGCTGCCGAGTCCCCGCTCTGTCTGCTTCGCGTGGCTCCAGCCTCGCTCCTTGCCTTGACTCCATCTGGGTTACCAGGCCGATCAACGCGACATACCCGAGGCAGCACCAAGCTGTCTCCCTGCCTGCCTCACGGAGGGTGCTCACAGGGTGCCTGCCGGGCTGCGGGCGGCAGTGCTGCTGCTGACCCCGTCTGTCTCCAGACGCCTCCTCTGCCCCCAGCACGCCACCGCCGCCTCCTGCTCGTCCCGGCGCCCTTGGCTCGGTCACTTTCTTTCCCGCTGGCGGTCTCCTGAGTCGGCCTCCGCGCAGCACGCGTGCAGGGCCATCACGCGGGCAGGCCCGCCTTCCCGGGTGCCTGGTACCACGCTCCGCTGCCTCCCCCTGCTCCGGGTAATCCAGCTGCAAGGGGTGCCGCATTGCCCCTGAAGTGGCCACCTTCTGAACATCTCCTTGTTCTCCTGGCTCCACGTCCTGCTCTAGGCTCAGCCTGCGGCCAAGCTGTGTTCGGACCCAGCGTGTGTTCTTTGATTAGGCCCCAGCCTCTCCCCCTCCTCGCTTCCTTGGGTTGCTGCAAGGAATACAGAAATCCTCTGTATTCCCAGCTGTTTATAAATCACTTTCCAGTTCCACACATCTTACAATCTGTTTATTCTCAATGGGGGCAATATCATCCTCCGGTGAAAGTTGATTCTTGGGGGCTGAAAAGAATTTACTCTTTTTGTGTATAAATCATAGGTACATATACATACGTACATAGTGAAATAAGCAGAATACCTGTGGTATTAAAAATTCATGTGGAGCGGTGATTAGCAAAAAAAACAAAAATAAAAAAAACCTCTGTGAAAGCTGCTTGTGTGTGTGTTACGGGACAAAAAAAAGGAAAACACTGGTTTACTTTTGAGGTCTCATATTCATCCTGTTTCTACTTGCCCAGAAGCCTTCAGTAGCTTCCTGCAGGCAACTCTGTAAAACCCGAATCATGTTCTGCAGGTCACATCTCTTCCTGTTTACCCACCAACCATCTTTGCAGTCCTGGCCCCCACTGTCTGCCTGCATAGACAGGCTGCTGCCCACAGCCCCATAACTGCAGACTGCTCTCCTGCTTTTTTTAAACCAGCGTGTCTGGTTGGCCTTCGGCTGGCATCTGGGAATTCAGGTGTTGGGAGGATTCCCATCGTGGCCGCAACTGTTAAGAGAGGCTCACTGGGCCTGTGCTGTACACAGTCTGGTTCATGCTGAGCCCCTGCTTTCCTTCTGGGAATCTGGAATCCAGGCAAATGCCAGGCAGAGAGTGCCGATGTGACCAGCCCCAGGGAAAACTTGGGGCAGGGAATCGCTAGTGAGCGTCCCCGGCACACAATTTCTCACGTGTGTTGTTACAACTCACTGCTAGGATGGTTAAGAGTATCCAGTGGGACCCCATGGGGAGGGGACTCCTGGGAGCTTGTGCCTGGTGTTTTTCAGACTTCTCTGTATATGGCTTTTCTGTTGCTGAGCTTGCTTTGAATCCTTTCACCGTAATAACTCTTAGCTGTGAATACAATTATATGCTGAGACCCGAGAGTCCTCCTAGAGAATGACTGAGCCTGGGGTGGTCTTGGGACCCCCCGAGATAACATGACTGGTGGTTTCTGTTGTTCTTTGGCTCTCAGCCATTCCTTCAGGAAACAAGAATGATAGGAGTCTCTTTGCCCAGAGATGGACAGCGAGGCTTAACCACTTTGGAAGGAAGGTGATATGAAGACCATATATCCACGGCCCGTGGTGGATTATATTAGGTTAATTTAGCTGAGATAAAATTGTGTTTTCCAGGATTTCCTTTGCTGTGTGATTCCAGGTTGGCGTGGGTCATGAGACTTGGAAGGCAGAGGTGGAACGCCAGTGACCTTGCTTTTTATGCTCTAAAGCGTGGTGAGGCACGGCTACATCTTGGGTTACGCTGTCGTCTGTCCACAGGCCCATCTGCTTGGCATGGGGCGGCAGCTGGGCTCGCGTCCACTGCACTTCCTGCCTTGCCCTCTTTCAGCGCCCTTCTCCCCAGCTCCTGGCTTAGATGTGTGTTTAGCTTTATGGTGAAGGGCAACTGTGTCTCCTGCAAAGTTGGAGACCTGGAGATGGTGAGGGACTGAGGCAGGGTCCAGTCCATCCGTGTGGCTTCAAGCCCAGCCTCCCAGGGGCTGAGGGAGGCAATCCACCATGAGCTGTGAGGGCCCGTGGATGTTCCTGCTCAGATGCCAGAAACGCAGGTCTGCCCTGACCAGGACATTTCTCAGGGTTGTTTGCAGCGGGCCACCTTGAGGAAGAGATAATACCTCCATCTGGGACAGAGAACAGTTTGCTTATTGCTTATGATATTTATTCTGGTGAATTTTCTCAACTCGGTGTTTCTCAGCTGGGAGGTAAATTCGCCACTGCGCAGCATGCGTTGGGGACCCCTGCACCGGGGGTGACAAGAGGGCTCTGCCTCACGTCTGCTGCCAGAATCCTTCAATAGTAAAAAGCTACCTTAGAGCTTGTAAGAAGGTTAAAACCTTACAGTGCGATCAGATTCTGATCGCTCTTCATTTCCACCTGCCTTTCCTGTCTCCTCTGTGGTCTTTAGGTGCCAGACACACATACGTTGTTTCATCAAATCCCACAGGTATGTAGGGATAAATCTCCCCCAAATATGAATTACATAAATTCTGTACTGGGTCTGCTTCTCTGATCAAATGTGATGGTTATAGTTCCCCTCAAACCCTGGCTAATGAGTCTCCTGATGTTCTATATTGTTTCAAGTTCTGTATAAATATAATATTTAATATAAATATCAGTATTTAATTAAATATTATTTAATGGCAGCAGAATATTTCACACTGGGTATGTTTGACATAATTTAGAGACCTGAACTTTGGGCACAAAAAATATTTGGGCAGTCAGTCTAATTGTTCTAAAAGGAAGAGGGATTTGTGAAATTGAATTAGATTTTGAAAATAACCTTTATTTTTCTGAGTTATTAATTTCGTGTAAGTGTTGGAACACTCTGTTCTGTACTATTCTGGTATTTCTTTTCTATTTTTTTAGATCTGTACCACCTCCAGTGCAAGCTTGGGAGAGAGAAAGATCACTGAATCAAAATATTCCAGGTCTTGGGACCAAGTTCTTGTTTGGTAAGGGAAATGGATGCTAAAGGAGAGGGTAATGAAGTCAAGATCAGTTAAGGCCCCCTGTGAACTCTGAACATTTTCATGTACTTATTTGCTATAAGAGTTAATTTTAAGACTAGTCAACACAGAAACAGCCCTGACTCTTGGATATAAGGCTATATGAAAATGTGCTTGGTGACAAATAATATCTGCATTTTTTCCAGTTAAAAATTTCAAGTGATTGTGTTCATTTAATGTGATGTTTAAAGAGGGAGAAAGTCATTGTCTGAGTTTCTTAGCAAGGAAAATGACTTATTTTGTCCTGTGGATTTCTGCTTCTGTTAAGGGGAAGCAAAAAGTCTTTCATAGAATAACTCTGGTGGCACAGGAGAATTTGACTATCCTAAAGTTGCTGGAACATAATAACATTGCTATTTTAAGTGGACAGTAGATATGAGAAGAGATTCTTGCTTAATATAGTATGAAGACTGTGACCCAAGAATGATTTTTTCTACTGAGAAAGAAACAGAAGTGAAACACTAGACTGCAAGTTTTTTAAGGGAAGTAATTACAATTATCTGATTTACCGCTATAGTCTTAGGGCCCAATGCAGTGCCTGACACAAAGGAGGTGCTTACAAATCATTTTTTAAATAAATCAGCAAAGAAGAACTCAGAGAGAGGCTCATTAAATCTTACCCCTAGAGGGCAGAATCCTCTTGAGTACAGATAATTCAACTAAATTTCTGAATTTGGGATTTAATTCCAGCAAGGATTTATTAATCTTATTACATATGATTTCCTGATATTAGTGTTAATTATTTTGACTTGTCTTATTCTTGGCCAGTATATATCCTATGAGTTTTTTGAGCAAGAATATTTGTGAAGTATTTTTCAAGTCTGTGCATTTGTGAATGTCATTTTGTTATCTTCCCCATGAAAAACAACTTGATTTGTTATAAAACTTGTTATTGTTCAGAAGCAGTAGATGTTTCTTTTTTTCCCTCGAGCACAGTAGAAGAAATTTAAAAATTAGACCAATCTGTGTTACTTTCCCTTCTCCTTCTACTTCTATCAGACTGAAAGTTTATAAGATTTTCTTTTCTTTATTGTTTTGATTTTAAAAATTTGCCGGGCTGTGTCAAATGATTTCCCTGGAAGGAGGTGAAGTGTTTTAATCTGAGATAGCAAGACTCCTTTTAAAATTTAGAGGATTGTTTAATTATAGGTTTTATTTTTTTCCAATTGTTTTAGTCTCTTCCTGAGGGAAAAATATACATAATCCCTGTTAGGTTGGATCTCTCTTCTTTATTTACTTTGGTTTTCATTTCTTTATCATTTTTCTCTGTGCTTTGAGACTATATCTCAAACTTGTCCTTTCCCTCATGGTCTCAGTTTTTGTAATGTTAATTCTGATCTTTTCTTCTCCCAATGTGAATTATAGGTGTTACTGAATATTTGCTTTCTCTGCGGTCCTCTTACCTGGCCTATTTCCTGTCTAGCTATTTTATTTCAGGACATTATTTCTTTATGCCAACTGTACCTTTTTCATGGAGGTTATGAAGGCTAACCTGTTACAGAGGATGCCAAAAAGGTTCATCACCTTATTTAAAGCATAGGTATTATTTTCAGAAGACTGCTATATCTCGTTCCCATTGACATACACAGTTCTCTAAAGAAGAAGTTAAGAAAACAAATGACAGCTTCACAAAAATTATTCATTGCTGGCACTAGTCCTGCTACCATTAAAAGATGTTGAACATGTATTTGTGAAATATAGTTTTGTAGGCGTGCCGTATTATTAGTCTGTCTAGAAGATGCATGTTTTATAATAGCCTGATCCTAAAAATATTTGTGGTAGGAGCTAGAACAGGACATCATGGTACTTACATAATTATTTGTATCGATAGGTTGTTGAGGTCATGGTCAGAGTTCCCTGAGTGAGACAGGCCCGAACTGTATATTTGAGATAGAAAAGTCTGAGCCTTCTCTGATATCCTTGGATGGGACAGAGCAACTCTGGATATACGGGAGACACTGGCACAGTGGAGGTAGTGGTAGGAACTGGGCCACTTACAGGGGACTGGATGCCTATTCTGGTTAATTGAGATGGGTTGAAGACTAGGGAGTAAGAATGAATACATAAGTGATTTTTGATAAGGGTGGACTCAGGTGACTGTCAGTCTCCTGAAACTTCTGAGTAGGATCTTGAGAGCTTCATCATTTCTTTCAACAAACATGCCGTGCCCTACTTAGAGAACAAACTTATGGTTGCCTGTACACACAGCTATATTTAAAATGGATGACCAGAAAGGACCTATCATATAGCACAGGGAACTCTGCCCAGTGTTACATGGCAGCCTGGATGGGAGGGGAGTTTGGGGGAGAATTGATACATGTGCATGTATGGCTGAGTCCCTTTGCCGTTCACCTGAAACTATCACACATTGTTAATTGGCTATACCCCAGTACAAAATAAAAAGTTAAAAAAAAATACTGTGCCCATACTGTATGTGGAGCACTCAGTGGGCACAAATTGTCTGAGATGTGGTCTCTGCAATCAAGTGGTTTATAATTGAGTTGCCTTAAGTCTTTTATGCTGAGTCAGTTAATGGTGTGCAGTCAAGTACCCCACAGGAAAAGGGCATGCTAGGAAGCTCCTTGTCCCAGGTTATTCTGTTTATTTGAGCATTTTCAGAATTCCATGGAATAAAGCCATATTACACAATACCAATAACTTTTCGTTTGACTTCTGTTATTAAACACCTTTTAAGGGTAGCATATTTTGAAAAATAAGAAAACAAAGGGAAGCAAAGAAAAAGTCACTCAATAACAACCAGAACAACCCACTCTTAACATTTTAGTGTACAACACTCTCCTTCTGAAATATCCATTTACCACATTTTCCAACATGAATAGTTTTACAAAATAAGTTATATATTTCACCTCTTTTCCCCCTACATATGTGAGTCCTTAATTTTGAGATCACTACGACTAAATTGTAACTAAGGATGGAACTAGAATTTAAAATACAACCTCTTACAGCCCACAGATGACATAAAAAGACTATGATTTGATGGTTTCCAGCTCAGAGTTAAAACTATTGTTATATGATTATACATGTTCATAGTAGAAATACTAGAAAACATGGATATGGCACCAATATTCATTAAGAATGCTGAAAAATATATTCTCTATATACATTTGCCTCTCATTTTTATTCCCTTAATAGGTTTTTAAAGTAAGGAATATATTTGTCAGCATACTGAAAAAGTCTGACTGTGGTTTTATGTCAAGATGTCATACTTGCTATGTATAAGCTTGAAAGTACAAGATTGAAAGTGGTTTATCAAGTGGTGTAAGAAAAAGTGACAGAATAATCTAGACACAAGGCTAAGCTATGTAACTTGGGGTGAGACAGTGTGGAAGGGCTTCTCCCAGACAACTATTAAATCTGTTTTTATATAACACCAGTTAACTGACTCTCTGACCTTGGTTTTGAATCTGATTACTCCTTAGTTGTTAGAGTGTTGTTGGTCAAAACCAGATTTCGGCATATGAGTCACATAATAAAGAAAGAAAAGGAAGCACAGAAATTGAATAGAGGGCTGAACTGACTGAACTGAATGTAGAATATAAATCTTGTTCAAGACAGGAATAAATAGCTAGAGTTGGGGATAAGTATTTGATGAATATAATAGAACATTATGTTAAGACTACACAAACAGTGATGAACAGTGTTAGATCTTAGAATTTTACCAGACAAGATCCAGTAAGTCATGCAGAAATGAGCAGACTCAAGGACCCAGAACCTGGATCCAGATGTCCAATGCTAGAGGTGGGCTGCGGTGTGTAGCTGTGTGGTACACGGACCCTAACACAGGAGCTGGGACTAAATTCACCCCAAGAGGATAAGCATGTCTACAAAGCATTTGGTAAGAGACAAAGATATATTACGGCAAAGAGACTGTTTTATTTTTTTTCCCCAAGTGTTACTGAGGTGTAATTGACATATAGAACTGTATAAGTTTAAGGTGTACAGTATTATGATGAGACTCATATATGTTGTGAAATGACTACCACAGTAAGTTTAGTTAATATCCACTATCTTGTATAGATACAAGAGAAGAAAGAAAATGTTCTTTTCCTTGTGGTGAGAACTCTCTTAACAGCTTTCATATATACATATAGCAGTGTTAGCTATGACTGTCATGTTGTAGTAAATATATTACATCCCTAGTAGTTATTTTCCTTTAAAAATTTGTACCTTTTGGCCACTTTCATCCAATTCTCCCTCCCCACCCCCACTTCTGCTTTGGTGACCACAAATCTGAGTTTTTCTGAGTTTCCCTATGTTTTTAAGATTTCCATATATCATAGATGTCTTTCTTTGTCTGACTGATTTCACTTAGCATTATGCCTTCAAAGTCCACCCATGTAGTTGCAAATAGCAGGAGATATGTATGTGTGTGTATATATATATAGAGAGAGATTTATCTCCATTTCTGCACGCCATGGTCTCTATATTCATCCATTCATTGAGGGACGGGTAGGTTGTGTCCATGTCTTGGCTGTTGTAAATAATGTTCTATATACATAATTGTAAAGATATCCTTTTGAGTTAGTGTTTTTGTTTACTTTACAGATATTCCCAGAAGTGGAATTGCTGGATCATATAGTAGCTCTATTTTTAATTTTTTGGGGAACTTCCTTACTGAAAGGTTTCCAGCTTGCCTGGAGAATTCCACAGAGGCCCATGGGGTCACAAAGAGTCAGACACGACTGAATTACTAACACTTTTTATAGTAGCTCTATTTTCAATTTTTTGAGGAACTTCTTTCCTGGAAGTTTTCCATAGTGGCTATACCAATTTACATTCCCACCAACAGTGTACAAGGGATCCCTTTTCTCCACATCTTTGCCAGCATTTATTATCTTTTGTTTTTTTAATGATGATCATTCTAATAGGTATTAAGTAATATCTCATTGTGGTTTTCATTTGCATTACCCTAATGATTTGTGATATTGAGCACCTTTCCATGTTGGTCTTTTACATATCACCTTTGGAAAAATGTCTATTTGTGTCCTTTGCTGGATTTTAATTGGATGAGGACGGTGATTATGTTTTGCTATAAAGTTGTATGAGTTCCCTTTATATTTTGGATATTAACCCCTTATCAGTTATATGATTTGCAAATATTTTTTCTCATTCTGCAGGTTGTCTTCATTTTGTTGATTGTTTCCTTATGCAGGAGACTTTTAGTTTGATATAGTCCCTTGTTTATTTTTGATTTTGTGGCTTTTGCTTTAGGTGTTGTATCAAAAAATCCTTGCCAAGATCCATGTCAAGGAGCTTTTTTCTGTTTTCTTCCAGGAGTTTTATGTGATGAAAATGGCATTTTACTTCTATGGTCTTGCTCCTTAAAAATCTAAAACTTTAGTTATGAGAAAAAAAATATCAGATAGGTTCCAGTGGGGACTGGTTCTTCATTGTTTTAGAAACTTTAAATACCTAAAGTTATTACTTTAGGAGTAGATAAATATATGAGAAAAATACAAAAAATATCATCTGTATTCACACAGACACAGACACACATACCCCCAAACTTGGTCTACAACAGTGTTTATTTTTCTTTCTACCAAAAACCCTATGAAATATCCCAGATTGAATAATGGGTTAAAGAACTGTGTATAGAGAAAGGAAAGATAGTAGATGATAGATCATCATATAGATGATGCTTATCAAATACAGCTGACCCTTGAATAGCACCAGGTAATAGGGGCGCCAACCCTCAGCAAAGTCAAAAAGATATCTGAAGATAATTTACAATTGGCTCCTCAGGAGCCGGGTAGGCAGATTCAACCAACCAGATTGTGCAGTGCTGCAGTATTTATTGCTGAAAAATATACGTGGACCTGCACAGTTTAAACTTGTGTTGCTCAAGGGCCAGCTGTGATGTGGTCACGCCCCTGCTGCGGCTCTGTCTCCTAAGCGCGCTGTGGGTCAGTGACCTGTATCGTAGTGTCTCCTCTCTCCTCTCCCCTTCCCTCTAGCGGTCTCTCTTCCCCTTCCTTCCCTCCATCTCTCTTTTCCTTCTTTTTTCTTTTGGTCCTGGTGCTGTGACCTTATGTAGAAACCTCAAACAACCCATCAGAACAACAAAAGTGAGCTGCATCCTTGCAGTGAGGAGAAAGGCCCCCGGCCCCCACCCTCCTAGCTTATCTGCTGTAGTGTCATTACATAAATCTCCAGATGCTGGCTGTATCTGACCTTCTCTCTGAGACTGAAAGCAAAGATCCATCTGCTGACTTGTCATTCCCACTAGACCACTTCCCTCCAACCTGCCCTTCTCTCAGTCTTTCCCAAACCAGGAATCAGCATTTCTACCCATCTGTACCTATTTCCCACAGACCTGCCAGGGTGAACTTTTAAAACACAATCCCATCAGGCTACTTGGCTACTTCAAAACCTGCGCATGGCTTCCCCTACAATTAAAATAAAATACAGTCAGTTCTGCTATCATGATAAAAGCTAACTAGCTAGCTAAAGGAACAATTTTGAGCATAATGTAAGTTTCACTTTGCTTCTGTATCAAAAATACAGGCAGAATGCAGGAACCGCCCTGCTGAACGGGGCGCTCCTGCCGGCCCCTCTGAAACCCCGCAGCCCCCTCGGTTCACGGAGGGTTCCGAGCCTCACCCGCGCCCCTTAGGTGCTGGCAGCTTCTCCTGGGTTTTACGTAACCCCCCTCAGCCATTCCAGAAGAACGCAGCCCTTCGGATACCCCCTTCGAACCGAGAACTTCAGGGCTTTTTAAAGGTAAAGTTTCAGATCACCAGCCCAGGTTGGATGCATGAGACAAGTGCTCGGGCCTGGTGCACTGGGAAGACCCAGAGGGATGGGGTGGAGAGGGAGGTGGGAGGGGGGACCGGGATGGGGAATACATGTAAATCCATGGCTAATTCATTTCAATGTATGACAAAAACCACTGCAATGTTGTAAAGTAATTAGCCTCCAACTAATAAAAATAAATGAAAAAAAAAACATAAAAAAAATAAATAAATAAAGGTAAAGTTTCACAGTTTTTTTTTGTTTGTTTGTTTGTTTTAGTATCTATGTAGTCCATGGTTTAAAATGTGCAAAATATGCTATTTTGATTCGGTTTCTATCTTTTTTTAAAGCGGCACAGATATTTTGAGTATTTCACCTTTAGTGCTGTGTTTTCCCATGTGCCCTGTGGTTTTTACTGTAGGATTTTGCATAGGACTGTGGTGTTTTAACAGAGAAGGCAATGGCACCCCACTGCAGTATTCTTGCCTGGAGAATCCCATGGACGGAGGAGCCTGGTGGGCTGCGGTCCGTGGGGTCTCTAAGAGTTGGACACGACTGAGCGACTTCACTTCCACTTTCACTTTCATGCATTGGAGAAGGAAATGTCAACCCACTCCAGGGTTCTTGCCTGGAGAACCCCAGGGACGGCGGAGCCTGGTGGGCTGCCGTCTATGGGGTCGCACAGAGTCAGACACGATTGAAATGACTTAGCAGCAGTGGTTTTTTAAAATGTATACCTTGTGGTATAGTAGAACTCACTGTTTCAATAATTCCTCACTTAAAAAAGACTTGCTCCTTGCCTCCAGCTTGTCTTTCCGAGCTCTGCTCACACTACCCTTCCTTTGGCTCAAGGTTCTTCAGCTTTTTCCTCCCATCTCAAGCTCTCCTCCAGACTTGTTCTTTCTGCCTGGAAAGTCATCCTCCAGGCTTCTCATGGCAGTTTTAAATTCAGTTTCACATTTTTAGGTTGGCCTTTGTCAGCCACTCCCCCGACTTCAATCTCCTTCCAATATCTGTATCATGTTTTTATTCCTTTTCTTCAGTTTATCACAGTGTGAAATTATATGAAGTAAAAGATTATTTCTTTTTTCTGTTTACTAAATCATAAGATCCTTAAAGATACTTCTTTATGTCAGCTTTAACCATGTCCGGTAAACTTAATAGTTTCTGAATGAATGGATGAAAATGAATATTTCATCATCTCTTTGATTTACCATAGAATGCTTTCACAAAAAATCCTTGTTTTTGAACTATAAAGTCATGTCAGAAAAAAACGTTTCGTGTACTGAAAAGTTTTCTCCAAAGGGAACTGTAGCTAGTGAATGAACACTGGGAAAAGGGGATACCCAGACTTTTGAAGGATTACTACACATTGGTTCTGAATTGATGCTAAATCCAGGGGAAGGAAAATGCTGCTGTGGTCCATCAGTCAAAGTAGGGTGTATGGGTGGTTTGGGCCTAAATTTAAATCACTGTGGGCTCAGTAGACCTGCAGACTCCTATTGTTATCTGCTAAGTTGCTGACTGCTTAATTTGAATAGACATGCTTGTTGATTGGACACGTCATCACATAGCTGCTCTGACTTATGAAGTAAAGACTTTAGGTAGGAAGGCCCCTAGGACTTCCTTTTCTTGCCAGGATGGTAAACTCAATGCTGCGTTTCTGGAGAAATTGCAGGCATTGTTGCCACTATCAAGGACTTGGAAAATGCTGCTGTATTGATGTTAGTTGCACCTCTATTTAATTTGCTTGTTTGGACTCTGTAGAAGTGGGATGGATCTTGTAGAATGACCATGGAATAGCATACATTTAATCAGGTATTGGCTATATTTGCAGCTTCTGCTCAAGATGTGGCATATTTACTAAAGCAAATCAGTAAAGCAAATCACAGCCTGGTATCTGGTGTGCAGCTAATGACCTGGAAAATGCTGCCCTCCCCCCATACTAATCTGTAAGAACCGCAGCAGTCATTTGTTTTTGCTTGGTAGGACTTACCCTTTTGTGGTCCTACCTTAGGGCAAATGAAAGCTGCTTCTTTACTGAGGCTCTATGATCTGATGGTTCTTGAAAAGCCTATGCACTATGTCTAGGTATGCACTGTGAAGGCTTTGGCAAGCTCTAATAGGAGAATTATCGGGCAGATAATACAGCAAACCTATGCTTTCTTTTACAGATAACCATCCTTTTGAGAAATAACTGCAGGTTTGCTGCGTGGCCCCAGTAGAGACTGAATGTTTGATCATTGGACATCATGTGACTAGGTGACCCATCATAACCAGGTGTTCTCTGAGCCAGTGAGCCATGCACTTAGATCTGGGCGGTAGCAACTGATTATCAAATGGAAAAGGTAAATAAGGAACCGAGCTGAGCTGAGCTTAGGAGACACAACGAGGCAGTTGCAGGAACAGGGGCCTCAGGCTCCTTCAGCACTGCCTGCTGCTGTATTGTTTTTCTCTTCCACACCTGTGGCTTCATGGCGAATCCTTATGAGCTTAGGACTCAGTCTGGTTTACAGATGGTTTGGTGGCCTTGGTTCCCAAGGAGGACGTCACAATGGTTCTGTTTTCTAAATGTATTTTAATACATTTATTTGCTTTCTTTAAGTTAAAAATAAATTATTTGACTATGTGGTCCCTAAATTATTTTGGTACTCCATGTAAATAAATCCCAAAGTAACATTTTATCCCAAGTTCTTTATTAATAAAGACTCCATTAACTTTACGATGATGAACTATATCTGTAAGAATCTTAAGGTGTCCTACATATCACAGTGGCTCTATTGAACCAAGTATTGAGGCGGCCACTTGGCCACTGGAGTCCTCCTGGCATTGAACTCACAGGTCGTGAAGGAGGTTACTCCACTGTTCGATCCTGATTGCCAGGGCGAAGCTGGATTCCTCCGACACAGCAGTGGCAGTGAGGATCTCAGTCCGTTTGCGCTGCTGTGACCAAATACATGTACCTGGATGGTTTATGAAGAACAGAAGCTTCTCCTAGTCCTGGATGCTGAAGGTCCGAGGTCAGGAAGTGTCTCAGACGGGATCAGCGAGAGCCCGCTTCAGGGCTGCAGACTTCTTGCGGGGTGTAGTCTCACGTGGTGGGAGGGCAGAGGACCGCTCTGGGGTCTCTTTCATAAAAAGACGAATCCCATTTGTGAGGGCTCCACCCTCATGACACAGTCACCTTTCAGAGTCTCTACTTCCTAACACCATTACCTCGGGCATTAGGTTTTCAACATGAACTTTGGAGGGACATTCCTCCACATTCACACTGTATCGGTTTGGAATGCAGGAAATGCTTTGGAGTTCTCTTGGTGCTTCCTGTTCAGGGACAAAAATTAATAGGAAACTAGAGAAACAGGAACAACAAAAAAAAGATCGGACAACTAACTAGAGACTTAGAGCCTTCAGAAATGAAGTTGTGGTTCCCTGTGTAAGGTAGAGAATCCCAAGCAGCTGGGCCCCTGAGGACAAAGGAAATATGAATAGGATATAGAAGATAGGGGTTATAAATATCAACCAAGGCTGAAATGAGGTTTGTAGCAGCCATGGGCTTCTCTCATAGCTCAGTTGGTAAAGAACCCACCTGCAATGCAGGAAACCCTGATTCTTTTCCTGGGTCAGGAAGATCTGCTTGAGAAGGAATAGGCTACCCACTCCAGTATTCTTCAGCTTCTCTTGTGGTTCAGCTGGTAAAGAATCTGCCTGCAGTGTGAGAGACCTGGGTTTGATCCCTGGGTTGGGAAGATGCCCTGGAGAAGGGAAAGGCTACCCACTCCAGTATTCTGGTCTAGAGAATTCCATGGACTGTATGTAGTCCATGGGGTTGCAAAGAGTCAGACACGACCGAGTGACTTTCACTTCACTTCTTTCTTGTGGGTGTATGTGTATACATACACATGTAAATTTCCTTTTCTTTAGAATCTTATGCACATTTTGTTGGAGGTAAGCTTTCATCACAATCTTGTTAACAGAATGTTTCACATATGGCTGTGGCTGAATTTGTAGTGTAATTAACATAGCGTAGCCGCTGCTGCTGCTAAGTCGCCTCAGTCGTGTCCGACTCTGTGCGACCCCAGAGACGGCAGCCCACCAGGCTCCTCTGTCCATGGGATTTTCCAGGCAAGAGTACTGCAGTGGGGTGCCATTGCCTTCTCCGATCATAGCTCAGAGAGGGATATAATGACAGCTGGGACTTAGCATCTCCAATGTCGGGGGAGAGGATGAGAATGCTTTCGACTTGTCTAAAGGATGGTTCCATCATGTTAGGTGCAAGCGCAGAGCTCTTTTTGGTGCTGTATGAAAATTCAAATATATGTAGAACACGTGTAAATGGATATTGAGTACCAAAGGGGTAGATTGGGCCAGTTATGCAACTTATGTGTCTCAGGTCCAAATCCATTCTATGTACTCTGCTTTGTGACGTTAGGGCTGGGTTCTGCAAACAGGGTTTCCTTGCCAGTGGCTTTCTGTTACTCTGTGACAAAGGGGGTGCTACAGAGAACTACAGGGCTGGAGGAGAAAGGAGAAAGGAGTTTCTTCCCTTTTTTTTCTTGTCAGTTTGGGCTCTTGTCAATATCACAAGTGCCTCCTTTCTTCAGTCTGACAGAGGCACTTCATTATTATGGAAGCAATTGAATTAGTTTGCAGATTTTCCAGCCTTTGCAGAATTAGGTTTCGTTGTGTCCCTTTCAGACAGCAGCAGCTGTCATTAAGCACCCCTTCTGAGAAGTCTGAGTCCCTGCTCGGTGTGGGATCCCCCCTCCACCAGACCCCTGGTCCGATAGAGAGCACCCTTTCCTCAGAGATCTGAATATCAGCTCCCTGGGATCCTTGTTCAAGCTTCTGATTTTAACGGTCCCAACCTCTCCCCTTTGCTCGCTTTGCTGTCGTCACCCTGGAGGGGGCAGCTGGTAGCTGCTTCCTTTGGTTGTTAGTTTCATGACACTTTATTGTTCTTTAATTTCTTCTGAATTTTTAGTTTTTCAGTTAAAAATTCTTTTACTTAGTTTAATGCTTTATACTAAATTTTCTCCATTAAAATAATGTATGTGATTTATGTTTCCTAACAAGGATCCATTAGTATATAGAAACCACTATTGTATTAATTGATTTTAACACTTCTTAAAACATTCAGAAACTTTAATAGAACATTAAACATAAAACAGAACATAACATGTTTTAATAGAACTAACATGTCTAATAGAACATAAAACATTCAGAAACTGTTCTAATAGAACAGTCTTTCTGAATTTATATTAGTCATAAACCATTTGTTATTTTTTGTAAATGTATCTTCCCATTGTCGGTCTCTTGGAGATACATGCTATTCATTATTACCTGGTTTCCAAGCAAAAGAGAATTTTAATTGATATGGTTGGTCTGAGGTTTTTCTTTTCAATCTTTTAAATTCTCTAAAGTTAATCATTCATAATGAACTGAATTAGCATTGGGCACATGCTGACCTAGGTCAAGCAAGAAAAACATTAATCTAATGTATTTTTGAACTTTGTGTTTGATCTTTTGGAACTAATAGAATAAAATAGCATATAAGTTGTTTCTGGGAAGTCAGGATAATGGAATACTGTTGTTTGAAACCTAAGAACAAAGTTTTCCTGTATTTATTCATCTTTATCAGCATTCTTAAAACCAGAGACCGAAGCATGAACGATGTTTAGTGCACCATGATGGTGAGTAGGGGAGCCTGGGTTTACAGCTTCCTCCCAGTTTACTGTGTGACACAGGATATGCCAACAAGGCTATTCCAGTCATGGATGGGCTGAGGGTTTAGACATTCTCATCTTGTGTTTTTGAGCAGAAGCATTCAGAGTCTTCATCTGTAAAGGTCTAGGAAAGGCAGGAGCTGACACTCTTCAAGGAATTAACTAACAGACAACTATGCTACTGGAGGCAATTTCTTTGCTAGTCTCCAAACTGCTTAAATTGTCTTATAACTCATGTGTCTCTGTTTCATGGCTCCTGTATGTCAGCCTTCTAGATGTGATGGCTTCTGGAACGCAAAGACAAGATATGATTGCTACATCCATGGAAGCTGCACTAAAAAGTACCCAAATACAGAGTATCAGTTAACGTCAAACTTGGTCTGTCTGTGTGTGACTAACTGAAAGTCAAATACATGACAGGCAGATTTGTGAATTTTTGTGCTTCTAGACTGCCTTCCTCCTTGCTTTTTCCTGCCTGCTCTCCTGAAAAGTTTTGTCTGTACCAGCCAGACTCAACTTGTGAAGCAGACTCAGGAAAATGGGGTGAAAAGGATTGGATTATCTGAAAGAACCAAGGAAAATTGCAGAGATTTTTAAAGAGATACAGGCAGAGATTAGAGAATGTGTTAGGGTTTAGCTTTGACATTGTGGAATGTGTGGAATGACAGAGACTTGGAGATGGGAGGAAATAAGTATTTGAGAAGCATTCTTGTGAGTTATAAATTCAGTGCCACTTTATGTTCTTAGGGATGCATGTAAAAATGTGAGCTCCATTCAGTATGCTTCTGGTCTGAACGGTGCTTCTCTGAATGTGACTTCTTGCAAGGACTGAACTATATGCATGCTAAGTCGCTTCAGTTCATGTCCGACTCTTTATGACGCTATGGACTGTGGCCTGCCAGGCTCCTCTGCCCATGGGATTCTCTAGGCAAGGATACTGGAGTGGGTTGCCATGCCCCTATATGGGTACTGATTTATTTCTGGACTTCATATAGGTTGCTTTCAGCTTAACTCAGCCTGTCCTTATTCATCATTATGCTGAATCTCGTCAACACCAGCACATTCAGTTTCTGTCATTTAGGTCATATCTCTCAGTTGTTTCCGTTGTGGCTCAGGTTCGCTTTCTCTTCTTGCTTTCGAGTCACTGTAATACAAACAGGTTCTCTCCATGGATGTGGAGGGCAGGCTGAAAAATTATATGTGGATTTTCAACTGCTTGCAAGGTGGCGGGAAGGGTGTGTGTTGGTATCCCTGCCCTCTTTCCCCTGTGTCCAAGGGTCAACTGTTCTTTGAGTTTAGCTTGGTGAGACCCAAAGATGAGACTCCTACCATGCATGTCAGGCTTCTTATCTACAGAAACTGTGAAATAATGAACTGCTGCTTTTGTAAGCACCAAACCCTTGTGGCTCAGAGGTTAAAGCATCTGCCTGCAGTGCAGGAGACCGGGTTCGATCCCTGGGTTGGGAAGATCCCCTGGAGAAGGAAATGGCAACCCACTCCAGTATTCTTGCCTGGAGAATCCCATGAGCAGAGGAGCCTGGTGGGCTACAGGCCATGGGGTTGCAGAGTTGGATGCACTGAGCAATTTCACTTTCACTTTCAAACCTCCCTGTGCTCCAAAAAAAGAAAAAAGAAAAAACAAACCACCCCCGAAAGCCAATAAAAAACCAAATAGATTCTTCGAGAACATTTGGTCAAGTTAGGACAAGGGTTCTTGTACACTCAGTAATTTTTGGGTGTGCTCAGTAAATCTGTCTGACTTCACAACCCCATAGACTGTAGCCAGCCAGGCTCCTCTGTCCATGGAATTTCCCAGGCAAGAATATTGCAGTGGGTTGCCATTTCCTACTCCATGGAATCTTCCCAACCCAGGGATTGAGCTTGCATCTCTTGAGTCTCCTCATTGGCAGGTTCTTTACCACTGTGCCCCACCTCCCGACCCAGGGATCAAACCCAGGTCTCCCGCATTGCATGTAGATTCTTTACTGTCTGCACCACCAAGGTCTAGTAAGCAGGGATTTTTAGGCTTTTTAAAGTCTACAAACCAGTGTAAGTGGCTTATAAACCACTGTTCAGGATAGTCCATAGATTCAGTCACATGGTAGCAAAGGTTAACACCTCTGATATTCCTATTGATTTTGTCATTAACTGGCAAATGCCTTCTTTAAAGCTAATGCCCCATGCTATAGCATATCTGGATTCTGCCTTACCCCTCATTTGAATTATCTAGTACCTTTATTGCTGTAGCTGCTATTACTGCTGCTGCTGATTCTGGAATCAGCAGCTAACTTTTGGTTGGCTAACATAATTGCCTACAGTGTTTCAGGTACTGAGCTAAGTTCTCTACACATTATCTCATTTAAGTTTGTAATTGGGTAACTTCCATGCCTCAGACACTATATTTCATTTAATTCTTAATTGTCCTGGCAGGGTAATATTTTCAACTTTAACTCTGGAAAGTTTAACTTACTTCATTTGTTTCACACTTGATCCATCTTAGAACCATTGTTTAAAATGTTTAATAAAAAAGTTACCACTTAAAGTATTTTTAAGTGTATAATTCAGTGACATTAAGTATATTCATGATGTTGTACAACCATCACCACTGTTTTCAGAACTTCATTATCATCCCAAACAGCATTTCTTTATGTATTAATATCTTCTTATTTCCCCCTCTGCCTTCTCATTTCCCCTCTACCCAACCTCTGGCAATCTCTAATCTACTGTCTGTCTCTGTGAATTTGATTAGTGCATTAATCGGGGTTGTCCAGAGAAACAGAACCAGTAGGATATATATAGACACATAAAATGAGTTTTATTATAGGAATTGACTCATGCAGTTATTAAGGCTAAGAAATCCTATGATCTGTTGTCCAAAAGATGAAGAGCCAGGAAAGCTGGTGGGGTGATTCAGTTCAAGGCCAAAGGCCCGAGCTGTGGGGTGCCAGAGGCACACTTTCTGGTCCGAGGCCTGGGAACTGGGAGTATCCACGTCCAAGGGCAGGAGAAGGCGGACATCTCTTCTCAAGCTGACATAAAAAATTCATCTTTCCTCTACCTTTTGTTCTATTATGGGCTTCCCTGGTGGCTCAGATGGTAAAGAATCAGCCTGCAATGCAGGAGATCCAGGTTCAATCCCTGGGTTGGGAAGATCCCTGGAGAAGGGAAATGGCAACCCACTCCAGTACTCTTGCCTGGAGAATCCCATGGACAGAGGAGCCTGGTGGGCTACAGTCCATGGGGTCACAAAGAGTCAGACACGACTGAGTGACTAACACTTTCACTTGTTCTATTAGGCCTTCAAGGGATTAGATGATCTCACCCAAATTGGGGAGGACTATGTTCCAAAGAATAGCAAAGAGAGATAAGAAAGCCTTCCTCAGTGATCAGTGCAAAGAAATAGAGGAAAACAATAGAATGGGAAAGACTAGAGATCTCTTCAAGAAAATTAGAGATACCAAGGGAACATTTCATGCAAAGATGGGCACAATAAAGGACAGAAATGGTATGGACCTAACAGAAGCAGAAGATATTAAGAAGAGGTGGCAAGAATACAGAGAAGAACTGTACAAAAAAAATCTTCATGACCCAGATAATCACGATGGTGTGATCACTCACCTAGAGCCAGACATCCTGGAATGTGAAGTCAAGTGGGCTTTAGGAAGCATCACTACGAACAAAGCTAGTGAAGGTGATGGAATTCCAGTTGAGTTATTTCAAATCCTGAAAGATAATGCTGTGAAAATGTGGCATTCAATATGCCAGCAAATTTGGAAAACTCAGAAGTGGCCACAGGACCTGAAAAGGTAAGTTTTCATTCCAGTCCCAAAGAAAGACAATGTCAAAGAATGCTCAAATTACCACACAATTGCACTTATCTCACATGCTAGCAAAGTAATGCTCAAAATTCTTCAAGTGAGGCTTCAACAATACGTGAACCGTGAACTTCCAGATGTTCAAGCTGGATTTAGAAAAGGCAGAAGAACCAGAGATCAAATTGCTAATATCTGCTGGATCATTGAAAAAGCAAGACAGTTCCAGAAAAACACCTACTTCTGCTTTATTGACTATGCCAAAACCTTTGCCTGTGTGGATCACAACAAATTGTGGAAAATTTCAAGAGATGGGAATACCAGACCACCTGACCTGCCTCTTGAGTAATCTGTATGCAGGTCAAAAAACAACAGAACTAGACATGGAACAACAGACTGGTTCCAAATCAGGAAAGGAGTACATCAAGGATGTATATTGTCACCCTGCTTATTTAACTTATATGCTTATTTAACATCATTTGAAATGTCAGACTGGATGAAGAACAAGCTGGAATCAATATTGCCAGGAGAAATACCAATAACCTCAGATATGCAGATGATACCATCCTTATGGCAGAAAATGAAGAAGAACTAAAGAGCCTCTTGATGAAAGTGAAAGAGGAGAGTGAAACAGTTGGCTTAAAGCTCAACATTCAGAAAACTAAGATCATGGGATCCAGTTCCATCACTTCAGTGATGGACTTTATTTTGGGGGCTCCAAAATCACTGCAGATGGTGATTACAGCCATGAAATTAAGATGGTTGCTCCTTGGAAGAAAAGCTGTGACCAACCTAGACAGCATGTTAAAAAAGCAGAAACATTACTTTACCAACAAAGGCCCATCTAGCTATGGATTTTCCAGTGGTCATGTATGGATGTGAGAGTTGGACTATAAAGAAAGCTGAGTGCCAAAAAATTGATGCTTTTGAACTGTGATGTTGGAGAAGACTCTTGAGAGTCCCTTGGACTGCAAGGAGATCCAACCAGTCCATCCTAAAGGAAATCAGTCCTGAATATTCATTGGAAGGACTGATGCTGAAGCTGAAACTCCAATACTTTGGCTACCTGATGTGAAGAATTATCTCATTGGTAAAGATCCTGATGCTGGGAGGGATTGGGGGTAGGAGGAGAAGGGGATGACAGAGGATGAGATGGCTGGATGGCATCACCGATGCGATGGATGAGTTTGAGTAAACTCTGGGAGCTGGTGATGGACAGGGAGGCCTGGTGTGCTGTGATTCATGGGGTCGCAAAGAGTTGGACATGACTGAGTGACTGAACTGAACTGATGTTCCTTACAGAGACTACTGATTAAAATGCTAATTTTTCCACAGACATACCCAGAAATAATGTATCACCAGATCTCTGGGCAGCCCTTAGCTCAGTCAAGTTGACACATAAAAATTAACTATCACATCTGGTTCACTCAGTATAATGCTTGCAAAGTTTATCCATCTTGCAGCATATTTTTATTCATATTTTCATAATTTCATTTTTTAAAGGTAAAATAACTTTCCATTTGTGTAGAGAATTTTGTTTATCTTTGGGGTAATGATTTGTTTCCACCTGTGAATACTGGTATATAAATATCTGAGTCACTGCTTTCAGTTCTTCTGGATATATACCAGGAAGTGAAATTACTGGATCTTACAATAGTTGCATGTTTAACCTTTTTGAAGCCCCTCTATACTTAAAATGGATAACCAACAAGGACCTACTGTATAGCACATGGAACTCTGCTCAGTGTTATGTGGCAGCCTGGGTGGGAGGGGAGTTTGGGGGAGAATGGATACATGTGTATGTATGGCTGAGTTTTTCCACTGTCCACCTGAAACTATCACAACATTGTTAATAAGTTATATGCCAATACAAAATAAAGTTAAAAAAGATTTAGAAAAAACAAAGCTTGTTTACTTTATTCTAAACTCAGACCATCACTCACATTTCACCTCCAAGTGTAAAAGTATATTTGGAAACATGAATTTTTTTTGATCAAAAAAATTTGGTACACTTTATTAACTTGGAGGAAAAAAGCTCCATATGTTAAAGGCGAGTTCTTTCAACTCCCTTTTCATTATAAATGGTATTTGCTTTAGACCTTGCCTGTCATAATATATTCAAGGGCCTGTGAGAATCTAACAGAACACTTACCTAGCTCCATAAGCCCTCTCAGCCAGTTGGGAATTGCAAGCACCTGCTCATAGAAGAAATGTCAAAACAGTGTTTTAAATAAGATAGGGAGATTGCTTTCCTTTTACTTGACATGAAAGCTAGAATCAGCCAGTCTTGGATGGGGTGCATGACTCCAGACTTCTTTCTTTTTTTTCTCCATCAGTAACTTCTCTTTTGTTTCTTCTTCTTCTTCAAGATCATTCCATGATCACAAAGGGGCTCTAGTGATGACTTCTGTAATCTACAAGGATGCAAGGGGAAAAGAAAAATGATAAGCCTTTTAAATGAGTCAGCCCTGTTGAAAGAGCTTCCCCAGAAGCCCCACACAGTAACTTCTGTTTATGTTCCACAGGTCGTACTAACAAAGGAGGCTGAGAGATACAGAAGAATAATTCCAGTAAGGTTATTGCTGCCTTTCTGACCTTTTCTAGTGCTTTGTATAAAGCTTGGACTTCCCAAATTATTATTGTTAGGTTGTTGATATCCTTTCATATATATAAAATGCTATGTATTGAACAGATTTCTGAAATCCTCTCACCAAGGAAAGTTATTTCTCTCAGCCATTCTTGCTAAGCCTTAAATAACATACCTGCAAATAATAGTGCGGTCTATGCTATCCCAACAATGTAGTGGTTTATTGCAAGAAAAGGAGAATAGGTTTTGGGTAGGCAGTTAGCAGCCTTTTCCATACCCTCAGACAAAGAGTAATGTCATCCCTAGAACCCTGGGTGTTTTGATTCCATTTTCTCTGGTCACATAGCAAAAATATTGCTTTCCTTTTTTCTTATCATCAAATTCTCTCTCCTTCTAATCAGTTTCTACGTGTTGTGCTACAATGCTCAATGTACAGGTTGTCCCTAAATCAATTTTCTGTCTTCTTTTTCCCAGTTAAAATATGTAAGCCACTCAATTTTGTTTTCTTTCTCTTTAATCATTCCTGAATCAATCATGAATTTTCCAGGTAGATCAACTGAATGTAGGTTGACAGGGTTCTCATATACTTAAAAGGTAGGTCTATAAGAACTCTCACTCCATTTAAAGGGAAGAATAATGGATTTGAAGACTGGAAGTACCTCTTGATTTTTAAATATCCATGAAGGTTCAGAAAGTAGGAACCTTGTTTTTTCAAATTTGTTGGCAGTCTAAGTAATGGTTTAAAAAAGTTTTAGTTTCCTACTTCCGTTAGCTCTCTCCAGTTCACTATAGCTTCTTGTTTGCACTAAAAGGCTCAGATCAGTTCTCATTTGAAAAGTTCTGGTCCTGGGCAGGAAGTATAAAAGTACTCCACTCAGAAGGGCTGAGTATCAAACTCCATTCTTTACATGGTACTTCATGACTGTTGCTTTGTATCCTGTAAGAGTACTTAGTTGCCTAGAACCCCAGCAAGGGTTCTTAGGAAATTATTTCTCTCACTTATACCCTGAGTTACTGCTTTTTGTTGTCTCACCTGGATTTCTGCCTTTTCTTCTTTTAACTAACTCTACCCAATTCTTACTCTGAGTTCGCTTATTTCCTTGAATTTTGTTGTTGTTTAGTCACTAAGTCAAGTCTAAGTCACAAGTCTTTGTGACCACATGGACTGCAGCATGCCAGGCTTCCCTGTCCTTCACTGTCTTCCAGAGTTTGCTCAAACTCATGTCCATTGAGTCGGTGATGCCATCCAACCATCTCATCCTCCATCGTCCCCTTCTTCTCTTGCCTTCAATCTTTCCCAGCATCAGGGTCTTTTCAATGAGTTGGCTCTTCACATCAGGTGGCCAAAGTTTTGGAGCTTCAGCTTCAGCATCAGTCCTTCCAATGAATATTCAGGGTTGATTTCCTTTAGGGTCTACTGGTTTGATCTCCTTGCTGTCCATGGAACTCTCAAAAGTCTTTTGCAGCACCACAGTTTGAAAGCATCAATTCTTCTTATCTGTGAGGAAATGACCCTTAACTTGATTTTCATGTGAATCGTGTACACTTGGTTTTGTTGTATGTTTAAAATATTGTATATTTATTTACATTGAAGTTTTCTTTTTTCTCAACTACAGTTTCAGATCAGAGTTCTAAGTGAACTTGCACAGTGATTTCATGATTGTTTGTGGTTTAGTTATTTTTATTTATTTTTTTGTTTTGTTTTCAACTTTAACTTCATGTGGAACTGAAAAGATGGATTGAAACAAAAGTGTACTAAATTTTGTAGACTTCCTAATTTTTTGACTCTTTAAAGATTTTTTTTTTTACTTCTTTCTATTTACATCTCTTTTGGTATATTTTAATTATCCCAGTAAACAAGTCATAGCTTGGCAAGATCTTATGTAGGGATTCCTTTATTCTGGTTTCTGTTTTTCTTTTGATTTTTGTTTTCTTAATTCCTGAAGAACTTCTGCCAAGGTTTCTACATGTTCAGCTTGAGTCTGTAAGAACTCAAACATGTATTATGTATGTATGTATGTATGTATGTATGTCTTTAGTAGTTTAACTTAATTTTTTATTGTGGTAAGAACATTTAACATGAGATCTACCTTCTTAACAATTTTGTTTTCCTTTTTAATGATGTTGCTTTCTTTTGAACTTTACAAGCAATACATGTTTTTTTTTTCTTTTTTATTCTTGCAGAAAATAAAAAAAGCATAAAAGTGTACAGTAAAGAAATAATAGTCAGTGGTAATCTTCAATCCCAGAGATAACCACCATTAGCATTTTGATGCATTTTCTCCCAATGTCTACATATTCTTTATAGGATTTTTTGATGTGTACCATTTTAAAAGTCTTCATTGACTTTGTTACAATGTTACTTCTGTTTTATGTTTTAGTTTTTTTGCCCCAAGACATGTGAGATCTTAACTCCCTGACCTGGGATCAAACTTGCATCTCCTGTGTTAGAAGACAAAGTCTTAACCACTAGACCCCAGAGAAGTCCCTACACATTATTTAAATTGATGTATAACCGACCAATAAGATATGTTAGTTCCAATGCACATGTACTGATTTGATACTTTTATACAAAATGATCATCATGGTATGTCTAGTTATCGTCTGTCACCATACAAAGGTATACAGTTGACTGTATTCCCATGCTGTACATTTCATCCCCATGACTCATTTATTTTGTAACTGGAAGTTTATCTCTTTAATCTCCTTCATGTGTTTCTCTCACCGCCCCCCGCCCCCCCCCCCCCCCCCCGCCCTCATCAAAGACCTGTATTGTGTGTCTGTTCTATTTTGTTATGTTCATTTGTTTTGATTTTTAGATTCCACAAATTTGTCTTTCTTTACTTACTTCAGTTAGTGTAATACTGTCTAGGTCCACTCAACGTTGTTGCAAATGGCATAATTTCCTTTGCAATCTTTTCAAGTTTATTTTTGTTGTGCTGGGTCTTCGTTGCTCCCGACGGCTTCCTCTAGTTACGGCGAGCGGGGCCCACTCCCTAGTTGGGGTGCGCAGGCCTCTCAATGCGCGGCTTCTGTAACTGCAGAGCCTGGGCTCTAGGGCCTGTGGGCTTCAGTGGCCGTGACACGCGGGCTTAGCTGTCCCGAGGCACGTGGGGCCTTCCTGGACCAGGGATCGAACCCATGTCTCTTGCATTGGCAGATGAAGTCTTAACCACTAGACCACCGGGACGAGGTTTACATATATATATATACATACAAATCTCCCACAAGCAGGCAAAGTCTTAACCAGTAGACCACCAGGGATGTGGTTTATATATATATATGTGAATCTCCCACATCTTCTTTGCCCATTTATTTAACTATGGGAGCTTAAGTTGCTTCCATATCTTGGCTATTGTAAATAATTCTGCAATGAGTATGGGAGAACATGTGTCTTTTGAAATTACTATTTTTGTTTTCTTTGGAAAGATGCCCAGAAGTGGGATTACTGGATCATGTGGTAGTTCTGTTTTTTTTTTTTGGGGGGGGGAACCTCCATACTGTTTTCCATAGTAGCTGCACCAATTTACATTCCCATAATTTGTGCTTGTGGGTTGCCCTTTCTCTACATCTTTAGCAATATTTATTACTTGTTGTCTTTTTGATAATAACCATTCTGACAGGTGTAAGGTGATATCTCATTGTGGTTTGATTTGCATTTTCCTTAAGTTTAGTGGTGTTGAGCATTTTTTCACATACCTTTTGGCTATCTGTATGTCTTCTTGGGACAAATGTCTGTTCATGTCTTCTGTCCTTTTAACTTGAGTTGTTTGCCTTTTTGATGTTGAGTGTATAAATTTTTTATACATTTTGGATATTAACCTCTTCTTATATATGTCATTTGCAAATATTTTCTTCCATTTAGTATGTGGATTTTTTTGCTTTATTGATAGTTTTCTTTGTTGTACAAAAGTTTTATAGTTTGATATAGTCCCATTTATTGATTTTTGTTTGTTTCCCTTGACTGAAGAGACATATCAAAAAAAAGTGTGCCAAAGTCAAGGTCAAAGTACATATTGCCATGTTTTCTTCTATGTTTTATGGTTTCAGGTCTTCCATTTAAGTCTTTAATCCAGTTTGAATTTATGTTTGCTCATGGTGTGAGGAAAGTGTCTCACACCATGAATAGTTACATTCTTTTGCATGTAACTGTCCACTTTTCTCAATGCCATTTATTGAATATTGCCATATATATTCTTGCCTCCACTGTTGTAAATTAATTGCCCGTATACACACGGATTTATTTCTGTGCTCTCTGTTCTGTTTGATTGATCTATGTGTCTGTTTTTGTGCCAGTATCATACTCTTTTCATTACTGTGGCTTTGCAACATAGTTTGAAATTAGGGGGCATGATATCTTCAGCTTTGCTCTTCTTTCTCAAGATCATTTTGGCTACTTGGGGTCTTTTGTGATTCCTTACACATTTATTGCCTTGAGAATCCCATGGACAGAGAAGCTCCAATCCATAGGGTTGCAAAGAGTTGGACACAACTGAAGCGACTTGACACACATGCATATATTTTAGAATTATTTGTTCTAATTCTGTCATTAGAAAAATTAGAAAAATGTCATTGGTGATTTGAGATAAACTCAGATTGAATCTGTAGATTGCCTGGGGTAGTATGGTCATTTTAACGATATTAATTCTTCCAGTTCATGCTGCTGCTGCTAAGTCGCTTCAGTTGTGTCCGACTCTGTGCGACCCCATAGACAGCAGCCCACCAGGCTCCTCTGTCCCTGGGATTCTCCAGGCAAGAATACTGGAGTAAGTTGCCATTTCCTTCTCCAATGCATGAAAGTGAAAGTCAGAATTCGCTCAGTCGTGTCCGACTCTTCGCGACCCCATGGACTCCGTCCATGGGATTTTCTAGGCAAGAGTATTGGATTGTCCAGTTCATGAGCTCCGTATATATTTCCATTTGTTTGTCATCTTCAGTTTCTTTTATCAGTGTCTTACAGTTGTTTTAATACAAGTCTTTTACCTTGGTTAGGTTTATTCCTAGATATTTTATTCTTATTGGTGCAACTTGCAAGTAAGACTATTTTCTTAATTTTTCTTCATGATAGTTCACTGTTAGTATACAGAAATCTGTTGCATTTTTATACATTGATTTTGTATCCTGCAAGTTTACTGAATTCATTGAGTTCTAATCATTTTTTGATGCTGTCTTTAGGATTGTCTTCAGTATCATGTCATCTGTAAAAAGTGACTGTTTACATTCTTTCCAATTTGGATTCATTTCTTTTTATTGTGTGATTGCTGTGGCTAGTATTAATACTTTGAATATTGTGTTGAATGTTGGGCTTCCCAGGTGGAACTATCGGTAAAAAACCTGCCTGCCAATCAGGAGACATAAGAGACTTGGGTTGGATCCCTGGGTCAGGAGGATCCCCTGGAGGAGGGTGTGGCAGCCCACTCCAGTATTCTTGGCTAGAGAATCCCATGGACAGAAGACCCTGGCAGGCTCTTAGAGTCACAAAGAGTTGGACATGACTGAAGTGACCTAGCTTGCATACATGCAAAGTGTTAAGAATGGACATCTTTGACTTGTTCCTGATTTTAGAGGAAATGTTTCACTGTTGATTATAGTTTTAACTGTGGGCTTGCCACAAGTAGCCTTTGTTTAGGTATGTTCCCTCTATATCCACTTTATTGAGGGTTTTTTAAAAAAATAAATGGATATTAAATTTTGTCAAGAGTTTTCTGCATATATTGGGATGATCATGCAATTTTCATTCTTCAGTTTGTCAGTGTGGCATATCACATTGATTTGCAAATATTGATTTGCGTCCATAGAATAAATCCCACTCGATCATGGTGTATGATTCTTTTATTTTTGGACTCAGGTTGCTAATATTTTGTTGAGGATGTTTGCTTCTATGTTCATCTGTGATATTGGTCTGTAATTTTTTCCTTTGTGATAATCTATCTTGTTTCCGTATGAGAGTGATGCTTACCTCCTAGAATGAGTTTGAAAGCATTCTTTTCATGAAATTTCTTGGAATCATTTAAAAATTAGGATAGGTATTCTCTAAATGCTTGGTAGAGTTCATTTGTGAAGGTATTTGGTTCAGGAATTTTATTTTGGAGGAGTTTTAAAAATTATGATTCAATTTCATTACTGGTAATTGGTCTGTTTATATTTGCTTTCTTCCTGGTTCATTCTTGGGAGATTGCGTATTTCTAGGAATTTGTCCACTTTATTGGTGCATAATTATTCACAGTATTCTCTTATGATCCTTTGTACATCTGTGGGTTTGGTTATAACTTCTCATTTTTCATTTCTGTTTTTATTTGGGCTCTCTTTTTCTAGATGGATATAGATAAAGGTTTGCCAATTTTGTGTTTCTTTTAAAGAACCAGCTTTTAGTTTCATTGATCTTTTCTATTGTTTTTTAATCTCTATTTCATTTATTTCTGTTCTGAACCTTATGATTTCTTTCCTTTTACTAATGATAAATCTGGCTACAGGTTTATCAAATTTGCCTATCTTTTTAAAGAACTAGCTCTTAGTTTCATTGATCCTTTCTGTTTTCTTAGTCTCTATTTCATTTTATTTCCATTCTCATCTTTATGATTCCTTTCCTTTCACTCATTTTCGATTTTGTTTATTCTTCTTTTGTAGTTGCTTTTACCATTATAAACTTCCCTCTTAGACCTGCTTTTGCTGCATCCCAAGAACTATTTTATTCTTTCTTTCAGTTTTATTGAGATATAATTGACATACAGCACTGTGTAAGTTTAAGGTGTACAGCATAATGATTTGACTTACATACATCATGAAATGATTACCACAATAAGTTTAGTGAACATCAGTCATCTCATACAGATACACAATTAAAGAAATAGAAACACATTTTTTTTTACTTGTGCTGAGAGCTCTTAGAATTTCCTCCTTTAACAGATTTCATATAGAAAATACAGCAGTATACCCACAGATTTTAAATTGTTTTTGTTTTCATTTGTCTCCAATTGTGTTTTATTTCCTCCTTAATTTCCTCAATGCTCTATTATTTAGTTGCATATTGTTTAGCCTCCATGTGTTTGTGTATTTTGCAGCTTTTTCTTACAGTTGATTTCTAGTCTCATAATATTGTGGTCAGAAAAGATACTTGGTATTTTAGTTTTCTTAAATTTACTGAGAGTTTTTGTGTGTGGCATAGCATATGTTCTATGCTGGAGAATATTCTATGTGCACTTGAAAAAAATGTGTATTCTGCTGCTTTGGAATGAAATATTCCAGGTGTATATGATAAGTCCATCATATGGAAGTGTTTTTAAGACCAGAATTTCCTTATTAATTTTCTACCTGGGTGATCTATCTGTTGATGTAATTGGAGTGTTAAAGTCTTCTACTATTGTTACTGTCTGTTTCTCCACTTATATCCCTTAATATTTGCTTTATGTATTTATGTGCTCCTATGTTGGGTGCATGCTTATTTATAATTGTCACATCTTCTCGGATTTATCCCTTGATCATTATGTAATGAATTCTTTGTCTCTCATCACATGTTTTGTTTTAAAGTCTATTTTGTCTCATATAAACATTGCTACTCTATCTCTTTTTGCATTTCTATTTGCATGTAATGCTTTTATCCATGCCATCACTTTTGGTTTGTGTCTCTTGAGATCTGAAGTGAGGCTCTTATAGTGAGCATATATATATGTATATAAATCTTTCTTTTTTAAAATCCATTCAGCCACTTTTTGTCATTTGAGCTTTTAGACCATTTGTATTTAAAGTACTTATTGATAGGAATGTACTTATTGTCATTCTATTTATGGTTTTGGGTTGTTTTTCTAGTTCCTTTTTTGTTCCTTCCTTTTTTTCCCTCCTGATATCTTTCTTTATGATTTGGTGACTACCTTAGCATTATGTTTGTATTCCTTTTTCTATATGTATATACTATAGGTTTTTGGTTGTGGTTACTATGTCGTGTATGGATGTGAGAGTTGGACTGTGAAGAAAGCTGAGCACCGACAAATTGATGCTTTTGAACTGTGGTGTTGGAGAAGACTCTTGAGAGTTCCTTGGACTGCAAGGAGATCCAACCAGTCCATTCTAAAGGAGATCAGTCCTGGGTGTTCATTGGAAGGACTGATGCTGAAGCTGAAGCTCCAATATTTTGGCCACCTCATGTGAAGAGTTGACTCATTGGAAAAGACCCTGATGCTGGGAAGGATTGGGGGCAGGAGGAGAAGGGGACGACAGAGGATGAGATGGCTGGATGGCATCACCAACTCAATGGACATGAGTTTGAATAAACTCCGGGAGTTGGTGATGGACAGGGAGGCCTGGCGTGCTGCAATTCATGGGGTCGCAAAGAGTCAGACATGACTGAGCGACTGAACTGAACTGAACCATGAGGTTTATATTTAACAATATATATGGTTATTTAAAGTTGGTGATTTTGAGTTCAAATGTATTTCAGCTCTGCATTTTTACCCTTACACCCATGTTTAATGTTTTTGACATCATACTTTATATCTTTTTGTGTATCCCTTAACTAGCTTGTATGGATATAAATAATTTTACTACTTTTGTGTTTTAATTTTCTACTAGCTTTTTACTGCATATTTGCCCATACAAGTAAGATTTTTCCTTTCATAATTTTCATATTTCTAGTTGTAGTCTTTTCTTTTTCACTTTGAAATGTTCCTTTAATGTTTATTGTAAAGGTGGTTTGATGGTGCTGAACTCTTTTAGCTTTTGCTTGTCTGTAAAACTTTTTATTTCTTCTTCAAATATGAATGATAGACTTGCCAGGTTGAGTATTATTGTTTTTATGTTTTTTCTTTTCATCACTTTAAATGTATTACACCACTCCCTGCTGGTCTTCAGATTTTTTGCTGAAAAATTAACTGAAAGTCTTACGGGAATTCCCTTGTACTAACTAATTGTTTTTCTCTTGTTACCTTTAGTATTCTCTCTTTGTTCTTAGTTTTTACTATTTTAATTATAGTGAGTCTTGGTGTGGACCTCTGAGTTCACCTTGTTTGAGATTCTCTGTGCTTCCTAGACCTGTTTCTCTGTGTCTTCTCCCAAATGAGGTAAGCTTTCAGCCATTGCATCTTCACTTATGTTCTCTTGCCCCCTTTTTTCCTTCTTCTCTTTCTGGGACCCATATAGCTCAGTGGCTCAGTTGTGTCCAACTCTTTGCGGAGCCATATAATGTGAATGTTCTTATGCTTGATGTCATCCCAGTGGTCTCTTAAACTATCCTCATTTAAAAAATCATTTTAGGAACTTCCCTGGTGGTCCAGTGGCTAAGACTCTATACCCCAATGCAGGGGTCTCAGGTCAGGGAGCTGGATCCCATATGCTGCAACTAAGGCCCAGTGCAGCCAAATAAATAAAATAAAAATAAATGTTAGAAATTGCTTTAAAAATAAAATAATCATTTCAGATTTTCTATTCGACTTGGGTGATTCCACTACTCTCTATTCTAGTTCACTAATCCACTCCTCTGTATCATCTGATCTACTATTTCCAGTGTATTTTAATATTTCAGTTATATTATTCAGCTCTGTTTGGTCCTTCTTTATGTTTTCTAATTCTTTGTTAAACTTTTTGTTTTTCTGTTAAGAGTTGATTTATTTTTATTGAAGAATAACTGTGGTCAACTTTCATTCATTGTGTTCATTTCTTCTTCCAAGTTTGTTAAGCATCTTTATTACCTTGAACTCTTTATTGCACCGATTGGTTACCTCCACTTTCCTTAGTTTTTTTTTTCCTGTGGTTTTATCTTATTCCTTTGTTTGGAAAATATTCCTTTGTTGCCTTGTTTGGCCTGACTCTGTTTTTTTTCCTGTGTGTTAGGTTGGTATATTTCCCGGTTTTGGAGAAGCAGTGTTGCCGTGGGCGATGTCTCAGCTCCAGCACCCTTGCCCCTCTTGCCAGCAGATCTGTGTGCTGTAGAAGGGCCTCTCTGCAGGCTGTGTGCGCCTCTCTGCAGGTTGCGTGCGCCTCTCTGCAGGCTGTGTGCGCCTCTCTGCAGGCTGCGGGCGCCTCTCTGCAGGCTGCGGGCGCCTCTGTTGCGGTGGCCTGACTACTCTGGGCATGCTGGTGAGCAGCCTGGCCCCTGGCTCCGTCTCCCCGGTCCTGCCCAGAGCGGAGGCTGCCGGTGTGTGTGTGCAGGGCTGGGTTCTGGTGCAGCTGGCGCTCAGTCTGGAGAGCGCCAGTCCTGTGCTGGGGAGGGTGATGGGTCCTGGCGTGAGCAGCTGCAGGGTCCAGGGAACCCTAGTGCTGGTGCATACTCACTGGGGGCATGGCTGATTCTCAGGCGAGTGGCAGGGAGTCCTGGGGCTGGTGTTTCCTGCTGGTGGCTGGTGTTAGGACTCAGGGAGGTCCTTTGCCTTGCACTGGTCTGCATGTGGGTGAGTCTGGGTCCCACCCTGCTGGTGTGTGGGGCTGGGTCCCCACGCATCTGGCTGCTTGACCTGTGTTTCCATTAAGGCAGTGGTCTGTGTGCTTGGCCTGCTGGGTCCTGGAACTGATGCTGACCAACTGGGTATGAGTCTTGACTATATCACATTGCTGCCCCTCCTACCCATGCTGTTGTGGCTTCTTCTTTATATCTTTGGCTGCAGAAAATGCTTTCTATGGCCTTGAGGTCATTCTGACAGATAGTTGCTCTGTGTGTGTGCTAAATTGTTTTATTTGTATCCAACTCTTTGTGATCCTGTGGACTGTAGCCTGCCAGGCTCCTCTGTCCAAGGAATTCTCCAGGCAAGAATACTGGAGTGGGTTGCCATGCCCTCACTCCAGGGGATCTTCCTGACCCAGGGGTCAAACCCCATCTCTCATGTCTCCTGCATTGGCAAGCGAATTCTTTACCACTAATGCCACCTGATAGTTGTAATTTTGCTGTGTCCATGGCGGGAGGTTAGTTCAGGGTCTTCTTACTCTGCCATCTTTACTGCTCTCCCCTTGACAAATTCTTAAGTATACAGTACAGTATTGTTAACTATAGGCATACCGTTACCTAGAAATTAACCATCCTGCATAACTGAAACTTTATACCTGTTGAATAGCAACTTCGTTTTTACCTCTCTCAGCCTCTGGCAGCCAACATTCTACTCTCTGCATCTGCATATTTGATTATTTTATACATCATATAAGTGGGATCATGTGGCATTTCTCATTCTGTCATGGCTAATTTCACATGGCATAATTTCCTCCAGGTTCTCTTATATTATCGTAGATGGAAGAATTTCTTCTTTTTATTGAAGTGTAGTTGATTTATGATATTAGTTTCAGGTTAACTGCTGTAACTATGATATTAGTTACAGCAAAGTGATTCATATATATATATATACACACACACATATATATATACACACACACACTTTTTTCAGATTCTTTTCTCATATAGTTATTACAAAATATTGAGTAGAGTTCCCTGTGCTATACATTGGTCACTGTTATTTACCTATTTTATATGTAGTAATATATATATGTTAGTCTCAAATTCCTAATTTATACCCCTTACCTTTCCCCTTTGATAACCATAAGAGGATCCGAAGACATTTCTCTGACAGTCAGTAAACAGTTGTGCAATTTATCTTAATTTTTATTGGATTAAGCTTTACAATGTTTTATAAGTTTCTACTGTATAGAAAAGTGAATCAGCTATAAATATGTGTGTGTGTGTATGTATGTATATATCCCCTCTTTTTTGGATTTCCTTCTCACTAGGTCACCATATGTGAGCTCTACCATAGGTGCTCATTAGTTATTTTATACAGAACATCAATAGTGTATATATGTCAACTCCAATCTCCCAGGTCATCCCCTGCCTTTCCCTCCTTGGTGTCTGTGCATTTGTTCTCTGCATCTTGTCTCCCTTTTTGCTTTGCAGATAGGATCATCTATACCAGCATCTATGCCGTTTTCTATATTCCACATGTATGCATTAATGTACAGTATTTGTTCTCTTTCTGCTTCACTCTGTGTGAAAGCCTCTAGGTCCATCCGCATCTCTACAAATGACCCAATTTAGTTCATTTTTATGGCTGAGTAATATTCCATCGTGTATACGTACCACATTTCCTTTATCCATTTCTCTGTTGATGAAAATTAGGTTACGTTCATGTCCTGGCTATTGTAAATAGTGCTGCAGTGCATGTGTCTTCTCTGGGTATATGCCCAGTAGTGGCATTGCTGGGTCATATGGTAGTTCTGTTTTTAATTTTTTAAGGAATCTTATACTGTTCTCAATAGTGACCGTATCAGTTTGTATCAGACTGTATCATTCCCACCAACGGAGCAAGAGGGTTCTCTTTTCTCCATACCTTCTCCAACATTTATTGTTTGTAGATTTTTAATGATGGCCATTCTGACTGGTGTGAAGTGATACTTCATTGTAGTTTTGATTTGCATTTCTCTAATAATTAGTGATGCTGAGCATCTTTTCATGTGTTTGGCCATCTGTATGTCTTCTTTGGAGAAATGTCTATTTAGGTCTTCTAGTTTTTAATTTTTTTATATTGAGCTACATGAACTGGTTGTGTATTTTGGAGATTAATACTTTATTTTTCCTTCATTTGCAAATATTTTCTCTCACTGAGGGTTGGTTTCATTTTGTTTATGGTTTCTTTGCTGTGAAAAAGCTTTTAAGTTTAATTAGGTCTCATTTATTTATTTTTGGTTTTTATTTTTATTACTTTAGGAGGTGGGTAAAAAAAGGATCTTACTGAGTGTTCTGCCTATGTTCTCCTCTGAGAGTTATATAGTTTCTGGCCTTACATTCAGGTCTCTGATCCATTTGGAGTTTATTTTTGTGTATGGTGTTAGGGAGTATTCTAATTTCATTCTTTTATATATATCTGTCCAGTTTTCCCAGCACTACTTATTGAAGAGGCTGTCTATTATCCACTGTATATTTTTGCCTTTTGTCATAGATTAGGTGACCACGGTGTGTGGGTTTATCTCTGGGCTTTCTTTCCTGTTCTGTTGGTCTGTACTCCTGTTTTTGTGCCACTGCCATCAGTTCAGTTCAGTTCAGTCGCTCAGTCATGTCCGACTCTTTGCAACCCCATGGACTGCAGCATGCCAGGCCTCCCTGTCCATCACCAACTCCCAGAGTTTACCCAAACTCATGTCCATTGAGTCGGTGATGCCATCCAGCCATCTCATCCTCTGTCGTCCCCTTCTCCTCCTGCCTTCAATCTTTCCCAGCATCAGGGTCTTTTCCAGTGAGTCAGTTTTTCGCATCAGGTGGCCAAAGTATTGGAAATTCAGCTTCAGCACCGGTCCTTCCAATGAACATTGAAGACTGATTTCCTTCAGGATGGACTGGTTGGGTCTCTTTGCAGTCTAAGGGACTCTCAAGAGTTTTCTCCAGCACCACAGTTCAAAAGCATCAATTCTTTGGTGCTCAGCTTTCTTTATGGTCCAACTCTCATATCCATACATGACCACTGGAAAAACTATAACTTGACTAAATGGACCTTTGTTGGCAAAGTAATGTCTCTGCTTTTTAATGTGCTGTCTAGGTTTGTCATAATTTTTCTTCCAAGGAGCAAGCATCTTTTAATTTCATGGCTGCAGTCAGCATCTGCAGTGATCTTGGAGCCCCCCAAAAATAAAGTCAGCCACTGTTTCCACTGTTTCCCCATCTATTTGCCATGAAGTGATGAGGCCAGTGCTATACTGTCTTGATTTTGGTAGTTTCTTAGCATCATCTGAAGTCAGCGAGGCTGATTCCTCCAGTTCCGTTTTTCTTTCTGAAGACTGCTTTGGCTTCTGGATCTCATGTGTTTTCATGCAAATTGTAAAATTTTCTGTTCTATTTCTGTGAAAAATGCCATTGGTAATTTTATTGGGATTGCATTCAATTTGTAGGTTGCTTTGGGTAGCATAGTCATTTTCATAACACTGATTCTTCCAATCCAAGAACATGGTGTATCTTTCCATCTGTTTGTGTCAGCTTTCGTTTCTTGCATCAGTGTAGCTTTTTAGTGTTCTGAGTACAAATCTTTTGACTCCTTGTTTGTTTTTTTCAGTCAATAAGTTGTGTTTGACTCTTTGTGACCCCACAGATTGTAGCATACCAGGCTCCTCCACTATCTCCTGGAGTTTGCTGAAATTCATGTCCATTGAGTCAGTGATGCTATCCAACCATCTCATCCTCTGCCACCCCTTCTCCTTTTGCCTTCAATATTTCCCAGCATCAGGGTCTTTTCCAATGAGTTGGCTCTTCACATCAGGCGGCCAAAGTATTGGAGCTTCAGCTTCAGCTATAGTCCTTCCCATGAATATTCAGGGGTTGATTTCCTTTAGGACTGACTGATTTGATCTCCTTGCTGTCCAAGGGACTCTCAAGAGTTTTCTCCAGCACCACAGTTTGAAAGCATTAATTATTCTTAGGTAGGTTGATTTCTAGATATTTTATTCTCTCTGTTGCAGTGGTATATGAGGTTTGTCCCCTTAATTTCTCTTTCTGATCTTCTGTTGTTAGTGTATAGGAATATAAGAGATTTCTGTGTATTAATTTTGTATCCTGTGACTTTACTAAATTCATTGATTAGCTCTAGTAGTTTTCTGGTGGCATCTTTAGGATTTTCTATGTATAGTATCATGTCATCTGCAAACAGTGACAGTTTTACTTCTTTTCCAATTTGAATTTCCTTTTATTTCTTTTTCTTTTCTCATTGCTGTAGCTAGTACCTCCAAGACTATGTTGAATAATACTGGTGATAGTGGATACCCTTGTCTTGTTCTTTGAGGATGCATTTTCAGTTTTTCACCATTGAGGATAATGTTTGCTGTGGGTTTGTTTTATATGGCTTTTATTATGTTGAGGTATTTTCCCTCTCTGCTCACTGTTCGGAGAGTTTTTTATTATAGATGGTTGTTGAATTTTGTCAAAAGCTTTTATTGCATCTACTGAGAGTATCATGTGGTTTTTATTCTTCAATTTATTAATATAGTGCATCACATTGATTGATGTGTGTATTGTACAGTAGACTTAGGGAAAACTTGATGAAAATTTATGTATTATTTTCATTTATGTCATAACTCATTTGTGCTCATAAAGATTGTGTGGAAAGTCGCTCAGTCATGTCCGACTCTTTGCTACCCCATGGACTGTAGCCTACCAGGATCCTCCGTCCATGGGATTTTCCAGGAAAGAGTACTGGAGTGGGTTGCCATTTCCTTCTCCAGGGGATCTTGCCAACCCAGGGATTGAACCCAGGTCTCCCGCATTGTAGGCAGATGCTTTGCTGTCTGAGCCACCAGGGGAGCCCCTCCTAGTTCATAGATGAGGAAAAATTTAGGTAAGGAAAATGGATGTTTGTTTCTAAGGTAACAGAGTCAGTGAGGGCTAGCCAGGGTATAAGGCTTAGTGTTTGACTTGATCTTTATTATTTCTTTCTGCTAAAGAAGATCATAGTGAAAGCATATGTATTTATTTTTATTTTACTTGCCTGTGGAGCACACTGACTCTGCAGGTTGCAATAGAATTGTATCTATAAATGAGACTGAAATGGCCCCATTTTGAAGAGTGAGGAGTGCTTGAGTCAAGAGCAAAATATTAAGCCATTCCACCCCTCATCCCCTATAACACTGAGGGCCCTCTGGATGGAATATATTGGGTAAGAACTTGAGGATATTACTTTTATGATAGTTTGTGCTTGTCTTCCTCTGTTTCTAAAGGTCCTCTCTCTGTAAGATGGTCACCTTGCCTGGCCCTAGGCCCGGGCATTGCTTACCAGCTGATTTCACAAGGGTTCCTCTTTGCTCCTTTGAAGATTGGAGTGCTTCCCTGAGACCCTGAAAGTTTGCCCACAGTGCCCAGTTGTCTCATTCAATCCAGTTGCCCTTAGTTTGTTATAACTCTTTGAAAAGTACCAGTGCCAGTAAATTTTTCTTACTGTTTCTCTCTCTGTGTGGGAAGTACACTACCTCAAATAGTGTGATCCGAAAGTGTAAGACCTCACTGTCACTGTGTAAATGTCTTGAGATGTGTCCCCTTGTGTTACAAAATTTAACGGGCGCATTTGTTTCTCGGTAGTCTGACCAGACTGCCACTATATCAGTCTTCTTTCCCTGTGATGGGTTCATTGAGAGCCATTCACCTTCCTGCTGCACAGATCTTTTCATTATTCCTCCTTGTGCGTGGGTTCCTTGAGTGGTTGCACATTACTGGTGGTTGGGCTGTTCAAATCTGTGGCCTAGAGGGAGATGGAATTCATTACGTTTGAGTTGCCCACATGGAACCAGTCCCTGGATAAAGGGCACAGACAGTGTTGGGTTTGCAGGGCTGTTTTTAAAAATTTTACTACTTTCCCGTTGTTCATTGTTCAGTTGCTCATTTGTGTCTGACTCCTTGCTTCCCTGTCCTTCAGTATCTTCCAGAGTTTGCCCAAGTTCATGTCAGCAAAGTGATGTCTTTGCTTTTTAATATGCAATCTAGGGACCCCTAAAAGAGAATGATTTATTCATTAAGAAGCAGGACAGTAGGATTTCAGGCATGCCTATTGGATCAAGGCTGTCAGGAGCTTCTTTTAAACGTGTTTGTGTCTCTCTGTCTGACTGCACTGGGCCCTGGTTGCAGGTGTGGAACCTGCTGCATCTTGCAGGATCTCTTGCTGTGGCACACAGACTCTCTGAGTCGATAGGCTTAGTTGCTTGCATCATGTAGGTTCTTAGTTCCCCAAGCAGGGGCTGAACCCTCGCCCACTGCGTTGAAGGCAGTTTCTTAACCTTTGGACCATCAGAGAAGACCCTTCTTCGCAGGTAAGTTTTTGCTGGCACTGACCACTGCCCTAGGTACGTCCTTGGGGAAGCAGCGCCTTATGGTGACTTTTGCTGAATCAACTTTGCTTCCTGGCTGGATTGCTCTAGCCTGTATGAATATGAATTAGAACTCTCTGAAGTAGTTCAAAATGGCAATATCTTTTCATGTTGGGTGAGGATTTACTGGGGCTTCCCCCAAAGACAGACATTAGAGCTTCTAGTCCTGTGCCCAAGTCCTCACTTATCAGCCATGTAGGTAAGTCCTATCACCTGGACTCAGGGCTGCAGGCTCTGTTCTTTTACAATCAGCTCCTGATCTGCCATTGTTAAGCTTTTGCCATGTATTTCCTTCTTAGAGGAAACCATAGGCAGAATACTCTTTGACATAACTCATTGCAATATCTTTTTTGATCCATCTCCTAGAGTAATGGAAATAAAAGCAAAAATAAACAAATGGGACCTAATTAAACTCAAAAGCTTTTGCACAGCAAAGGAAACCATAAACAAAATGAAAAGACAACCCACCAGAATGGGAGAAAATATTTGCAAATGATGCAACTGACAAGGGATTAATCTCCAAAATACACAAACAGCTCATGCAGCTCTATGTCAAAAAAACAAACAACCCAATCAAAAAATGGGCAGAAGACCTAAATAGACATTGCTCCAAAGAAGACACACAGATGGCAGAGAGGCACACAAAAAATGCTCAACATCAATAATTATTAGAGAAATGCAAATCAAAACTACAATAAGGTATCACTTCACATTGCGTAGAATGGCCATCATCAAAAAGTCTAAACAATAAATGCTGGAGAGGGTGTGAAGAAAAGGGAACCCTCCTACACTGTTGATGGGAAAGTAAATTTTTATAGCTACTATGAAAAATAGTATGGAAGTTTCTTAAGAAACTAAAAATAGAGCTACCACATGATCTAGCAATCTTACTCCTGGTCATACACCCAGAGAAAACCATTGTTCAAAAGGATAATGCACCCCAGTGTTCATTGCAGTGCTGTTTACAATAGGCAAGATGTGGAAGCAACTATCCACTGACGGATGAATGGGTAAAGATGTGGTCCACATACACAATGGACTACTACTCAGCCATAAAAAAGAATGAAATAATGCCATTTGCAGCAACGTGGATGGAACTGGAGATGATCACACTAAATCAAGTAAGTCAGCAAAGACAGATACGCTATACTTAAAGTGAAAGTGAAGGTCACTCAGTCGTGTCCAACTCTTTGTGACCCCATGAACTATATACAGTCCATGGAATTCTCCAGGCTAGGATACTGGAGTGGGTAGCCTTTCCTTCTCCAGGGGATCTTCCCAACCCAGAGATTGAACCCAGGTCTCCCACATTATAGGCAGTCCTTTACCAGCTGAGCCACAGGGGAAAATGAGGTATCAAAAATGTGATAAAAATGAACTTATTTGAAACAGAAACAGACTCAGACAAGAAACTTGAAGGCTCTATTCTTTTCAAATTAGCTCATGATCTGCCATATCTTTTCCTCTATATTAAATCTTTCCATTAAACAGAACCTAACATATTGATAATTCAGCAATTTTCTTGCACAAAGAAATGAAGTACATTTTAGAATGTTTGTAAACTAGTAGATTAAATAGCTTAAGGTCACTCACATGACTTTAAAGTAATTCTGCAAGCATCATTATTTGTTGGATAAGAATATAATATTCAGGGGGATTTCCTGACAGTCCAGTGGTTAGAATCCCATGTTTCCACTGTTGGGGGGCCAAGTTCCTCCTTGGTCAGAGAACTAAGATCCCACAATCTGTGTGGTGTGGCTTAAACACACACACACACACACACACACACACACACACACAGATACTTAGAGCACTATGCAAAAAGAACAACAAATCTTGCTGACTGGTACTTCATCCTGTTGACAAGAACCTGGTCATTATTATATTCATTTTATACTTCTGATAGTCTGAGGATTATCTAATCTTGTTTAGAAATATTACCCAGTCTGACAAGTCTCCAAAACACTGTTCTTTACAGAGATTGTGGCACTTAAGAATGATTGCTGTGGTATTTCAAAGTGTAAATAGAATTTCCAGAGAATGCAGAGCTATTTCATTGATTTTTGCAACCTCTTTTATTGTCTCTCTTTCTATTTTACCATCTAATTTCTTTTATTTGGAAATATTTCTCAATTTATCTGCTTCTATACCTTATTTATTCCCTTCAAGTTCTTATAATACTCATTTCCTCCTTGAATGTAAATGGACTTCCTGCCCCCACCCCCAATTAAAAATATATTCTAAGTAAAAGGAAATCAATCAAAAAAGCCAGAATAATCAAATAAATGCTATTCATATAAGTGGAAATTTACTGTAAACCCAATACTTATGTGTATGTCAAAGCTTTTTTCCTCTCACATTAGAGGACAACCTGAAACTACACTTTAATGACAGTTTAAGCAATTAAAATTTTTATTATTTTGTAGTTGAATTTTGTTTAGACATTTTAAAAATACTCTTCTGTTATGGTTTATCACAGGATATTGAATAGAACTCCATGTGCAATGCATTAGGACCTCTTTTTTATTTGTCCTATACATACTATCTTACACGTTAACCTCCCCTCCCCTACCTCCTCCCCTTGGCAACCACAAGTCTGTTCTCTGTGTCTGTGAGTCTGTTTCTGTTTTGTAGACAGGTTCATTTGTGCCATGTTTTAGATTCCACATATAAGTGATATCATATGTATTTGTCTTTCCATGTTTGACTTAGTATGATAATCTCCAGTTGCATCTATGATGCTGCAGATGCATTACTTTTATGGCTGAGTAGTACTCCATTGTATATGTGTACCACATATTCTGCATCCGTTCTTCTGTCGATGGACATCTAAGTTGTTTCCATGTCTTGGCTATTGTGAATAGGGCTGCCATGAGCAAAGGGGTGCATATGGCTTTTTGAGTTATGGTTCTGTCCAGGTGTATGCCCAGAAGTGGGATTGCTGGATCATATGGTAATTTTATTTTTCAGTTTTCTGAGGAACCTCCATACTGTTTTCCATAGTGGCTGCACCAACTTACATTCCCACCAACAGTGTAGAGGGTTCTCTTTTCTCCATATCCTTTCCAGCATTCACTAGTTGTAGATGTTTTAATGATGGCCATTCTGATTGGTGTGAGGTGGTACCTCACTGTAGTTCTGATTTGGTAATGATAAGTATCTTTCACGTGCCTACTGGCCATCTATGTGTCTTCTTTGGAGAAATGTCTATCTAGATCTTCTGTCCATTTTTCGTTTGGGTTGTTTGTTTTCTGTTGTTGAGTTGTATAAGCTGTGTTGGAGAAGGCAGTAGCGACCCACTCCAGTACTCTTGCCTGGAAAATCATCTCATGGACGGAGGAGACTGGTGAGCTGCAGTCCATGGGGTCGCGAAGCGTCGGACACAACTGAGTGACTTAGTTGCAGCCGCAGCATAAGCTGTGTGTATATTTTGGAGATTAAGCCCTTGTTGGTGCATCATTTGCAAATATTTTCTCCCATTCCATAGGTTGTCTTTTTTTTTTAACAGTTTCCTTTGCTGTGCAAAAGCTTGTAAGTTTGATTAGGTCCCATTTGTTTATTTTTGTTTTTATTTCTATGACCTAAGGAAACATTGTATGATTTATGTCAGATAATGTTTTGCCTATGCTCTCTTCTGAAAGTTTTATGATGTCCTGCCTTATGTTTAAGTCTTCAAGTCATTTGGAGTTTATTTTTGTGCGTGGTGTGAGGATGTGTTCTGACTTCGTTGCTTTAGAGGCAGCTGCTTAACTTTCCCAGAACCACTTGCTGAAGAGACTGCCTTCTTCCCGTTTTGTATTCATTTCTCCTTTGTCAAAGAATAATTGGCTTTAGGGCATGGGTTTTTTTCTGCAAGCAATGAACAGTTTTAAAAGAAAAAACCTAAATGTTAACACATTATGTTAATACCTAGTAAGACAGGGTGGGTATTCCAATTAATTAACACCTATTAGCAACAGTTAACAAAATGATGTGAAGTATGAGTGAATACCAGCTAAATATCAGATCTGTGTTTAAAGAAAAGCAAAATTTTCCCCTTAAAAAAGGAACTACATTTGCAGAACTTACAAATACTGTAAAGCTATTCTGTACCTTAGAGATCTATACAGCCAGGGCCTCCAAAAAACACCAAATATATGAACCAGATGTGTGAGCTACCGTGATGATCAGTTGTATGTGTCAACTTGACTGGGCTGTGGTGTCCAGTTGTTGGTCAAACGCCAGTTTAGATATTACCATGAAGATGAGTTTTAGATATAATTAGCATTTGAATCAACAGACTTCAGTAAGCCAGATTATTCTCCATAATGTGGGTGAAACTTACCCAATCGGTTGAAGGCCTTAACAGAACAAATGGTCTTTCCTGGTAGCTCAGCTGGTAAAGAATCTGCCTACAGTGCAGGTGACCAGGCTTCAATCCCTGGGTCAGGAAGATGCCCTGGAGGAGGCTATGGCAACCTACTCCAGTATTCTCACCTGGAGAATCCCATGGACAGAGGAGCCTGGCAGGCTACAGTGCATGGGGTCGCAGAGAGTTGGACACGGCTGAGCGACTAAGCATGGCACAGCATGACAGAACAGAGACTGAGGCTTCCCAAAGTAGAAGAAATTCTCAAGGTGATAACATAGAAACCCTATCTGCAAGGCAGACAGCCTGCTTCTCTGTGGAATTCAGATTCAAGACTCCAGCATCAATTCTTACCTGAATTTCCAGCCTGCTGGCCTGCCCTGTGAATTTGGAACTTGTCTGCTCCCACAATTTCATGAGATAATTCCTTAAATCTTCCTGTCATATGTGAATATGCATCCTTTTGATCTGTTTCTCTGGAAAGTCCTGACTAACAGTTAGTGACTAAGGTTAGTGGTAGTCCTCTCTCAGGGTGCCCCAGAAAGGCCAAACTTGGGCCAGGGAACAGTGGCGAGCCTCAGGCCTCAGCAGACCGGCTCTCCCACAGCAACCAGTGACCTTGTCTTTCTTCCATATTGCTGGATACCGATTCAGTTTTCCTGATAGGGAATGCTATTATCTTTCACATGCATCATCACCTTGGCTACCTGTGATTTTGATATAGTTTTCAGAAGTGTTCAGAAGGATTTACTGCAGTTTTTCTGTTTTCTTGCTGAGTTCTAGTAACCCCAGGAGTCAGGACTCCTAACTAGATAAATATCTGTGGATTTAAGGCTCCTCAATAGCTGCTTTGCATATGGACCATACTCACGTTTTTAAAAAAGTTGAGATAGAATTGACATATTAGTTTCAGATTAGTTATTTGAATACACTATGAAATGATCACAGTGATAAGTCTAGTTACCATCTATCACTATAAAAGTTACAAAAAATTGTTTTTCTTGTGATCAGAACTTTTAATATGTATTCTCTTGGCAACTTTCAAAAAATACTGTGATATGTTTTGCTATAGTCACCATGGTGTAGATTACACCCCTGTGACTTGCTGAATGTACCTGTTGAGATTCACCCCTTTAAACCACCCCCAACCACCCTCCCCACAGCAACCACCATTTTGTTCTCTGTATCTGTGAGTCTGTTTTCATTTCATTTTGTTTGTTCTGATTTTTAGAGTTTATGTGAAAATAAAATCATGTGGTACATGTAGTTCGCTGTTTGGCTTATTTCACTTAAGATAAACCTTTTAGGTCCATTCATATTGTTGCAAATGGTAAGATTTCCTTTATTATGGCTGAGTAATATTCCATCGCATGTGTATGTGTGTGTGCATGCATGCATGCATGTATGTGTGTATGTAGATATTACAACTTCTTTGTCTATTCACCTATTAATATATACTTAGGCTGTTCCCATATCATTGTGAATAATGCTGCAATGAACATAAGAGTTCATATATCTTTTTAAATTAATGTTTTTGTTTTCTTCAGAAAAATACCTAAAAATGAAATTAGTCAGTCATATTATAGTTCTGTTTTTCCTTTTTTGAGGGATCTATGTACTAGCTTGTCAGGAAGCATTTAACAGGAGGCTTCCTGTGTGCTGTTTTGGATCTGTCATGAATCCTCTGTTCCTTATTAATTCCTGAATATTCAGGAATTAAGAGGAGAGGCAAGCCTCTCCCAGGGCTGAGGAATCCATGCATTTCCTTCGTTAGTTTTTCCATATGGTGAAAAGTAACTATTTACGACCCTCTTTTGATATGGATCGCCTCTTGGCCTTATGGCCTCTATTGCTCCTTGCTTCCTTGGTAAACTTGTAAAGTCTGGTCTCTTGATCTTTATCTAAAGAAGCTACTGGTATATATACTCTTACAGAATTCAATAAAGCACCCTTGTTCCATCAGAGCTTGGGTCCCCGTGTCTTCTTTCTCTCTCTATTTCTGGCTGATTCCCTGGAGCACGAAGGCCGGCTGTGTAACCCAGGGAATATTAGCCTCTTTCCTTCTTTCACTTTCTCATTGTCGACTCCGGACCACCAGGTTCTGGTCCATTAAAGGACCCCAACACTAGCTCCCATAGTGGTTGCACCAATTTATATTTCCCCAACGGTGAACAGAAGTTCCCTTCCTCCATATACTCACCAACACTTTTTATTTCTTGTCTTTCTGATAGTAACTATTTTGACAAATATGAGATGATAGCTTGTTTGCACTTTGCATTTGATTTGCACTTTGCATTAGTGATTTTTTATTGGAGTATAATTGCTTGACAATATTATGTTCATTGCTGCTGTACAATTAATTTAATCAGCTGCATGTATAAATATATTTGTTCCCTCTCCTTTGAACTTCCCTTTCACCCCCTCATCCCAGCCTTGTAGGTCATCACAGAGCACTGAGCTTAGTTCCCTGTGCTGCATAGCAGCTTCCCACTAGCTTTCTGTTTTACTCATGGTAGTGATGTATGTCGTTCCTACTCTCCCAATTTGTCTCACCCTCCCCTTCCCACAATGATTAGTGATGTTGAGCATCTTTTCATGTGTCTTTTGGCCATCCATATGTCCTTGGAAACTATATCTATTCAAATCCTCTGCTTATTTTTTAAACAAGTTGATTTTCTGCTGTAGAGTTGCATGAGTTTTTTAAAATATATTTTGGATATTAATTGTTTGATATGTGATTTGCAAATGTTCTCTCCCATTGAATGGATTGCTGTTTCACAAAAGCTTTTTAGTTTGATGTAGTTCCACTTGTTCATTTGCACTTTTGTTGCTTTTCCTTTTGGAGTCAGATCCAGAAAATTATCATTAAGATCAATGTCAAGGAGTTTACTTACCATTTATGTTTTCTTCTAGAAACTTTATGTTTCAGAGCTTATGTTCAAGTCTTTAATTCAGTTAATTTTTGTGTTGGTGTAAAATGGTAATCTGGCTTCATTCTTTTACATATGACTGTCCAGTTTCCCAGTGCTGTTTACTGAAAAGGCTATCTTTTACCAATTGCAGATTCTTATCTCCTTAGTTGTAAATCAATTAACCATTTATGCGTGGTTTTATTTCTGGGCTTTCTATTCTGTCCCACTGATCTATGTGTCTGTTTTTATGTTGATACCATACTTTTTGATTGCTGCAACTCTGTTAAATAGTTTGAAATCAAGGAACATGATTATTCCAGATTTGTTCTTTCCCAAGATTACTTTGGCTATTGGTATATTCCCTCCACGCTCACTTTTGTTGAGAGTTTTTTTTTTTTTAATCAGACAGATTCTTTACCCCTGAGACACCAGGGAAGCCCACTTTATATATTTTGTTGTTGTTCAGTCGTCCACTCCTGTCCAACTCTTTGTGATCCCATGTACTGCAGCATGCCAATTTATGTATTTCAGTACTCCTACATTGGGTGCATAAATATTGACAGATATTATGTTCTCTTTTTGGATTGACTACTTTATTATAATGTAAAGACTTTTTTAAAAAACATTTTTTGTTAAAGTCTATTTTCCTGATATGAGTATGGTATATCACTTTTCTTTTGGTTTCCATTTCCATGAAGCATCATTTTCCATTCTTTCCTTTTCAGTCTGTCTGTATCCTTACATCCAAAGTAAGTCTCTTACAGGAAGCAGATAGATAGATGGGTCATTTTTTTTTATTCATTCAGCCAATAATATATCTTTTGTTTGGAGAATCTAGTGTATTTATATTTTAAGTAATTAAAGAAATTATTGAGGATTCCCTGGTGGCTCAGACGGTAAAGCGTCTGCCTGCAATGCGGGAGACCTGGATTCGATCCCTGGGTTGGGAAGATCCCCTGGAGAAGGAAATGGCAACCCACTCCAGTACTCTTGCCTAGAAAATTCCATGGATGGAGGAGCCTGGTAGGCTACAGTCTGTGGGGTCACAGAGTTGGACATGACTTCACTTTCTTTCTCTTAAAGTATCTATTGATAGATATGTACTTATTGCCATTTTGTTAATTTTCTGGCTGTTTTATAGTGCATCTCCTTTTCTCATTTTGTCCTCTTACCTTATAATTTGGTGACTTTCCTTGTTAGTATTATATTTCTTATTATCTTTGGTGTATCTATTGTATTTGCTTTGTGGTTACCATGAGTCTCATATATAAGAGCCCATAAAGCTTTCTATGTTAACTTGATAGCAACTTAAGTTTAAAAACATTATAGAATTCTACATTTTTATTCTCCCTACTCATTTTTCATATTTTTGATATCACATTTTGCATCTTTTTATTTTGTGTATTCCTAAAGTCATTATTATAATTATAATTATTTTTTTCTACTTTTTTCCTCTTAACCTTCACACTGGCTTTATAAATGATTTATCCACTACTTTTTCTATATATTTATCATTACCAGTAAAATTTATATTCATGTTTTTAATTAATTAAAATAATAAATTAATTACTAATTAATGCCCTTTATTTTCTGCTTAAAAAAGTTCCTTTAACATTTCTTGTTTGGCTGATTTAGTGGTGATGAACTCTTAACTTTTGCTTATCTGGGAAACTCTAATTTTCTTTCAGTTCTGAATTATATATAATCTGGCTAGGTAGAGTATCCTTTGTTGGAATTTTTTCCTTTCAACACTTTGAATATATCATGCCACTCCTTTCTGGCCTTCAAATTATCTCTGAAAAATCTGTTGATGGTGTCATGGAGATTGCCTTAAAAAGACATTTTTTTCTCTTCTTGCTTTTAAGATTCTCTCCATGTCTTTAACTTTTGACATTTTAATTGTAATATATCTTAGGGTCAATCTTTTTGGGTTCACCTTGTTTGGAATTCTCCAGGCCTCCTGGGTCTGGATGTTTGTTTTCTTCCCCATGTTAGGAAAGTTTTTGCCATTATTTCTTCAAAAAAATTTCTGCCCCCCCCCTTCTTCTGGAATTCTTATAATATACATGTTAATCTGATTGATTAACAATTAACATAGGTCACTCGAGCTACCTTTGCTTTCTTTTTTTTTTCTTTCCCCCTTCTGTTTAGGTGCCTTCGCTCCTGTATTGTAGATCACTGATCCTTTTTTTTGCTTCACCATTGAAACAAAAAAAGTCCACTGTCGAAACCGTCTAGTGTACTTTTCAGTTCACTTATTGTATTCTTCACCTCTGTGATGTCTCTCTTCACAGAGACATAAAGACAATTTCTTATATTTTCTCTTTGTTGAAGTTCTCACTGTCTTCATGTATTCTTCTTGCAAGGTCAATGAGTATCTTTGTGATCACTATTTTGAGCACTCATCTTCCTTTTATTAAGATGTTGGTGGTGGTGTTTAGCCCCTAAGTCATTTCTGACTCTGCAATCTCATGGAATACAGCGCATCAAGCTTCCTTGTCCTTCACTATCCCCCAGAGTTTTCTCAAATTCACGTCTATTGAGTCAATGATGCCATCCAACCAGTTATCTCATCTTCTATTGTCCCCTTCTCCTCCTGCTCTCATTCTTTCCCAGCATCAGGATCTTTTCCAGTGAGTCAGCTTTTCGCATCAGGTGGCCAAAGTATTGGAACTTCAGCACCAGTCCTTCCAATGAATATTACAGGACTGATCTCCTTTAGGATGGACTGGTTTGATCTCCTTGCAGTCCAAGGGACTCTCAAGAGTCTTCTCCAGCACCACAACTCGAAAGCATCAGTTCTTCAGTGCTCAGCCTTCTTTATGGTCCAACTCTCAAATCTGTATATGACTACTGGAAAAACCATCGCTTTGACAACCTGCATCTTTCAGCAAAGTGATGTCTCTGCTTTTTAAAAATGATGCCTAGGTTCGTCATAGCTTTTTTCCCCCAAAGAGTGTCTTTTAATTTTGTGGCTGCAGTCACTGTCTGCAGTGATTTTGGAGCCTGAGGAAAGAAAATCTGTCACTGTTTCACTTTTCCCCTCTGTTTGTCATGAAATGATGGGACCAGATGCCACAATATTCGTTTTTTGAATGTTGAGTTTCAAGCCAGCTTTTTCTCTCTCCTCTTGCACCCTCTTCAGGAGGCTCTTTCATTCCTCTTCAATTTTGCTGTTAGAGTGGTGTTCTCTTCATATCTGAGGTTGTTGATATTTCTTCCAGTAATCTTGATTCAAGCTTGTGATTCATCCAGCCCAGCATTTCACATAAGGTGTACTACATAGACATTAAATAAATACTGTGACAATATACAAGCTTGTCATGCTCCTTTCCCGATTTTGAACCAGTCCATTGTTCCATGTCTGATTCTACTGTTGCTTCTTGTCCTGAGTACAGGTTTATTAGGAAACAGGTAAAATTATCTGATATTCCCATCTCTTGAAGAATTTTCCACAGTTTGTTATGATCCACACAGTCAAAGGCTTTAGCATAGTCAATGAAACAGAAGTAGATGTTTTTCTGGAATTCTTTTGTTTTTTCTATGATCCAATGGATGTTGGCAATTTGATCTCTGGTTCTTCTGCCTTTTCTAAATTCAGCTTGTACATCTGGAAGTTCTTGGGTCACATACTGATGAAGACTAGCTTGAGGATTTTGAGCAGGTTTGAAGTTTTTTTTTTTAAATGAAGTTTTATTTTGTTTTTTCATTTGGAATGTATTTCTCTGTTTCCTCATTTCTTTTGATACTCTGTGTTTGTTTCTATGTATTAGGTAAAACTCTTCCCTTTCTCTGTCTTGAAGGAGTGGTCTATGTAGAAGATGAAACTTATCTTTCAGCCTTGAACTAGCTATTGGCTATTGTGTGAATCTTTGTGATTGTCTAAGTAGCCTGATTTATTCTTGATAGGTGCCAGTTGTTAAGGGTGTGCCAAGCTCTGTCAGTGTTTCAAAGGGAGAAACACTGACAGTCAGCACATAGGTTTAGGTTAACTGGAAGCCAAACTCTCAGACAGCAGCTTTTAGAGTAGCTAAATATGTACAGTCCTGTGGAACTGTAATCATTAGCCCTGCTGACCTCCAGACCAGGCAACCTGAACACGTACCCTGGGTGAGATTACAGAAATTGAGGCTTAAGATGAGTGTACAATATAAAGCTCCTTTCTGGTCAGGATCAGTGAACTGTGGGGAGGCTGAGGGAGTTTGGAAAGATGGAGGCCCCCTGCCTCTGTTCCCTGAGAGCAGCTCAGTTCACTCTAGATGTGTGGCCAGCCTGAATTCTGCACCTGAGGCTGAACTCCAGGATAAGTACAGAGGTCTTTTTTCACAGAAAGACCGGGGAGTGTCTCAGTCTGCTGTCTTTGCAGTTCCTGTGGTGGTGGCCTGCCGAGAACTGTCTTTTCTGGTTGCTGCAGTCCTGTGGGACCCAGGACACAAGCCCCTCCAGCCCCCAGAAACAGCAGATGAAGGGGCAGTCCCTGTCTGCCCTGAACCTGCTGACTTTAGTGAGGTGGTGGAAGAGTGCAGATTCAGGTGTGCCTGTCAGTTTTCGCAGGGCAGAGGAGGGAGGCAGGGCCACATGCCCCTCCTGGCTTTTATGGGGCCCGCGGTGAGCCAGGACGGGGGCACACCCTCTTGTGTTCCTGTAACCATGTGGAGCACACAGCTGGGGGCATGCCCACCTACGCTGTCAAAGTGGAGGCAGAGTGCCGAAGTGGCAGCTGCTAGCACCTCAGTCTCCAGAGTCCTGGCAGATCCCTGCCCTCTGACAGATGCTTTTAAGATTAGCAAGTGTATCTTTTTCTTGTATAATTTAGATACTTCTCACATTGCTGTTTCTGCACTGGTCCCTGGGGCAAATGAGAGCCCTTAAAGGAAAGTGACACAATTTCCACAGCCCTTCAGGTCTCCTGGATATGAGCCTTGTGGTTCTCAAATCCGGAAGTTTTGAGGGCGTGTTTCTCCATTGCCTGTCCCAAGGGCCAGGGTTCCTGCTGTGGGGCATGAACCCATCACTGCTCAGGGAGAAAGCTTGGAATAGTGAGACTCCTCCCAACTAGGGGTTGCTAGACTTGGCGGGTGGGCAGCGATTTGCAAGATTCTATCTTTGCCTCATCTACTCATATTGATATGGCTCTTTTAGTGTTTGTTGTGAAGGAACTATTCAACTAGTTCAACTAGGAGCTGAAAACCATATTGTTCGACACATAACTGTAGATTTAGTGTGTCTGTAGTATTTGGTGACTTCAGGAAAACCCTGTACCACCATCTTGAACTGCCACTCCTTGCTCTTGTTTTTTGCATCAGTGATAGGAAAAAAAGTTTCTGGACAGTTTTTGCCAAGTTGTTAAGATACATAACAGCTTCCCTGCTCAGATGGTAAAGAATCTGACTATGATGTGGGAGGCCCAAGTTTGATTCCTGGGTTGTGAAGGTCCCTTGGAGAAGGGCATGGCAACCCACTCCATTATTCTTGCCTGGAGACTCCCATGGACAGAGGAGCCTAGTGGGCTATAGTCCATGAGGTCACAAAGAGTTAGACACAACTGAGTGACTAACACTTTCATTTTCATTTGATTCAATGATAGAAAAAATTTTATACTCAATTTCTTGATACAATTTCTAGAAGTTATTGAGAATTATTTTTTAAAAAAGCTACAAGCAAACTGGATAAAATTCATTTAATCTCACACTTAAAACTAATGAAAATTTTTACTGTAAGGAAGCACAAGCTGGAATCAAGGTTGTTGGGAGAAATATCAATAACCTCAGATATGCAAATGACACCACCCTTATAGCAGAAAGTGAAGAGAAACTGAAGAGCCTCTTGATGAAAGTGAAAGAGGAGAGTGAAAAAGTTGGCTTAAAGCTCAACATTCAGAAAACTAAGATCATGGCATCTGGTCCCATCACTTCATGGCAAATAGATGGGGAAACAGTGGCTGACTTTATTTTTGGGGGGCTCCAAAATCACTGCAGATGGTGACTGCAGCCATGAAATTAAAAGACATTTACTCCTTGGAAGAAAAGTTATGACCAACCTAGACAGCATATTAAAAAGCAGAGACATTACTTTGCCAACAAAGGTCCGTCTAGTTAAGGCTATGGTTTTTCCAGTGGTCATATATGGATGTGAGAGTTGGACTATAAAGAAAGCTGAGCACCGAAGAATTGATGGTTTTGAACTGTGGTGTTGTAGAAGATTCTTGAGAGTCCCTTGGACTGCAAGGAGATCCAACCAGTCCATCCTAAAAGAGATCAGTCCTGAATATTTATTGGAGGGATTGATGCTGAAGCTGAAATTCCAATACTTTGGTAACCTGATGTGAATAACTGACTCATTGAAAGAGACCCTGATGCTGGGAAAGATTGGCAGGAGAAGGGGATGACAGAAGATGAGATGGCTGGATGACATCACTGACTCAATGGACATGGGTTTGCTCAAGCTCTGGGAGTTGGTAAAGGACAGAGAAGCCTGATGTGCTGCAGTCCATGGGTAATAAAGAGTTGGACACAACTGAGTAACTGAACTGAAAAATTAATTATAACTTACAGTAATATCAAAAGTAGCAAGTAACTATTGTTACTATGCTAAGTAGTGATTAATATCTGCTAGGATTTATTTTGAGTAATTTAAAGGATTCATCTTACTTGATTTCTCAATATCTCATGAAAATATTATTTTACTGTGAACATAGAAGAAATGGTTCAATAGTTTTTGATATTTCCATATTATAGAATATTGTACATCATCAAAATGGTGGTGGTGACATTGTCTTAAGCATATTAACTAATATGGGAAATGAATATGTTAAATTATTAACTAAAAAAAGCAGTATCAAAAATTTTGCAAATACTTGTGCTAAATTTTATTGACTTACATAGAATCAAATATTTCATAGAAATATTAAAATGTTAATAATAATTATTTCTGAGTCTTCTGTTTCTCAAAATATATTATGCTTTAGTTATTGTTACAATTGCAGTGATAGAGTTTTCATCCATACTCAAGGTGAGTCATAAAGTGCTATTCATGCTCTGTATTTGGTTTGATCATTTAATATTTTTAAACAATACTATTTAAATAGTGTTTCTTTTACTGTGAAACACACAAAGTAGATGTTTATATCCCTAAGTGCATTTTGTACTACACATGGATTTTTATCTGAGAGAATCCCAAGGAGACACACAGTGCTGTTAACCTGAGTTCAGATAATAAATAAATCAAAGAGGACACAAATAGATGGAGAAATATACCGTGTTCATGGATCAGAAGAATCAATATAGTGAAAATGAGTATACTACCCAAAGCAATCTATAGATTCAATGCAATCCCTATCAAGCTACCAATGGTATTTTTCAGAGAACTAGAACAAATAATTTCACAATTTGTATGGAAATACAAAAAACCTCGAATAGCCAAAGCAATCTTGAGAAAGAAAAATGGAACTGGAGGAATCAACCTGCCTGAGTTCAGGCTCTACTACAAAGCCACAGTCATCAAGACAGTGTGGCACTGGCACAAAGACAGAAATATGGATCAATGGAACAGAATAGAAAGCCCAGAGATAAACCCATGCACCTATGGACACCTTATCTTTGACAAAGGAGGCAAGAATATACAATGGAAAAAAGACAATCTCTTTAACAAGTGGTGCTGGGAAAACTGGTCAACCACCTGTAAAAGAATGAAACTAGAACACTTTCTAACACCATACACAAAAATAAACTCAAAGTGGATTAAAGATCTAAATGTAAGACTAGAAACTATTAAACTCCTAGAGGAAAACATAAGCAAAACACTCTCCAACATAAACCACAGCAGGGTCCTCTATGGAATATTGGAAATAAAAGCAAAAATAAACAAATGGGACCTAATTAAATGTAAAAGCTTTTGCACAACAAAGGAAACTATAAGCAAGGTGAAAAGACAACCTTCAGAATGGGAGAAAATAATAGCAAATGAAGCAATGGACAAAGAATTAATCTCAAAAATATACAAGCAACTCCTGCAGCTCAATTCCAGAAAAATAAAAGACCCAATCAAAAAGTGGGCCAAAGAACTAAACAGATATTTCTCCAAAGAAGACATACAGATGGCTAACAAACACATGAAAAGATGCTCAACATTACTCATTATCAGAGAAATGCAAATCAAAACCACAATGAGGTACCATCTCACAAGTCAGAATGGCTGCTATCCAAAAGTCTACAAGCAATAAATGCTGGAGAGGGTGTGGAGAAAAGGGAACCCTCATACACTGTTGGTGGGAATGCAAACTAGTACAGCCACTATGGAGAACAGTGTGGAGATTCCTTAAAAACCTGGAAATAGAACTGCCATATGACCCAGCAATCCCACTGCTGGGCATACACACCAAGGAAACCAGAACTGAAAGAGACACATGTACCCCAATGTTCATCGCAGCACTGTTTATAATAGCCAGGACATGGAAGCAACCTAGATGTCCATCAGCAGATGAATGGATAAGAAAGCTGTGGTACATATACACAATAGAATATTACTCAGCCATTAAAAGAATTCATTTGAATCAGTTCTAATGAGATGGCTGAAACTGGATTGTATTATACAGAGTGAAGTAAACCAGAAAGAAAACCACCAATACAGTATACTAACGCATATATATGGAATTTAGAAACAAGGTAACAATAACCCTGTATGCGAGATAGCAAGAGAGACACCGATGTATTGAACAGTCTTTTGGACTCTGTGGGAGAGGGCGAGGGTGGGATGATATGGGAGACTGGCATTAAATCATGTATATTCTCATATGTGAAATGAATTGCCAGTCCAGGTTTGATGCATGAGATAGGGTGCTCAGGGCTGGTGCCCTGGGATGACTCAGAGGGATGGGATGGGGAGGGAGGTGGGAAGGGGGTTCAGGATGGGGAACACATGTACACCCATGGCAGATTCAAGTCAATGTGTGGCAAAACCAATACAATGTTTTAAAGAAAAAAAAAAAAGTTACAGACAAGCCACTGTGTGGGCATTCAAATTGCTGTACTAGTCAATTACTCTATCAAAAAAAGAAAAAGAAAATTTGAAGAGAAGCACTTTCTTTTGGAGAATACTATCCCTTTAATTTTTTTCTGTAGGTAAGTGACCAGAGTTGGAGGAAAGGCAATGATCAGGGCAGTCATAAGAACTGAATGTAATCACACCTAAATTCTACACCTTTTCTAATTGGGAAACTTTTGAAACTTGTAAAATAGACACTCTCCAGATAAAGTTAGGGACAGAAGATATTTTAAGAGTGTAGAAAGATTTATTGATTGTTAGCAGTAAATAATCTTAGTTTGCTTATGAAAAGTAAACTAAGAAAAGGTCAATATTAAGTCAGCCAAGACAAGCAAGTTGTGGAGCATAGGCAAGAGACTTAGAAACTAAATCTAAGTAGGTAGATAAAACATTGAACATTGTACATTAGAACAGTTGTATAAAATCAGATGTCCTGTTTGTAGCCAATTAGCTATATGTTTTAACAGCTAAAGACCAGCAAGATCCTGAAGGTCTTTAGGGGAATTCCTGGTCCATTCAGAACCCCTGGAATTCTGTGATGATGCTCCTAGAGTCTTGGCAGAGTAAATGGGGACAAACTTTCCTTATAGTTTCTGTAGTCTACGTGGAAACCTAGAAGGATTGACTTTCATATGGATCTACCATGTTGAATACCAGACTGAATCCAAGGAAGGCTCTTGCAGAAAACAGTGTCACCAAAATTGGCCAAAAAGAAATGAGAGACTTGGGCTGATCAGTAAGAGTTAAGTTAAATTAAAATCAAAATACCTCAAACCCAATGTTTAAATATTTTATTCGCGTATACAATGTTGTGTCAGTTTCCGCTGTATAGTAAAGAGAATCAGTATCTACATGTACACATATCCATCCTTTTTAACATTCTTTTCCCTTAAAGGTCATCACAGAATATTGAGCAGAGCCCCCTGTGGTGTACATCAGGTTCTTACTAGTTCTCTGCGTTATGTAAGCAGTGTGTAAACGTCCATCCTAGTCTCCCACCTCATCCCCCCTCTCCCCATTGGTAACCGTAAGGTTTTCTTTATCTGTGATCTACTTCTGTTTTGTAAATAAGCCCATTCGTACCTTTTTTTTCAGATTCCACATGTAAGCGATTTCATATGATATTTTACAGATGAGTGCTGATGATTCTTCAACTAAGAGCAGTTTTTTTCTTAAGCTATTCTAGGAAATAAAAAAGAAGCTAAGTTTCTCACCTTGCTGTTTATGAGGCAAATGAAATCATGATTCCCAAACCAGACAAGAGTATGCTTCTTGCATATTTAGCTAATATTTTATTTAAAATCTTGTGCTTATGGTATTATGGTATTAGAAGGGTCAACCTTTTGTTTATGAAATTAAAGGGAAAAAACCTTAAATAAAATATTAGCTAACTGAATCCAACTGTTTGAGCCAGAATACATTATAAAGTAGGCTCTATTTGAGTTATACATGGATGATTTTCCATCAGAATATGTATCAGTATAATTCACCACATTAAAATATCAATAGAGAAAAATACCTGAGATGATACAGAAAATGTATTTGATATAGTGCAACAGTTATTTAAAATGAATTTTTAAATGTAAGTTTAAACATAAGTTAGAAATAAAATGGAGCTTTTATTCTGTCCTAAAAGTTATTTATCACAATCTTAGAGCAAATGTTACATTTAATGGAGAAACTCAGATGTTCTCTCTCTAGAATCAGAGATAAGAAAAAGCTGCTAAGTTTCATTGTAGCAGTTTAATATAGAGTGAGAAGTCCTGGTTAACACTACAAGAAAAAAAAAACTAACTTATGTAATATTGGCAGAGGTAAAACTTCTTATTTTGAGACTCTAATGTTGCATAGAGAAAGCACTAAAATTAACAGCAAGCTATTATTACTAATAAAAGTTCAGTAAGTTCGCCAGATACAAGATCAAGTTAAAAAGCCAATAGATAATTGGACAACAGCTAAAGAGTTTTTAGACTATATACCAAAAATATAATTTTAAAAGAAAAATTGACAAATTATGCCTTATTAAAATTAAAAACTTTTGCTCTGTGAGTGACTCTGTTAAAATGATGGAAAGACAGATTAAGTGGATGAAAAGACAGATTACAGACTGGGAGGAAATGTTTCTAAGTCACATACCTAGAAGAGATCGAAAGTCTAGAAAGTATTAAACTCTAAAAAGCCAATATTAAGGTAAACAGTCTATCTGGAAATGGCAAAAGACAATCATTTCACCAGTGAGGACATACACTTGGCAAATAAACAAGAGAAAAGGTATTCAACAGCATCATTAATCAATAGAGCAACGAAAAGTAAAGCTACCATGAGATATCCCTATATATCTATCAGAAAGATGAAAATAAAAAATAGTAATAATACAAATGCTGACAAAGATATGGAGAAACTGCATCACTGATACATTGCAAGGAGATGTGTAAAATGGTACTGTCATGCTGGAAAATAGGCAGGCAGTTATTTTCAAAACTAAAAATGGATTTGCCATAAGACCCAGGAGTTGTACTCTTGAGAATTTATTGTAAATGAAATAGATTTATTTTAATGCAGGGCTTTGTACACAAATGTTGATAGCAGTTTTATTCATAAAAGCCCTAATCTAGAAACTATCCAAAAGATTAAAAAAGAAAACCACAATAACTATGGTACATCCGTATTATGGAATACTACCCAGCAATATAAATGAATAAATTATTAACACATGTGAAACTTGGATAGCTCTAAGAACATTGTGTGTGTGTGTGTGTGTGTGTGTGTGTGTGTGTGTGTGAGTGTTAAGTCACTTCAGTTGTGTTTGATCTTTTGCGACTCTATGGACTGTAGCCCACTAGGCTCCTCTGTCCATGGGATTCTCCAGGCAAGAATACTGGAGTGGATTGCCATGCCCTCCTCCAGGGGATCTTCCTGACCCAGGGATTGAACCTGTGTCTCTTATGTCTCCTGCATTGGCAGGTGAGTTCTTTACCACTAGCGCCACCTGGGAAGCCCTAAGAATATTATGCTGAGTTAAGAAAAAAAATAGTAATTTCAAAAGTTCACATGCTATATGATATCATTTATAATTCTTCTGATAAACTATGGAGAATGAGAACTGACCTGTTGTTAGTGGTCAGGAATGGGTCAGGACAGGAAATGTTTCTGATTTCAAGAGTAAGGAGAAGGAATCTTATAATACAGAATTCAATTTATGTGAATCAGAATACTGGATCAAGTAGGTCTATTTTAGTTATGCAAGGTTGATTTTACATTAAAAATTCTGTCAATGTAATTCACCACATTAGAATTTTAATAGAGAAAAATAATTAGCTGATTCAGAAAATGCACTTGATATGGTACAACAATTGTTTAAAATGAATTATCGAAGGTTAGAATACAAGGAAGCTTCCTAAATGTGCCAAAAATTATTTGCTAAAACCTCACTTGCACTTTTTTCACTTTCATAGCAAATATAAATACTTGTACTCTTATAACTGTGTTCTATCTTTTTAAGAATTTTCCACAGTTTGTTGTGATCCACACAGTCAAAGGCTTTGGCATAGTCAGTAAAGCAGAAGTAGACGGTTTTTTGGAACTCTCTTGTTTTTTCTATGACCCAACAGATATTGGCAATTTGATCTCTGATTCCTCTGCCTTTTCTAAATCCAGCTTGAACATCTGGAAGTTCTCGGTTCATGTACTGTTGAAGCCTCACTTGGAGAATTTTGAGCATTACTTTGCTAGCGTGTGAGATGAGTACAATTGTGCAGTAGTTTGAACATTCTTTGGCATTGCCTTTCTTTGGGACTGGAATGAAAACTGACCTTTTCCAGTCCTGTGGCCACTGCTGAGTTTTCCAAATCTGCTGGCATACTGAGTGCAGCACTTTCACAGCATCATCTTTAGGACTTGAAATAGCACAGCTGGAATTCCATCACCTCCACTAGTTTTCTTTGTAGCGATGCTTCATAAGGCCCACTTGACTTGGGACTCTGACACCAAAGCCTTTGACTATATTCAGTTCAGTCTCTCAGTCGTGTCTGGTTCTTTGCAAGCACATGGACTGCAGCACGCCAGGCTTCCCTATCCATCACCAATGCCCAGAGACTACTCAAACTCATGTCCATTGCATTGGTGATGCCATCCAACCATCTTATCCTCTGTCACATCCCTTTCTCCTCCTGCCCTCAATGTTTCCCAACATCAGGGTCTTTTCCAATGAGTCAGTTCTTTGCACCAGGTGGCAAAAGTATTGGAGTTTCAGATTCAGCATCAGTCATTCCAATGAATATTCAGGACTGATTTCCTTTAGATTGGTTGGATCTCTTTGCAGTCCAAGGGACTCTCAAGAGTCTTCTTCAACCCCACAGTTCAAAAGCATCAGTTCTTCAGTGCTCAGCTTTCTTTATAGTCCAACTCTCACATCCATACATGACTACTGGAAAAACCATAGCTTTGACTAGACAGACCTTTGTTGGCAAAGTAATGTCTCTGCTTTTTAATATGCTGCCTAGGTTGGTCATAGTTTTTCTTCCAAGGAGCAAGTGTCTTTTAATTTCATGGCTGCAGTCACTATCTGCAGTGATTTTGGAGCCCCAAAAAATAAAGTCTGTCACTGTTTCCATTGTTTTCCCATCTATTTGCCATGAAGTGATGGGACTGGATGCCATGATCTTAGTTTTCTGAATGTTGAATTTTAAGCCAACTTTTTCACTCTCCTCTTTCACTTTCATCAAGAGGCTCTTTAGTTCTTCTTCACTTTCTGCCATAAGGGTGGTGTCATCTGTATATCTAAGGTTATTGATATTTCTCCTGGCAATCTTGATCCCAGCTTGTGCTTCATCTAATCTGGCATTTTGCATGATGTTCTCTGCATATAAGTTAAATAAGCAGGGTGACAATATACTTCTTTCCTGATTTGGAACCAGTCTGTTGTTCCATGTCCTGTTCTAACTGTTGTTTCTTGACCTGCATACAGATTTCTCAGGAGGCAGGTCAGGTGGTCTGGTATTCCCGTCTCTAAGAATTTTCCACAGTTTGTTGTGATCCACACAGTCAAAGGCTTTGGCATAGCCGGTAAATCAAAAGTAGATGTTTTTATGGAACTCTATTGGTTTTTTGATGATCCAGCAGATGTTGGTAATTTGATCTTTGGTTTCTTTGCCTTTTGTAAATCTGGCTTGAAATCTGGAAGTTCTCCGTTCACGTATTGCTGAAGCCTGACTTGAAGAATTTTGAGCAATACTTTGCTCGTGTGTGAGATGAGTGCAATTGTGTGGTAGTTTGAACATTCCTTGACATTGCCTTTCTTTGGTATTGGAATGAAAACTGAACTTTTCAAGTCCTGTGGAGGGAGGAGCCAAGATGGCGGAGGAATAGGACGGAGAGACCACTTTCTCTCCTACAAATTCATCGAAAGAACATTTGAACGCTGAGCAAATTTCACAAAACAACTTCTGATCGCTAGCAGAGGACATCAGGCGCCCAGAAAAGCAGCCCATTGTCTTCGAAGGGAGGTAGGACAAAATATAAACGATAATAAGGGAGTCAAAAGAGCTACGGACGGAGACCTGTCCCGGGAGGGGAGTCTTAATAGAGGAAGTTTCCAATCACCAGGAAACCCTCTCACTGGCGGGACTGGGGGAAGTTTTCTGCATTCTAACTGGGAGGAAAAATTAAACAAGGCCCACAGATTACGTGCCTAAAAGCAACTCCCAGCAGAAAAGTACCCCAGACGCCCGTGCCCGTCAGCAACAAGCGGGGCGGAACGGAGAGGAGCGGGAGGCATTGCTTTAGGGTAAGAACCGGCCCAAAGACCCTGAGAGCAAACGGAGGGAGCTTTTTTAAACTGTGGGATAGCAAGGGTCAAAATTAACTGGCCCGAACACACTGCCGGCGGTTCACAAAACAAAGGCACTGAGAATCTCCAGAGAAGAGCCGGCCCATCCCCGCTGGAGGTAGGAGGCAGGGGGGAGGGGAAAAGGGCAAACTCAGCCCCTGAGAAGCCACCCCCTCCCACACTGCAAACAGGCCTCCGGGTTCTAGCTAAAGACTTCCTGAGACCCGACTGGCGGTACGTGCTGGGGCCGCGGAGGGAAAAAGCGCGCCGTACCCGGGGAGATTGCACCCAAGCCTCTGGCTGCCTGGGCCGCTCGCCGCGGAGGGAAAAGGCGCGCCGCATCCGGGGAGAGTGCGCCCAAGCCTCTGGCTGCCTGGGCCGCTCAGGCCGGGGAAGGCACAAAACGCAGGAGCAACCGAATCTGCGCTTTTGTGGAGTACCCGAAAACTGGAACCGCACTCAACGCAGGGCCCGCTCCATATAGAGCAGCCGGGAGCCTGAGCAGTGTAGACGGGGAAAGCACAGACACCCGTGAGCGGGGCAAACCCAGTGTGGCCGGAACACGGTGAGCGCTATCCACACAGAGCGGTATCTGTCTGCAGCGCCCCGCCCTCCCCATAGCAGGACTGAACTGAACTAGAGAACCTAAATAAGAGATCACCTCCGCCCGCCTGTGTCAGGGCGGAAATTAGACACCAAAGAGACGGCAAACAGAAGCCAAATAAACAAAGGGAACCGCTTCAGAAAGGACCGGTGCAACAGATTAAAATCCCTGAAGGTAACACCGACTACACGGGAAGGGGCCTACAGATATCGAGAAGTGTAAGCTGGAAAGAGGAGCTATCTGAAATTGAACTGAACCTACGCTGACTGCAACAACCCCAGAGAAATTCCTAGATATATATGTACATTACACAGAGACCCATCGCAAAATTCATTACTGGACACTCCATTGTACTCCAGAGAGAAGAAATCCAATTCCACACACCAGAACGCTGACACAAGCTTCCCTAACCAGGAAACCTTGACAAACCAATCGTCCAACCCCACCCACTGGGTGAAACCTCCACAATAAAAAGGAACCTCAGACCACAAGAATACAGAAAGCCCACTCCAGACACAGCAATCTAAACATGATGAAAAGGCAGAGAAATACCCAACAGCTAAAGGAACATGAAAAAAGCCCACCAAGTCAAACGAAAGAGGAGGAAATAGGGAATCTACCTGAAAAAGAATTTAGAATAATGATAATAAAAATGATCCAAAATCTTGAAAACAAAATGGAGTTACGAATAAATAGCCTGGAGACAAAGATTGAGAAGATGCAAGAAATGTTTAACAGGGACCTAGAAGAAATAAAAAAAAAATCAATTAAAAATTAATAATGAAATAAATGAGATCAAAAACACTCTGGAGGGAACCATGAGTAGAATAACAGAGACAGAAGATAGGATAAGTGAGTTAGAAGATAAAATGGTGGAAATAAATGAAGCAGAGAGGAAAAAAGAAAAAAGAATAAAAAAAAATGAGGACAACCTCAGGGACCTCTGGGACAATGTGAAACGCCCCAACATTCGAATCATAGGAGTCCCAGAAGAAGAAGACAAAAAGAAAGGCCATGAGAAGATACTCGAGGAGATAATAGCTGAAAACTTCCCTAAAATGGGGAAGGAAATAGCCAACCAAGTCCAAGAAACCCAGAGAGTCCCAAACAGGATAAACCCAAGGCGAAACACCCCAAGACACATGTTAATCAAATTAACAAAGATCAAACACAAAAGAACAAATATTAAAAGCAGCAAGGGAGAAACAACAAATAACACACAAGAGGGATTCCCATAAGGATAACAGCTGATCTATCAATAGAAACCCTTCAGGCCAGAAGGGAATGGCAGGACATACTTAAAGTAATGAAAGAGAATAACCTACAACCTAGATTACTCTACCCAGCAAGGATCTCATTCAGATATGAAGGAGAACTCAAAAGCTTTACAGACAAGCAAAAGCTGAGAGAATTCAGCACCACCAAACCAGCTCTTCAACAAATACTAAAGGATCTTCTCTAGACAGGAAACACAGAAAGGTGGTATAAACGTGAACCCCAAACAACAAAATAAATGGCAACGGGACCATACCTATCAATAATTACCTTAAATGTAAATGGGTTGAATGCCCCAACCAAAAGACAAAGGCTGGCTGAATGGATACAAAAGGAAGACCCCTATATATGCTGTCTACAAGAGACCCACCTCAAAACAAGGGACACATACAGACTAAAAGTGAAGGGCTGGAAAAAAATTTCCACGCAAACGGAGACCAAAAGAAAGCAGGAGTCGCAATACTCATATCAGATAAAATAGACTTTCAATTTAAGTCTGTGAAAAGAGACAAAGATGGACACTACATAATGATCAAAGGATCAATCCAAGAAGAAGATATAACAATTATAAATATATATGCACCCAACATAGGAGCACCGCAATATGTAAGGCAAACGCTAACGAGTATGAAAGAGGAAATTAATAGTAACACAATAATAGTAGGAGACTTTAATACCCCACTCACAACTATGGATAGATCAACTAAACAGAAAATGAACAAGGAAACACAAACTTTAACGGACACAATGGACCAGCTAGACCTAATTGACATCTCTAGGACATTTCACCCCAAAACAATCAACTTCACCTTTTTCTCAAGTGCACACGGAACCTTCTCCAGAATAGATCACATCCTGGGCCATAAATCTAGTCTTGGTAAATTCAAAAAGATTGAAATCATTCCAGTCATCTTTCCTGACCACAGTGCAGTAAGATTAGATCTCAATTACAGGAAAAAAATTATTAAAAATTCAAACATATGGAGGCTAAACAACACGCTTCTGAATAACCAACAAATCATAGAAGAAATCAAAAAAGAAATCAAAATATGCATAGAAATGAATGAAAATGAAAACACAACAACCCAAAACCTATGGGACACTGTAAAAGCAGTGCTAAGGGGAAGATTCATAGCATTACAGGCCTACCTCAAGAAACAAGAAAAAAATCAAATAAGTAACCTAACTCTACACCTAAAGCAACTAGAAAGGAAGAAATGAAGAACCCCAGGGTTAGTAGAAGGAAAGAAATCTTAAAAATTAGGGCAGAAATAAATGCAAAAGAAACTAAAGAGATCATAGCAAAAATTACCAAAGCTAAAAGCTGGTTTTTTGAAAAAATAAACAAAATTGACAAACCATTAGCAAGACTCATTAAGAAACAAAGGGAGAAGAACCAAATTAACAAAATTAGAAATGAAAATGGAGAGATCACAACAGACAACACTGAAATACAAAGGATCATAAGAGACTACTACCAGCAGCTCTATGCCAATAAAATGGACAACTTGGAAGAAATGGACAAGTTCTTAGAGAAGTATAACTTTCCAAAACTGAACCAGGAAGAAATAGAAGATCTTAACAAAACGATCACAAGCAAGGAAATCGAAACTGTAATCAAGTCCTGTGGCGACTGCTGACTTTTCTAAATTTACTGGCATATTGAGTGCAGCACTTTCACAGCATCATCTTTTAGGATTTGAAACAGCTCAACTGGAATTCCATCACCTTCACCAGCTTTGTTCATAGTGATGCTTCCTAAGGCCCACTGACTTCGCATTCCAGGATGTCTGTCTCTAGGTGAGTGATCACACCATTGTGGTTATCTGGGTCATGAAGATGTTTTTTGTATAGTTCTTCTGTGTATTCTTGCCATCTTTCCTTCGTCAATTTACAGAGAGGGAAATGGAAAGGCCATCATACATATGAAGAAAAAGTGTCTTTTATAATTGTAGAAATATAAATTGAAATGAGATGTTATTACACTGTTATAAAAGATGAAGATGGGACTTCTGTTTCCAACCAGATGGTAAGGTAGGGACTGGTTTACCCTCTTGCCTGAAACAAGTACAAATTTAGACAAAACATCTGCAGAAATGATTTTTAAGACTTTATTTCAAGATACTTTGAAACAAAAGACAATGATCTTTGAGAGACAGGGAACCAAAGAGATGACACCCAATATTTCCCCCTCTTACCATGCTGGGAGCGTTTCCTGGCCACTGTGCAGAAGGAACCCTGGGTCCAGGAGACGGAAGACATTCCACTGCCAGCACAAGGAATATGAAGAAAACTGTACCAAGACATAACAGAATTCAAATTGTTTAAAATTGATGAGAAAGAGAAAATCTTAAAAAGCAGCCAGAGTAAAAAAGATTTTTTTGTACCACTTTGGATGATAATTTTTATCTGTAAATTACATTTTTTTTTTCTGTCCAACAGAGCCTGATTCTCATATAACACATTTCGCTTCATAGTCACTAAACTATGTTGGAAAACAAAATCTTTGTTTATACTTTGAGGGAAGTTTTGAAATTGCTGCATAAATGTACTTGAAACCTTTGCTTCATTTAAAAGTACTGGATGCTTTGAGAAAAATCTATAAACCATATTCCTACAGAAAAATATTCCTTATATAGAGAGAAACAAAGATAAACTTAGCAAATTTCTCATCAGAATCAATTCCAACTAGAGGAAGTGAAGCAAAATCTTTAAAAACTGTAAGAAAATATTGCCAGCATAGATTCAGATGCTAATGAAAATACCTTTTGACAAATGAGAACTAAGACCTTTTCAGACATACAAAAACAGATAATTTACCAATAGTAGACCTGCAGTATGAAAATGTTAGAGAAAATCTTTGAGGCAGAAGGATAATGAGGCAAGGTGAAAACTCAGAGGCACACCAATAAATGAAGAGTGCTGGAAACAGTAACCATATAGGTAAATGCAACCTTTTTTCTTTTTCAAACCTCTCTAAGATATAATTGACTATTTAAAGCAACAGTAATATAGTGTATCTTGGGGTTTATAACATGTAGAAGAAAAGTGTATGATGACCAAGCAAAAACCTAGGAAGAGAGATATAGAAGTGTATTATTCATGAAGTAGGACAATATTACCTGGAGGCAGACTTGATCAGTTAAAGATGTATGCTGTAAACCTTCAAGCAATCACTAAAATAACAAAACATAGAGTGATGACTTACAAACCACCAGCAGTGAAAAAAGATAAAGTGGAATTGTAAAGAAATACTCAATTTATCCAAAAGAAGGCAGAAAAAGAAACCAAAGACCAGAACAAATGGAAAACAAGTTGCAAGATAATCGATTTAATTCAATCCTATTAATAATCACTTTAAATATAAGTGGTATAAAAGACAGATAAACCATGCTCACACTAATCCAAAGAAAGCTGGACTTCCTATATTTATGTCCGACAAAGATTTCATGTTAAACTGTCATCAGGAATAAAGAGGATCTTTTGTGAATGATAAAGGGGTCATTTCATCAAAAGGATATAATAATCCTGAATATTTATGCATTCAGTAACAGAATTTCAAAGTACATGAAGCAAAAACAGAAGTGCAAGTAGAAATAGAGCAATAATTTATAGTTGTAAATTACAAGATGTCTTTTCAATAAGTGATAGAACAAATAGAGAAGCAGTAAGGAATTAAAGCACTTAAACTGCTTTATCAACCAATTAGTCCTAATTAGCTTTTACAGAACACTCAAACTAACAGGAGAAAATGTATTCTTTCCAAATGCATATAGAACATTTATCAAAATAAATCATAGGCTGGGCCATAACACAAGTCTCAATAAGTTTAAAAAGATTCAAGTCATACAAAGTATGTTCTCTAATCATAATGGAAAGAAAGTAGTAATCAATCACGGACAGCTATCTGAAAAGCCCCCAATATTTGGAAACTAAATGATACACTTTAAATGGAACCCAGGATATCATAAATTGTGGGTTGTTTCTAAAGCAGTACTGACGATGAAGTCTGACATTCTATAATGCCTATTTTAGAGGAAAAGATCTCCAAGCAAAAACTTTGACTTAATGAAGTATAAAAAGAGCAAATGAAACTCAAGGAATAATAAGATAAAATAATAAGAATCATCAGTGCAGAAATCAATGAAATAGAGATCAGACAACAAAAGGTCGTGAGAATACTATTGAGAGTGATTCATTACCTTGATACAGATTCCCACATATACATATTTTAAAATTTCTGGCATTGAATATTCCAAATATATTTTATTATATATCAGTTATGTTTCAATAAAATTGTTAAATCTGGGAACTGCCAAGTGTTGATGGTGATGTGGACATGTAGGCATTCTTATGCCATTTTGATGGTGGCAGTATAGACGGGCACAGGCCGCCCTTAGTCCGATTAAGTAAAAATGTGATGTAGCAGTTCTGCTCCTGGGTGTATATCCTGATGAAATGTCTACATATATTTTCTGGAGGACATGTGTGAGGATTGTTATTGTAGTATTACTTGTGGTGTTGGGGAGATGGTAGAAAGTGGTCAATGGTAACAGGAAAATAGAATGTGCTAGATGCAACCCTGTGTGCTATGTAATTAGTGATGCTGTTAGATGTGGGTGGGCCTTAAAGCACTGAGGAGAGTGGAAAAGAATCTTAAGTATATGTGCATGTATATATCTCTATATATGAATATATATGCATCACAAGTTATAATTTATGTACAGTGAAAACACATGGGCACAAAACAACCCTATACATTTGTCCAGAACACACAGTCGTACTTGTCTTAAAATGGTTGTCTATGGGGAGGGGTGAAGGATGGGACTGGGAAACAGGCTTAAATTAGAGAGAAAAATGAGGTGTTTTTGGTTCTAACCCGCATCCCAGGACTGTCAGGAAACGCAGAGCTGTTTTGTATTCTATAATATGCTTCAAGTCTCTTGAGCTATATATTTTGATGTGACAAGTGACATAATGTTGTTTCTTATGGGGTTTCAGTTCTACTCATCATCCTTAACTGACGGATGTGTGTCAAAGAACTCATCAACATGTTTAACTCTGGGATGAGATTTTAAAAAACCCAGAATCTCTTTCCTCTAAATCCTATTAAATGCATGTGCTCTGGTATGGTGGTTTGATTCGAGCCGGAGGTTAGAGTTTTGGTTGAACAGCACTCTGATAACAGGCTCACTGGAGAGTTATTTGCCGAGCACCACCATATCTGGGCTGCACTTGTGACCGGGGGCTCTGTGCTAAGTGACGCAGATACAAAGATGAGTCGGAGAGGCCTGCTGGCTCCCGTTTTACTGCTCTGGGAACAAGGCAAGTATAAAAATAAGTCCTGTAAGTGTTCTTAAACGGGTGTGACCATAATGTGCATGGGGCAGAGTGTGGGCTTGAAAGGGAGAGTCGTACATTCTAACAGAGTGAGAGGAGAAACATGAAAGCTAGGAAAAAACTTCAGAAAGTCAAGTAGGGTCTTGAAATTACAATGAATGTCAGGTAGCTGGGAGTGGGGGATGCATGCAGTGAAGAGGGCCCACTTGACATTAAACAGCATAATGATTTTGGAAGATGAAAGTGCTTAGGGAGATTTGGAACATAGATGGTCTTTGGTGCAAGGAGCCACGTGGCAGGCAATGTGGCTACAGACCAGGGGCGCTCACAGTGTTAGAATCCTGGTGTTTTAGCATCATGTCTTTCTCTCTCATTGTGTTCTTTTAGTCCCTTCTGCTTGTATCTAACAAAGTTCTGGAAACTCTTTTTTTTTTTTTTTTTTGCTGTAGAAATGGATGAAATTCTATAGCTGTAGAAATTGATGAAATTCTTTTATAATAGTGCATGCAAAGATATCATTCTTCAAATTTATTTTTGATGTTAGAATTAATGGGTATGGTATGGTAGATAATCTGAGTCTTGTACTTAGTAGCTACTTAAATTGTTAATCTATGAATTTTGGATTTTTTGTATAGGTGCAATGAAAATTGCCTCTACTTTTCCATTAATTTTCATACCATCCAACTTTTCTGCTTTCTTGACTATTACCATAATGGCTTTTGGTAGTCACAGTCACTGACTTTCAGTCAGTAGCAAAGGTTTAATTTCATGGCTGCAGATGTCCTAAGTTATTTGGGTAGTGCTATGAGAAATCTTTTGCATCTGTGAATGATTTTCATCTATGACTGATCATTATATCGCATGAAACAGATTAAAAAATTGTGTAGATTATTTAATGATGGTTAATTTTGTTTACTGAGACATAAAATGCATATAGGGAAATACATATGTTTTGAATTTATACGTCAATAAATTTTCAGGAAAAGAACTCTGTGCAACCCTTCCAGTCACTGCTCCCTATCTGCCACCATGGATAGCAACTGCTGTAGCATCTAAGACTATAGATTGGTCAGTTCGCTCTCTATACACTTGAACTTTCTATAATGGGGTTCATTATGGTATATATTCTTTGCAGTCTAGTTTCTATTGCTCAACATTTTGGTTGTGAAATTTATTCATATTGTGGAGTGTAGTTGTAGCTTGTTCATTCTTATTGCTGTATAGTTTTCCAGTTGTAAGAAATCCACATCATGCATTCTACCCTAGATAGATAGTAGGGCTGTTTTCCATTTTTTGTTAATTAAGAAGGATACCAAAGTATCAGTAGTTTGATTTTTTTAAATATATTTTAAAGATTTACTTATATATGTCTTGGCTGTGGTGGCTCCTTGTTACTGCCCAGAGGCTTTCTCTAGTTGGGGTGAGTGGAGACTCCCCTTCAGTGTGATGTGCCCGCTTCAGGAGTTGTGGCCCATGGACTTAGTTGCTCTGAGGCATGTGGGATCTTCCCAAACCAGGGATCGCGTCAGAGTCCCCCACATTAGCAGGCAGATTCTTAACCACTGGATCACCAGGGACATCTTTGGTAGTTTTAATTTAATGTAGTCTAGCGTCAAGTATGGAGAAGGCAATGGCACCCCACTCCAGGACTCTCGCCTCCATGGATGGAGGAGCCTGGCAGGCTGCAGTCCATGGGGTCGCTGAGTCTGACACGACTGAGCGACTTTTACTTTCACTTTTCACATTGGAGAAGGAAATGGCAACCCACTGCAGTGTTCTTGCCTGGAGAATCCCAGGGACGGGGAGCCTGGTGGGCTGCCGTCTATGGGGTCGCACAGAGTCAGACACGACTGAAGCGACTTAGCAGCAGCAGCAGTGTCAAGTATATACTGTCTTTTATGTGAAAGTGTGAATTATTGCTACAGTGTCTTATGTTGTAGTACCAAATGAGAGGAATTGTGTGTGTCTATTACCTGGCAGTATCGTTGGTGGCAAAGCAGCAAAGGTTATGTATCTTGTAGAACTCTTTCCCCGTCCTAAATTGAAATCCTAATTTAAGCATTGCCAATCATAAGCCTATGAAGAGGGAGAGACAACCAGATCATGGGGACGATATTCATTCTGTAAATTAGGGAGACCCTGAATGCCTATCCATATAGTGAAATTTGATCACCTAGTTCCGGAACCTCCACTAGAACCTCCTTGAAAACAAGCCCAAAATAGTAACTGATTTAAGTGGTTATACAGAAACACTTCCTGAGATTGGAGCGTGCTGGGGAAGGAAAGGAGCTCACAGCATAAATATTGATACAGATACACTCATCTGGCTAGTATAATTTACTGAAGGAGAGCATCTGTGTGCAACATAGCTCACAAAATTCCAAAAGCCTTCTAAAGAAGAGTTTCAAGCCAGTCACTTTTCCAGTGACAGGAATTATGCCCTTGGTAATTTAGTTGGGAAGAGAGTGTAGACATATGACAGATTAGGGGAGATTCTAAAGGCAGTGATAGTGTGGGCAGCAGGAAGCTTCTGCTTTTCAGAACATGCTGGATGAGGGACATGCCTGTCTTGTTTACTACTCTTTCCTCACTGCCTAGAACAGGCATGTAGCAGGTAATAAATACTTCGGAGTGGGGAATAAATGAAAACAAAGCCTTCTGCAGAAAATCAGTTGGTTGAATGTTGGCTACCCAAATACTTTGCATATGAGTACAAGCAAAGATTAAACTTGTAGTACTTTAAGACCTGAAGCAACAAATAGATGCCCCCAGTGCAGATAGCAGGGTCCACAGAGTGAGGCTCATTGTTGCCCTGATCATTCTGATTAAGCAGCTTCCCTGGTGGCTCAGACAGATGGTAAAGAATCTGCCTGCAATGCAGTAGACCCAGGTTCGATCCCTGGGTCGGGCAGATCCCCTGGAGAAGAGATTGGCTCCCGGCTCCCGTATTCTTAACTAGAGAATTTCATGGACAGAGGAGGCTGGAGGGCTGCAGCATGGGGTTGCAAGGAGTCCGACATGACTGAGTGACTAACACTTTCACTCTTTCACTCACCAGTCCAGGATGAAGAGAAACGACCTTCACACCCATCTCCTCTTTGTTCACTGCTATTCATTTACTGCTATTGAGAGAACTGGAGCCAGTGTATCGGGCAGCCCCACCACTACATTTAGAATCACAAAACAGTGTCTTCTCACGTTATTGCTTATGCTTAAGGCACATGGGCTTTCAAAGTCTGTGATGGCCCGGGAAATCTCTGTGCTCATAAACAAGTGACGCCCAGCCTTTGAAGTATTGGTTTGGTCAAAAAGATCATTCAGTTTACGAACTGTTTGGCCAACCCCAATATATAATCTGGAATTTTCTGATAATTGAACCATGGAAAAGGAATGTTTTTCTGGTATTTCAGATACTCTCAGAAGTGTTGGAATAATGATGTTAGGAAATGAGGAGAGTTTTTAAAAATAGATATTTATAAGTTGCACAGTGTGAAAAGTAAGATAACCAAGAGATTGCTTAGTTATGTGTTGGCAAGGCTGGTTTTGAGTCTCTGGGGCAAGTGACAAAATCAGGGGTTGGTGGTTCTTGGATTTGTCTGTAGGAGAGGGAGATCACGGGGGAGCCAGGTTTCAAGAAATGCACATAATAACTCCAGAGAATTAAAGGAGAAAACAGAAAATAGTATTTCTTGCTATGTGATTCTGCAAATATATTGCTGATAATACACCGCAGGCACAGGAGATAGAATGTCAGCATAGTCTGCAGTAGGAACCCTGCACTTGTTTTCCTTCTCTTGAGACTGTGCTACTTTCTGTGAATTGGCAGGATTTTAATGAAATAGCAAAGTGTAAGCACTCAGAGATTCTCATCTGACCTGGATTGTGTAGAAAATGTGCTGAATCTCATTTGTACCTAAAATACTTTGTATGAAATACTTGTATAGAGAAGGCTGAGAAAGAATATTTTCTTTGGGGATGAGTTCTGGAGTTCCCTTTGAAAATATTCTATACTAATCAATGGGGTTTTCTGATTGGTAAAGTATAATTACTCAGCCTATAGACATGATATCCAACAGTGTTCTGATACATTTGCAACTGAAGTTTCATTTTAAAAGAAGTGAGCATGTTGCAGGCTTAGAATAAGTGTCTGCTAAAATTTCAGCTGCACAAATGTGCTGGGACAAATCAATCCTTAGAAGTGATTATTGGACAGAATTTTCCTAATTTCAAGACTGCCTCCCCTGGCTTCTGAAAGAGGTGCTGTCGGTGTGGCCTTATGGTGAGAGTGCACATGTTATATCACGCAGTGCCATGATCTTGTTAATGTATTCCAAGCTTCATGTGCAAATTGAAAGGATGGTACTTTTCTCCTGACATTGTGTTGGGGCACGGTGGATTTTTAAAGAACAATTAATTTGGGGGATGAAGGTATGATTTGTGAATTTCCATTTTCCACTCATTATTTCATCCATTTTCATCTGCCTTTTGGTCCTTCTTACTTTTTTCAGTGAGATATAATTGATATAAAATTATATCAAGTTCATGTGTATAATGGAACAATTTAACATTAGTATTTATTGGAAATGGCCACCACAAAAAGTCCATCACTACACACAGTTACAAGTAATTCTTTTCCTTGTGATGAGAACTTTCAAGATCTGCATACTTAACTACTTTAAAATATACAATATAGTATGGTTAACTCTAGTCACTGTGCATTACATCCCTATGGTTTATTCACTTTATAACTGGAAAGTTGTACCTTTTGATCCCCTTCATCCACTTCACCCATCACCCCTACCCCTACTTCAGGGAACCAAAATCTGTTCTCTGTATTCATATTGTTCAGTCGCTAAGTTGTGTCCAACTCTTTGCAACACCATAGACTGTAGCATGGCTAGCTTTCCTGTCCTCCACTCTCTCCCAGAATTTGCTCAAACTCATGTGCATTGAGTTGGTGATGCCGTCCAACCATCTCATTCTCTGTCACCCCTTCTCCTCCTGCCCTCAATCTTTCCCAGCATCAGGGTCCTTACCAGTATGTCAGCTCTTCACATCAGGTGGCCAAAGTATTGGAGCTTTAGTATCAGTCCTTCCAATGAATATTCAAGGATGATTTCCTTTAGGATTGACTGGTTTGATCTCCTTGCTGTTCAAGGGACTCTCAAGAATCTTCTTCAGCACCACAATTCAAAAGCATCAATTCTTTGGTGCTCAGCTTTCCTTATGGTCCAACTCTGTATCCATGAGCTTGGTTTTATTTTTATTATTTTTTAAAATTTTGTTTTACATTTCACGTATAAATGAAATCTTAGGGTGTTCTATCTTTTTCTTTCTGACTTATTTCATTTAGCACAATGACCTCAGGGTCCATCCATGTTATCACAAATGGCAAGATTTCACTTTATATGGCTGAATAATATTCATGTGTGTATGTAAATGTATGCATATACATATTTATATATACATTGTGGTGTCACTACATTTTCTTTATCCATTCATCTGTAGGTGACTTTTGGCTGTTTCTGTGTCTTGGTTATTATAAATAATGCTGCATTGAACATGGGAGTGTGTATATCTTTTTTAGTTGGTGTTTTAATTTTCTTCAAATAAATGAATTGGAATTGGAATTGCTGGATCATATGGTAGTTCTGTTTTTTGAGGAACCTTCAAACTGTTTTCCATATTTGCTGCATAAATATGCATTACTACCAATAGTGCACAAGGTTTCCCTTTTCATCATATCCACACCACCACTGTAATTTGTCTTTTTGATGAGAGTCAACTTACCAGATGTGAAGGGATATATCTTTGTGATTTTGATTTGCATTTTCCTGATGATTAGTGATGTTGAGCATCTTTTCATATACCTGTTGGCCATTTGTATGTCTTTAGAAAAGTGTTTATTCAAATCCCCTGCCCATTTAAAAAAATTGATATATTGTTGATGTACACTATTATGTTAGTTGCAGATGTATTACATAGTGACTTGACATTTGCATATGTTAGGAAAATATCATTTTCTAGTAATTATCTGTTCATGTGCAAAGTCATTATAATTTTACTGACCACTTCCCTTATGCTGTATTTTATACTCAAATAAAGTTTGACTTATTTGCTGTAAAATTGGAGACTTGTACCTCCTAATCCCATATACCTGTTTCCCCCACACCCTAACCCTCTCCCTTCTGGTAGCCACCAGTTTGTTCTCTGTATCTATGAGTCTTTTCTCGTTTTGTTCCGTTTGGTTTGTGTTTTAGATTCTACATATAAGTGAGACCATATGGTACTTGTCTTTCTCTGAGTTATTTCACATGGTATAATAACCCCTAAGTCCATTCATGTTGTTGTAAATAGTAACATTTCCTTCTTTTTTATGGCTGAGTTATATTTTGTTATATATAAGGCATTATATGTATAATGTGGCATATATATATATGTGTGTGTGTATATGTGTGCATATATATATGTGTGTGTCTATATGTGCGCATATATATATGTATGCATGTGTATATGTGTGCATATATATGCATGCATGCTTATATGTGCACATACATGTGTGTCTATATGCGTATGTGTGTATGTATGTGTGCATTGTACACATATATGTGTGTGTATATGTGTGCACGCACATGTGTATGTGTGCACATGTGTGCACATATGTATGCATGTGCATGTGTGTGCATGTATGTGCATGTGCACATATATGTGTGAATATGTGTGCATATATGTGTGAATATGTGTGCATATATGTGTGTATGCGCATATATGTATGCATGTGTATATGTGTGCGTATGTGTGTGTCCTTATGTGTGTACATATATGCGTGTGCATGTATATGTGTGCAATATATGTATGCATGTATAGGTGTGTGCATAGATTGTGTACATGTATATGTGTGCACATATATGTGTGTGCATATGTGCGCACATGTTTGTATGTGTATATGTGTGTGCGTATGTGTGCGTGTGTATATGTGTGCATGTATGTGTGCATATGTGTACATGTGTGTTTATGTGCACGTGTGTGTGTGCATTTTCTTTATCCATTCGTGTATCAGTGGACATGTGTACACATGTCTTGGCTATTGTAAATAATATTGCATTGAACATTAACATACATGTATGCTTTTGAGTGAGTGTTTTTATTTTCTTCAGGTAAATACCCAGAAGTGAAATTACTGAATCATATGGTAGTTCTATTTTCATTTTTCTGAGGAAACTCCATACTGTTTTCTGTAGTGGCTTCACCAGTTTACAGTACCACAAAGACTGTAGCAGGGTTCCCTTTTCTCTACAATGCTAGCCAATACATTTCTTGATTATTATCTTTTTAATAATAGTCATTCTGACAAGTGTGAGGTCATTTTCTCCTTGTGGTTTTAATTTGCATTTCCCTGATGATCAGTTGAGCACCAAAGATGCTGAGCATAAAGTTTTTGAGCATCTTTTCATGTCTGCTGGTTATGTATATGTCTTTTTTGGGAAAATATCTATTCAGATCCTCTGTCTATTTTTAAAATCAAATTTTTCTGATGTTGAGGTTTTTGAGTCCTTTGTATATTTTACATATTAGCACCTTGTCAGATATGTCATTTGCAAATATCATATTCCATTCAGTAGTCTGTGTTTTAATTTTGTTGATAGTTTTTTTCACTGTGAAAATTATTTTTAGTTTGATGTAGTCAAGTATTTGCTTATTTTTGCTTTTGTATGTCTTGCCTGAGGAGACACATTCAAAAAAATAATTGATTTAAGATCAGTGTTAAAGAGCACCCTATCTTTATTTTCTTGTAGGAGTTTCATGGTTTCAAGTCTTATATATAAGTCTTTAATCTATTCTGAGTTTATTTTTGTATGTGGGGTGAGAAGATAGTCCAGTATGATTTACTTTATTTTATTTTTTGGTTGTGCTGGGTCTTCACTGTGGTGCATGGGCTCTTGGTTACAGCCCGCAGGCTTCTCAGTTGTGACACATGGGCTTAGTTGCCCCATGGCATGTGAGATCTTAGTTCCCCAACTAGAGACTGAACCTACATCCTTTGTGTTGGCAGATTCTTAACTACTGGATCACTAGGGAAGTTCTCAGTTTGATTCTTTCACATATAGTTGTCCAATTTTCCCAATACCAATTAATGAACACGGTGTCTTTTCCTAATTGTATATTGTTGCTTACTTTGATATAGATTAACTGACTGTAAGTATATGGGTTTATTTATGGACTCTTATTAAGTTATATTGATCTGTGTTGGTTTTTGTGCCAGTATGTTTTGATTACTGTAGCTTTGAGTATAGCCTGAAGTCAGGGAGCATGTTACCTCTAGCTTTGTTCTCTTTCTCAAGTCTGTTTTGGCTATTTTGAGTCCTTTTTGTTTCCATACAAATTTTAGAATCATTGCTCTGGTTCTGTGATAAATGACATTGGTATTTTAATAGAGATTGCATTGAATCTGTAGTTTGCCTTCACTTTAACAATATTAATTTTTCTAATCCATGAACCTAGTATGTTTCTATTTGTTTATGTCATTTTCAGTTTCTTTCATCAGTGTCATATCATTTTCCAAGTATATGTTTTTACCTCCTTGATTAGACTTACTCCTAGGTATTTTTATTACTTCTGAATTGATTGTAAGTGGAATTGTCTTAATTACTATTTCTGATAGTTTGTTAGTGTATAAAAACATAACAGATTTTTTATATTAATTTTGTATTCTGAAACTTTACTGAATTCATGTTCAGTTCTAAATTTTTTTTTGCATCATCTTTAACATTTTGATGGACAGTATCACATCATCTGCAAACAGTGAGAGTTTTATTAGATTGGTGCAAAAGTAATAGTGGTTTTGGACTCTGAATTTTAAATTACAACTAGGCTAGACACATCTTTAGTAATCAAAATAATTATCATTACAATCAATACATATTTGCCAATGAGAAATAAGTTGGTTTATTCCTGTGGCAAAAAAAAAAAAATATTTGCTTCATGATTCAATAAACTCTTGGAAAGCATTTTCTGCATATTGCTCATTGTGGAAGCATTTTCCCTGCAAAAAGTTGTCAAGATGCTTGAAGAAGTGGTAGTTGGTTGGTGAGAGGTCAGGTGAATATGGTGGATGAGGCAAAACTTCATAGCCCAATTCATTCAACTTTTGAAGCATTGGTTGTGCAATGTGTGGTTGGGTATTGTTGAAGAGAATTAAGCCGTTTCTGTTGACCAATGCCAGTTGCAGGCATTGCAGTTTTTGATGCATCTCATTGACTTTCTGAGCATTACTTATCAGATGTAATGGTTTTGATGGGATTCAGAAAGCTGTAGTGGATCAGACAGCAGCAGACCACCAAACAGTGACCATGACCCTTTGCGTGGTGCAAGTTTGGCTTTGGGAAGTGCTTTGGAGCTTCTTCTCAGTCCAACCACTGAGCTGGTCATCATTGGTTATCATATAAAATCCATTTTTTGTCATGCATCACAATCCAATAGAGAAATGCTTTGTTGCTGCGCAAAATAAGAGAAGATAGTGCTTTGAAATGATTTATTTTTTTGATTTGCAGTCAGCTTATGGGGCACCCACTTATCAAGCTTTTTCACCTTTCCAATTTGCTTCAAATGCCAAATGACCATAGAATGGTCGATGTTGAGTTCTTGGGCAACTTCTCATGTAGTTGTAAGAGGATCAGCTTCGGTGATCCTCTTACATCTTACCAGGGCTTCCCTGGTGGCTCAGCTGGTAAAGAATCTGCCTGCAGTGTGGGAGACCTGGGTTTGATCCCTGGGTTGGGAAGATCTCCTGGAGAAGGGAACAGCTACCCACTCCAGTATTCTGGCCTGGAAAATTCCATGGACTGTGTAGTTCAAGGGGTTGCAAAGAGTCTGACATGACTGAGAAACTTGCACTTTCAACTTTGATGCTCTCAGTTGGTCATTGTCAACTTCCGATGGCTAGCCATTAGGCACCTCAGCTAACTTCTCGAACCACCACTGCACTATACGTTCATTAGCAGTTCCTGGGCCAAATGTGTTGCTGATGTGCAAGTTGTCTCTGCTGCTTTATGACCCATTTTGAACTTGAATAAGAAAACCGCTCAAATTTGCTTTTTGTCTAACATTTCCATGAAAGTGAAAGTTGCTCAGTTGTGTCTGACTTTTTGCAACCCCATGGACTATACAGTCCATGGAATTCTCCAGGCCAGAATACTGGAGTGGGTAGCTTTTCCCTTCTCCAGGGGATCTTCCCAACCCAGGAATCAAACCCAGGTCTCCCATGTTGCAGGTGGATTCTTTACCAGCTGAGCCACAAGGGAAGCCACATTTCCATAGTCTAAAATATAACATAAACAGCAAGTAATAATTCATTAGCAAAAAACATAAAGGAAGAAATGTGCATTGAAATGATGTATAACATAACCACATTTATTTAAGAATGTATTCCAGTATCAAATGGCAAAGTTGCAGCAATGCAAAACCACAATTACTTTTGCACCAGTCTAATACTTCTTCCTTTCTATTTTGGATGTTTTATATTTTGCCTGGTTGCTGTGAATTGAACTATGTTGTATAGAAGTGGGGAGAGTAGGCAATCCATGTTTTGTCCTGATATTAGAGGAAGTATTTATAGCTTTTCACTGTTGAGTATTATGCTGGCTGTGGGTTTGTCATATTATTTTTAGTGTGTTATTAATTTGTTACTGTCATGTATCATGTTGAATTTGTGGCTATTGAACTATCTCTGCATTTCTGGCGTAAATCCCACTTGATCACAGAGTGAAATGAAAGTCACTCAATTGTGTCTGGCTCTGTGCGACCCCATGGACTGTACAATCCATGGAATTCCCCAGGCCACAATACTGGAGTGGGTAGTCTTTTCCTTCTCCAGGGGATCTTCCCAACCCAGGGATTGAACTCAGGTCTCCCATGTTGCAGGCAGATTCTTTACCAGCTGAGCCACAAGGGAAGCCCAAGAATACTGGAGTGGGTAGCCTATCCCTTCTCCAGGGGATCTTCCCGACCCAGGAATTGAACCGGGGTCTCCTACATTGCAGGTGGATTCTTTACCAACTGAGCTATCAGGGAATCTTTTTATTGTATTGTGAATTGGTTTGCTAATATTTTGTTGAAGGTTTTTTTTTTTTTTTTTTTGTATCTATGTTCATCAGTGATACTGGCTTGTAATTTTGTTTTTTGTGTGTGATGTCTGTCAGGGTGATGCTGGCCTCATAGAATGAGTTCAGAAGTGTTCCTTCCTCTTCAGTTTTTTAGACTTGTTCAAAAAGGATATGTGTTAGGTGTTATATGAATGTTCACTAAAATTTACTTGTGAACCTGGACTTCTGTTTTTGGGAGTTTTAAAAAAAATAACTAGTATATATTATTGGCAATCAATCTGTTCAGATTTTCTGTTTCTTCCTTATTTGAGTCGTCAAAGATAGTATGTTTCTAGGAATAGGATAGGAATTTATCCATTACTTCTGGGTTGTCCATTTTATTGATGTCTAACTCTTCATAGTAATTTCTTGTGATACTTCGTATTTTTGTAGTTTTGGTTGTCACTTCTCTTTCATTTAGACTTATTTGTTTTATCCCTTTCTTTTTCTTTCTTGATGAATTTGGCTAAAGACTTATCAAATTTGTTCATCTTTTCAGTGGAGAAGGAAGTGGCAATGTGTTCCCGGATTTTTGCCTAGGAAATTCCATGGATACAGGAGCCTGGAGGGCTGTAGTCCACGGGATCACAAGAGTTGGACATGACTTATGACTAAACATCAACAGCAGTCTTTTCAAAGAACCAGGTCTTAGTTTCATTTTTTTTCCTGTTGCTTTTTGGGTCTCCATTTTGTTTATTTTTGTTCTGATCATCATTATATCTTTCTTCTACTAACTTTGGGTTTTGTTTGTTCTTCTTCCTCATTTACTTATTTATTTTTGCTTACTTTAGGAACAAGTTCCTTTAGATAGCTTATTTGAAAGTTTTCTTGTTTCCTTGTGTTCTATAGCCTTCCCACTTCGTACTGCTTTTGCTGCATGTGTGGATTTTGGATTCTAGTTTTTCCATTTTCATTGGTCTCCAGGGATTTTTAAAATTTTTTCTTTGATTCCTTCAGTGACCCATTGGTTGTTTAGTAGCATATTGTTTAGCCTTTATGTGCTTGTGTTTTTTCCAGTTTTTTTCTTGTATTTAATTTCTAGTCTCAGTGTTGTGGGCATAAAGGTTGGTTGAAAAAAACCTTAGTCTTACATTTATTGACTTATTTTGTCACCTAGCATGTGATCTGTATATATAACTATACCTCTGTCTCTATAACTATATATATGTGTGTGTGTATATATATATATTATATATCTATAAAACTGAAGGTGTATTTAATTTTTTTTTGAAAAATATAGTTTAAGTTGATAATTTCTTAGGTTCAAATGCCTTTAACAACTCTGCATTTTGCTCACCTTCCATGTTTAATATCTTTGACCTTATATTTTGCATCTTTTTGTTTTATGTTTCCCTTAAATACTTTTTGTGATACAGTTGTTTTTTATTATTTTTGACTTTTAACCTTCCTGCTAAGTTTATAAGTGATTTATCTACTACATTGACTGTTTCTTTCTGTTACCTATGAGATTTTTTTTCCTTTTATAACTTTCATGTTTCTCTTAGTGGTCTTTTCATTTAGAGAAATCCCTTTAACATCTATTATAAAGCCAGTTCAGTGGTGCTGATCTAAGCTTTGGCTTAGATCTTTGTAAAAAGCCCTATATCTCCTTGAAATCTGAATGATAGCCCTGATATGCAAAGAAATGGCAACCACTCCAGTATTCTTGCCTAGGAAATTCCATGGACGGAGCCTGGAAAGCCCCAGTCTATGGGCTGTGAAGTCAGACACAATGTAGTGACTGAACACACACTTCCTTTTTGTAGGTTTTCCCCGTCATCGCTGTGACCGTGCTGTGCCACTGCCTTCTGGCCTGCTCCGTTTCTGCTGTAAAACCGGCTGATGGCCTCACAGGAGTTCCCTTACCTACTAGTTGTTTCTCTCCTGCTGCTTTTAAGCTCTCTCTTCATATTTAATTTTTGACATTTTAATTACAGTGTATCTTGTTGTGAACATCTTTGGTTCTATCTTGTTTGGAACTCTTTGGGCTTCCTGGACTGGGATGTCTGTTTCTTTCTCCAGGTTAGGGAAGCTTTCTGCTATTTATTCAAAGCAGTTCTCTGCCTCTTTTTCTGTTCTCCTTCTGGGACCTCTATAATGTAAATAACAGTGTGCTTTATTTTTTGTCTCAGATATTTCTTAAACTACCTTTATTTTTTAAAAATTCTTTTCTTCTTCTTTTTTCTATTTAGCTTGGGTAATTTCCATTACTTTGTCTTCCAGTTCATGGATCCATTCCTTTGTATCATTTAATCTACTGTTGATTCCTTCTATTGCTTTTTTAAAATTTCAGTTTGTTTGTTTCTTCATCTATTTGATTCTTCTTTGTTTTCCAGCTCTTAGTTAAAATTCCCCTTGTGTTCATCTATTCTTCTTTTGAATTCAGTGAGCATCTTCATGGCCTTTATCTTTAACTCTTTATTGGATAGATTGCTTATCTCCACTTTGTTTAGTTATTTTTCTAAGGTTCTCTCTTATCCCTTTATTTGGGACATATTCCTCTGTCTTCTCATTTTACCTGATTGTCTTTGTTCATTTATAGTATTAGGCAGGTTGCTTATGCTTCCAGATCTTGGAGAGTCGGCCTTACACAGGACATGCCTTATGTGGCATAGCAGCTCCCTTCCTTCTAGTCACCAGCGCTGTTTGCTCTAGGATTGCCCCAATATGGGCTCGAGGGCCCCTTCTGTTGTGGCAGGGCTGGCACATCGGGCATGCTGGCAGGTGGGCCTGGCTCCTGACTGACTGCCTGCCTGTCCCTGCTGTGCGCAGTGACTGTTGGATCGCTGGTGTGCAGGACTGAGTCCTGGGGTGTCTGGAGCTGGAACACGAGGAGGCCTGGGCTTGGCGCCAGCCTGCTTATTGGCTGACAGTCCCAAATGCTAGTAGGCTAGATGAAAGATTCCAGAATGGCACATGCCAGTGTGCTGGTGTTAACAAGCTCTCAGAAATGACTTCTGCCATCATCTGTGTCCCCCAGGAGAGTCCCAGTTGTCTTCTACCTCTCTAGGAGGCTCTTCAATATCAGCAATTGGGTCTGACCTGGGATCCTTCAGGTGACTTCCTCTTCGCTGGAACTCGGAGCATGTGAGACTTTTTGTGTGCATCCCTTAAGAGTAGAGTCTCTTTCCTATGGCCTGCCAGCTCTCCCCTACTCAAGCCCTGCTGGCCTTCCAAGCCTGACATTCTGGGTATACTTATTTTCCTGGTGGAGGACTCTCAGGCTTGAGAGCCCAGTGTGTGGCTGAGACCTTTCACTCTTTGGAGAGAATCTCTTTAACTGTGGTTACCCTCCTTCTTTGGATGTGTGGTCCTGATTGTACTGTGTCTCTGTCCCTCCTATTCGTCTCACTGTGGCTCTTCAGTTGTTGAAAATCTTTTCTGCTAGGGCTTGAGGTCTTTATCATTGACAGTTGCTCTGTAAATAATTGTGATTTTTTTGTGCCCATAGGAAGAGTGACCTTAGGGTCTTTCTACTTTGTCATGTTAGCCACACCCACCTCTGCCCATTGTTTTACTCACATTTTTTTCTTTTGAGTTGTATTAGTTTTTATATATATTTCATATATTAACCTCTTATCAGTATATGGTTTGCAAATGTTTTCTTTCATTTAGTAGGTTGCTTTCTCATTTTGTTGATGGATTTGTTTGCTGTGCAGAAGCTTTTATGATGTAGTGTCATTTACTTATTTTTGCTTTTGTTGCCTTTGCCTTTGATGCCAAATCTAAAAAATCATCACCAAGACCTAACCACCCATGGATCTAACCATCCTAACCATCAAGGATCTAACCACCCATGTTTTGTTCTAGGAGTTTTATGATTTCAGGTCTTATGTTCAAGTCTTTAATTCTCCTCTTGTTTTTAACACTTCTCCAAGAGGTAAGCTGGGGAAGGGAAAAAATAAAATATTTGCATCTGTTTTATTAGCTGTACACATTATATATTTGGGAATGAGATCAGGGTTAGGATAAGCAGCTTATTTGCTGTTTAAATAATTTTATATTTTTATAAATGATAGTACACTTTGATTACTTATGATCTATGGTTATTCACATATTTTTTCTCATAATATTATACACAGTGATTATTCACTGGTTTGTTCAGTGTTCCATCAGAATCAGGGAAGACCTGGATTGGCTGCTATAATGATTTGACTTTGAGATATGGTATTTACTATTATTATTGTTGCTGCCAAGAGTATGTTTTATTTAAAAAAACTAATAGACTTTCTTAGAGCAGTTTCACAGTTATGGGAGAATTGAACAGAAAGTGCAGAGAGGTCTTATGTATCCCCATCTCTCCCCACCACCCCTGCTTCCCCTCTTATTAACATCTTGCCATGATACTGTACCTTCGTTACAACTGATGAACCAAAATTAATACATTATTATCAACTAAAGTCCAGTGTTTCCATCAGGGTTTGCTCTTTGTGTTACGCAGTTTTTGAAGTTTGTTAACTGTATAATGCCGTGCTACACAGAATAGTTTTACTGTCCTAGAAATATACTGTGCTTGCCTAATTATCTCTCCAATCTACCACCCTCCTCCCTTAGAGCACCTGTAAACTTCTGATCTTTTTACGGTCTTTGTAGCTTTTCCCTTCCTAGGCTGTGTTATGTTTGGAATCATACACTATATAACCTTTTCAGACTGGGTTCTTTCATGTAGCCATTTCCATTTAAATTGCCTACATGTCCTTTTGTGGCTTAACAGCTCCTCTCTTTTTTTACTGTAGATGATATTCCATTGTAAAATTACCACAGTTTATTCATCTACGTATTGAAGGACATCTTGAAGGCTTCCAACTTTGGGCTAGTCTGTTCTTTTGATGTTAACACCCTGACTCTCTTTCTACCTGTTGTAGGCTGAAAAATAGCCTCCCAAAGATATCCAGATGGTCCTAACCCCTGGGTCCTGGGAATGTTACCTTATGGCAAAAAAGGACTTGAAGTTGGGTCTAGATTAAGGTAATAATCTACCATTTTTAGATGTTAGATTTTTCTGGTTTATCTCAAACGGCAGAGGGAGGTTTTACGAGAAGAAGGTGATGTGACCACAGAAGCAGAGATTGGAGTTTTGTGATTATAAGCCAAAGGATGCCAGCGGCCATCAGAGACTGGGGAGGCAGGAACCAATTCTTCTCAACGGCTCAGGGCTCTTCTTAGACTGTTATTTCAGCCCAGTGAGACTGATGTGCCACCTCTGGCCTCCAGAGCTATGGTAGCACAGATTTATGTTGTTCTAAGCCACCCGGATCATGCGATGTGTTGCATCAGTTGCTGAAAGTGAATACACTGCCTGTGCTCCCTTGAGGGTGGCTGATGAGCTGTTCTCAGGGCACTCAGTGGGAGCAGGGTGTTCCCTGTGACCCATCGCCTTCCTAGAGCGTGAACTATGCGCAGAGGAAACAAGGTCTAAGGGTAGCTGGGTTTTATTCGTCTTGGCAGGTCACCTGCCACTGTGGCTGATAGGATTGCTGCTGTTACTCTCTCACGCTGCCCAGTTCCTCTCTCCTTCTGACGCTGCTTCTTCAACCTTTTCCTCACTCCCACGAGTACATTGTTATCTCTCTAATAAACTTACTTATGACTTAATGTGTGCAAAGTTACCTTCTGTCTTTTGTATCAAAAGAATTATAGTCACCAAGCAATATTGTTCTTTACTTCCTTGTTTTCACAAGTTACAATCTTATCATATATGAATGTGCCAGGGCTTCTAGAATATGTGAATGTTTTGGTGAAATAACTTTTTGTTTATGATATAAAAACATCAGGATTTTTCTCTTTAGCATTAATAGAGACTTTATTGAAAAGCAGAGAGTTGGGATTGGGAAAAGATGGAAGAATAATTATAAATGTGTACAATTATAGAATTGTAATTATGAAATTTTAGAATTCATTTTTATTTGTCAATTTTAGTTTAGACTGTAAGAATATCTCTGTAGAAAGGCAATAATGGCATACAGAACTAAGCCTGTATTATTTTTTCTAAAGCTTATTTTAATAAATATCAGGCTATGTCAGTTTTCTCAGCATTGATGGAGTAGAGACTTAGGACATGTCCTTAGAAGAGAACATGATATACAGCAGATGCCCAGTTATTATCAGTTGAATGAATGATTAAATGAATAAACATGAATCTAATGAGCAAGTACAAGGGTGAAGATTCACTTATTGAGAAGGAGGTCATTCCTAACAGATCACCTGATACAAATTGTAGGAAATTTGTGAGAGATACCTCATCATTCTGTTTTATTGACCTGAAAAGTGGCAGAAAAGATCAAGGAGAGAAAATAAGTAGAAAATGATTTCCAGCCAGATCTTATAAAATGCAAAACAATGAGATGAAATCTTTCCCCTTTGTTGTATCGTAAGGCAGTGATGACCTGCATATGTAATCTACAAAGGAAATGTGTATGTATATATTCCTAGCTGTGCTTTTAATGCTTAGAATAGCAAAGAAAAAAAAATACTGTTCATTATTGAAAAAACTCTCACTAATAAGTAATCAGGCACATCCAGGAGAAGCAGGGAGTGGTGCAAGACTGCTCTTGGTTTCCTTCCTCCAATCCCACAGCCACTTCCAACATGCCGACCATGAGCAGGAGTTGTCCTCTTTGTTCTATCTTTGACAGCAGCCCTGCCTGATCTTGCCCACCGGTCCCACGCCTGCCTCTGTCCCTTCACACACAGACGCTCATGGAGCTCTGCTTCTTCATCTCTCATGCTTTGATTTGAGCTGTCAGTTGTTCAGTTCATTTCAGTTTTTCCCTGGAAGCACCTGGAATGAGGGTGCTTCAGATGTGGAGGGAAGAAAAAAAGAATAAAGAAAAAGACAGCTCCCTGGTCCAACTTCAGGGAGATATACAAGGGAACAAGCTGCCCCCCTGCTAAGACAGACTGTCTCTCAGTGTACAACCCTAGTGCTTATTATGTTGATGGAGTCTTTGTGTTCCTTTGATTGATCAAGTCCTGCTAAGATTGCTCAATTTTTAGCATAATGTATCATAATATTAAAACATTCTGTCAGTGATACATCCTTGAGGTATTATGCTAAAAAGATTCTCTGTTGCTTTCCTCTGCCTCCCATCTGTTTATCATTCTAGCAAGACAAGCTTTTGTAGAAGAGAGAGTAGACAGCTACAGACAGTGTGATTTGGGACCTGGCGTAGGACCCATGTATTCACAATATTTTTTGAATTATGTACTTTATGTTGTTTTTCTATTTGTCTTTTCTCTGACATGTTTTAAAGGAGGCATGTGTTTAGGCTATCAAGAACTGGTTCACAGGACCTAAAGCAGTTTCCTGTGTTATGCAGTATGTTTTCATCTGTGTGTTTTATACATAGTATCCATAGTGAGTATCCTTGCTTCTCCTACCCGACTTCCTTCCCCTTTGGTATCCATACACTTGTTCTTTACATCTGTGTCTCTATTTCTGCTTGGCAAGTAAGATCATCTGTACCATTTTTCTAGAGTCCACATATATGTATTAATATACAATATTTGTTTTTCTGGCTTCCTTTACACTGTAGGTCCATCCACATCTCTACAAATGAGCTAATTTCATGCTTTTTTATGGCTGAGTATTACTCCATTGTTTATATATGTACCACATCTTTATCCATTCCTCTGTTGATGGACATTTAGGTTGCTTCCATGTCCTGGCTATTGTAAATAGTACTGCTATGAATATTGGGATGCACGTGTCTTTTTGAATTATGGTTTTCTCTGGGATTTCTGGGTCATATGGATATATGTATATGCATGGTTGATTCATTTTGCTGTGCAGTGGAAGCTAACACAACATTGTAAAGCAACTATAGTCCAGAAAAAATTGACTTAAAAAAAACAGAATAAAAAGAACTGATTTACATTAGTCTGCTGTGAGACAGGAGAGTCTTCTGGGTTTGAAATGCATAGGTGCTGATTTTAATGGGGGAGGGTGATAATGTGGAGAGAAAGTTCTGGAGCCCTGAGTGCAGTACCCAGGAAAGTTCTGTTCAGGTGGAATGCCACAGTTAGTTCTGTGATAACCAGGGCACCTGAGGCAGGGACAGAAGGCAAGGAAGGCCAGCTCTGCCTGTAATTGCAGGAACTCACAAGTTCCAGGGGGTTGAAGATTCCTTGCAAACAATGCTCTTCTTGACTAAAGTTGTCTATTATTTTTAACTCTGCATTTGGAAATAATTTCAAACATACAAATTGATAGCATTTTAAGAAAGCATGTATTTTGGTAAAAATTAGTGAAGGCCTCAGGGAACAGGAAATCATGGAGACAGTGAGATGAATTCTTGTCTCATATTGTGGCTGGGTGGGTGCTGAGCAGGAAGAAGGCTCAGGAGTTCCAGGGAACTTAACCCATGTTCCCTAGAGCTTCTCCGTTTCCCCAGGCTGCTCTTTGCTTCCCATAATTCTCTCCCCATCACCCCCTTTGCTGCCTTCTCTCATCACCTACTGCCTGTCCTCACATTCATTCCTTTCCTTTCTCCTATCCTTCCCTTCCGTTTCCACATCCTAGTGAAATTTGCTTAATCATACGAGCCTCAGTTTCCTGAACCATAAAATGAGAATAAAAATGTTTTCCTTACACTGTTCAAGAAGAGTTAATATAGATAATAAGGGATTCCTGGGTGGCTCAGTGGTAAAGAATCTGCCTGCCAGTGCAGGAGACATGGAGTTCAGTCCCTGGGTTGGGAAGATCCCCTGGAGGAGGAAATGGCAACCCACTCCAGTATTCTTGCTGGAGAATCCCATGGTCAGAGGAGACTGGCAGGCAACAGTCTGTGGGGTCACAAAGAGTCCGACGCAGTTGAGTGACTGAGCACCCATTCACACACACAATATAGGTAAAGTGAGATAATGTGTAGAGTTCCTAATTCAATGCCTAGAACAGAATAAGGGCTCAATAATCATTACTTGCTTTTCTTTTCTAGTTTTCATTATTTTTATTCATGCTGATTAATAGTAACTGTTTCCTTTTGTTCTGATTGTTTACCTCATAGAAATATTCCAAATTATTACAAGTAAAAAGTGCAGCATAACACTAGCAAGGAACATTTAGAACTGAAAGTAACATTCACTTACAATAGCAACAAAACTATATAGGACATCCAGGAGTAAATCTAACAAAACGTGCATGACAACTATAGAGAAAAGTGTAAGCCTTTATTGACGGTCAGTAAATAAGCGCCAAGGAGACTCAAGAAATGGAGATGATGTACACTCAATATTTCACAATTTCAAAATTTGAAATAGCATTAAAGAATCTTTTTTAAAGTGTATATTAAAAACATTAAGGTAAGTGTTTTTCACTGAAAATATTCAACTGTAGTACAAACAAAACAAAGCCTCTCACTATCTCAGAGTTACATGAATGATTAGTTCTGGGTTATATAAAGTTTCTGGAGTATCCTACAGAGATGCCAAGAAAATGTATCTTAAATAACCTAGAAACTAAAAAACATGCACCTGGTAATATACATGGAAACTGTTTCCAGATGACTTGAAAATGTCCTCATGATGATCAAAACAGTGATAGCAAGAGCAAATCAATTTGAAAATAAAATTGATTTTTAAAGTCAATGCGATTTCAATCTTAATCACAATAGGAATCCTAAAATTTACATGGAATAACAAATGTCTAAGAATAGCAGGTTAAGCCTTTTGATGAGGGTGAAAGATGAGAGTGAAAAAAACTGGCTTAAAACTCAACATTCTAAAAACAAAGATCATGGCATCTGATCCCATCACTTCATGGCAAATAGAAGAGGAAAAAGTGGAAGCAGTGACTGATTTTATTTTCTTGGGCTCCAAAATCTCTGCAGACAGTGACTGCAGCCGTAAAGTTAAAAGACACCTGGTCTTTGGAAGAAAAACTATGGCAAACCTAGACAGCATGTTAAAAAGCAGAGAAATCACTTTGTTGACAAATGTGTAATTTGTCAAAGTTATGTTTCCCAGTGGCTCAAACAGTGAAGTATCTGCCTGCAATGCGAAAGACCTGGGTTTGATCCCTGGGTGGGGAAGGTTCCCTAGAAAAGAAAATGGCAACCCACTCCAGTATTCTTGCCTGAAAATTCCATGGACTGAGGAGCCTGGTGGGCTACAGTCCATGGCGTTGCAAAAGAGTCAGACAAGACTGAACGGCTAACACACATGGTTTTTCCAGTAGTCATGTACAGATGTGAGAGTTGGACCACAAAGAAGGTTGAGCACCAAAGAATTGATGCTTTTGAATTGTGGTGCTGGGGAAGAATCTTGAGAGTCCATTAGACAGCAAAGAGATCAAGTCAGTTAATCCTAAAGGAAATCAACCCTGAATATTCACTGGAAAGACTACTATTGAAGCTGAAGCTAGCTCCAATACTTCAGCCACCTGATGCAAAGAGCTGACTCACTGGAAACAACCCTGAGGCTGGGAAAGATTGATGGCAAGAGGAGAAGAAGACAATAGAAGATGAGACGGACATGCATTTGAGAAAACTCTGGGAGCTAGTGAGGGACGGGCAAGCCTGGAGTGCTGCAGTTCATGGAGTCACAGTCAGACACGACTTAGCCTCTAAACAACGACAACAGCAATAGCAAGATAACCTTTGAAGAACCAAGGCAGGGCTACTTGCTCTACTAGGTACCATATCTTCTATAAAAGTAGATGGTGTAGTGTAGACACAAAAGACAGACTAGGGAATGGAGTGGGGGAGGGAAGAGATGGCAGGAGAAATAGCCCAAAACAGACCTATGTGTATATAGAAATTTGATGTTTGTATAACACTGGGAAAATTACCTACAGTTTTTGGAAAATTGGCTCTTTCCATGGAAATGTTTCATCAATTCTCTACATTTCACAATATGCAATAATAACTTCTAGGTAAAGTAAAGCTAAAATATGAAATGTAAAATAGTACAGCATTTAAAAGGAAATATAAATTTTAAAATTTATTTGGAAGCACAAAAGACCATGAAAAGTAAAAGCAATGCTGGGAAAATTGGACAGCTACATGTAAAAGAAAGAAATTAGAACATTCTCTAACAGTATACACAAAAATAAACTCAAAATGGATCAAAGATTTAAATGTAAGACTGGGCACTATAAAACTCTTAGAGGAGAACTTGGGCAGAACAGTCTTTGACATAAATAGTGGCAGTATGTTTTTTGATACACCACCTAGAGTAATGAAAATAAAAACAAAAGTAAGCAAAGGGGACCTAATTAAACTTAAAAGCTTCTGCACAACAAAGGAAACCATCAATAAAATGAAAAGACAACCCACAGAATGGGAGAAAATATTTGCAAATGATGCAACCAACAAGGGATTAATCTCCAAAATATACAAACAGCTCATGAAGCTCAATGTCAAAAAAACAAACAACCCAATCAAAAAATGAGCAGAAGATCTGAATAGACATTTCCCCAAAGAAGACATACAGATGGGCAAAAAGCACTTGAAAATATGCTCATGATCACTAATTATCAGAGAAATGAAAAAGCTACAGTGAGGTATCATCTCACATTGGTCAGAAAGGCCATCATCAAAAAGTCTGCAAACAATAAAATCTGGAGAGGGTATGGAGGAAAGGGAATCCTCTAACACAGCTGGTGGGAATGTAAATTGGTACAACCACTGTGGAGAACTGTATGGAGATTCTTTCAACTTAAAATAGAACTACCATATGATCTAGCAGTCTCACTCCTGAGTGTGTATTTGGAGAAAGCCGTAATCTGAAAGGATACTCGCATCCCAGTGTTCATTGCAACACTATTTAAAATAGCTGAAACATGGAAGCACCCTAAGTGTCCATCGACAGATGAGTGGATGGAGAAGCTGCGGTGCATGTACACAATGGAAGATTACTCAGCCATAGAAGGAGCGCATCTGTGTCAGCTCTAATGAAGTAGGTGAGCCTAGAGCCTATATACAGAGTGAAGTAAGTCAGAGAAAAACAGATATTGCATATTAATGCATATATGTGAAATCTAGAAAAATGGTACTGATGAACCTATTTGCAGGGCAGGAACAGAGATGCAGATGTAGAGAGCAGACTTGTGCACGCAGTGAGGAAAGAAGAGGGTGGGACGGATTGAGCGAGTAGCATGCAAACATATACATTGCCACGAGCAAGATGGTAATGGATAGCCAGTGAGAATTTGCTGTATGATGCAGGGAATCTAGTGCTCTGTGACATCCTAGAGGGGTGGGAGGTTGGAGGAAGTTTCGAGGGAAGGGACGTATGTATGTCAATGGCTGGTTCATGTTAATGTGTGGCAGAAACCACCACAACATTGTATAGCAATTACCCTCCAATTATAAATAAATTTAAAGAAGAAACCCTAAAAAAATAGGTAGTACATATATACAATGGAATATTACTCAAACTTGGAAAAGAATGAGATAATGACATTCAGCAACATGGATAGACCTAGAAATCATCATACTGAGTAACGTAAGTCAGACAGAGAAAGACAAATATGATATCACTCATATGTGGAATCTAATTTTAAAAGATACAAATGAACTTATTTACAAAACAGACTTAGAGAAATTGAAAACAAACTTATGGTGACCAAAGAGGAAATGTGGATGGGGGGGAGTAAATTAGGAGCTTAAGATGAAGACACACACACTTCCATATATAAGATAAATAACCAACAAGGACCTGCTGTATAGCACAGAGAACTCTAACCAGTGTTCTGTGATAACCTATATGAGAGAAAAAACTAAAACAGTGTGAATACATGCACATGTACAACTGAGTCACCTCGCTATACCCCCGAAACTAACACCCCATTGTAAATCAACTGTAGTCCAATAAAATTAAAATATTTAAAAAACAAACAAAACTCCAATCAGACAAAATAAGAAAAATAAGGAGAATATCTTTAGGACTTCAGGATAAGGGGAAATTTCCCAAAGTGTACAGAAGTTCCTATTATCAAGGAAACAATTGATAAATTTAACTATGTTACATTTAGAAAGCTCTTCCCAGGTGGCACAGCAGTAGAGAGTCTGCCTGCAGCGCGGGAGATGCAGGTTCACTTCCTGGGTCAAGAAGATGATCTGGAGGAGGAGATGGCCAACTACTCCAGCATTCTTGCCTGGAACATCCACGGACGGGGGAGTCTGGTGGGCTATAGTCCGTGGGAGCACAGAGTCAGGCATGACTGAACACATACACAAATTTATAAATATAATACCATATATATACCATAAACAGGATAAAAAGCAATTCATACAATAGGAGAAGATATGTACACCACATTAAGCTATCAATAAGTGTTCACAATATATGTTTGCAAAAATATCAAAAACTTAGAAGAGAACAGATATTTCACAAAGGACTAAACACAAATGAGTAATAATTGTATGAAAAGATGTTTAGTTTTTTCAGGCCCTCTCTGTTTTTTAATTGATTTGTTTGGGATTTTGTTTGATGTTGACTTCAACAAATTATTTGTACATTTTGAACATTAACCCCTTATCAGATACATCATTTGCAAAAAGTCTTCTCCTATTCAATAGGTTGCACTTTCGTTTTGTTGATGGTTTCCTTCATTGTGCAAAAGCTTATGTGTTTGATTAAGTCTTACTTGTTTATTTTGCTTTTGTTTCCATTGCCTGTGGAGACAAATTAAAAAAAAATTACTAAAACCAATGTCAAAGAGCTTATTGCCTGTCTTTTCTTCTAGGAGTTTTATGGTTTCAGGTCTTATGTTTAGGTCTTAATCCATCTGAGTTTATTTTTATATATGGTGTGTGGAAATGTTTTAGTTTGATTCTTTTACATGTATTGCCCAGTTTTCCCAACACCACTATTGAGGAGACTGCCTCCTTTGTCATAGATTAGTTAACCATGTGTGTAGGTTTATTTCTGGGCTGTCTTTCTATTCCATTGATCTATAGGTCTGTTTCTGTACCACTAACATTCCATTTTGATTACTGTAGCTTTATAGTATAGCCTAGAGTTAGGGAGCATGATTTCCCCAGCTCTGTTTTTCTTTCTCTAGGTTGTTTTGTAACCAAAACAGGGGCTTTTGTGTTTAAAACAAGCTTCAGAATTATTTGTTCTAGTTCTGTGAAAAAATCATGGGTATTTTGAGAGGAATTGCATTAAATCTGTCAATTATTTTGGGTAGTGTGGAAATTTTAACAATTCTTCCAATCCATCAATACAGGATTTTCCAATATTTATATTATCTTCATTTTCCTTAACCAGTGTCTTTAGTTTTCAGAGTATATGTCTTTCATCTCCTTGGTTAATTTATTCCTGGGCATTATTTTTTTTTATTGAATTGTAAGTGACATTGTTTTCTTGATTTTCCTTTCTGGTAGTTCATTATTCATGTATAAAAATGCAATAGATACCTGTATAGTAATATCTCTGTAGTAATATCACTAATAGTTATACCAGTAATCCTGTAACTGAATTTATTGATGAATTCTAAGGTTTTTTTGGTGGAGTCTTCAGTATTTTCTATACATAAATAGTATCCTGTCATCTGCAGGTAAACTGAGTTACTGTGTTACTCCTTTACTTCCAATTTGGATACCTTTTATTTCTTTTTCTTGTCTGATTGCTGTGGATAGGACTTCCAATAGAATATTAATACAGTGGTGAGAATTGACATCTTTATCTTATTCCTGACCTTAGGACAAAAGCCTTAACATTCATTCACTGAGTATGATGTTACTGTGGGTTTGTCTTAAATGAGCTTTGTTATGTTGAGACATGTTCCCATCTTATGCAGTTTGTGCCCAGGGACTTTGTTGAGGGAACTGGACTTGACGGCAGCGTGGACTGCATCTCCCAGTGGTCACTTGTGGCTGACACGCTGGTGGGGAGTAATGCTGGCATTGGAGGGCTAGAGCCAGGCCCAGGTTCGGCCTGGCTTCTCTCGTGAAATGGGGGTCTCTGCCACGTTGGGGTCTGAGGGGCTGGAGCCAGAGACCTGAGAAAGCTTGGCTTCTCCTTTGCATGGTGGTGGTCACTGCTCCCGCCAGCGTGGGGCCAGATTCTGCGGGCTGGAGTCGCAGTCCTGCGGGAACTCAGCTTCTGCTTGGCATGACTGTGGCTGGCGCCTGTCCAGGGGTGGGATCAGGGCCTGCGGGGCTGCAACTGCAGTCCTGGGGGGGCTCACAGTCTTCCTGGGGTGGTGGCAGGCACCCTCTGGACTGAGGAGCCTTGCGTGAACCTTGGCTTCTCCTTGTGTGTGACAACGGCTGCTGCCTGGTCAGGTAGCAGGGCCGGGGCAGGAGGTGCTGCAGCCAGAGCCCTGGTACAGACTGCAGCTTTCACTGGGGTGGCTCTGGCCAGCTGCCCGGGGCACACCAGGCAGTTTTCAGCCTGCTGCCTCTGAGCTGGGAGTGGGAGCAAGCAAGCCTGCGCATGCACTCTCCAAGAGAAGAGTCTTACAGCCATCCAGTAAACCCCCCTGATCTTTAAACCAGCCAAGGGTACACATATGAGTGCTGCTCCCCTAGACTGGGGTGTCTACTGTGGGGCTCAAAACCCTCACTCTATAGGGAGGAGCCTCTAACCTGTGCTCTCTCTCTCTTCTTCCGGGTCATCTGCCAGGAGTATGGGTCGTAACTAGGCTTCTTCACCTCCTCTTCTATTAGGATCCATGTGGTTCTTGCGTTATAACCCTTTTCATAGCAGAGGTATTCTAGTTTTCAGATTATACGTAGAGAAAGTTGCTCCATATGTCGCTGTAATTTGGATGTGTTTGTTGTGGGAGGTGAGCTCAGACTCTTCCTACTCTGTGGTCTCAATTCTGCCTCCACCTGTTTCATTGTTAATAGAAACTTTTAACAGTTAAAAAATTAAATACTAAGTTCAATTATATCTTAAAGACTAGAAACACTTTCAAGTTCACTGTACCATTCACAGTGTCATAACAAAGCTACATTTAATACATTTGAAAAGTTATAGTGGTAGAAAAAGAAACTAATGGTAAAATAGATTTGTAGCATACTCTTTGTCTTCAAAGAAGTGAAGTAGGCATGCCACGAGACTGAGCTTCCTAGAAGATCATGTAAAATGAGAAAGTAAGTTCCGGTACTCAGACCTGTCTATTTTATTTAAAGTTTAAAAGTCTGCTGTGGTATGGTACTTTCCTCACTCCTTCCCCCTAATAAAAAAGTGCTGATACTTCATAAAAATTTTTTTCTGACTTTTACATAGAACTTTTGAAAGTTTGAAGCCATTCTCTGTCTTGAGAGCTTTCTGATTACTCTTTCAAACCCCTTATTTGTTATTGGTTTGCTCAGGCTTTCTATTTCTTCTTCACTCAGTCATGGTAGATTATATATGTTTTGCTAAGCATCTTTGTGCTTCTTACCAGAGAATGCCTTGTTTCTTTCTAAGGTAAAAATATGCACTTATGTTTCTTCTGAAAACTTTAAGGTTTGCTCTTTAAAATTTCTTCATCCATAATTTATTAGTGTGTTTGTGTAGGGAATTCAACTTTGTCTTTTTCCACATGGGTAATCAGTTGTCCAAAAACTGTTTATTGAATATTCATCCTCTTCTAATGATTTACAATGGCAACTCATAGCTTGAGTTTCCATGGTTATATAGATTTGTTTCTAGACTTTCTATTCTATTTGATTGGTTTCTATCTCTTTCCTCAATAACAGCCTACACTGTCTTAATTTCTAAAACTTTAAAATAAATCTTGGTATTTGATAGAATAAATTGCTGCCACACTTAATTTATTCTTTGAGTGTTTTATCTAGTCCTGACATTTTGTATCACAGTATAAACTCTATAATCCATTTGTTATGTTCCATGAAAAACTCACATGCAACATTGATTAAAATTTTAATTTATATCAATTTAGGGAGAATTAACATTTTTACAATACTGAATCTCCTATCAATGAACATGATAACTTTTTACAATTATTAGGTCTCCTTTAATGCCTTTCAATAAAGATTTATAATATTTTATATAATTTTGTATATATTTAAGAATATATACAAAAATACAGCCCATCACTATTCTAAATGGCATTCCTTTGTAAATTACCTGGCCTATCTTCTTGTTATTGGTGTATAGAAATGCAGTTGATTTTTGAAATTGATATCATTGTCAAGCTCTTTCATTATTCTAATTACTTATCTGCATATTTTAAAAGTCCAGGTGGTAGGATTAATCACATTCCCCAATCTGTGACACTTCATTCTTTTCTTGCTTTATTATTTACTTATTGCTTTTTAATCTTTATTGCTGAGTGTGAAGTTAGTCATACATTTTTGTTAGACATACTTCTCAAGTTGCAGAACTTGTCTTACAATACTTAGAGTTTTATCAGGAGTAAAATATTGAATTAATTCAATGCATTTTTGTGTCTATAGAGATAATGATATGATTTATCTATTTAATTTTGTTACTGTGGTGAGTAACACCAATAAATTTTCTAATATAAAACTTCCATTGCAACCCATCTTAATCATATTTTATAGGCTATTGATTGGATTTGGTTTTCTAATGTTTTGTTTAGGATTTCTACACCTGTATCATGAGTTTGAGAAGTTTCTATTTCTTCAATTGTCCTTGCCTTGCTTCTGTTGGAAGGTTCAGACCAACCTGATGGGAATCAAGAGACTGTATCAGATTAGAATTATCTGTCATTGACTGTTGATAAAATCCTCTGGGCCTAGTTTCCTTGTGGAAAGGTTTTAAGTTACTAGTTCAATTCCTTTAATAGCTATGCATGCATGCATACGAAGTCATTTCAGTTGTGTCGGACTCTTTGCAACCCCACAGACTGTAGCCCAACAGGCTCCTCTGTCCATGGGTTCTCCAGGCAAGAATACTGGAGTGGGTTGCTATTCCCTTCTCCAGGGATCCTCCTGACCCAGGGATAGAACCAGCTTCTCTTATGTCTCCTGCATTGGCAAACGGGTTTCTTGCCACTGGGAAGCTCATTAATAGCTCTATGTCTATTCAAGTGTTTTATTTCTTTTTAACTCAATTTTCGCAAATTATATTTTTCTAGTAATTGTTAAATTTCATATAAGTTTTCAGATTTACTGATGACATTTCACAGGTTTTCTCATTAAGAATCAAAATACTGAATTGAACAGATGGTGATGATACTAAATAGAGTGTAAACTTCTCTAAGACTGTAGTTTAAAGTGTTGCATCCAACTAATAAAAATAAATGGAAAAGAAAAAAAAAAAAATAAAGTGTTGCATCTTATTAAAGTTAAAAAAAGTACAAAAATTAAAACATCTTAAAATTATTTTTCTTCTGTTTGGAGGCATGCAGAATTATTTATCAGGAAAAGAAATACTGAGCCACAGTCTTTACCAGGATAGGCAGCTTTTCTCTCAATTTTTTCCTCTTAAGGCAAGATATATGGAGCCTCATAGAATGAATTACAAATCTATAATTTTTAAAAGATACTTATTTACTTTCTAGCACAGGGCAAATATTGGGATATATGGAGAAACATATTTAATGATGATAATGCCTTGTATTTCCTTTTTCATACTTTATCTCATTATATCCTTTCAGTTCAGTTCAGTTCAGTCACTCGGTTGTGCCCGACTCTTTGCGACCCCATGAACTGCAGCATGCCAGGTCTCCCTGCCCTTTAGCAGCTTTATTTAGTTTTCTGCTTACAAGTCACAAAGGTTAGTTGTAAACTCTAAAGTCATTTTGAGAAAGGACTCTGGAGAGTCTCCTGAGAATAGTTTGCTTGAAAGTACATGAGTTCATTCTTAATAGACTTAAACATTTAAGTCCCTACCTGACTTTTAAAGCCTAATTATTTAGACTCTGGGCTGGCTCATGTCTGCTTGACTGTGTCAGTGGTCTAGAGTTATTCAAGGAAGAATTTAGAAATGAAACACTTTTGTATCCTGCTCAGATTATATCTGAGTAATCTTGAGAAAGTGAGAAAAGAGCATTAGCTCTTTTATTTCCTCCTCTGTAAATCAAAGAGAATAGACAGCATTGCTGATTTTTATTCCATCTGTTTTTATGAAAGCACTGTCACCTCTAACTCTATGCCTAATCACATGTTTGGAAACTCCCTCCCTTATCCCTGTGCCACAATAGCATTGCATTTAACTGCACTCATTTATTCATTCTCCATTTATTTTTAAAATCTTTTTATATGTTAGGCATTGGGGTAAGTACTGGGGTTATAGAGGTAATAGATTTTAATTCTTGCCTTAGTTATGGTTTAATGTGGAAGTCTGTGCTATATCAATATGCCTAGGGTATTACAGAAAATCAGATGAGTCAGATTATATGAGGTGGGAATCTTTGGGAACAAGTGATAATATGAAATCTAATTTGAAAGGCTAGTAGGAATTAGAGAAAATGACAGAGAAAGAAGCTCCAGGCAGAGGGAACAGATTCTGCAAAGATTGGAAGGCTTGTAACCAAATAATGTCTTTGATTTGTTGAGAGAAAAGTGCATGTATGAGGGAAAGAGATGAGGCTAGAGACCTGTATAGAGGTCAGATTATAAAAGGTCTATAAATCATGCTGAGGAATTACCATGTTGACTATTTTTAGATTTCGAGGAGGATTTTATGAGTGGGGGAAAACTTTAGAGTTTCATTTTAAAGGTTCTTCTGGCTTCGGTGGAAATGTATGAAGGTGTTTATGAATATATTACAGATTAGGCTTGATTCAACTCTCATTTCAACTCCCTTCTACTATATCTTTTCATAATGTTAAATGAAAGTCACTCAGTTGTGTCTGACTCTTTGCGACCCCACAGACTGTACAGTCCATGGAATTCTCTAGGCCAGAGTACTGGAGTGGTAGCCTTTCCTTTCTCCAGGGAATCTTCTCAACCCAGGGATCAAACCCAGGTCTCCCACATTACAGACAGATTCTTTGCAGCTGAGCCACAAGGGAAGTTCTTTCATAATGTAAGAGCTGAAAGTCCAAAACCAACATTTCCCCAAACTCCCATAGTATGTGACTTAGGGCCTGTACTATGTACAGATGCATTCACACAAACATAAAAGCTAAACAAAAAAAACAAACAAAAAACTGATATGAAGCTGAGTTTCATGAGAGGCAGACTATGAAGATCCAATTTGCTGGGGTAGAAAACTAGATGAGGTGGCATAATTTTGTAGCTTGAACTGTTGTTATTGGGAAGGTCTAACACCAGCCAAAGATGCTGTGAGAGTGCTGCACTCAATATGCCAGCATATTTGGAAAACTCAGCAGTGGCCATAGGACTGGAAAAAGTCACTTTTCATTCCAATCCCAAAGAAAGGTAATCCCAAAGAATGCTCAAACTACCGAACAATTGCAGTCATCTCACATGCTCATAAAGTAATGATCAAAATTCTCCAAGCCAGGCTTCAGTGATATGTGAACTGTGAACTTCCAGATGTTCAAGCTTGTTTTAGAAAAGGCAGAGGAACCAGAGATCAAATTGCCAACATCTGCTGGGTCATTGAAAAAGCACGAGAGTTCCAGAAAAATGTCTACTTCTACTTTATTGACTATGCCAAAGCCTTTGACTGTGTGGATCACAATAAACTGTGGAAAATTCTGAAGGAGATGGGAATACCAGACCACATGACCTGTCTCTTGAGAAACCTATATGCAGGTCAGGAAACAACAGTTAGAACTGGACATGGAACAACAGACTGGTTCCAAATAGGAAAAGGACTACGTCAAGGCTGTATATTGTCACCCTGCTTATTTAACTTATATGCAGAGTCATCATCATGAGAAATGCTGGGCTGGAAGAAGCACAAGCTGGAATCAAGATTGCTGGGAGAAATATCAATAACCTCAGATATGCAGATGACACCACCCTTATGGCAGAAAGTGAAGAGGAACTAAAAAGCCTCTTGATGAAAGTGAAAGAGGAGAGTGAAAAAGTTGGCTTAAAGCTCAACATTCAGAAAACTAAGATCATGGCATCTGGTCCCATCACTTCATGGCAAATAGATGGGGAAGCAGTGGAAACAGTGTCAGAACTTTGTTTTTTTGGGCTCCAAAATCACTGCAGATGGTGATTGCGGCCATGAAATTAAAAGACGCTTACTCCTTGGAAGGAAAGTTTTGACCAACCTAGACAGCATACTAAAAAGCAGAGACATTAGTTTACCAACAAAGGTTCGTCTAGTCAAGACTATGGTTTTTCCAGTGGTCATGTATGGATGTGAGAGTTGGACTGTGAAGAAAGCTGAGCTCAGAAGAATTGATGCTTTTGAACTGTGGTGTTGGAGAAGAGTCTTGAGAGTCCCTTGGACTGCAAGGAGATCCAACTAGTCCATCCTAAAGGAGAACAGTCCTGGGTGTTCATTGGAAGGACTGATGCTGAAGCTGAAACTTCAATCCTTTGGCCACCTGATGAGAAGAGTTGACTCATTGGAAAAGACCCTGATGCTGGGAGGGATTGGGGGCAGGAGGAGAAGGGGATGACAGAGGATGAGATGTTTGGATGGTATCACCGACTTGATGGATATGAGTTTGAGTAAACTCTGGGAGTTGTTGATGGACAGGGAGGCCTGGTGTGCTGCGATTCATGGGGTCGCAAAGAGTCGAACACGACTGAGCGACTGAACTGAGCTGAACACCAGCCAGCTGATGGAAGCATGAATCCATCGAGTGCGGGTAGAATAAAGATAGAAACTCCTTGAGAGGCCCCATTCCGTGCTGTGTTAGTGAAGTCACCACATGGTCTGTTTTCACAGCTCACTCATCAATTCTATGAATGATTCGTATCATTTAGTAATTACTTTCTTCTTTAACCAGGTAAAGAAGATTCTGTTGTCTGGGACTATGAACCCTGACCAACTTGTAGGAAGGTAAATTAAAGAAGTTGCAGTAGAATTTAATAGATGCATAAAGATACAAAGCATGTTATGGGATTATTAGTTATTCTTTACATGGGAGCTTTCTTTTTGTAGGTATAATGCTTATATATGTTCCTTTTAAGCTTACACACATTGTCAAAGTAAAATGATCACTACTGAGTCTGCCTTGGCTAAGAGATATGAACCGTGTAGAGGAGCTTGAGGTTTCTTTATATTTCAGCTTTCTACACAAAACTATGATGAGTTTCATATACCACATAAATCTTTTAAATATTTGTGTAGCTGAAGAAGTCAACAAACTCAAAAGCAAGATAACAAAGTGGCTATTAGCTCTTTGGCAGTGTAGTTAACAGACTCACAAAGATAGCAATAAATAAGTTTTAGTTCTATGTAAGCATTGTAAAGAAAAAATTATCTCCTGCAAAATTGGTGCAGTGCCATAGTTATTGACTGATACTTATTGAACAGTAATTACTAGTTCAATACATCACAGAGAACACAATCTTTTTTGTATGGTTCATTTCAGGCTAAACAATGGTATTAGTTAACCTTCCTTGAAGATGAATGTGAACAGCATTCAGTGAGATTTAGTTTCTTAAAAAAAATACTTCTTGTAATCTGAAAGCTAGTTATTTATCACCACAGTGAATAATATTTTTGGGGGGAGACATTTTATGTATGAAGGACTATTAGTAATAGATAATTTCACACACTAGGATTTGTAAGGGTATTTCATGTCATGATAAGTTTCTTTGTTTTATAGAAAGGGAAATAAAAATAATTCATTGTACAAACAATTTCTCTACTATCTCTTACTCACTATCTCTTGCTCAGGATTCTTAGTGGGGGTCCTGCTTTAATTAGTTTAAAAAGAATGTAAATTTATTACCAAGAGTAATGTGGCTATACAAATCTCGAGGAAATTTAGCAGATTTGGAGGCTGAAAAGCCAGCAGATCGTTCAAATCATGCCCTGCTACTGATGGGCAGGTGTGGCAGCTCACATCACTCAAGACTGGCTTCTGATGTTTCTATTAGATGCTCCATTTCAAAGCAGATCAATGTCATATCATATTTACCTTGGATGAATGTACTCCCCTCAGCTCCTCCCTCTTCCTGTTAGTCTTGCCTTGAGCAGTTGACTGGCAGAACCCTCGGTTATTACCTGAGTCCAGGTTGTGAAGGCTCTGGGTAAACTCTTTTACCTGGAGGAGGCAGGACTTTAATGTTAGGAAACTCCCATATACTGTGAGGTCGTGTACAGGTTATGCAACCTCAACATATGACAGATACCCACTATACCATATCCTCTGACAAATCAGGAAGTCAATTATGGACAAGGGAGTATATAATTCCCTCCCAATCTCTGGTCTGGTTTCATTTAGTCTTGCATTTAAAAACAGCTCAGTAGTGAGAAACTAATGTAGAAATGGCAGTGGCCCTTGAATATTGGGCTGTCGATTGATTTTTACCTTCACAATTATGAATTTGTATGTCCAGTATAGATGTGCCCAGTACATAATAGCCAAGATATAGAACATTTGAAAGAACAATGAACTTCAGAAGAAGATCTTAAATTATTTCCAGATACAAGTATGTTTGTAAATGTCACCCTTTAACAAAAGTCTCAAGGTGATCTAGGAAAAAAAGTTTGACTTTTGCTCTTTAATGAATGGATTTCATAAAAACTGAGGGACTTCAAAGGGAAAGCGGCACCTCAACAGACCCAGTGTATATGGAAACTGTCTGGGAGTGATGGAAAGCAGTGATCCCAGAGAGGTGGTGGATGATATGGGGAGATGGCAATGACTGGAACCTTTTTTGGTGATATAGGTTCTAGGAGCAGTAATGTTAGTTTTTTTCAGGCTTCACTTGAAGAGAAAAAAGTAACAGAAGGGGGATTAGGCTTTCCATCCAGTTCAGTCACTCAGTCATGTCTGACTCTATGCGACCCTGTGGACCCTATGCCAGGCTTCCCTGTCCATTACCAACTCCTGGAGCTTACTCAAACTCATGTCCATCCAGTCGGTGATTCCATCCAACCAGCTCATCCTCTGTCATCCCCTGCTGAGACCAGCTCAGCTAAATGGGGTGAGAGATGGGTGAGGAAGATCGTAAGAAAATGCACAGGCAGAATAGTAAGAGAGATGTGACCGGGGGACTCAAGACCTCAAGGATCAAGAGTTCCACTGACCAATTCCACATCACCTTTATTGAGCTCTTGGTTATGCTGGCAGTGTCTAGTTTTATAGATAACATGTGGTTCCTGTGCCCCCAGTCACATCCCAGAGTTAATATTCTTCTGTGTACTTTTATGTTACCTCCTAGTACCAAGGATATCACACAGCCGGGGTAGCAATCCTTGCAAGAACATTGGAGAACAATCAGTATGTGCACAAGCAGCATTCCAATTTGCGTTGACCTGTTATTACTAAGTCCGCACCTCCTGCCCTCCCCCTGCTCATGCGGAACTCACTGACCTCAGCTAATCAGCCCATGTACCCCGGTTACTTTAAAATGTATTTCCTGTTGTTTTCTCAAGGCTTCAAAAAGACATCTGGATATTTTCCCACAGTTCCCTTCTTCTCCTACCTGCAATCTTTCCCAGCATCAGGGTCCTTTCAAATGAGTCAGTTCTTTGCATCAGGTGGCCAAAGTACTGGAGCTTCAATTTCAGCATCAGTCTTTCCAATGAATGTTCATGACTGATTTTCTTTAGGATGGACTGGTTGGATCTCTTTGCAGTCCAAGGGACTCTCAAGAGTCTTCTCCACCACCACACACAGTTCAAAAGCATCAGTTCTTCAGTACTCAGCTTTCTTTGTAGTCCAACTGTCACATCCATACATGAGTACTGGAAAAACCATATGCTTGACTAGATGGACATTTGTTGGCAAAGTAACCTCTCTGCTTTTTAATATGCTGTCTAGGTTGATCATAGCTTTTCTTCTAAGGAGAAAGCTGGAAGTCAAGTTTAGTTTCATGGCTGCAGTCACTGTCTGCAGTGTTTTGGAGCCCCCAGAAAATAAAATGTCACTGTTCCTATTGTTTCCCCCATCTATTTGCCATGAAGTGATGGGACCAGATGCCATGATCTTAGTTTTCTGAATGTTGAGTTTTAAGCCAACTTTCTCACTCTCCTCTTTCACTTTCATCAAGAGACTCTTTAGTTCTTCACTTTCTGCCATAAGGGTGTTGTCATCTGCATATCTGAGGTTATCAATATTTCTCCCAGCAATCTTGATTCCAGCTTGTGCTTCATCCAGCCTGGCATTTCACATGATGTACTCTACATATAAGTTAAATAAGCAGGGTGACAATATACAGCCTTGACATATTCCTTTCCTGATTTGGAACCAGTCTGTTGTTCCATGTCCGGTTCTAACTGTTGCTTCTTGACCTGCATACAGGTTTCTCAGGAGGCAGGTAAGGTGGTCTGGTATTTCCATCTATTTAAGAATTTTCCACAGTTTATTGTGATCCACACAGTCAAAGGCTTTGGCATAGTCCATATAACAAAGTAGATGTTTTTCTGGAACTCTCTTTTCTATGGTCCAGCGGATGTTGGGAATTTCATCTCTGATTCCTCTGCATTTCCTAAATCCAGCTTGAACATCTGGAAATTCTTGCCTTGAGAACCCCATGAACAGTACGGTTTCTAGTTGCAAACAAAAGAGGCCACATCTGGACAGCTCTGAGAGAAAAGATGTCTATTGGAAACATGTGTTTGGTAGCTTACAGAAGAATCAGGCTTGGGGAATAGTGATGAACCAAGGAATTTGGGGTATCTGAAAATACCCAAATTCATATCTCAGAAAAGTCTGGTAGAATGCCACTGGTGCTGTCATGGGGTAACACTTGTCATCATCCATGGAATCGCAACTCTGCAATCATCCTTATGAGCAACCAGATGGGCCGGCACCTTACATAGCTCCCTCAGGATTCCAAGCCTTCAGTGGAAGTTCCTACTGGCATAGTTGAAGACACATTCTCTGCTAATAGCTGCAAAGGATATTTTATGGCTTTTATGGTAGAGGAGTGAGACCTTGTCTCTTAAAAAAGATCTACAAAGGGAAACTCCCTCCCCCAGGTAGGAAAGATATCAGACTGGTAAAAGTAATAGCATCAGCTTTAACAAATATCCACAATTTGGGAGTCAACAGCCCTCTGCTGTGGGGAATAATATCATGTATTCAGACTTCCTACAATCTTCATGGGTTCAGCTTGACTCAGGGAGGAGAAAGGACATATCTATCAGAGCCTATCTAAGCAGGAAGAGGCATCCTGTCCATAGCAGTGTGGATGGCTAAAGGACCTGGACAAGTAGGTCGTAATCGCAGCTGTGGGAGAGGCGACTGGGAGAAGGGTAAGGGTGACAGCAGCAGGGGAAGAGTAGCCAAAGGATCTTTTTTTTAGTTAATTTTTATTGGCGTATAGTCAATTTATAATGTGTTAGTTTCAGGTGTACATCAGAGTAAATCAGTTTTATCAGTAAATCAGTTAAATCAGTAAATCAGTAAATATAGTCACTCACTTTTAGACTCCATTTCCATATAGACAATTACAGAGTATTGAGTAGAGTTACCCACGCTATACAGGACATTCTTACTCGTTCCCTATTTTATATACAGTGGTGTGTATATGTCAGGCCCAGTCTCCCAATTTATCCTCCCTCCCCCCAACTCCCATGGTGACATAAGTTTATTTTCTATATCCGTGACTCTGTTGCTGTTTTTAAAATAGGTTCAATTGTACTATTTTTTAGCTTCCCCTTTTAAGTGATATCATATGCTCTTTGTCCTTCTCTGTGTGACTCAATCATTCAGTATAACAAGCTCTAAGTCCATCCATAGGGCTTCAAGGGACGTTATTTTATTCTCTTTAGTGGCTGAGTAATATTCCATTGTGTGTGTATATATAACATCTTCTTTATCTGTTCCTCCATCAGTGGACATTTAGATTGCTTCCATGTCTTGGCTATTGTAAATAGTGCTGCAGTGAACACTGGGGTACATGTATCTTTTTGAATTATGGTTTTCTCCAGGTATATGCCCAGGAGTGGGATTGCTGGGTCATATGGCAGCCATGGGCTCATGGAACAGGTTCAGCCCTGAGATGAGCTGCAGAGCTTCTTAGCAGTATCCTCAGTCATTAACAACAGTGCAGCTGGCGGACAGAAAGGAGCAGAAAGGAGGCAGGGGTTTTAGAATCATACTGACTATGGGCTTTGTTGCCAATATTGAGTTACCCAAACTCCATTGATCATCTTTCCCAGGGCCAGTTGCCAGGCATGTTATCAATATAGCTTTATTCATTTTTTCTTAAAGCATAATGGCTCTATGATTTTTGTTACAATTATACATTTCATTATAAAAAATCAAACAATATAGAAAAGTCCATGACAAAAGTAAGTTATTCTCTCAATTTCACCATCTAGAAAAAAATCATTAACATTTGGTGAATATTTTGTGAATATTGCATATTTGGCTATATAAGTAGAAATAATTTTAGGAAAATGGGATCACATACTAAACATTTGATTTAAAAATAAACTATTAGATTTGATACTTAAATTGAAGAAAACTGAAGAAATAGTAATTAAAAGAATAATTATTTTTCAGTTTCCTAGACATTTAATTTCCAACTCATTTAGCTGATTTCCTGAATTGGTATATACAAATTGGTACTATACAAATCAATGTAACAGTGACTACCCCTGTCACCTGGGGGTGATCCCCTGGTCAGCTAACTCAGGTGTCCTCCCTCCAGATTTGGTCCAGCATGTGAAACAGAATGACAACTTCTGGCCCCCTCCCCACCCTTGAACAATTTTCCAGAAGAGTTCAGCTAGGGTGGAGAGAGCCTCTGGAGTTCAGAGGTTGACTAGGTTAGGGAAATTGATTAGTGTTTTGGGGCCTACTCCCAAGGAAAGGGTGTCCAGAATGTGCATGGTTCCTTCTTTTGCCTCAAAAAGCAACATTTATTCAAAGAAAAAAAAAAATGGCAAGATGTCCAGCCTTTGGCTCCCTTCTCCCCCTTCTTGCTGCTCCTTGGTCCCCCAAGGTTGACCCCTGGCTGGGCAGATAGTAGAATGGCTCCTGTCAGATGCAGTCAGCTACACCGAGGGGCAGCTCTTCACTGGAGGTGTTGCAGAAGTCTCCAAGGTCTGTCACCATGTTAACAGCCACACTATTATAACCAAAATGTTCACCACGACTGATTATATGGATGCACTTTTTCCTGTTGGTGGGAAGGTCATAGTTTATGACTAAGGAAGCCTGCTGCCCGTTGATACCTCTAGCCAGTAGGTCGATGGTAATCAATACCCTGCTAGAGCCAGAGGGGAACTCCCTCATGATTACATCTCATTTTTTTGGTTCATATTTCTGCTCATGGCAGAGACAGTGAAGTCTCAGGTTTTCATCTTCTTAGTGGACCAGTGGGCCTTCCTTCAGGTGTTGATGAAGATGACTGCCTGTAATGGTCAAGATTTTGTTTAAGTCACACAGTGAGTCTGATTTCCATTTCTCTCGTTCCACATTAATGTGGAATTGGTGGATACCTTCCAGGGTCAACTCTTCTTTCTTGACAAGAATTTGAACTGAGTCCCTCATGAACTTCTTGGTCACTTCAAGCACATTGGAAGGCATTGTAGCAGACAGCAGAACCACCTGGGTTTTGCTATTAAGCTTTTGGAATATGTCATAGATCTTCTGGTCCTTAATCATTTCATCAACTTCATCTGGTATAAATATCTTGATGTGTTTGAAAGGTGTCTCTGGTTAAGCATATCAAACCTATGGCCTAGGGTACCCACAGTGAAATGGGAGCTTCTACCTGTAACTTCTGCCCCTCAGCACACACATTAGTACTCACAGTGGGTGTACCCCCAATGGAGGCATGGCAGAGAGCACCCATATAATCTCCTAATGCTGTGACTTCCTTCTGTATCTGCTGAGCCAACTCTGAATGGCTGTTAGGACCAAGATCTGGTGGTCTTTAGATCCAATTCATTCTGTTGCAGAATTGATATGGCAAAGGTTGCCATTTTACCAATCCCAGATTGGGCTTGAGCAGTCACATCATAGTCCTTGATACAATGCAGAATGGTTCAGTGCTGGATGGCAGAAGGTGTCTCAAAGCCATAGGTGTAGATATCATGGAGGAAGCACTCAGAGAGGTTCATGTCATCAAAGTTGTCACCAATCTCTTTCTTGTTACTCTTGATGATGCCTTAGGGCTTCATCCCAATGGGGCTATTCTCTCTGGATTGGGAATCTTGACTTGCAGACATGATTCTTACTGAATTAGTTAGCAAACTTCAGATCTATCTTTTTTCACTCATAAACATTTGTGGAGTGAATTTTTTGACATCATGTTGTTCAGTTGCCAAGTTGTGTCTGACTCTTCAAGACCCTCTGGTCTGCAGCGTGCCAGGCTTCCCTGTCCCTCACCATCTTCCAGAGTTTGCCCAAGTTCATGTCCATTGAATCAGTGATGCCATCTAGCCATCTCATCCTCTGTTGCCCTCTTCTCCTTCTGCCTTCAGTCTTTCCCAGCATCAGGGTCTTTTCCAGTGAGTTGGCTGTTCACATCAGGTGGCCAAAGTATTGGAGCTTCAGCTTCAGCATCAGTCTTTCCAATGAGTATTCAAGGTTGATTTCCTTTTTGACTGATTGATCTCCTTGCTGTCCAAGGGACTCTTGAGTCTTCTCCAGCACCACTGTTTGAAAGCATCAGTTCTTCAGTACTCTACCTTCTTTATAGTCCAGCTCTCTCTGTATATGACTACTGAAAGACCACAGCCTTGGCTATAAGGACTTTTGTTGGCAAAGTGATGTCTTTGCTTTCTAACACACTGTCTAGGTTTGTCATAGCTTTCCTGCCAAGCAGCAATCATCTTCTAATTCATTTGACATCATATAATGCTGTAAAATGATAAATTTTTATATATCTATTTTTAATTGACAATAGGTATAATAAGGCTTAATGCATTTTTATAAATGAGTAAAACCATACAACTACAACCTAAATCAAAATTTAAAATATTTTCAGCCTCCCAATCAGTATTCTGCTCCCAGAGGTAACCACTATTTTGATTTCTGTCACCAAGGATTAATTTTGCTTGTCTTAGAACTGCACGTAAATGAAATATTCTTTTGTGTCTGGCTTCTTTTGCACATTGTTAATGTCTCTGAGATTCATGCATGCTGCTGAATGTAGCAGTAATTCAGTCTTTTACATAGTTGTATATAAGTTTCAGTATATAACATTATAGTTAGTTTACTCATTCTACTACTGACAGATACTGAGGTTGTTTCTAGCTTTTGCCTGTTATGCATACAGCTTCTATGAATATTTTATGTTTCACATACACCTAAGAGCGGAAGTGCCGGATCATGATCAGATGTAGCAGATACTGACAATTTTATGAAATGGCTGCACCACGTTACATTCCCATTAGTTCCATTTGCTCTATGTCTTTGCAAATACTTGGTAATTTAAAAAAGTCATCCTAGTGGGATGTAGTGTTACCACATTGCATTTTCAGTTTGCATTTCTTACGACCAAAGATGAGCATCTTTTCATGTGCTTATTGGAAATATGAACGTCCTTTTCTTCTGAAGTGCCTTTTCAAGTCTTTACCTATTGTTAAAAATATGAATTGTTTCCTCTCCACCCCCCCCTTTTGTTTTTGCTTTTTAGATGGTTCATGTATTCTGAATATGTCTTTTGACAGTTAAATTCAGGTGTCTTTTTCACATAACTTTTTAAAGCGTCATCTTCATAGAATTTTATAGGAAACTCGGATTTAAGCATCTCATTTTACAGTTAAGAAAATAAACCTAACAAGTCTAGTTGATTTGCCCAAGGTGCCATAGAAGGCTAAAGATAAGAGTTACATTTCTGTCATTTTTAAAAATTCTAATATTCTGCCTAGCCTAAAAATTAAAAGTAAATAATCAGCAGTCAAAGTTTTCACAACATAGTCAGTTCTACAGGTATTTGGGCCTGTTTTAATTTATTAGTCCAAATCTTTATCAAATTTACTGTTAATCCTCTTAAAGTGAAAGCAGAGAGATCTTATGTTCTCCCACAGCACTGTGTGCCACTGCTTTCTTCTTAATGCCAGCTTGAGACTGAGCTATTTAACTTCTGTGCCCAAAGATAAGGTGAGGTCATTCACAGATTAGGTTAAAATGGAGGCATGATATTCAAGGATTTAGTAATTATTTCTTGGAGTCTAATCTCACAATTTCAGGGTTGGTTATTGCTTAAAATAAGCCTTTCAAAGGTCACTTTAAGAAGCAATACAGTAAAACTTTCCAGCAGAAAATTATCAACTACAGTACAAACTAAAAACAAAACAAAATGAAAGTCTGTATTTAAAAGTTTTTGGGTTTGCATTTCTCTAATTAAAATGTCTGTTTTTGTTTTTGATATTGAGCTGCATGAGCTGCTTGTATATTTTGGAGATTAATCCTTTGTCAGTTGCTTCATTTGCAGATATTTTCTCCATTCTGAAGGTTGTCTTTTCATCTTGTTTATGGTTTCTTTTGCTGTGCAAGAGTTTTTGAGTTAATTAGGTCCTGTTTGTTTTTATTACCATTACTCTAGAAGGTGGGTCAAAAAAGATCTTGTTGTAATTCATGTCAAAGAGTGTACTACCTATGTTTTCCTCTAAGAGCTTTATAGTTTCTGGCCTTACATTTAAATCTTTAATCCATTTTGAATTTATTTTTGTGTGTGGTGTTAGGAAGTGTTCTAATTTCATTATTTTACATATAGATGTCCAGTTTTCCCATCACCATTTATTGAAGAGGCTCTCTTTTCTCTGTTGTATATTCTTGCCTCCTTTGTCAAAGGTAAGGTGTCCATAGGTGTATGGGTTTATTTCTAGGCTATCTATCCTGTTCCATTGATTTATGTTTCTGTTTTTGTGTCAGGACCACACTGTCGTGATGACTGTAGCTTTGCTGTATAGTCTGAAGTCAGGAAGTTTGGTTCCTCCAGCTCCATTCTTCTTTCTCAAGATTGCTTTGGCTATTTGGGGTCTTTTGTATTTTTATTAAAATTGTAAAATTTTTATTCTAGTTCTGTGAAAAATTCCATTGGTAATTTGATAGGAATTGCATTAAATCTGTAGATTGCTTTGGGTAGTATAGTTATTTTCACAATATTGATTCTTCCAATCCAAAGAACATGGTATATCTCTTCATCTGTTTGTGTTGTCTTTGATTTATTTCACTGTTTCCTGCATACAGATCTTTTTTCTCCTTAGATATATTTATTTATAAGTATTTTATTCATTTTGATGTGTTGAATGGGATTATTCCTTAATTCTCTTTTTGATTTATTGCTGTTAGTATATAGGAATGCAAGAGATTTCTGTGTATTAATTTTGTATACTGTGACTTTATTGAATTCATTGATTAGCTCCAGTAGTATTCTGATGCCATCGTTAGAATTTTCTGTGTATAGTATCATGTCATCTGCAAACAGTAACAGTTTTACTTCTTTTCCAATTTGGATTCCTTTTATTTCTTTTTCTTCTCTGATTGCCATGGACTTCCAGAACTATGCAAATAATAATGGTGAGAGTGAGCAGCCTTGTCTTGTTTGTGATCTTAGGGGAAATGCTTTCAGGTTTTTACCACTGAGAATAATTTTCAATGTGGGTTTGTCATATATGGCCTTTATTATGTTGAGGTAAGTTCCCTCTATGCCACTTTCTGAGAGTTTTTATCATAAATGGGTGTTGAATTTTGTCAAAAGCTTTTTCTGCATCTATTGAAATGATCATTTATTTATTTATTTTATTTGAAATGATCATTTTTTTAATCTTTCAATTTGTTAATATTGTTTTATCACATTGATTTATTAGCATATGTTGAAGACTCCTTGCATCCCTGGTGTAATCTCCCCTTAATCATGACATATCTACAAACAATAAATGCTGGAGAAGATGTCGAGAAATGGGATCCTTCTTGTACTGTTGATAGGAATGTAGACTGATACAACTGCTGTGGAGAACAGTATGGAGGTTCCTTAAAAAACTTGGAATAAAACTACCATATGACCCAGCAATCCCACTACAGGGCATATACCCTGAGAAAATCATAATTCAAAAGGACACATGTACCCCAGTGTTCACTGAAGCACTATTTACAATAGCCAGGACATGGAAGCAACCCAAATGTCCATTGGCAGATGAATGGATAAAGAATATGGTGGGCATATAACAGGGAAATGTTACTCAGCCATGAAAAAGAATGATATTGGTCATTAGTAGTGTTGTGGACGAACCTAGAGCCTGTCACACAGAGAGAATTAAGTCAGAAAGAAAACAGCAAATATTGTATGTTATCACCTACATATGGCATCTAGAAAAATGGTGCCAATAAACCTATTTGCAGGGCAGAAATGCAGGCTTGTGGACACAGCAGAGGGAAGGAGGGGGTGGGAAGAATGGAAATGGTAGCACTGACACATGTGCACCGCCATTTGTGACACAGGTAACTAGCGGGGAGCTGCCCTACAGCACAGCGCGCTTGGCGCAGTGCTCCATCATGACGCAGAGGGCTGGGGTGGTGGGCGCGGGAGGAGGTGCCAGCGGGAGGGGATGCACACACACCTATGGCTGGTTCATGTTGTTGTACAGGAGAAGCTAACACAACGTTGGAAAGCAATTAGACTCCAATTCAAACAAATTTTTTAGAGTTTATGGGAATGACTAATTTTGTCTTGTGTAAAATTTCTGGAGATAGCTTCCTACAGAGATTCAAAGAAAATGGGAAATATGTAGTAATTTAGAAGGAAATGAAGATGACATACTCTGGAAACTGTTCAGTGGTTCTAGTGATAAGAGAGGTAATGCTATCAAGGTTGCATGTGAAGAGCTTGAATAAATAGTTTTGTGCAATGTAAGGATGGGGGGAAATTCAGTGTTTTAAAATTGCCATGTTTATTGTCATTTTACGTGATTTTTATATCATAAACCTGTATGGATGTGAGAGGGGACCGTAAAGAAAGCTGAGTGCTGAAGAATTGATGCTTTTGAACTGTGGTTTCTGAGAAGCCTCTTGAGAGCCCCTTCGATAGCAAGGAGACCCAACCAGTCTATCCTAAAGGAAATCAGTCCTGAATATTCATTGGAAGGACTGATGCTGAAGCTGAAACTCAATACTTTGGCCACCGGATGCAAAGAGCTGACTCATTGGAAAAACCCTGATGCTGGAAAAGATTGAAGGCAGGAGAAGGGGGAGGACAGAGGATGAGATGGTTAGATGGCATCACTGACTCAATGGACATGAATTTGAGTAAGCTCCAGGAGTTGGTGATGGACAGGGAGGCCTGGCATACTGCAGTTCATGGGGTCACAAAGAGTTGGACACGACTAAGTGACTGAACTGAACTGACACAAATAATTTCAAATACATATACAACAAAATGAACAAACTCTACATTTATGGAGTGATTTTACTGTTTCATCTACAGTCCTAAAATATTATGTTGTCAAGGGAGCCAAAATTTTTTTATTTGTAGGGTCTTCTTATTGGGAAGTGGAGATCATTTTACATTTGGTGTAATTTGCTGCTTGAATGTATTTGCTTCTTTTGTACCTTTTGTGCTTTTCAGAGCCCAGAGGAACATGTTCTACTACTGACAGTTTTGAATTGCCACCCAATGTGTTGGCAATAAGATAATGTGTTGTTTTAAATTGGAAAATGGTAACAAAACTGATCAAAATATGATCTTGCTTTTATTATTACCACATGCTGACAATTCTAAACAATATCAGTGGTAAATGCTCTTCTTTACCCGAGGCTATTCTCTTGCACTGATCCCGTCCACCTCTTCCCCAGTCACCATCATGTCATTGATTCCTTTTAAGTTTTTAAAGGATCATAAGAAATTTCTGGTAACAAAAAGGAGAAAATGACAATAACCTTAGTTTCTCATAGGATCAAATTTTGCTGGAACCTTAGAGGAGACAAGTATTCAGTTGCAGAAAAAACATCAGCATTGGAGTTAGGAGGCTAGGAAACCTGTTTCTGTCACTAATCAGGTCGTGTGTAAATCAATTCACCCTTTCTGCCTTACTAATTTTTATTTTTCTAGGAAAAGAAACGATAAAGAGGGTTGAACTTGATACTTCTAAAATTACTTCCAGCTGTTAGCTTCTGAACTCTGATATAAGATGCATGGCAGACAAAACACAGTTTGTAGTCCTGCTGCCCCTAACTAACGTGATCTTAAGTAACTCAATTGGCCTTAATTTTGTTAAAGTGAAAGTGCTCTGTGTACCTCAGAAGGCACTTTTTCTGTTTCATCTTTTGTACCACATTTTTTTTTTTTTTGGTATTTGTCCTGTGAATCTGATTTTTAAAAGTTTCTACAACTGTGCCTTTATATTAGTTCTAGCCACATGTGTTCCTTTGGATAAGAAGAGAAAATCAGGTGATTTTTATGTAGTGAATTTTAGAATATTTTCTGATACAAAGTAGGTATGTTGAAGTAGGTACCTTTGGATGAATGGTTTTATAATTTTTTAAAACTCTTTCCACATTTTATCATTTTATATTTTCTTAAAATTCAGCCTTCTTTCATCACCGTAACAACCCACAATCCATGACAACTATTAGATCATTATCAGAAAAGGTATGCAGATAAGTCCACCAGTCTTTGCATACATTTTGTGGTTATTTTAATTTAGATCATTTGACATGTGTTGTCTGTGGAACCCTCTCATGAGCCTTTAAAATTTTCAGTTAGGGACAGAAGTTTTGGATAGCTTAGCACAAAGGATATGTCTTGGGTCTTTATTTACATTATCTGATGAGCAAATACGAAAGTTACATGACCCCCACAAGGATGAATGTGAAGACAAAACATTTTAACCCAAAAAGGAGACTGTACAATATAATGAATGAGAGCATAGACTTCTGACTAGAGAGCTATGTCTCAGGTCCAGTTCCTTCTGGACCTTAATTTTCTCAACTATAAAGTGAGAGGAATAAAATTCATACTTAAAAGGATTTTCCTGAGAATTAATTAAGAAGAAAGGCATTTAGAGCCATGTTGGGCAGTTAGTATGTACTCGGCATGTACTAGTTATTTTTGGTATTATAGGTCACCCCTGGATAGCCTTGTGTAATAGATATAAATGTGCGTGATGTTAGAGGGATGTAAAGATTTTCCAATAGACAACAATAGAGCAGGACACATTGGGTATTGCAGATTTGAATCACAAATTCTGGCCTCTTAGAAAGTCCCCATTGTGCATTGTACTAAATTCTCCTCTCTATATTTCTGTATTCTAATCATTTCTTTACCTAATTAGTACTCTACCATCAAAACTCACATCAGAGACTAAATCCTTTAAAACACTTCCAATGACTATCTTCCTCAAGACTATTCTGAGTTTAACATCCTAGGCTGAGCTTTTTTCATGTGCTCATGCTAGATTGCTTCAGTCGTGTCTGACTCTGTGCAGCTCCGTGGACTGTGCCCACCACAGGCTCCTCTGTCCCTGGGATTCTCCAGGCAAGAATACTGGAGTGGGTTGCCATTCCCTTCTCCAGGGGATCTTCCTGACCTAGGGATCGAACCCACATCTCTTAAGTCTCTTGCGCTAGCAGAAGGGCTCTTTACCACTAGCGCCACCTGGGAAGCCCTTTCATGTGCTCTGATGGCCCCAGAGGCACACCTCCTTCATTGCCATCTTCATCTTTGTTGTTGCTGTTCAGTCAGTAAGTCATGTCCGAATCTGCCACCCTATAAACTGCAGCACACTAGGCTTCTCTGTCCTTCACTATCTCCTGGAGTTTGCTCAAACTCATGTCCATTGAGTCAGTGATACCATCCAACCATCTCATCCTCTGTTGCCCCCTTTTCCTCCTGCCTTCAATCTTTCCCAGCATCAGGGTCTTTTCCAGTGAGTCAACTCTTTGCTTCAAAGTATTGGAGCTTTAGCTTCAGCATCTGTCCTCCCAGTGAATATTCAGTATTCAGGGTTGATTTCCTTTAGGACTGACTGATTGATCTCCTTGCTGTCCAAGGGACTCTCAAGAGTCTTCTCCAGCACCACAATTTGAAAGCATCAATTCTTTGGTGCTCAGCCTTCTTTATGGTCCAGTTCTCACATCTGTACATGACTACTGGAGAAACCATAGCTTTGACTATATGGCAAAGTGATATCTCTGCTTTTTAATATGCTGTCTAGGTTTGTCATAGCTTTTCTTCCAAGGAGCAAGTGTCTTTTAATTTCATGGCTGCAGTCATCATCTGCAGTGATTTTGGAGCCCAAGAAAATGAAATCTAACACTGTTTCCATTTAACTAAACAAATATTAATTGAGCATAAAATTTGTATTAGATGTGAGAAATGGTGGGATAAAATGGTCACAAGATCTCTGTCCTCATGGGAGTTAACTAGAATGAAAGGTGAGTTGAGAAGTGGAGTTAAAAGAGTAGATTTATGGAAGCTATGTTACAACAATGAGGAGCAAACAGGAGGTGAGAATTGGTCAAGAGCAAAGGAAGACTCAGGTATTAACCAATCTAAGACTTACAGGAAAGAGAGGAAATGATTACCTGATGGAAAAGTAATTTTCAGTTTGTATTTATTGAATTGTTTGCTTTTTTAAGTGGTGAGACAAGCGTATTTCTGGGCTGAGGGAAATAGCCAGAGAGGAGGCAGAAAAGAGAGGGAGAGAACAAAATGGGGGCTTGACATCAAGAACAAAGAGGATCATCAGCCTTGAAACAGGGCCCCTTTCAAGCAGAATGGAGAGAGGATGCAGGGAGAATGTTAAACTTTGAGACAAAGGAAAGAGAAATCCAGAGAATTCACATTGGATGAATGGCATCTAGCTACTCTGAAAAGCAGAGAGGGCGAGGACCAGGTGTGGGTTTGACGAAGCCTCCACAGGGAATGGTCCCTGTGCCATGGCCTCACGGTCACAGGGATGGGAGAGGCCAGGGTGTGAGGTGGAGCAAGTGGGCACAGAAACTATAGCTTGAAAATTAAAAAAAGAAAAAAAGTGTAAGAAATGAAAAGTATATTAAGAAATGTGCATTTCATACATACACTTGAAATAGTTATATTCTAGATTCCAAACAGTGAGAAAATACAGATCTGCCAGTTGACATTGAAATGGAAATACCCTTCCTGAAGCCAGTGAGCAAAATCAAAACACGATTAGGTGGTTGGCAGTGGCCGCAGGTGGCAATCACAGAGTAAAAGCTCCAGAGGACAAATTAGTTTCTCTTGAAGGCTGGGTTTTAACTAAGTGGGAAGTGGACTGTGGCAGGATGTAGCCTTAGGACAAACAGGCCTCACTTGGTGGGGAGTGTCGGTGGAAGGGAGCTCCTCCACCCTGGCCGGCTCACAACTCTTTTCTGCAGGAAAGGAATTCCCTCTGCTCTTCTTACTGTGTAACCTCAAGCAATTCAAATTTGTGTATCTTACTTGTGTGTCAGACCGTGCTGAACCCCCAGAGATGGGCATAAAGGTTTAGCGGGGCTTTTTTTTGCCAGGTCCCGGCTCAGTGCTACACCACTTTTCCCAACAGGTGAATGGGGAGCTGAGGGGTCGTGCCTTGGGGCTCACCTTGTAGTTGGCAGGGTCCTTGTCCATCGTCCTTCCTTTTGCGAGGTAGGCTTAAGTTTCCTCGTCTCCCTCTTCTGTCTCTGAAATTGACTGGCTCGATAAGCCAGGGCTGGCTTTTCAGAATCTACCATCTTCAGCTGGAAGAAGAGAAGGCAGGACACCTTAATAAGGTCTCCAGGACTAAGCTGTAACCTACAGCTCTCAGGTGTCAGTAGAGAGCTGTATCTTGATTGATTGTGGGGAGAGGGGCCATTTGGTTTCCCATTTAGCTACTGTCTTCCTGCATCTTCCTCTCTTTGTTGGGAATTGTGTGGAAAGGAATGGAGTAAGGGATAGTTGTCACTGGGTCTGATGTGAAGGTTGAGAAGAGAGAAGTGGCCCTATCTTTCTGAGGTCAGGAGTTGAAGGAAAGCACTTTCTGGAGAGACTGCCATTAACACAGAGGGAAGCAGAAGAAAGAGTGAAAAGAGAAAGAGACAGCTTTTCAAGGACACTGTTTTGAATGTCTGTTCTTATTGTGCCTAAATGTAGACAAATTCCTGGATTTTCCATTACATAAGCATGTTCCTACTTTTTTTTTCTTCCCTTAATTTGAGTTGGCTTTCTGTCACTAATCTGGAAGGAGTCCTGAATAAAACAGGTGATTAGTGAGGCTGAATCTAGGCATGTTCAGGACCCCTATTGCAACACGACTTTCTAAAATCATCAGAAGCTCACTCCTTTGAGTACACAAGCACTTTTTCTTTACATAAACATACACATTAACTTAAAAATAAAATAGCACTTTCTGAAAAGGACAGCTCTAGTGCACAGGAGCCAGTGCTTGAAGAAATGGGTGGAATCTGTTCCCCTGTTGAGCTCTTGAGAACAAACATAGGCACTCCGGGGGTGGTTTAAATGCTATCCTGTCTAGAAGCAGAAGGGAGAATGGAGGAGGTCGTCCCATCCCAGCAGTGCCAGCTGTTTCCCACTGCTTCGTCAGAAACAGGGAGGGCTCCTTTAGACCATGTTGAGGGTAAATTGCTACTGACCACCTCCTATGCTCCCATTTTTATTTTTCCCTCTGAGTTTTAAATTCAGATAAAATAAAAACCCAAGGCTAGAAACACAAATACCATATGATATTACTTAAGTGTGGAATCTAAAATATGACACAAATGATGGCCCAGATGGTAAAGAATCTGCCTGCAATGCAGGGAACCTGGGTTCAATCCCTGGGTTGGGAAGATCCCCTGGAGGAGGGCCTGGAAATCCACTTTTGTCTGGAGAATCCCATGGACAGAGGAACCTGTCAGGCTACAGTCCATGAGGTCACAAAGAGTCAGACATGACTGAGCGACTAAGCACATGCAAACACAAAACAGAATCAGACTCACAGACACAGAGGACAGACTCGTGGTTGTCAAGGAGTGGGGAGTTAGATTGGTGATTTGGGACCAGCAGATGCAACTATTATATACAGAATGGATAAACAACAAGGTCCTATTGTATAGCACAGGGAACTATATATTCAATATCCTGTGATAAACCATAGTGAGAAAAGAATATATGTGTATGTAGGTATAACTGAATCATTTTGCTGTATGTCAGAAATTAACTCAACATTGTAAATCAACCGTAACTCAATAAAAACATCTCCTGAGCCCCCTCAAAAACCCAAGGAAAAATACTTATTGAGCACTTACAATAGGTCAGCTATGTTGCACTTTTAGAATCACAATGGGTTTGGGAGTTTATCTATGGGCTTCCCAAGGGTTCAGATGGTAAAGAATCTGCCTGTATTGTGGGAAACCTGGGTTCAATACCTGGGTTGGGAAGATCCCCTGGAAGGGAATGGCAACCCACTCCAGTATTCTAGCCTGGAGAATTCCATGGGCAGAGGAGCCTGACAAACTGCAGTCCATGGGGTCACAAAGAGTCGGACGTGACTGAGCAACTGTCACACTGAGAGTTCATCTATTCCAGTGCCCTTCGTTTAAAGTTGAGATAACTGAAATTCAGAAGAGCAAATGGTCTAGCCCAAAATGGGGTAGTTAGTAAATAACAAAGCTGGGATTCAAACCCAGACTTTCGGACTCCAAATTTGTAGGTTTACATTATAATGTCTTCTTTCTCAAAGAACTATTGGAAGAAATTAGATCCTTTTAGACTTCATGGGGTTACTGATGGTGCTGTGTGAAATGTAAAGTGAAATGGCAGTATATAGCTCTATTTATGACATATTCAATGGGCTTTAGCTAATGCAGCTTTCATAACTGTCTGGTAATCAAAACACAGGAAGAACTCAAACACAAATACTGCATAAGCATACCTCATCAGAAATGTGCTTTCTGAAATTTTAATTAGGAAGGACAAAACATGTTTTCAAAATTAAATCACTCTTCTGATTTCCTGGGGAGCAAAATCTCATATACATAGTCCCACTTTAATAATTAAGAGATTATGTTTTTCTTTGTACTAATATAACTCTCTTTGTTTCCATACAAGAGTCTTACCAAAATACAACATAGAAGGATGAAATGGGAAATTCAATATTCAGAGATCTTAAGAGGTAGCCAAATGGGTAGTTTAGCTATCTAAAATAAAGCCAGGAGCTGGTAATAATCAAGTAAAACTCCTGAGATTTAAAAAAAAAATTATTTTGTGTGTGCCAGTGTATGATTTCTATGACCTTAAAAGGTTTAGGGCTGTTAAACTATATTGTGGCAAGTTGCATCTGAAAAATGAGAGGGGAGGTGCCAGAGAGTATCTTCTGTCTAGATGTTATATAGTATCCCCTGTCCATGTTTTCAGATTTGAGATCAGGAGAGGTTGTTCCTCTCTTCACATCTCTGTGATTGCTGAGTGACTGGGCCATGGGCTGTGGATCTGCGGCCATCTGACTCTCAGTTACGCCTTCTAGTCACCTCTCTGGACCTCTTGCTCAGTTTTGTACTCCAGTGATAGTTGAGCAATCAATGCAAAGAAATAGAGGAAAGCAACAGAGGGAAAGACTAGAGATCTCTTCAAGAAAATTAGAGATACCAGGGAACATTTCATGCAAAGATGGGTTCGATAAAGTATAGAAATGGTATGGACCTCACAGAAGCTGAAGATATTAAGAAGAGGTGGCAAGAATACACAGAAGAACTGTACAAAAAAATCTTCACGACCCAGATAATCATATGGTGTGACCACTCACCTAGAGCTAGACATCCTGGAATGTGAAGTCAAATGGGCCTTAGAAAGCATCACTATGAACAAAGCCAGTGGAAGTGACAGAATTCCAGTTGAGCTATTTCAAATCCTGAAAGACGATGCTGTGAAAGTGCTGCACTCAATATGCCAGCAAATTTGGAAAACTCAGCAGTGGCCACAGGGCTGGAAAGGGTCAGTTTTCATTCCAAACCCTAAGAAAGGCAATCCCAAAGAATACTCAAACTACTGCATGATTGCAGTCATCTCACATGCTCATAAAGTAATGCTCAAAATTCTCCAAGCCAGGCTTCAGCAATACGTGAACCATGAACTTCCAGATGTTCAAGCTGGTTTTAGAAAAGGCAGAGAGAACCAGAGATCAAATTGCCAACATCCACTGGATCATCAAAAAAGCAAGAGAGTTCCAGAAAAACATCTATTTCTGCTTTATTGACTACACCAAAGTCTTTGACTGTGTGGATCACAATAAACTGTGGAAAATTCTGAAAGAGATGGGAATACCAGACCACCTGACTCACCTCTTGAGAAACCTGTATGCAGGTTAGGAAGCAACAGTTAGAACTGGACATGGAACAACAGACTGGTTCCCAACAGGAAAAGGAGTATGTCAAGGCTGTATATTGTCACCCTGCTTATTTAACTTATATGCAGCATACATCATGAGAAATGCTGGGCTGGAAGAAGCACAAGCTGGAATCAAGATTGCTGGGAGAAATATCAATAATCTCAGATATGCAGATGACACCACCCTTATGGCAGAAAGTGAAGAGGAACTAAAAAGCCTCTTGATGAAAGTGAAAGAGGAGAGTGAAAAAGTTGGCTTAAAGCTCAACATTCAGAAAACTAAGATCATGGCATCTGGTCCCAATGTTTCATGGCAAATAGATGGGGAAACAGTGACTGACTTTATTTATTTATTTTTTGGGGGCTCCAAAATCACTGCAGATGGTGATTGTGGCCATGAAATTAAAAGACACTTACTCCTTGGAAGGGAAGTATGACCAACCTAGATAACATATTAAAAAGCGGAGACATTACTTTGCCAACAAAGGTCCGTCTCGTCAAGGCTATGGGTTTCCCAGTGGCCATGTATGGATGTGAGAGTTGGACTGTGAAGAAAGCTGAGTGCCAAGGAATTGATGCCTTTGAACTGTGGTGTTGGAGAAGACCATTGAGAGTCCCCTGGACTGCAAGGAGATCCAACCAGTCCATCCTAAAGGAGATCAGTCCTGGGTGTTCATTGGAAGGACTGATGTTGAAGCTGAAACTCCAATACTTTGGCCACCTGATGAGAAGAGTTGACTCATTGGAAAAGACCCTGATGCTTGGAGGGATTGGGGGCAGGAGGAGAAGGGGATGACAGAGGATGAGATGGCTGGATGGCATCACTGACTCAATGGACATGGGTTTGAGTAAACTCCAGGAGTTGGTGATGGACAGGGAGGCCTGGTGTGCTGTGATTCATGGGGTCACAAAGAGTCGGACATGACTGAGCGACTGAACTGAACTGAACTGAACTGAATAGTTGAGTGGCTTCTATTTTTTTTCTCTTTGTTTTTTTTCTTCAAAGCCTTTCACCACAGAAGTTAATCCTCCGCCTCGGATTATGGCCTTCTGTGAAAAGCACTGTACTTATTTGTGAATACTGTACTTGGTCTGTGAATAAGTACTCCTGCCCACCATGTTCCAGGCACTGAGCTAGCTGTTCTCCATGCCAGGTGTAACTCACACTCAGCCTGCCCATGTAAGGTTTCTAATCCAGTGGGGGCCACAGATGATACATAAGTGTTTAAGAATGTTTTATTACAAACTGTGCTATGTCCTGTGAAGTAAAATATAAGGTGTTTTGAGAGGTAGGGAGAGGATAGGGAAACTTAAATTACTTGGGGGAATAAAGGGAAGGTCTTTGAGTAAATACCTATGGTATGATCTGAAAGTTGCACATCAGTATCAGTTCAGTTGCTCAGTCATGTCTGACTCTGTGCGACCCCTTGGACTGCAGCACACCAGGCCTCCCTGTCCATCACCAACTCCTGGAGCTTGCTCAAACTGATGTCCATTAAGTTGGTGATAACATCCAACCTCTTCTGTTGTCCCCTTCTCTTCCTCCCTTCAATCTTTCCCAGCATCAGGGTCTTTTCCAATGAGTCAGTTCTTCGCATCAGGTGGCCAAAGTATTGGAGCTTCAGCTTCAGCATCAGTCCTTCCAATGAATATTCAGGACTGATTTCCTTTAGGATTGGCTGGTTTGATCTCCTTGCATTCCAAGGGACTCTCAAGAGTCTTTCCAACACCACACTTCAAAAGCATCAATTCTTTAGTGCTCAGCTCAGTTGCACAGGATCCAGCTAAAAGAAGTAATGGGGTGAAGTGTTGAGTGGGAATTTGCAATATGTGTGGGAAACTCACAAGGTTGGGGAGAGCTGGGTATGTTGAGAGATGGAAGGGCAGCCTTGTCTTTAGGCTTTACTTGGTACTGATAAGGGAAAAAAAAATTGAAGCGCGATAAAGGAGATGGGTGGAATTCAGAATAAACTTTTTGTTTTGTTATTCAAAACATTTGTTTTGTTAATCATTTGCCAACTCCTTTTTTGATTAAATTTATTCTTTTATTTAAACACTACATTGATCTCAGAAAGATATAAGGTATCTTTCTTGTTAGGACATCAAAGCCTTCACAGCATTTTTAATTTTTCTGTGGTGATTATTACATGAAAAGAGAGATATTCCTGCTTTGCTGACTTTCACCATGTGGCCCATGCACTGAACCCAGCCTGACTTCTGAATTTTCTTCTAGCTGGTTTATTTTACTGCATTTTGCCTTCAACTCAAATTCTTCTCAATTGTTTCAAATTTTTGGATTTATATGGAAGTCACAGTATGTAAAATAAAGTCAGGAAGCCATAGAAATTTAGGTGAAAGAACAAAAATTTATTTGATCTGTGAGTGTCTTGCTTCAAAATTTTCTAAGAAATATTTATTTTTAGTTCAGTTTGATGTTAAATAACTGGAACAAGACAATTCAATGTATTTTCCTACTTATTGTTATAACTGTTACAACTTTCTTGGGTTGTGCTTTTGATTTCTTTGACTATTAACGTACTTAGTGGTGATAAGAGAGAAAATCTGTCTTAGGAGCTGGGGCCCATGTGTAGTCCTGTAGTCCATCTGTATTCTCTGAGCATAGCATCTCAGTGATAAACTTACTGGCTGGGAGGTTTTAGTTGGAAATAAGGGGAGGAAAATAGGCTTGTTTCTTTTATAGGATTCAGATAGAGAGATGACTGGAGCAAAACACATAACTAAGCTGACAGACCTCTTTAATCACTAATCTTGAGTGGTTCTTAGAGTGTTCAGAAATCTTACTTCATTGCCATCGTCAATTCACTTTTCTTCTCTCCAAGACAAAATGCATTTCACAGTTTCTCCTTTCCTCAAGGCTTTACTATTTCAAAGTCTTTCTTTATTCCCATTTAAAGACTTGGCTTTTTATTCTGCTGAGAAAATAGTAGCAAGCAAGAGAGAACCTATTTTTTCCACCACATCCTACCAGTGTCCATGACCATGTATTCTACTTCGTATTTAAAACAGAAAAACTGTTTGTGTTCCTAAAACCAGCCGTGCACTTATACACTGGATTTTATCTGCGTTTTGTCTGTGCAGGGAGGTTAAGCCTGTAAATATGTCCTCCTTCTCTATCACCTACTTATTTGTTTCTTTAGGATCATTCCCATCATTATATGGACAGGCTGTAATCCACACCCCCCCCCTTAAAAAAATCCTCCTTTGATCAGAAATGTCTCCTCAAATTACCACTCATGTTCTTTGCAATTTTGCAAAGCAGGAAGGCACTCTTCACCTGCATGGTTCCAATAGGCGTGGATTTCAGTTTCCACAGTTTAGTTGAATAATACCAGTCCCTCAACAGCAAGGTTCAAGTTTCAGTTACCATAGTATGTTAACTGAATGATGGCAAAAGCACAAACTCAGCTGCCATCTTTTCAGGTCACAAATCACTATGTAAATAACAGTTATGCATCATGATCAGTGGGTAGTCATGTCATTTCTTTGAAAGGCACATCTGATACTCAGTTCACACATAGACAACAAAGTTGTCTTGCCTTTGAGTAATAAACCCATGTGAGATGTTTTACAGAAATGGATACTCTCAACTGGAAATTGGCCAATGAAGATGAAATTGCATCAAAGAAAGAGAAGTGGTAATACTGGAAGTATAAGTCAAGTTGGACATTGGTGGAATTATAGAAGAAATAGCTGACCATGAGATTACTGATACCTTTTTCCTCAAGAGACTTGAGATACGTGTCAAGAGCAAGTCAGTAAAGGTGAACTTAGAAATACAAACAAGCAAAGTGGTTGTGAATGAAGGTGTTCTAGATGAAGTAATGCTGTCAGACACTTCACATTAAGGAACTCTTGGAGATACATTGACAGCACAAAAGTAAAATACTGGAAGATGACCCAAACTTAGAAAGGAATTTGACAATTTGCATGGAAATGATGCTTGCTCCATATAGCAGGTTTGAACAAACTCCAGGAGATAGTGAAGGACAGGGAAAACTGTGTGCTGCAGTCCATGGCATCCCAAAGAGTTGGACACGACATAGTGACTGAACAACAACAGCGTGATGAGAAGAAAGCAAGCACTGATCAATCTATTCTGATAATTTTTTACAAAGAAATAAAAAACTTTAACTACCTCAATGTTTCCAGTACTTTAAAATACATTGTACTAAATAAATGTTAGCCTATGATTGGTATAACTTCCAACAGAAGAGTTTTTGATGTTTTGAAAAAGATTTTTAAAGGGCGTGGATTCCTCGTGATTACTAAGGTCACTCTGCGTGGTTTCAGCCTGTATGCGCATTTCCATGGCTGTGCACCACTGTGCGGAGTGAACACCGCCTGTGCTGCCCTGAGGCGGGGATGAGGGGAGTGCCTGCTCCTCAGAGGGTCCCGACTCATCCTTCTCCCCCACGCTGTCTGTCACTGCCCCTTCTCTCCTAGCCCACACTCTGGACACTTGGGACCCCAGAACCCACTTCCCCATGACACTGTACAAAATGACACTGTACAGAAAAGATCTTCACGACCCAGATAATCACAATGGTGTGATCACTCACCTAGAGCCAGACGTCCTGGAGTGCAAGGTCAAGTGGGCCTTAGGAAGCATCACTAGGAACAAAGCTAGTGGACGTGATAGAATTCCAGTTGAGCTGCTTCAAATCCTAAAAGATGATGCTGTTAAAGTGCTACACTCAAAAAGCCAGCAAATCTGGAAACTCAGCAGTGGCCACAGGACTGGAAAGGGTCAGTTTTCATTCCAATCCCAAAGAAAGGCAATGCCAAAGAATGCTCAAACTACCACACAATTGCACTCATCTCACATGCTAGCAAAGTAATGCTCAAAATTCTCCAAGCCAGGCTTCAACAGTACATGAACCGTGAACTTCCAGATGTTCAAGCTGGATTAGAAAAGGCAGAGGAACCAGAGATCAAATTGCCAACATCCACTGGATCATCAAAAAAGCAAGAGAGTTCCAGAAAAACATCTACTTCTGCTTTATTGACTATGCCAAAGCCTTTGTGTGGATCACAACAAACTGGAAAATTCTTCAAGAGATGGGAATACCAGACCACCTGACCTGCCTCCTGAGAAATCTGTATGCAGGTCAAGAAGCAACAGTTAGAACTGGACATGGAACAACAGACTGGTTCCAAATCAGGAAAGGAGTATATCAAGGCTGCATATTGTCACCCTGCTTATTTAACTTATATGCAGAGTACATCATGTGAAATGCCAGGCTGGATGAAGCACAAGCTGGAATCAAGATTGCCAGGAGAAATATCAATAACCTTAGATATGCAGATGACACCACCCTTATGGCAGAAAGTGAAGAAGAACTAAAGAGCCTCTTGATGAAAGTGAAAGAGGAGAGTGAAAAAGTTGGCTTAAAACTCAACATTCAGAAAACTAAGATCATGGCATCCAGTCCCATCACTTCATGGCAAATAGATGGGGAAACAATGAAAACAGTGAGAGACTATTTTGGGAGGCTCCAAAATCACTGCAGATGGTGACTGCAGTTGTGAAATTAAAAGATGCTTGCTCCATGGAAGAAAGCTATGAACAACCTAGACAGCATATTAAAAAGCAGAGACATTACCTTGCCAACAAAGGTCTATCTGGTCAAAGTTATGGTTTTTACAGTAGTTGTGTATGGATGTGGGAGTTGAACTATAAAGAAAGCTGAGCACCAAAGAATTGATGTTTTTGAACTGTCATGTTGGAGAAAACTCTTGAGAGTTCCTTGGACCACAAGGAAATCCATCCAGTCTATCCTAAAGGACATCAGTCCTGAATATTCATTGGAAGGACTGATGCTGAAGCTGAAACTCCAATACTTTGGCCACCTGATACGAAGAAGTGACTCACTAGAAAAGACCCTGATGCTGGGAAAGATTGAAGGCGGGAGTAGAAGGGGACGACAGAGGATTAGATGTCTGGATGGCATCACTGACTCGATGGACATGAGTTTGAGTAGGCTCTGGGAGTTGGTGATGGACAGGGAAGCCTAGCATGCTGCAGTCCATGGGGTTGCAAAGAGTCAGACACAACTGAGCAACTGAACTGAACTGAGTAACACTAATTATCCTTCTGTGAGCCTCTTCCCTAATATCTAGACACAACCAGTATGCACACAGTGAAGGGTGAAATGTTAATTGCTCAGTTGTGTCTGATTCTCTGTGACCCCATGGACTGTATGTAGCTCTCCAGTCTCCTCTGTCCATGGAATTCTTCAGTCAAGAATACTGGAGTTAGGTTACCATTCCCTTCTCCAGGGGATCTTCCCAATCAGGAGAGTGAACCTGGGTCTCCTACATTGTGGGGAGATTCTTTACTATCTGAGCCACCAGGGAAGCCCTGTACACCCTGTAGGGGGTTAAAAGATAGTTCTATGCAAGAGAGGTTGGACCAGTCCTGAGTGAGCTGCCTGGGTGTCCACGTGCATGTGTGTGGAGAAGTGCAAAGAAGAGGGAGGGGACAGAAGTCCCGGGACTTCCATTTGGACTCTGGCTTTTATCACAGAAATGCTAGCACAAGCCAGCTTCCTGGTAAAACTCAGAAGCAAATTCCACGCTCTCTGCCTCTACTTCACCTGCCCTTATTCTTTTAAAAACTTTTTTTGTCAGGCTTTCATCCCCACCACTGAAACTTTCTTATAACATTCAATGACCTCCATGTTGTCAAATGGTTTGTTCTTCATCCTCAGTTCTCCTGCTCTCTAAAGAGAAGGTGACATTGGTGGAACATTTCTTCCTCTTTTGAAATGCTTTCTTCACTTGGCTTCATAAAAGGGAATCTTCCAGATACTTTGGCTTCAGAGACTCAGTCTGTCTTGGTTATTTCCTTAGTTTATTTACTCTTTGTTGACTCGGCTTTCTCTGCTGGTCCCTGTTGATTTCTTACTTGCTTCATGTTGCTGTGTCCCAAGCCTCAATCCTTGGATTTATTTTCTCTATTATTTCCTTGGTGGTCTTATCTAATCTCCTAGCTTCAGTTTTATCTATCTGCTGACAATTCTAAAATTTATAGTTACAATTTATATCTTACTTCTCCTGGGAACAACTGACTCATCAACCTAATTGTTTATTCTCTATACCCAGTTGGGTATTTGGGATAAAAATGTTAATAATGCCCCATTAGGAATCTTGGCTCTGTCTTCAAAATGTATCAAAAATAGGACTTTTAAAAAAGTACTTTTGTAGCTGTGACCTTAGTCCAAGCTAAATTTTCTCACTTGGTTCTTGCAATAGCCCCTCAACTATTTCCAACCTTGGAATGAATTTCATCATGCTGGGCAAAGTGGCATTTAAAAAATTCTGAATCTGGTCTTGTCACTCTCCTCAAAACCCGCAGTGGCACCCTCACCTCAGTAAGATCCAAGGCCTTCCCTTAACTTCTACAAAAGGCTTACATTTCCTGTTCTCAAGACTACCCCAGCATCATCTCCTACAGTTTCTCCCTTTATAACTGAGCTAAAGTCACACTAACATGTCTGTTCTGTGAATATGCCAAGCATCTGCAGTCTCAAGGTCTGTATAGAAGGATCCATTACCAAAACTCCAAAATATCAATGGCATTTAAGCACAACCAGAGTTTATTTCTCCTGAACTTCATGGTTTTATGTGGCTTGGTGATGGAGAAGAGTAGGGAGCCCTGACTTCATTCCACACTGCCATTTGGGACACAGGCTCCTTCCATCCTACTGCTCTCTTGACACCCCCAAACCTAGGTCCTTAGAGTGTTCTCTACTCAGCTGAAGGATAGGAAAAATCATAGAAAATTGTGAAAGGGGCCTGCAGAGAAGATTCTGTAGGTTAGAATTTGATCCTAAACTGCAGGTGAGGTTGGAAATGTAAATTAAATTTATGTAGGAATAAATGTGAATTTCAATCTGTACATTATCCTTAGTGCTTATGACAGGGCTTGGCACATAACAGACACCAAACAAATATTTGTTGGATGAACAAGTGAATAAATGAGTGGACTTGGGAACCATGGCAGGCTGAAATTTCAGTTAGAGTCTGAGTGGGCCCTGATGCTAGGGTCAATTCATTTGGAGGCTGGTATTAGGAATATTTTGCCGTGCCTTAAATTTTGTTCTACCTTAATATATTTAAATATAATAAGACATAATTTCTTTTATATTACATGGTAGATGAAATTGACCTTCTTAATTTTAAGGACCATCTGCCTTTACAGACTAAAAATCTCGTATTGTAAAGCATTTTTCTCTCTCCTACATCTTTACGGCAAGTGGACTCACTCTACAACTGAGACCTTGAATATAAAGGGAGAAGGACTTTTTATTTCTTCTCTACCCTAATCTTTATACCCATCTCACCTCTCTTTATATTTGTTTGCATCAGATTAAAAAACCCAAATCAATGTAATTTTTATTCATGCAAAACTTGGAAGGTAAAAAGTATCATTGGACACATATTTATGAATCACGTTTTTCTCGATACTAATACCTTTTCATATATCCCAAATTTAGAACTACTGCAACCCATTCAGAATGATTAGCTCTGTTAATAGAGCAAATTTGATACAAGTAAACAAGCAACACACCCACATATTTTTCAAAGCTCCTTAATAAATTCTAAAATATTTTTGCAAGTTTTTCTGCCTACTTATTGCTGAATATCTTTTAAGTAATTGGCTTTCTGCCAGCACTATGGTGTTTTATATAGGTAGGGCTATTCCTATTGCGCATCATATAGTCTTTCTTCTTGTTTGGTTTAAAAATTTAGGTTCTCAGCAGTCCTGCAAATCTTTGTTCTTTTTATGCTCTTCCACATCCTCTCCTCTATCCCTGCTGTCACTGCTTTGGCTTAGGGCTTTATTTTCTCTCTCTCTCTCTAATTTCTACAGTAGCCTTGTTCTCCACGCCTCTGGTTTGTTCCACTTCCAATTTTAGCTACTGGAGTATTTTTTCTCAAGTGCAAAGAAAGGTCAAATGGAATCCAAAAATTAAAGCACTGATGTCAGAGGTAGAAATGCCAGACAAGAGGTCCAGAGATACAAGAATGTCCATTGTATCTGTTGTCCCTATTAATAGAACCCCAAGTTTGAACTGGGCACTTTTTTTTTGTCAGAATGAATATATACTTCAACCTCCTTTGGAACTAAGAGTGGTCATTAAGTTTGATCTAGAAACTTGTAAGTGGAAAAATTCTATAGAAGTTCAGGAAAGGCTGCATAAAGGCAGCTGACTAAGCTGAGAGATGTTGCTTTTATCCTCTCTTTTCTCCTCTTGTTACTTATTAGCAGTGTGTTCACCCATCTTGGGTCAAAATTACTCTTAACGATGGAAGCTAAGTGCTGAGGATGGCAGAACAGAAAAATAGGAGACTGGTTTCCTGATGTCACCATGAAATCAGTATTCCAGCTCCAGGTTTCTTTTATGAGATAGAGAATTAACATTAAAAATTTTGTTTGGGATTGTTTTCTTGATATATTTAGAAAACATATTATTAACCAGTTCATCATGGGATGAATAATGTGAGCCTTTGAGTTTGAGGAGATGGCTAGAAGGCTGGACTAAGGTGTCATATAGGTAGTTGGAAATAGTGGATTGGGGGACAGGTAAGAAAATAGAGAGGTTCAGAGTTATCTCTTTAACAAGCATCGCTTGAGCCTTTACTATGTATCAAGCTCTAAGTCCTAAAATAAAAATGCTAACAGTATTAATATGAACTATTTCCTACCAATGAATAGTTTCCAGTTTAGTAGGAGAAATATAGGTATCTAAAGATATTTGGATTGCATTGTGATAGGAGATCAAATAAGGGACAAAATGAAGACAAGTTTAATTTCATTAGGATGTTAGGGAAGGTGTTTGTATGGTTATTAACCATGTCATGCTGTAAATTCCATTGTTTCCCCATCTATTTCCCAGGAAATGATGGGACCAGATGCCATGATCTTAGTTTTCTGAATGTTGAGCTTTAAGCCAATTTTTTCACTCTTCTCTTTCACTTTCATCAAGAGGCTCTTTAGTTCTTCTTCACTTTCTGCCATAGGGTGGTGTCATCTGCATATCTGAGGTTATTGATATTTCTCCTGGAAATCTTGATTCCAGCTTGTGCTTCATCCAGCCCAGCGTTTCTCATGATGTACTCTGCCTTCACCTCCACATGGCTGTCTGCCTCTATGCATATCTTTGTGTCTAAATGTCCCTTTTTATGAAGGCACCAGTCAGATTGCATTAGGGGAACACTCATGACCTTGTGATAACTTGATCACTTCTGTGAACACCCTATTTCCAAATATGGTCCAAATAAGTCAACCTCTAACATAGGTGAACTTGCTAGTAAGGAAACCAAATGAAGTTCTCTTTGCTGGTTGAAGATTCATTTCACTTTCATTTGAGGATATAGATCATCAATGAAAAGAGGAAAATACGGATTTCATCTGATGATCTGACAGAATAATGTCTTCAAGGTTCAGGGGAGAACTGAGGTAAAGGATGGGAACAGGATTTTTTCTTCTTGTGATGAGATAAGGATTTCCGTGGATAGAGAGAGGGGCTTGGTCAAAGGACTTGAAAAAACTAGGCTAGGTGGAAAGGAGAGGAAATTAAAGCTAGAGGAGGGATGAGACGGGAATAGGAAAGAGGAATCAGCTACCTGGGATATGCTTTCTGAGTCTTGGTGTGTTATAAAGGAAATATCAAGTTAAATAAAAGTATAACTTCTCTTCATCCTGACTTTGTGTGAGTTTGCTCTTCTGAGATGCCTGAGTCCTTTGGTTAAGTGCTTTGTGTGCCTTCGTCATAGTCCTGGGTGTCCTGCTCTGGGGGAGACTAAAAACAGGAAGTCTGTGGGGACTTCTTCAATTATCCTGCATGGACTTCACAGGATGTAGCCTCCTTGGTCCTCCCTGGAATCAGCAGGGCTGTGGGCATAGAGGACAGAACCACAGGCCACCACTGCAAAGCAGAGGCACTCAGTCTGAGCTCCTTCAGGAAATCACAGACCACCTTTCAGGACCATAAAGGAGATGTCCTGTCCACTATGACAGGTGAATGTTCAAACATTTATTGATTCCATTGAGGAATGAAGAACTTCCGAAACTTGATTTTTTTTACCTCAAATGAAATTTGAACCTTTTGAAGTTTGTCATTCTTTCTTGAGGGAAAGAAAAGGAGGTGAGGAAGATCTTCAAACATTTATGACAAAAAACTTCAAGACATCTAAAACCTTTCATGAAACAATACTTGATGACTTAAATGTAAGTGAACTGTAAGCTTGTAGTTTGAAAATTTTTTCAATTTCAAAAACTAAGTAGAAGAGCAAATTTGGAATGTGGGAGAGAAGGTTAGAAGAGATAGAAAATGATTTAGATAGACTTTGCATTTGTTTTTCTTATATTTTTCCACATGTTGTCAATATATTTTTCAGAGTTCATCATTTGCTTTATTCCTTTCTTTTATCATTTTAAAATAAAAACCTTGTGCTTGGTTTGTGTAATGTATGCATGTATATATGTCTTTATATGCATTTTTAAGCTAGAGTTCAGCAACAACTTTAAAAATTGTAATTTACTTTCTGCGTGTGGCCACTGAATGAATATTACAGAGAGTGTTTACAATCAGCATCTTTATTTTCAAGATCTAAGACATTTACAATGTGCAAGATCCGTGTGTTTCTACACATTACGGCATTATAAATAAAGCTGGAAAAGGAAATTTTAAACATGTTCTATCCCCTTCTTTGGCCTATAGGTCAAAGGTTACTCTGTAGAGGAGACTCTTGAGAGCAGCAGCCTATTTATTCATTTTTGCATCCCTGGACCTTAGCATAGTGCTTAGAATGAGTAGCCCATCAGAATATAATTGTCAAATGTATCAAAACCCCTGGTAGCTTTTTCAAGGTACTGTAAGATTTAAAATGTTTATGTTTTGTTGGTTTTTTAATGTATTATTTGTGTGAAAAGTGTTATAAACCTATTGTAGTACAGTACTATGTAGGTGATTGTGTTGGTTGGGTAACTAAGCTAAATTTGTTGTACTTAAAGAATATGTTCTTAAAATGGAACTGACTCATATGTACATATATGAGTACTATACATATAATCAAAAACAGTATGCTGGATGCCTTAAACTTACATGATACTGTGTGTCAAATATCTCTCAAGGTATTATTTGTGTATTTTACAAATAGCAGATGACTTTCGTGGATGGGATAGTTTGAAATTGGTGTTATAAAAAGTAGAGATATATCTTTTATTTTGAGCAGAAGGGGAGCAGGTTAAAAGTGGTGTTTTAAGAGGGAGGAAAATGTTTTTTAGTTTGAAGTAGCCCTACTTGTTGATTTTTGTTTTTGTTGCTTGTGCTTTTTATATCACATCTAAAAAGTCATTTCCAAGACTACTGTCAAGTAGCTTTTCCCCTATGTTTTGTTCTAGGAGTTTTATGGTATCAGGTCTATGTTTGTCTTTAACCCATTTGGAGTTAATTTTTGTGAGTGATATAAGGTAGGGGTTCACTTTCATTTTTTCAGACATAGAAATCAAATTTTCCTAACACCATTTGTTGAAGAAATTATCCTTTTCTCATTGAGTGTTCTTCGTTCCCTTGTCAAATATTAGTTGACTGTGTTTGCAGGGGCTAATTCCTGGGGTCTTAACTCTGTTCCCTTGATCTATGTGTCTATATTTATGTGGTATCATACTGTTTAATTGCCTTATGATGTAGTTTAAAATCAGAAAGTGTGATGCCTCTGGCTTTGTTCTTTCTCAGGATTGCTTTGGTTTTCTGTGCTATTTTGTGCTTCCAAATAGACTTGTTTTTTATTTCTGTAAAAAATGTACCTGGAATTTTTGATATGGGTTGCATTGAATGTATACATGCTTTGGGTAGTATGGATAATTAATAGCATTGATTCTTTCAATCCATGAACATGTGTTTTCTTTAATTTCTTTCATCAACATAGTTTTCATTGTACAGATCTTTAATTTCTTTGGTTAAATTTATTCCTAAGTATTTTATTGTTTTTGATGCTTTTGCAAATGGGATTATTTCTCTATTTCTTTTTAAGTTATTTCATTGTTAGTGTATAGAAATGTAATTGATTTCTCTATGTTGATTGCATATCTTCCATCTTTACTGAGTTTGTTAGTTCCAACAATTTTTTTCCATTAAATTTTTAGGATCTTTTGTATATAAGATCATATCTATGCAAATAGTGACAATTTTATTTCTTCTCTTCTGATTTGGACACCTTTTTAAGTTCTTTCTTGCCCAATTGCTCTAGCTAGGACTTCTTGTACTATGTTGAATAAGAATGGTGTGGGTGGGCATCCTTGTCTTGTTCCTAATCTTAGAGGAAAGCTTTCAGCTTTTCACCATTGAGTATGATGTTAGCTATGGGTTTATTTCATACAACCTTATGTTGATGTATAGGATACGTGTTCTATACTCAGTTTGTGGAGGGCTTTTATCATAACATGGTGTTGTATTTTGTCAAGTGCTTCTTTCTGCATCTATTGAGATAATCATGTAAAATTTATCTTTCATTCTACTAATTGCTACTAAATTCTACTGATTCTAATAAAAGTGTATCACATTTATTAGTTCACATATATTGAGCCATTCTTGCAACCCAAGAATAAATTCCACTTGATTATGTTGTATGATCCTTTTAATGCACTGTTGGTTTCAATTTGCTAGTATTTTGTTGACTAAAAATCTTTTGCTCAGTAAAATAAATGAAATGAAAAGGCAACATACAGAACAGGAGAAAATATTTGAGAACTATATACTGGATAAGAGGTTGATATCCATACTGTATAAAGAACTCATAAAACTCAAATGGCAAAAGACAAAAAAATCCAGTTAAAATGGGCAGAAGATCTGAATATACATTTTTCCAAAGAAGACACATGTGGCCAATAGGTACATGAAAATGTGCTCAACATCACTGATCATCAGAGAAATGCAAGTCAAAACCCATATGAGATATCACCTTACAGTTGTTAGAATGACTGTCATCAAAAAGACAAGAAATAACAAGTATTGATGAGAGAAGGAAACCCTTGTACACTACTGATGGAGATATAAATTGAACAGTATGGAAATAGTACAAAGGTTCCTCAAAAATATAAAGTAGAACTACTATATGACCCAGAAATTCCTTTTCAAGATATATATTAAAAGGAAATGAAACCAGGAAATGAAAATACACACACACACACACACACACACACACACACACACACACTGTATTTACTGCAGCATTATTCGTAATAAAGAAGATGTGGTATATAGACACAAGGGAATGTTATTCAGTCATACGAAAGAAGGATAGCCTGCCATTTGCAACAACACACTTGGCTCTAGAAGGCATGATGCTGAGATAAGTCAGAGAAAGACAAATACTGTACAACATCACTTATGTGTCACTTATGTGGAATCTAAAAATGCTGAATTTGTAAAAACAGAGTAGAATGGTGGTTACCAGGGGATAGAGTGGTCAGGGAATTGGAGATGTTAAGGGCACAAACTTGTAACTAGTAAGTAAACTAGTTTTGGAGAGCTAATGCACTAAACAATGATTATATTTAACTGTACTGTATTGTAGACTTCAAAGCTGCTAAGAGACTAGATCTTAACTGTTTTCACCACAAAAGAACTATGTGACATGAAAGGGATGTTAGCTAATGCTACTGTGGTAATTGCATTGTAGGATATAAATATATCAAGTTAATACAGTGTATAGTCTAACTTATCCAGTTATATCTCAATTAAAAAAAAAGTCTTTTTAAAAAGTTTGGAGAAAGAGGAAAGATAGCCTAGGCTCTACACTGAAGGCTCTACTGGGCTGGTAATCTTGAGAGGATAAAAGAAATGAGGAATCTGAGACCTGTGTTCAGTAAGTAAGAGCTAGACCTTATGTGAGGCTGGACATAGCAGATGAAGAATAGTGAATAATTTAAGATGATGTTTCTTATGTTGAGAAGAAAGGAACCGATGTTGCCACCAATAATAAAAATAACAAAGTTGATTGGAAAAGGAAGTCCATATTGAATGTGTTGGCTTTGAGGAACTGTTGGAATACCCGATTAACAGTATCTTAAAAAATTTGGAAGTATGCATATATGGCATAGGTGAGGGATTAAGGCTAGGTATAAAGAGTTTGAAAGTATTTACTATGGGAATGGAGAGACTCACAACAGTAAAGCTAGCATAGGCTTAATATTTACCCAGTTGAGAGAAAGGTGATGTAGAAGACCAACAAAGAAGAGAGAAACAGACCAGATAGACTGGTTAATGAGTTAACAGAGAAAAATGTATAGAGGGAGAATGTCAATAAGTGAAGTCTGAAGTAAGAAGTACAGCTATTGAAGATAAAGGAATTTTCACTGTCATAGTTAGTAAAAAGTTTGCATACAGCACACAAGAGACCCAACTGAAAATCTCATAAGACTGACAGAGGCACCAGTACACTATTTATATGTAATCTGAATATATAAAAATAATATTTCCTTCTGGCTTAACATGGCAATGTAGGAAGATCTTAAACTTATCTTCTTTCTTGGATACACTGAATCTACATTGGCCAGATGAACAAAAACTGCACATCTGGCCAATGAGATGAAAACACATTGAAGTAAGTAGGAGAGGCAAGGACACAACGTCATCTTAAATCCCACCCTTATCTTGGCAACACAGACCTGGGAGAAAACTCAGAACCCCAAGCTTCCCCTTGAGGAGAGAAGGGCTTGGATCCCAGATATGACATCTCAACTTTTTGACCTGCCCCTGAGTGCTGTCCCATAAGCCTCTTTTATTATCTTTTTTCCCCTCCCATTCTTCTCTTTTTCCTCTGCTTTATCTAGTTAGCTGTTGAACTCCTCTGTGCAATGCTATGCTTGGTAATTCAGTCATGTCCAACTCTTTGCGATCCCATGGACTGTAGCCCACCATGCTCCTCTGTCCATGGCATTCTCCAGGCAAGAAAACTGGAGTAGGTTGCCATGCCCTCCTCCGGGAATCTTTCCAAACCAGGGATTGAAACCAGGTCTCCTGCACTGCAGGTGGATTCCTCACCGTCTGAGCTTGACGACTTGAATCTGCCTCACTACTTGAGCCCCTCTAGTAGTGCATTTTTTTCAGTTGTTATATTTTTGGCCCTGTGACTTCAGTTTGCTGCTTTCTTATATTTTCTGTCTCCTTGTTGAAGTTCTCACTGTGCTTATCTACTCTTCAAATGCTCATCTACTCTCAAATGCTCATCTACTCTTCAAACTCTTAAAATGTTTGGTGAACATTTTAATATCTATTACTTGGAACTCTTTATCAGATAAATTACTCATCTTTGATTCATTAAGGGTTTTTTGTCCGCCCCCCTCCCCCGAACTTTAATCTTTTTTGTTTGTTTGTTTGTTTTTAACTTAGAACATAATCCTTTGTTTCTTTCTTTCTCTTTTTTTCAGTTGAAGGATAATTGCTTTACAGAATTTTGTTAGCTTTTGCCAAACCTCAGCATGAATCAGCCATATGTATACATATGTCCCCTCCCTCTTGAACCTCCCTCCCATCTCTGCTCCCCACCCGCACCCACAGATTGTTAAGAGCCCCTGTTAGAATTCCCTGAGTCATACAGGAAATGCCCATTGCCTATCTATTTTACAGATGGTAATGTAACTTTCCATGTTACTCCCTCCATACATCTCACCCTCTTCTCTTCCCCCACCTCCCATGTCCACAGGTCCGTTCTCTATGTCTGTGTCTCCATTGCTGCCCTGCAGAAAATTTCATCAGTGCCCATCTTTCTAGATTCCATATATATGCATTAGTATATGATATAGTCTTTCTCTTTATGACTTAATTCTCTGTATAATAGGTTCTAGGTTCATCCACTTCATTAGAACTGACTCAAATGCATTTCTTTTTATGGCTGAGTATATTCCATTGTATATATATACCACAGCTTCTTTATCCATTCATCTGTTGATGGACATCTATGTTGCTTCCAAGCTTTAGCTATTGTAAATAGTGCTTCAGTGAGCATTGGGATACATATGTCTTTTTTAGCTTTGGTTTCCTCAGGGTATATGCCTTGTAGTGGGATTGCTGGGTCATATGGTGGTTTTATTCCTAGTTTGTTAAGGAATCTCCTTGCTATCTTCCATAGTGACTATATTAATTTACATTCATGACTGAAAGAGGGTTTCCTTTTCTCCACACCCTCTCCAGCATTTATTGTTTGTAGACTTTTTGATGATGGCCATTCTGACTGGTGTGAGGTGTATATTTCATTGTAGTTTTGATTTGCATTTCTCTAATAATTAGTGATGTTGAGCATCTTTTCATGTGTTTGTTGGCCATCTGTATGTCTTCTTTGGGGAAATGTCTGTCTAGGTCTGTCTCCTGCCTTTTGACTGGGTTGTTTGTTTTTCTGGCATTGAGTTGTGTGAGCTGCTTGTATATTGTGGAAATTAATCCTTTGTCAATTGTTTTATTTGCTATTATTTTCTCCCATTCTGAGGATTGTCTTTGATATTGGCCTGTAATTTTCTTTTTTTTTCTAATTTTCCTTGTTTATAGTCTCCTTTGCTGGCAAAAGCTGTTACATTTCGTTAGGTCCCATTTGTTTATTTTTGTTTTTATTTCCATTACTCTAGGAGGTGGGTCATAGAGGATCTTGCTTTGATTTATGTCATTGAATGTTCTGCCTATGTTTTCCCCTAAGAGTTTTATAGTTTCTGGTCTTACTTTTAGGTCTTTTAATTTTGAGTTTATCTTTGTGTATGGTGTTAGGAAGTATTCTAATTTCATTCTTTTACATGCAGCTGTCCAGTTTTCCCAGCACCATTTATTGAAGAGGCTATCTTTTTCCTGTTGTATATTCTTGCTTCTTTTGTCAAAAGTAAGCTACCTATAGGTGTATAGGTTTATGTATGGGCTTTCTATCTTGTTCCATTGATCTGTAACAGTTATCGGTACAGGTTCACTGCATGGAAAAATATTTTCCAGAATTATGAATTAATTAACAGCCTAGAATTCTTTTTTCATACTTATGAACTATATAATGAAGGACTGCAATGCATTTTGCATAGCTTTCATTTCTTTAAAATTGCTGCTTTCTAAAATTCTCTTGTTTTCACATTTTGTTGGGGAACCCAACTACTGATCAGTAGAGTTTCACCCAAGAAATAGCAATAGTTGGACATTTCTGAATTTTTCCATATTGCTTTTTTTCTTGTTATATTTATACTTGATTTTGAAGGATTGCTTATGCTTGTGTCACTGCAAGCAATCAGTACCCAGTCATTGTGTAACACATAATGATACTTATTGTACAACAAAGCCTGAGTTTTTACCAACTGTAAACCCCTAGAGTTAGGTGTCTCCCTCCTAATCCATTCATCTATACCATGGCCTTTTCTCTTCACACTCAGCAGATTCATAAGGTTATTTGCCTTTAGTGATTTCACTTTCTTACAGTATGAAATGATGAAGGTTGATAAAAGGAGAGATTACATTAAAAAAAAATAATAATAAAGAACAGGAAAGCAAAGCTAAAAGAAACAGCAGCTCTAATTTATTTCTCTGTGAGAGTCTCAGGTCTCCTTAAGTGTTTTCCTGTTTTGGCTCTTCAAATCCAGCCTAAGCTAAAATGAAGAGGTATGGTAGATGCTGTTACACATATGCACAGTTCCCAAAGACCCCAGTAGGGTAAAGACCAAAAGGAAGCAAAACTAAAAGAAGATAAAACAGGAGAGCTGGGTTCAATCCCTGGTTTGGGAAGATCCCCTGGAGAAGGGAATGGCAACCCACTTCAGTATTCTTGCCTGGAGAATACCATGGACAGAGGAGCCTGGTGGGCTACAGTCCATGGGGTCACAAACAGTTGGACACGACTGAGTGACTTTCATTCACTCAATTGATCTGTATTTCTTTTTGAGCCAGTACCATACTGTTTTGATGACTGTAGCTTTGTAGTATAGTCTGAAGTCAGGGAGGTTGATTCCTCCAGCTCCATTCTTCTTTCTCAAGATTGCTTTGGCTATTCAGGGTCTTTTGTGTTTCCATATGAATTGTAAAATTTTTTTGTTCTAGTTCTGTGAAAAATGCCATTGGTAATTTGATAGGGATTGTATTGAATATGTGGATTGCATTGGTAGTATAGTCATTTTCACAATATTGATTCTTCCTACCGAGGAACATGGAACATTTCTCCATCTGTTTATGTCATTTTTTATTTCTTTCATCAGTATCTTTCAATTTTTTGTGTACCATTCTTTTATCTCCTTAGTTAGTTAGTTCAGTCGCTCAGTTGTGTCCGACTCTTTGCAACCCCATGAATCGCAGCACACCAGGCCTCCCTGTCCATCACCAACTCCTGGAGTTTACTCAAACTCATGTCCATCGAGTTGGTGATGCCATCCAGCCATCTCATCCTCTGTCGTCCCCTTCTCCTCCTGCCCCCAATCCCTCCCAGCATCAGGGTCTTTTCCAATGAGTCAACTCTTCTCACCAGGTGGCCAAAGTATTGGAGTTTCAGCTTCAGCATCAGTCCTTCCAATGAACACCCAGGACTGCTCTCCTTTAGGATGGACTGGTTGGATCTCCTTGCAGTCCAAGGGACTCTCAAGAGTCTTCTCCAACACCACAGTTCAAAAGCATAAATTTTTTGGTGCTCAGCCTTCTTCACAGTCCAACTCTCACATCCATACATGACCACTGGAAAAACCATAGCCTTGACCAGATGGGCCTTTGTTGGCAAACTAATGTCTCTGCTTTTTAATATGCTATCTACGTTGGTCATAACTTTCCTCCCAAGGAGTAAGCATCTTTTAATTTCATGGTTGCAATCACCATCTGCAGTGATTCTGGAGCCCCCAAAAACAAAGTCAACCACTGTTTCCACTGTTTCCTCATCTATTTCCCATGAAGTGATGGGGCCAGATGCCATGATCTTAGTTTTCTGAATGTTGAGCTTTAAGCCAACTTTTTCATTCTCTTCTTTCACTTTCATCAAGAGGCTCTTTAGCTCCTCTTCACTTTCTGCCATAAGAGTGGTGTCATCTGCATATCTGAAGTTATTGATATTTCTCCCGGCAATCTTGATTTTAGCTTGTGCTTCTTCCAGCCCAGTGTTTCTCATGATATACTCTGCATATGAGTTAAGTAAGCAGGGTGACAATATACAGCCTTGATGTACTCTTTTCCCAATTTGGAACCAGTCTGTTGTTCCATGTCCAGTTCTAACTGTTGCTTCCTGACCTGCATATAGGTTTCTCAAGAGGTGCGGTCAGGTGGTCTGGTATTCCCATCTCTTTCAGAATTTTCCACAGTTTATTGTGATCCACACAGTCGAAGGCTTTGGCATAGTCAATAAAGCAGAAATAGATGTTTTTCTGGAACTCTCTTGCTTTTTCGATGATCCAGTGGATGTTGGCAATTTGATCTCTGGTTCCTCTGCCTTTTCTAAAACCAGCTTGAACATCTGGAAGTTCACGGTTCACATATTGCTGAAGCCTGGCTTGGAGAATTTTGAGCATTACTTTACTAGCGTGTGAGATGAGTGCAATTGTGCGGTAGTTTGAACATTCTTTGGGATTGCCTTTCTTTGGGACTGGAATGAAAACTGACCTTTTCCAGTCCTGTGGCTTTATCTCCTTAGGTAAGCTTTATTCCTAGATATCTTATTCTTTTTGTTGTAATGGTGAATGGGACTGACTCCTTAATTTATTTTTCTGATTTTTCATTGTTAGTATATAGGAATGCAAGTGATTTCTGTATATTGATATTGTATCCTGTGACTTTGTTAAATTCACTGATTACCTCTAGTAATTTTCTGTATTTCTGTATTTTTAGGGTTTTAAATGTATAGTATTGTGTCCTCTGCAAACAGTGAGAGTTTTACTTCTTCTTTTCTAATCTGGATTCCTTTTATTTATCTTTCTCCTATGATCTCTGTAGCCAGGACTTCAAAAATGACATTGAATAATAGTGGTGAGAGTGGGCACCCTTGTCTTGTTCCTGATCTTAGAGGGAATGCTTTCAGTTTTTCACCACTGAGAATATTTTTTGCTGTGGGTTTATCCTGTATGGGCTTTACTATGTTGAGGTAGGTTCCTTCTATGCCCATTTTTGGGGAAGTTTTTATCATAAATATGTGCTGTATTTTGCTTTTTCTGCATCTGAGTTTATCATATATATCTTTCTAATATGGTGCATCACATTGATTGATTTTTTTCATACTGAAGAATCCTTGCATCCCTGGGGAAAACCTGACCTGATCATAGTGTGTGATCTTTTGAATGTATTTTTGAATTCCATTTGCTAGAATCTTGTTGAGGATTTTTACATCTATGTTCCTTAGTGATATTAGACTATAGTTTTCTTTTTTGTGTTGTCTTTGCCTGGTTTTGGTATCAGGGTGATGGTGGCCTCGTAGAATGAGTTTGGAAGTGTTTCTTCATCCACAATTTTTTGAAAGAGTTTTAGAAGGATGGGCATTAGCTCTTTCTAAATGTTTGATAGAATTCACCTGTGAAGCCATCAGGCCCTGGCCTTTTGTTTTCTGGGGAGATTTTTGATTACAGTTTCCATTTCAGTGCTTGTAATTGGGTTGTTCATAATTTCTATTGCTGGTTCAGACTTAAAGATTGAAATTTTCTCAGAATCTGTCCATTTCCTCCAGATTGTCCATTTTATTTCCATAAAGTTGCTGATAATAGTTGCTTATTATCCTTTATATTCCTACATTGTCTCATTATTATCTATTATGTTATATATATAACAGATATACTGTATAATTTATATTATTATTATATTTATAATTATTATATATTATAAATATATAGTATTATATATATATGTTGTATAATATATAATAATATACAATTATTATATTTTATCATATATTAAATATACTATAATATATTAAATATATTTACAATATATTTTATTTAATTTAATAAATATTTATATTTAAAATATATGATATACAAATATATATTTATAGTATATAAATCATTGTTTATATACTATAAATATTTATATATGTTTATGTATTTATTATAATATATTATACAATATATATAATATTATATAACATTATAATACGGGCTTCCCTGGTGGCTCAGAGGATAAAGCATCTGCCTGCAATGCAGGAGACCCAGGTTCGATCCCTGGGTTGGGAAGATCCCCTGGAGAAGGAAATGGCAACCCACTCCAGTACTCTTGCCTGGAGAATCCCATGGACAGAGGAGCCTGGTGGGCTACAGTCCACGGGGTCACAAAGAGTCAGACAAAACTGAGTGAGAACAGCAAGCATTATAATATATGTAATAATATAATATGTTATATATATGATATATATAACATATTATATATAACATATAATATGATATATAATATATAGTATAGTTATAACTATGATCATATTAAATTATTATATATACTATAATATACTATATATTATATACTATATATTATATATATATTATATTTTATATTATATATAATATATATATATTATATATATTATATTATATAGTATATTATATATATTATATATATATATATATATATATATATATATATATATATTATATATATTATATATATATAATATATATTATTTTATATAATAACATATAATACAATATTAATATATAAATATATAATATATAAATATATATAATATAATATATATAAATATATATAATAAATATAATGATTTATATATTAATATATAAATTATTATATATATATTATATATATATATATATTATATATATTATATATATATTATATATATAATATTATATTTATTATATAAATAAATATATATTTATTATATTATATATATATTATTTATAATATTATATATTATTTATTATATATAACAAATATATATATTTATTATATTATATTTATTATATATATTATATATATTATATATATAAGTTATATATTATATTTTATATAATATATTTATAAATATATAAATATATTTATATTTTATATAATATAATATTATATATAATATAAATATATATTTATAAATATAATATATTACATTATATAATACAATATATAAATAGTATATATATATTTATAAATATATAAATATATTTATATTTTATATAATATATTATATATAATATAAATATATATTTATAAATATAATATATTACATTATATAATATATATAATACAATATATAAATAGTATATATAATATATACTATTTATATATTTTAATATATATATATTACATATATTATATATATTATGAATACTATATATTATATACTATATATTATATATACTATAATATATAATATATAATATATAAAAGATATATAATATATTATATAATATGTATTACATGTTAAATATATATTAAATTAGTATATTATATTACTATCAATTTAATATCAATATAATAATATAATTATATTATTTTATATCACTCTCCATTATCAATTATTATTAATTTAATATTACTAATTATTACAATGTAATAATATTGTAATTATTATAATATTATATAATTATAATACAATATAATAATAAAATATTGCTATTAATACATTATTTTATTAATATATTATATATGAAAATTTAATTATGTCAAATTATGATCATATTGAAATATAATATATAATATAGTATATTATATATTATGTTTAATATAATTATAATATAGTATATAATATTTTCATACTGAAACATATATAATATATTAATATAACAAAATATTATATAATATACAATAATTGAGAGAGTCAATTCCTAGGCAGTTTGCTAAGAAGTCTAGGGTTCCCCAAGAAGAGAGGGGTCTAGAATTCTCAAGGAGGAAGAAAGGACAAACTTTTTCCCTCTCTACATTCCTTAGGATTATATAACAATAATGTGTCCTGCTTGAGGACAGTCTCTAAAAAACCTTCTGGCTAATTCTGTTATCTCAAAATGTAAATTATGGGAGTAGATCTGGTGAGGTCTTTACAACCTCTAGACATTCTTTTGATTCACTGTAACAACTAATTTGAGAGTATATAATTCCAGTGCTAAGACTAACAAGGGGCTAGTCTTTCTACCCCTTTCTGATGTCTAGGTCAGAATCTTTCTCTATCTCCTTTATACGTTAATAAAACTTTATTACACAAAAGCTCTGCGTGATCCAGCCTCGTCTCTAGCCCTGGATTGAATTCTTCTCTGGAGGCCAAGAACCCTGGCATCTTTGCATGATTCAGCAACACCCTTTCAATAATTATATATGTTATATACATATATTATATATATAATGATTATATATTATATAATTATATATTATAATATTATTGGGTTATATATAAATGAGCCTACATTGTCTCATTATCAGTATTTATTATATGATATTATATGTATAATAGATATACTGTATATTATATGTTACTATATTAATTATTATTATATTCATTATTATATATTATGATATATAATATGTTATATATTATAATATTTAAGATATATTATGATACTTATGTTATATAATAATTATATAATTAAATATAAGTATATAATAATTATAAAATTATCCTTATGTATAACATAAGATAATATAATGTAAATATATATATTATAATCATAACATAGTATATAATATAATATATTTTACATAATTATATAATATATATTATGCATAATATAACATAATATTTACCATATATTATTTTATATAATATGTAATATAGTATATATTATAGAATACATTTTATATATCTAATATATATATATATTATATATATTATATATATATATATATATTTATATATATATACACACACACACACATTCTTTCTGGAGTTATTTCTCCACTGATCTCCAGTAGCATATTGGGCATCTACTGACCTGGGGAGTTCCTCTTTCAGTGTCCTATCATTTTGCCTTTTCATACTGTTCATGGGGTTCTCAAGGCAAGAATACTGAAGTGGTTCACCATTCCCTTCTCCAGTGGACCACATTCTGTCAGACCTCTCCACCATGACCCGTCCATCTAGGGTGGCCCCACACGGCATGGCTTAGTCTCACTGAGTTAGACAAGCTGTGGTCCTGTGATCAGATTGGCTTGTTGTCTGTGATTGTGGTTTCAGCGTATCTGCCCTCTGATGCCCTCCCTCCCCACCTACCATCTTACTTGGGTTTCTCTTACCTCGGACGTGGGGTCTCTCTTCACTGAGGCTCCAGCAAAGCACAGCCACTGCTCCTTGCCTCTGATGTGGGGGTGAAAGTGAAGAAGCTGGCTTAAAACTCAGCATTTAGAAAACTGAGATCATGGCATCCAGTATCATCCCTTCAAGGTAAAAAGATGGGGAAACAAAAGAAACAGTGACAGACTTTATTTTTGGGGGGTTCCAAAATCAGTACAGATGGTAACTGTAGCCATGAAATTAAAAGATGTTTGCTTCTTGGAAGAAAAGCTATGATCAACCTAGACAGCCTACTAAAAATCAGAGCTTTACTTTACCAACAATTATTAATATATATAACATGTCATATATATTAGATATATATAATAATATATTATATATTATTATATTTTATATGAAAGAATATGATATTATGCTATAGTGTACATATATATAAATATATAAATTATATATTTATATATATAATATATATTTGTTAATATATACATATAATATATACATAATATATATAATAGAATATATAATATGTATATATTATATAATATATTTAATAATTACAATAAATTAATATATTATATATAATATATTTGCAATTATATATAATATATTTATAATATATATAATATATATTTATTATATATCAGAAATGAAAGAGGGGATGTTACAACTGATACCACCTAATTACAAAGATCATAAAAAACTGGACTCTGAACAATTATGCACCAACAAATTGGACAACCTAGAAGAAATGGATAAATTCCTAGAAACATACAACCTACCAAAAGCAAATCATGATGAAATAGAACATATCGACAGATTTATCACAGGTAAAGATTAAATTAGTAATGAGAAAATTTCCCAATGGACAAAAGTCCAGCATCAGAAACCTTCATCGTGAATTCTAGTGAATATTCAAAGAAATATATGAATACTTCCCAAATTGTTCCAAAAATTTAAAGAGGAGAAAAATCTTCCAAACTTATCCAAGAAAAATGAAAATTATAGCCTAGTAAGTCTGATGACCATCGATGACAAAATCCACAACAAAATATTAGCAAATCAAATTCAAAAATACATTAAAAGTGTCATCAGTTCAGTTCAGTTGCAGTCGCTCAGTCGTGTCCAACTCTTTGCAACCCCATGAATCGCAGCACACCAGGCCTCCCTGTCCATCACCAACTCCCGGAGTTTACTCAAACTCATGTCCATCGAGTCGGTGATGCCATCCAGCCATCTCAAAAGTGTCATACAGCATGCTAAAAAGGATTTATTCCACATCTACAAATCAGTCGGTGTGATACACCACATTATTAAAATGAAATATAAAAATTGTATGGTCACATAAACAGATGCAGAGAAAGCATATAACAAAACTCACCATCGATATATGATAAAAAAATTTGCAAAATGTAGGCATAGAGGAAACATACCTTAACATAATAAAGGGCATATATAACAAGCCCAGAACTAATATCATACTCAACTATGAAAAACTGAAATATCCTTTAAGATTGGATGCTCACTCTTGCCACTTTTATTCAATATAGTATTGGAAATCCTAGCCAGAGCAATTAGGCAATAGAAAGAAATAAAAAGCATTCAAACTGAAAAAGAATAAGTGAAACTGTAACTATTTGCACGTGATATGATATTATGTATTGTTGTTCAGTCAGTCATGTCCAACACTACTGCAGCATGCCAGGCTTCCCTGTCCTTCATTATCTCCCAGAGTTTGCTCAAACTCATGTCCATTGAGTTGGTGATGCTGTCTAACCATCTCATCCTCTGCTGCCCCCTTCTCCTTTTGCCTTCAATCTTTCCCAGCATCAGGGTCTTTTCCAATGAGTCAGCTCTTTGCACCAGGTGGCAAAGTATTGGAGCCACCTGATGGAGGCTTCAGCTTCAGCTGAAGTATTGGAGCTTCGGCTTCAGCATCAGTCCTTGCAATGAATATTGAGGATTAATTTCATAGAATTGTCTGGTTTGATCATCTTGCGGTTCTAGGGACTCTTAAGAGTCTTTTCCAGCACCACAGCTGGAAAGCATCAATTCTTCAGTGCTCAGCCGTCTTTATGTTTCAACTCTCACATCTGTACACGACTACTGGAAAAACCATAGGTCTGACATATAGGCCCTTGTTGACAAAGTGGTGACTCTGCTTTTTAATACAAAATCCACCTACAATACAGGAGACCCCAGTTCGATTCCTGGGTCAGGAAGATCTGCTGGAGAAGGGATAGGCTACTCACTTCAGTATTCTTGGGCTTCTGTTGTGGCTCAGCTGGTAAAGAATCTGCCTGCAATGCAGGAGACCTGGGTTCAGTCCCTGGGTTGCAAAGATCCTTGGAGAAGGGAAAGGCTACTCACTCCAGTATTTTGGCCTGGAGAATTCCATAAACTTTATAATCCATGGGGTCGCAAAGAGTCGGACACAATTGAGACATTCACTTTCACTTTCACTCTGCAGTACAGAGCTTTAATGCACTCCTTACCCATTTTGAACTAGTCAGTTGTTCCATGTTTGGTTCTAACTGTTGCTTCTTGACCTGCATACAGGTTTCTCAGGAGGCAGGTAAGGTGGTCTGGTATTCCCATCTCTAAGAATTTTCCACAGTTTGTTGTGATCCACACAGTCAAAGGCTTTAGCATAGTCAATGAAGCAGAAGTAGATTTTTTTTTTTTCTGGAATTCCCTTGCTTTCTCTATGATCCAGCAGATGTTGGCAATTTGATCTCTGGTTCCTCTGCCTTTTCTAAATCTAGCTTGTACATCTGGAAGTTCTTGGTTCACATACTGTTGAAGCAAAGCTTGAAGCATAGCTTGAAACATTTAGAGCAGTACCTTGCTAGCCTGTGAAATGAGCTCAAAACGTGTAGTAATTTGAACATTCTTTGTCATTGCCCTTCTTTGGGATTGGAATAAAAACTGAGCTTTTCCAGACCTGTGGTCATTGCTGAGTATTCCAAATTCACTGGTGTATTTAGTACGGCTCTTTAACAGCATTGACTTTTAGGATTTGAAATAGCTCAGCTGGAATTCCATCACCTCCACTAGCTTTGTTTGTAGTAATGTTTCCTAAGGTCCACTTGACTTCACACTCCAGGAGGTCTGGCTCTAGGTGAGTGATCACACCATCATGGTTTGTTCAGGTCATTAAGACCTGTTTTATACAGTTGTTCAGTGTATTCTTGCCACCTCTTCTTACTCTCTTCTGCCTCTCTTAGGTCCTCGCCGTTTCTCTACTTTATTGTGCCCATGTTTGCATGAAGAGTTCCCTCGGAATCGCTGATTTTCTTGAAGTGATCTCTAGTCTTTCCCCTTCTATTTTTCCCTGTGTTTCTTTGCATTGTTCCCTAAGAAGGCTTTCTTATCTCTCGCTGCTACTCTTTGGAACTCTGCATCCAGTAGGTATATCTTTCCCTTTCTCCTTTGCCTTTCATGTCTCTTCTTCCCTCTTTTGTTTGTAAAGCCTCCTCAGACAACCTTTTTGCCTTCGTGCATTTTTTTTCCTTAGGGATGATTTTAGTGAACACCTCCTGTACAGTTATGACCCGCTTCCATAGTTCCTCAGGTACACTATCAGATCTAATCCCTTGTATGTATTTGTCACTTAGCTGTATAATCATAAGAGATTTGGTTTAGGTCATACCTGAATGGCCTAGTGGGTTTTTCCTACTTTCTTCAATTTAAGTCTGAATTTTGCAATAAGTAGCTTATATTCTGAGCCACAGTCAGCTCCAGGTCTTGTTTTTCTGACTGTATAGAGCTTATCCATTTGCAAGGAATATAATCAATCTCACGTTGGTATTGAGAGTCTGGGGTCCATGTGCCATCTCTTGTGTTGCTGGAAGAGTGCATTTGCTATGTCCAGTGCACTCTCTTGACAAAACTCTTAGACTTTGCTCTGCTTTATTCTGTACTCCAAGGCCAAACTTGCCCATTTCCCCAGATATCTCTTGACTTCTTTCTTTTGCTTTCCAATCCACTTGGATGAAAAGCATATCTTTTATTGGCATTGGTTCTAGAAGGTCTTGTAGGTCTTCATAGAACTGTTCAACTTCAGCTTCTGTGGCATAATGCTTAGGGCATAGACTTGGATTACAGTGATGTTGAATGGTTTGTCTTGTGAAGGAACTGATATCATTCTATTGTTTTTGAGATTGCACCCAAGTACTGCATTTTGGACTCTTTTGTTGACTGTGAGAACTATTCCATTTCTTCTAAGGAATTCTTGCCAACACTAGTAGATATAATGGTCATTTGAATTAAATTCATCCATTCCTATTCATTTTGGTTCACTAATTCCTAATGTCAATTTTCATTCTTGTCATCTCCTGTTTGACCACATCCAATTTACCTTGATTCATGGACCTAACATTCCAGGTTCCTAGGCAATATCATTCTTCACAGCTGCAGACTTTACTTTTACCATCAGACACATCCACAGTTGGGCTTCATTTCTGCTTTGGCTCAATTTCTTTGTTCTTTCTGGAGCTATTTCTCCATACTTCGCCTGTAGCATATTGGATACCTACCAACCTGGGGCACTCATCTTCTGGTGTCATATCTTTTTGCCTTTTTGTACTGTTCACTGGGTTTTTAAGGCAAGAATGCTGAAGTGGTTTGCCATTCCCCTCTTCAGTGGACCACATTTTATCATAACTCTGCACCATGACCCATTCATCTTGGGTGGCCCTGCACAGCTTACAGTTTCATTGAGTTACACAAGGCTGTGGTCCAGGCAATCATTTTGGTTAGTTTTCTTTTTGGAGGCCATGGGATTGTAGTTCTTGCTTTTTCCATCTTCCCATTGATTTTTGAGGATAAGAGGCTTGTGCAAGCTTCCTGATGGGAGGGGCTGGCTGTGGGGAAAACTGGGCCTTGCTCTGGTGGACATGGCCATGCTCAGTAAATTTTTAATCCTATTTCCTGCCGATGGGTGGGGCTATGCTCCCTCTTTGTTTTGTTGTTTGGCCTGAGTCAGTCCAGTCTTGAAGTCTTCAGTGTCTATGGTAGGGCTACGGCTCTATGGTAGGGCTAAAGGCGAGTTTCTCCAGGAGAACTTAGGCCTCCCATGCCTGCTGCTGCCAGGGCCCCTGACCCTGTGTCAGGCCACTGTCAACCCGCTCCTCTGCAGGAGACCACCAGACACTCGCAGGCAGGTCAGGCTCAGTCTCTTGTGGGAAAGGATATCCTGTTCATCAAATTGTGTTGGAAAAACTGGGCAGCTGTTGGGGCCCTTTAATGGACCGGGACCTGGCGGTCTGGAGTCGAAGATAAGAAAGTGAAAGAAGAGAGCCGGAGGGAGAAAGAGAGAGAAAGAAAGAAAGAAAGACACAGGGACCTAAGCTCTGATGGAGCAAAGGTGCTTTAATGATTTTTCTGTGAGCATATAAAGGCTGTAGTACAAGAAATTTCTTTTGATAATGATAAAGATCAGAAAACCAAATGTACAGTAACCGTTACCAAGGGAACAAAGGATAATAATGGTCACAAGATCAGGAGACAATCCATATCTCAAGAAAGGGGGGCGAGACTAAGCAGTTTTGTCGTAAAGAGAATGTTTTACTAAAGGAGACCCAAGCCTGTCTCACACAATGACCTCAGTCCTGAGAGCTGCGTGCAGTTCTACTCGCTTCTGGCAGAAGCTGATAAGGAACAGAGGATTTATGAGAAACAGCACATAGGAATCCTCCCATCAAACACTTCCTGACAGGCAGCTTTGTGCAAAAGAATGGAATTCATCTACTATCTTCTATAATATTAAAAATATAATAAAATAAAACAAAGACTTGAATATAAGACCTGAAACCGTAAAACTCCTAGAAGAAAATACACACCATAAACTCCTTGACAGAGGTCTTGGATATGACTTTTTGAATTTGACACCAAAAACAAAAGCCACAAAAATAAATAAGTAGAATCATATCATTATAAAAGGCTTTTGTACAAAAAAGAAAATGATCAACAAAATGGGAAGACAACCTATTAAATGAGAGAAAACCTTTGCAAATCATTTATCTAACAAGGGGCTAAAAAATATATGAAAAAGTCATACAACTCAAGAGCAAAAATAAACAAAGAAGCAAATGAAAAAAACTCCAGCAATACAATTAAAAATGGGTAGAAGATCTAAACAGAACTTTTCCCAAAGAAAACATAATACATGGCTAAGAGTCACTAAAACATTGTCAAGCAACCATACCCCAATTAAAAAAGGAGATGCTCAATGTTATTAATCATTGTGGAAATGCAAATCGAAACCACAATGAGATATCATCTCATACTTTTTAGAATGGCTATTTCCAAAAAGACAAGAAATGACATTTTGTGACGATATGGAGGAAAAGGGACCATCTCTTTGTGCATCATTGGTGGTGTTGTATACTGGGACGGCCACTATTAAAAACGGTATGAAGTTTTCACACACACACACACAAAATAAAAAATAGAACTACAATATGATCCAGAAATTCCACCTCTGGATATTTACCCCCAAAAAACAAAAACACTAACTCAAAAAGATACATGTACCACATGGTTATTGCAGCATTATTTGCAACAGCTAAAATGTAGAAAAAAATCTGAGTGTCAACTGATGAAAGGATAAAAAAGATGTGGTATTTCTGCCACCTCCCCCCCACACAATGGAGTATTATTCATCCATAATAGAATGAGATATTGCTATTTGCAATAACATCAGTGACCTTAATGGTTCATTACACTAAGTGAAGTAAGTCAGACATAGAAAGACAAATACTGACTGAATGATCCTTCTTATAAATGAAATATATTAAAGAAAAAACACACACAAAGCAAGGTCATAGATACAGAGGTATGGGTTGCCAGAGGTATGGGTTGGAGGATGGAAGAAATGTGTGAAGAGGGTCAAAAAGTTAAAAAGGAGTTCAGTTCAGTCACTCAGTTGTGTCCGACTCTTTGCAACCCCATGAACCGCAGCACGCCAGGCCTCCCTGTCCATCACCAACTCCCAGAGTTTACCCAAACTCATGTCCATTGAGTTGGTGATGCCATCCAACCATCTCATCCTCTGTCATCCCCTTCTCCTCCTGCCCCCAATCCCTCCCAGCATCAGGGTCTTTTCAAATGAGTCAGCTCTTCGCATGAGGTGGCCAAAGTATTGGAGTTTCAGCTTCAGCATTAGTCCTTCCAATGAACACCCAGGACTGATCTCCTTTAGGATGGACTGGTTGGATCTCCTTGCAGTCCAAGGGACTCTCAAGAGTCTTCTCCAACACCACAGTTCAAAAGTATCAGTTCTTTGGCACTCAGCTTTCTTTATAGTCCAACTCTCACATCCATACATGACCACTGGAAAAACCATAGCCTTGACTAGATGGACCTTTGTTGGCAAAGTAAAAATAAAGACAAATTTACAAAATTGTTTTTATTTAAATTCATTAAAACCAATTAGAGTGCAAAATTTAAAAACTGACTCTACTAAAAAATCAATAGGAATTAAATACCAAGAAACAACTTACTAAGAGTTGTGAAAAAACCAACACTTTAGTGAAAGACATAAAATAAGTTTTAAAATAAACAAAAGGCTATTTGAACATATCACTTTCTCCCAAGTTGCTAAGTTGAATGCTATTCCAAGCAAAGTCCCAGTGGAAATTTTTTGGGGGAAATTGATGCAGATTCCTATTTCTAATGGGAGATGAATCTTTAAAATGTTTGTAAAGGAGTCTCTCTTCAGCCATCATTTGGTCTAAATATTATTGAAAAGATAAATCAAAATAGTCAAGAAATTAAAGAAATATTGAGAATACTATAATAAAATGTCCTATAAGGCTGTAATAATGAAATAGTTTGGTGCTGGCATTAGTATTAATAGATGAATCAATGTATTTATACAAAATTTTCCCTGAGGTTGAATTCCTTGAGCACATACCTCTTTTCACTAACAGGGACTCTGAAAATTCTCAGTCAAGGCCAGTGATTTATCAAAATTACAGATCCTACAAATTGTCAAGGAAGTCTTCTTAGAAAGCAGTGCTATTTTTGGAGTTTTTCATGTAACTGTTCTCTTTTCATGTAACTGTTCCATATATCCAAAGTCAATTATTCTTTGCCACAGGATGCTTTTAAATGATTTCTTTTCTTTATGTTTGTTTCTTTTTTATTTATATAATTGAAAAGGAATTATAGATTCAACCCTTAAGTAATTCAGTTTGGGGAACATGATAAACAGAGACTGTTTTCAGTGCAGTGTTATATCTAATGTTTATTTTTTTATGGAATTTATTTTATTTTTCAAAGAAATTTTACTGAAGTATAGTTAATACACAATATCGTTATAGTTGTATAACATAGCGACTCACAATTAAAGGTTATACTCCATTTATTGGAGAAGGAAATGGCAACCCACTCCAGTATTCTTGCCTGGAGAATCCCATGGACAGAGGAGCCTGGTGGGCTACAGTCCATGAGGTTGCAAAAAGTAGGACATGACTGAGCAATTAACACACACTCCATTTGTGGTTGTTATAAAATATTGACTATATTCACCATGCTGTGCAGCATGTCTTTATAGCTTATTTTATAGATAATTATAAATCAATCATGTATATATTAATTCTCCACCCCTATTTTGCCCCTCCCTCCTTTCCTCTCCCTGCCCCCTCCCCCTGGGGGAATGATCTTTAAACGTCTTTTACAGGAGTCACTTCTTGGCTTTGATTTAGTGCACAGCACACCACTGAGAGTAATGCACGGAAGGGACTAGAACTGGATATATTCGGAAGGACTTAGGTTATGAAGGGCACATTTAAATGATCGTTTGTCAGTCATCTGAGAAGCAAACATAAAATCTCTATCTGCTCCAATTTATGAGTCATCCCTTTTCTTATCACTGTTTTTCTCTGAAGCCTTGGAAATCTCAAAGGTGGCCACAAAGTAATATTAACAATTTAACATGAATAAGTTGAGATTAACGTCCTGGGTTAACGTCCCAGTGAAAGTTATTTCTAATGAACTCAGGGAGTACTCTCTTTAGCAGCCACACCTATTATGAAGGGGTTTTGAGATCCTGATCCCCATCATGGTTCCCTCAGGAGCAGGTTAGTCACAGGATGATTTTTCAGAGGACATTTTACTCCAAGGAGGCTCATTTTAAAAGGGGTAAGGGAAAGAGGAAATTCCATTCATCAGTGGTGCTCATTTGTGGAGAGCAGTGTTTCAGCACAGAGGGGGAATCCTCAGTTGATAAAACCATGTTGCTGGATTCCAGAAAAATATAACTCTCAGGAACTTTATAATATAAAAATTATATATTAATTATATACAACATAATCATTATATTATATTAATTATTATAATATTATGTATTATAGGTAATATATTATAATATATAGTATACAATCACATATAATATATAATGTATTTATAATATGTAGACAATATATGATCTATAATATGTATATAAATATATCTATAATACATATAATAATGTATAAATTATATATAATTATGATATCATGATATAATATATAATATATATTTAATAAGATTATAATTATATATTAATTAAATATTATTAATTAAATATCTTAATATTAAATATAATTTTCAATTATATTATTAATTAAATATATTAGCACATATAATATATTATTATTATATATAAATATTACATATTAATTATATATATTATATATTATAATAATAATATATATTATCTTAACATTATATATAATATAATATGCTATAGTTTATATTATATTATAACTATATTATATATAATTGTATTGTATATCAATTATTAATATTATTGATGATTATATTAATATTAGTTATAATATTAAAATTAAGATATTAATAATAGTTAATATATCAATAGTTAATAATACATTATAGTATTAATCATATAGTAATAATATTATTATAAATATATAATTATAAGTTATATTATAAATATATTATATTATAAATATATAACATATATTAGATCTACATATAAATATAAACAAAGTATATGTTTTATATATAGATAATATATAACATATATATAATAAATATAATATATACATAATGTATAATAGAATATAATAGTTAATATGATTAATTAATAGAATAATTATTAATTATAATATAATTAATTAATTGTATTAATTAATTATTATATACTATATATAATATAATCAATAATTATATAGTCTATATAATTATAATTAATTATGGTATGATAATATAATAAATATATATTAATTATATATAATTATTATTTATGATAAAAATATAACTTTCAGGAACTAAAAATTGGTGTTATTCTTTTTCTATCTGATGATGCCTCTTTCCCTTAATTTTTGATATGGGCCTTTAATTATGTTTCTATTTACTCCCAGGGAAAAAGAAATTTTGAAAAGAATGGTCAAGAAAAGTGCACATAACTTTTATTTGAGTTTTTTTATGTGGGTGTGTCTGAGCTAATGCTGTGATGTAAAGGGCATTTTAGAGTTTTGCATTTCCTTATCAAACTTGTTTTCAAACTGATAAGCTTAAATACCAGGTGTTTACAGTGAGCCCAGCTTGCAGCCGTTTAGCTATGAAAAGAGCAGACTTACTGTCTTTCCCCTTTCCTTTACCTCCGTGGTGGACAGCCGTTCTGAAGAGTGAGAGAAGAAACCTGGGGAATCACATCCTCTGGGTTACAGACAGCAAGTTGAGAGTTGATTAATGAGAATTTCCTGGACAACAGCACTAGAAATTTATCTTGATATACATGCACATGCCTGCATCTTCTCTGTCTTTACTCAGCACTCACCCCTCTGCGTCTGTCTATGTCTAAGTCTTTCCTTTCCTTATGTTGTTGTTTAGAGGCTAAGTCACATCCGACTCTTGGCAACTCCTTGGACTGCAGCATGCCAAGCCTCCCTGTTCCTCACTATCTCCCTAAGTTTGCTCAAACTCATATTCATTGAGTTGGTGATGCTATCCAGCCATCTCATCATCTGCCCCGTCCCCCCTCCTGCCTTCAGTCTTTCCCAGCATCAGGGTCTTTTCCAATGAGTCAGTTCTTTGCATCAGGTGGCCAAAGTATTGGAGCTTCAGCTTCAGCATCAGTCCTTCCAATGAATATTCAGGGTTGATTTCCTTTAGGATTGACTGGTTTGATCTCCTTGCAGTCCAAGGGACTCTTAAGAGTCTTCTCTAACATTATAATTGGAAAGCATCAATTTTTTATTGCTCAGTCATCTTTATGGTCCAACTCTCACAATCTGTACATGACTACTGGAAAGACCATAGCTTTGACTATATGGACTTTCATTGTCAGTGACGTCTCTGCTTTTTAATACACTGTCTAGGGCTCAGGGCTTAAAGCATCTGCCTGCAGTGTGGGAGACCTGGGTTTGATCCCTGGGTCAGGAAGATCACCTGGAGAAGGAAATGGCAACCCACTCCAGTATTCTTGCCTGGAGAATCCCATGGATGGAGGAGCCTGGTGGGCTACAGTCCACAGGGTCGCAAAGAGTTGGACACAACTGAGCAACTTAACACACTAACTAGGTTTGTCATAGCTTTCCTTCCAAGAAGCAAGCATCTTTTAATTTCATGGCTGCAGTCACCATCCACAGTGATTTTGGAGCCCAAGAAAAGAAAATCTGTCACTGCTTCCACTTTTTCCCCTTCTATTTGCCATGAAGTGATGGGACCAGATGCCATGATCTTAGTTTTTTGAATGTTGAGTTTTAAGCCAGCTTTTTCACCTTCTTCTTTCACCCTCTTCAAGAGGGTCTTTAGTTCCTCTTCCCTTTCTGCCAATAAAGTGGTATTATCTAACATATCTGAGGTTGTTGATACTTCTCCTAGCAATCTTAATTTCAGCTTGTAACTCATCCAACCCAATATTTCACATGACGCAGCCTGCATATAAGTTAAATAAACAGAGTGACAATATACAGCCTTGTCGTACTCCTTTCCCAATTTTGAACCAGTCAGTTGTTCATGTAAGGTTCTAATGTTGCTTCTTGATCCACATAAAGATTTCTCAGAAGATAGGTAAGATGGCCTAGTATTTTCCACAGTTTGTTGTGATCCACACATCAAAGGCTTTAGTCAATGAAGCAGAAGTAGATGTTTTTCTGGAATTCCCTTGCTTTCTCTATGATCCAATGAATGTTGGCAATTTGATCTTCTGGTTCCTCTGCCTTTTCTAAACCCAGTTTGTACATCTGGAAGTTCTTGATTCATGTACTGCTGAAGCCTAGCTTGAAGAATTTTGAGCATAACCTTACTAGCATGGGAAATGAGTGCAATTGTGCAGTAGTTTGAACATTCTTTAGCACTGCACTTCTTTGAGCTTGAGATGAAAACTGACCTTTTCCAGACCTTTGGCCACTGATGAGTTTTCCAAATTTGCTGGCATATTGAATGCAACACTTTAATAGCATCATCTTTAGTATTTGAAATAGCTCAGCTGGAATTCTGATTCCTTCTCCCATTTTCACATATTCTGCCCTATTTATAGAAGGCACTGTCGACCCACTCCAGTACTCTTGCCTGGAAAATCCCATGGGGGGAGGAGTCGGGTAGGCTGCGGTCTATGGGGTTGCTAAGAGTCGGACACGACTGAGCAACTTCACTTTCCCTTTTCTCTTTCATGCATTGGAGAGGAAATGGCAACCCACTCCAGTGTTCTTGCCTGGAGACTCCCAGGGACGGGGGAGCTTGGTGGGCTGCCGTCTACGGGGTCGCACAGAGTCGGACACGACTGAAGTGACGCAGCAGCGGCAGCAGCCCTATTTATAGGCTCTCAGCTTTGAAATGGGGCTTGTACTGTAAGGAGGAAGAACATGGGTGTTGGAAACACGGTTTGGTTGAAAAATCGTCTTTTCTATTGTCTGTTTGATGGGCAGGAAAGCAAAATTTCCCAAGCCTCTGTTTCTGTCTGTAACATGAGATAGAGCAACCCTGAGCTCAAAAGGGTTGTATTTATCTCCTAGCACAGTGCCTGTCACCTGCGTGTTGAGAATAGGTAGCTTCTCAGTGAATGGTAGTTTTTCCTTGCTACCCCTAAGAATTAGTGTTGGCTGTGACATGTTCTGCGTGGAATCTCTGGAGGTTATTTTTAAGGCTAGCTTTAATAAAACACCCACAATATGCTTCTGTTTGTTTTGAAAGTTATATTAGAGCTTCATTTCTGAAAGGGTATGTTTAGCCCTTGATGGAACTCAAGGACTTTCCTTTCCTTGGCTCTTATCACTTCCACACAAAATAGTCGGAAGTCAAGAAGGGAAATGAGCTTTATTTCACAAGGAGGAGAGGAGTCACTCAAGTTCAAGAGCTCTGATGGGGCCACATTTTCAAAGGCAGATATGTCAGAGGGGCTGAAGTCCTGTGTGGGGATAATGTTGCTCCCCTCTTTGTGTCCTTCTGTCTGGAAGAGTAAGGAACAAGCAGGAGAAGGATGTCTCCTTCTCTCTGTTTAAACTCCCTGCTTAAGACCTGGCCTGAGAAGGCCTGCTTAAGACCTTGGCCTGAGAAGACCTGGAATAGGTGGGTTAAGAATGCATCAACTACTCTTTCAGTCTTTGTTCCCATCTGCTGTTCTCTGGTTGGGGAGTAGATTTTCCATGTGATATACCACCCTGTGTGTAAGAGCTCAGGCTTAGTTGGAGCCAGCTGGGGAAACCAACAAAGCATGCTTGACACTCTGTTCATTTTCATCCCTGCCAGCCATCCTTGCTTGAGTAGCAGAGATCTCCATGTAGACCGGTCTAGTTTATTGGGCTTGTGCGCTGGGCTTTGGGACCAACTCCCCCAGCTCTGTGATTGGGAACTTGTTTGTTTCATTTGTGCAACTTTCTAAGTAGCACTTTCTGTTTGTAAGCTGGTCAGATGCTGCTTCTCCCACCAGGATCTTACAAAGTATACACTTGACTATGCTTTCTCAGCAAGGATAGGTTGGCAATAACCACCCACATTTTCTTTATAAGTATACTAATTTATTGCCTGAAGCACACATTTGCTAGATTTGAGGTGAATTTCTGTGGAGCAGAATGAAGCTAACTCACCCACGAGGGGCTGGAAGACAGGACTGGAACTATACTGATGTTATTTTCTGAGTGATTTAACTAGTTATAGATGATCTGGATGCATGTAAGTATGGGCAAGGGGGGTGTCCTGGTGAAGGAGAGATTCACTTAGCCATCATCTCATCCTATCCAGTATTTTGGCTGTTAAGATAACAAAAACATTCTTTTTTAGTAAAGGTACTGATGGAAACACAGAACCATAGGCTGACTTGTGTTCTGTAGTCATGTCTCCAAACCTTTGCCTAACCCACATGCACACACACATTCCCAGATCTTCAGGCTAGTTTTGTCCTCATTGTTTGAGAAAATTCACCCTCTCTGGGTCCCTGCTCTGTGCCTGCTGTCCCTGGAATGCAGTTACAACAGCCTTTCTCCATATGTCTGCTTTCCTGATTGATAGAAAGATACTTTGACCAGAAAGGAATTCTAAATTCCTTAAATCCCTATATAAAATTCCAGCAATGTGTAACTCAGTGTGCTGTGCATACCTGGCTACTTTAAGATACCAGAAACATGAAAACATGACTTTAGGAACCCCCACATTTATGAGGCATAAGACTTAATTTCTGAGTGCAACACGAGACATGGCAGACTAGCATTACAGACTGTCTGAAGTAGGGGGTGACTGCTCACCCCCCTTTAACATGAAACCCTGCCAATGCTGTGCTTCAGTTTAGCCATTTCCTTCTCTAGGGATCAATACTCATTTGATGCCTCTTTTGAGGAAGCATCCAATCTGGACTGTATTCCTCTAAAAGAAGTAGTTTGCAATGTTGCATACAAATGTTACCACTTGGAGAGCTTTATGAACTCCTGGTACCCAGGTTGCACTCAAGACCCACTATTTATCATCATCTTCCCAGTGGCAGGAAGCTGACATCAGTATTTTTTAAAGCTCGCAGATGATTCCAATGTACAGTCAAGGTGGAGAAGCATTTCTGTAAAGACCCTACAGTTTGCAAACATTCTCCTTAAACTTTATTACCTGAAGTAGGTATAGCACATATACTGATCATACATAAAGTAGAAAAACCACTGCTATTTTATTTTATTTGAACCTCATGCTTTTAAAATGCAAACTAAGCTAACGCAAACTGTTAAATCTTTAGCATATAACTATATAATACATAAACATGGAATGTAACATGTTTTAAACTATAGTTTAAAAAAATGATCACCCACAGTCAACCTATCAACTAGACTATTACCAGCTCCATTGAAGAAAAATATTTTTTCCTCAATTCTTTCTTCCCTCATGAATTTGATGGTCATAATTTCTTTGCTTTTTCAAGTATAGTTATACTACATCTGCTTGTATCATTAAACAATATAGTTTGTTTGCTTTGAAGCTTTATGAAGATCATATTGTGCTGTATATAGTAGTTTAGACTTGCTTTACTCTCAATATTATGTTGCTAAGAATCATCCATGTAGCTGTAATTCATTCACTTACTACTATTGTGAGAATTCATTTTTCCCTGTGTATGTACATAACTGGACATAGATCTGGTTACAATTTTCCTATCTTCACATTTTTTTTGAAGTTGTTCATGACAATGCTTTGGACATGTAGCCTAGTACAGTTTCTCTGCCTAAAGTATGGGAGCAGATACTATGGATTGGCATGTTTTTCATTTATCTTCCTTTTATTTATATTTTTTCATCTGCTTTCTTATTTAGCAGAGCCTAGAAAGAGAACAGTTGTATTTCCTAGGTTTCCTTGCAGCCAAGAGTTCTGGGATGGATTTCTCTGTCAGATATACTCACAGGAGACTTCAATTCACAACTGATGTCAGTGGAGAGATCTATTTTATTGATGGCTCTTAGCAGAGGCCACACCACTTTTCTGGAGGTGGCAGCACCTCACCTTGGCATGTGGTTTCTTGTGGTAGGTGGTGGTGTGGTTCTGTGTCCTCCGGGAAGCCTCCTGAAGTACTTGCAAAGAGGTTTCTTGCTGTGTCAGTTCAGTTTTGTGCTATCACTTTCCATTCCTGGAAGCTGAGCCTATAACTGATTCTTCTGCTAGCTCGATGACTATAGAAGCCATTTATTCCACTCAGCTCAGTTGCTCAGTCATGTCTGACTCTTTGTGACCCCTGGACTGCAGCACGCCAGGCTTCCCTGTCCATCACCAACTCCCAGAGCTTGCTCAAACACATGTCCATTGAGTCGGTGATGCCATCCAACCATCTCATCCTTTGTCCTTCCCTTCTCCTCCTGCATTTTATTAGCCAGAATCAATTCTTTGTCCTTAAGCAATTTCGGTGTGATCTTAACTCTTTCTATTGGAATCCTCACAATGCCAAAATCAATACTGAGCGTGGTACATGCCACAGACTCTCAAGGAAATGTGAATATGTAACTGGTTTCTAATCTGATTGTATTTGAAGGCTTTAAGGATATCATTAGGACCAGAGGATGGAACACCAAAACTATAGTATATCATGGTAAAATATGTACTTGAACACCTGGAATGAAGTGTGTATTGGAAAAAAATGGTTTTGTTAGGAGAAATTGTTTCTAAGATGAAATACTATGGCAAGAAGTTGGAATATAAAGACTATAGGTGGGCTGCATATATCTAACTGCACTAGAGAGCTTAAAAAATAGCAAAACTAAGGTTTTAAATTCAAGACATGATCTCAAGTGCTAGAGAGCCTCCACTGCTGCATAGAAGGTATCTCTGATCCCTTTTATATCCCTTTTTAGAGCCAACATATCTCCAAGTCAGATGCTGAACCTAATATTACATTTTGTTGAATTAATGTGTAGATTGAATTTATACTTTGCCAGTTCTCTTAAGGGGAAGTTAAGATCTCGATGGGTTAAATGTAAGAGCCCAAGAATCAGAAGATGAATATTTTGTAAATTCAGATGTATTTAAGTGCCCCAAACTTTCCATCCCCACCAAGTCTCCTTGATGCAGACGAATCATCCTCCTTTGTTGGTTAAGTTGTTTTAGTTCCTAAAGAACTTTAAGGACCTCACTTGTGCCAGCTGCCTTGAAATGAGATGCAGTTCCATGTCATAGCCCACACATGCCACTTGGCATTGCTATCTGACCTATAACTGGAGTCCAAGTCAAGTGTGCCTCAAGGGGCAAGTACAGGGTAAACCATTTGAGTGGAGGCTTAGACTCAAGAGAATTATATATATTAAACTAGCAATATGCATATTTAGTATTCTTGCCTGGGAAATCCCATGGACAGAGGAGCCTGGTGAGCTACACCCCATGAGGTTGCAAAGAGTTGGGCACGATTGAGTGGCTAACACACACACATGTTACTAATGTATGTGGGCAGAGCCCTGAGCGTGTGTGTGCGAGAATGTATTCCAAAAGCAGCAGACTGCCTTCATTGAAGAGAAGTCTGCTTGAGTCATCAGTATATAGAAGTCCTGGCCTCTCACTGAGTGATTCACATATTCAGGGATCCTTGAATAAAGGGGAAGTGAGATTAAAAGGCCTTGGGATGACATTTCAAGTACATAAAGCACTCCTAGCCTTTCTCAAAGAGAGCTGAAGCCATTGATTGATTGTAACTACATCCTGGGAAAAGAAAAATAGGTACAACTTTTGGGAGCTTATTAGGGCCTGAGAATACCACTGTAGTCCATTAGTGGTGGGAACTTGAGAGGGTCAGGTGATTAAAACGTTTCGTCTTGGTTGTTTTTCATGGAGGACTGAGTAGATGTGTGATGCTAGAATAATTTCCCAGTGTCTGGATTAGATGACTGGATTAGACAGATGCAGCAACCACAGAATTCCTTCCATTTGCTTTCTGATTCATGGAGCAAGGTTTATTTTGATTGAACTTATTGAAAACCTCTGAAATTACCCTCACCTACCAAAATAGTAAAACAACTCCCAAACTCAGGGAGATTCACAGAAAATTAGTGTCACCATGAAGGCTACAAGTGTGGTTAGTTTTATAGCATGTGCATTTAATTTGCCTTTTTGCCGTGTGCAGAATAAACTTGGATCCTGGAAAGTTATAGTAGATTGTTATAAACCTAATCATGTGGTGACTATGATGGTATCTGCTGTTTATGTTGACATTTCTCACAAGAACAAGTCAGTATGACTCCTGACACAGAGACAACTATTAATCTGGCAGAACCCTTTATTTTTTTTCTTCTACTTTAATAAGTAGAGAACAGGTATTTTGGTTTTTCTCAGCAAGGGCCAAGGCATATCTTCATTCTTCCTCAGAGCTATGTCAATTCTCAATTCTTAGTCACTATTTGGTTTGCAAGGGCCTTGTTATCTTAGTATCTCAAAGACTGTAATGCTTACCCACCATCTTGATGAAATCATGCTGATTGGGCTTGATGATTGTTAAGTAGTAAGAATATTTTGGTTTCCCTCATAGCTCAGTCAGTAAAGAATCTGTTTGCAATGCAGGAGACCTAGGTTCGATTCCTGCATTGGTAACATGCCCTGGAGAAGGAAATGGCAACCCACTCCAGTATTCTTGCCTGGAGTATCCCATGGACAGAGGGGCCTGGCAGGTTGATCTGTGGGGTTGCAAGAGTCAGAAACGACTGAGCAACTAAACACACACATAAGAATATTTTATGCTTCAATAAGACACTTGTCAGGGTAGGAATAGTTTCATGAAAATGTATGAACCTTCTACATCAGGAAATGTTCTGGATCCAGTAGTTCAGAGCCAGCTGTGATATCTTCTCCAAAGCAAAAAGGAAATTGCTGCATCTCAAATCTCCTATCATTGAGAAATAAATCCAAAGCTTTTTGGTTCTCTATGGATATTTTAAGCAGCACCTGACATGTTTGGGTGTACTACTTGTCTAGTTATGACATAATCTCTGAAGTTTCCAATTTGAATGGCACATAGAATAAGAGAAGGCTCTTCAGGTTGTTTGTGTTGCTGTGGAAGACACTGGCTGCTTAATCTTGATAATATAGTGGGTTCCATTATCTTGGCATGTTTGTGGCAGCTCACATTGCTTTCTTGGGTCTGAGCATGCCCTAAAAGAAGTCTCACAGTGAAGGCCCCTAGGACTTTTGAGCAAATATATGCCATATTAGTCAAATAATGATTTTCTTTTTGAGAAACCAGAACCTCCTATCATGAATGCTCAAGTAACTAGGAGAACAAAACTGCCCATCACAAAATGGGAATTATTTTATTCACAAAGCCTTAGATTTGATGTGCTTGGCAGTGCTCTGTCACTAAGAGGAGGCAGCAAGATGTGATCTGAGCAGGACTCAGGCACAAATTAGGTGCATGATCTTGTAGTTCACACTTTCAGGGCACCAACTACTTGTGTATTTCTTTCTCACCCTTAGCCTATACCTGCAGCACATGTAGAGTTCCACATGACCAGTAGGCTAGAAAGAACCATTTGAGCATGGTTTTTGGGTGATTACATCTGCTAAAGTAAGCTGTTACAATGTTAACAGCCCCACTTAGGAGTAGCTCTGAAAATACTAGAGAAAAGAAAATCCTCTCTCTCATTGGGTTGAACTTCAAGGAATACATCTGATTATTTGTTTGCCTGTAGGGAGAGATGTGCAGAAGCATGAATGCATTCCAGTTTGGGAGCTCAGAATTAGTAGAAAGAATACAATTGGAAGATGTGCAACAAAGAGAACTGGGGAAAAGTATGATATGGAGAAAACTCATAGTCACAGCATGGAAGAACATGCTTGGCCGAAATAAATGTTTACCAAATGTTCCTCTGCAAAAAAAAAAAAAAAAAAAAATCAGTAGAGACATAGTAGATCTGAATCACAGTATTGGCAACTTTGACTTTAATAATAATTATAAAACACTGGTTAATAACTGCAAAATACACATTCTCCTGAACTGTACATGGTTAATTATACAAGAAAGACTGTATTCTAGGCAATAAAGCAAGTCTCAACCAATTTAAAAGAATTGAAATTTTACACAGAATATTTTCTGACCATTTTGAAATCAGATAAAATATCAATAACATTGAAGTACCTTGGGAAACATCACCCAATACATGGAAATTAAATAACATGCTTCTAAGTAATCTATGAATCAAGGAAGGAATCATAGGAAACTAGAAAATACTTTAGACAATCTATGAATCTAGATAATAAATTGTGGGATGCAGTAACAGTGTTGCTTAGAAGAAAATTTATATTTCTAAATGCTTATATTAGAAATGAAAAAAAGGCCTAAAATCCAGTGAGCTAACTTCCTCCTTAAGAAACTACAAAAAGAAGAGCAAAGTAAACCCATTGTAAGTGAAAACAAAAGAAATGATAATAAATGCAAAAATCACTGAGAGAGAAAGCAAACAACAGAAAAAGCCAAAATCTGGTTCTTTTAAAAGTTCAATTAAATTGAGAAACCCCTAGTAGACTGATTGATTGAGAGAGAAAGAAGAAAGGAGGGGAATAAGGAAGATGGGAGGAAGAGCCCAAATTATCAATACCTTGGTTGAAAGAGGAGTTTCACATTAGAATGTACAAATCAACTGGTGAAGAATTAACACTAAAATAACATAAATTCTTGATATTCAATAAATGTGGCTTTATTTAGTTCTTTAATATGTGGACTTTAATATGGACTTTAATATGGACTCAGTCATGTCCAACTCTTTGTGACCTCATGGATTGTAGCCTGCCAGACTCCTCTGTCCATGGAATTCTCCAGGCAAGAATACTGGAGTGGGTTGCCATTTCCTTCTCCAAGGGATCTTCCTGACCCAGGAATTGAATCCAGGTCTCCTGCATTGCAGGTGGATTCTTTACCATCTGAGCCACTAGGGAAGCCCCAGTTCTTTAATATATCTCAAAAAAAAAATCCCAAACTTTCTCTAGATACCTTTATTATATGTAGATAGATATCTTTATCTTGTTTTTGTTTGTAGATATCTTTACTTGTTTTTGTTTGTTGCTGATGTATATAGATATAAATATTTTTGTACATTTATTTTAAAGGTAGCTACATTGCTAAATCCTTTTATTAATTCTAAGAATCTGACATAGATTTAAAATTTTTCCTGTGTGCTACTCAATGTGTGTTTCATGAGCCAGTGTTAGTTCCTGAACTGTTTGTTACTGGTCTGCAATGAGATAAGAGTTGAGAGTAAGAGGTTAGAAATGTTCATAGTAATTTGATAGGGTAATTATATATTTACATAAGCTAACAAGAGATAGCAAGAATGAACATCAATATTTTAGGAATCAGTGAACTCAAATGGGCTGTAATGGGTGAATTTAATTTAGATGAACATTATGTCTACTACTGTGGGCAAGAATCCCTTAGAAGAAATGGGATAGTCACTCATAGTGAAAAGTTGTTGCTGAATCATGCAAAAATGCTGGGATTCTTGGCCTCTGGAGGAGAAGAATTCAATCCGGGTCCAGAGACGAGGCTGGATCACTCAGAGCTTTTGTGTAATAAAATTTTATTGAAGTATAAAGGAGATAGAGAAAGCTTCTGACCTAGACATCAGAAGGGGGTAGAAAGAGTACCCCCTTGCTAGTCTTAGCCCTGGAATTATATACTCTCAAATTAGTTAATACAGTGAATCAAAAGAATGTCTGGAGGTTGTGAAGACCTCACCAGATCTACTCCCATAATTTACATTTTGAGATAACAGAATTAGCCAGAAGGTTTTTTTCAGAGACTATCCTCAAGCAGGATAGATTATTGTTATATAATCCTAAGGAATGTAGAGGGGGGAAAAAAGTTTGTCCTTTCTTCCTCCTTGAGAATTCCAGACCTCTCTCTCCTTGGGGACCCCTGGACTTCTTATCAATCTGCCGAGGAATTGACTTTCTCATTTCCCCCTTTTGTTTAAGGAGGATTATGTTGCCAAGGGAAAGGGGCATTGTTTTCATTTCATAAATACTTCCTGATGTCTAGGGGCATGGTCCCTAAATTGTTAAGGCAACATATTCTCCTAACCCTCATATGAGGGTCTCTGATCCAGGGGCCCCAAGTAATAGTTGGAGGAGGCTGTGGCACTCATAGGAGCTTGGACAACCATTTGTAACTTAAAAGCCTTCATGTGACTAGAAACAAATCCAGTTACACAGTTACAGATGCAGGGAGCAAACAGCAAAAATAGAACAATCAGAATTATTGTAATTAAGATAGTTTTCCACCATGGGGAACTAGTTAACGTCTCCCAAAGTGAGGCAATTGAGGCTTCAGGAGTATCCATAGCCCCAGTCATCTTGTTCATGTGTTTAGTAAAATGAGTAACATTAGTGCTCATATCAGGTATATATGTACAGCATTGGGTATGAATGATGGCACAAGTTCCTCCTTGTGCAGCTGTCAGAATATCTAAAGCCAATCTGTTTTGTAAAACCACCTTTCTAATTTGTGCTTGTTCAGCATTAAGAGCTGAAATAGCTTTTTGAGAATCTTGTAATGCCTGTTGAGTAAAATTAGTCAAAGCATCCACTCGTAGCATAACATCTGTAGTTCCCAAAGAGGGGACAAACACTGCAGCCAAATAATCATACCAGTGAAATACAGACCTTGCCCACTGAGTTTTAAGGTGGGGTAAATTAGCAGGCTTCTCTGGAAGCTCTGAAAATATAAAGCCGTGAGTAAAGGCTAGACCCAGGGTGCATCTCCCTATCCAGCCAGGGGGAAGCCAAGCCCATAGGTAAGAGCCACATATCCAATAAGTCCCGTTTGGAGCAAGCCAGCGTGACTGAGATATCCAGTCCCAATCAGTGCCTGGCCAAAGGGAGGACCTGAATTGGGGTTGGAAAACATGGGAATGATTACATTGCACATTTCCTGAGGCAAAAATCCCAAGTGTTTCCAATCACTATAATTAAGTTGTTGGCTAACTTTTGGGGATGGCTCTGTTTGTTCCCAGCATATAGGGGCAGTAGATATTAGACGTCCTTTTTCAGGAGTTAGCCATATAACCTCATCCCATATTTGATAAACATCAGATAAAAAACTATCAGATCTAGACCTATTTGTCTTATGTGTAGCAAAATAGTCATTAAACTGAGACAATGTATAATCAAAATTAAAAGTCATGTTATGTCCATAGTTAAAGTACAAAGTGTTGCACCAGTCCATTTTAGGGTTGTTAGATGTCATCAGTTTAAGAAGAGGCATCACATGTGGTTGTTGTTGAAGGTATTTGCAGACCTGGAAAAAGTCCTTTCCTTGAAGTGGAGATGTCCACCACAGGAAGCCTTACACTGATGAAGAGGGGAGCTCTCAACAGACCCAGAAGTTAGACTGATTGTGAAATGCTGCGTAGGAGTGAGCCCAGGACAGGAAGGCATTGTCTTGAGGATCAAACGGCAGACTCAGGATTTTTGGAGTCAGCATAAGTAGGCTCACATAGATTATCAGGCCCATCTGAAAAGTACAAAGTCAGAGCATAGAAAGTAAAGACATAAAATGAAGTCACTTAGTTCTGGTCAGGGTGCCACCTCTTAACTCGAGTGTGATGTACCCATGAATCAATTCCTGGCACTTTGACAGCTGTGGGAGAAGAAAGAATAACCTGGTAAGGGCCTTCCCAGAGGGGCTCGGGGGATGGGCCCCCAGATCCCAATGTTTTTATGAGGATCTTGGTTCCTGGCTCACATAGAGGCTTGCTTGACTCAGAGGCTGGGTCAGGAGTCGTCTCCCAGAGTTCTGTTAATGCCTGTTGAAAAGTTGAGAGCTGAGTTACATAATTAGTTAATTCCAAGGCTTCAGGGTCTATAACAATGTCGGTGCGTAAGAAAGGCCTTCCATAAATACATTCAAAGGGGGACAGTCCCTCCTTTTTGGGGGCAGTTCGAGCCCTCATTAAAGCTATGGGTAGGACTTTAATCCAATTGTCCTGTGTTTCTTGAGTTAATTTGCGCAGATGTCTTTTGATAATGTCAATAGCTTTTTCAACCTTTCCTGAGGATTGGGGTCTCCAGGAACAGTGTAAGTGATACTCTATTCCTAGAGCTTTAGACACCCCCTGAGTTACAGCAGCTTTAAAGGCGGAGCCATTGTCACTCTGAAGGCTCCGTGGCAGCCCAAACCTGGGGATGATGATCATGGATTAAAATCTTTATAACCTCCTTAGCTTGTTCACTGCGACAGGGGACTGCCTCAATCCATCCAGTAAAAGTATCCACCCAAACTTGTAAGCAAGAATACCATTAGATTTTGGCATATGAGTAAAATCAATTTCCCAGTCTCTCCAGGAGACTTTCCCTTTCGTTGTAATCCAGATTTTGCTAGCTTTTCAGTCTTTGGGTTATTTTTCTGACAAACCTCACACCTTTTGATAATGTTCTGTAAAGTTTTCATTACATTTTTACCTTCAAACAAATGAGAAGCCATCTGGAAAGTACTCTCTGCACCCAAATGAAAACTCTGGTGTAAACCTTTAAGAATTTTCCACTGGGCATTTTCAGGAATTATTAATCGTCCATCTTCAGACTTTAACCATCCTTTATCAGTAATCTTTGCTCCTCTTTTCTCATATCTTTCTAATTCTTCCTCAGTATATTGTGGCTTTTCCTGTTCCACAGGACCTGTCCAGATCAAAGGCGTCTGTAGTGAGGGGAGGTTTCATAAAGTGCCACTTTTCTGGCTTGAGCAGTCAGCTAACAGGTTATCTGTGACTATTTTACTCTCATCTCTGCTGTACCCTTTGCAATGCATAACCGCTACTTCTTTAGGGCAATAGATGGCAGTTAAAAGTCTCTCAGTCTCTCTGAAATGTTTAATAGGTTCTCCTGTTGCTGTTTTAAACTGTCTTTCTTTCCACATTGCAGCATGAGCATGTAAAGTCAAATAAGCATACTTAGAATCAGTGTAGATATTCACTCGCTGCCCTTTGCTTAACTCTAGAGCTCGGGTCAGAGCCACAAGCTCCGCTAACTGGGCACTGGTTCCCTGGGGGAGAGATTTTGCTTCTAAAACCTGTTCAGCAGTCACCACGGCATAACCTGCTTTACACTTTCCATCCCGAACAAAAGAACTGCCATCTGTGAATATTTCCATGTCAGGATTGTCTAACCGTGATCCATTAGATCTTCCCGAGCTGCATAGTTTAAAGTTAGGAATTGGGAACAATCGTGATCAGGTGTTTCATTTTCCTTCTCAGGAAGGAAAGTGGCAGGATTTAAATTTCCACAAACTTTAAGCTTAGTTATTGGTCCTTCTAACAACAATGACTGATATTTAAGAAGCCTACTGTCTGTCATCCAAATATTAACCTTAGAATTTAAGATTCCACTCACATCGTGAGAAGTCAGTACAGTAAAGTTTCAGCCATTAATTATTTTTGAAGTTTCAGGTGCTAATAAAGCAGCTGCCCCAATTACTTCGAGGCAGTGGGGCCACCCACGTGCAATTACATCTAATTCTCTGCTTAGATAAGCAGTAGATTGCTGGTGAGGCCCTCGGGGTTGTGTTAAAACTCCCAAGGACATACCTTTTCTTTCAGTGACAAACAAATTAAATTCTGACCCTGTGGGCAAGCTCAGAGCGGGAGCTTGCAGGAGAGCAGTCTGAAGAATCTTAAAAGCCTTTTGAGTATCTGGAGACCAAACCAGTTTGTCGGTTTGGGCCTGCTGAGTTTCAGTTGTAAATTTATATAAAGGCCGGGTAAGTTCCCCTTAGCCCGGAATCCAAATACGACAGTAGCCTGTGATTCCCAAAAATCCTCTCAATTGTCTTAAAGTCATAGGTAGGGGATGGTTTAGTATAGGTTTAATTCTCTCAGGGCCTATGGCCCTAGTCCCTTCTGATATGATTAGGCCCAGATATCTAACAGATTGTTGACAAAGCTGAGCCTTCTCTCTTGATGCCTTGTAACCGCAGCCTGCCAGAAAGTTTAAGAAACCTGAGGTTCGTGAACAAGTTTCCTCTGTCTCAGCACAGAGGAAAATATCATCTACATATTGTAACACTACTGCTTCAGCGCTATTAAAGTTTTGTAGATCCCGTGACAAACTTTGCCCAAATAAGTGAGGACTGTCACAAAATCCCTGGGGCAAAACTGTCCAGGTTAACTGAGAAGCTGGCTGAGTAGGGTCTTCAAAGGCAAATAGAAATTGACTTTCCTCCGCCAAAGGCACTGAATAGAAGGCATCTTTCAAATCAATTACTGAGAAATATTTGGCTCATTCAGGAATTTCAGACAATAGAGTATAAGGATTAGGCACCACGGGGTGTAAAGGAACCACAGCCCCGTTTATTATTCCTAAATCTTGAACTAATCTCCATTTACCATCTGATTTCTTTATACGCAAAATAGGAGTATTTATTGCATGGACTGTTACAGGGAACTAACAGTCCCTGCTCCTTTAAATTCTCAATGATGGGTTTTAACCCTTCCTTAACCTCAGGTTTCAGTGGATACTGCTTCTTATGTGGAAACAAGAGCGGGTCTTTGAGCTTGACAACTACAGGAATAGCATTTTGTGCTCGACCCACAGATTTTCCATCAGCCCATACTCTAGGATTCACATTTTGTTCAACTAAAGGGAGAGAAAGGGAGGGCTCCATATTCATGAAAACAGAGGCATGGACCTTGCTCAGTATATCCCTCCCCAAAAGGGGTGAGGGTGATTCTGGCACGATAAGAAACTCGTGTGAAAATAGCACAGAATCCCAGTTGCAAGATAGAGAATAACTGAAATAATATCTTTTGGCTCATCCAGACAGTCCCATTATGGAAGTGGATCAGGAAGAAAGTGGGCCAGGGGCTTCAGTAAAGACGGAGTAAGTTGCCCCAGTATCTAAATGGAAATCGACGGATTGCCCCTCCCCCCCCCCCCCCCCACAGTTATCAATACCCAGGGTTCCTCAGGTGTAATTAGGATGGGAGCTTGTGTGGGGACCCCCGGGCACCTTCAGTCCTGGTTGTCTTGAGAGTCCGACCCCTGAAACCTACACCTCTGGGGGCAGTCTCTCCTCCAGTGTGGTCCTTTGCAGACTGGACATGGAGCCGGGGCGGCTTAGATGCCTGAGGGCAATCCCACTTGAGGTGCCCCTCCTTTCCACAGTAATAGCAAGCCCATCCCTTTTCACCTGGGTCCCTCTGGGCATTTTTCTCAGGCTTGTTTAAGAATGGTTTTCATAGCCATTGCGAAGGCTTCCATCTGTTCCTTTGTCTTTCTCTGCCTTTCTTTCTTTTCCTCATATTCCCTTCCATAATAGACTGTCTGAGCCAGTTGTAACAGATTATCTAAAGACTGATTTGGTCCATACACCCGTTTTGATAACTTACGGCGAATATCTGGAGCCGACTGAGTGAGAAATCTATCCTTTAAGATCACTTTTCCCTCTTCACTTTCGGGATCAATCTCAGTGAATCTGCGAAGGGCTTCTCTCAGTCTATCTAGGAATTTACCAGGAGCTTCCTTCTCCTCCTGTTCTATGTTTGCCAATTTGCCATAGTTTAAAGGCTTAGCACGCGCCTGCCTGAGTCCTTCAAGAATACATCTGACAAAATGACTCTGATCTCATCTTCCTTGTTCTCTACAGAACTGGTCTAATTGTAAAACAGTATTATACTTAAGAGACCCTCCAACTGGCCACCGTTCACCGTCTTCCAGCGGGTACCGTGGCCAGGCAGTATCACATAGCAGGACCAGGTGTGTCTTCTTTAAGCCCTGGGGATCAAATCTATCCCAGTTTTTCAGGATACAGTTCAAAGGAGTGAGGCTGGAATTGTTAGCTCCCATCTGTAAGAGAGAAAAAAAGCGACCAGCGCCATCTTTCTACCGGAGGCGTCCCTCCCTGCTCTAGATGGGGGTGTAGACAGACTTTACACCAAAAGCTTTCCTTCCTGGTTGGACTTAGTCTGTCCCTTACCAACGCAGGCGTCACACTCGTCCCTCCCGGTTCTACCACCGAGACGGGGTGGGGATGCACCAGGGGTAGACCTGATGGCATCCCTGACTGACGTCCAGCTCTTCACCTCGCTTGCCTCTGATGCCACCCGGGGTCCAGAGTAAACTTCTGGAATGCCTCCCAAGCTAAGACCTCGGGGACACATTCATCGCCTGAGTGCCTGTGCAGGACCCTGAGTATATTCCTGACCACAGTAAGACCGATATGAACATAAAACTGAGATGTTCCTTCCAAGCATCACCACACCAGTATAAGAGCCTCCTCTGGTCCACTAAGAGCCAGTGTTACCAAAGGAAAAAAAAAAAAAAACCATTGCAGTTCCAATCCGAGTAACCTTTAACCTCAGAGATGCTCTTGGAGTTAGAGCTCCATCTAGCTTCCGAACTTTCCATGCCTAGCGAGGCTAGGCGCTTCCTGACTACCAATCCAAGTTTGGGACCTAGGCCACAGTACACATTAGCAACATAGATTACAAGCCCCTTGAAAGTCTATGATCCAATAGATTAGGTTGTACTTCTAATTCCCAAAGAGTTATGAAATGGTCAAAGAGACCGAAAAGTTTGACCGAGAAAGGAGAGTTTGGTCCACACGCTTTGCCCATTTCTGGTCGGTTCCTGAAGGAGACATTGGGTGCCTCTTGGCACTGGCAGGTCGGTATAAACCCCCAACAGGTTTCTGCCATAAGCCGTATGAGGTCGCCTACGGAACCGCAGAGCAGGGCTCCTCACTTGCTTCGTGCAGGGCATTTCATTCATTCACACAACCACACTGTAGAGTTAGTAAAGTACAGTGGAAAATGTGTTCACTAGGAGAACAAAGAACTAGAGCTCCAAGCATCCTTACCTTGTCCTGAAGGATCCCGGATGAGCCCCCAAGATGAAAGGTTGTTGCTGAATCATGCAAAGACGCTGGGATTCTTGGCCTCCAGAGGAGAAGAATTCAATCCGGGGCCAGAGACGAGGCTGGATCGCTCAGAGCTTTTGTGTAATAAAGTTTTATTAAAGTATAAAGGAGATAGAGAAAGCTTCTGACATAGACATCAGAAGGGGGTAGAAAGAGTAGCCCCTTGCTAGTCTTAGCCCTGGAATTATATACTCTCACATTAGTTATTACAGTGAATCAAAAGAATGTCTAGAGGTTGTAAAGACCTCACCAGACCTACTCCCATAATTTACATTTTGAGATAACAGAATTAGCCAGAAGGTTTTTTTCAGAGACTGTCCTCAAGCAGGATACATTATTGTTATATAATCCTAAGGAATGTAGAGGGGGAAAAAAAGTTTGTCCTTTCTTCCTCCTTGAGAATTCCAACCCCTCTCTTCATGGGGACTCCTAGATTTCTTATCAACCTGCCTAGGAATTGACTGTCTCAATTGTCAACAAAAAGAGTCTGAAATGCAGTACTTGGGTGCAGATTCAAAAACGACAGTATGATCTCTGTTTCCAAGGCAAACCATTCAATATCACAGTAACCCAAGTCTATACCCCAACCAGTAATGCTGAAGAAGCTGAAGTTGAATGGTTCTATGAAGACCTACAAGACCTTTTAGAACTAACATCCAAAAAATCCTTTTTTTGGTGATGAAAATCCTTTTCCTCATAGGGGACTGGAATGCAAAAGTAGGAAGTCAAGAGATACCCAGAGTAACAGGCAAATTTGGCCTTGGAGTACAAAATGAAGCAGGTCAAAGGCTAACAGAGTTTTGCCAAGAGAATGCATTGGTCATAGCAAACACCCTCTTCCAACAACACAAGAGAAGACTCTACACATGGACATCACCAGATGGTCAATACAGAAATCAGATTGATTATATTCTTTGCAGCCAAAGATGGTTGAAGCTCTATACAGTCAGCAAAAACAAGACTGAGCTGATTGTGGTTCAGAAAATTAACTCCTTATTGCAAAATTCGGACTTAAATTGAATACAGGAAAACCACTAGACCATTCAGGTATGACCTAAATCAAATCACTTATGATTATACAGTGGAAGTGACAAATAGATTCAAGGGATTAGATCTGATAGACAGAGTGCCTGAAGAACTATGGATGAGGTTTGTGACATTGCACAGGAGGCAGTGATCAAGACCATCCACAAGAAAAAGAAATGCAAAAAAGGCAAAATGATTGTCTGAGGAAGCCTTACAAATAGCTGAGAAAAGAAGAGAAGCAAAAAGCAAAGGAGAAAAGGAAAGCTATAACCATGTGAATGTAGAATTATCCAAAGAATAGCAAGAAGAGATAAGAAAGCCTTCCTCAGCGATTGCAGTGAAGTGAAATTGCTCAGTAGTGTCTGACTCTTTGTGACCCCATGGACTGTAGCCTACCAGGCTCCTCCATCCATGGGATTTTCCAGGCAAGAATACTGGAGTGGGCTGCCATTTCCTTCTCCCAGGGATCTTTCTGACCCAGAGATTGAACAGCAGTCTCCTGTATTGCAGACAGACGCTTTACTGTCTGAGCCAAAGGAAAACAATAGAGCGAGAAAGACTAGAGATCTCTTCAAGAAAACTAGAGACACCAAGGGAATATTTCATGCAAAGATGGGCACAATAAAGGGCAGAAATGGTATGGACCTAACAGAAGCAGAAGATATTAAGAAGAGATGGCAAGAATACATAGAAGAACTATACAAGAAAGATCTTCATGACCTAGATAACCATGATGGTGTGATCACTCATCTAGAGCCAGACATCCTGGAATGTGAAGTCAAGTGGCTGGTTAGGAAGCATCACTATGAACAAAACTAGTGGAGGTGATGGAATTCCAGCTGAGCTATTTCAAATCTTAAAAGATGATGCTGTGAAAGTGCTGCACTCAATATGCCAGCAAATTTGGAAAACTCAGCAGTGGCCACAGAACTGGAAAATGTCAGTTTTCATACCAATTCCAAAGAAAGGTGATGCCAAAGGATGTTCAAACTACTACACGGTTGCTCTCATCTCACAGGCTAGCAAAGTAATGCTCAAAATTCTCCAAGCCAGGCTTCAACAGTACATGAACCGTGAATTTCCAAATGTTCAAGCTGATTTAGAAAAGGCAGAGGAACCAGAGATCAAATTGCCAACATCTGTTGGATCATCAAAAAAGCAAGAGAGTTCCAGAAAAATATCTGCTTCTGCTTTATTGACTATACCAAAGCCTTTGACTGTGTAGATAACAATAAACTGTGGAAAATTCTTAAAGAGATGGGAATACCAGACTACCTTACCTGCCTCCTGAGAAATCTGCATGCGGGTCAAGAAGCAACAGATAGAACTGGATATGGAACAACAGACTGGTCCCGAATAGGGAAAGGAGTATGTCAAGGCTCTATATTGTCACCCTGCTTATTTAACTTACATGCAGAGTACATCATGTGAAATGCCAGGCTGGATGAATCACAAGCTGGAATCAAGATTGCTGGGAGAAATATCAATAGCCTCATATATGCAGATGACACCACCATTATGGCAGAAAGTGAAGAAGAAATAAAGAATCTCTTGATAAAAGTGAAACAAGAGAGTGAAAATTTGGCTTAAAACTCAACTTTCAAAAAACTAAGATCATGGCATCTGGTCCCATCACTTCATGGCAAATAGATGGGGAAACAATGAAAATAGTGACAGACTTTTGGGGGCTCCAAAATCACTGCAGATGGTGACTGCAGCCATGAAATTAAAAGACACTTGCTCCTTGAAAGAAAAGCTATGACCAACCTAGACAGCATATTAAAAAGCCAGAGACATTACTTTGCCAACAAAGGTCTGTCTAATCAAAGCTATGGTTTTTCCAGTAGTCATGTATGGATGTGAGAGTTGATTAAAGAAAGAAAGCTGAGCGCTGAAGAATTGATGCTTTTAAACTGTGGTTTTGGAGAAGATTCTTGTGAGTCTTTTGGACTGCAAGGAGATCCAAGAAGCCCATCCTAAAGGAAATCAGTCCTGAATATTCATTGGAAGGACTGATGCTGAAGCTGAAGCTGAAGCTCCAATACTTTGGCCACCTGATGTGAAGAACTGACTCATTGGAAAAGACCCTGATGCTGGGAAAGATTAAAGGCAGGAGGAGAAGAGGATGACAGAGGATGAGATGGTTGGATGGCATCACCGACTCAATGGACTTGAGTTTGAGCAAATTCTGGGAGTTGGTGATGGACAGGGAAGCCCGGCATGCTACAGTCCATGGGGTCACAAAGAGTTGGACACAACTGAGTGACTTAACTGAACTGACTGAGAATCTAACAATAAAAATTTTGGTTTGTATTTTGTATGTCTTTATTTTTCCTTCTCTATTTTATTTTACAAAGATCAGTCTATGTAGGTTGGGGCGGGGGTGGGGGGGAGCTGATTCTTACCACGGAAAATCTGAGAAGCACTGATGTGTAGATAATGTTATCATCTGAAAATAATGAGGGTTTTGTTCTTTCCTTTCTTACTTAGTAGGTTTGGGCTGTTACAAAAAAATATACTGGTGGCTAATAAACAATAGACCTTTATTCCTCACAGTTCTGGAGGCTGGAAGTCTGAAATCAGGGTGCTAGCAAGTCAGCTTGCTTCTTTGGCCTGATTGAGTTTGAAAGCTGTGATGACCCTAAAGCCTTGGAAATAGGATATCCTGGTGACTCAGATGGTAAAGAATCTGCTTGCAATGCAGGAGACCAGGTTCAATCCCTGGTTGGGAAGATCCCCTGGAGAAGGGAATGGCTACCCACTCCAGTATTCTTAACTGGAGAATTCCATGGACAAATGAGCCTGGCATGGTACTGTCCTTGGGATCACAAAGAATTGGACATGACTGAGGGGCTTTCAGTTTCAATAATGACATATAGTGCCAGACATTTACTTTACTTGGTATTTGTAAATGCAAGACTTTGGAAAATCAGCTGGCTATTCTGTGTGTGTCTTTAATTTTATTGGAGTTTAGGCTTCCCTTGTTCCTCAGATGGGAAAGCGTCTGCCTACAATGCAGGGAGACCCAGGTTCTATCCCTGGGTCAGAAAGATCCCCTGGAGAAGGAAATGGCAATCCACTCCAGTATTCTTGCCTGGAAAATCCCATGGACAGAGGAGCCTGGTAGGCTACAGTCCATGGGGTTGCAAAGAGTCAGACATGACTGAGCGACTTTACTTTCACTTTCATAGTTGGTTTATAATTTTGTATTTGTTTCAGTTATACAGCGAAGTGATCCAATTATACATATATTCATTCTTTTTTAGATTCTTTTCTCATATAGGTTATCACAGAATATTGAGTAGAGTTCCCTGAACTATACAGTAGCTGTTGTGTTTAAAAAGGAATAAAGAAGGCAAAACTGTGAGGTGGACTGGATATTTCTGACAGTGCTTAAAATGGGCTAAGAGTTTTAAATTCTTTGCTAATGAGATAGTCAGAGGACCAGGGTACAATTATTGACATAAAAAAAAATCTTTATCTTTTGTAGTTCTAGGGCTGGTATAGCCAGAAAACAGACATGAGTCTGACTTTGAGTGTTGATAAATTACAGGCTTGTCAGGACTCTAATGTAAGAGTTTGAACACTGCTATGGGAAGGGAGGGGACATAGCAAATGGAATGGGAACATTTAGTTGGAACCAGGCAGCTCAAGTGTCTGAAGATTTTAAATTCCATGAGCTTTTGTTGCCAAGTGGTTCTCTCAACACAGCATTTCACGTTGTGGCAGCTTGCTGTATCAGAGCAAGCAAGCAAGAAGGCAACAGGAACTGTCAGCGTGTGAGAGCATTAGCCAGTTGTAAGTCACAGTCTTTTGTATCCTTATCATGAAAGTGACATCCCCTCACTACTGCAATATTTTCCTCTTTATAAGTAAGTCACTAGGTTCAGCCTACTTTTATGGGGGAGGGGCAGTCACAGGATGTGACTGTCAACAGGTAAGGATCCCTGAGAGTCATGTCAGAAGTTGCCTACTGCACAACTGTCTATACAAAATGTATACAGAATTTCATACAAAATTTTATGCAAAATCCAAAGGGAAACTATATATTTTTAAGGCTTGGTAATTTACTTGATGAGATTATGAAAGTAAGCACAAAATTAAGGATAGTCATTACTTTTGAGGAGGAAGGAAGGATGATGATGCCTTTCCAAAAGATGAAAAGGGACTCCAACTTTATCTGTGACTGTATTTGTCACGTTTTATTTCTTTCCCTGTGAAGTAAGTAATAAGTAATTTAGTATGTTATTTTTAAACTTTTTGTATTTATATTTCTTAATAAAAATTTAAGGAGAGATAAAATTCTCTCTTTCTTTGCCCCACATGATCATATTGTGGGGAGGCATTCACTTAGGATAGAGGCCAGCATTCTATTGAAATCTAAGGTGCTCAGTCTCTCCTGATAATTTTCCCTCTCACATCCTTATCTCTTGGGCCTTTCTACCATTAGTCTAGGAGAATGTAGTTGCAATAAAACTAGCAAAATTCAGTTTATAGACTTGTTGAGACTTTTTTCCCTTCTGAATTGGGCTTGATAAATTTGTCCAGAAACTTTCTTAGTGTATGGGTACCATATCATCAAGAGAGCCTCCTAAGATCTTTGTTGTTCATTGTTGTTCAGGTGCTAAATCATGTCTGACTCTTTGAGACCCCATGGACTCCAGAAATCCAGGCTTCCTTGCCCTTCACTATCTTTTGAAGTTTGCTCAAACTCATGTCCATTGAGTCGGTGATGCCATCCAACCATCTCATCCTCTGTTGCCCCCTTTTCCTCCTGCCCTCAATCTTTCCCAAGATCAGTCTTTTCCAATGAGTCAGCTCTTCATATCAGGTGGCCAAAGTATTGTAGCTTCAGTGTCAGTCCTTCCAATGAATATTCAGGACTGATCTCCTTTAGGATGGACTGGTTTGATCTCCTTGCAGTCCAAGGGACTCCCAAGAGTCTTCTCTAGCATCACAGTTTGAAAACATCAATTTTAAAAAAAAGAAAAAAGAAAACATCAATTCTTCCATGCTCAGCTTTCTTCACAGTTCAACTCACATCCATACATGACTACTGGAAAAACCATAGCTTTGACTATATGGACCTTTGTCAGCAAAGTGATGTCTCTGCTTTTTAATATGCTGTCTAGGTTTGTCATAGCTTTTCTTCCAAGGAGCAAGCATCTTTTAATTTCACAGCTGCAGTCACCATCCTCAGTGATTTTGGAGCCCAAGAAAATAAAATCTGCCACTGTTTCCATTTTTTTCCATCTATTTGTCATGAAGTGATAGAACCAGTTGTCATGATCTTAGTTTTTTGAATATTGAGTTTTAAGCGAGCCTTTTTTCTTTCTACTTTCACCTTCAACAAGAGACTCTTAAGTTTCTCTTCACTTTTTGCCATTAGGGTAGTATGATCTGCATATCTGAGGTTGTTGATATTTCTCCTTGCAATCTTGATTGCAGCTTGTGATTCAACCAGCCTGGTGTTTCACATGATGTACTCTGCATATATGTTAAATACACAGGGTAACAATATGCAGCCTTGATTAATCATTTCCCAATTTTGAACCAGTCTATTGTTCCAAGGAAATGGCAACCCACTCCAGTATTCTTGCCTGGAGAATCCCATGGATGGAGGAGCCTGGTGGGCTACAGTCCACGGGGTCGCAAAGAGTCGGACACGACTGAGCGACTTCACTTTCACTATCACTATTGTTCCATGTCAGGTTCTAACTGTTCCTTCTTGACCTGCATGTAGGTTTCTCACATTGGCCTGCTAATAAGTTTATGCCTTAATATGTATTTCTTTAGAAAATTAAGGCAAGGTAGAGGTGCCTTCTGGAAGTCATAAAACTATTATTATATTGGCTATCCATGTGCTGAAGAACAAAGAATGTAGTTTTTGGGTCAAACAGGTATAAGCTTGAAATTTTGTTAAATCACTATTTGCTATGTGATCTTGCATGTTATGCCTAATCTCTAAAAACTTGTTTTCTTTTATGTGAAGTGAGGAGAAAAGTAACAGTTTTATAGGTGTGATGTGAGGGTTAAATCATGTGTAGAGTGCGTGTGTTCTCAGTTCCTCAGTCATGTCCGATTCTGCAACCCCATGGACTGTATCCCACCAGGCTACCCTGTCTGGAATTGTTTGGCAAGAGAACTGGAGTGGGTTGCCATTTCCTATGCCAGGGGATCTTTCCGACCCAGGCATCAAAGCTGCACCTCTTGTGTCTCCTGCATTGTCAGAAGGATTCTTTACTACTGTACAGAAGTGGGAAGCCCCTGTGGTGTAAAATGGTAAAGCCCCTTTTTTACCACTGTGAAGAAGGGTACCTAGTACATTATAGATATCTGATAATTGTTGATCATATTTTATACTATTTGATTCTCCAGTTTTTTTAAGATCAACATGAAATGTAAAAATTATTCTAAAGTTTAACTTATGACTCTATAAAGAAATAATACAGATTTTAGAGGTGCTTGCTAGGAAAGTCGTTTACATCCAGGGAATCAGTGTTTTATGGATTTTTTTTCTTGTGGGAAACATTTTAAGCAATTTAAACTGCTTTAATTCTCTAATTCAGAAGAAAATTTGTTAATTCTCCTACAGCATCTATCTTAAAGGACAGAATTTTCTAATTGAATCTTGGTACTCTTTCAAAATGTATTAGGTTGTAGTGCTAGGGGTAGGCCAACAGATAGAAAGTGACAGAATAAAAATTAAAAGAGAACATCTGTCCCATTTTCATACTGGCTTATATATTTATTCCATTCATATCTGATGTTCTGACCTGGAGGCTTCTTTGTAAAATTTACAGCTCATTATGAGTATCATACATTCTCAGTATGTGTATCTTTGTTTATACTGCATGGTGTAATAAAATAAGATTTAAGAAGGCTTCTCAAAGATACACTGTGCTACAAGGAAAAAAAAAAGAGTGAAATTGGGGTGCAAGCTTAAAGGAAGAGGAGGCCATAAGTAAGGTTAGTTTCAAAGGCACATTCTAAGTTACTGAGATGGGTTCAATAGGCAGGGCACATGAACAGTTCTTGGTTCTTGCCTTTTATTGTCTTATAGTTATTCTTTTTAAAGAGATAAATGTGATCCATCTAATTTATGATATCCATAAAATAGTAGTAATAATCACTGTGGCCCAAGAAAAGTACAACTCTTCTAAATACGGAGAGCCATCAAGTAATTCCCTAATAGATCAGGAAGTCGTCTTTGTAGTGACCCACCTAGTAAAAATACCTTCTTAGTCTGGCACTTGTCTCAGCCTTTTGAAAGATCTATATTGTTTTCTGGAGTTTTAAATACCAACTTTTTCATCAGCTTTAATGTATAATTTTTTTTTTTAATTTGTATTTTAACATCCTTGAAGTTGGAAAGTACTGCTCAATCTGTGGGATTTTAGGTTCAAAGTAGTATGCTATTTCATTTGGACTGTTTTGACTCAGATATCCAGGAGGTATTTTGTTATGTACAAACCTGGTCTTTCACTATGTGCAAACACTCAGTGTTTAAAAATGTTTAATTAAGACAAATCATCTGATGTACATTATTCACAGGCATGTCATGTTAAATTTAAGTGTCAAAAAGTTCCCTAGACTATAATTTCTATTTTGTCTCTGAGTTTCTGAATGCATATTATATATTTACCTGTGCTCCTTGCTTGCTTAGGGTAATATTAAATTTAGTTGACATTTCTAAGGCCACAGAGAAGAGAACTGTCTGGGACCGTACTGCATAGGAGCCTTGTTTGGAGTTTACAAGAAACAATGCAGGTAATCAAGAGCAGTTATAAAAGAGAAACAAAATTTCAGTTATTGTACCAGTGTGTTTTATGTCCTCCTCTAGAGATAAATTGACAGTAATTTTTCTATGAATGGTACTGCCCTAATATATTATTTGCAGAAATTTATTAGTAAGTTTTCTAAAAGATTTATCTGAAACAGTGGAGCCAACAAGCTAAATTTATTAATAGGAGGAGGGTCAGAACACTCTGATCTTATTAAATTTCTAGTGCTACTTTCAAAGATCCCTTTTGATTGAAAAAGAGTGCAGGCTAGGAGAAGAGTACTCTGAACATGATTTGAAATTTTATTGGACAGAGATGACTTTTTCTCTATGTTACCAATGTCATTTATTAAAAGCAAAATAAATACACTTTACGTTCTTGCAGCACTGAACAACTACAAAAGAAAATTAAACTACTGCAAAATGAATTGCATTATATGTTAAACTGTTGCTTGAGGGGTTGCAAAAAGGAGGGGTTTTCTTGTTGTTACATCAGTAACTCCGTTAGTTACTAACTCCGTTAGTTACTCTTTGGTTAGTTCTTTTTGCAATTAGATTTAGCAGCGATATAATATATTAATACATGTGTATAGCCACAAATGGGCTTCCCTGGTGGTTCAGACAGTAAAGAATCCACCTGCAATGTGGGAGACCTGGGTTTGATCCCTGGGTTGGGAAGATCCCTTGGAGAAGGGAATGGCTACCCACTCCAGTATTCTGGCCTGGAAAATTCCATGGACAGAGGAGCCTGGTGGGCTACAGTCCATGGGGTCTCAAAGAGTCGGACATGACTTAGCGACTTTCACTTATAACCACATATATATCCACATATATATTCACACATACAGAATGAGTTTTCATTTAAGTGTACATTTGTTAGATTACTATTTAAAGGTTGAAAATATACAAAATAATAAACCTCATGATCATTTAATAGTAATGGACAATAACCAGATTGACATTTTTCTAGAAAAGAGCTAGAAACAACAAATGAAAAGGCTTAACAGGAAGAAATTCTAAAGTAAGAGTTTATATTGTTGTAGTCTGTAGCTAAGTACCAGTCTCTATTTCTATAGTTTGTTGTAACCAAAATCTGGCTTTGAATTAAGACAATCTAGCTTGAATCCTTGTTTCACTAGCTATTACCTGTGTGTTTTCTGAGAAAGTTTTTTTTTTTTTAATGTTTCTACACCTCCATTTTTTCATAAATAAGGTAGGAATGTTAACAATAGTTCCTTGTTGAAATTTTCATGATAATCAAATGAGTTTATACATATAAAGTATTTAATTAGAATAGTGAATATAAGTACTAAATAATGTGTAAGCTATTGCTGCTGCTTTGAGATGTCAATTGTTGACATATGTTTATGTTAAGATATAAGAAATCAGTCTTTATAAACATGTAGGAATAGAGAAAGATAATCACGTTATGTTGGGTTTTACAGGAAACAAAATGTGCAGTATTTAAGTTAAAGGAAGGTAAAGGTCATCTAGTTTACCCCCTTATTTTTTTACAGATAAAGAAACAGTTAGAACTGGACATAGAACAATAGACTGGTTCCAAATAGGAAAAGGAGTATGTCAAGGCTGTATATTGTCACTCTGCTTATTTAACTTATATGCAGAGTACATCATGAGAAATGCTGGGCTGGATGAAGCACAAGCCAGAATCAAGATTGCCGGGAGAAATATCAATAACCTCAGATATGCAGATGACACCACCCTTATGGCAGAAAGTAAAGAACAACTAAAGAGCCTCTTGACGAAAGTGAAAGAGGAGAGTGAAAAAGTTGGCGTAAAGCTCAACATTCAGAACACTAAGATGATGGCATGCGGTCCCATCACTTCATGGCAAATAGATGGGGAAACAGTGGAAATAGTGGCTGATTTCATTTTTCTGGGCTCCAAAATCATGGCAGATGGTGATTGCAGCCATGAAATTAAAAGACGGTTACTCCTTGAAAGGAATGTTATGACCAACCTAGACAGCATATTAAAAAGCAGAGACATTACTTTGCCAACAAAGGTCCGTCTGGTCAAGGCTATGGTTTTTCCCATGGTCATGTATGGATGTGAGAGTTGGACTGTAAGAAAGCTGAGCACTGAAGAATTGATGTTTTTGAACTGTGGTGTTGGAGAAGACTCTTGAGAGTCCCTTGGACTGCAAGGAGATCCAACCAGTTCATCCTGAAGGAGATCAGTCCTGGGTATTCATTGGAAGGACTGATGCTGAAGCTGAAACTCCAGTACTTTGGCCACCTGATGCAAAGAGCTGACTCATTTGAAAAGACCCTAATGCTGGGAAAGATTGAGGGCGGGAGGAGAAGGGGACGACAGAGGGTGAGATGACTGGATGGCATCACTGACTCGATGGACATGGGTTTGGGTGGGCTCCCAGAGTTGGTGATGGACAGGGAGGCCTGGTGTGCTGCGGTTCATGGAGTCACAAAGAGTCGGACATGACTGAGCGACTGAACTGAACTGAACTGAAAGAAACAGATGCTTGTGGAATAAAGAGTTTCATCTAATGTCATACACCAGACTAGTGGGTTGCCATTTCCTTCTCCAGGGGATCTTCCTAACCTAGGGATTGAACCTGGGTCTATCTGCATTGCAGGCATATTCTTTACCATTTGAGTCACCAGGAAGTCTCACAGGAAATTCTAGAACCAAATTTGATACTCTTTCCAAGGTGCTAGGTGGCATAACATAGGTGTCACTCTGGCATATTTCAAACAAAGACTGAATGGGTGAGGTCACCACTCAAAATCTGGAATGAAAACCAAAGTTGAACTTATTTCTAACTTAAGTAAGGAAGAACTGGACTGAGTAGTCAAAGGCTCATTAAGCAAAGTGAAGTGCTGATTTTATATAGGGCTTAGGGGAAGAATTTGTTTAAATGTATATTGGTTTCCAGGGAAGAAGTGGGTTAAATCAGTCTGAGAGACATGGTTGGATTGCTTCCACAAGACAATGTGTTGGTAGTGTACTGACCTTAGCCTTAGAAGCATGTTTTCTAGGGTAAGTCGTCTGCTAACTGGCTGACTTTTGATGTCACTGGTCGGTTGACTTTCAGAGACATGTTCACTGAAGCAAGTTGTCACTGATCTATTAGGTTAAACTAGTGGTGCTGGTTATCACCATGGCTGTAAAACAATCAATCTTTCCCTAGGAGTGTGAGACTGCTCTTCGTTTTTAAAGCAATTTTCTAGCAGAAAATTGTTCAGGATGATGAATAATTATGTAATTGATTTAAAGTTGTTTCATATCATAAAGCATCATGTATTTTTTAAAAAGCAGAGATAAATATACAAAAAAGAGGGACACTTAGAGTAAGGAAGATATGGTGTTTCCTCACAAGAGCCAGAGCTTAGCAAAGCCCACTTTTCTTCCCCTTCTGTGGGTCCATTAAACAGAAGGGAGCAAATGAAATCTCTTCTTCCCAGTTTGAGAGCTTGGAAACCTTAATTGCTCCATGTGAGAGCATTTTCAGCATTCTCATTGAGTGCACACTCCTCTCCTGGCCTCTCTTAGGTATCCTACCTCCACTTTGAGGGCTCCATCACTGTCTCTAAATCCTTTTCTTCATTATGCAATCCTGAGCCACAATATCTGTTTGATGAATCAAGCCACATTCCATAATCATGGGAACACACAAATATATCTGTCTACTCCTGCAGTTTTCCTCCTGTCTTGACCCTCCTAACCTATTTAATAAGATGTCAAACCAAATGTCATCACCATTAAAAATACACATAAGCAAGGGAAAGGGACTTCTGGTCCTCTTTCTTCCACAACTATATCATCTGAAGGGTAAGGCCAACAAATATGTGACTTCTTGTATCAAGAAATAGACTCAGTGATTCATGATCCTTCAGTTCAGTTCAGTTCAGCTGCTCAGTCGTGTCCAACTCTTTGCGACCCCATGGACTGCAGCACGCCAGGCCTCCCTGTCCATCACCAACTCCCAGAGTTTACTCAGACTCATGCCCATTGAGTCTGTGATACCCAATGATCTCATCAGGTGGTCAAAGTATTGGAGTTTCATCTTCAACATCCTTCCAAGTCATTCAAAGTCCTTCAGTGTCCTCCCAATGAATATTCAGGACTGATTTCCTTTAGGATGGACTGGTTGGATATGCTTGCAGTCCAAGGGACTCTCAAGAGTCTTCTCCAACACCACAGTTCAAAAGCATCAGTTCTTCAGAGATCAGCTTTCTTTTTAGCCCAACTCTTACATCCATACATCACTACTGGAAACACTATAGCCTTGACTAGATGGAACTTTGTTGGCAAAGTACTGTCTCTGCTTTTTAATATGCTGTCTAGGTTGGTCATAACTTTCCTTCCAAGGAGTAACCGTCTTTTAATTTCATGGCTGCAGTCACCATCTGCAGTGATTTTGGAGCCCCACAAAATAAAGTCAGCCACTGTTTTCACTGTTTCCCCATCTATTTGCCATGAAGTGATGGGACCAGATGCCATGATCTTAGTTTTCTGAATGTTGAGCTTTAAGCCAACTTTTTCACTCTCCTCTTTCACTTTCATCAAGAGGCTCTTTAGTTGTTCTTCACTTTCTGCCATAAGGGTGGTGTCATCTGCATATCTGAGGTTATTGATATTTCTCCCGGCAATCTTGATTCCAGCTTGTGCTTCATCCAGCCCAGCATTTCTCATGATGTACTCTGCATATAAGTTAAATAAGCAGGGTGATAATATACAGCCTTGATGTACTCCTTTTCCTATTTGGAACCAGTCTGTTGTTCTATGTCCAGTTCTAACTGTTGCTTCCTGATCTGCATACAGGTTTCTCAAGAGGCAGGTCAGGTGGTCTGGTATTCCCATCTCTTTCAGAATTTTCTACAGTTTATTGTGATCCACACAGTCAAAGGCTTTGGCATAGTCAATAAAGCAGAAAGAGGTGTTTTTCTGGAGCTCTCTTGCTCCTTGGTCAATGCGTTTAATCTGTTGCCTCTTTTAACTACAACCGCACTATGTCGTCATCTTAACAAGATCCTTAGGTTGGACTTATGATGGCTTTCACTAGAGGAAGGAAAGAAAGTGTTTCAGTGGCCTGCCTGCCTCATCTGGGATGCTACAAATAAATGTTTATTGCTGGGGCTTTGATCTGGCTACTCTGTATGGGGATTTATAATGAAGTTCAGAAGATTTAGCCTATAGTTTAGAGGCTTTAAGTAGTTAAAGTATTTCGAGCTTCTGGGAGCCAGGGACTGTCTTCCCTTCTTTGAGGCACAAGCCAAGGGGCAAGACAGGGACAAAACATATCAGTGACTGCAGACACATATCAGATGACTAGGCATCACAGAGTCACCATCTCAACCTTTATTTTTAAAAATAGACTGAGTGGAGACAAATATTTGGGTGACTGAGGATGAGCTTGAGAGAAACCATTTGTTGAAGGTCAGGGTTGGAAGTGAGAACACATAGGTTTCTGGGTATAAGCACTGGAGGAATGTAACCCAGGGATGGAGAACACAGAGGGTGTGAAGGCTTATTCTCATGCTTTCCTACTTTACTTTTGTATCCCTCAGCATCTGTCATAGAGTAGATTCTTAGGAAATGCAGTTGGGATTAAGGAGTTAATTGTGACAAGATTAAAGATTGGCTCCTTTGTTAGAGCATTGCACCCCAGGCTTTTAAGGAAGACTAGGAAGATTTTGACTTGTCTACTCTTTATCAGACATATCTGGACATCCTGGTCTTTCAGCTCCGAGAGATGCTGGCTGTGTCTGACCCCGCTGTTGTGGTGATGTGATGGAATGAAAGCAGAGTGCCCTGGAGTACAGAAACCCCAGAATCATATCCTGGCAGCTTCTGCAGTGCTGTATTAATAGAATGGCAGCCCCAAATGTTAACAAAGATGGAGCCATTTCTGAACACACTGTCAGCACAGGGTACATAGAGTATTACCTCATCTGTCTAGATATTTAGGTTATATATGTTATATAGTGATAGGTAGCACATTTGTTTGTCAAGGATAAAGAAGAAAATGAAACATCAATCTATTGTAACAAATATTTTATTAGTATTTAAAATGCTTAGGGTTTCTTTGCAGACAGAAGTTTAAAATCCTTATATTTTGCTTCCACTAGGGATTAACAATCATCAGAGATTTGGAAGGAAAGAAGTATGTAGCTGTCATTTTGAATTCCAAGCACCTAAAATGTGTCTACCTTGAGAGAGCCAGTGCTTTCTTCTAACAGTGTTTTCTGCGGTAGTACAGTTGACCCATTAACAACATGGATTTGAACTGTGTGGATCCACTTGTATGCAGGTTAGAAAAGTACATATGGGTTTCTCGCGTGGCTGAGTGGTGAAAGAATGCTCCTGCCAAGGCAGGGGTTGCAGGAGACACCAGTTCCATCCCTGGGTCGGGAAGGTCCCCCGGAGAAGGAAACGGCAACCCACTCCAGTGTTCTTGCCTGGAAAGGTCCATGGGCAGAGGAGCCTGGCAGGCTACAGTCCTTGGGGTCGCAGAGAGTCAGAAGGACCGAGCACACCTGTGTGGCATAGTATAACAAAGCTGGCCGTTGGGTGAACTGTGGCTCTGGAACCGCTGACCCAGAGGGCACCTGTACAGACGTGCAGTTATCTGGGATACTTTGCTTTACTGTGGTTTGCTTATATTGCACTTCAAAATACTGTTTTGTTGTTGTTGTTGTTTTACAATTTGGAGCTTTATGGCAACCCTGCATTGTCAGATGAGGGTTAGCATATTAAGCAATAAAACATTTTAAAGTTAGGGTACTGACATTGATTTTTAAATATTGATCTATCTATTTTTGGCTGCACAGTGCCTTTGTTGCTGTCCTCAGGCTGGCTCTAGCTGCAGCGAGTGGGGGCTACTCTCTGGTTGCAGTGTGCGGGCTTCTCTTGTTGCACAGAACAGGCTCCAGGGTGCTCAGGCTCAGTAGTTGGGCATGTGAGCTTAGTCGCCCTGTGGCATGTGGGATCTTCCTGTATCAGGGAACCCATTTCTCCTGCATTGGCAGGTGGACGCTTAACCACTGGACCACCAGGGAAGCCCTTACATTGTTTTTTAAGACATAGTGCTACTGGATACTTAATAGACTAAAGTGTAACATAACTTTTACTTGTACTGGGAAACCAAAAAATTTGTGCAACTCTGATTATGAATGATTGATAGAATATAAATTAGTGTGGCTACTACATAAACAGTATGGAGTTTCTCTGATAAAAAAATAGAGCTGCCATATGAACCAGAAGTTCTACTTTGAGGTATTAACCTGAAGAAATGAAAACAGTAACTCAAAAAGATATATTCACCCATATGTTCATTACAGCATTATTTATAATAGCCAAGATATGGGAACAATGTATGTATCCATCAATGCATAAATGGATAAAGAAATCATGTGAATATATATATGTACACAGTGGAATATTATTCAGCCATAAAAATGAATGAAATCTTATAATTTCCAGTAACATGGATCGACCTTGAAGGCGCTATGCTAAGCAAACTAAGTTAAAGACAAATACTGTATTATCTTTTTTATACATGAAATAAAAAACAAACAAACAAAAAAGACAAGTCATAGATGCAGTTAACAGATTGGTGTTTTCCAGAGATAGAAGGGGAAGGGTAGGAGAAATGGGTGGAGTATAAATTTATTTACTTATTTATTTATTTTGGAGTATAAATTTATTAAAAAATGTTTTTAAAAAGAATAAGACATTCTCCTAGACAACTACAATAAAATTACTGCCCTTAAATTACTAACAGTAGTTAGTAATTAGTAGTTTCATCATATCATCTAGTATTCAGTTCATATTCCAAAAAAATTTAAAAAAAAAAAGAAGAAGAAAATCTTGTGTGGTTAGCTTTCTATGCAATTATAGACAGAGTAGGCAGAGTAATTGCCTTGTCTGAGTCTCTTTAGTTTCCTAATATGTAAGTTGAGAGGGTTAGCTGGAATGTGTGGTACTTTCTGGCTTTATGGTTCCATGATGTTACGTGAGGTTGCTGCTGATGCTGCGTCGCTTCAGTCGTGTCCAACTCTGTGCGACCCCGTAGACGGCAGCCCACCAGGCTCCCCCGTCCCTGGGATCCTCCAGGCAAGAACACTGGAGTGGGGTGCCATTTCCTTCTCCAATGCATGAAAGTGAAAAGTGAAAGTGAAGTCGCTCAGTCGTGTCCGACTCTTAGCGACCCCATGGACTGCAGCCCACCAGGCTCCTCCGTCCGTGGGATTTTCTAGGCAAGAGTACTGGAGTGGGGTGCCATTGCCTTCTCCGTTAGGAGGGTTTAAAAGTAAAACAGTATAACAAAACAAACAAATCAAACTGCCTTGACTTACGGTTCCCGAGCTCCTCCGGCTCCTGCGGCCTTTCTGCGCCCCCCTGAGCGGCGGCGCGTCTAGCAAGAGCGGTCTGCAGGGCAGTTTTGGTTCCATCGAAGGTGCTCGTGGTTCTCGGTGACTCCCAGGATGATACTGCGGTAGTCCCCTGACTGCCTCCTAGCATGCTCTTCTCTTGCCTTCCGCGGAACCATTTTCTCCTTTCTGGATTTTCCCCTCCCTCACTAGATGATTCTTCTGTTTTTGTTGTTCTTTTGATTCTTCTTTTTCTACTCAACCTTGGAAACTTAAAGGATCCCAAAGTCCTGGTTCTCTTCTTCACTAACTACACTCTATTCTTAAATGTGTCTTTTATTTCTATGGCTTTAAATGCTACTTATATTTTGATGGCTTTCAAAACAATAACCGTTGCTGATTCCTCCACTTAAATCCAAATACGTGGTTAACAGACATTTGCAAACTCAACATAGCCAAAACAGAACTTTAGTTTTCCACCTCAAAACCCAGCCTCCCTTAGCATTCCTCAGTTTAGCAAGTGGCACTACAGTTGTTGAAGCTGAGCATTTAAGACCTATCCATAATTCCCCTGTGTTCCTCAACTTGAGATATCATGTGTTTCAGCTACATACTGCTACATAAAAAACTACAGCAAACATAGGGGCTTAAAAAACAATGGTTTATTGTTTTTCACAATTCTGTGGGTTGGGAGATTATCTTGCTGGGTTCATCTGCACTCATGTGGCTCATTCAGCTGACAAGCTGGCTGGATTGCAAGGATCAAGAAGGTTTTATTCACCTGTCTGGCAGTTGATGCTGTTAGTTGGAGTGTTTGACTCTTTTCCACATGACTCTTCATCCAATAATAAGCTAAATACATTTTCCTGTAAAAAAGTGTCTCATAGCAACATTTCAAGAGAGCAAAACCTTAAGCTGCAATATATCTTAAGGCCTATCTTTAAGATTTAGATGAAGCCACTTCTTCCCCAATGTACAGGTCAATCAAGTTATAAAGCAACCAGATTCAAGAGGGTGGATAGATTTAATCTCTGGATGGGAAAAGAAATTCACCTTGCTTAGTGGAAATAAAAACAAAAATAACATAAAAAAAAGGTGGGGGCCTAAAAAGTTTAAAGCCTTTTGCCCATCAAAGGAAACTATAAACAAGATGAAAAGATAACCCTCAGAGAGGGAGAAAATAATTGCAAATGAATTAACTGACAGAGGGTTAAACTCCAAAATATATAAGCAGCTCATACAGCTCAATATCAGAAAAACAAACACCCCAATCAAGAAATGGGGAGAAGATCTAAGCAGACATTTCTCCAAAAGTGTCATGCAGATGGCCAATAAACACATAGAGAGATGCTCGATATCACTAATTATTAGAGAAATGCAAATCAAAACTACAGTGAGGTACTTCACACCTGTCAGAATGGCATCATCAAAAAATCTACAAATAATAAATGCTGGAGAGGATGTAGAGAAAAGGGAACCCTCCTGTGCTGTTGGTGGGGATGTAAGCTGACGCAGCCGTTATGGAGAACAGTATGGAGAGCCCTTCAAGAATCCTAGGATTCTTGTGGCCCAGCAACCCCACTACTGGGCATGCACTCTGGGAAAACTACAACTCTTAAAGACATGTGTACCCCAGTATTCACTGAAGCAGTATTTACAATAGGCAGGACATGGAAGCAACCTAGGTGTCCATTGACAGATGAATGGTTAAAGAAGTTGTGGTACATTTATTACATATATTATGGAATATTGCTCAGCCACAAAAAGGAATGAATTTGAATTAGTTGTAGTGAGGTAGATGAACCTAGAACCTCTTATGCAGAGTGAAGGAAGGCAGAGAAAAACAAGTATTGTATATTAATGCTTGTACATGGAATATAGAAAAATGGTACTGATGAAGCTAGCAGAAAACACACTTGTGGATCAGGTGGGGGAAGATGAGGGTCGGATGAATTGAGAAAGTAGCATTGACCTATATACACTATAATGTGTGAAATAGTTAGTGGAAGGTTGCTAAATAACACAGGGAACCCAGCCTAGTGTTCTGTGATGACCTACAGGGGTGGGATTGGGGGAGGAGAGGGAGGCCCAGGAAAGAAGGGATATATATATACACACACACACACATATATATAAAATTATGACTGATTCACATTGTTGTATGGCAGAAACCAACACAAAATTGTAAAGCAATTTTCTACCAATTAAAAAAAATGAATAAAAGGACTAGCAAAAATTAAAACAAAAGAAATTTACCTTGCAAGCAATTGAAGAAATTTGTGTCAGTTAATTTATCACCCATCTATATAATCCTATGAGTTCTAATTTCAAAATATATCCTAAATATAACTGTAGTTGATATTACTGTGAGGGTTCACTTATATAATACCTAAATTTGTTTTCAATAGTTAATGCTACAGGAGTATATAAGCAGTTTGAATACTATGTAAATGCAATACAGTGCTATATAATTGGATTGAATTAACAGATACAGAAGCACAGATACTGAGGAACCATGTACAAGGAGGATAATTCTAAAAATTGTATGTAAATTTTTGACTGTGCGGAGGGTTTCAGCACCTCTAACTTCCACTTTTTTCAAGGGTCAGCTGCCCTGCTCCCGACCCCCTGTGCTCAACCTGTCCATGACGGTAATATCTGGCCTGCCTCAATAGCTCTTAATAGCTCACCCTGCTTCACTCCTACAAGCTACCCTCTTGCTAGTACAAGGAGCATAAAATTCCAGTTAATCAAAAAGAATAGGCTCTAAAGATCTGCTGTATAGCTTTGTGTACACCCCTGCATCCCTTCACATATACACACACATAGCAGCCAGAATGATGTTTTAAAATGCAAAGAAAATTATTAGCTCCTTCTGTGAAACACTTTAATAGCTTTTCTCTGTTACTAGAATAAGATCTAAAGTATGAAGACAACTCAGTAGGTACTTCACAATTCAGCCCCCACTTAACACTCTGAATTATTTCCTATCACTGTCCTTGATCACAATGCTCCTGAAAAATTCAGTTGATATTCAGTGGAAAGGGCACATTGCCTTTTTTTTTTCCCCCTGTTTTTATAATTTTTAAACATGTTGAAATTTTTTGTTTTAATCTTTGGCTGTTTGCCTTGAATGTCTGCACCCAAACAATCACTTGTCTGACTCATTCAGATCTCACCCAGCTCAAACAGCTCTGCAGACAGGCCCTTCTTTGACCTTCATAATCTAGCAATTATGTTCTCCAGCTGCCACGCTTTTTTAAAAATTGTATTTTATTGTGATAAGAACACTTAGCATGAGCTCTATCCTCTTAACAAAGTTTTAATGCACGTTATTTTTGACTATAAGTACAATGCTATACAGCACATCTTTAGAACTTATTCACCTTGATAACTGAAATTTTCTGCTCCTTGATTGGTAACTCCCATTTCCCTCTCTGCCTTACCCTCTGGAAGTCACTAGTCTACTCTTTGATTATATAAACTTGACAATTTAGGTTCCTTATATAAGAAGAATTATGCAGTATTTGTTTATATATTATTGGTTTATTTCACTTAATATAGTGTCCTCAGGTTCATCTGTGTTTGCACACATAAAGCAGTTTCCTTCTGATTTCCCTTCAGAATTAAGGCAAATCATATTCCATTGTAATGCATGTGTCATACTTTACATAGCCATCTGGTGATGGACATTTAGGTTGCTTCCACATCCTGGCTATTGTGCTGCAATGAACATAAAACGTTAATACAGCTATGAGATTCTTCCCGATTTTAATTATTTTTTAAAATTTTTATTGAAGTACAGTTGATTTACAATGTTGTGTTAGTTTCAGGTGTACAGCAAAGTGAATTTGTTATTCAAATATAAATATAAATATCCACTTTTTTTTAGATTTTTTCATTATGGTGTATTGAGTATGGTTCCCAGTGCTATGGATACATTCGTTTCCTATTTTATATATGGTAGTGTATGTACGTAAACCTCAATCCCTTGATCTCTCTCTCTCCCTCCCTCCCTCCACCCACTTTCCCACTTGGTAACCATAAGTTTGTTTTCTACATCTGTGACTCTATTTCTGTTGTAAATAAGTTCATTTGTTGTTGCTGTTCAGTTGCTAACTTATGTCCAATTCTTTGTGACCCATGGACTACAAAACTCCAGGCTTCCCTGTCCTTCACTATCTCCCAGAGTATGCTCAGACTCATGTCCTTTAAGTTGATAATGCCATCAACCATCTTGTCTTCTGTCACCCCCTTCTCCTCCTGCCCACAATGTTTTCCATCATCAGGGTCTTTTCCAGTGGGTTGGCTCTTTGCATCAGGTGGCCAAAGTATTGGAGCTTCAGCTTCACCATCAGTCCTTCCAATGAATATTAGGTTGATTTCCTTTAGGATTGATTGGTTTGATCTCCTTGCTGTCCAAGGGACTCTCAAGAGTCTTCTCCAGTACCACAATTTGAAAGCATCAATTCTTTGGCACTCAGCCTTCTTTATGGTCCAACTCTCACATCCATACATGACTACTGGAAAAACCATAGCTTTGACTATATGGACCTTTGTCAGCAAAGTGATGTCTCTGCTTTTAATATGCTAAGGTCCTCATAGCTTTTTTTTTCCAAGGAGCAAGTATATTTTAATTTCATGGCTGCAGTCACCATCCACAGTAATCCTGGAGCCCCCCAAAATAAAGTCTGTTACTGTTTCCATTTTCCCCCCATCTATTTGTCATGAAGTGATGGGACCAGATGCCATGATCTTGGTTTTTTTTAATATTGATTTTAAGCCAGATTTTTCACTCTTCTCTTTCATTCTTCATCAAGAGGCTCTTTAGTTCCTCTTTGCTTTCTGCCATTAGGGTGGTGTCATCTGCATATCTGAGGTTATTGATATTTCTCCTGGCAGTCTTGATTCCAGCTTGTGATTCATCCAGCCTGGCATTTTGCATGATGTACTCTGCATATAAGTTAAATAAGCAGGGTGACAATATACAGCCTTGACATACTCCTTTCCCATTTTGAAACCAGTCCATTGTTCCATGTCTGGTTCTGTTGCTTCTTGTTCTTCATACAGGTTTCTCAGGAGGCAGAAAAGGTGGTCTTGTATTCTTCTCTCTTTAAGAATTTTCCACAGTTTGTTGTGAGCCACACAGTCAAATACTTTAGCGTAGTCAATGAAACAGAAGTAGATGTTTTCTGGAATTCCCTTAGTTTTTCTATAGTCCAGTGGATGTTGGCAATTTGATCTCTCATTCCTCTGCCTTTTCTAAACCCAGCTTGTACACCTGGAGGTTCTTGGTTCATGTACCGTTGAAGCATAGCTTGATGGGAGAATTACCTTGTTAGCATGTGAAATGAGTACAATTGTGCAGTAGTTTGAGCATTTGTTGGTCCTTTAATGGACCGGAACCTGGTGGTCCGGAGTCGACGATGAGAGAGTGAAAGAAGGAAAGAGGCTAATATTCCCTGGGTTATGCAGCCGGCTTCCGCGCTCCAGGGAATCAGCCAGAAATAGAGAGATAGAGAGATAGAGAGAGAGAGAAAAAAGAAAGAAAGAAAGACACGGGGACCAAAGCTCTGATGGAGCAAAGGTGTTTTAATCAACATGGCATGGGCATATATACTGTCTTACAAGGTAGTTATTCTCAGCAAAGATAAAGATTAAAATTCCAGATTTACAAAACATAACGCGATCCCTATCAAAGAGAGAGTTGCAAACAATCACCTTTTACCGTATGGTTCATAAAAAGGAAGAGGGTACTTATCACCGTAATGAGAAATGCCTGGATTCCTCAGCCCTGGGAAAGGCGTGCCTCTCCTCTTAATTCCTGAATATTCAGGAATTAATAAGGGCCAGAGGGTTCCTGACCGGAGAAGGCAATGGCACCCCACTCCAGTACTCTTGCCTGGAAAATCCCATGGATGGAGGAGCCTGGTAGGCTGCAGTCCATGGGGTCGCGAAGAGTCAGACATGACTGAGCGACTTCACTTTCACTTTTCACTTTTATGCATTGGAGAAGGAAATGGCAACCCACTCCACAGAGTCGGACACGACTGAAGTGACTTAGCAGTGGCAGAGGGTTCCTGACAGATCCAAAACAGCACACAGGAAGCCTCTTGTTAAATGCTTCCTGATAAGCATTCTTTGGCATTGCCCTTCTTTGGGATTGGAATGAAAACTGACCTTTTCCAGTCCTGTGGCCACTGCCAAGTTTTCCAAATTTGCTGGCATATTGAGTACAGCACTTTAACAGCATCATCTTTTAGGATTTGAAATAGCTCAACTGGAATTCCATCACCTCCAAAAGCTTTGTTCATAGTAATGCTTCCTAATGCCCATTTGACTTCACACTTCAGGATATCTGGCTCTGAGTGATCACACCATCATGGTTATCCAGGTCATTCAGGTTTTGTTTTTGTTTTTTTTTTTAACAGTTCTGTGTATTCTTGACACCTCTTCTTTATTTCTTCTGCTTCTGTTAGGTCCATACCATTTCTGTCCTTTATTGTGCCTATCTTTGCATGAAATTTGCACTTGGTATCTCTAATCCTCTTGAAGAGATCTCTAGTCTTTTCCATTCTATTGTTTTCCTCTCTTTCTTTACATTGTTCACTTAAGAAGCCTTTCTTATCTCTCCTTGCTATTCTTGGGAACTCTTCATTCAGATGGGTATGTCTTTACTTTTCTCCTTTAAGTTTCACTTCCCTTCTTTTCTTGGCTGTTTGTAAGGCCTCCTTAGATGAGCATTTTGCCTTGTTGCATTTTTTTTTCTTGAGGATGGTTTTGATCACCAACTCCTGTACAAGTGTTATGAGCCTCCATTCATAGTCCTTCAGGCACTCTGTGTATAAGATCTAATCCCTTGAATCTATTTGTTCATTTGTATCATATCATTTAGAAAATTCTTTTGACTAAATACCCAGATATAGGACTGTTGGATCAAATGATAGTTCTGGTTTTAGTTCTTTTAGGCACCTCCATAGCATTTTCCATGGTGACTACACCATTTTACATTCTCAACAGGAGTGTGCTAATGTCCTAATTTATCCACCTTCTTCCCAGACTTTTTTTTTTTTTCTGGTAATAGCCATCTGAATAGGTGTGAGGTGACATCTCATTGTGTGTTTGACTTTTATTTCCCTAATTATTAGTGATGTTGCTCAGTCATGGCAGACTCTTTGTGGCCCGGTGACCTGCAGCACAGGTCTTCCTGTCCTTCACAACCTCCCAGAGCTTGCTCAAACTCATGTCCACTGAATCGGTGATGCCATCCAACCATCTCATCCTCTGTCATCCTCTTCTCCTGCCTTCAATCTTTCCCAGCATCAGGGTCTTTTCCAATGAGTCAGCTCTTCGCATCAGGTGGCCAAAATATTGGAACTTCAGCTTCAGCATCAGTCCTTCCAATGAATATTCAGGGTTGATTCCTTTAGGATGGACTGGTTGGATCTTGCAGTTCAAGGGACTCTCAAGAGTCTTCCCCAACACCCTAGTCCAAAAGCATCAATTTTCACTATTTGTGAAGCTTTCTTTGAAGGAATGCTTACTCAAGTCCTTAGTCCATTTTAAAATTGGTTATTGAATTTTTTCTTTTTTTAGTTTTATAGGAGTTAGTATAATTTTGATGACCTGGGAGGGATTAGGGGCAGGAGGAGAAGGGGATGACAGAGGATGACATGGCTTGATGGCATCACCGACTCGATGGACATGAGTTTGAGTAAACTCCGGGAGTTGGTGATGGACAGGGAGGCCTGGCATACTGCGGTTCATGGAGTTGCAAGAGTTGGACATGACTGAGCGACTGAACTGACTGAATCTATTGTTGGATATATGGTTTGCAAATATTTTCTCCCATTCCATATGTTACCATTTAGTTGTTTGCTTTGCTATAGAGAAGCCTTTTAGTTTAATGTAGTCCAACTTTCTTATTTTTGTTTTTGTTGCCTGATCTTTCAGTGCCATATCCCAGAAATTACTGTTTAGACTAGTGTCATGAAGCTTTTCCTCTGTTTTCTTCTAGAATTTTTTTAGCTTTGGATCTCATATTTAAGGCTTTATTACATTTTAAGTTGATTTTTGCATATGATATAAAGGCCCAGTTTCACTGTTTTGTACATGGATATCCATTTTACGTAACAGAGTTTGTTGAAGAGACTGTCCTTTCTGCACTGTGTTTTATCAGAACCCTCGTCAAAGGTCTGTTGACTATATATGTGTGTGTTTATTTCTGAGCTCTCTATTCTGTTCCATCGGTCTGTATGTCTGTCTTATGCAAGTGCCATAATGTTCTGTTTACTGAAGCTGTGTAATATATTTAAAATCAGGAGGTGTGATGTCTCCAGCTTTTCTCTTCTTTCTCAAGATTGCTTGAGCTATTAGTGTTCTTTTGTGGCTCCATATAAATTTTCAAATTTTAAAAAATTTATGTAAAAGATGCCATTGGGATTTTGATATAGATCATTTTGGGTAGTATGGACATTTAAAAAATATTGTCTTTCAACACATGACCACAGAATATTGTTCCATTTATTTGTGTTTTCCTTAACTTCTTTCATTAATATTTTGTACTTTTCAGCATACAATTCTTCCCCCTCCTCAGTCAAGTTTATTCCTAAGAGTTTTATTCTTTTTCATATCATTGTAAGGGGGATTATTTTCCTAATTTATTTTCCAGATAGTTTGTTTTTAGTATAGAGCAACCCAACTGATTTTTGCATATTGATTATGTGTCCTACGATATTACTGAATTTATTTTTTAGTTCTAAGAGTTTTTGATGTAGTCTTCAGGGTTTCCTACATATAAGATTATTTCAACTGCAAACACAAAAGATTTTACTTTTCCTTTCTGATTTGAGTGCCTTTTACTGCTTTTCCTTGCCTACTTGAGCTGGCTTGGACTTCTAGTACTATGTTGAGTAGAAGTGCTGAGAGTAGGCATTCTAGCCTAGTTTCTAATCTTTGAGAAAAAGCTTTCAGTTTTCACTGCTGAATATATTACCTATGAAGATTTTCACATATATACTCTATTTTGTTCAGGAACTTTCCATCTATTTCTAGCTTATTGAGAGTATTTATTTTTAAAGGGTGTTGAATTTTGTCAAATGGTTTTTCTGCATCTATTGAGATAACCGTGTGATTTTAATCTTCTATTCTCTTAATGTAACATATCACATTAATTAATTTTCATATGTTGAACCATTCTTGCATCCCAGAGATAAATTCCATTTGGTCATGATACATGATCCTTCTAATGTACTGTTGAACTCAGTTTGTTAGTATTTTGTTAAGGATTTTTGCATCTGTGTTCATCCATAAAATATACAAAATAAAAAGTACATCCCATTTTTGCATCCCAATCATGCACAAATGAGATTCCCCCCACCCTCACCCACTCACCCCCTGGTGGTGTCTTTGTCTAGCTCTGGTATCAGCACAATGTGGGACTCAAAATGATTTTGGAAGTACTCTGTTCTCTTCAGTTTTTGAGAAGAAGTTGAAAAATGATCAACATTAACTAATCTTTAAATATTTGATCAAAATTACAGCAAAACCATCTGATTTTGCATTTTTATTTGGTTGGAAGTTTGTGATGACTAATGCAATCTCTAAATTAGTAATACATCTGTTCAGATTTTCTATTTCTTCATAAATTAGTGTGATCAGATTACATGTTTCTAGTAATTTGTCTATTTATTCACAGTTATGTAATTTGTTAACATGTAATTTGCTGCACTCTGTAAGTTTTGGAGTATTGTGTTGTTCCTTTAGTCTTCAGATATTTTCTATTTCTCTTGTTGACTTCTTCTCTGACTTTATGATTATTTAGGAGTATGTTGTTTAATTTTCACATATTTGTGGATTTTCCAGTTTTCCTTCTGGAAAGTTATTGATTTCTAGTTTCAGCTGTTGCAGTCAAAAAAGGTACTTGATGTGATTTCAGTCTTCTTAAGTTTGTTGAGATTGTTTTGGACCTAAACTGTGATCTATCCCACGGAAAGGTCTATACACACTTAAGAATGTGTATTCCGTTACTGTTTGGTGCAATGTTCTGTGTATATCTCTTGGTCCATTGGTAGATAGTATTGGCCAAGTCCTCTGTTTTCTTATGATCTTCTATCTATATAGTCTATCTACAGTTAACAGTGGGATATTGAAGCCTCCTATTATCTTTGTATTGATGTCTATTTCCCCCCTTAGTTCTGTCACTGCTTGCTTTATATATTTAGGTGCTCTGATGTTGGCTGCATATATAATTGTGTTAAAGCTTCCTGGGATTGACCCTTTATCATTATGTAATGTTCTCCTTTATTTATTGTGGCATTTTTTGAGAGTTTGACCTTAAGTTTTTGTCTGATATAAGTGTAGCCCCAACTGCTGTCTTTTAGTTCCTGTTTGCATGGAATATCTATTTTTTTTTTTTAAATCCCTTTGCTTTCAGCATATCTGTGTTCTTAAATCTAAAGTGAGTTTCTTGTTGATGACATATAGCTGGGTCTTTAAAAAAATTTTTTTTAAGTTTAGAAAATATTTTAACTTTTTTTTATGGTGGGGTCTTTTTTTTTTTAAATCATTCACCACTTTATGCCTTTTGATTAGAGGTTTTAATTCATTTACACTTAAAGTAACTATTGATAGAAAGGATTTACTATTAGCATTTTGTTGTTTTCTGTTAGTTTTATAGTTATTTTTCTGTCTTTTTCTCTCCTGCCTTCCTTTATATTTTGTCAAGTTTTTGTATTGATATGCTTTGCTTCATTTTTACTCTTTTGTTTAACTTCCATAGGTATTTTTCTTTGTAGTTATCTTGGGACATACACAACATATTTCATGGTTATTTTATTTTATTTTAAGCTGACAAGTTTAATTCCATTTAAAAAATTATGCTTTAACTCCTGCTTCCCACTTTGTTACTATTATCATGATTTATGTCTTTTCATAATTATATATCTTTACTATATTTTATAGTTATTTTTAATACTTGTCATCTAAATTTTTTTTTTTTTGTCATCTAAATTTTATACTAGAGTTAAAAGTGGCTTACCCACTACCACTGCAGTAGTATAAAGTGAGTGAAGTCGCTTAGTCGTGCCCGACTCTTTGCAACCCCATGGACTGTAGCCTACCAGGCTTCTCCGTCCATGGGATTTTCCAGGCAAGAGTGCTGGAGTGGGTTGCCATTTCTTTCTCCAAGCAGTAGTATAGTGCTTTGTATTTGTCTGTATATTTCACTTTTACCAGTGAACTTTGTACTGTCCTATGCTGTCATATTTGTTTAATGTCTCTTCATTTCAACTTAAAGAACTCTCTTTATTATTTCTTGTACAGTAGTCCTAGTGGTGATTACTTTCTCAGCTATTGTTTGTCTAGAAAAATCCTTGTCCCTTTTTCATTTTTGAAGGACAGTTTTGCTGGCTATAGCATTCTTAGTTAACATTTTTTTTTTTCTTTCAGCACTTTGAATATATCATTCCACTCTCTTCTAACCTGAAAAGTTTCTGCTGAAATATTCAATAATAGTCTTGTGAAGACGCAGTTTCTTTGCTTATACTAAGTTTCTTTTCTCTCATTGTTTTCAAAATTCTCTCTTTGACTGACTTCTGACAATTTGAATATAATGCATTTCAGCCTGGATTTCTTTGGTGTCTTATTTGTGTCTTTTGGGATTATTGAATCTGGATATCTATTTGCTTTCCCAGATTTAGAATGTTTCCAGCTATTATTCCTCTGAATAAATTTCTGGTTCTTTCTCTCTCTCCTTTTGGAAATCCCATATGTGTGTATTGGTATGCATAAAGATATCCTATAAGTCCCTTATGTTTTACTTTTTTTTTTAATCTTTTTTTTTTCCTTTTGTTCCTTTGATTGAAGATTTCCAATTATCCATCTTTGAGTCTGCAGATTCTTTCTTTTCCTTGATGTAATCTGATGTTGAATTGTTCTAGTGAACTTTTCAGTTTGGTTATTGTAATCTTCAGCTCCATGATTTCTGTTTGTTACTTTTTTGTTTTCTATCTCTGTGGAAATTCTCCCTTTGTTCATGTATTGTTCTTCTGACCTCAGTTAGCAACTTTATGACAGTAATTCTGAATTCTCTCTCCGTTAAACCAATAGCTCCATTTCATTAGGTTCAGTTTCTGGAGATTTTTATCTTTGTCTGATTCTTTATTTTATTTTAGTTTCTGTTTTGGTGTGTCTGAGAGACAGAAGCCATCCCTCAAAGGAGGCACCTCAATAAAGTTGGAGTACTGGACGCATGAGCCACCCTTTTCCCTCCTCTAGGAGAAGCTGGGACTTAGGAGATCTCTTCCTGGTCATACGACACTGAACCAGAGACAACTCTGACTAGAGAGTTTCCTGAATCTCCTTACTGGCTTCAGCCTGATCTCATATTTTCCCTGTGTGCAGGAATAATCTGACTTCTCACAGAGGAAATTTACCCATGAACTGTTGCTGAGTCAGTGTGTTTGTGGAAGGAAGGAAGAGTCAGGGCTTCCTATTCTGCCATCTTGCTGACATTACTTCTTTGCCATCCACTCTTTATCACCATGCTTTATTTTCTTCACGGCCCGTTTCACCATCTGAAAATAATCTGCTTATACATGAATATACTTGGTCGTTTCTGTTACTCTTCACTAAAAACAATTTAAGCTCCTTAAGAGCAGAGACATAAGTTGTTGACCCTTATGTCCCAAATTTCTTACACTATGCCTGGCCCATAGTAAAACTTCAATAAATACTTAACCAGTGAATTAATTTGTTGGTGTTAGATTACAATTACATCTTTGCATTGTAAAATAAAGATAATTTTTATGCCCTCAATGGAGACAGCACAGTCTCATATATGGAATGATGGTGAAGATATGTTCTGGCCATTCATTTTCAAACATATTCAAATCCATTTAGCTTCTCTGTACCTTGTGATTTGTGTTGTATAATATTAAGTTTGAAGTCCTCCTTTCTCTGTTTCAAAGGAATGATGTTAGGGTGAAATAAAACCATTTTTGTAAACCTCTTAAACAAAGCTTACTATAAACCAGACACGATTGCTAAGTACTTATCATCTGCTTCAGGAACAATTAGTTAGAAAAATTTTCTGTAGTCTGATAGATTGTCCTAGGGAGCATGGGTTACAGTAATTTACTTACCCTGGGTGAAATAAATTCAGTTAATAGGCATAAGTGTCCTATATATCAATACCTGATGTCAAATGTCTAATATTCCTCCCAAATTTCTCTGTATCATTGCTAAGTGCTTTAGGGAAGATAACTCCTTTACCATATAGTTGGGGGAAATTTCAGTGAAAAATAGAATATTGTGTTTAGGTATTACTTAAAATTTATTTTATTTTTAAAATGCCCTTTTCATCTTTAAAAAAAACCCCACAGTTTTCTACTCCTTACTGAACTAGGAATATATTACCTAAATTATACTAGTTGATCTATATGCCACTGTACTAAATATTTTTTGTTATTTTTATGCTCTGAAAGGTAGGTGCTTTTTTATTAATTTATATTTTATTGAAGGATAATTGCTTTACAGAATTTTGTTGTTTTCTGTCAAACCTCAACATGAATCAGCCATAGGTACACATATATTCCCTCCCTTTTGAACCTCCCTCCCATCTCCTGCCCCATCCCACTCCTCTAGATTGATACAGAGCCCCTGTTTGTTTCATGAGCCACACATAAAATTCCCATTGGCTATCTATTTTACATATGGTAATATAAGTTTCCATGTTACTCTTTCCATACATCTCACCCTCTCCTCCCCTCTCCCCATGTCCATAAGTCTATTCTCTATGTCTGTTTCTCCATTGCTGCCCTGTAAATAAATTCTTCAGTACCATTTTTCTAGATTCTGTATATGTGCATTAGAATACAATATTTATCTTTCTCTTTCTGACTCACTTCACTCTGTATAATAGGTTCTAGGTTCATCCACCTCATCAGAACTGACTCAAATGCATTCCTTTTTATGGCTGAGTAATATTCCATTGTGTATGTGTACCAGGGCTTCTGTATCCATTCATCTGTCAGTTGACATCTAAGTACCTTCCATGTTCTAGCTATTGTAAATAGTGCTGCAATGAACAATGGGATACATGTATCTTTTTCAATTTTGGTTTCCTCAGGGTATATGCCTAGGAGTGGGATTTCTGGGTCATATGGTGGTGTATTCCTAGATTTCTAAGGAATCTCCATACCATCTTCCAAAAGTGGCTGTATCAATTTACATTACTACCAACAGTTCAAGAGGGTTAATTTTTCTCCAGATCCTCTCCAGCATTTATTGCTTGTAGACTTTTTGATGATGGCCATTCTTTGCTTACTTCTTGGAAGGAAATTTATGACCAACCTAGACAGCATATTAAAAAGCAGAGACATTACTTTGCCAGCAAAGGTCCGTCTAGTCAAAGCTATGGTTTTCCAGTAGTCACGTACGGATGTGAGAGTTGGACTATAAAGAAAGCTGAGCACCAAAAAACTGATGCTTTTGAACTGTGGTGTTGGAGAAGACTCTTGAGAGTCCCTTGGACTGCAAGGAGATCCAACCAGTCCATCCTAAGGGAGATCAGTCCTGGGTGTTCATTGGAAGGACTGATGCTGAAGCTGAAACTCCAATACTTTGACCACCTGTTGCGAAGAGTTGACTCATTTAAAAAGAACTGATGCTGGGAAAGATTGAGGGCAGGAGGAGAAGGGGACGACAGAGGATGAGATGGTTGGATGGCATCACTGACTCCATGGACATGAGTTTGAGTAAACTCCAGGAGTTGGTGATGGACAGGGAGGCCTGGCGTACTGTGGTCCATGGGGTCACAAAGAGTCGGACACAACTGAGTGACTGAACTGAACTGATTCTGATCAGTGTGAGGTGATATCTCGTTGTAGTTTTGATTTGTGTTTCTCTAATAATGAGTGATATTGAGCATCTTTTCATGTGTTAGCCATCTGCATGTCTTCTTTGGAGAAATGTCTGTTTAGGTCTTTTCCCCACTTTTTGATTGTTTGTTTTTCTGGCCCTGAGTTGTGCGAGCTGCTTCTATATTTTGGAAATTAATCCTTTGTCAATTGTTTCATTTGCTATTATTTTCTCCCATCCTGAGGGTTGTCTTGACAACCTTTTTTATTAAACTCATGCTATATAAGAGACAACTGAGGTTTTGATTGGTAAACTAACTTGCCCAGGGTCACACAGTACATAACAGAGTTGGGGTTTAAATCCAGGTTGTTCTGACTTACTGTAGGGGTTAATAATCAGTCCCTGTTTCTCTGGCTAAGCCATGGCAAAAACACCATGGGAAAAGAATAAAAGCAAAATATAGCAATACAGTATAATCTAAACAAAAGTACATTGGGTTGATTATTGGAGTCATCATGCCCTGCTAAGCTAAGTAAAAACATAGTGTGGACCTTGGAACACCAGGTAAGCACAAGTTCAGAACTCTGTGTGTGCACACACCAAGATGTTTTTCCAAGGAATATGTGGGTCTATGACCTCCAGCTGGGTGATACCCCTTGTACAAGAAAATAACAAAGATTCAAAGTAATCAATAAAATGGGAGATGTGACCAGGGACACAGGAGGCTGATTTTATCATAGCACAACAGATGTACTTTCTGCATGCCACAACACTAAATAAAAGTGATGTGGCTCTGAGGAACAGGGCTCTTGATCCAAGAGGTCTTGAGTCCCTGGTCCCATCTTTAAAACTTTAATTCTGTCTCTAGTTTCTTTTTCCCAAACTGTGCATCAACCACTTTTGACCCCTACCTGCTATGCTGGCCCCAGCATCTTACCAGATCTTAGGATACAAGGCATGCTGGCAGGATTTTAGCAGAAAATATGAAAATATGAGGCCTGTGGATAGCATAAAGAAAGTAGCAGGTACTGTGGCCAAACTAGAGGACAAAAGTCACTGTCAAAATATATTCCAATTTAAATCATACAGCAATAACAAGAAAAAATCCGGAATAGAAAACAACACAGTAGAAAACAGGCCACCTTCCGAAAACCTTACAGACTAGAAACTCTGTGAGGTCACCACTGTGTTCAGCAGACACATCACAGGTGTTCTGCAGATATCTGTTGAATAAATGACTTCAGAGCCTGCCCTGTTAACTGCTATACACTATTGCTTATTCAATTTCTGAATAAGTTCAACATTCTCTTGCTTCTGTCTATGAGAAATACTTTTGCTACTTATTTGTGAAGTAAATTGCCTATCATGTGTCTTTCTGTGAATTCTAGCTATTCGTAAAAGAACAAAAATAATCCCAAACACTAATTATAGGTTCCAAAAAAGACAGCACTCAGCTGTATTATAATTGAATAGCAGTTACAGAAACAAGATACCCTACAGGCAGAAATGAAAACCTGTATTTGCTGTCAGTGGAGCTGATACTGACCAGGGTTCTTGGCCTTCCCAATCAATAGAAATTGACTAGAGACCAGACAAGAAATTCAGGCAAGGCTTGAATTTGCCTGAATTCAAGTCCCTCCTGAGACTGCTGCAGGAGGGAGTGAAAACAAATAACAGGTTCCCTTCCCTGCTCCGTGAAAGGGGTCAAGCTCACTCTTTATATGGGATGAGGGTAGGGGCATGCCCAGGGGCCAGACTGGAGAGTGGCTTAGGTGGTTTGCTCACCTCTTTGTGATGTTGAGTACTGGGGGCATGCAAAGCACCTGACCTGCTTTTGCACCCAGTTCTTGGCTCCTGCCTCTTCAGAAAAGGCAGTTCATTTTTATTTTTCTCTTTTTGTTTCTTTTGGTCCAGAATTTGCCCCAACTGTGCCTAAATTCAGCTATTTTTAGTCCCATATAGTTTCTTTGTATGTTGTAGCTTGAGCAGAGGCACAGGCATCAGGGTACTGCAGCAAAGGGTCTCCGGTCCCAGGACTGCCTCACAATATTTTGGCTTCTTTTATTTTTATCCATTTTCAAAGAGCAACATCACTAATATAAAGGTGATACGTTGATTTACACAAAGAAATCAAAGCTTGATTATTGAGGGTAAACAATTTAAATGAAATGATTTATGCCACTTGCCAAAAAGATACAATGTAATATTCTTTAGCAACAACTATTATTGGTCTTTACTATAGTGGGATTGAACACTCTTGACAACTTCCTATTATGTGCTTCATTCTTCAAAGCAGTGTTCATATAGATTTTCCAATAAATTTTGCAATGAGTTATATGCTAAGCATCTATAATGTGACTGTCATCTATGCAGGTCAACATAGGAAATTTAAGCCATACAGTTAATGGGCTAATGTAATTCCTGTTTAATTTTATATTCATTGTTGGAGTCAGAAAAAAAACAAATTTTATCATTTTTTAAAATAATTTCAAATTCAAATCAATAACTCGAAATGACAAAATTTTTTGCAAAAAGGAAAGAATAGATTGTTGAGAGCTATATTATTGTTTAAGCTGACTTTAAGGCAGTACTTAGGTGACTTCTACCAGAATACTTTAAATATGAATTAGTATATTCATCAGTTTTGAATAACTCACCCTTAACCCTGAAATGTATTCTAAGTGATATTACAAGAGAAGGATAATGTCAAGGTTGACTATGCTCTATTAAGCCTGACGAGTTTTACTCAGGCATTGAGTGCTGGAATATCAGCTAGAAAACATAACTTGGAAACAGATTTGCATAAACATTTAAAAGTATATGTGACTTAAATAATCTCTAATATTGTATAATTATGTATTTCAATATCTTTTCATAGCACTCAGAATTTACATCTCAGATTTTAAAATATATGACTTCTAATTCAAAATATTTAAAGTTATAATCACAATTTAGAGTTTTAATATCTGATTGTGTTTCAGGGTGGCAGTTTAGGCTCATAATTAACCCAACCCCTTTCCCCAAATCTCTGAATTCCAATTCAAAGGATACCAAAAAGGAACGAGGGGCTTCAGATTAAGATGGCAGATGGAACACATGCATTTAATGTTGATTTCATCGTTTTGAAAATCTCCTATATCTACTAAAATTAATTTTCAAAAGGCTTAACATGATAAGAAAGGAAGTAGCAGGAATGGAGAAAAATACAATAAATGGTGGGATGTTAAAAGGCAGATATACAAATAATAGGTGATTCAGCAGACCCAGGAAACTGAAGACCATCTGAGAGCCAGTCCAAAAATCCTCTGCAGAATCCTCAAGAGGCACAGGAAGGTACCAGATAGCTGTGAAATTAGAGATAAGGTTTGGAGTCTGAAATAAGGAGGCCTGAGTGAAAGCTGTTTAAGAGGCTTGGCATGTACATAGTTTCATCTCCTCTTCTGGACTTTAAGTGGAGACTTTCACTCTGGCAATTCATGTGTTTCAGCTCTGGAAGAATTCTTCTTGGATTATTTTCATAATGATTTCACTCATTGTTTTTCTATTTTCTCTTTCTGGAACTTCTAGATTCCTGCACTCACTACGTGACAACTGTTAGTGGTCAGTGAGCAACTAACACTTTCATTTTGGGCTTCCCTTGTGGCTCAGATGGTGAAGAATCTGCCTGCACTGAAGGAGGCCCGGGTTTGATCCTTGGGTTGACGAGATCCCCTGGAAAAGGGAATGGCAACCCATTTCAGTGTTCTTGCCTGGAGAATTCCATGGACAGAGGAGCCTGGTGAGGCTACAGTCCATGGGGTTGCAGAGTTGGACATGACTGAGTGACTAACTCTTTCACTACACGCTGCTAGGCAACTGCTCTTGACCCACACTGGCAGAAGTCTGGAGTTTTACTCTTGAGAGAGAGAGTAAAAATGAGGCCTTCTAAGTGGAGAGAAAGGAAGGGTTAATCAACCTTAGGCATAACCAAAGCTGAATAATGAGATACTGCTCTACTGGAAAGTTAGGAGCCAGATTCTTAACATCTGGTAGGGGGACTAGAAGGCTCTTCTCATGGGAATTTGACCATCTCAAAAAGAAAAGATTTAATAATATTAACATTGTAGCTTTTTGTTCCCAAAGGGCCATTACCCCTGACCCACAGCAAAGTACTTTGCAGTAACACTCCAAGTCTGCAAACCGCATGCATGTGCTGGGCAACCCTAAGCGGGGACCTTAGTCTCGCACTCTTCACTGAACACCCATCGTCAAGGAACACTAGATACCGGGAAAAGGCTTGTAACGTGAAAGATTAAAACCCAAACAGCAACCAACAAAAGAAGCAGCTTGAAACAATTCAACAAGAAGAAATGAATAAACTAACATTACAGGAGTACCTCATGTTACTGTGCTTCACTTTACTGTAGTTAACAAGATACTGTATTTTTTAAAAATTGAAAATTTGTGGCATCAAGCAAGCCTTTTAGCATGTTGCTTCTAAACAGGATTTTCTAAACTCCATATTTATGTGTCACATTTTGGTAATTCTTGCAATATTTAGAACTTAATTATTGCTATATTTGTCATAGTGACCTGATTAGTGATCTTTGGTGTTATGAACATGACTTACTGAAGGCTTAGATGATGGTTAGGAATTTTAAGCAATAAAAAAGCAACTGAGGTATGTACATTTTTAACACATAATGCTGTTGCACACTTACTAGAGTACAGTATAGTATAAACATAACTTTTATATATACTAGGAAATCAAAACATTAGTGTGACTGGCTTTACTGTGACACTCACTTTATTGCAGTCACCTGAAGCAAAAATGGCACTATCTCCAAGGTATGCCACAGTCAGATTTTTTAAAAAAAGATATTTCATGTGTAAAACCAGAAAAAAATGAAATAAGACAGAGAATCCAGAGAACAAAAGAGCTTGTGGAGACTAAAAACAGAGTAGAAATGAATAAAAGTTTAAAAGATTATGGTTAGGATATCTTTAAGAAATGAGGTAAAAAAAAAAAAGACCAACAGGTGGATTAAATTAGGCATACAAGAAAATTAGAAAACTATCTAGAAAGTCTAAGATATGAGTTATAGAGGCTCTAGAAACAGAACAGAAAAATAATGAATAAAATCATTAAAAAATAATTCTATAATTACTCTAACTGGAACACATGAATTACTTGGGTGACAGGCTCTATTGAAAGTCCAGAATAATAGATGAAAGAAGTATACCCATACAAAGCCTTATGGTTGTGACATATGAGAATACTGGGGACAAAATATATATAAATGGAAAAAAAAAAAAAAAACTAAGTCACATACAAAAGACCAGCAGTCAAAATGATGTGGTTATCTCAACAGAAACACTGGAAGCATACAAGCAAACTTCTAAAATTATATTATCCCTAACACAAAATTATACATCCAAGCAAACTATTATAAAAATATAAGGATAAATAAAGACACTTTCCTAAATGCAAGTTCTCAAAAATGTTTCTTTCCCATATCCTTTATTAAGTACTAGAGGAGGATGTACTCTCTAAATAAGAAAATAAACCAAGAAGGGATATCTAGTGTTAAATAACAAAAATTCAACCGAGTAAATCTGAGGACCAAATTGGTTTCATTCAGTGATTCATGTATTGGGGAGCATCACATCCAGCAAACAGGAATGAGGTGCAAAGAGCTATGAAAAGGAAAGGCTTTTATGGGCAGAGAGGGGTGGCATGAAGAAGTCGTTAATGGAAAAAAGCTTTATTTCAGTCAAAATCACCTTCCTTGGCAGAAAAAAATGGCACATTTGGTGGATTTCATCACTGGTTAAGTCCAGACTGATCAGTTAAAATTATACTCCTGGGAAAGACTGAACTGCAATTAAGTTCAGTTCAGTTGCTCGATGGTGTCAGACTCTTTGCGACCCAATGAACTGCAGCACACCAGGCTTCCCCGTCCATCACCACCTCCTGGAGTTTACTCAAACTCGTGTCCATCAAGTCGGTGATGCCATCCAGCCATCTCATCCTCTGTCGTCCCCTTCTCCTCCTGCCCCCAATCTTTCCCAGCATCAGGGTCTTTTCCAATGAGTCAGCTCTTTGTATCAGGTGGCCAAAATATTGGAGTTTCAGCTTCAGCATCAGTCCTTCCAAAGAATATTCAGCACTGATTTCTTTTAGGATTGACTGGTTCGATCTCCTTACAGTCCAAGGAGCTGAGAAGGCTAGGTATGAAACTGCAATCATCTAGGTATGAAACCTTGTTTTGATGATGTGGGTAGTGCAAGTGATTCCATTTTTGGCCTGTTTCTTTTGTCTCTTGATCCTTGCTACAAGGCTGAGTTTTACAGTAGTATTTTTCTCTCATTTTTACTGAGACATAATTGAGATATATAGCACTCTAACTATATAGCATAATGATTTGATTATGTAATGAAATGATTACCATGATAACTTTAGTGAACTTCCCTCAGTTCATATAGATATAAATAAATAGAGAAAAAAGGTTTGATTTGTGATAAGAACCCAAGATTTACTCTCTTAACAATTTCATATATAACATACAGCAGTATTAATTATATTTATCATGTTGTACATTACATCCCTAGTACTTATTTATCTTCAAATTGGGAGTTTGTACTTTTTGGCTACTTTGTCCAATTCTTCCCACTCTACTCCACCTCTAACTGTAAACCAGGTCCACCCCCTTTATTTTTTTTTCCCCTTTATTTTTAGGTGAATCTATTTCTTTCTTTTTGAAGCTTAATTTACCTATAACACTGTGCTGGTTCCTGGTACACAGCACAGTGATTTGATATTTCTTTACATTTCAAAGTGATCATAAGTTTAGTTGTCATCTGTGACCATACAAAGATATTATGTAATTATTAACTCTATTCCCCAGACTACCCATTTCACACTTGTGACTCAATTTATTTTTAACTAAAATTCTGTACCTCTTTATCTCTATCACCTATCTTTCTCTTCCTCCAACTCCCCTTCCCTTTGGCACCTTATCTCTGTATCAATGACTCTGTTTTTGTCTAGTTATCTTTATTCATTTTGGGTTATTTTTTGGATTCCACATAAATAAAATCATAACAGCATTTGTCTTTCTCTAACTTATTTCACTTAGCGTAATACTCTCTAGGCCCATCTATGCTATTGCAAGCAGTGATATTTCCTTCTTTTTATGGCAGAGTAATATTCCATTTACATATGTGTTTGTATGTAGATATGTGAGTATTTATATATGTATAAAACCCTTATTGCAGCATTTTAATCCATTCATTATTGGATGAGCACTTAGATTGCTTTCATAGCTGCTATGATAAGCAGTGCTGCAAAAACATAGGGATGCATACATTTTTTCAAATTAATATTTTTGTTTTTTTCAGATAGACACCTAGGAGTTGAATTGTTAGATCATATGGCAATTCTATTTTTAGTTTTTTGAGGCATCTCCAGACTGGTTTCCATAGTCACTGCATCAATTATCGTTTCCAGCAGCAGTGCATGAGGATTCCCTTTTCTCCAAATCCTCACTAATACTTGCTATCTATTGTCTTTTTGATGATAGCCATTCTGACAGGTGCCAGGGATATCTCACTGTGGCTTTGATTTGTATTTTCCTGATGCTTAGTTTAGTGATGTTGAGAATCTTTCATGTGTCTATTAGGCAATCTGTATGGTCTTCTTCAGAAAACTGTCTATTCGGTTTCTCTACCCATTTTAAATTGGATTATTTGTTTTTTGATGTTGAGTTCTTTGTATATTTTAGATATTAACTCCTTGTTGAATACATCATTTTCAATTACCCTCTCCCACTCAGGAAGATGTCTTTTGTTTTGTTGATAGCTTCCTTAGATATGAAAAAATTTTATAGTTTGATGTAGTACAATTTGCTTATTTTGATTTTGTTTCTCTTCCCTGAGGAGACAAACGAATATTCAGTTCAGTTCAGTCACTCAGCCGTGTCCAACTCTTTGTGACCCCATGAATCGCAGCACGCCAGGCCTCCCTGTCCATCACCAGCTCCCGAAGTTTACACAAACCCATGTCCATCAACTCGGTGATGCCATCCAGCCATCTCATCCTCTGTCATCCCCTTCTCCTCCTTCCCCCAATCCCTCCCAGCATCAGGGTCTTTTCCAATGAGTCAGCTCTTCACATGAGGTAGCCAGAGTATTGGAGTTTCAACTTCAGCATCAGTCCTTCCAAAGAAAACCCAGGACTGATCTCCCTTGGAATGGACTGGTTGGATCTCCTTGCAGTCCAAGGGACTCTCAAGAGTCTTCTCCAACACCACAGTTCAAAAGCATCAATTCTTTGGCACTCAGCTTTCTTCACAGTCCAACTCTCACATCCATACATGACCATGGGAAAAACCATAGCCTTGACCAGACGGACCTTTGTTGGCAAAGTAATGTTTCTGCTTTTTAATATGCTATCTAGGTTGGTCATAACTTTCCTTCCAAGGAGTAAGCGTCTTTTAATTTCATGGCTGCAGTCACCATCTGCAGTGATTTTGGAGCCCAAAAAAATAAAGTCTGACACTGTTTCCACTGTTTCCCCATCTATTTGCCATGAAGTGATGGGACCAGATGCCATGATCTTAGTTTTCTGAATGTTGAGTTTTAAGCCAACTTTTTCACTCTCCTCTTTCACTTTCATTAAGAGGCTCTTTAGTTCTTCTTCACTTTCTGCCATAAGGGTGGTGTCATCTGCATATCTGAGGTTATTGATATTTCTCCCAGCAATCTTGATCCCAGCTTGTGCTTCTTCCAGCCCAGCATTTCTCATGATGTACTCTGCGTAGAAGTTAAATAAGCAGAGTGACATATACAGCCTTGACATACTCCTTTTCCTATTTGGAACCCGTCTGTGGTTCCATGTCCAGTTCTAACTGTTTTTTCCTGACCTGCATACAGGTTTCTCAAGAGGCAGGTCAGGTGGTCTGGTATTCCCATCTCTTTCAGAATTTTCCACAGTTTATTGTGATCCACACAGTCAAAGGCTTTGGCATAGTCAATAAAACAGAAATAGATGCTTTTCTGGAACTCTCTTGCTTTTTCGATGATCCAGCGAATGTTGGCAATTTGATCTCTGGTTCCTCTGCCTTTTCTAAAACCAGCTTGAACATCTGGAAGTTCATGGTTCACGTATTGCTGAAGCCTGGCTTGGAGAATTTTGAGCATTACTTTACTAATGTGTGAGATGAGTGCAATTGTGTGGTAGTTTGAGCATTCTTTGAGATTGCCTTTCTTAGGGATTGGAATGAAAATGGACATTTTCCAGTCCTGTGGCCACTGCTGAGTTTTCCAAATTTGCTGGCATATTGAGTGCAGCACTTCACAGCATCATCTTTCAGGATTTGAAATAGCTCAACTGGAATTCCATCACATCCACTAGCTTTGTTCGTAGTGATGCTTCCTAAGGCCCACTTGACTTCACATTCCAGGATGTCTGACTCTAGGTGAGTGATCACACCATTGTGATTATCTGGGTCATGAAGATCTTTTTTGTACAGTTCTTCTATGTATTCTTGCCACCTCTTCTTAATATCTTCTGCTTCTGTCAGGTCCATACCATTTCAATCCTTTATCGAACCCATCTTTGCATGAAATATTCCCTTGGTATCTCTAATTTTCTTAAAGAGATCTCTAGTCTTTCCCTTTCTGATGTTTTCCTCTATTTCTTTGTATTGATTGCTGAGGAAAGCTTTCTTATGTCTCCTGGCTATTCTTTGGAAGTCTGCATTCAAATGGAAATATCTTTTCTTTTCTCCTTTGCTTTTTTGCTTCTCTTCTTTTCACAGCTATTTGTAAGGCCTCCTCGGACAACTGTTTATGTTTTCTTTTAGGAGTTAACACTGTCAAGCCTTGATGTAAGTTTTTAATCCAATTTGAGTTTATTTTTATATCTGGTATGATGAAATAGTTCAGTTTGATTCTTTGCACGTAACTGTCCAGTTTTCCCAATATCATTTATTTAAGAGACTGTCTTTTCCCATTGTATATCCTTTCTCTTTTGTTATAAACTAATTAGCCATGTAAGTGTGAGTTTATTTCTGTACTCTATTTTCTGTTCCACTGATCTATGAGTGTTTTTATGCCAGTACCATATTGTTTCAGTAAATGTAGCTTTTTAATATAGATTGAAATCACAGAGCATGATTTCTCCAGCTTTGTTTTTCTTTCTGAAGATTGTTTTGGCTATTTATGTTTCCACACAAATTTTAGAATTATTTGGTTCTGAGGAAAATGCCATTCATCTTTTTACTGTGGTTGTATTGAAGCTGTAAACTACCTTTAGTAGTGTGGTCATTTAACAGTATTAATTCTTCCAATGCAAAAGTGCCACATCTGTCCATCTGTTTGTGTCATCCTTAGTTTTTCTTCAAAATATGGTTTTCTGAGTACAGGTTTTGTATCTTTTTCATACAGTTGTAAGTGTGATTGCTTTCTGATACTCCATTGTTAGTGCGTAGAAATACCAGATTTCTTTATGTATTATTTTCTTATCCTGCGTCTTTACTAAATTTATTGAGTTCTTGTAGTTTTTTGGTAATGTCCTTGGGATTTTCTATGAAATAGTATGTCATCTGCAATCAGTGACAGTTTCACATCTCCCTTTCCAATTTGGATTCCTTTCATCTCTTGTCTAGTTGCTGTGTCTATGACTTCCAATAGTACTTTGAAGAAAAGTGGTTGAATCAGGGATCCTTGTCCTATTCTGATCTTGCAGGAAATGCTTTCAGTTTTTCACCACTGAGTATGATGTTAGCTGTAAGCTTATATATATATACATACATACATACATATATATATATATATATATACACACACACACACATATATATATATATATATATATATCTTTTCAGATGCTATTCCATTATATGTTAGTTGACATAATGTTTCACATGTACAGCAAAGTGATTCAGTTTTATATATACATACATATATATATATATGTAATCTTTTCAGATTCTGTTTTATTATATGTTAGTAAAAGACATTGTATATAGTTCTCTGTGTTATACATGATATCCTTGTTGTTTATCTATTTTATATACGGTGTGTGTGTGTGTGTGCATGTGTGCTAAGCTGTGTCTGACTCTTTGTGACCCCGTGGACTGCAGCCTGCAAGCCTCTTTGTCCATGGGATTTTCCTGGCAAGAATACTGGAGTAGGTCACCATTTCCTCCTCCAGGGTGTCTTCCTAACCCAGGCATTGAACATGCATCTCCTGCATTGCAGCAGTTCTTCACCACTGAGCCACTGGGAAACCCCTATTTTACATATAGTAGTGTGTATCTGTTAACCCCGAATTCCAAGTTTACCCCTCCCCTCTTTCCACTTTTGGTAATTAACTCTTTGTGACCGCGGACTATGGCCCACCAGACTCCTCCGTCCATGAAATTTTCTAGGCATGAATACTGGAGTGGGTTGCCATTTCCTATTCCAGGGGGTCTTCCTGACCTAGAGATCAAGCTCATATCTTTGCATCTCCTGAACTGGCAGGTGGATTCTTTACCACTAGTGGCACCTGGAAAGCCCTTATGTATCTGTTAATCCCACAGGTTTGCCCGGTGGTTCAGATGATAAAGAGTCCACCTGCAATGTGAGAGACCTGGGTTTGATCCCTGGGTTGGGGAAAGTATAAGTTTATCCCTCTCCCTCTTTCCACTGTGGTAAATATATGTTTATTTTCTATGTCTGAGAAATAAAACTATTTCTGTTTTGTAAATAAATCCATTTGTATTGGGATTTTTTTAGATTCTGAATATAAGTGATATGATGTTTTTCTCTGTCTGACTTTATTCACTTAGCATGATAATCTCTAGGACCAGCCATGTTGGTTTAAATGGCATCACTTCATCCTTTTTCATATCTGAGTAATATTCCATTGTATATAGATACCACATTTTCTTTATCCATTCATCTATCGATGGATACTTAGATAGCCTTTCATATCTTGGCTGTTGTAAATAGTGCTGCTGTGGACATTAGAATGCATGTTTCCTTTTGAATTATGGTTTTCTCTATATATATGCCCAGGAGTGAGATTGGAGGATCACATGGCAACTCTGTTTTTATCTTTAAGGAAACTTTGTATTGTTTTCCATATGGGCTCTATCAATTTGCATTCCCACCAGCAGTGTAGAATGTTCCTTTTTCTCCACAGCCTCTCCATCATTTATTGTTTGCAAGCTTTTTGATGATGGTCATTTTGACCTGCTTGAGGTAATACTTCATTGTGGTTTTTGTTTGCATTTTTATGATATTTAGCAATCTTGAGCATCTTTCTGATGCCCATCTGTATGTCTTCTTGTAGAAATATCTATTTAGATCTTCTCCCCAATTTGACTGGATTTTTTTTTGTGGTAATATTGAGCTGTATGAGCTGTTTGTATATTTCAGAAATCTGTCAGTAGTATATTCACAAATATTTCTCTTATTCCATAGTTTGTCTTTTCATTTTGTTTATGGTTTTCTTTGCTGTGCAAAAGCTTTTAAGTTTAATTAGGTCCCATTTGCTTATTTTTGTTTTTGTTTCCATTACTGTAAGGGATGGATTAAAAAACATATTGCTGTGATTTAAATCAAAGAGTGTCTAGCTGATACTTTCCTCTAGGAGTTTTATAGTATCTGTTCTTACATTTAGATCTTTAATACATTTTGAGTTTATTTTGGCATATGGTATTACAGTGTTCTAGTTTCATTCTTTTACATGGAGTTGTCCAGTTTTCCCAACACCACTTATTGAAGAGATAGTGTTTTCTTCATTGTATAGTCATATATTCTTTGTCATAAATTAATTGACCATAAGTACATGGGTTTATTTCTGGGCTTTCTATCTTCTTCCATTGATCTCTATTTCTGTTTTTGAGCCAGTATCCTACTATTTTGATCACTGTAGCATTTTAGTATAGTCAGAAGTCAGGAAATGTTATTCTTTCAGATCTGTTTTTCTTCCTCAAGATTTTATTTGCTGCTTGAGGTCTTCTGTGTTTTCAAACAAATTTCTAAATTTTTGTTTCACTTCTGTGAAAAAATGCCCTTGGTAATCTGATAGGAATTGCATTGATCTATATGTTGCCTTTCTTATTGTGGTCATTTTAAAACTATTGATTCATTTAATCTAATAATGTGGTACATATTTCCATCCACTTATGTCATCTTACATTTCTTCTATCAGAATCTTAGTCTTCAGAGTACAGGTCTTTTGCATCCTTAGGTAGGTTTATTCCTAGGTATTTTATTCTTTTTGCTGTGATGACAAATATCTATTTATGGTATTTCATTTTAGGCTATATGAATGAAGCATATATCTGTATATTAATTTTGTATCCTGCAACTTAACTGAATTCATTGATGAGCTCTAGTAGTTTTCTGGTAGTGTCTTTAGAATTTTCTATGTACAGTATCATGCCAATTGCAAATGGATGTTTTAATTCTTCCTTTCCAATTTGGATTCCTCTTATTTCCTTTACTTCTCTGATTGCTGTGACTAGGACTTCCAAAACTATGTTGAACAAAAGTAGTGAGAGTAGGCCATTTGTCTGTTGTTGATCTTAGAGGGAATATTTTCAGCATTTCACCATTGATTATGTTGTTAGCTGTAGGTTTGTTACATATAGCCTTTATATTGAGATATGTTCTGTCTATTCTCACTTTCTGGAGAGTTTTCTTTTTTTTTATTATAAATGGGTGCTGAATTTTATAAAAAAAAAATTGCACCTGTTGAGATGTTCATATGGTTATTGTTCTTTAATTTGTCAATGATATTATCACATTGATTAACTTGAGGATACTGACAAATCTTTGAATCCCTGGGATAAATCCCACTTGATCATTGCATATGATTCTTTTAATGTATGGTTGGAATCAGTTTGCTACTATTTTGCTGAAGATTTACTTTTTAATCTATATTCATCAGTGATAGAGGCTTATGATGTTTCTTTTTTGTGATATTTTTGTCTGGTTTTGGTATCAGGAAGATGGCAGTGTCATAGAATAAGTTTTGAAGTGTTCCTTCCTCTGAATGTTTTTGGAATACTTTGAGAAGGATAGGCATGAACACTTCTCTAAATTTTTGGTAGACTTCACCTCTGTGAAGTGGTCCTGGGCTTCTGGCTGTTGGGATTTTTAAAATTCCTGATTGAATTTCATGTTTTCTATTTCTTCCTGATTCAGTCCAGGGTGACTGTACTGTCTAAGAATTTGTCCATTTTTTCTAGATTGTTCATTTTATTGGAATATTATTGCCCATAGTAATCTATTGATCCTTTGTATGTCTGTGATGTAGGCTGTAGTTTTTCCTTTACATTTCTGATTTTATTGAGTCCTCTCTCCTTCCCCCCCTCCTAATTTCTTCTTTTGTGACTATTAATATTTGTCTTATTTATTGACTGATCCTGTATTGGGTGTATTGTTGCAACATTTTGCAACCTCATGGACTGCAGCATGCCAGGCTTCTCTGTCCTTCACTATCTCCCAGAGTTTGCTTAAACTCATGTCCATTGAGTTGGTGATGCCATCCAACCATCTCATCCTCTGTCGTCCCCTTCTCCTCCTGCCTTTAATCTTTCCTGGCATCAGGGTCTTTTCCAATGAGTCAGCTCTTCACATCAGGTGACTGAAATATTGGAGCTTCAGCTTCAGCATCAGTCCTTCCAATGAATATTCAGGGTTGATTTCCTTTAATATTGACTGATTTGTTCACCTGCTGCCTAAGGGATTGTCAAGAGTCTTCTCCAGCACCATACATAATTAGAAAGCATCAATTCTTTGGTGCTCAGCCTTCTTTATGGTCCAATTCTCATATCTGTACATGACTACTGGAAAAACCATAGCTTTGACTATACAGACCTTTGTTAGCAAAGTGATGTCTCTGCTTTTTAATATGCTGTCTAGATTTGTCAAACCTTTCCTTCCCAGGAGTGTCTTTTAGTTTCATGGCTACAGTCTCCATCCCCAATGATTTTGGGACCCAAGAAAATGAAATATGTCACTGTTTCCACTTTTTCCCCATCTATTTGCCATAAAGTGATAGGACTGGATACCATGATCTTCATTTTTTGAATGTTGTTTTAAGCCAGCTTTTTAATTCTCCTCTTTCACCCTCATCAAGAGACTCTTTGGTTCCTCTTCACTTTCTGTCATTAGAGTGGTATTATCTGCATATCTGAGGTTGTTGATATTTCTCCCAGCAATCTTGATTGATTCACATGTATTTACAATTGTTAATACAATTGAATGGGTTAATCCTTGGTCATTATATAGTGTCCTTCCCTGACTATGTTAACACTCTTCATTTTAAATTTGATTTTGCCTGATATAAGTGTTGCTACTCCAACTTTCTGTTGATTTCCATTTGTATGGAATAACTTTTCCATCCTCTCACTTTCAGTATGTATGTGTCTCTAGGTCTGAAGTGGGTCTTTTATAGATAGCACAAATATGGGTCTTATTTTGTATGCATGCAGCCAATCTTCTTCTTTTGGTTGTAATTTTGTCCACTTACATTTAAGGTAATTACAGTATGTATTTCTTATTTCCATTTTCTTAATTGTTCTGTATTTGTTTTAGCAGGTCTTCCCACACCCCACCCCACTTCTCTTGTTCTCTTATGATTTAATGACTATGTTTAGTGTTATGTTTGGACTCTTTTTTCTTATTTGCATATATATCTATTATAGATTTTTGGTTTGAAGTTACCTTGATGTTTTTGCATAGTAGTCTTTTGCATATACATACATGCGATTGTTTTATACTGAGCCCCTATCCCCCAGACATTGCTAGGCACTTGGCATACATCAGCAAGAAAAGCAGACAAAGATATGTGTGCCTCTGTTCAGGCTTATGTACTATTGTTGGGGAGAGGAAAACAATAAACAGAAAGCAAGTAAACTATATAATGCATTACAAGGCATCTGGTGCTCTGGAAAAATAAAACTGCATGGTTGTATAAGAGGATTGAATGTAAAGGGGTAGGAGGTAGCATCAGGTTTAATATTATGCAGGCTCATCTAGGCTAGCTTCATGGAGAAGGCAAAAATTTGAGTAATGAATTGAAGGAGGTGATGATTTGGCCAAATAGATATTTAAGGCAAGTGATATTAAATGACATACTAGCTAGAGCAAGGCCTTAAGATGAAAGCTTGTCAAGAGTTCAGTTCAGTTCAGTTCAGTTCAGTCACTCAGTCATGTCCGACTCTTTGCGACCCCATGAATCGCAGCACGCCAGGCCTCCCTGTCCATCACCAACTCCTGGAGTTTACTCAAACTCATGTCCATCAAGTTGGTGATGCCATCCAGCCATCTCATCCTCTGTCATCCCCTTTTCCTCCTGCCCCCAATCCCTCCCAGCATCAGAGTCTTTTCCAGTGAGTCAACTCTTCGCATAAGGTGGCCAAAGTACTGGAGTTTCAGCTTCAGCATCAGTCCTTCCAATGAACACCCAGGACTCATCTCCTTTAGGGTGGACTGGTTGGATCTCTTTGCAGTCCAAGGGACTCTCAAGAGTCTTCTCCAACACCACAGTTCAAAACTTCAATTTTTCGGTGCTCAGCTTTCTTCACAGTCCAACACTCACATCCATACATGACCACTGAAAAAACCATAGCCTTGACCAGACGGACCTTTGTTGGCAAAGTAATGTCTGCTTTTTAATATGCTATCTAGGTTGGTCATAACTTTTCTTCCAAGGAATAAGTGTCTTTTAATTTCATGGTTGCAGTCACCATCTACAGTGATTTTTGAGCCCCCCAAAATAAAGTCTGACACTGTTTCCACTGTCTCCCCATCTATTTCCCATAAGCCTCATGAGGGGCACATATATCTTTGACAGCTTTATTCACTTGTATGTCAATCTAATACATAGTGTGGGTTCAGTATATAGTTGATTAATAAAGGAATCATTGTCTTGGATCATTCTGCTCCAATGTAAATTGCTGAAAATAACCTATAGTGAACAAGGGTAAAACCAGGAACACCAGTTGAGCGGCTGCTGCCATAATCCAGATAAGAAGCAATGGGTCTTGGATAGTGGAAATGGAGGTGGTAAGAGTGGTTGGATTTTGGTATACTTTAAAAGTATAGCCAAGGGGATCTCCTGAGGAGTTGGATGTAGCATATTCTAGAAAGGAGTTAAGGATGAGTCCAAAATTTGATGGGAGAACCTGGAAAGAAGAAATTATCATCAATTGAACTGGAGAAGGCTATACTTGGAGAAGATTTGGGGGGAGTGAAGAGGTGAAATTAAAAATTTGTCTGGGACATTTGAGTATCAGATATCCATTAGAAACCTAAGTGGAAATGCCAGGAAGAGTATGAGTCAGAGGTTTGTGAGAGAGGTCTGATTTGTCTCAAAGAATTTATTGAGTGCTGTCATCATTAACATCCCCACTTCCATTGTATCATCTTTCTAAACTGAAGACAAAATGTTAGATGATCATGAATCCACTTTTAATCTATATTGGACATGTCCTGACCAGTGATGATGTCATTTTTATTACTCCCTCTTGTCTTAACTGCCTGGATTAGTTGCCAAGATTCATCTCATCTAACAGAACTGTTCTGTCCTGAACTTCTCCTGGGGTCTGGGTAGGTGTTGAGAGCCTGGAAGGAGAAACATAGAGCACTCTACTCCTTTTGACCATCTGATGCTAGATATCTGATCTCTAGCTCACATTATAGTTCTGGTAGGTAACTACAGAAATCAGTAATTGCCAGGACTCACTCATGTCTTGTCCATGGCATTCCTCAGAAAAGTCTGCTATATTCTCTGTAAAGCTGAAAAAAATTAAATTAAGTTATAATTGTAATACAACATTATATTAGTTTCAAGTGTACAACATAATGAATTGTTATTGGTGACCATTGTGAAATTATCACAATAGGTCTAATTAACAGCCATCACCATACTTAATTACAGCTTTTTGTGTGTGTGTGTGTGTGATGAAAGCTATCTATTCTCATAGTAGCTTTCAAATATGCAAAATTTCAGTAAAACTAGAGACTATTCAGTTAATGTGTTTCCTGGGAGCTTTTTTTTAATCTAATGGTGGTGATATTGCTGTTTCCCCACAACTGTGTTTATATTTTCTATTCATTAAAAAGAAAGAAAGAAAGAAACCTGAACAACACATTGCTTGGGGATTCTTATGTTGCAAGCAAAACCATAAGTAAAAACTAAGAAAATATTAAGATAAAATCATATCAGTTGTTTCTTGGGGATGAGAAAAATATAAATTTAAGAAGCACATGGGAAGCTTCAAAGGTATTCAGTTCAGTTCAGTCGCTCAGTCGTGTCTGACTCTTTGCGACCCCATGAATCACAGCACGCCAGGCCTCCCTGTCCATCACCAACTCCCAGAGTTTACTCAAACTCATGCCCATTGATGTCGGTGATGCCATCCAGCCATCTCATCCTCTGTCATCCCCTTCTCCTCCTGCCCCCAATCCCTCCCAGCATCAGGGTCTTTTCCAATAAGTCAACTCTTCGCATGAGGTGGCCAAAGTATTGGAGTTTCAGCTTCAGCATCAGTCCTTCCAATGAACACCCAGGACTGATCTCCTTCAGGATGGACTGGTTGGATCTCCTTGCAGTCCAAGGGACTCTCAAGAGTGTTCTCCAACACCACAGTTCAAAAGCATCAATTTTTCGGTGCTCAGCTTTCTTCACAGTCCAACTTTCACATCCATACATGACCACTGGAAAAACCATAGCCTTGACCAGACGGGCCTTTGTTGGCAAAGTAATGTCTCTGCTTTTTAATATGCTATCTAGGTTGGTCATAACTTTCCTTCCAAGGAGTAAGCGTCTTTTAATTTCATGGCTGCAGTCACCATCTGCAGTGATTTTGGAGCCCCAAAAATAAAGTCTGACACTGTTTCCACTGTCTTCTCCCCATCTATTTCCCATGAGGTGATGGGATCAGATGCCATGATCTTAGTTTTTTGAATGTTAAGCTTTAAGCCAACTCTTTCACTCTCCTCTTTCACTTTCATGAGGAGGCTTTTTAGTTCCTCTTCACTTTCTGCCATAAGGGTGGTGTCATCTGCATATCTGAGGTTATTGATATTTCTCTCAGCAATCTTGATTCCAGCTTGTGCTTCTTCCAGGCCAGCATTTCTCATGATATACTCTGCATATAAGTTAAATAAGCAGGGTGACAATATACAGCCTTGACATACTCCTTTTCCTATTTGGAACCAGTCTGTTGTTCCATGTCCAGTTCTAACTGTTGCTTCCTGACCTGCATACAGATTTCTCAAGAGGCAGGTCAGGTGGTCTGGTATTCCCGTCTCCTTCAGAATTTTCCACAGTTTATTGTGATCCACACAGTCGAAGGCATTTGCATAGTCAATAAAGCAGAAATAGATGTTTTTCTGGAACTCTCTTGCTTTTTTCCATGACCCAGTGGATATTGCCAATTTGATCTCTGGTTCCTCTGCCTTTTCTAAAACCAGCTTGAACATCTGGAAGTTCTCTGTTCACGTATTGCTGAAGCCTGGCTTGGAGAATTTTGAGCATTACTTTACTAACGTGTGAGATGAGTGCAATTGTGCAGTAGTTTGAGCATTCTTTGGCATTGCCTTTCTTAGGGATTGGAATGAAAATGGACATTTTCCAGTCCTGTGGCCACTGCTGAGTTTTCCAAATTTGCTGGCATATTGAGTGCAGCACTTTCACAGCATCATCTTTTAGGATTTTAAATAGCTCAACTGGAATTCCATCACATCCACTAGCTTTGTTCATAGTGATGCTTTCTAAGGTCCACTTGATTTCACATTCCAGGATGTCTGGCTCTAGGTGAGTGATCACACCATTGTGATTATCTGGGTCATGAAGATCTTTTTTGTACAATTCTTCTGTGTATTCTTGCCACCTCTTCTTAATATCTTCTGCTTCTGTTAGGTCCATACCATTTCTGTCCTTTATCAAACCCATCTTTGCATGAAATGTTCCCTTGGTATCTCTAATTTTCTTAAAGAGATCTCTAGTCTTTCCCATTCTGTTGTTTTCCTCTATTTCTTTGCATTGATTGCTGAGGAAGGCTTTCTTATCTCTCCTTGCTATTCTTTGGAACTCTGCATTCAAATGGGAATATCTTTCCTTTTCAATTCTTTGCTTTTTGCTTCTCTTCTTTTCACAGCTATTTGTAAGGCCTCCTCAGACAACCATTTTGCCTTTTTGCATTTCTTTTCCATGGGGATGGTCTTGATCCCTGTCTCCTGTACAATGTCATGAACCTCCATCCATAGTTCATCAGGCTCTCTGTCTATCAGATCTAGTTCCTTAAATCTATTTCTCACTTCCACTGTATATTCATAGGTATTTGATTTAGGTCATATCTGAATGGTCTAGTGTTTATCCCTACCTTCTTCAGTTTAAGTCTGAATTTGGTGCAACAAGGAGTTCACGATCTGAGCCACAGTCAGCTCCCAGTCTTGTTTTTGCTGACTGCATAGAGCTTCTGCATCTTTGGCTGTAAAGAATATAATCAATCTGATTTCAGTGTTATTTCAAAGGTATTAGGAATCTTCTATTTCTATACTTGGGTAATTTTCATGGATTTTAATTTTATCATTATTCTTTATACATAGTTTCTACTCTTATCTATGCATGATATATTTTCCAATAAAAACTAAATTTAAAAATGACAAAAAAAAATATAAAATGGAGAAGAATGCTAACAAAATGAAGGGTAGAGACAGCTTTTTTTTTTCCTGTGAATTTTCACAGTGAAGGAAGTAGCAGGTATAGAAATCAGTGTTCTCAAAGAAGTTCCGTGGGCTTCCCAGGTGGGTCAATGGTAAAGAATCCACCTGCCAAGCAGGAGATAGATTTGATCCCTGGGTCAGGAAGATCCCTTGGGGAAGGAAATGACAACCCATTCCAGTATTCTTGTCTGGGAAATCTTATGGACAGAGGAGCCTCCTGGGCTTCAGTCCATGCCGTTTGGAAAGAATGAGACACAATTTAGCAACTCCATCACCTCCACTAGCACCACCACCACCACGGAGTTCTAGTAAAGGCTGCTAAATTGTTATCAATAGTTTAAAAATGCAGGGGTAAGAAAGTGTTGTATTGGTATATTCGTCTCCATTGGTTCTTGTCTTGTTCTAACAAAAACTTGGACACTTAACCACTTGTAGCTCAAATGGGTCCTCAAACTAGTTATAGGTCAGTTACAGCTCAAAGGGGAAGCAGGCAGCAGACTTCCAAAGCACAAGGGTGGGCTGACCAGAGAGCAGCCCCAGTTCCTCTCAGCTCATCTTTTTATACTTGCTACCTCCTTCCCCTGGAGCCTAATCAGTTATGCCCTATGCAAAATAGGGTATTCGCCTGATTGTCTACCCCCAGGACCAATCAGGAAAGGAGTCGTGTATTGCCGGCTTGTTGTTGTTCAGTCACTAAGTCCTGTCCGACTCTCTGACACCCCCTGAAATGAAGCATGCCAGCTTCTCTGCCCTTCACTATCTCCCAGAGTTTGCTCAAACTCATGTCCATCGAGTCAGTGATGCTATCCAACAATCTCATCCTCTCCCACCCCCTTCTCTTCTTGTGCTCAATCTTTCCCAGCATCAGGGTCTTTTCCAATAAATCAGCTCTTTGCATCAGGTGGCCAAAATATTGGAGCTTCAGCTTCAGCATCAGTCTTTCCAATGAATATTCAGGATTGATGTCCTCAAGGATTGACTTATTTGAGCTTGTAATCCAAGGGACTCTCAGGAGTCTTCTCCAGCACCACAGTTCAAAGGCATCAATTTTTCAGCACTTAGCTTTTTTTATAGTACAACTCTCACCTGTCTACACGACTACTGGAAAAAGCATAGCATTGACTATATGAGTCTTTACTGGCAAAGTGATGTCTCTACTTTTTAATATGCTGTCTAGGTTTTTCGTAATTTTTCTTCCATGGAGCAAGTGTCTTTTAATTTTGTGACTGCACTCACCATCCACAGTGATTTTGAAGCCCAAGAAAATAAAATCTGTCACTGTTTCCACTTTATCCCCATCTATTTGCCATGAAGTGATGGGACTGGATGTTATGATCTTCGTTTTTTGACTGTTGAGTTTCGAGCCAACATTTTCCACTCTATTCTTTCACCCTCATCAAGAGACTTTTTAGTTCCTCTTGGCTTTAAGCCCTTAGAGTGGTATCATGTGCGTATCTGAGGTTGTTGATATTTCTCCTGGCAATCTTGATTCCAGGTTGTGATTCACCCATCCTGGCATTCCCTGGTGGCTCAGAGATTAAAGTGTCTGCCTGCAATGCGGGAGACCTGGTTTCAATCCCTGGGTTGGGAAGATCCCCTGGAGAAGGAAAGCCAGTATTCTTGCCTGGAGAATCCCATGGACGGAGGAGTCTGGTGGGCTACTGTCCACAGGATCGCAAAGAGTCTGACACGACTGAGTGACTTCACTTTCACTTTAACTCTGCAAAGAAGTTAAATAAGCAGGGTGACAATATACAGCTTTGACTACTCCTTTCCTGGTTTATTCCCTATGCAAATAGGGGATGGTACCAACCTTCACCTGATTGGTTATGCCCAGGGCCAGAGGTTCTTACTCAGATCCTCAACTTCCCCTTTTTTCTGCCTTTTTTCTTCTTTTTCTCCATCTATGTGATTTTGCCATCTTGAACTCCTTTCCCCCCGCCCTATTTAACTACTTGACAAAAGGATGAGTGAGGGATGGGGGGGTGGGAAATGGGATGGTAAATTGACAAAGTCCATTCTTGCTTCTTCCTGGAGTACACAAAATGACTGGGAGAGGGGCAAGAATGCAAATTCTAAAGAAATTGAAAAAGCTTTATCTGCTGGTGTCTAGGGCTCTTGGAATAGACTTTTGCATCCCAGAATAGTAACATTCTCTTTATTCTGGCATTTGGGGATGTGTGGAAAGTGTATCAGTCAAATACTGTTGCATAAAAAAATTATTCCAAAATTTTGTGGCATAAAATGGCAACTATTTGTTTAACTCATGATTATGTGAGTTGCCAGTCTGACATAGGCTCAGCTGAGTGTTTTTTCTGGTCTTGTCTGGGCTCTTTCATACATCTATAGCCAGTTGCAGGGTCAACTGAGGGGTGAATGAACAATAATCTAGCATAAGATAGCACATCTTTGTTCCTTTTCCTCTCTTGTGCTCAGTTGGGCTATCCCAGATGTTTAGTAAGTGTTAGTCACCCAGTTGTGTCCAACTGTTTGAACCTCATGGATTGTAGCCTGCCAGGCTCCTCTGTCCATGGAATTCTCCAGGCAAGAATGCTGGAGTGGGTAGCCATTCCCTTCTCCAGGGAATCTTCCCAACCCAGGGATCAAACCTGGGTTTCCCTCATTGTAAGCAAATTCTTTACTTCCTGAGCTACCAGGTAGAGCCCAATCCAAGATGTTTACTTTGCTTCCAAGAGAATGAACAAAATCTTGGTGGGGAATGTTACAAAGTTACATGTTACCATGTTACAAAGGCTGTAGATACAGGAAGAGAAATTATTGCACTAACTTTGGTGAAAAATCTATCATAATATTTCTATCTTTCTGATTATTCCTTGCCTATCAATCATAAAGAGAAGCCTTTCAATCCATATATCCCACCTATTTGCTCAAAGTCACATTCCTGTTCAAAAGAGAACCAGTACAAACAATGGCAGAGGAAATCTACACTGTTTACCTAATTAGCATAGTTCTCTAGTTCTTATTTACGACTATGAATATGCTACCAAGAAATATCAAATGCTGTAGAAAAATAAAGCAGTCCAAATGAGAAAAGCCAAGACGAAAAATCAAATGCCTGATACCAGCACCAAAAGAGGAACATCAAGAGACGAAATAAATAATTTAAGTTAGTATTGCCAGAGAGATATTTGTTGGCTAAGTTTAAAAAATTAAGTAACATATGCATGGTAAAAATTCAACTTATATGGTAGTTCCCCTGCTATGCCCAGGTCCAAGTTCTCCTTCCCAGAGTCAATTACTATTACCTGTGTTTTATTTATCCTTCCAGAATTATAACCCAAGGGTATTTGACAGGTAAAATAATAGCCCATTCTGAGTTAAGATCAATCAGAGAACAATATGTTTTTTAAAATTATAAAAATAAGTAACTCAAATGAAGATATAATAGACAGATATCAGTAGATATAGATAGACGTAGGTAGAGTAGAGTTTTGAACAAAATTTGAAGTCTTCTTTAGTATGTAGAAAAAGACTAAAAGATGGAAAATATGAAAAAATTGCAGAGACACAGAGATGTTCAATTCAGGAATTTTAATATTTTAAAGAAACCATATAAATTGGGTTAGAAATGATGAGAGAGATAATATAAAAATTCATATAAATAAAAAAGTTCACATTTTCTTACTGACATGGTTCACCAAAGGATGACTAGGGTAAATAAGAACACTACTATTTCTAGACACATCTGTATACATTTCAAAACATGATGGAAACAATATTTTAAATATTTCTGGGATACAGAGAACAACAAAGATTTTGACTTTTTGCATAAAATCTTATATCAGAAAAGTATAAAATAATAAACTAATGTTTTCAAAGCACTGAGGAAAAATAATTTTAAATCTATAATTTTATACTGAACTCTAAAGATCTAACCTGAGAGCATTCTATTAAATCGTGGCTTGGGAGAACAGAATTCTAAGAGAATTCCTCAATTCCTACTGGATAAGAAAGATGAGGTTGGAGTTTGGTGCTACTGAAGTACCTAGGACTTGAGGAGCAAAACCCCAAAGAGGATAGAGCCATGGGGAAGAGACCTTCAGAATATCTGTGCAGTCTCCTCTCAGTGCATTCTTCAATTCCTAAATTGTGCAAGTGAAGGTCGAGACTCCAAGAAACAAGGAGAAAGCAGTGACTGAGAGACTAGAGCCCTCTGAGCAGCTGTTTCAGCAGCCCTGCAGTCTGAGAAGAGAAGCTCAGAGTGGCCTTTGTAAAAACCTCAGCCTTTATTTTGATCCATAGAAGGCCACCCACTAGGAGTTAAGGCATGTATTAGTTTCCTAGGGTTGTCATAACAAACTACCACAAACTGAGTGACTTGAAAGTATAAAAATAAAAATGTACATTTCAAAACATGATGGAAACAGTATTTCATCCTTTCATGGTTGTGGAGGCCAAAGGTCTGAAATCAAGCACGGTCATGCTCTCTCTGCAGGCTCTGGGGTAGGAGGATACTTCTTTGCTTCTTCTAGCCTCTAGGTGTCCTTGACACTCCTTGGCTCTGTGTCTCATCACAAGGTATTCTTCCTGTTTGTCTCTGTTTCCTTATGGACTTATAAGCACAGAGCTCACCCTGACCTAGGATGCATTCATCTAAATTAGTCATATCTGCAAAGACCTTATTTCTATATAAGGCCACAAGACACAAATGGGAAGGGGGCATTATTGAACCCAGTGTAGACACAGTTTAAATATACCAGCCCTAAGAAAACAATAAACCAGCCCTCAACAGGACTAGGGAGATCTGTTTATAATCCCTTTACCTGACAATAGAAAACTTGTTTTATTAAAAATAGCATTAATTGGATTATATCTGGCATCCATTCAAAAATTATGATGAATATGTAAAGAGAAATAGAACCAAAATTTTATAACCTAGGAACCAAACAACATGAGTGACACAGATATTATAGTAACCACATCAGGATTTCAAAGTAACCAAGATTCTGATGTTTAAGAAAACAGAGGGGGGAAATGGAGGATTTCAACAGAGAGCTAGAATCTATAAAGAAGAGTAAACAGAAATACTAGAACTAAAGGTTCAGTAAGTGAAATGAATAATTCAACACATTTACTAACAGCAACCAACTCCAGTATTCTTGCCTGGAGAATCCCATGGACAGAGGGGCCTAGTGGGCTACAGTCCATGGGGTCACAGAGTCAGACAGGACTGAGAGACTAAGCACGCACACACACTTAACAGATTACACCTAGCAGGAAAAAACGTTCTGTGAGCTTGAAGAGAGGCTGATAGAAGGAGTCCAGATTGAAGCACGGAAGGTGAAAAAAGGATAGACACTTTAGAAAAGAGCACAAGAGACATGTGGAAAATAGTGTGATGGTCAAAATCAGAAGCAGAGGATTTTAAAAAGAGGAGGGAGGTAAGGAATGGAGCAATATTTGAGAGAAAATGACTTAGAACTTTTCAAATAAATGAAATATCAAACCATAGATGCGTTATAAATACAAATGCCTACTGATGGTGTAAAACAATAGTGATAATATCTTACAGAGTTTAACACATCTGTAGAAGTAAGGTATATATAACAATACCTCAAAAAGCATGGGGGAATTGGTAAATAAGTTAAGCTGTTTCAAGGTTCTTACACTCTAGGAAACAATAAAATAATTTACTGATTTAAGGTGGAGTATAATAAAATGAGGATGTATACTGTAACTAATTAATTAATTAAGGTAACAGCAGAAAGAATGCTTAAAAGACCGTGCAACCTATAAGCTAACAGAAATTCAAGTGACCTAATTCTTCATCTTTCATTGTACAAAACAAATTGATATTGTTTAAAGTTGGCATCTCAATAAACAGAAATGTCAGTAGCATTTTTAGAGTGACTGAAAATCTGCCAGAAAAACTAAAAACAGAAATAATTTAATTAAAGTGGTTACCTCTGGAAATGGGGACTAGTATTTAGGGGTTAACAAAAAACTTTTGCTTTTTGTTTTATGGTCTTTACCATTTGCATTTTTACTATTTCTACTATTACATGTAATATTTTGACAATACATTTTAAACAAAATTTTTGTTGATAAAATTGAATATTTTATCCATTGTGTTTAAAAATATTTTTAACTTGAATAAATGAGAAGTTAGACACAATTTGTCATCTCCATTGATTTGGTGAATTTCTGCTACTTCTTCAAGAGGGGTACAAATATTGCTGTGAAGAAATTCTCTGAGTTATTAAGGTACTTTGCACATGCCATATGTAAGTGGCTTTTGTGTCTTTCCTGCTCCGTCTGCAAGCAGAGATTATTTCTTCATCTTGTTTCCTCCATACCTAGCAAAACTCTTATATCTTTAGGTGATTAATCACTGAATGTTAAAAAGACATGAGGTCTTTCTATCCCCATATATAAGACCTCATTCCAGGGAAAGAAATTCTATTTACCAAAGGCTTATTTAACCCAAGCACTCTGGGTGCCCTGTTCAGTCTTGCTGTGGTCAGTTTTCGGTCTCCTGTCTGATACATGTCTGCATTGCATTCGTCAGTGCATATGCTCTTTGTTGTTTAGTTATGTCCAACTCTTTGCGACCCAATGGACCCACCAGCCTCCTCTGTCCCTGAGATTTCAGGCAAGAATTCTAGAGTAGATCGCCATTTCCTTCTCCGGGGATCTTCCCCACCCAGGTACTATACCCATGTTTCCTGCATTGGCAGCTGGATTCTTTACCACTGAGACATCAGGGAAGCCCTTGCGTATGGTCCTTACTGGTTGCCTTTCTCATTCTTTTTTCACAGTAGAATTTTCTTTTTTAACTACTTGTTTTGTCACTAGTTTAGGCTGGTTCCTCAAGTTCAAATACCTAGAAAGCTGATGGCAAGTCAATAACATATCATGTGCACCTAAGTTCCATTGTTGAACTATGACTGTTTCTTTCTTGATAACTAACTTTTTGTAAGGAAAATTCCAACTGTGCAGAGGAGAGAACAGTTTAGTAAACTGATATCTCCATCATATAGCTTTAACAGTTATCAATAAACAGACAACCTTGTTTTAGCTATATCCCCTCAACAACCCTTTCAAATTATTTTGAAGAAAACTTAAGATATCATTTCATCTACAATGTTTATGTTTTTTTCCTTAATACTATCAAATAACCAGTCAGTGTTCACATTTATTCAGTTGTCATAAATATGTGTGTGTAGTATATATATAGTATGTATGAATTTTGATCCAATTAGGTCCATATATAGTGACTTCTTGATAAATATTTTGAGTCTTTTAATATGTATGTTTTCCTACATCTCCTTTTCTTTTTTCACAATGTTTTTTTGCTGTTTAAGAAACTTTTCTTTGTTATGAGAAACATCTCTTAGTCTGGAATTTGTTGATTGCATCCGCCTAGTACAGGGTAAACAGACTCTTTTGTCTCCTGTAAATGGATCAGATTCAGATTCTAGTTCTTTTAGCAACATTGACTTTTAAGTGGTGTTCTGTATGTCCTTCAAGAAATATATAGTGTTTTATCATTTGTTTTGCAATGTTTTCCTCCATTAATGATCATATTTATTAGAAGCTCAAAACATTGATATTCAGATTTCATTATCTAACCTTTATCTAATGGAAGAGAAGCTTATTAACTTTTTAGTTACTCTGATATATGGATTGTACATGATAGACAAGATAAATGCTTGCTTTTTTCCCTTATACATTTGTTTTCAAAGTAACATGATTTTCTAGCATATGTTTAAAATTTTATATTAATTCCAGAAAATACCTGATATGTTTCAATGAATTACAGTTTTTATTCTTATGTATGCTTAAATTGTTCACCTTAATCCAGTGGAAATTTTTTCAGATTGGCTTCTGCTTGATAGGAGCCTGCTAGTTTCAGCAATTTTCTCTATGTTTCAGGCTTATCTTGCACCTTCCTTACTTAAACTTGGAATCAGTCATTTACCACAATCTATGTGTTGAGGGAAGACAGCCACTTTTATTTAGTGAACTTACATCTGAATGACCATGATCTGGTAGAAAGAAGAGATTTTAGAATATAAGAGATTTTAGAATCAGATAGACTGATTCAAATTAAGACTCTGGCCCTTATACCTAGATAAATTTAGCCAAATGACTGAACAGCCAAAAAAAGTGTAGGGTGAGCATATAATTTATTGTCCACTTCACAATGACTTGGAGAATAAAAGGGTGCTCTTACAAGTTACCCTGAGATACCAGGTGTAAGCTGGGAGTCCTGGGAGAACTGGACATATGGTTATTTTAGTTCTAAGATGTTATAATTATTAAAGATAATGCATATAAAGGCCAAAGCAGGCACTAAGAGTTTGTAGGTGATGTTGATCATGCTCACTTTCCTCTACGCCACTTTTACACTCCAGAATTAGACTGTGATATTTGATACCATTAAATCCAGTGACACTAGTGTCAGAAAATAAAGTTCTTTTCAGTGTAATTCCTCCAAAGTCCCTCTGTTGACAGATGCTATGCACTGTCACGAGGAGCAGAAGCTGTCAAGATTCTGACCATATTCCTTGGACCATAGAATTCCAATGTGCTGTAGACAACATCCGTCTGCCAATATCTACATCTCTGTGCAATCTTGTTTTAGCTGTACCTCCAATCACAACCTTTCCAAGTTATTTTGGAATAGACTGAAAATGCTAGGAAACTAAAACACTTAGCTCAGCAGCTGTCAGTGACTGATAGGACTGGTGTATGAATAGCTCAGCCACCTTGCCTCTCTGATGGGCTAGCTCTATAATGTGTTTCTTCACTATTTCTAAGATTTTCTTCCATGAGATACACATTCAGTCACCCATTACAGTAGCTGGCTAATTGGCGGCCTTCTTTTCTCTGTGTCATTTCTTCACTCCCCTGCCGTTGTTCTGTGTGCCTCTCAAAATCACTAGAATTTTTACCTCAGGGTCTGCTTCTGGGGGAAATAAAGACACTAAGATATATGTGGTTTTTTTTTTAATTCAGGTTTTTTTTTTCAGATACAATTGACATACAACATTATACTAAGTTTAGGTATACTGCATAATGATTTATGATATATTATGAAATAATTACCACAGTAAATTTAGTTAACACACATCACCACGTACATAACATCTATCACCATATTTAATTTCTTGTGATGAGAACTTTTAAGCAAATTTTTAATAGCAACTTTGAAAAATACAGTATTATTAACCAGAGTCACCATGCTGTACCTTACATCCCCAGCAATTATTTATTTATAAGTGAAAGTTTGTACCTTTTGACTACTTTCACCATTTCACACCCACCATCTGCCTGCCATCTTCCTGCCTCTCACGACCACCAATATCTTCTTTGTATCTATAAGGCTCTTTCTTTAAAGATTCCACATATAAGTGAGACCATATGGTATTTGTCTTTCTTTTTCTGACATTTCATTTAGCAAAATGTTCTCAAGGACCATCCATGCTGTCTCAAATGGCAGGGTTTCCTTTTTTAGGGATGAATGATATTCCTTTGTAAATATACCACATTTTCTTCATCCATCTATCTACCCATCAAGGAACACTGAGATTGCTTTCATATCTTGGTTATTGTGAAGAATGCTGCAGTGAACATGGACTTGCAGATACCTATTCAAAATAGTAATTTGTTTGTTTTGAGTAAATACTCATAAGTGGAGTTGCTAGATCACATAGTACTTCTATTTTTAATTTTTTGAGGAAATGCCATACTATTTTCCATAGTACTTGCACCATTGTACAATCCCACCAGTATCAGGGCTCATATTACCCTCTATACCCTTGTCAGCACTCATCACTTCTTGTCCTTTTGATGTTAGTCATTCTAACAGGAGTGGGATAATATCTCAGTATTGTTTTGACTTGTATTTTTCTGATTACTGATATTGATCACCCTTTTTTAATAATCTTAAAAATTGAAGTATACTTAATTTACATTATTGTGCTTCAGGTATAAAGCAAAGTGATTCAGTTATGCACATATATATACATATACACACACACATGTATAGTTTCTCAGATTCTTTTACTTACAGCTCATTACATGATATTGAATATAGTTCTCTGTGCTATATAGTAGGCTCTTGGTCTATTTTACATGTAATAGTGCATATATATTAATCACAAGCTCCTAATCTATATCTGCCAATTTACCATCAACTTTGGTAACCATAAGTTTGTTTTCTATACCTGTGAGTTTATTCTGTTTTGTAAATAAGTTCATTTGCATCATTTTTTTTAGCATCTGCATGTCACTAACATAGTGCTATCATTAACATAATGATATCATAGGATAATTGTCTTTGTCCAATTTAGTATGTAATCTCTGGGTCCATCCATGTCATTGAAATAACATTATTTCATTCTTTTTTATGGCTGAGTAATATTCCATTGTATATATATACCACATCTTCTTTATCCATTCCTCTGTCGATGGACATTTAGGTTGCTTCCACATCTTGGCTATTTTTTTTTTTAATTGGAGTATAGCTGATTTACAATGTGTAAGTATCTAGTGTAGAGCACAGTGAGTCATTTATACATATACATATGTCTATTCTTTTCCCATGTAAGCCATCACAGAATATTGAGGAAGTTTCCTGTGTTATGCAGTTTGCCCTTAATAGTTATCTATTTTACGTATAATTGTGTGTATGACAATCTCAACCTCGCAGTTTATCCCTGCCCATACCCCTTTCCCCTTGGTAGGCATGAATTTGCTCTCTACGTCTGTAACTATGTTTATATTTTGTAGATAAGCTCAATTGTACCCTTTCTTAGATTCCACATCCCTGGTGGCTCAGACAGTAAAGTGTCTGCCTGCAATGTGGGAGACCTGGGTTCGATCCCTGGGTTGGGAAGATACCCTGGAGAAGGAAATGGCAACCCACTCCAGTACTCTTGCCTGGAAAATCCCATGGAGTGAGGAGCCTGGTAAGCTACAATCCATGGGTTGCAAAGAGTCAGATATGGCTGATAACTTCACTTTCTTTCTTCTTTAGATTCCACATATAATCTATATCACATGATATTTGTCTTTCGTTCTGACTTCACTCAGAATGACAATCTCTAGGTTCATCCATGTTGCTGCAAATGGCATTATTTTGTTCTTTTTTATGGCTAAGTAATATTTCATTGTATATATGTACCACATCTTTATCCATTTCCTCTGTTGATGGACATTTAGATTGCTTCTGTGTCTTGGCTATTGTAAATAGTGCTACAGTGAATATTTGGGTACATGTATCTTTTCAAATTATGATTTTCTCTGGATATATACCCAGGAGTGGGATTGCAGGGTCATATGGTAGGTCTATTTTTAGTTTTTTTAAGGAATGTTCAGACTGTTCTCCATAGTGGCTCTACCAATGTACATTCCCACCAACAATGTAGGAAGATTCTTTTTCTCTCCACACCCTCTCCAGCATTTATTGTCTGTAGACTTTTTGATGATTGCTATTCTGACTGGTATGAGGTTCTAGCTCATTGCAGTTTTCATCTGCACTTCTCTGATAATTAGTTGAGCATGGTTTATGTGCCTTTTGGCCATCTGTATGTTTTCTTTGGAAAAATGTCTGTTAAGATCTTCACACCTACTTTTTAATTGCATTGTTTGCATTTTTGATATTGAAATGCATGTGCTGTTTATGTATTTTGGAGGTTAATCCCTTGTCAATTATTTCATTTACAAGTATTTTCTCACATTTGGAGGAGTATCTTTTCTTTTTGTTTATGGTTTTCTTTGCTGTGCAGAATGTTTAAGTTTAACTTGATCCCCCTTTTATAGTTTTGTTTTTATTTTCATTACTCTAGAAAATGAATCAAAAAAGATCTTGTGGCAATTTATGTCGAAGAGTGTTCTACTTATGTTTTCCTCTAAGAATTTTATAGGATTTTTATAAGAGTTTTGTAGTCTTGCATATTGGTCTTTAATCCATTTTGAGTTTTTATTTTTGTTTATGATGTTAGAAAATGTTCTAAATTCATTTTTACATGTAGCTGTCTAGTTTTCTCAACACCATTTATTCCTACCTCCTTTGTCATAGATTAGGAGACTTGGTTTTATAGCTAGGCTTACTGTTCTGTTTTATTGATCTACATTTCTGTTTCTGTGTCAGTACCATACTGTTTTGATGATTGTAGTTTTATATTATAGTCTAATGTCAGGGCATCTGATGCCTCCAGCTTTATTTTTCTTTCTCAAGATTTCATCAGCAATTCAAGGTCTTTTGTGTTTCCATAAAAATCATGTTTTTTTGTTCTAATTCTATGAAAAATACTATAGGTAATTTGATAAAGACTGTATTGAATCCATAGATTGTCTTGGGAAGTATAGTCATTTTAACAATATTGATTCTTCCAATCCAAGAGTATGGTCTATCTCTTGATCTGTTTGTATTATCTTTCATCAATATCTTAGTTTTTTGACTACAGGTTTTTCCCTCTTTATGTAGGCTTGTTCCTAGGTATTCTATTCTTTTGATATGATGGTAAACAGGATTGTTTCCTTAATTTCTCTTTTTGAGCTTTTGTTTTCAGTGTATAGGAATGCAAGATTTTTGTCCTTGATTTTGTATTCTGTCACTTTACCAGATTGATTGATGAGCTCTAGTAGCCACTGGAGAAGACCCTGATGCTGGGAGGGATTGGGGGCAGGAGGAGAAGGGGACAGCAGAGGATGAGATGGTTGGATGGCATCACTGACTCGATGGACATGGGTTTGAGTAAACTCCTGGAGTTGGTGATGGACAGGGAGGCCTGGTGTGCTGCAATTCATGGGGTTGCAAAGAGTTAGACATGACTGAGTGACTGAACTGAACTGAATTGAGTAGCTATGAAATTAAAAGATGCTTACTCCTTGGAAGGAAAGTTATGACCAACCTAGATAGCATATTAAAAAGCAGAGACATTACTTTGCCCACAAAGGTCTGTTTAGTCAATGGTTTTTTCCAGTGGTCATGTATGGATGTGAGAGTTGGAGTGTGAAGAAAGCTGAGCACTGAAGAATTGATGCTTTTGAAATGTGGTGTTGGAGAAGACTCTTGAGAGTCTCTTGGACTGCAAGGAGATCCAACAAGTCCATCCTAGAGATCAGTCCTGGGTGTTCATTGGAAGGACTGATGCTGAAGATGAAGCTCCAGTACTTTGGCCACCTCACGTGAAGAGTTGACTCATTGGAAAAGACCCTGATGCTGGGAGGGATTGGGGGCAGGAGTAGAAGGGGACGACAGAAGATGAGATGGCTGGATGGCATCACCGACTTGATGGACATGAGTTTGAATAGACTCCAGGAGTTGGTGATGGACAAGGAGGCCTGGTGTACTGCGATTCATGGGGTCTCAAAGAATCGGACATGGCTGAGTGACTGAACTGAACTGAGTAGTTTTCTGGTAGCATCTTTAGGGTTTTCTATGTATATTGTCATGCCATCTGCAAACACCTTTACTTCTTATCTTCCAATTTGGATTCTTTTTATTTTTTTCTTCTCTGAATGCCTTGACTAGAATTTCCAAAGATATATTGAAAAAAAGCAGTGAGAGTGGACCTCCTTGTCTTTTTCCTGATCTTAGAGGAAAGGCTTTCACTTTTTCACCATCGACAATGATGTGGAATTTTTGTATATAGCCTGTTTTGTTGAGTTAGATTTCCTCTGTGTCCAATGTCTGGAGAGTTTTGGTTTTTTTTTTTTATCATAAATGGGTGTTGAATTTTGTTAAAAGCTTTTTCTGCATCTATTGAGATGGTCATATGGTTTTTATTCTTTAATTTGTTGGTGTGGTGTATCTTACTGAATGATTTGCAGATATTGAAGAACTCTTGCCCCCTTGGTTAAAACCCACATATTCATGGTGTATGATTCTTTTGATGTGTTGTTGGATTCAATTTGACCATATTTGATGAGGATTTTTGAGTTCATGTTCATCAGTGTTATTGACCTGTAGTTTTCTTTCTTTGTGTGTGATATCTTTATGTGATTTTGGTATCAGGGCACTGGTGGCCTCATAGAATGAATTTGGTACTGTTCCTCTGTACTTTTTTGCAAGAATTTAAGAAGGGTAGTTGTTAACTCTTCTTTGAATGTTCGGTGGAATTCACTTGTGAAGCTCTCTGGTCTGGGACTTTTGTTTTTTGATAATTTTAAAATTTCTGATTCAATTCCAGTACTGGTAATTGATCTGTTCATATTTTCTGGGGCTTCCTTGGTGGTTCAGACAGTAAAGAATCTGCCTGCAGTTAAGGAGACCAGGGTTCAACCCCTGGGTCAGGAAGATCCCCTGGAGAAGGGAATGGCCCACTCCACAATTCTTGCCTGGAGAATTCCATGGACAGAAAAGCCTGGTGGGCTACTATCCATGGGACTGCAAAGAGATGGATACTATTTCTTTTGAAATAGTTCAGTATTGAGAGATCGTACTTTTAAAAAAATTTTGTCCATTTCTTCTGTCTGTTTTATTGGCATGTAGCTTGTAGGAGTCTCTTGCGATCTTTTGTATTTCTGTGGTGTTAGTTGTAACTTCTTCATTTCTGAGTTTATTCATTTGAGCCCATTTCCTTTTTTTTTCTATGAATCTAGTTAAAGATTATCAATTTTGTTTATCTTTTCATAGAACAAGTTTTTAGTTTGATATTTGCTATTGTTTTCTTGATCTCTTTTTTTAATTTATTTTTGTTCTGATCTTTATGATTTTTTTTCCTTCTATATTTTGGGTTTTGTTTGTTCATCTTTCTTTAGTTGCTTTCACTGTAATATTAGGCTGTTCATTTGATATTTTTATTGTTTCCTGAGGTAAGCTGTGTCATTACTATCTTTCCTCTTTCTATTGCTTTTGCTTCATTCCATTAGTTTTGGATCATTGTGTTTTCATTTTTGTTTTTCATTAGGTGATTTTGTAGCATATTGTTTAGCCTTCATGTATTTGTGTTTTTTACAGCTTTTTTCTTGTAGTTGATTTCTGTAAGAAATTTTTATAAGGATGCTGTATATGTTTTCAGTTTTATTAAATTTACCACTGTTTGTTTTGTGGCACAGTATGTGCTCAGTCCTGGAGATTGTTTTATATCCACTTGAAAAGAAATGTATATTTTGCTGCTTTCAGTTGAAATGCATATATATATATATACATATATACATATATATATATATATACACACACACATGCACACACACCTATATTTATATTTACATTTATATATAAATTAGCTCCATTTGCTCTAATGTGTCATTGAAGGCCTGCGGGTACTTTCTGTGTGGGTGATCTTTCCATTGATGTAAGTGAATTGAAGTCTCCCATTATTATTGTTCTACTGTCAGCATCTCCTTTTATGTCTCTTAATGATTGTCATATATATTGAGGTACTCCTATGTTAGGTGCGTGTATATTTATAATTGTTATATCTCCTTCTTTGTTTGATTCCTTGATCATTATGTATTGTCTCTTGTAATAGTCTTTATTTTGAAATGTATTTTGTCTAATATAAATATTACTACTCTGGGTTTGTTTTGATTTTCATTTGCTTGAATTACCACTTTTTATTTCCTCATTTTCATTTTGTATGTGATTGTAGATCTGAACTGAGTTGATTGTAGGCAGCATGCATGCATGCTAAATCGCTTCGGTCATGTCTGGCTCTTTGCGACCCTATGGATAATAGCCCACCAGGCTTCTGTGTGTGTGTGTGTGTGTGTGTATGTGTGTGTGTGTGTGTGTGTATGTGTGTGTGTGTGTGTGTGTATGTGTGTGTGTATGTGTGTGTGTGTGTGTGTGTGTGTGTGTGTGTGTGTGTGTGTGTATGTGTGTGTGTGTGTATGTGTGTGTGTGTGTGTGTGTGTGTGTGTGTGTGTGTGTGTGTGTGTGTGTGTGTATGTGTGTGTGTGTGTGTGTGTGTGTGTGTGTGTGTGTGTGTGTGTGTGTGTGTGTGTGTGTGTATGTGTATGTGTGTGTGTGTGTGTGTGTGTGTGTGTGTGTGTGTGTGTGTATGTGTGTGTGTGTGTGTGTGTGTGTGTGTGTGTATGTGTGTGTGTGTGTGTGTGTGTATGTGTGTGTATGTGTGTATGTGTGTGTATGTGTGTGTGTGTGTGTGTGTGTGTGTTAGGAGGTATACTGGAGTAGGAAATGGCAACATACTCCAGTATTCTTCCCTTGAAATTTCCACAGACAGAAGAGCCTGGTCGGCTACAGGCCATGGGTCGCAGAGTGTCAGACTCGACTGACTGACTGTGCGCGCGCGCGCACAAACACACACACACACACACACACTTGTTTTCAGTTGTTCATCTCTTATTTTCATATGCATTTTAGATATCCTTCATTTGTACTCTCTTCCCTTCAAGATCATTGTTTTTGATATGCTATTTTACATCTAATTAGTTTGTGTATTGTTTAACTGCTTATGTAGATACAAATGATTTACTACTTGTGTCTTTTAACTTATCTGCCATCTTTGTGTGTGGATGACTTTCTACTTTTATTATATGTTTACTTTTATCAGTGAGCTTTTCTATTTCATATTTTCTTGTTTCTAGTTGGGACTTTTCCTTTTCCACCCAGAGAAGGTCTTTTAGCATTTGCTATAAAGTTGATTTGGTGGTTCTGAATCCTTCCAGCCTTTTCTTGTCTGTATAACTTTTGATTTTTTCATCAAATCTGAATGAGAGTCTTGTTAGAGTATTCTTGGTTGTAGGTTTATTTTTTACTTGCCCCTGTTTAAATATATCATAGCACTCCGTTCTAACCTGAAAAATCAGCCAGTAGGCTTATGGAAATTCCCTTATGGGAGTTCCCTTGAATATAGTTTTTGCTTTCTCCTTGTTGCTTTTAATATTAATTTATTGATATTTAATTTTTGTCATTTTCATTGTATCATGTATTGCTGTGTTTCTCTGTAGATTAATCTTCTATGGGTCGTTCTTTGCTTCTTTTACTTGAGTGACTTTCTTTTTCCAAGTTAGAAAGGCTTTCAGCTATGAGCTCTAAAATATGTTCTCATATTTTCTCTCTTCTGACACCCCTATTATGAATAGACACTCCTATTATGAATATTAGTGTGTTTGATGTTGTCCCAGTGGTCTCTTAATTTGTCCTCTTTGCTTTTCATTCTTTTTTACTGTCCAGCATCAGTGATTTCCACTATTCTGCCTTCCAGAACATTGATTTATTCTTGTCTTATTAAGTGTGCTCTTGATTCCTTCTGGGCATCCCAGGCGGTGACTTCTAGTGTATTTTTCATTTCAGTTCTTGTATTCTTCAATTCTGTTTATTCTTTATATTAAGTAATTCTTTGCTAAACTTTTTTTTCACTCTGTGCATCCATTCCCATCCTGAGTTCTTGTATCAGCTTTACAATCATTGCTCTGAACTCTTTAACAGGTAGATTGTCTATCTCCATGTCACTTAGTTCTTTTTCTAGGGTTTTATCTTGTTCCTTCATTTGAAACGTATTCCTCTGTTGTCTCTTTTTGTTTAAGTTTTTATTTGCAATTTTCTGTGTATGGCATTAGCTATATCTCTTGGCCTTGTGGCAGTGGCCCTCTGTGGGAAATATCCCATGCTCAGCTCTCATCATTCATGGATAAGTTGCCTGTGTGTCTGAGGGTTGTGTCTGACTGTTAATTCGGTCTTCAGGATGCAGGATTGTAGTTTACCTGCTTCTGGTATCTGACCTCACCCGGTGAGTCTAGTCTAGAGGCCCAGACTTCCTGGTAGGAGGGGCCGCTGCCTGCCTACTGGTGCATGGAGCTGGGTCTTGGCCTTCAGTGGGCAGGAATAAGTCTAGGGGTAGGTCTGGAGGCAGCTATGGGCTCAGGAAGTATTTATGCAGCCTGTCTGCTTGTGGGCGGGGTGTGTCATTGCCCAGTTTGTTATTTGGCCTGAGGTGTAAAACCACTGGCACCTATAGATTGTTGGGTGGGGCCAGGACTTGGTGCTAAGATGCAAACCTCCAGGAGAGATCAGGCAGATGAATGCTCCCCATATGTCACCAGTGTCTATGTCTCCAGGGTGGGTCACAGTGGCCTCTGCCTCCCAAGGAGACTCTCCAAAACCAGCAGGTAGGTCTGGCTCAGGTGCCAACAAATTATTGCCCTTCCCTTGCTCCTGGTGTGTGTGAAATTTTGTGTGTACCCTTTAAGAGTGTTCAAGTTTTTGAGGTATGTTATTATCGTGTGTCATGAGTAAAAATGGGAATGTGTGTTTGGTCATTCCAACTTTAACTTATTGAGAATTAAAGAAAGAAAGGTAGATGGTGGAAATGTTGAGGGGTTCTGTCAAAGAAACTCAAAAGCCTCTTTTGATAGGCACGTTGATCTCTTAGGTTTCTCATCAAAACAAGTAAATCACTTGATATCTTTAATATATTCTATACAGTAGGGACAGAGAAAGTGGGCAAAGTATATAGACAATGTTATCGATTGAAGTCTCTCTCTTTTATTGTTCCTGCAGGAAAAGTGCTAACTTTGATAACCACTTGAAATTAATCATTAATATACCCTAGAGTCACTGTGTATTTTGCTTTTTAAGTACAAAATGTAGCAAAAAAAAAAATCGATAGGTAGAAAAATGTATTACTGCTGCAGATACACACACCCACATAAATATACACTGATACACATATATGCCTCAAAATAATAACAAAAATAAAAATTTTATACCCATACAAATTTATGGCAGAAAGAGTTGATGAGAAAAATACTTTTCTATGCAGCATCAAAGGAATTTGATGTTTTAGTTCTTTAGTGATTACGCTTTATCTATGAGACCATTAGGACTACCTCATCAAGTCTCACAGCCCTCTTGTCACCACACATCCGAGGCTTTTGGGTCCTTTGTCATCACCAGGTCTTCATCCCATTTTGCTTTATGTATCTTCAAATGTGAGCTGCTCCTGTAAGTGTGTCCTCTTAATCCTTCCATTGAGTTTAATGGAACTTAAACCATCTGTAATACACAAATTTCCTTATTTTTTCAACTATTTCCCTGAATGTTTATCTCCTGTTTGCCAGTGAATTCTTGCTCTCACCTGAGAACCCATGTTCCCCTGAAATCTTTGTAATTTGTTTTCACATCTTTGTTGTTTTCTAATCTTTCTCAAGATATAGTTGGTATGTAATATAGCTAGTATTCAAGGTAGAGCTGGTATATAACATTGTAAATGCTTATATTGCCAAATTTTATAGGTTTGTATGTATATCCATGCATCTATCATGTAAGATAATGACCATTCATTGCTGCCTAAATTTTCCTCATAACCCTTTATAGTTCTAACCTCCCATTCTACAGAATTTTTTAATACTCACAATTCATATTCAGAGGTGGGATGTCCTTTTTAAGGCTTCCAAGCCACTAATCCTTCTTCTTCTTTCAAAAACCATCTCATGAGGGTGCTCAGGGCTGGTGCACTGGGATGACCCAGAGGGATGGGATGGGGAGGGAGGTGGGAGGGGGATTCAGGATGGGGAACACATGTACACCCATGGCTGATTCATGTCAGTGTATGGCAAAAACCACCACAATATTGTAAAGTAATTAGCCTCCAATTAAAATAAATTAATTAATTAAAAACAACAACAACAACAAAAACCCGTCTCCTTTAGAGCTTATACATACTCCGAGACTATGCTGCTAGCTTTCCTTTCTATATTCTGTTATGTGTCAATCTTCTTTCCACTCCTCATGTTCACCAAAAGCTTTATAAAACTTGGTTTATTGTCTTTTGCTTCACCCCAATACCAAACTACCTTATTTTCTCAACTATTTCTCAACTATTCTCAAAAATTAATCATATGGAGTCAATCAACGTTTTTTGGATGACTCATCTAACACTGATGTCTGAATTCCCTTTGCCTCTAATTATCTCCTCAAGTCTACAGATTTCATGGTATTACCTCAGACATTAACATCACCTTTAACTGGATCCCCTTCAAAATATTGATTTCAAGCATCCATTCTGACTGCTACCTTCTCTCCTTAAAGCCTCCTCTCCTAGGTTCCCATTCCAATACTACTGCTTGTAGTATTCAACTTCATCTTCAAGTGCCTCCAATCTGTTGTCCTTCGAATTACTCATTTCATCAATTAAAAACAAAGTCTTCACTCCCTTCTTCATCCAACTTAAAATTTTATGGTCCAGCAATATAATTACTCTTACACTAACATGTTTAATTCTCTTCTTGTTCTATCATACCTAGAAAAAAAATTCAGTCCTAGTTCTATCTGTGGACTGCCTTTTCTATGCTGAAGCAGCTGAAAGCTCTTTGAGAAAGTCATACAGTTCTTGATTCCTATCATTGTTTATAATCTTTGCAAATCTAAGAGGACCTTTAACACCATTTGTCAATCTTATGACACTTCCCTAGTTAATTTTCCTTCCTGTTGAATATTCCATACTTTCTCTATTGTTGCATCTATAAATAGCCTCTACCCAACCATCTCTGTCAGTAGATAACTTTTCGTGCTACTTACAGGAAATAGAAGTACTCAGAATAGGAGTACCTATGTTGTCCCATCACTAAATCTATGTGTCTCCACAAATTTTATTTACTGATTTTCTTCTTTTGAAAATGGAAACAAAGGGGGTAGTCCCGAGATGGGGGAGGAATAGGATGGGAGACTACTTTCTCCCCCATAAATTTGTCAAAAGATCATTTGAATGTTGAGCAACTTCCACAAAACAACTTCTGAACGCTGGGGGAGGACACCAGGTACCCAGAAAGGCAGCCCATTCTCTTCAAAAGGAGGTAGGACAAAATATAAAAGACAAAAAGAGAGACAAAAGATTTAGGGATGGAGACCCATCCTGGGGAGGGAGTCGTGAAGGAGAAGTTTCCACACAGTAGGAAACCCTCTCACAGGCAGGTCTGTGGGAGTTTTGGAATCTCAGAGGGCAACATAACTGGGAGAAAAAAAAAACCCACAGAATATGCACCCAACCACAATTGCCAGCTGAGAAGTAGCCCAGAGGCTCACGTCTGCCACCATGGAGCGGGGGCTGTGCAGGGAGGCGAGGGCTGCATCATCGGTCCTTAGGGTAAGAACTGGGCCTGAATGCCCTGAGGACAATCTGAGGGAGCTAACGTGAGATAGAAACCCAGACTGTGGAGTCACCAGAGAGACACACAAACACACAAAAAGACCTTTCACGTGAAAGGCTCTAACGCACAGCCGGGCACACTCACGGAACAAAGGACTGAGCAAATACCAAAGGAGAGCTAGCTGGCTGTGTGTAGGCCCCTCCCCACCCAGGAGGCAGAGAGGCAGGCGTGTGACAGCCAGAGCCAGAAGGCAAGGGGCTGCTGCAATCTCAGCCCCAGAGAGGGCATCTTCCACCAAACTGGGAGCTAATTCCAGCTGCTAATGCATCTTCCTGGGATCCTGGATGGTTGACATCTGCCAGGAGGGTCGCAGCCTGAGATCAGCTCCCCAGAGGAGACACACGTGAGACCGTGCTCTCGTGGGCACCCGGGGGACTGAGTGGCTGGGACCGATTAAAGTCCTGTAGTTAACAATGACTGGTCACTGAAGGGGTCCTATAGACCTTGAGGACAAGTACAAGCTGGAGCAAGCAGCTCTCTGAAACTGAACTGACCCCACACTGACCACAACAGCTCCAGAGAAGTGCCTAAATATATTTTTACTACCATCACTTTTAAATTTTTCTTCAAAATTTAAGTTGTTTATTGCTCCTTTAATTTTCAGTTTTATAACCTGTTATTACCTTGCCAAAAAAACACCTTATTTCTAAAGTGAATTATAATATATATATATATATATATATGTATTTAATTTTGTGATTGATTTTGTTTTGTAGTTTTTATATTGTATTTTTGAGAGTCTAACCTCTATTTTAGATTTTTAATCTTTGCTTTCTGGTATTTGTTATCGATTCTGTACTAATCTTCAGTATGCATTTGCACTTAGGGGTGTGATTACTGGCTTGATTGCTCTCTTCCCTTTTGACTCTCCCTTTTCTCCGCCAGGTCAGCCTCTATCTCCTCCCTCCCCCTTCTCTTTTCTACTTAACTCTGTGACTCTCTCTGGGTGTTCCGGGCTGTGGAGAACATTTAGGGAACTGATTGCTGGCTAGATTGCTCTCTCCAGTTTTGCCTCCCTCTCTTCTCCTCCTGATTGCCTCTAACTCCCTCCTCCCTCTTCTCTTCTCTGTGTACTCCATGAATCTCACTGGGAGTCCCTCTCTGTGGAGAATTGTTTCACCATTAACCTAGATGTTTTATCATCTGTGCTGTATGGATGGAGAAGTCTTGAGGCTACTGTAAGAGAAGGACTGAAAGCCAGAGGCAGGAAGCTTAACTCCAAAATTTGAGAACATCAGAAAACTCCTGATTCCATGATTAATAGACAAGAGCTCACCCAAATGTCTCCATACTTACACTGAAACCAGACTCCACCCAAGAGCCAACAAGTTCCAGCGCAAGACATACCATGCTAATTCTCCAGCAAAGCAGGAACACAACCCTGAGCATTAAAAGACAGGCTGCCCAAAGCCAGGCCAAAACCATAGATACCCCAAAACTCACTGCTGGAAACTTCATTGCACTCCAGAGAGAAGAGATCCAGCTCCACCCATCAGAATACAGACACAAGCTCCCCCAACCAGGAAACCTTGACAAGCCACTAGAGCAACCCCACTCATAGGGAGCAGACTCCACAATAAAGAGGAACCACGAACTTCAGGCCTACAGAAAGGGTACCCCAAACACAGCAATCTAAACAAAATGAAAAAGCAGAGAAATTTTAAGCAGGTAAAGGAACATGATAAATACCCACCAAACCAAACCAAAGAGGAGATAGGGAGTCTACCTGAAAAAGAATTCAGAAAGATGATAGTAAAGATGATCCAAAATCTTGAAAATAAAATGGAGTTACAGATACATAGACTAGAGACAAGGATTGCAAAGATGTAAAAAATGGTTCACAAGGACCTAGAAGAAATAAATGAGAGTTAATAAATAAAGAATAATGCAACAGCTGAGACCAAAAGCATTCTGGAGGGAAACAACAGTAGAATAACTGAGGCAGAAGAGAGGATAAGTGGAAATAAATGAAGCAGAAAGGAAAAAAAGAATTAAAAGAAATGAAGACAACCTCAGAGACCTCTGGGACAATGTTAAATGCCCCAACATTTGAATCATAGGAGTCCCAGAGGAAGAAGACAAAAAGAAAGGCCATGAGAAAATACTTGAGGAGATAATAGTTGAAAATTTCCCTAAAATGGGGAAGGAAATAGCCACTCAAGGCCAAGAAACCAGAGAGTCCCAAACTGGGTAAACCCAAGGGGAAACACTCCAAGACACATATTAATCAAATTAACAAAGATCAAACACAAAGAACAAATATTAAAAGCAGCAAAGGGAAAAGCAACAAATACACACAAGGGGATTCCCATAAGGATAACAGCTGATCTTTCAATAGAAACTCTTCAGGCCAGAAGGGAATGGCAGGACATACTTAAAGTGATGAAAGAGAAAAACCTGCAACCAAGATTACTATACCCAACAAGGATCACATTCAGATATGAAGGAGAAATCAAAAGCTTTACAGACAAGCAAAAGCTGAGAGAATTCAGCACCACCAAACCAGCTCTTCAACAAATGCTAAAGGATCTTCTCTAGACAGGAAACACAGAAAAGGTTTATAAACTCGAACCCAAAACAACAAAGTAAATGGCAATGGGATCATACTTATCAATAATTACCTTTAATGTAGATGGGTTGAATGTCCCAACCAAAAGACAAAGGCTTGCTGAATGGATAAAAAAACAAGACCCCTATATATGCTGTCTACAAGAGACCCACCTCAAAACAAGGGACACATACAGACTGAAAGTGAAAGGCTGGAAAAAGTTATTTCATGCAAATAGAGACCAAAAGAAAGAAGGAGTAACAATACTCATATCAGATAAAACATAAAACATATCACTGACTCGATGAACATGAGTTTGAGTAAACTCTGGGATTTGGTGATGGACAGGGAGGCCTGGCATGCTACAGTCATGGGGTCTCAAAGAGTTGGACACAACTGAGTGACTGAACTGAATTGATGGAAGCTAAATAACACACTTCTGAATAACCAACAGATCACAGAAGAAATCAAAAAGGAAATCAAAATATGCATAAAAACAAATAAAAGTGAAAAATGACAACTGAAAATGTATGGGAATCAGTAAAAGCAGTGCTAAGAGGAAAGTTCAAGGCAATACAAGCTTACCTCAAGAAACAATAGAAAAATCAAATAAGTAGCCTAACTTTACATCTAGAGCAACTAGAAAAAGAAGAAATGAAGAACCCCAAAGTTAGTAGAAGGAAAGAAATTATAAAAATCAGAACAGAAATAATTGAAAAATTAACAGAGGCAACTATAGAAAAAAATCAGCAAAATTAAAAGCTGGTTATCTGTGAAGATAAATGAAATAGACAAACCATTAGCCAGACTCTTCAAGGAAAACAGGGAGAAGAATCCAATCACAAATATTAGAAATGAAAATGGAGAAATCACAACAGACAACACAGAAATACAAAGGATCATAAGAGAAGACTTAGACTTAAATTGAAAGATAAAAACCATATGATTATCTCTATAGATGCAGGGACAGTCTTTGACAAAATACTCCAGAAAGCAGGCAAAGAAGGAACATACCTCAACATAATTAAAGCCACAGCAAACCTATTAACCCACAGCAAACATTATCCTCAATGGTGAAAAATTGAAAGCATTTCCTCTAAAGTCAGGAATAAGACAAGAGTGCCCACTCTTAATACTACTATTCAATGTAGTTTTGGAAGTTTTAGCCACAGCAATCAGACAAGAAAAAAAACTAAATGGAATCAGATTGGAAAAGAAGTAAAACTCTGTTTGCAGATGACATGATCTTCTACATTGAAAATCCTAAAGACACCATTAGGTCTAATCAATGAATATAGTAAAGTTGCAGGATATAAAATTGATACACAGAAATCCCTTGCATTCCTATACACTAACAACCAGAAAACCGAAAGAGAAATTAAGGAAACAATGTAATTCACTATTGCAATGAAAAGAATAAAATACTTAGGAATAAATTTACATAAAGAAACAAAAGACCTATATGTAGAAAAGTACAAAACACTGATGAAAGAAATCAAAGATGACACAAATAGAGGGAGAAAGATCCCGTGTTCATGGATCAGAAGAATCAATATAGTGAAAATGAATATACTACCTAAAGCAATCTATAGATTCAATGCAATCCCCATCAAGCTATCAACAGTATTTTTCACAGAACTGGAACAAATAATTTCAAATTTCTATGAAAATACAAATGACCTTTAAAATCCAAAGCAATCTTGAGGAAGAAGAATGGAACTGGAAGAATCAACCTGCCTGACTTTAGACTATACTACAATGGTACAGTCATCAAGACAGTATGGTATTGGCACAAAGACAGAAATATAGATCAATGGAACAAAATAGAAAGCCAGAGATAAATCCACGCACCTATGGACACCTTATCTTTGACAAAGGAGGCAAGAATATACAATGGAGAAAAGACAATCTCTTTAACAAGTGGTGCTGGGAAAACTGGTCAATCACCTGTAAAAGAATGAAACTAGAACACTTTCTAACACCATACACAAAAATAAACTCAAAATGGATTAAAGATCTAAATGTAAGACCAGAAACTATAAAACTCCTAGAGGAAAACATAGGCAGAACACTCTCTGACATAAATCACAGCAAGATCCTCTATGACCCACCTCCCAGAGTAATGGAAATAAAAGCAAAAATAAACAAATGGGACCTAATTAAACTTAAAAGTTTTTGCACCCTGTATAAACAAGGTGAAAAGACAGCCTTCCGAATGGGAGAAAATAATAACAAATGAAACAACTGACAAAGAATTAATCTCAAAAATATACAAGCAGATCATGCAGCTCAATACCAGAAAAATAAATGACCCAATCAAAAAAAAGGGGGGGGGTCAAAGAACTAAACAGACATTTCTCCAAAGAAGACACTCAGATGGCTAACAAATAGATGAAAGTTGCTCAACATCACTCATTATCAGAGAAATGCAAATCAAAACCACAATGAGATACAATCTCATGCTGGTCAGAATGGCTGCCATCAAAAAGTCTACAAACAATAAATGCTGGAGAGGTTATAGAGAAAAGGGGACCATCTTACACTGTTGGTGGGAATGCAAACTAGTACAGCCACTATGGAGAACAGTGTGGAGATTCCTTAAAAACTGGAAATAGAACTGCCATATGACCCAGCAATCCCACTGCTGGGCATACACACCGAGGAAACCAGAATTGAAAGAGACATGTGTACCCCAATGTTCATTGCAGCACTGTTTACAATAGCTAGGACATGGAAGCAACCTAGATGTCCATTGGCAGACAAATGGATAAGAAAGCTGTGGTACATATACACAATGGAATATTACTCAGCTATAAAAAAAGAACACATCTGAGTCAGTTCTAATGAGGTGGATGAAACTGGAGCCTATTATACAGAGTGAAGTAAGTCAGAAAGAAAAACACCAATACAGTATATTAATGCATATATATGGAATTTAGAAAGATGCTGATGATGAAACTATATGAGAGACAGCAAAAGAGACATGTATGTAAAGAACAGAGTTTTGGACTCTGGGAGAAGGTGAGGGTGGGGTGACTTGAGAGACTAGCATTGAAATATGTATATTCAGTTCAGTTCAGTTCAGTTCAGTTCAGTCTCTTAGTAGTGTCTGACTCTTTGCAACCCCATGAATCATACCACGCTGGGCCTCCCTGTCCATCACAAACTCCCAGAGTTTACTCAAACCCATGCTCATCGAGTCAGCGATGCCATCCAGCCATCTCATCCTCTGTTGTCCCCTTCTCCTCCTGCCCCCAATCCCTCACAGCATCAGGGTCTTTTCCAATGAGTCAACCCTTCACATGAGGTGGCCAAAGTATTGGAGTTTCAGCTTCAGCATCAGTCCTTCCAATGAACACCCAGGACTGATCTGCTTTAGGATGGACTGGTTGGATCTCCTTGCAGTCCAAGGGACTCTCAAGAGTCTTCTCCAAGCATCAATCATGACTCTCAAGAGTCTTCTCCAACACCACAGTTCAAAAGCATCAATTCTTTGGCGCTCAGCTTTCTTCACAGTCCAACTCTCACATCCATACATGACCACTGGAAAAACCATAGCCTTGACTAGATGGACCTTTGTTGGCAAAGTAATGTCTGCTTTTTAATATGCTGTCTAATTTGGTCATAACTTTCCTTCCAAGGAGTAAGTGTCTTTTAATTTCATGGCTGCAGTCACCATCTGCAGTGATTTTGGAGCCCAAAAAAATAAAGTCTGACACTGTTTCCACTGTTTCCCCATCTATTTCCCATGAGGTGATGGGACCAGATGCCATGATCTTAGTTTTCTGAATGTTGAGCTTTAAGCCAACTTTTTCACTCTCCTCTTTTACTTTCATCAAGAGGCTTTTTAGTTCCTCTTCACTTTCTGCCATAAGGGTGGTGTCATCTGCATATCTGAGGTTATTGATATTTCTCCCAGCAATCTTGATTCCAGCTTGTGGTTCATCCAGCCCAGCATTTCTCATGATGTACTCTGCATAGAAGTTAAATAAGCAGGGTGACAGTATACAGCCTTGACATACTCCTTTTCCTATTTGGAACCAGTCTGTGGTTCCATGTCCAGTTCTAACTGTTGCTTCCTGACCTGCATATAGGTTTCTCAAGAGGCAGGTCAGATGGTCTGGTATGCCCATCTCTTTCAGAATTTTCCACAGTTTATTGTGATCCACACAGTTGAAGGCTTTGGCATAGTCAATAAAGCAGAAATGGATGTTTTTCTGGAACACTCTTGCTTTTTCAATGATCCAGCAGATGTTGGTAATTTGATCTCTGGTTCCTCTGCCTTTTCTAAAACCATCTTGAACATCTGGAAGTTCATGGTTCACGTATTGCTGAAGCCTGGCTTGGAGAATTTTTAGCATTACTTAATTAGCGTGTGAGATGAGTGCAATTGTACAGTAGTTTGAGCATTCTTTGGGATTGGAATGAAAACTGGCCTTTTCCAGTCCTGTGGCCACTGTTGAGTTTTCCAAATTTGCTGGCATATTGAGTACAGCACTTTCACAGCATCATCTTTCAGGATTTGAAATAGCTCAACTGGAATTCCATCACATCCACTAGCTTTGTTCATAGTGATACTTTCTAAGGCCCACTTGACTTCACATTTCAGGATGTCTGGCTCTAGGTGAGTGATCACACCATTGTGATTATTTGGGTCATGAAGACTTTTTTGTACAGTTTTACTGTGTATTTTTGCCACCTCTTCTTAATATCTTCTGCTTCTGTTAGGTCCGTAAAATTTCTGTCCTTTATTGAACCCATCTTTGCATGAAATGTTCCCTTGGTATCTCTAATTTTCTTGAAGAGATCTCTAGTCTTTCCCATTCTGTTATTTTCCTCTATTTCTTTGCACTGATTGCTGAGGAAGGCTTTCTTATCTCTCCTTGCTATTCTTTGGAACTCTGCATTCAAATGGGAATATCTTTCTTTTCTCCTTTGCTTTTTGCTTTTCTTCTTTTCACAGCTATTTGTAAGGCCTCCTCAGACAACCATTTTGCCTTTTTGCATTTCTTTTCCATGGGGATGGTCTTGATCCCTGTCTCCTGTACAATGTCACGAACCTCTGTCCATAGTTCATCAGGCACTCTGTCTATCAGATCTAGTCCCTTAAATCTATTTCTCACTTCCACTGTATAGTCATAGGGATTTGATTTAGGTCATACCTGAATGGTGTATATTACCATATGTGAAAAAATGACCAGTCCAAGTTCAATGCATGAAACAGGGCACTCAAAGCTGGTGCACTAGGATGACCCTGAGGGATGGGATGGGGAGGGAGGTGGGAGGTCATGTTTGGGATGGAGGGACACATATACACCCATGGCTGATTCATGTCAAGTATGGCAAAACTACCACAATATTATAAAGTAATTAGCCCCCAATTAAAATAAATAAATAAATTTTTTTTTTAAAAAAAGGAAAAAATTGTCCCTCATTCTTTCACAAACTGTCCTACCATTCTTACTTTGGATCTCTTCTCCCTTTGCCTTCTTATGGACTTCTCTCCTGCTTATCGTCCTCATTCCTTCATTGTAAGTTTCTCTTGCCCTGCTAAATATTTCCATTCAGTTATAGACTTGCTCTTGTATTTATCATTAAACATTTTTCTCTTAACCTCAACTATCCTCATTACTACTGTTCCATTCATTCTCTTCTCAAGTAGCAAGGCTCCTTTCAGAAACTGTTCTCTATACATTCACTATCTCACCTCCTGAACTCCTATTTCCAATCGGGACATAGAGCCACGCACTGAATTAAACAGGTAAAGTTTAGTACAAAGAACTACTGAACTACAACAAGAGCAACTGTAAGACCTCAGAAACATCCATGGGCATCCTAGGACTGATAGAGAGCATTCAAAGAGGGAAAAACACCAAACAGTAGCTCTGGTGATTTGGTCAGTCACCACTGGCATAGTTTTTACTCCTATAGTATTGACTGAAGGTGCAACATGTACTCCTGCAATAGGTCATTCCAATACCCTTCACTTAACATGTGTGCACTGTAAAGAAATGTTTAAAGGAATCTCATCCATTATTGCATGCATATTTTAAAAGGTGAATTTGGAGCTGAGAGGAAATAAATTGACCACATGTACACCACTCATTTTTTTTTTTTTTTTAACCAGGACTTAGTGTACTTTTGAAGTGTGAAAACAAAACATATGTTTTTCAATTCTGGAAAATTTTTATTCTTTTTTTCATTTCTTTGATTATTATCTCTTTCTCTTTGTCTTTATTATTTTCTCCCTGAAAACACTGTCATTCCATCTCCCATCTTTTCTGCCTCATTTTCTCTCTGGGTTATATCACACAGCAGAGTGTAGGGTTAAAAGCACAGACACTGGACCTATATTATCTGCATTCAAATTCTGGTTCTACCACTGCATCCACTGCACAGCATATTTGAAAAGACCCATCAGACTCCAGGGACAGGAAGGGAGGAAAACGTTGTCTTTAGCTCCCTTATTTAATGCATCAAATTTCCCTGAAGTGGGAATTTACCCTCATTCAACATTGTGCTTGAATGCAAGTGCCTCCTTTTTCAGCATTAACCGTGAACTGTAAGAGTGAAAAGCATAAGACATATGCCACAGATACAGTGTGAGTACTATCTACCTGTGCTGTAGTGAAGTTGCTGTGTAGGTTGCTGGGTGGGAGCAAGTGGCTGACACCCCAAAGACAGTGAATGCATAAGAGGTGTGCTATGCTATGGTTTAATGCTGGTAATTGTGTTACTTCTGAGTTTCTGAAGTCGAAAAATGGATCTTCCAAGGCTATCAGGCTTTTTAGAAGGCATAATAATCCCCTCTACACAAGATCTTGTGCTATTATCATCTGGCCTTTAATTTATCATTAATTCAACAAATAATTATTTAGTAACTAGCATGTGCCAGGCACTGTTCTGGGTTCTTGGTTTTAAGTGAACCTAAGTAGGATTCAACGGAGAAGGCAATGGCAACCCACTCCAGTACACTTGCCTGGAAAATCCCATGGGCGGAGGAGCCTGGTGGGCTGCAGTCCATGGGGTCGCGAAGAGTGGGACACGACTGAGCGACTTCACTTTCACTTTTCACTTTCATGCATTGGATGAAGGCAATGGCAACCCACTCCAGTGTTCTTGCCTGGAGAATCCCAGGGACGGCGGAGCCTGGTGGGCTGCCGTCTATGGGGTCGCACAGAGTCGGACACGACTGAAGCAACTTAGCAGCAGCAGCAGCAGCAAGTAGGATCCAACTGGCCCTACTGTCATGGTCTTCCTCCATAGTGGAAGAAAGATAATCAGGAAAAAGATGAAATAGGTACTATCAGAAAATTATGACTGTGGGAAGAGAGTATTCAGAGGGAGGCCATGGAGGACATGGGAAAGGCAGTCCCATTAGAAGAAGGCAGTCATATTTGAGCAAAGAATTTAAGAAAAAAACTAGGAGGTGTTGATTTGGAAAGAGAGAGAGTTAGGCAGAGGGAATAGCAAATGCCAAGGTCCTGAGGAGAGAACATACTTGATTAGTGTAGGTGAACACAAGATGAATTTGAGGAAGTGGGCAGATCTCAGATTATTTCTGAATGTATAGACCATTGAGATGAATTTGGTCATTATGTTAATTATGTTGGAAAACCACTGGAAACTTTAAGGAGGAAATGGAATGATGTGATTTGTGTGTGTTTTTGATGCTGGTTTGGTTTACATCCTCTGGATCATCGAAAAAGCAAGAGAGTTCCAGAAAAACATCCATTTCTGCTTTATTGACTATGCCAAAGCCTTCGACTGTGTGGATCACAATAAACTGTGGAAAATTCTAAAGATATGGGAATACCAGACCACCTGACCTGCCTCTTCAGAAATCTGTATGCAGGTCAGGAAGCAACAGTTAGAACTGGACATGGAAACAGACTTGTTCCAAACAGGAAAAGGAGTACATCAAGGCTGTATATTGTCACCCTGCTTATTTAACTTCTATGCAAAGTACATCATGAGAAACTCTGGGCTGGAAGAAGCACAAGCTGGAATCCAGATTGCTGGGAGAAATATCAATAACCTCAGATATGCAGATGACACCACCCTTATGGCAGAAAGTGAAGAAGAACTAATAGAGCCTCTTGATGCAAGTGAAAGAGGAGAGTGAAAAAGTTGGCTTAAAGCTCAACATTCAGAAAACTAAGATTATGGCATCCAGTCCCATCACTTCATAGAAAATAGATGAGGAAACTGTGGAAACAATGGCTGAGTTCATTTTGGGGGGCTACAAAATCACTGCAGATGTGATTGTAGCCATGAAATTAAAAGACCCTTACTCCTTGGAAGGAAAGTTATGACCAAATTAGATAGCATATTAAAAAGCAGAGACATTACTTTGCCAACAAAGGTCCATCTAGTCAAGGCTATGGTTTTTCCATGGTCATGTATAGATGTGAGAATTGGACTATAAAGAAAGCTGAGCACCAAAGAATTGATGCCTTTGAATTGTGGTATTGGAGAAGACTCTTCAGAGTCCTTTGGACTGCAAGGAGATCCAACCAGTCCATCCTAAAGCAGATCAGTCCTGAGTGTTCATTGGAAAGACTGATGGTGAAGTTGAAACTCCAATCCTTTGGCCACCTGATGTGAAGAGCTGACTCATTTGAAAAGACCCTGATGCTGGGAGGAATTGGGGGCAGGAGGAGAAGGGGACGACAGAGATGAGATGGTTTGATGTCATCACTGACTCAATTGCCATGAGCTTGGATAAACTCCAGGAGCTGGTGATGGACAGAGAGGCCTGGAGTGCTGCAGTCCATGGGGTTGCAAAGAGTCAGACATGACTGAGCCACTGAACTGACCTGAACGGTTTTTTTTTTTTTTTTTAATCACCCTGACTGATCTTTAAAGACTAAAGACAAAGGGACTAGTGATATAAAAAGACTAGCCTCTAACTCATGTTTATTAGTTGGATTGCAATGCAGGTGAACTATGGTGGAGAGAATATAGGAGAAAATGTTGGGGAGTTGGCTCCACTGGGAGTATATTGGCATAGTTATATGATGAAGAGCTTTGGGACAGGAGAGCAAGCAAGTATCTAGAGAGAAAGGGTGTGTGACAAATAGCACAGAGTTGGTCTCAGAGACTGGCCTTCAGACCCAGTTTTCCAAATTTGATCTGAACCCAGGACAGCATGGGGAGCTTTAGGAAGATTCTGTAAGATATTGGGATACAAACATCATTGTCCGATGCTCAGGGAACAAATCGTGACTTTGGGAAGTGAGTATCTCTCTCTGTTTCGTCAGTGAGCACCGCCTGGATTCAGTGCCTTGACAACTAGACTAGGAAGCAGCCCCAAACAGGCTCAGCAGTGCCCTGGGAAACACAGCGCCCCTGAAGGTAGGGACAGAATATACACAAGACTTAGAGTTGCCAGACACATGAATGAACTTATTTCTGAGCATGAATCTCTCTTGGGTCTGTGCAAAATAACTCCTGAGACATCAGGGGACCCAGCAGAGATGTGTTAGAAGATGGGAGGAGAAAATTACATGGTAACTAGTGATGGTAAACCAGGGGAAGTCCTTCAAGGACTCCTCATTTCACTGGGATAAAGAGAAGTTAGCTCTGCTTACCTGTCTCCTTTCCTTCTGCTTTCCTCGGACTGTGTGAGTCATCCACAAGAAGTCTCTTCCAATCCTATGAATGTGTCTGGCTCTCTTTTATCATCTGGCCTTTATGAATGTTATTCCCACTCTTTGGATACTCTTTTCCCCTTCTGTCTTGCCTTGGATAATTCCTACTGATTTTAAAGTTTCACCTTTGAGGCCACTTGCCCTAGAATAAGTTTCCTACCATCATTCTCTGGGTTATGTATTCCTCATCCATGCTTCTATGGTGCCCCTCTCATAGCACTTAACTACAAGGGAACTGTTTACTCATTTAGTTTAGTCCCAACTAGAATGAAAACTTTATGATGCAGGCATTGGATCTGTGACTTGTTCATCTTTGTATCTCTAGTCTCCAACATAGTTCCATAGGAAATTAGCAGATGCTCAAAACTATTTAATGAAGAGAAGGTAGAAAGTTTAAAAGGAAGGGAAAAAAGAGACAAGTTACAGATAAGGAGTGAGTACCCTTGCCTGTACCATTCTCTTTAATTCAGTTTTCAGTGGAGTGACCTCACTACTGAAGTTGATAGAAGGTATTGTATCTGCTGTGTTGACAGAGAACCTATTTAAGGCTTTTAACTGTGAGAAATGAATTTCTTTTATTTATAAATCACTCAGTTTATGGTATTTTTGTTATATCAGTCCACATGGTATGGAAACCCTCTCCTCCAGAGGTCAAGAATCCTGAACAAGCCCCCAGGATGAAAGGTTGCTGATGCACACTGTTTGATCCCACACGCTGGGATTTGTGACCTCTGGAGGAAAGGATTTCCAACCAGGGTCAGAGACTTGACTAATTGGAGCTTTTTGTGTAGCAAAGTTTTATTCAAGTTTAATAGAGATGGAGAAAGCTTCTGACACAGACAACAGAAGGGGAAAGAAAGTGCACTCTTGCTAGTTTTTAGCAAGAAAAAATGTTAGTCTTAGGTGGAACCATTTTGAAGAAAGGCAAATTCCAAAGCAAATACATAGTTTCATTAACATAGCTTAAGAAAAACATTTCCATAAGAAAAATGCATTGGTTAGCTCAAGGCAGAACCAGGTGTCCTCAACACAGAATTAAAAGAAGCCTCTTTTAATTTTGTGTAGAGAAGGGGAAAAAAAAAAGTCTGCCACTTGCAGTTTATTTCCTCCTGCTGCTTGGGGACCTCTGGCCTTCCTACCTGTTACCTCTCAGTTTTTAGGGATTGGGAAGGGAAAACAGAAAGTGCCTGCTAATGGATAGGGGGCTTATCTTTAGAGTGATAAATGCAACAATCATTTCAAAAATAGGCGTTCTATTTTGAAAGGTCCATACATTTGGAAAGAATATGTAATATCTGCCAGAACAACATGGGGAAATACGGCCATCTATACACAGGCTCAAAGAATGCAAACAGGTAAAAGTGGAATATTTATAAAAAGCCACACAATATGGAAAGTTTTGCTCATTACAAGGCAGGATAGCTGATGGGAAAAGCACCAGCTGTTGCTGCTTATTCTACAAACGTGTTCTATAGGTTTAGTAGAATGGATTTAATAACAAATCTGGGTTTATGGAACTGTGTCATGAGCTAAGGCATGATACATCATGATCCCAGAGAAGAATATCAAGGGGCTGGCTTTCTTAGGGGCTTCATATTATTTCTTCCAAAATTACCTATGCATTATTGCCTGAGTGCCAATGTTCACAGATGGTCTCCTGCATGGCAGTAGTACTAATGAAGAAGGAATTCATAGGACCTGGACTCCATCTGAGGCCTGTCTGTGCTGATCGTGCTCGGCCGCCTCTCCAGTGGACTCTGAACTCTCTGCTTAGTGCCTGTGGGAACGACAATGGAAGGATAAGACCCCCTCCGGACAGGGGAACCTTGAAGATCATATCCAGGTTACTCATCACCTAAGAGAAAACAGACACTAATCACCCCTGCCTCCGGACAGTATCTATCAGAATGTAAGCACAGGCTTATCGGTTATTAACTGGTTGGAATGTAACCACGGGCTTATTGATTATTAACTGTTTGAACACATAACACGTGAATGATGGGGTTATTGTGATTGTATTTACCCTTCCTTTGTAAGCATCAAGGGATTGGGGTGGTGGGTTTGGACACGTACACATGGGGTATAAAAGATTTTCACAAATGCTGGTCGGGGCCCTTGGCTAAGAGGAGACTCTGCCTTGGGCCCGCCGGTGTAATAAACTGCACTCCACTATCTGTATTGTCCTTCTGAGTGAGTTTGTTTTCCAGAGGGCATGGCTATAACACTCACACTTTCACTGAAGAAAACATTTTAATAAGGAGTAGAGCTAAGCAGATGAGGAAAGTCAGAGAAGATAGAGTTCAAGGAAAGAGTAAAAGCAAGGTGGAGAACTCCAGCTTAGAGCCCATTTTGTACATTTTTATTAACAAAAATAAATTAATGAAAATATATTTGCATAAACACTGGGAATTTCTACCAGGAGCCTCCGGTTCTTGTAAGGATCTAATTCACATTATTAAATCTCTTTCTGCTTATAATACCTAGTTGGATTTCTAGCTGCTGCCGTAAGCACTAATATACTGACCAAGAGAATCATTAATTATATAGATGAGGCAGTGTCAGAAATTGCCCAACATCACCTCACTGTAACTTAGGGCAGAACAGAAATCAAGGTTTTTGGTCTCCAAAGCTAATTCACATGGTCTGTTAATAACATAGGATCTCAACATAATTTCAGAGAGCTTTGAAATATGAAGTAATTTTCCCCAGTGCTCAGTGAAAAAGATGATTATTTCTTGAATGAGGCATTATCATTTTTGGAAAACCAAAACATTCAAATTGACAATGGCAGAAAACATGTATAAGAAGAAAATTACAGCCAGAGAAAATAAGATGGATTTTCTGTGACTTAATGTTTATGTAATACTTCCTATTTGCATACAAATCTCTCGAATGTTTGGAATTAATATGAATCTTTTCTAAACATTATACTGGTTTTCCTCGTTATTAGCAGAGACTTGAAAGCTTGGATTGATGATTCCAGTGAATATAATCTTGTGGTCCTTGGGTAAAACCCTTTAGAATTCATTCAAGTAGATGTGAAAATAATAGGAAATATGTCATAGTTCTTCTAATTTTCAAAAAGGACAAAGAAGAATGCTACAGATCATTGTTTAATGTACATCATGCTAAATTCTAGGGATGATTATTAAAGAGATAGTTGAGGCTTTTAGAATTAAGCAAGTAAACATTTTACTTATTAAGAAAATGTTTATTTAAAAATACAGTGACAAATGAACCTTGAATAATCTTTCTCAGAGTTGTTAAATTGATAAATAAGGGGAAAACCTTAGACACATGTGAAGGCATGTGTTTTAGAAATAACCTTTAGCAGATAGGGAGAAAATTGTAAAGATTCGGTTTATTATAACATTACCTTCAGAATACAAATGTTACTACATAATGCAATGCCTAGGAGTTGAGAGTCATGAAAAAACTGTAACCTTGCAACCACTGGATATATTGAATACAATGTACTTATTGAACACTGGTATTCAATATATTGAATACAATGGTATAAACTGAATATCTGTCTCAGTAGCTTTAAAGTATTTATTGGAGCACCATTAAAAGTGCTAAAAAATGCAGATAGTTTTATCCACCAAATTAGATGTTTAATTTATTTTTAAACATCTAAGATATACTAAAACAATATTTTATTTTAAAAATATTGAGAATCACTTCAGTGTAATTTAAGATTTCCATATCTAGCACATAAATAGTTTAACACATCTCCCCACCACCTCTATCTCTCACTCCCATTTATTCCTCTCTCCACTGCTGGTTGGCCCTCTGGCTTCCCCTCTATAGAAAATTGTCTCATACACATCATAACGACCTTCTTATTACTAAACCTGGGGATGCCTCTAGATAATTATTTTAATTTGATTACTTCTTGACAGGATTTTATACTTTGGAAAATGCCATTCCTTATTATCTGCTGCTGCTCTCCCTCCTTATTAGAATCCTGATGCTTTATAAAATGATTTTACAAATGATCAATACAGAATAAAATGAGGTTAGAAACAGACAACACAGGAAAAACTATGGATATGAAAGTAAAATAATAATTTTCAAATCTAACCAACTTAATATACCCATTAATAATATTCAGTAATCATCATTGTAGACAACTGTGAGGAGACTTACATGAACATGCACACAGTAGTTAAACTGAGAAAAAAATTATAATTCCTATTATAAGTTATTTCCCCTAGAAAGTATTAAACTTTACTTGCACTTAATAGAAAAAATAAAATTCAAGGATCTGATAAACTTTAGATAGTAACTACAATCAGTTATGGTCATAAACTAAGATATTTTTCTTGTGGAAGGAAAAATGATTAGTAGAAAAATTACAGTAATTACTTTTTAAAACCATACTATTCTTTTTGGTTTGTATTTGTTGATCCTATTATAAAAGTTGAAGAAATTACTACATTTATACTTCCTTCTAATTCCTAACTCATCTGTCTGATTCGTATTACATTATTATACTTACACTATCAAAGTTTATAACATATGTAGTCTATCCTGTCTCCATATTTGTCTCATTTGTATAATTTTAGTTCTATATTTCAGTCAAATGCTTTACTGTAATTTATTAATTTCTGATCTATACTTATCTATTGTTCGACTGGATTTTGTCTACCATTCTTGATTGCTTAAGTATGTTTATGGTAACTCAGAAGGGCAATTTGGCTGGGCTAAATTATAGAGTTCATTTTGTTTTCCTTAACAGTCTGTAACTGTTGCACTGCCATCATCTGCAATGGAGAAAACTGAGGCAAATATAATTCCCACTAGATCTGCACTTCACTTCTGTTTGTGTCTAGATAACCATAAAAGTATTTCTTTACCATATATTTATTTTTTTATTGGGATATAGTTGACTTAAAATGTTAGCTTCAGGCATACAAAAAATGAATCTGATGTTTGTGTACATATATCCACTCTTTTTTAGATTCTTTGCCCATATAGGTTATTACAGTGTTGAGTAAGTTCTCTGTGATATAAAGTAGGTCCTTATTAGTATCTATTTTATATATAGCAGTGTGTATAAGTCAATCTCCATCTCCCAGTTTATCCTTCTGTCCCCTTACCACTCGGTAACCATAAGTCTATTTCATACATCTGTAACTCTATTTCTGTTTGTAGATAAGTTCACTTGTAGCCCCCCTTTTTTTAATGATTCCACATGTAAGCAATATCATATATTTGTCTTTCTCTGACTTCACTCAATATGAATATCTCTAGGTTCATCTGTGTTGCTGCAAATGGTATTGTTTCATTCTTTTTTTATGGCTGAGTAATGTTCTGTTGTAAATGTATCACATCTTCTATATCCATTTCTCTGTCAATGGAAATTTAGGTTGCTTCCATATCCTGGTTATTATAAATAATGCTGCAATGAACATTGGGATAGCATGTATCTTTTTGAATTATGGTTTTCTCCAGATACATGCCCAGTACTGGGCTTGCTGGACCATATGGTAGGTCTGCTTTTAGTTTTTAAAGGAGCCTTCATATTGCTCTCCATAGTGGCTGTACAGTTTATGTCTCATTAACAGAGTAGGATGGTTCCCTTTTCTCCACACTATCTCCAGTGTTTATCGTTTGTACTTTTTAAAAATTAATTTTTATTGCAGTTTAGTTACTTTACAATATTATTAGCTTCTGCTGTACTACAAAATGAATTAGTAATATGAATTCATATATCCATTCTTTTTTCAATTTCTTTCCCATTTAGGTCACCACAGATCATTGAGCAGGGTCCCCTGTGCTAAACAATAGGCTCTCCTTAGCTATCTGTTTTATACATAACATTGTTTGTAGTCTTTTGATGATGGCCATTCTGACTGATGTTAAGGTGATACTTCATTGTAGTTTTGATTTGCTTTTCTCTAATAATAAGTGATGTTGAGCATCTTTTCACGTGTGTTTTAACCATCTATAATGTCTTTGGAGAACTATTTAGATATACCCATCTTTTACTGGGTTATTTGGTCTTTCTTTTTTATATTGAACCATATTAGCTGTTTATGTATTTTGAAGATTAATCCCATGTCAGTTGCCTCATTTGAAAATATCTCCCCCTATTCCAAGGGTTGTCTTTTCATTTTATGATTTCCTTTGCTGTGAAAAAGTTTTTAAGTTTAACTAGGTTCCATTTGCTTATTTTTGCTCTTATTTCCATTACTGTAGAGAGTGGATTGAAAAAAATCTAATTATGATTTATTTCAGAGAGTGTTCTGCCTATGTTTTCTTCCAAGAGGTTTCTCATACCCAGCCTTAAACTTAGGTTTCTAATCCATTTCAAGTTTACTTTTGTGCACAGTGTTAGGATGTGTTCCAGCTGCATTCTTTTACATGCAGCTATCCAGTTTTCCCAGCATCACTTGTTGAAGAGACTGTCTTTCCTCCGATGTATATTCTTGCCTCCTTTGTCATAAGTTGGTGACCATAGGTGTGTGGGTTTTTTGGACTATCTTGTTCCATTGGTCTATATTTCTGTCTTTTTGTGCCAGTGCCATGCTGTTTTGATGACTGTGATTTTTTGTATACTTAAAAATTAGACAGTCTTATTCCTACAGTTCCATTTTTCTTTCTCAATATTACTTTGGCTTCATGGTCTTTTGTGTTCCAAATTGTAAACATTTTTGTTCTAATTCTATGAAAAATGCCATTGGTAATTTGATAGGGATTGCACTGAATCTGTAGATTGCTTTGGGTAGTATAGTCATTTTCACAATATTGATTCTTCCAATCCAAGAATATGCTATATCTCTCCATCTGTTTGTGTCATCTTTTATTTCTCCTATTAGTATCTTATGGTTTTCTGAGTATAGGTATTTTGCCTCCTTAGGTATATTTATTCCTCAATATTTTATACTTTTTGATACAGTGGTAAATGGGATTGTTTCTTTGATTGCCCTTCCAGATCTTTTACTGTTAGTATATAGGAATTCAAGAGACTTCACTGTATTAATTTTGTATCCTGCAACTTTACCAAACTCACTGAGCTCTTAGTTTTCTGGTAGCATCTTTAGGGTTTTCTATATATGTATCATGTCATCTGCAAACAGTGACAATTTTACTTCTTTTCCAATTTGGATTCCTTTTATTTCTTTTTCTTCTCTGATTGCTGTGGCTAAGAGTTACAACACTGTTGAATAGTAGTGGTGAGAGTGGACATCCTTTTCCTATTCCTAATCTTAGAGGAAATGCTCTGCCTTTCACCATAAGACAATGCCTAAGGCTGTCTCTGTGTGGCCAACAGCAGTCCTCTCTCTGGGATCACTCTCCAAACACCACGTTTCAGCACGCAGCCCCCAGCAGCACTGGCAGGCTCTTGTCTCAGACTGGGGTGTGAAGGGCTGTGGCACAGACCATCTGTACAAGCCTTGTTCTGTCCTGCCACCCATGGACCAGCTTCGGCACTTTCCTCCGATAGTCCTCAGAGCACCCCCTGTATTTCAGCTGATCTCACCACCAGAGAGGGGGCCTTCCCAGATGTGGTAACCTCTCCTTTCCTTCAGCTCCCCTCCCACGGGTGCAGGTCCCATTCTAGCGCCTCTCTTTACTTCCTTTTCTCTCTTTTGTCCTACCCATTATACCGGAATATTTTCTCATCCTTTTTGGTGTCTGAGGTCCTCTGCTAGTGTGCAGCAGGTGCTCTGTGCAAGTTGTTCCACTTGTAGATGTATTCTCGATGTACTTGTGGGGAGAGGTGAACCCCAGACCCTCCTATTCTGCGATCTCAACCCTCTATCTCTTTACCCTTTAAATTTAATGATTTCATCATGAATGTCTTGATGGTAATTATCTTCTTATAAAAATGATATAAGTATTTTGTCTTTGAATTAGCTTCTCTGGCTCATTTATTGAGGATCATCCAGCTCCTGAAAGCATTAAAGAGCCATCTAGGGGTTTTAAGAGGTCGTGTTTAAATTCAGGAGTATCACTATAGATACTGTATGAGACAGCATTGGAAGTAATAGTACTATAGGAATGGATAACAGTGGAGGATGTTTCTGAAGTAGAACTTTGATGTATTTATCTCCTATTATTTATGACATAGCTTTCTAGATAGAGAATGTTGAAGTAAAGCAGAGAGGTACTAGAAACACAGAAATCTAGGAACTCAAAATTTTGCTATACACTGCAGGGAATTTGAAACTGAAAACTGTGGAAACATGTGACTCTAGAGCATGTGTTTCGGGGTGCTGGAGCTAAAGACAATAGAGTTGAATTTTGACTGCCAGCTACCCAGGTGTTCCTCTTTATGCCTATTAAAATTTCTTTAAATTCTGCTGAGTCTTATCTTAGTATAGCAATAGCATCTGCCTTTGTTAATATTTTTATGGTGCATATTTTCCATTCTTTTACTTTCAACTTTAGATGTGTTAGCAGCATATAGTTGTTTTTATTTTCAACCAGTTTGACAAACTATCTTGGAGTTTTATTTCATTCACATGTAACTACTGATCTATTTGTATATGCCTTTAGTTTTGATATTAATTCCATTAACAAAATTAATATTAATTAATTAATTTTGATATACAGCATATCTCAACCTGAACAAAAAAAATTCAAAAAATTTTCTTTGAAGAATAATTCTTGTGGACTGTCAAGACTGGCTTGACAAGCAGGGTTTCTGAAAGCTTGATACGGTGGGAGAATGAGACACAAGAATTCAGAGAAAAGCGAGGATCAGGGGACCAACACTGCTCCAAGGTGAAGGTGCCAAAACTGAATCCAAGCCAGCTTTATTATACTTTCAGCCATGAAGGAAAGAATATGCGGGGAGTTAAGCTATAACTCATGTGGCCTTCAGGGCCAAAGAACAAAATGATCATTAACCATTGAGTAACTAAGAAACAGTAATCAATAACAAATCAGTAACTAAGACTAATATTCTTATCTATAGATTTTCCACCAGATACGTAAAACATGTGACTCTGAGACGCCAGTTGAGAAACAGTCTGACCCCAGGATCATATCTTGTTTTCAAGACTATGAACTGTTCCCTCTGGACTTGTTTCAAGAGTCTCATGCCTTATAGCATCCAGTTTATCAATAATTATAAATTTCTTCTGCAGCCCTTGCCGGGGCCTGCTTTTCTTTTATTCTTCCTGTCTCCTACAGTGGACAAAAGGCAAACCATGGATTCATAACAGCTTTGTTTACTGGTTAAAGAATTGCATCCAGAAAGTTCAAAGAGCCTTCAAGCAGAGGGTCACGCAGTTCAACATTTTCTCAGCCAATGTGCTTACTTGATATGTATTACATGATGCATGATGAAAGAGGTTCTTCTGATTCTGTCCTGGATTAGATCTGTGCTTTGGTGAGAGGGCGCTCTTTACAATTCTCTTTGTATGGAGAAGCACCTGGTATAATGCAGTTGTTTTAAGCTTCTTTAAAATGTTTCCTCTGCTTCAAGCTGTATAGTCCTATGAGAATGATCAAACCAGGCAGATTTGTTGCCTAAGAGGACACCATGGTTTTCAGCCTCTGGGCTGTATGTATCAAGTGCTTGGAGGTTGCCTGATACTGATGTCAGAGTTTGTAGATATGATTGACTCAGTTTTCCTCTGGTATGGTAGTAATCATCTACTACAGGATTACCATTAAGATTCCTTTAAATAGTTTCCTGGAATTTGCCTACCTGGAAAAGAGCTGAACTGTAGCCTACTGTGATATGATTTACTTTAGATATGTATATTTATCAGTCAACCTATATATGTGTATTAAGTATGTCTATATCAATCAATTGATAGATGAGTATAGCTAAATATCACTAGTAGAGATCAAATATCAATACATGTATATATAGATAGATTGATAGATATATAAACTGAATAGGTATTTTTATCAGCCTGTAAGAGAGTACTATGTAGGGTTGTGATCCTCTATTTCTTGACTGTAGGTAGGAAGAACTGCCTTAAAAACTCACTTGTCTTAGCTTTCTATAATCTCAGTTTAATACTTTTTGGGTTGTCTGCTGCACATAGAACATTCATTATCTCTGAACTAATCTTGACCTACATAAATAAGCCCAACTGCCGTTATCTATTGTGGACCCCTATTTCTCTCATAATAAGTGATCAGACCAGAGATGAGCATCTGATACTAGCTGCTGTCCTGTCTCTTCTCTAGTAAATTTTAAACTACATTCAGTGATACTAGATCTCTCAGACACTTAGGAGCAAGAGGATGAAACTTCAGCATGTACACAGAAACAACAGTCCATAAAGGGAAAAACAGAATCAGGGAAGTACGGAGACAGAGAGAAAAATATGAAATCCTGTGGTCAACAGAGCTGAGAGGGTAGGTTCCTTCGGTCAAAATTCATATTTCTACATCTGGTTCTGTGAAATTACTCTTGAGGCTAGTTGTATCCTTCCTCTTCTTCCAATGAAATAGTCCTGTATACCTAGAATAATCCTTTTAAATTATTAAACCAGGTAGGGTCACTCTCAGGGAAGAATACTCCTTCTCTTGGAAGAGATGTGATTATGAATATGAGTTGTAAATGGTTCCTCATGGAAGGTGCTCGTGGCATGGGTCCCCATGTAAAGAGTAAAGAGTTGTGGCTTATGTCATTGACAGAATATAGTGAAGGTAGAGCCTCTCACCAGCAGCCTGATTTTGTGAACAGGGCTAAGTGCTCCTGCAGAATTTCTCCTGTGTAAATAAACACTTACCCAGCAATATAGCACTGAATACTAGCTGTTCCCTTCTCCCTATTCCTCGGGTTTTTACTTTAGAAGTGAGGGCTTATGTGTGCCTTGGTTACGTTTTCCCTTGGTTATGACTAGTTGGTCATAGTAACAGGGTTTTAATTATTGTTGCCTTCACTGTTTAAGTAGGCTTTGTGGTGTGTTCACTGAGTTGTGTACAACTCTCTGCAACCCCATGGACGGTAGCCTGCCAGGCTCCTCTGTCCATGGGATTTCCCAGACAAGAATACTGGAGTGGGTTGCCATTTCCTCCTCCAGGGGATCTTCCCAACCCAGGGATCGAGCCTGCATCTCCTGCATTGGCAGGCAGATTCTTTACCACTGCACCACCTGGGAAGCCCCTTATTATCTTTAGATATATTAAATAAAATAGAACATTTAATGTGCTGGATTATATTGACCAGACTGGAGACCTTTGAACCATGATATATTTGGGTCAAAATATATTTATTTTCTGGACCTTAATATATTATCAAAGGGAGAGAAACAATAACTTCTTTTGCCTATGAAACTATAGCATGTTTAATTATTTCTACATGTCACCTATGTAGAAATAGGGAAAATGAGTGAGGAGATACAGTCAGAGAAACCAATATCAGATGGTATTTTAATATATTGTTTTGGAAAGGTCTTTCAGAAAATGTATTTGATTCTTGTAAGCTTTGGATGGGCTTCCCTCATAGCTCAGTTGGTAAAGAATCTCACCTGCAATGCAGGAGACCCTAGTTCAATTCCTGGGTCGGGAAGATCCCCTGGAGAAGGGATAGGCTACCCACTCCAGTATTCTTGGGCTTTCCTTGTGGCTCAGCTGGTAAAGAATCTGCCTGCAATGCAGGAGACCTGGGTTTGATCCCTGGGAAATCAGTCCTGAATATTCATTGGAAGGCCTGATGTTGAAGCTGAAACTCCAATACTTTGGCCACCTGATGCAAAGAGCTGACTCATTGGAAAAGACCCTGATGCTGGGAAAGATTGAAGACAGGAAGAGAAGGGGACGACAGAGGATGAGATGGTTGGATGACATCACTGACTCAATGGACATGAGTTTGAGTAAACTCCGGGAGTTGGTAATGGACAGGGAGGCCTGGCGTGCTGCAGTCCATGGAGTCACAAAGAGTTGGACATGACTGAGTGACTGAACTGAACTGAACTGAAGTTTTGGATAAATCAATTTGTTCAATATTTATGCTTTGTGAATTTCCACATGAATTTGAGGCAGATTTAAAGAACTAAATAAGTACATTATATCCATGAACCTTTTAGTGACAGTTTTCCTACATACATTCCATATTTTTCTGCCAAAAGGAAAAGTCATTTTGGTGTTTAATTAAAATGATGAAAGGCTGAATTTGGAATACACTTATTTATATTTATTTTCTCTTTATTAAGAGGATTTGGGCTACCTTGGAATAAAACACATACTAAAAGAAAGCTAAGGAGAATCTCAGAGATGGTTAAAAAAAATGGCTATTTAGAGAATATAATCTTTTTCTACTGCATATTACTGCTGAATTTAGGGAAATGAATTATTTGGTTAGCATTGTCTTTAATTTTCTCAAATTGTCCAGTGGGATTTTATTTTCAGCTAATTGATCTGTTAGTTTTTCCCTTCACTTATGTTCTCTGAGATCTGTCCTGAAAGGTTTAAATTCTACAAAAATGTGCAGCTTCTGAGGAAAGAGTAGAGGCACAATTGGGCTTCCCTCGTGGCTCAGATGGTAAAGAATCTGACTGCAATGTGGGAGACCTGGCTTCAGTCCCCTCCAGTATTCTTGCCTACAGAATTTTATGGACAGAGGAGCCTGGTGGGTTAGTCATGGGGTCACAAAGAGTCAGACACAGCTAAGCAACTGCATTTTCACTTTTACTTCCCCCTACTTCTCCTCCCAAGTTTCAAGGCAGAAAAGAGTTACCTAGAAATGCACCTTTCAGAACCTTACAAAAGCCTCATATCATCTTAGGCATGATTTTAATCAAGCTTTTTTTTGTATTTTTCTCCTTTAAAAAAAATTATTGTTTGTCTTGCAGAGTCACTGTTTAACATATTTGTTTCTGTTTAAATACAAATTTTAGGCTAGATTGTATAGGGGTTTGTTTGTTACAAGTGTGTTGCCGGACACAACTAAACAACTATGCATGCATGCATACACATATGGAACTGAGGTTGAGCCTTTGGTAACTGGCATAGGCTGTTACCAGATTCTTGCTGGGTCTAAATTACAGTGAAGAGTTCTTTACTTACTACACAGGAGATAAACTTTCATTTTTTTTATGTTTCTGAAATATTTTAGATTATATATTATCTTGTTCAGTTTTTCTGCTGGTATTATGCTGCTGAATTATTCACTATGGGGAAAAAAGGAACCCATGTTAAATAACCAGTTTAATGCAGAAAGTTTTAAGCTTTCTTAGGTTGGAATTACTGGTTTGCCTGAAGTATATTTACCTAAACAAAATCTTCAAGTGACTATGTGTCTAAATGACAACTAACTGATTGAATATTCTAAAACGTGGTAAATCTCCTTTAATATGAAATGCTAATAAAAATGAAACCACATTTTTTTTCCTGAAAGCAAAACAAGTGAGCCTAAGCCTTCAAAATTATTAACATAGGGCTTTAGCCTGAACTGGAGAGATATAAAGAAATCACCATAAGGTTTTAAGTGATTTAAAAATTTATTGAGGTATATATTTTAAAGCCAGCTTGTTTAGTGATTAGTGTGTCCATTATCCCATTGGAAACGATAGGACTTTAAAAGGCTGATAGGCCTCAGCCTTCTTAATACAAGATAATGTTAAACTTCAAAGGGTTGAAGGGTATGAAGACTTTGTTTTTCTTCCAGACATAATTTTTATTGAAAGTGTTCCAGGCTAATATAATGTAATTGAGTCATATATATTAAGCTTCAGCGTCATGTGGAGAAATATGATAAAGCTAGACAGATTTAGTGGGAAAACAAGTAGTTAAAGTGGGATATAAAATAGCTCAAATAAGTTAAAGGAAACACCTTAAATTTTTCATGTGTGCTACAATGACAGTTATTTCTTGGGACCTTTGTTACTGCCACATGCTTTAAGACTTGAAATTTTAAAAAGAGACAAATAACGATCCTAAGTTTATTGGAAATTGGGGCTTATATGATTTCTTCTAAACTACATTATTAGCAGATATTAATTTCAGCTCTTTTCTCTATCATTAACCTGTTGGCTTATGTTTACTGAAACTCTAGCACATGTGGGCCCTGTAAATTGGCTTAGGAGACACTTAAGAAACAACAGATAATGTATTTATACTTAGGACATTTGTGGATTGATGTCTTCTAATTTTTTATGTATTAAGCATGTGCATAAGTTAGGTTACTTTCTTTTGTAATAGTGCATTTTTTGGCGGGGAGAACGTCTATTCATTTCTTTTTTTTAGGGCCATCTAGGGTATTCCAAGAAGTTATAGTAAAATATTGTGTAAAGTCACTGGGGTCAGGTTGCAGAGTTCTTTGCTTCTCATTTTTCTCATTTATAAAAATAATAAATTTGGGGTAGAAAGGCATTAATAATACAGGTTAAACACTTGAAAGGGTGTCCAGCATAAAAAAAAAAAGCATTCAATATATATGAGATGTTATAAGTATTATCCAATCATTTTATTTATTAACTACTTTTAAAAATATTATTTATTTTTGTTGAAATATAGTTGATTTACAATGTTTCAGGTGTACACCAAAGTGATTCAGTTACACACAATATATCTATTCATTTTCAGATTCTTTTACATTATAGGTTATTATAAGATATTGAATATAGTTCCCTGTACTATATAGTAGGTCTTTACCGTATGTCTGTTTTATATATACTAGTCTGTATCTGTTAATCCCAAACTTATCCTTCCCTCACTATTCTTTTGGTAGCTATAAATTTGTTTTCTATGTCTATGAGGGTATTGCTGTTTTATAAAGAAGTTCATCCAAATTTTTTTTTAAGATTCCACATGTAAGTGATATCATACAATATTTTTCTGACCTAGTATGATAATCTCTAGGTCCAGCTATGTTGCTGCAAATTCTTTTCTATGGTTGAGTAATATTCCATTGTATATAAGTACCACATCTTTGGCTTCCCTTGTGGCTCAGCTGGTAAAGAATATGCCTGCAATGCAGGAGACCTGAGTTTGATCCCTGAGTTGGGAAGATCCCCTGGAGAAGGGAGAAGGCTACCCACTCCAGTATTCTGGCCTGGAGAATTCCATGGAGTGTAGTCCATGGGGTCGCAAAGAGTCAGACACGACTGAGAGACTTTCACTTTTACCACATTGTTATCCATTCATCTGTCAACAGATACTTAGGTTGCATGTCTTGGTTATGATGCTGTGACCATTTGAGGCACATATTTCTTTTCAAATTAGATTTTTCTCTGGATATATACCCTCTAATTTTACTTTTTAAAAAATAGAATTTCCATACTATTCTCCATAGTTGCTGCACCAATGTGCATTCCTAGCAACAGTGTAAAAGGGCTCCCTTTCTTCCACACCCTCTTCAGCAATTATTATTGATAGACTTTCTGATGATGGCCATTCTGATTGGCATGAGGTGATACATCATTGTAGTTTTGATTTGCATTTCTCTGATAATTATATTGAGCATCTTTCCATGTGCTTTTGGCCATCCGTATATCTTCTTTGGAGAAATGTCTGTTTAGATCTTCTGTTCACATTTTGACTGAGTTGTTGTTTTTTGTTTTCTTTTATTACATAGAGCTGCATGAGCTGTTTGCATATTATGGAAATTAATCCCTATTTGTCACATCATTTACAAATATTTTCTTTCATTCTGTTGATTGTCTTTTCACTTTGTTGATGGTTTCCTTGGCTGTGCAAAAGTGTTTGGATTTAATTAGGTCACATTTGGTTATTTTTGTTTTTATTTCCATTACTCTAGGAGAAGGCTCAAAAAATATATTTCTGGGATTTAAGTCAAAAAGTGTTCTGCCTATATTTTCCTAAAAGAGTTTCATACCATCGAGTCTTACACTTAGATCTTTAATCCATCTTGAGTTTACTTTTTTGTATGGTGTGAAAGTGAAAGTGTTAGTTGCTCAGTTGTGTCCAACTCTGTGATTCCATGGACTATAGCCCACCAGGCTTCTCTATCCATGGGATTCTCCAGGCAAGAATATTGGAGGGGATTGCCATTTCCTCTCCAGGGGATTTTCCAGACACAGGGATTGAACCTGGGTCTCCTGTATCTCCTGCATTAGCAGGTGGGTTCCTTACCATCTGAGCCATCTGGGAAGCCACCATGGCATTAAAGAATGTTGTAATTTTATTAGATTTTACACATAGCTGCCCAGTTTTCAGCACAAGTTATTAACGAGACTGTCTTTTCTCCATGGTATATTTTTGCCTCCTTAGTTGTAGATTAATTGACCATATGTGCATGGGTTTCTTTCTGGGCATTCTATATTCTTTCATTGATCTGCCTGTTTTTGTGCTAGTGCCATAGTGTTTTGATTACTGTTGAGTAGTAGAATAGTCTGGTTACCTAATTCCTCCAGCTCCGTTTTTCTTTCTCAAGATTGCTTAAGCTATTTGGGGTCTTTTGAATCTCCATGCAAATTTTAAGATTTTTTTGGTTACAGTTCTGTGAAAATGCCATTGAGAATTTTATAGAGTTCACTAAATCTATAGATTGCCTTTGGTATATAGTCATTTTGAAAATATTGATTCTTTAATTCAAGAACATGGTATATCTTTCCATTTGTTTGTATCATCTTTGATTTATTTTATCCCTAGTTTTGGAGTACAGGTCCTTTGCTTCCTTAGATAGGTTTTCTGACTCCTAAATATGTTACTCTTTTTCTGCAATGATAAATGGAATTGTTTATCCTTTGGACCTTTTACTGTTAGTGTAAGAAATGCCACAGATTTCTGTGTATTAATTTTGTATCCTGCAACTTTACCAAATTCATTGATGAGCTTAGTCGTTTTTGGTAGCATCTTTAGGATTTTCTGTGTACAGTATTATGTCAACTGCAATCAGTGATGTTTAATATCTTTTCCAATTTAGATTTGTTTTCTTTCTTTCTCTTTGCAGATTGCTGAGACTAGGACTTCCAAAACTATGTGGAATAAAAGTGGCGAGAGTGGACATCCTTGTCTTGTTCTTGATCTTAGAGAAAATGCTTTCAGCTTTTCACCATTAAGTATGATGTTAGCCATAGGCTTATCATAAATAAATGGCCTTTATTATGTTGAGGTAGGTTCCCTCTATGCCTACTTTCTGGAGAATTTTTATCATAAATGGTGTTGGATTTTGTCAAAATCTTTTTCTGCATCTGTTGAGAAATACCACATTTACAAATTGAAGAATAAAACCCATGTGATTATCACCCTGAATGATTTGCAAATATTGAAACATCCCATATCTTTAGGATACTTTCTACTTGATTTTGCTTTATGATCCTTTTAGTGTATTGTTGGATTTGGATTGCTAGTATTTTGTTCAGCATTTTTGCATCTGTGTTCAATTTTTCAATATTTTTCAAAATCCACAAATGATCAGTGTGATACACTACATCAACAAATTAAAAAATAGAAAATCATATGACTATCTTAATATATGCAAAAAATCTTTTGACAAAATTCAAACCCATTTATGATAATAACTCTCCAAAGAGTGGGCAAAGAGGGGACATACCTGAACATAATAAAGTCCATATATGACAGGCTTACAACTGACATCATATTTAATGGTGAAAAACTTGAAAACATTTCCTTCAAGATCAGGAACAAGTCAAGGATATCCACTCTCACCACTTATTTTCAACACAGTTTTGGAAGTCCTAGCCATAGTAATCAGAGAAGAAAAAGAAATAAAAGGAATCCAAATTGGAAAAAAAGTAAAACTGTCACTGTTTGCAGATGACATGATACTATACATAGAAAATCCTAAAGATGCTACCAGAAAACTACTAGAGCTCATCAATGAATTTGATAATGTTGCAAGATACAAAATTAATACACAGAAATCTATTGCATTTCTACAGACCACAATGAAAGATCAGAAAGAGAAATCAATTAAACAATCACATTTGCCATCACATAAAAACACTAAAATTCCTATGAATATATCTACCTAAGGATGCAATAGACCTGTAGTCCAAAATATAAAACACTAATGAATAAAACCAAGAGTGACACATAGAGATAAAAAGATATACCATGTTCTTGGATTGGAAGAAGCAATATTGTTAAAAATGACTATATTACTGGAGATAATCTACAGATTCAATGCAATCCCTGTCAAACTGCTAATGACATTTTTATAGAGTTAGAATCAAGTTGTTTAAAAATTTGTTTTTAAAAGACCCTGAATAGCCAAGGTAATCTTGAGAAAGAAAAATGGAGCTAGAGAATTCAAGCTGCCTTATTTCAGAGCCACAGTCATCAAAATAGTACAGTATTGGCACAAAAACAGAAATCTAGATCAATGGAACCAGACAGAAAGCCCAGAAATAAACCCATGCACCTCAATTAACTTAAACGAGGGACAACCACACAATGGAGGAAAGACAGTCTCTTTAATAAATGGTGCTGGGAAAATAGGACATATACATGTAAAAAATGAAATTAGAACATTCTCTAACATCATACACAAAAACAAACTCAAAATGGATTAAAGACCTAAATGTAAGACCAGATAGTATGAAACTCTTCAACAAAAATTAAGCAAAATACTCTTTAATATAAATTGAAGCAATATCTTTCCCGCACCCTCTCCTAGAATAATAAAAATAAAAATAAGCAAATGTGACCTAATTAAACTCAATAACTTTTGTACAGCTAAGGAAACCATAAACAAAACAAAAAAAACTCACAGGATGGGAGAAAATATTTGCAAATGATGCAACTAACAAGAGATTAGGCTCCAATTTTTACAAATAGCTTGTGCAGCTAAATATCAAAAAAGAAGAGAAAAACCTAATCAGTAAGTTGGTCGAAGACCTAAGAGACATTTTTTCAAGAAAGACATACAGATGGCCAAGAGGCACATGAAAAGATGCTCAACATCACTAATTATTAATGAAATGCAAATCAAAACTGCAGTGAGGAATCATGTCACACCAGTGAGAATGGCATAGCCAAAAAATTCTACAAACAATAGATGCTAGAGAGGGTATGGAGAAAGGTGACCCCTCCTGCCCTGTTGATGGGCATGCACATTGGTGCGGCCACTATGAAGAACAGTATATAAGCTCCTTAAGAAACAAAAATAGACCTACCATATGTAATCTTGCAGTTCCACTCCTCAGCACAGAAAAACATGGTTCAAAAAGATACATGCTCCTCAGTATTTAATGCAGTGCTGTTTTCAGTAGCTAAGACATGGAAGTAACCTAAATGTCAATCGACAGGTGAATGAATAAAATAGGCAATATATTTGTCTGTTTATACTGGAATATTTCTCAGAATTAAAAGAGGGAAATAATCCCATTTGTAGCAAATGGATGGACCTGGAAATCATCATATTAAGTGAAGTAAGTCAGGGAAAGACATATATCATATGATATTGCTCTAGAGGCTGAAACTCAAGTTAAAAAGTTAGAAGAAAAGTTGAGGGTAGGTGGGTAGTAGGTTTTCTACTACTATGATTGCTGAGGGGCTAGCAGACAAGGTGAGAAAGTAGGCTAGAAAGATGGAGTCCTCTGTGTGCCAAAAGCTTAGGAGGGTGCAAGCTGCCACAGATTGAGGTCTGAGCACGTGTGGCAAAGTCTGACTGGGGCACTATTAATAAGAGGCAGAATCCCAGGGAAAGTGAGGAAAGTAAAGGGGAGGATGTCATGATTATTAACAGTGAAAAGGATGAAGCATCCTATGCTTTCCAACCCCTAATATAAAGTAAAATTTTAAATAGAAATTATTCTAGACTTCTAGTAGTAGAGAAATGTATGACAGAATTCCAAGGAAAAAAAAATTTTCTTCTTTCTTTGTCCCATAGAGGTATGAATTGTATCGTGTCTTTGAAATGCAAATATCTCAGGAGACAAATAAAACTGTCCACCATCACCTGAGACTGAAGAAAAGAAGAAAAGAGAGGCTTTTAAAAATGCAGACTGTCATAGAAGCTCCCTTGCTCAAAATCTAGTCCACAAACTCCATAAAATTACTTGTCAAGGGCAGAGAAAAGTCTTAAAGTCTCTCCATAAGAAAGCTTTACCCATTTGAATGGATACCTTCTCACTTTTACACTTGTCAGAGGCACAGTTTGGATATACCTGCTTTTGTAAACCAGGGAATTTTGTATTGTGGTGCCTGCCTCGTGGCTACAATTTTGGAATGGAAGCTATAGGGTCTCGGCTATGTCTACATGCATGTTTATGTGTGTCTACTGGCATATGTTACGTAAACGTGATATTTTTCTACCTCTAGACACTATTGTATGCACTAATGTGTTCAGTTGTGTCTGACTCTTTGCAACAGCATGGTCTGTAGGCCACCAGGCTCCTCTGTCGATGGGATTCTCTAGGCAAGAATTCAGGAGTGTGTAGCCATTCCCTTCTCCAAGGGATAGTCCTGACCCAGGCATCAAACCTGCAGTTCTTGAGTCTCCTGCATTGAAAGGCAAATTCTTTATCACTGCACCATCTAGGAAGTGCCTAAATCGTATTGCCAAAGTTAAATTCAGAAAAAAGCTCTATTTAATTGACTTAAAGAATAATAAGTTTTTATGGAAATAATGGATTTATGTAAAACAAACTTTTTTTTTCATCTGCTAAAAAAGCAAAAATAATTATTCTCGGATTATTGGTCTGTTTTTTTAAAAATATGGTAAGAGACTTTTCATTATCTTTTAAGTAGTTTACCTGTAAAAGAAAGATTCTGAAGCTTTGGCACCTTCCTCCAGCCAGTGAAGAGCTCCTAGCTTACGAACTCTCTGCTCATCCCCGGTTCCCTCCTGTCATGAGAGCGAGCCCTGTGGCTGACAGGCTGAAAGGAGCAGAGAAAAAAAGAAGATCAAGAAAACTCAAGAGAAGACCTGGCTGAGTCTGAGACGTCTGCAGTGCCAGAAAGGGGGTGGCAGCTGCAACCACAGCCGATCGGGACGTGGGGTCCACCGCAGACATGACTGCGCCAGCTCCTCATGCTGGAGGCTGAGCGGAAAGTGAACCTCTGTGGGGAGTAGGGCCCCGAGAGGCAAGCCTCGGAATCAGGAGCCGGGCCCCCAGACACCGCTGTCCTTCCCCCTCCTGGGTCTGGTGCAGCAACAGTGCAGATGGTGTTTTTTAGAGGATAGCGCTGAGGAAAGGTGCCCTCCGGCCCTTTCTCCAGTCCTAAAGTGCAGCTTCAGTTTTTTCCTTCCTTAAAGCTATGAGGAAAAACGATGACGGAGTAGAAGGATGTGAGCTCACCTCCTGTCATGAAAACACTCAAATCACAACTAATTGTTGAAAACTATGGACAAGAAGACAGGAACTTCCTCCCAAAAGATATTCTATATCCAAAGACAAAGAAGAAGCCACAGCAAGAAAGTAGAAGGGGTGCTTCTGTGATATAATCAAACCCCATTATGTCCCACGTGGGCGACACAAACCTACAAACTGGAAATGAATTATATCACAAAAATTCTTCCACAGGCGTTCCGAGCCCCATGTCACACTCCCCAGCCTGGGGCTCTGGCGTTGGCAGGGGAACCCGCGTATAGTCGGCTCTGAAGGCCAGATAAAAGAATGATAAGTAATGAGGAAAATCTAAGATACCTCTAGGACAATATGAAATGTACCAAATTCACCAAATTATTCTTCCCAGAAGAATTCACATTATAGGGTCCCAGAAGAAAAGAGAGATGGTCTGAGAAAATATTTGAAGAGGTAACAGCCATAAACTTCCCTAATATGAGAAAGGAAGCATTCAAGTTTAGGAAGCAAAGAGAGTCCCATACAGGATAAACCCAAGAGGGAAAATGGCAAAACACGTATTAATCAAATTGACAAATTGAAAGACAGAGAAAACGTTAAGAGCAACAAGGGAAAAGCAATGACTAACATACAGTGGAAGCCCTATATCAGCTGATTTCTCAGCAGAAACTCTGCAGGTCAGAAAGGAGTGGCACAATATATTTAAAGTAATGAAAGGGAAAAACTTCAACCAAGAATACTCTACACAGCAAGGCTCTCATTCAGATTCAATAGAGAAATCAAAAGTTTTACAGAAAGCAAAAGCTAAGAAAATTCAGCACCATCAAACTAGACTTTATAATAAATCCTAAAGAATGTCTTTAATAGAAAAGAAAAGCCCCCCTCCCTGCCCCGGCCCCCCCGCCATGATCTCCACAAACCAAACATTTATAATAGATCCACACACAAAGCAAGAAAAAGAAATTCAAACACAACTGCACAAAGCACCCCTTCGTAAATTTAAGAAGACTGAACTCATATCAAGCATCTTTTCCAAACATAACATTATGAAATTATAAAACTAAAAAATTTGTAAAATACACAATCATCTGGGATATTCCCAACCCAAGAATCAAACCCAGTTCTCCCACATTGAAGGCAGATTCTTTACCAGCTGAACCACAAGGGAAGACCAAGAATACTGGAGTAGGTAGTCTATCCCTTCTCCAGGGGATCTTCCCGACCCAGGGATCAAACAGGAGTCTCCTGCATTGCAGGCGGATTCTTTACCAACTAAGCTATGAGGGAAGCCCCAAACAACCTAACTTTACACTTAAAGCAACTAGTGAAAGAATAACAAATAAAACCCAAAATGAGTAAAAGGAAAGAACTCATAGAGAGCAGAGCAGAAATAAATGAAATAGAGAATACAAAAACAATAGAAAGGATCAATGAAACTAAATGCTGATTCTTGAAAAGATAACAAAATTGATAAACCTTTAGCCAGACTCATCAAGAAAAAAAGGGAGAGGACTCATATCAAAAATTAGAAATGAAAAAGAAGTTACAATTGACACCAAAGAAATAGAAAGGATCATGAGATACAATAACCAATTTATGCCAATAAAATGGATAACCTGGAAGAAGTGGCCAAATCCTTAGAAAAGTACAGTTTCCTAAAACTGAACCAGGATGGAATAGAAAATATGAATAGACCAATCATAATTTCTGAAATTGAAGCTGTGACTAAAAAGCTTCCAGTGAATGAAAGTCCAGAATCAGATGGCTTCACAGGTGAATTCTATCAAACAGAGAAGAGTTAACCCCTTTCTTTCTGAACTGTTCCAAAAAATTGAGGAAGAAATACTCCCAAACTCATTCTATATGGCCACCACCACCCTGATACCAAAAACAAAGACACCACACATACAAAAAAGGAAATTACAAGCCAGCATTACTGAGGAACATAGATGCAAAAGTCCTCAACAAATGTTAGCAATCCAAATTCCACAATATATTAAAAGGATCATATACCATGATCAAGAGGAATTTATCCCAGAGATGCAAGGATTTTTTTGATACCTGCAAATCAGTCAGCGTAATACACCAAATCATACTCAATGGTGAAATGCTGAAAGCATTTCCTCTAAGATCAGGAAGAAGACAAGGATGTCCACTCTCACCACTTTTATTCAACACAGTCTTGGGAGTTCTAGCCAATCAGAGGCAAAAGAAATAAAAGGAATACAAATTGGAAAAGAAAAAGTAAATTGTTACTGTTTGCAGATGACATACTATGCATAGAAGACACTAAAGATGCCACCAGAAAACTGGTAGAGCTCATCATGAATTCAGTAAAGTTGCAGAATACAACTTGTGCATCCTAGGTGGTGCTAGTGGTAAAGAATCTGCCTGCCAATGCAGGAGATTCAGGAGACATGGGTTTGATCCCTAAGTTGGGAAGATCCCCTGGAAGAGGGCATGGCAACCCACTTCCAATATTCCTGACTGGAGAATCCCATGGACAGAAGAGCCTGGCAGGCTATAGTCCATAAGGTCACAAAGACCCAGACATGACTGAAGCAACTTAGCATGTGTGCAGGATACAAAACCAATACTCAGAAATCCACTGCATTTCTATACATTAACAATGAAAGTTTCAAAAGAGAAATTGAACAAACAACCCTACTTACCATTGTATCAAAAAAGAGCAAAACACCTAGGAATAAACCTGCCTAAGAAGGAAAAAAGACCTGAACACTAAAAGTGCAAGTTGCTAATGACTGAAAACAAAGATAACACAAACAGATGGAAAGATATACCATGTTCTTCAATTTCAAATATCAATATTGTCAAAATGACCATACTCCCCAAGGCAATCTGCAGATTCAATGCAATCCCTGTCAAATATCACTGGCATTTTTCACAGAACTAGAACAAAATTTTTTAAATTTGTATGGAAACACAAAAGACCCCGAATAGCCAAAGCAATCTCAAATAAGAAAAATGGAGCTGGAGCAATCAGGCTCTCTCACTTCAGTCTATGCTACAAAACCAATAATCAAAACAAAGATACCAGCACAAAGAGAGATACGTGGAACAGGGTAGAAGGTCCAGAAATAAACCCAAGGACCTATGGTCAATTAATCTACAACAAGGAAGGCAAGAATATACAATGAAATAAAGATGCTGTCTTCAATAAATGATGCTGGGGAAACTGGACAGCTGTATGTAAAAGAATGAATTAGGACATTTTGTAATACCATATACAGAAATCAACTCAAAATGGATTAAAGACCTAAATGTAAAACTGGATACTATAAAACTCTTAGAGGAAAACACAGGCAGAACACTGACATAAATTGCTGCAATATCTTTTTGGATACACCTCCTAGTTTAGTGAAAATAAAACCAAAAGTAAACAAATGGGACCTACTTAAATTCTAAAGCTTGTGCACAGCAAAGGAAATTATGAACAAAACAAGAAGACAACTCACAGATTGGAAAGTGTTTTCAAACAGCTGGGGATTGTTCTCCAAAATATAGAAATAGCTAAAGAAGTTTTATATCAAAAAACCACACAACCCAATCAAAAAGTGGGCAGAAGACCTAAACAGACATTTCTTCAAAGACATACAGATGGCTAATAAACACATGAAAAGATGTTCAACATTGCTCATTATTAGAGAAATGCAAATCAAAACTACAATGAGGTATCATCTCACATCAGAATGTAGCCAGCATCAAAATGGCCATAATCAAAAAATCTACAAACAATAAATGCTGGAAAGGGTGTGGGAAAAAGAGAACCCTATTACATTGCTGGTGGGGATGCAAACTGATACAACCACTATGGAAAACAGTATGGAGAGTCCTTAAAAAACTAGGAATAAAACTACCATATGACCCAGAAATCCCACTACTGGACATATATACTGAGGGAACCAGAATTGAAAAAGACATATACCCCATTGTTCACTGTGGCACTATATACAATACCTAGGACATGGAAGCAACCTAGATGTCCATCAGCAGATGAATGGTTAAGAATGTCATGGTACATATACACAATAGAATATTACTCGGCTATAAAAAGGAACACATTTGAGTCAGTTCTAATGAGGTAGATTTTTTTTTTTTTGGGGGGGGGGCTCCAAAATCACTGCAGATAGTGATTGCAGCTATGAAATTAAAAGACGTTTACTCCTTGGAAAGAAAGTTATGACCAACCTAGACAGCATATTAAAAAGCAGACATTACTTTGCCAACAAAGGTCCATCTAGTCAAGGCTATGGTTTTTCCAGTGGTCATGTATGGATGTGAGAGTTGGACAGTGAAGAAAGCTGAGCGCTGAAAAATTGATGCTTTTGAACTGTGGTGTTGGAGAAGACTCTTGAGAGTCCCTTGGACTGCAAGGAGATCCAACCAGTCCATCCTAAAGGAGATCAGTCCTGGGTATTCATTGGAAGGACTGATGTTGAAGCTGAAACTCCAGTACTTTGGCCACCTCATGTGAAGAGTTGACTCATTGAAAAAGACCCTGATGCTGGGAGGGATTGGGGACAGGAGGAGAAGGGGATGACAGAGGATGAGATGGCTGGATGGCATCACCAACTCGATGGACATGAGTTTGAGTAAGCTCTGGGAGTTGGTGATGGACAGGGAGGCCTGGCGTGCTGCAGTTCATGGGGTCGCAAAGAGTCGGACAGGATTGAGTGACTGAACTGAAATGAATGAGGTAGATGAACCTAGAGCCTATTATCAGAAAGAGAAAGGCAAATATCATATATTAATGCATATATATGGAATTTAGAAAGATGGTACTGATGATCCTAGATGCAGCACAGCAAAGGAGGCACAAAAGTAAAGAACAGTTTTCTGGACTCAATGGGAGAAGAAGAGGGTGGGCTGCTTTGAGAGAATGGCATTGAAACATAATGCATTACCATATGTAAAATAGATGACCAGTGCAAGTTTGAGGTATGACACAGGGAACTCAAAGCTGGTGCTCTGTGACAACCTGGAGGGATTGGGTAGGTTGGGGAGGGAGGTGAGTTGGGGATTTGGCATGGATGGGACACAGATATGTCTATGGCCGATTCACACTGATGTATGGCAAAACCCATCACAATACTGTATTTATATTCCAATTAAAATAAATAGATTCTTTTAAAAGTGGGCAAAATTAGGCAGAAGATCCAAAGGGACATTCCTCCAAAGAATATATACAGATGGCCAAAAATCACATGAAAAGATGCTCAACATCACTAATTACTCAGTTTAGTTCAGTTCAGTCACTCAGTCATGTCTGACTCTGCGACCCCATGAATCGCAGCACACCAGGCCTCCCTGTCCGTCACCAACTCCCAGAGTCTACCCAAACCCATGTCCATTGAGTTAGTGATGCCATCCAGCCATCTCATCCTCTGTCGTCCCCTTCTCCTCCTGCCCCTTAGAGAAATTCAAATAAAAACTAAAATGAGGTATCACCTCACATCCGTCAGAATGGCCATCATCAAAAAGTCTATAAACAACAAATACTGGAGAAGGTATAGAGCAAATGGATCTCTCCTACACTATTGGGGAGAATGTAAATTGCTACAGCCACTATGGAGAACAGTATGAAGATTTTTTAAACTAAAAATAGAACTAACATATGATCCTGTAATCCCACTCTTGGAAGTATATCCAAAGAAAATCATACTCTGAAAAGATATGTATACCCTAATATTTATTGCAGCTAAGACTTAAAAGCAGTCTAAATGTCTATCAAGAGAGCAATGGATACAGAAGTTGTGTTATATATATAGAATGGAATATTTCTCAGCCATTAAAAGATGAAATAATGCCATTTGCAGTAACATGGATGAACCTAGTGATTATCGTGCTCAGAGAAACAAGTCAGACAGAGAAAGACAAATTTCATGTGATGTCATTTATATGTGGAATGTAAAAAAAGCATACAAATGAACTTATTCACAAAACACAAAGAGATCAAAGACTTTGAAATCAGACTTATAGTTACCAACTTGGAAGTGTCAGTGGGGAGGGATAAATTAATAGTTTCAGATTAACATATACACACTACTATATATAAAGTAGACAATCACAAGGACCTACTGTATAGTACAGGGAACTTTACTTAATATTCTCTAATAACTAGAACATTCAGATATGACCTAAATCAAATCCTTTATGATTATACAGTGGAAATGACAAATAGATTCAAGGGATTAGATCTGATAGAGCCTGAAAAGCTAAGGACAGAGGTTCATGACATTGTACAGGAGGTAGTAAACAAGATCAGCCCCAAGAAAAGAAATGCAAAAAAGGCAAAGTGGTTGTCTGAGGAGGCCTTGCAAATAGCTGAGAAAAGAAAGGAAGCTAAAGGCAAAGGAGAAAAGGAATGATATACCCATCTGAATGCAGAGTTCCAAAGAATAAATAGCAAGGAGAGATAAGAAAGCCTTCCTAAGTGATCAATGCAAAGAAATAGAGGAAAATAACAGAATGGGAAAAACTAGAGATCTCTTCAAAAAAATTAGAGATACCAAGGGAACATTTCATGCAAAGATGGGCACAATAAAGGACAGAAATAATATGGACCTAATAGAAGCAGAAGATATTAAGAAAAGGTGGCAAAAATACACAGAAGAACTATATACAGAAAAGATCTTCATGACCCAGATAACCATGATGGTGTGATCACTCACCTAGAGCCAGAAATCCTGGAGTGCAAAGTCTAGTGGACCTTAGGAAACATCATTACCAACAAAGCTAGTGGAGGTGATGGAATTCCAGTTGAGCTATTTAAAATCCTAAAAGATGATGCTGTGAAAGTGCTGCACTCAATATGCCAGCAAATTTGGAAAACTCAGCAGTGGCCACAGGACTGGAAAAGGTCAGTTTTCATTCCAATCCCAAAGAAGGGCAATGCCAAAGAATGTTCAAACTACTGCACAATTGCACTCATTTCACATGCTAGCAAAGTAATGCTCAAAATTCTCCAAGCCACCTCTCAACAGTATGTGAACCGAGAACTTCCAGATGTTCAACCTGGATTTAGAAAAGGCAGACAGACCAGAGATCAAATTGCCAACACCTGTTGGATCATCAAAAAAGCAAGAGAGTTCCAGAAAAACATCTACTTTGCTTTATTGATGATGCTAAAGCCTTTGACTGTGTAGATCAAAACAAACTGTGAAAAATTCTGAAAGAGATGGGAATACCAGACTGCCTGACCTGCCTCCTGAGAAATCTGTATGCAGGTCAAGAAGCAACAGTTAGAACTGGACATAGAACAACAGACTGGAACCAAATCAGGAAAGGGGCACATCAAGGCTATATGTTTTCACCCTGCTTATTTAACTTATGTATCATGTGAAATGCAGAGTGTATCATGTGAATATATCATGAAATACAGAGTATATCATGTGAAATGCCAGGCTGTGTAGCTCAGATGGTAAAGCATCTGTTCCAGTATTCATGCTTGGAAAATCCCATGGACTGAGGAGCTTGGTGGGCTACAGTCCATGGGGTCGCAAAGAGTCAGACACGACTGAGTGACTTCACTATAAAGCATGAGCTGGAATCAAGATTGCTGGGAGTAACATCAATAACCTCAGATATGCAGAAGACACCACCCTTACGGCAGAAAGCAAAGAAGAACTAAAGAGCCTCTTGATAAAAGTGAAAGAGGTCCCATCACTTCGTGGCAAATAGGATACAATGGAAACAGTGACAGACTTAATTTTGGGGGGCTCCAAAATCACTGCAGATGGTAACTGCAGCAATGAAATCAAGACGCTTGCTCCTTAGAAGAAAAGCTATGACCAACCTAGACAGCATATTAAAAAGCAGAGACATTACTTTGCCAACAAAGGTCTGTCTAGTCAAAGCTATGGTTTTTCCAGTAGTCATGTATGGATGTGAGAGTTGGACTACAAAGAAAGCTGAGTGCCGAAGAATTGATGCTTTTGAACTTCGGTGTTGATGAAGCTCTTGAGAGTCCCTTGGACTGCAAGGAGATCCAAACAGTCCATCCTAAAGGAAATCAGTCCTGATTATTCATTGGAAAAACTGATGCTGAAGCTGAAACTGCAATACTTGGGCCACCTGATGCGAAGAACTGACTCATTGGAAAAGACCCTGATGCTGGGAAAGATTGAAGGCAAGAGGAGAAGGGGACGACAGAGGATGAGATGGTTGGATGGTATCACCGACTCAATGAACATGAGTTTGAGTAAACTCCGGGAGTTGGTGATGGACAGGGAGGCCTGGCATGCCGCATTCCATGCGAAGAGTCGGACAGGATTGAGTGACTGAACTGAACTGAAAAACTGAATCACTTTGCTGTACACTGAAAACTTACATGATATTGTAGATTAACTATACTCCAATATAAAATAATATTTTTAAAAGAATTTAAAATAAAAAAATCCCACAGAACATATCACTAGTATAAATAAGAACAAAGAAGTAGAAAATAATCAAGCACAAATATCAGATTTAAAAACATAATACTTGAAGTAAAAGTCATAATACATAGGCTAGATAGCAGAAAAGGTGTGGCTAAAAATAAATATGTAAATTGGAAGACTGGTTAGAGGAAATATCCCTGAAGGAGTGGATGAAAACATGGACTTTTTTTTTCCATGTGGAAGGATTAATACTCAGATACTGGAGATTTTAGAAAGAAGGAGAAATAAGAGAGGGTAATATTTGAATAACTAATGAAAAAAGTTTCTTGGAATAGAAAAAAATATGAAGATCTCAGATTGAAGACAACATAGAATGATAAAGAAGATGATAAGGGCAGAGCTACATGTAGACAAATGGCAGCAAAATTTAATAACATTAAAGACAAATTCCACGGGCCTGGTGCACTGGAAGACCCAGAGGAATCGGGTGGAGAGGGAGGTGGGAGGGGGGATCGGGATGGGGAATACATGTAACTCCATGGCTGATTCATGTCAATGTATGACAAAACCCACTGAAATGCTGTGAAGTAATTAGCCTCCAACTAATAAAAATAAATGAAAAATAAAAAAAAGACAAATTCCAAAAGCTGATAGAAAGAGCAGATTACTTACCAAGGAATGAGTTTAAACTTTCCATCAGATTTCCAACAATAACACAAACTGAAAAAAAACCAACTGTCTTTTCATAGAATTTAAGAAAAGGAATTTGAACTTAGAACTATATATCCAGCCAAACTATCATTTAAAGATTACAACATAATAAAAATATTCCAAAGCTTATAAAGCATCAGCAGTTTTGCCATACCAAGTCTGTCACTGAGAATGGTTTTTGATGAAGTATTTAAATATGAAATGATTCAAATCTGGGAAAATACAAAAGAAAATCCTATTATGCCTAATATATTTTGCCTGATAAAATTAAAATGTAAAAGTAAAATGCATTTTACCTGAAAAAAGACTTTATTTTATCTGATAAAGTCTTTTTATAAAATAAATACCCAAGACCAAGAAAAAGAAGAAATATACCTGCAATAGCCCAGAATGAAAAGTCTAGAAAATAATATGATGAGAATTGAGCAATAAACAAAGGGATGTGGGATTAAACTATTGTTTTTTACTTATGGGGTCAGTATAAATGTTTTTGACTTATTATGGAGTCAGTATAAATATAAAAATCTTTTTTTAGATCTCAAAAGAAACTGAAAATGGAGAGTAAAGAAGTACAACCATTCATAACGAACATGTCTCTCCTTAAAGGGACATGGTTTCATTCCCTCTCATTTTTCCAAGCTATCCTGTGAGCTTGCAAAGACAGTGAAATGAGAATGAAAGAGATGTGTGTCACTTCCAGACAAAAGCATTTTGTTTCTGTGTAAGAAACTGCAATTCCCTTTTCCCAGGCTCAGCAATTGATGAAGCATGTGATGATATGGAGTCTTGGTCAGCTTGGGTACCTGAGTGCCTAGAACCAGCAGAGCCCCGCTACCAAATCTCATTAGTAGCAAACAAACTCTATGCAGCAAATGAGGTCTTGGAATTGATTGTTAAGGCATTGTTACTGAGCCTCTGCTGACTGATACTGACATTTCTCATCTATTTCTATTCCTTAAGGGCTTATGTGAGAAAAACTGTAGAGTATTGCCAAGTCCTCTCCCTAGTTACCTGACTTCAGAGACTGACTGATGAGTGTTGGGTTATGCATACTTACTCTTCAGATGCCTTTCCCAAGAGTATGTGAGTTCTCCCCAAGCAAAGGAGTGCCAATAAACCTCTATCCTTAATAACTAAAGTGAAAAAATGACTTTTTTTTTTTTTTTGCCTAGAAGCATATCATGTGCTTTATGATATCCAAATGGCCTTTGAACCAGGTCCTCCAAAGAGCTGTATGGCAGTGGCCTCTAGAGAGAACAATGAACAAGAAACAGGGAACCAGGCTATTTCCAGACTGAGGCAATATAAGAGGTATGACAGGAAGCATTCTTGGGAGCTGCTACCCAGATAAAGAGTGGGAGAAAAGGACCACCAGTTGGTTCTGTTGCTAGTGAGAGTAATGATGCTAAGAAATTGCTGAGAAATATTACTGGAAATATCAAGCTAGAGCAGTGCTTGTCAAACTTGGATATGCAAATGAATCACCTGGGAATCCTATTAAAATACAGAGTAATTCAGTATGTCTAGGGCTGGGATTGGGCAAATTGAACACTACTAACAAGCTCTCAGGGACTTCCCAGGTGGCTCAGTGGTAAAGAACCTGCCTGCCAAGCAGGAGACACAGGTTTGATCCCTGGGTTGGGAAGATCCCCTGGAGAAGGGAATGGCAACCCACTCCAGTATTCTTGCCTGGGAAACCCCATGGACAGAGGAGCCTGGTGGCTCCAGTTGTCTCGCTCTTGCTCTCTTGCTTCAGTTGTGTCCAACTCCTTGCAACCCCATGAACTATAGCCTGCCAGGTTCCTCTGTCCATGGGATTCTCCAGGCAAGAATACTGGTAATTTTTCTTATCCAATGACTGCACATCCAACTCCCCTGAAGAGCTATAAAGACGATGTCACCCCCAGATATTCAGACTCACTTAGTCTGGAAGTGGCCTAGCATCAGGAGCGTTAGATGGTTCCCAGAGGATGTGAATGTGCAGCCAAAGTTAAGAACCAGTGAGGGAGACCTTGGGGCTCCTTCCAGTGGGTACAGCATCAAGGACATGCTTGACCTCGCCCAAAATACTCAGTTCGGTTCAGTCACTCAGTCGTGTCTGACTCTTTGCAACCCCATGAACTGCAGCACACCAGGATTCTTTGTCCACCAACTCCTGGAGCTTGCTCAAGCTCATGTCCATTGAGTTGGTGATGCCATCCAATCATCTCATCCTCTGCCTTCCCCTTCTCCTCCTGCCTTAAATCTTTCCCAGCATCAGTGTCTTTTCCAGTGAGTCAGTTCTTTGCATCAGGTGGACAAAGTATTGGAGTTTCAGCTTCAGCATCAGTCCTTCCAATAAGTATTCAGGACTGATTTCCTTTAGGATGGACTGGTTTGATCTCCTTGCAGTCTGAGGGACTCTCAAGAGTCTTCTCCAACAATGCAGTTGAAAAGCATCACTACTTTGGTACTCAGTTTTCTTTATGATCCAACTCTCATATACACACTTGACTACTGGAAAAACAACAGCTTTGACTATATGGACATTTGTCGGTAATGTAACATTTCTGCTTTTTAATATGCTGTCTAGGTTTGTCATAGCTTTTCTTCCAAGGAGCAAGTGTCTTTTAATTTCATGGTTGCAGTCACCATCTACAGTGATTTTGGAGCCCAAGAAAATAAAGTCTGTCACTGTTTCCATCTTGTTTCCCCATCTATTTGCCATGAAATGATGGGACCAGATGCCATGATCTTCACTTTTTGAATGTTGAGTTTCAAGCCACCTTTTTCACTCTCCTCTTTCACTTTCATCAAGATCTCTTTAGTTCCTGTATGCCTTCTGCCATAAGGGAGGTGTCATCTGCATATCTGAGGTTATTGATATTACTCCTGGCAATCTTGATTCCAGTTTATGCATCTCACATGATGTACTCTGCATATAAGTTAAATAGCAAGATGACAATATACAGCATTGATGTATTGATGTATTGATGCATTCCCAATTTTGAACCATTCCTTTGTTCCATGTCTGATTCTAACTGTTGCTTCTTGACCTGCATACAGATTTTTCAGGAGACAGGTAAGGTGGTCTGGTATTCCTGTCTCTTTAAGAATTTTCCACAGTTTGTTGTGATCCACACAGTCAAAGGCTTTAGCATAGTCAATAAAGCAGAAGTAGATGTTTTTCTGGAACTCTCTTGCTTTTTTTTCTATGATCCAGTGGATGTTGGCAATTTGATCTCTGGTTCCTCTGCCTTTTCTAAATCCAGCCTGAACATCTGGAAGTTCTCAGTTCACATACTGTTGAAGTCTAGCTTGGAGAATTTTGAGCATTACTTTGCTAATGTGTGAAATGAGTGCAATTGTGCAGTAGTTTGAACATTCTTTGGCATTGCCCTTCTTTGGAATTGGAATGAAAACTGACATTTTCCAGTCCTGTGGCCACTGTGGAGTTTTCCAAATTTGCTGGCATATTGAGTGCAGCACTTTCACAGCATCATCTTTTAGGATTTGAAATAGCTCAATTAGAATTCCTCCAACAACACTTCCACAAGTTTGTTGGTAGTGATGCTTCCTAAGGCCTACTAGACTTTGCACTCCAGGATGTCTGGCTCTAGGTGAGTGATCACACCATCATGGTTATCTGGGTCATGAAGACCTTTTTTGTATAGTTCTTCTATGTATTCTTGCCACCTCTTCTTAATATCTTCTGCTTCTGTTAGGTCCATACCATTTCTGTCCTTTATTGTACCCATCTTTACATGAAATGGTCCCTTTGTATCTCTAATTTTTTTGAAGAGGTCTCTAGTCTTTCCCATTCTATTGTTTTCCTCTATTTCTTTGCATTGATCACTGAGGAAGGCTTTCTTATCTCTCCTTGCTACTCTTTGGAACTCTGCATTCAGATGCATATATCTTTCTTTTCTCCTTTGCCTTTTGCTTCTCTTCTTTCTCAGCTATTTGTAAGGCCTCCTCAGACAATCATTTTGCCTTTTTGTATTTCTTCTTCTTGGGGATGGTTTTGATCACTGCCTCCTGTACAATGTTACGAACCTCTGTCCATAGTTCTTCAGGCACTCTATCAAGATATTGCTTGATAATCCTTTCTCACAAGAGTCCTCAGTCAACTACTGAGGTTTCCTAGCACTTTAAAAATAATGATAATTATAATTAGAAATAGCATTCCTGAGCCCTTATTATCTGCCACCATGTTTACAAATTACACTAACTCTCCCATGTAATCACTGCAATATGTAACAGGGTGGGCACCATTACTACCTGCTTACATAGCTTAGAAAATTAGGGTGTAGAGAGACTAAGTAAATTGCCTGAGGCCACCTAGAAATTAAATTAAGCATCTAGAAATAGCACCAGGCAATCTAATGTCAGAACCCATATGCTTAATCACTATAGTGCTCAGTGCTTTGCAGTAAGAAAAAATGCATTATCATTCTCCAGCAAACTCCATGGAGACAAGCCCACAAATTGTGAGAATTCTCAAATGCTGTACAGAGAAACTAAATATGAACCAGGCCATTATTTGAAAAAAATAAGAAATCTCACATATCATGCTCTTACCCACATGTTTATCCTTGTATAGAATATATGTAACTAACCTCTGTGTAGATACTTTCTCCCTGTTTCTTTACCTTTCTAGGTGACTTTTCTGGAATCATCTGTTCCTAACTATGTGGGGGGAAAGAAAACTTGCTTCTAACATACACCTATGAGAAAATGTGTTATAGGCCAATTTTTCAGATTCACCTTACTTGTATATCTGCTCACTGTATAGCTTCTACCTGCCTAGAACGTCTCAGTATGCTGTTTGCTGAGCCCTGGGCATGTGGGTGGGGGGACACTACAGGATAGGGCAAACCATCCTTTACTTAAAAGGCACAGAGTTCACTGCTCTGCCATTGACTTCCAAAGTACCACTGCCCAACATGAGTACAAGAAATACGACTTTGTCAGCAACTGCTGAAAAATGACTAGAGAAAACTGCAACAGGGCAGAAAACAACTTAACATTTGACACTAAATATAATTGATTCTCAGAATTCAAGGCAAAGGCAAGTCCTTCTGGGAAGTCTTCTCATAGGCATACTCATTTTTGGTCTTAAGGTCTTCCTCTTTTGTCTCAGAAAGATATCTTCCTCTTCATTTTCAAACCAAGTTCAGGAAAATCTGATTGTCCTACCATTGAATCTTTTTCTGAGAATCCACTCCCTCACCTCTTGCTCCCAACAGGATTAAGCGACTCAATGACCTATGGGAATGCATTTGTCAAAGGACCCAGTTCCTACTCTGAAGACACAGTGGGTGGGTGAGGCCAGCTCTTGGTGTTCAGGTGTGAGCCTCCTGCTGGAGGGATCTGATGATGTGTCACCACCTGTTTCTGTGGCCCTTCCACGTGAGCTCCAAGTCTCTTGCTGTAATCATTGCACAGATGTATATCTCTCCTTTCCCCTTTCCTTCTGTGCAGACACACCTCTGACCTTCATATGACTTCAAGGACAAATAATATCTCAGTAGCTGGTGTAAACAACTGTAAGACAAAGGAAACTGCCTTCTTGTAGGGCACATCACTAGTGGCATTCTTCTATTTGCTGATTAAGGATAGTAATACAAAGATTTCCTTGTGGAGCTCTGCCAACAAAGTGATACAAAGAATTTTTGCTTGCTCTTTTTTCTCATTCTCTTCCTGTCTCCTCTTCAGGATATGATAAATAGAATCTATTACAAAATTAAGCCAAGAGTCCCCTCTTCCAAAATGCTGCCACAATTCCTAAGAAGATTGGGCTATATTATTTTATTTAATAATATTGCTTTTCTAGCTAGTACCAGGCTTTGAGGCTACAATTTTGGAAAACAAGACATAGCAAACAGTCCCTATGCTGTCATCATTGGAAGAAGATATACTTTAATTTTACTAGGAGGTTAGGAAGCTGTATGATAAAAATAGCAGGCTTTTGTTTCAGAGAGACAGGGATTGAAGCTTCTTCCTATTATGAACAGAGAGAGCATTTTTTTGTTAAGAAGGTTCATTTCAAGGTGGCTGACTCACTGACCATGGTCCCAGCTATAGAAATAGATCTCTACCTATGGGAATGTGCTATAGATCTGTTTAGCTTGGTCCTGTCACCAGCATCATACACCAAGGAACCCAAGAGAAGTCATGCTCACTCTGTATCTGGTAATAGACACACAGTCCTTGGCTCCAGCTATGGATCTTGCAGTGGCCTGTAAGCCAACTCCAGCCCCTCTTGGCTATCTGGGAGGCCCTGGACATAAACCCACGAAACTGGGTCAGACTGTAGACACAGAAAGGAACTTGTAATGGAGTAAAGGCCATTAGAGAAATAACTAACATTATATTTATTAGTGAAAAGATGAAAGCCTTTCTTTTAAAATCAGGAAGAAGACAGGGATACCCACTCTTGCCACTTATATTAAATGTAGTATCAGAAATCCTACCCAGAGCAATTAGACAGGAAAAGAAATAAAAAGCATCCAAACCAGAAAGGAAGAAGTAAAACTGTATCTATTTTCAAGTGACATGACCTTATTTATAGGAAACACTAAAGACTCCACCAAAGAACTTTTAGAATAAATGAAGTCAGTTAAGTTGCAGGATATAAAACAACATACATAAAATCAATTGATTTTCTATATATAACAAAAATAACTGAATGAGCAGTAAAGAAAAAATCCCATTTACAATAGAATCATAAACAATAAAGTAATTGTTATCATTTACAATTAGTTTATTATGATTACAAGATCATACATTCTGGGGGAAAAAAATAGTGGTATATAGGAAATCCCAGCTTTCCCCAACCAAGATCAGTGATTAGACAGCTATCCACAAACAAAAAACAGCTCCTGGAGACCCCTATATTCCACTTAGGAAGTTTTAGGGACACCATAGAATAACAACAACAACAACAACGAAATAACAGAGTAATTGCACAAGAAGAAAATACAACTTCATTTTGCCAGTGTCACCCTGTACCCCAAGCTGGCACTGTTCAGCACCAAGAAGGAACTTCTCCCCTAGAAAGAATTTCTCTCACCAGGAAAGGAAGAGTGGGATGGGTGGTCAGCTTCTCTAGCTCTTCCAGGATACTGCACTGATGTCTAGCTTTGGTTTCACCTCACCCAGACAAATAAAGAGCTGCCCAGGAACAAGAAAGTAAACAGAGGCTGTTATTACCAAACACGTGGCAAGAGTGATTAACAATTCACAGAGACCTGCTCTGCAGACAAAGGAGCAGCTTCCAGTCAGGGGTCAGCTACAAAGGTCTCACCAGTTGCCCCACAGGTATTTACATTTGCAAATGCAAGTTTTACCTCAATGCCTCTCTCCTCCTTTCCCAACCCGTACTCTCTCTCTCTCATACCCTTTACACTTCCACTGGAGCCCAGGCCCACACTAACAGCCATCCAAACTCTCTATGGTTATGCAAGTATGAATGTCAGACACTGAGGTCCCGCCCTGTCCCCCCCAGAGCCTGGGAGCTATGCTGGCAACTAGCTCAGCCTCCTTAAGCAGCACATGTGCAAGAAACCAGCATAGTGCCTCATATGTTCCTTGCTCCCACCAGCAAGTCCACGCTTGGGGCTTGCACCTCAAGCTATGCCACTGTCCTGATGTCCAAAACTGCCCTCGATTGCAACAGGAGTGAGGAGAGAATACACAGGCATGAGTAAACCCATCAACAACCAGGGCTCACGCAGCAGTGCATGGAATTGCATATACACAAGGCCAAATATAAAGTTATACAAGGATTTTTAACTGCACAGCAGGGGAATAACCCAACCCCTGCATTGTACAAGTGTCAACTGTATAGGTGCAAAAATTCTCAACAGAGTATTAACAAACCAAATTTAATGGCACATTAAAAGAACCATTTACCATAATTAAGTGGATTTCATTCCTAGGATGCAAGGAAAGTTTAACATAGAAAAAAATCAATGTGATAACCTGCATTAACACAGTGAAGGATAAAAATTATTTAATCATCTTAATAGATGCAGTAAAAATAAAAATAATAAAAAAATAAAAGCACTTAACAAAGTACCAAAATTCCTTAATGATAAGAACCCTCAACAAAATAGGTATAGAAAAAAGTTACCTCAACAAAATAAAGGCTATATATGACAAACTCACAGCTTGCATTGTTATACTCAGTGGTAAAATGTTGAATACTTACCTAAGATTAGGAATAAGACAAGGATGCCCACTCTCACATTCCTATTCAACAGAGTACTGGAAATCTTAGCCAGAGAAATTGGGAAGGAAAAAGAAATAAAAGACTTCCAAACAGGAAAGGAAGAAGAAATAAAATTGTTTTTTTTTTTTTTTTTGCAGATGATATGATCTTACATATAAAAAATTCCCAAGACTCCCAAAACACTGCTAGAACTAGTCAACAACTTCAGTAGGGTTTCAGGATGCAAAATCAACATATAGAAAGACACTTGAATATATATAACAGCAGTACATTCAACTATCAATAGAATGTCTGAAAAAAGAATCCCAGCCACAATAGCATCAAAAACAATAAAATACTTAGGAATAAATCTAACCAAGGAAGTGAAATTCTTTTCATCACAAACTACAAGACTTTGAACTGAGGATAAAACAAATGGAAAGATATCTTTTGTTCATGGATTAGAGGAATTACTATAAACATATTAGCAATATTAATTAGATTTAGATTTATTGGATTGGTTAGATTTATTCCTAACCAAGAATAAAATTGCTTCTCCCCTGGAGAAAGAAATGCAAACCACTCCAGTATCCTTGCCTGGGAAATCCCATGGACAGAAGGAGACTTGAGGGCTACAATCCTTGGGGTTGCAAAAGAGTCATATGTGACTTAGTGACCAAGCAACAACAATAGCATATGTATATCACCCAGAGTCATCTATAGATTCAATGTACTTCCAGTGGCATTTTTCACAGAAATAGAAAAAACAATCTTAAATTTTGTATGGAGCCACATACCGCAAACAGCCAAAGCAATCCTAAGAAAGAAGACAAAGCTGGAGGCATCACACTTCCTGATTTCAAATTATACTACAAAGCTATTTTAGCCAAAACAGAATCTTTGGAACAGACTTAAGAGCCCAGAAATGAATCTTTTCATATATAGTCAGCTAATATTGAAAAAGCCCCCAAGGATACTCAATGGAAGAAGTGTTTTTTCAATAAATGATGTTGAGAAAACTGGAAAAACACATGGAAAATAATAAAGTTGGCCTCCTACCTATCTCCACTCACAAAAATGGACTCAAAATGGATTAAAGACTTAAGTTTAAGTTCTGAAACCATAAACATTCTAGAAGAAAATGGAAAAAGTCTCCTTGGCATTGGTATAACCAGTGATTTACTGAATGTGATAGCACAACCAACAAAAGCAAAAACCAGTAAGTGGAATCACATTCAACTAAAAAGACTCTACACATAAAACAATCAACAAAATGAAAAGGCAGCCAATAAAATAGGATAAAATGTTTGTAAATTATACATATGATAAAGGATTAATATCCAAGATATATAAAGAACTCACAGTTCAAGAGCAAAAAATCTAATACAGTTGTTTAAAAAAAAAATGTGAGAGGAACTGAATAGTTTTCCATGGAAGAGATACAAATTACCAACAGGTACATGTACAGATTCTGAACATTACTAATCACTAGGCAAATACAAAACAAAGACACAATGAGATATCACCTAACACAGTTAGAATGGCTTTGATTAAAAAGAAAAGAAATAGCAAGTATTGATGAGGGCGTGTAGCAAAGGAAATCCTAGTGCATGGTTGGTGGGAATGTAAATTGGTACCGCCACTATGGAAAATAAGATAGAGGTCCTCAAAAACTTAAAAATAGAACTGCCATATGACCCATCAATTCCACTTTTGCATATATATCCAAAGAAATTGAAATCAGGAGCTTATAGATCATGTGCCCTCACATGTTCTTGAAGTGGTATTCACAATAGCAAAGTCATGGAAACAATGTAAGTGACCTTCAACAGATGATTGCGTAAAGAAGACAGACACAGACATAGACAGACACACACACACACATACATATACACACACAGAGAGACACATATATATGGAATATTATTCAGCCCTGAGGAAGAAGGATATCTTGCCACTTGCAACAACTTGGGTGGACCTTGAAGGCATTATGTAAAATGAAATTAATCAAAGACAAATACTTTGTGATAATCACTTATATGTGGGTCTAAAAAAGATAAACTCACAGGAAGAGTAGAGTAGTGGTTATGTGAGGTTAGGGAGCAATAAAAAAGGGGAGATATTACTCAAAGGATGCAAACCTCCAGTTGTAAGATTAATAACTTTGGGGATCCAATGTACAGCATGGTTATTATAGCTAAAAATACTGTATCATATACTAGAATGCTACTGAGAGTAAATCTTAAATATTCTCACAAAAGAAAAGAATGATAACTATATGATGGAATTGCAGTGAATTAATCAAGTAAACATGTAAACTTACCCAATGTTCCATGTTACTTATATGTCAATAAAGCTGGGGGGGAATAAAATACTTATGAATAAATTTAACCAAAAAAATGAAAGATCTCTACACTGAAACTATGAGACATTGATTAAAAAAAATTTGAAGATACAAATAAATGAAAGTATAGTCCATATTCATGGAGCAGAAGAACACTAAAATGCCCATGCCACCTAAAGTCATCTATAAATACAATGCAGTTCCTATCAAAATTCCAATGATACTTTTTACAGAAATAGAAATAGCGATCCCCAAACTCATATGATAACACAAAAGACCCTGAATAGCCAAAGTAATCTTGAATAAGATAAACAAAGCTGGAGGCATTACACTTCCTGATTTCAAACTATATTACAAAGATTTGGAGCACTCCAAAATTGCAACTAGCAGTTGAACAACCATCAACAGGAGGACACTGAAACACACCAAAAAAAAAAAAAGATACCCTATGCTCAAAGGCAAAGTAGCAGCAGCAATGAGATGGTAGGAGGGGTGCAATCATGATAAAATCAAATCCCATACCTGTTGGGTGGGCAAGCCACAAACTGGAGACAACTCCAAAGAAATTCCCCTGCTGTTGTGAAGGTGCTGAGTGCCATATCAGGCTTGCCAGCCTGGGAATCCAACAGAGGGAATGGGAATCCTCCGGGAATCTGGCTTTGAAAACCAGCAGGATTTGATTACAAGACTTCCACAGTACTGAGGGAAACAGACTTCACTCTTGGAGGCACAAGCAAAATATGGTTTGCACAAAGACCCAGGGGAAGGAGCAGTGATCTCACAGGAGACTGAACCCGACCTACTTGCTAATGTTGGGAGTGTCTCCTGTGGAGGCCTGGGTCAGCAGCTGCTTGCCACAGGGATGGGGCACAGGCAGCAGGCGTCACGCAAGGGACCCCTTGGCCTTAGGCCTTTTGGAAATTGCCCCTAACCCTACCACAGCCCATAGTCACCAGGGCTAGGTCACCTCAGGCTAAACAACTAACAAAGGGGGAGCACAACCCCACCCATCAGCAGGCAGTTAGATTAAAGTTTTACTGAGCACAGCCCTGCCAACCAGAGCAAGATCCAATTTTTCCCATTGCCAGTCTCTACACAAACCTCTTAACCTCCTCCATCAGAGGGCAGATAGAAGAAGCAAGAAGAGCACAAACTCACAGCAGCTAGAACAAAAACCACATTATAGAAAGTTAATCAGGATGAAAAAGCAGAAAGTTATGTCCCAGATGAAGGGACAAGATAAAACCCCAGAAAAACAACTAAATGAAGTGGAGATAGGCAACCTTCCAGAAAAAGAATTCAGAATAATGATAGTGAAGATGATCTAAGATCTTGGGAAAATAATGGAGAGGATGCAAGAAAAGTTTACCAAAGATCTACAAGAACTAAAGAACAAACGCAGATGAATAGAAGGAAATAACATTAGAAGGAAATAAGAGAATAACTGAGGCAGAAGAATGTATAAATGACCTGGAGGACAGAATGATGGAAATCACTGCTGCAGTACCAAATATAGAGAAAATAATGAAAAGAAATGGTATAAGAAACCTCTGGGACAACATTAAATGCACCAACATTCACATTATAGGGGTCCCAGAAGGAGGAGAGAGAGAGAGAGAGAGAGAGAGAGAGAGAGAGAGGACCTGAGAAAATATTTCAAGAGATAATAGCTGAAAACTTCCCAAACATGGGAAAGGAAACAGTAAACCAACTCCAGGAAGAAAAGAGGGTCCCAGGCAGAATAATTCCAAGGAGGAACACACTGAGACACATACAGTAATCAAACTGACAAAAATTAAAGACAAAGATAAAATATTAAAAGCAACAAGGGAAAAATGACAAATAACATACAAGGGAACTCCCATAAGGTTATCAGCTGATTTCTCAACAGAAACTCTACAAGCCAGAAGGGAATGGCATGATATATTTAAAGTGATGAAAGAGAAGAACCTACAACCAAGAATACTCTACCCAGCAAGAAAGCTACAACCAAGAATACTCTACCCAGCAAGACTCTCATTCAGATTTGACAGAGAAATCAAAAGCTTTACAGACAAGCAAAAGTTAAGAGAATTCAGCACCACCAAACCAGCTTTACAACAAATGCTAAAGGAACTTCTCTAAGCAGGAAACACAAGAGAAGGAAAAGACCTACATAAAAATAAAATAAAACAATTAAGAAAATGGTAATAGGATCATATATATTGATAATTACCTTAAATGTAAATGGATTAAATGCACCAACCAAAAGACATAGACTGGCTGGGAAGATGAAAACATGTGCTGTATGCACTTCCACTTACTACATCACTCTACTTAATCCCCTAGTGGAAGAAAAAGCACATAGTGAAAGAAGAAATCTCTCAGGCATGTCTGACTCTTTGTGACCCCATGGGCTATAGCCTACAAGGCTCCTCTGTCCATGGGATTTTCCAGGCAAGAATACTGGAGTGGGTTGCATTTTCTTCTCCAGGGGATCTTCCCAACCCAGGGATCAAACCCAGGTCTCTCGCATTGCAGGCAGACGCTTTACTGTCTGAGCCACCAGAGAAGCCCTAAATTATATTTAATTATTTTATATGGTTATAGGTTAATCACGTTTCCATTATGGCTTACAATTGTAATGATCTTTTATTTTTGTCTGCTATTGATTGTGAAAACTGATAAACTTCTACTGTTGTGATTTTTGTTTAATACAATAAATTGTATCATGATTGGTCAACAGAAAATAATAGAATTCTATATCACTAAAACTACCATTTAATAGAAAAACCTGTAATCACTTTTTAAAATCCAGATGTCATATCAGAATTATCTTGGATTTTTTTTTTTTTAAATACAAATGCCCAGGTATTGCTTTTTTTTTTTTTTTTTTACTTCTCCAAAGTTCCAGATGTGTTTCTAATGAGCAGCCATGTTTAAAAACAACTGGACTATATGATGATCTTTTACTTTTATCTAGTTTGTTTCACTTTTTTCCATTTTATTCACCATTACCATTTCATTTATGTTTTCCAATTTCTCTTTTTTAAATGTTCTCTCTCAAGCCTTTACCAAGTGTAGGAGAAAAGCTTTTGTGTGCATACTCTGTGTGTGTGTGTGTGTGTGTGTGTAGGGATAGTGTATGTAAAAAAATTCTGAAATTTTGATTCTACTTTTTTGACTTAGTAGAATAGAAAGCTAGATTTCTAATTTATATTCACTTAAAATTTTGATATAGTTCCATGTATTTTGGCATCTAGTATTACCATATCAAATTGGTTCATAATGCTTTTCAGGTCTACTATATTCTTCTACTTCTCTGTACATTCATTCTATTAATTTCTGAGAGTTTGATATCAAAACTCCAACTAAAAATCTTAATTTATCTACTTAAAACAAATAATTGTAATATATAGTGGAACTATATGCAACTTTGTTCTGTATTTTCCAAGTCTCCTGTAAATGTGTTATCATACTTTCATAATTTAAAAAATAAAAAATAAATAAAGAACTTAGGGAGAAAAAGCTATATTACAAAGATTTAGTAATCAAAATGTATAATGTCATAAAAGCAGACACAAAGATCCATGGACTAGAAGAGAGAGTCCAGAAATAAATCCATGCATATATGGTAAACTAATATTTGACAAGGGAGCCAAAAACACTCAAGGACAAAAAGGCAAAGTTTTCAATGAATGGTTTTGAGACAAATAGATATTCACATGTAGACTCCTATCTCACACCACTCATAAAAATAAACTCAAAATGGATTAAAGACTTAAATTGAAACTATGAAATTCATAGAATAAAACATAGTGGACAACCTCCTTGACAGTCATTTTGGCATTAGTTTTTGGACATGACACCAAAAGCACATGCAAAAATTAACAAATTACTACATTATTTGATATTATTTGTGGGACTACATCAAACTAAAAAGTCTTTTCATAGCAAAATAAACAATCAAGAATATAAAGAAGAAGCTAACATACTGGTAGAAAATATTTGCAAACCATATATCAGATAAGGGGTTAATAATTAAAATACATAATGAATTCATGCAACTCAATAGGAAAAAATAATTAAAAAGTATGCAGAGAAAGGCTGGAGACGATATGGTAAAGAACAGCTTGAGCTCACACCCTCCATTCATTAAAACACAAAAATCACAACTAACTGCTGAACAACCACCAGCAAAAAATAGTGGAACCTACCAAAACAGACATTCTGCATCCAAAGACAAAGAAGCCACAACAAAACAGTAGAAAAAGATCACTCATGTTTTTTTTTTTTTTCCATTTATTTTTATTAGTTGGAGGCTAATTACTTTACATCATTACAGTAGTTTTTGTCATACATTGAAATGAATTAGCCATGGATTTACATGTATTCCCCATCCCAGTCCCCCCTCCCACCTCCCTCTCCACCCAATCCCTCTGGGTCTTCCCAGTGTACCAGGCCCGAGCACTTGTCTCATGCACCCAACCTGGGCTGGTGATCTGTTTCACCCTAGATAATATACATGTTTCAATGCTGTTCTCTTGAAACATCCCACCCTCGCCTTCTCCCAGAGTCCACAAGTCTGTTCTATACATCTGAGTCTCTTTTTCTGTTTTGCATATAGGGTTATCGTTACCATCTTTCTAAAGTCCATATATATGTGTTAGTACACTGTAATGGTCTTTATCTTTCTGGCTTACTTCGCTCCGTATAATGGGCTCCAGTTTCACCCATCTCATTAGAACTGATTCAAATGAATTCTTTTTAATGGCTGAGTAATATTCCATGGTGTATATGTACCACAGCTTCCTTATCCATTCGTCTGCTGATGGGCATCTGGGTTGCTTCCATGTCCTGGCTATTATAAACAGTGCTGCGATGAACATTGGGGTGCACGTGTCTCTTTCAGATCTGGTTTCCTTGGTGTGTATGCCCAGAAGTGGGATTGCTGGGTCATATGGCAGTTCTATTTCCAGCTTTTTAAGAAATCTCCACACTGTTTTCCATAGTGGCTGTACTAATTTGCATTCCCACCAACAGTGTAAGAGGGTTCCCTTTTCTCCACACCCTCTCCAGCATTTATTGCTTGTAGACTTTTGGATAGCAGCCATCCTGACTGGCGTATAATGGTACCCCATTGTGGTTTTGATTTGCATTTCTCTGATAATGAGTGATGTTGAGCATCTTTTCATGTGTTTGTTAGCCATCTGTATGTCTTCCTTGGAGAAATGTCTGTTGAGTTCTTTGGCCCATTTTTTGATTGGGTCATTTATTTTTCTGGAGTTGAGCTGGAGGAGTTGCTTGTATATTTTTGAGATTAATCCTCTGTCTGTTGCTTCGTTTGCTATTATTTTCTCCCAATCTGAGGGCTGTCTTTTCACCTTGCTTATAGTTTCCTTTTTGTGCAAAAGCTTTTAAGTTTCATTAGGTCCCATTTGTTTATTTTTGCTTTTATTTCTAAAATTCTGGGATGTGGGTCATAGAGGATCCTGCTGTGATTTATGTCGGAGAGTGTTTTGCCTATGTTCTCCTCTAGGAGTTTGATAGTTTCTGGTCTTACATTTAGATCTTTAATCCATTTTGAGTTTATTTTTGTGTATGGTGTTAGAAAGTGTTCTAGTTTCATTCTTTTACAGGTGGTTGACCAGTTTTCCCAGCACCACTTGTTAAAGAGGTTGTCTTTTTTCCATTGTATATCCTTGCCTCCTTTGTCGAAGATAAGGTGACCATAGGTTCGTGGATTTATCTCTGGGCTTTCTATTCTGTTCCATTGATCTATATTTCTTTGTGCCAGTACCATACTGTCTTGATGACTGTGGCTTTGTAGTAGAGTCTGAAGTCAGGCAGATTGATTCCTCCAGTTCCATTCTTTCTCAGGATTACTTTGGCTATTCGAGGTTTTTTGTATTTCCATACAAATTGTGAGATTATTTGTTCTAGTTCTGTGAAAAATACCGTTGGTAGTTTGATAGGGATTGCATTGAATCTATAGATTGCTTTGGGTAGTATAGCCATTTTGACAATATTGATTCTTCCAATCCATGAACACGGTATATTTCTCCATCTGTTTGTGTCCACTTTGATTTCTTTCATCAGTGTTTTATAGTTTTCTATGTATAGGTATTTTGTTTCTTTAGGTAGATATACTCCTAAGTATTTTATTCTTTTTGTTGCAATGGTGAATGGTATTGTTTCCTTAATTTCTCTTTCTGTTTTCTCATTGTTAGTGTATAGGAATGCAAGAGATTTCTGTGTGTTAATTTTATATCCTGCAACTTTACTGTATTTGTTGATTAGCTCTAGTAATTTTCTGGTAGAGTCTTTAGGGTTTTCTATGTAGAGGATCATGTCATCTGCAAACAGAGAGAGTTTCACTTCTTCTTTTCCTATCTGGATTCCTTTTACTTCTTTTTCTGCCCTGATTGCTGTGGCCAACACTTCCAAAACTATGTTGAATAGTAGTGGTGAGAGTGGGCACCCTTGTCTTGTTCCTGATTTCAGGGGAAATGCTTTCAATTTTTCACCATTGAGGGTGATGCTTGCTGTGGGTTTGTCATATATAGCTTTTATTATGTTGAGGTATGTTCCTTCTATTCCTGCTTTCTGGAGAGTTTTAATCATAAATGGATGTTGAATTTTGTCAAAGGCTTTTTCTGCATCTATTGAGATAATCATATGGTTTTTATCTTTCAATTTGTTAATGTGATGTATCACATTGATTGATTTGCGGATATTAAAGAATCCTTGCATTCCTGGGATAAAGCCCACTTGGTCATGGTGTATGATTTTTTTTAATATGTTGTTGGATTCTGTTTGCTAGAATTTTGTTAAGGACTTTTGCATCTATGTTCATCAGTGATATTGGCCTGTAGTTTTCTTTTTTTGTGGCATCTTTGTCTGGTTTTGGAATTAGGGTGATGGTGGCCTCATAGAATGAGTTTGGAAGTTTACCTTCTTCTGCAATTTTCTGGAAGAGTTTGAGTAAGATAGGTGTTAGCTCTTCTCTAAATTTTTGGTAGAATTCAGCTGTGAAGCCATCTGGTCCTCGGCTTTTGTTTGCTGGAAGATTTCTGATTAAAGTTTCTATTTCCTTGCTTGAAGATCACTCATGTTAAAATCAAATCCCATACCTGTGGAGTGGGTGACTCACAAACTGGAAAACAAATATATCACAGAGGTTATCCCACAGGAATATGAACTTTCAAGCCCCAAGTCAGGCTCCCCAACATGGAGGTATGGCATTGGGAGGAAGAGCCCCGAGAACACTTGGCTTTGAAGTCCAGCGGGCCTAATTGCAAGAACATTACAGAACTAAGGGAAACAGAAACTCCACTCTTGGAGGGTACACAGGGTCTTGTGTGCACCAGGACACAGGGAAAAGCCAGTGACTTCATAGGTGCCTGGGTCAGTCCTAGCTGTGGGTCTTGAAGGGTATCCTGGGGAGGTGGGATGGAGCTGCGGCTCACTGTGGGGACAAGGACAGTAGTGGCAGTAGTACCAGGCAACGCTCACTGGTGTGGGCCCTCTAGGAGGCCACCATTTTGACAATATTTGAGCATTTTGACAGGCTGGCCTCACCTGACACATTTATGTTCCAGTGATGGGATGCTGCATGCTAGACAACAATCAAGGTGGGGAACATAGCCCCACTCATCATCAGACAGACTGCCTAAAGTCTTCCTGAGCCCATGAAGTGAAGTGAAGTGAAGTGAAGTCACTCAGTCGTGTCCGACTCTTTGCGACCCCATGGAAGGTAGCCTACCAGGCTCCGCCATCCATGGGATTTTCCAGGCAAGAATACTGGAGTGGGCTGCCATTTCCTTCTCCAGGGGATCTTCCCAACCCAGGGATTGAACCCAGGTCTCCTGCATTGCAGACAGATGCTTTACCATCTGAGCCACCAGGGAAGCCTGTAGCTACCTCTAAATATGCCTTCTAACATGGCCCTGCTCATCAGAGTGACAAGGCACAGCTCCAGACATCAGTGGGCAGGCACTAGTCCCATCCACTAGGAAACTTGCACAAACCTCTTAGATCAGCCTCACACACCATGGGGAAGGCACAAGAAGCAAGAGGAACTATAGTCCTGCAGTCTGTGGGACAAAACCCACTATCACAGAAATTAGGTCAAAATGAAAATACAGAGTATTTTTTGTTTCAGATGAAGGAACAAGGTAAAACCCCAGAAGAATAGCTAAATGAAGTAGAGAGAGCAATCTACCAAAAAAAAAAAAAAAGAAAGAAAAAAATTCAGAATAATGAGAGTAAAGATGATTCAAGATCTTAGAAAAAGAATGGAGGCACAGACCAAGATATAAGCAATGTTTAACAAAGAGCTAGAAGATATAAAGAACAGAGATGAGCAATAACTGGAATGAAAAATTCACTAGAAGGAATCAATAGCAATAAAAATGAGGCAGAAGAGCAAATAGTGAGCTGGTACACAGAATAGTAAAAATCACTTCCATGGGACAGGATAAAGAAGAAAAGAACAAAAAGAAGTGAGGATAGATTGAGAGACCTCAGGGACAACATTGTTGTTCAGTTGCTAAGCTATGTCTGACTCTTTGGACTTCATGGAATGCAACACACTTCCCTGGCCTTTACTATCTCCTGGAGTTTGCTCAAACTCATGTCCACTGAGTCAATGATGCCATCCAACCATCTCATCCTCTGTCACCCCCTTCTCCTCTTCTGCCCTCAATCTTTCCCAGCATCAGGGTCTTTTCTGGAGAGTCAGCTCTTTGCATAACATTGCCAAATTACTGCAGCTTCAGCATCAGTCCTTCCAATGAATATTCAGAGTTGATATCCTTCAGGACTGACTGGTTTGATCTCTGTGCTGCACAATGGACTCTCAAGAGTCTTCTCCAGGACCACAGTTGGAAAGTGTCAGTTCTTCAGTGCTCAGCCTTCTTTATAGTCCATCTGTATGTGACTACAGGAAAAACCACAGCTTTGACTATCTCTTTGTCGCCAAAGTCACGTTTTTGCTTTACAATATGCTATCCAGGTTTGTCATGGATTTTCTCCCAAGGAGCAAGCATCTTAATTTCATGGCAGCAGGCACTGTCTGCAGTGATTTTGGAGCCCCCAAAAGGGAAAATCTGTTATTATCTCCATTTTTTCCCCTTCTATTTGCCATGAAATGATGGGACTGGATGTCATGATCTTAGTTTTTTGAATGTTGACTTTTAAGTAAGCTTTTTGATTCTCCTCTTTCACATTCATCAAGAGTTTCTTTAGTTCCTCTTCACTTTCTGCCATAAGGGTGATGTCATCTGCATATATGTGGTTATTGATATTTCTCCTGGTAATCTTGAGTCCAGCTTGTGCTTCATCCAGCCCCAAATTTCTCATGATGTACTCTGCATATAAGTTAAATAAGCAGGGTGACAATATACAGGCTTGACATAATCTTTTCCCAATTTTGAACCAGTCCATTGTTCCATGTCAGGTTCTAACTTGCTCCTTGATCTACATACAAGTTTCTTAGGAGAAATGTGAAGTGATCTGGTATTCCCATCTCCTTAAGAATTTTCCACAGTTTGTTGTGACCCACATAGTCCAGGCTTTAGCATAGTCAATGAAGAAGTAGATTTTTTTTTTAATTTCCTTTCTTTTTCTTTGATCCAGAGGATGTTGGCAATTTGATCTCTGGTTCTTCTGTCTTTCCTAAGTCCAGCTTGTACTTCTGGAAGTTCTCTGTTCACATATGGTTGAAGCAGTACAACATTTAATGACATTAAATGTAGCAAAATTCACACTATAGTCATCCCAGAAGGAGAAGAGAGAGAAAAGCTCTGAGAAAATTATTTGATGAGATGATAGCTGAATATGTTTCTAACAGGGGGAAGGAAATAGGCACCTTAGATCAGGAAGTGCAGAGAGTCCTATACAGGATAAACACAAGGAGAACATGACAAGACACATATTAAAAATTAAAGCAAATGGAAAAAAGTCAAAGCAACAAGGGAAAAGCAACAAATAATATACAAAGGAATCCCCATAAAATTATCAAGTGATTTTTCAGCAGAAACACTACAGACCAGAAGGGAGTGGCCTGATATCTTTAAAATGATGAAAAGGAAGAAGCTACAACCAAGAAAACCACCCAGCAAACTCTCATTCAGATTTGATGGAGAAATCAAAAACTTTACAGACAAGTGAAAGCTAAGAGAATTCAGCAACACCAAACCAGCTTTACAATAAATGCTAAAGGAATGGCTCTAGGCTGAAAAGAAAAGCACACAACTAGAAACAAGAAAGTTACCAATGGAAAGGTTACCACTACAGGAAAGCATGTAGAAGAGGCAGGACGTCATCCACACATAAGTAGGATGATACAAAAGCCAGCAGTTGTGAGAAGGGGAGAGTAAGATGCAAAATATTGGTGATGCATTTGAAATTAAAATATTAGCAACTTAAAACAATACTGTTTATACATAGACTGCTGTATCAAAACCTTGCGGTAAGTACAAACCAAAAAAAAAAAAAAATACACACAAAAAAGTAAAAGGAATCCAAACACAACATTAAATTTAGTCATCAAATCACAAGAGAAGAAAACAAAAGAGTGAGGTAAGAAAAAAGACTACCAAAACAAATCGTGAACAGTTAAAAAAAATGACAAAACAAACATATATATCAAATAATTATCTTAAATGTAAATAGTTTAACTGTTTCAATCAAAAACACAGACTGGCTAAATGAATTAAAAAAAAAAAAAGGCTTGTATATATCCTGTCTATGAGAGATCCACTTCAGATCTAGGGGCACAAAGACTGAATGTGAAGGAATGGAAAAAGTTATTACATGCAAATAGAAATCAAAAGAAAGCTGGTGAAGCAATACTTTATCAGAGAAAAGAGACTTTAAAATAAAGACTTTTATAAGAGACACAGTGGAACACTACATAATGATCAAGGGATCAATCCAAGAAGAATCTATAACAATTATAAATATATAAGCACCCAGCATACAAGTGCCTCAATATATAATGTGAATGCTCACAGTCATAAAAGGAAAAATTGACAGTAACACAATAATTCTGGGGAATTTGAACACCCCACTTACATCAATGGACAGATCATCCAGACAGAAAATCAGTAAGGAAACACAGGCCTTAAATGACACATTATATGGGATGGGATTAATTGATATTTATAGAGCATTCCATCCAAAAGCAGCAGAAAATACATTCTTCTCCAGGGCACAAGGAACATTCTCCAGGATAGATCACATGCTGGGCTAAAAGGAAGCCTTAGTAAATTTAAGAAAGTTGAAATCATTTCAGTTATCTTGTCTGACCAGAACACTTAGAAATCAACTGCAAGAAAAAAAACTGTAAAAACACAAACACTTGGAGGTTAGACAATATGTTGCTAAACAACCAATGGATCACTGAAGAATTCAAAGAGGAAATTTAGAAATACCTAATAAAGAGTGTAAATGAAAACATGATGATCCAAATCCTATGGGATGCAGCAAAAGCAGTTCTAAGAAAGCTTACAGCTATATAATCTCATCTCAAGAAACAAGAAAAATCTCAAATAAGCAACCTAAACCTTACACCTAAGCAACTAGAGAAAGAACAAACAAAACTCAAAGTTAGTAGAAGGGAAAGAAATCATAAAGATCAGAGCAGAAATAAATGAAATATAGACAAAATGATAAAAAAGATCAATGAAACTAAAAAGCTGTTCCTTTGAAAAGATAAAACAAAATTGATAAACCTTCAGCCAGATTCATCAAAAAATGAAAAGCACCAAAATCGATGAAGTTGGATATGAAAAAGAGAAGTTAGAGCTGATACCACAGAAACACAAAGAATCATAAGAGACTACTATAAGCAACTGTATGCCAATAAAGTGGAAAATCAGAAGAAATGGACAAACTCTTAGAAAGATTCAATCTCCCACAACTGAATCAGGAGAAAAAAAAACAGAGAAAATGAGCAGATCAATCACAAATAGTGAAACTAAAATTGTAATTTTAAAACTCCTAACAAACAAAAGTCTAAGACCAGATGGCTTCACAGGCAAATTCTATCAAGCATTTAAATAAGAACTGACACTTATCCTCTGAAACTATTCTAAAAAATTGCAGAGGAGAGAACATTTGCAAACTCATTTTATGAGGACACCATCACCCAGATGTCAATCAGTCCAAGCTACCACAAAGAAAGAAAATTGTAAGCCAATATCACTTATGATCATAGACACAAAAATACTTTACAAAATACTAGCAAACTGAATCCAACAATACATTAAAAGGATCATACACCACAATCAAGTGGGATTTATCCCAGGGATGCAAGGATTTTTCAATATCTGCAAATCATTCAGTGTGATAATTCAACTTAACCTATGCATCTATGGTCAATTAATCTACAACAAAGGAGGCAAGAATATACAATGGAGAAAAGACAGTCTTTTCAATAAGTGGTTGGAAATATGTTGGAAAACTAGAAAGCTACATGTAAGAGAATGAAATTAGAACATTCACTAACACTATACACAAAAATAAACAAAAATATATTAAGGCTTAAATGTATGACTATAAAACTCTTAGAGGAAGCATAAGCAGTAGATTCTTTGATATAAATTGCAGCAATATCATCTTGATCCATGACATAATGTAGTGAAATAAAAAGAAAAATAAACAATAAGAGGAAATTAAATTTAAAAGTTTTACACAACAAAAGAAAACATAAACAAAATGAGAAAACAACTTCAGAATGAGAGAAAATATTTTCAAATGAAGCGATCACCTGGGGATTAATCTCCAAAATACATAAACTGCAAAACTGCTCTTGCAGCTCAATGTTAAAAAGAAGAGAAACCCAAACAACATAATCAAAAATGGTAAGAAGACCTAAATAGATATTTCTCCAAAACAAAATATGCACATGGCCAAAAATCACATGAAAAGATGTTCAACATTATTAATTATTAGAGAAATGCAAATCAAATCTACAATGAGATATCACCTCACACTGGTTAGATGGCCGTCATCAAAAAGTCTACAAGCAATAAATCCTAGAGAGGGTGTCAGTGAAGGGAACCCTACTACACTGTTGATGGGAATGTAAATTTGTACAGCAAATATGGAGAACAATATGGAAATTTCTTAAATAACTAAAAATAGAATGCCATATGATCTTCCAACAACACAAGAGAAGATCTACACATGGACATAAACAGAGGGTCAATGCCAAATCAGACTGATTATATCCTTTGCAGACAAACACAGAGAAGCTCTATACAGTCAGCAAAAACAAGACTGGGAGCTGACTGGGGCTCAGATCATGAACTCTTTATTGCCAAATTCAGACTTAAACTGAAGAAAGTAGGGAAAACCAGTAGACCATTCAGGTATGACCTAAATCAAATCCCTTACAATTGCACAGTGGAAGTAGGAAATAGATTTAAGGGACTAGATCTGACAGACAGAGTGCCTGATGAACTATGGACAGAGGTTCATGACACTGTACAGGAGACAGGGATCAAGACCATCCCCAAGAAAAAGAAATGCACAGAAGCAAAATGTCTGTCTGAGGAGGCCTTACAAATATCTGTGAAAAGAAGAGAAGTGAAAAACAAAGGAGAAAAGGAAAGATATTCCCATTTGAATGCAGAGTTCCAAAGAATAGCAAGGAGAGATAAGAAAGCCTTCCTCAGTGATCAATGCTAAAGAAATAGAGGAAAATAATAGAATGGGAAAGACTAGAGATCTCTTCAAGAAAATTAGAGATACCAAGGGAAATTTTCATGCAAAGATGGGCACAATAAAGGACAGAAACTGTATAGACCTAACAGAAGCAAAAGATATTAAGAAGAGGTGGCAGGAATATACAGCAGAACTATACAAAAAAGATATTCTTGACCCAGATGATAATGATGGTATGATTACTCAGCTAGAGCCAGACATCCTGAAATGTGAAGTCAAGTGGGCCTTAGGAAGCATCACTATGAACAAAGCTAGTGGAGGTGATGGAATTCCAGTTGAGCTATTACAAATCCTAAAAAATGATGCTGTGGAAAAGTGCTGCATGCAATATGCCAGCAAATTTGGAAAACTCAGCAGTGGCCACAGGACTGCAAAGGACTGTTTTCATTCTAATCCCAAAGAAAGGCAATCCCGAAGAATGTTCAAACTACTGTACAACTGCACTCATCTCATATGCTAGTAAGGTAATGCTCAAAATTCTCTAAGCCAGGCTTCAACAATACATGAACCATGAACCTCCAGATGTTCAAGCTAGATTTAGAAAAGGCAGAGGAACCATAGATCAAATTGCCAACATCCACTGGATCATCTAAAAAGCAAGAGAGTTCCAGAAAAATTATTTGTTTTATTGACTATGCCAAAGCCTTTGACTGTGTGGGTCACAACAAACTGGAAAATTCTGAAAGAGATGGGAATACCAGATCACCTGACCTGCCTCTTGAGAAATCTGTATGCAGGTCAAGAAGCAACAGTTAGAACTGGACATGGAACAACAGACTGTTTCCAAATAGGAAAAGGAGTACGTCAAGGCTATGTATTGTCACCCTGCTTATTTAACTTCTATGCAGAGTACATCATGAGAAATGCCGGGCCAGATGAAGCACAAACGGGAATCGAGATTGCCAGGAGAAATATCAATAACCTTAGATATGCAGATGACACCACCTTTATGGCAGAAAGAAGAACTTATGAAGAAGTTCTTCATAAGAAGAACTAAAGAGCCTTATGAAGAAGAACTAAAGAGCCTCTTGATGAAAGTAAAAAAAGAGAGTGAAAAGTTGTCTTAAAGCTCAACATTCAGAAAACTAAGATCATTGCATCTGGTCCCATCACTTCTTGGCAAATAGACAGGGAAACAGTGACAGACTATCTTTTTGGGCTCCAAAATCACTATGATGGTGATTGCAGCCATGAAATTAAAAGACGCTTACTCCTTGAAAGAAAATTTATGACCAACCTAGACAGCATATAAAAACAGAGACATTACTTTGCCAACAAAGGTCCATCTAGTCAAGGCTATGGTTTTTCCAGTAGTCATGTATGGATGTGAGAGTTGGACTATAAAGAAAGCTGAGTGCCGAAGAATTGATGCTTTTGAACTGTGGTATTGGAGAAGACTCTTGAGAGTCCCTTGGACTGCAAGGAGATCCAACCAGTCAATTCTAAAGGAAATCAGTCCTGAATTTTCATTGGAAAGACTGATGCTGAAGCTGAAACTCCAATACTTTGGCCACCTGATGCAAAGAACTGACTCATTGGAAAAGACCCCAGTGTTGGGAAAGATTGAGGATGGGAGGAGAAGTGGATGACAGAGGATGAGAAGGCTGGATGACATCACCGACTCAATGGACATGGATTTGGGTAAACTCTGGGAGTTGGTGTTTGACATTGAGGCCTGGCATGCTGCAGTCCATGGGGTCACAAAGAATTGGACATGACTGAATGACTGAATTATCTGAACTGATCATCCTTCAGTGACCTCCTGGCCATATATACAGAGAAAATCATAATTCAAAAGATACCTGAGTGTTCATTGCAGCATTATTTACAATAGTCAAGATGTGGAAGAAATCTAATTTGTCTGACAGACAAATGAATAAAGAAAATGTGGTCCATATATACAGTGTAATATAACTCAACCATAAAAAGTGAGAAGAGTCAAATCAGTAAAATTTGAAATTAAAAAGAAGAAATTACAACAGACAACGAAGAAATACAAGGATCATAAGAGACTATGAGCAACTGTATGCTAATAAATTGGACAACCTGTAAGAAACAGACAAATTGTTAGAAAAGTACAACCTTCCAAGACTGAACTAGGAAGAAATAGAAAATATGAGCAGACAAGTCACAAGCACTGAAATTGAAACTGTGATCAGAAATCTTCCACAAACAAAAGCCCAGAGCCAGGTGGCTTTACAGGTGAATTGTATCATATGTTTAGAGAAGAGCTAACACCTATCCAGGTCAAACTCTTTCTAAAAATTGCAGAGGGAGGAAAACTCTCAAAGTCATTCTATGGGGCCCCCACCACCTTGATACCAAAACCAAAGATACCACAATAAAAGAAAATTACAGGCCAATGTCACTGATGAACATAGATTCAAAAATCCTCAACAAGATCCTCGCAAGCAGAATACAACAACCCATTAAAAAGATCATACACCATGATCAAGTGGGGTTTATCCCAAGGATGCAAGGATTCCTCAATATATGCAAATCAATGTGATATACCATATTAACAAATTGAAAGATAAAAACCATGTGATCATCTCAATGGATGCAGAGAAAGATTTTGACAAAATTCAATACTCATTTATGATTAAAAATACTTTCCAGAAAATAAGAAAAGAAGGAACCAAACTCAACATAATAAAGGCCATATACGGATTCCCTGGTGGCTCAGCTGGTAAAGAATCCACCTGCAATGTGGGAGACCTGGGTTTGATCCCTGGGCTGGGAAGATCCCCTGGAGAAGGGAAAGGCTACCCACTCCAATATTCTGGCCTGGAGAATTTCATGGACTGTATAGTCCATGGGGTGGCAAAGATCAGACACCACTGAGCGACTTCACTCACTCACTTCACAACATATGAACAGCAAACATTTCTCTCAATAGTGAAAAACTGAAAGCATTTCCTCTAAGATTAGGAACAAGACAAGGATGTCCACTCTCACCACTGTTATTCAATATAGTTTTGGAAGTCCTAGTCATGGCAATCAGAGAGGAAAAATAAATAAAAGCAATCCAGATTGGAAAAGAAGTGAAACTCTCACTGTTTGCAGATGACATGATACTATACATAGAAAATCCTAAAGATGCCACCAGAAAATTACTAGAGCTAATCAATGAATTTAGTAAAGTTGCAGGATACAAAATCAATGCATAGAAATCCCTTGCATTCCTATACACTAACTGAAAAATCAGGGAGACAAATTAAGGAAACAATCTCATTCACCATTGTAATAAAATACCTAGGAAAAACCTACTCAAAGAAACAGAAGACCTGTATGCAGAAAACCATAAGACACTGATGAAAGAAATCAAAGATGACATAGATGGAAAGATATACCATGTTCTTGGATTGCAAGAATCAATATTGTCAAAATGACTATAATACCCAAGGCAATCTACAGAGTCATAATACCTATCAAGTTACCAATGGCATTTTTCACAGAACTAAAGCAAAAAAGCTTATAATTTGTATGAAAACACAAGAGACCCTAAAGAGCTAAAGCAACTTTGAGAAAGGAGAATGGAACTGGAGGAATCTACCTTCCTGACTTTAGACTATATTACAAAGCTTGTCATTAAGATAATATGGTAGTGGCACAAAAATAGAAATAAAGAGCAATGGAACAAGAAAGAAAGCCCAGAGATAAACCCACATATGGGCACCTTATCATTGATAAAGGAGGCAAAAATATACAATGGAGAAAACACAGCCTCTTCAAAATGAAGAGTGGTGCCTCTTCAAAAATAAGTGGTGCTGGGAAAACTGGATAGCTACACTTAAAAGAATGAAATTAGAACAATCCCTAACACTGTATACAAAAATAAACTCAAGATGGATTTAAGGCTTAAGTGTAAGGCCAGAAACTATGAACCTCTTAGAGGAAAGCATAGGCAGTTCTCTTTGACATAAATCCCAGCAAGATCCTCTCTGACCCACCTCCTAGAATAATGGGAATAAAAATAAACAATTGTGATCTTATTAAACTCAAAAGCTTTTGCACAGCAATGAAAACTATAAACAAAGTGAAAAGACAACTGAGAGAATGAAGAAAACAATTGCAAACAAAGTATCTGACAAAGGATTAATCTCCAAAATATATAAGTAACTCATATAGTTCAATATTAGAAAAACAAGCAACAAAATAAAAAAGTGGTCAGAAGACCTAAACAGACTTTTTCAAATAAGACATACAGATGTCCCATAAACACATGAAAAGGTGCTCAATATTGCTCATTGTTAGAGAAATGCAAATCAGAACTATGAGTTATCATCTCACACCAATCAGAATGGCCATCATCAAAAAATCTAAACAGTAAATGCTGGACAGGGTGTGGAGAAAGCAAACCTTCATGTGTGGTTGGTAACGTAAACTGATACAGCCATTTTGGAGAACATATGGAGATTCCTTTAAAAAAAATCTACCATACTACCCAGAAATCCCACTACTGGGCATATGCCCTGAGAAAACCAGAACTCAAAAGACACATAAACCCAACGTTCATTGCAGCACTATTTATAATACCTAGAACATGGACACAACCTACATGTCCATCAACAGATGAATGGATAAAGAAGATGTGGTATACACACACACACACACACACACACACACAATGGAATATTACTCAGCCATAAAAAGGAACAAATCTGAGTCAGTTGTAGTGAGGTGGATGAACCTAGAGCCTATTATACAGAGTGAAATAAGTCAGAAAGAGAAAAATAAATATTGTATATTAAAGTATACATATGGAATCTGGAAAAATGGTACTGATGAACCTATTTGCAGGGAAGGAATGAACACACAGATATAGAGAACAGACTTATGGACACATGACGAAGGTGGGACAAATTGAGAAAGTAGCATTGATATACATATATTATCATGTGTAAAATAGCTAGCTAGTTGATATATAGGGAAGTTGATATATAACACAGGGAGCCCAGCCTGGCGCTTTGATGACCTAGAGGGGTGGGGTTGGGGGAGGGGAGCAGGGTGTGTGGGAGCATGTGTATGTGTGTGTGTGTGTGTGTGTGTGTGTGTATAATTATGACTGATTTGCATTGTTTTACAGCTGAAACCAACATGACATTTTAAAGCAATTTTTCTCCAATAAAAAATAGATTTTAAAAAGAAAATTTGGTACAGGTATAAAATGGAATATAACTCAACCATCAAAAAGAATGAAATAAGGTCATTTGCAGCAACATGGATGGGTCTAGATTTTATCATACTCATCAAAGCTAGTCAAAGAAAGACAAATAGCATATAATACCATTTACTTGTGGAATCTCACAAAATGATACCAATGAACTTCTTTACAAAACAGAAACAGAGTCAAAGACTTCAAAAAAACCCTGGTTACCAAAACAGAAATGTGGTGTGAAGGGGAATAAATTAGGAGTTTGGTATTAAAATATACACATCATTGTACATAAAATAGATGATCAACAAGGACCTATATATACATATAGCACAGGGAACTCCACCCAATATATGACAGGAGAATCTAAAAAAGAATGAATATACATACAGTATATCAAATCATGTTATACACATTAAATTTACACAATATTTTATCTCAAATATATCTCAATAAACTGAGAAAGATAACATACCTCTTTAGATGTAAGGACTAAGGGAGATATGTGTATAACTTGCCTTTTTTTTTAAAAAAAAAAAAAAGGTTTTGTTCTCTTTTATTTACTCACAACACATCAGTACAATACAGGTCAAATCCAGTTCTCTGGAGGTCATTTAAACTTACCTGATCAAGGAAGATACCTTTAAAATGATGCTTTTATAGCCCAAATGAAATTAAATCAACCAAATAGGAGGCAGCAAAGTCCTTTTAAGTATCTCAAAAACCACATTTCCATGCAACAAAAAGGAAAACACAACATAAAAATTTCCAGTGGAAAGAAAACATGGCAGGTCTGGGAAGAATTAGGTTCTGCATTTAACAGGCTCCATGGACTACTATATTCTTTGCAGGCAAAAATGGAGAAGTTCTATACAGTCAGCAAAAACAAGACAAGGAGCTGACTGTGGCTCAGATCATGAACTCCTTATTGCCAAATTCAGACTTAAACAAAGAAGGAAAAATCACTTGACCATTCAGGTATGACCTAAATCAAATCCCTTACAATTTTACAGTAGAAATGAAAAATAGATTCAAAGGATTAGATCTGATAGAGTGCCTGAAGAACTATGGATGGAGGCTCGTGATATTGTACAGGAGACAGGGATCAAGACCATCTCCAAGAAAAAGAAATGCAAAAAAGAAAAATGGCTGTCTGAGGAGGCCTTACAAATAGCTGTGAAAAAAAGAGAAGCAAAAGGCAAAGGAGAAAAGGAAAGATACACCCATTTGAATGCAGAGTTCCAAAAAATAGCAAGGAGAGATAAGAAAGCCTTCCTCAGAGATCAATGCAAAGAAATAGAGGAAAACAACTGAATGGGAAAGACTAGAGATCTCTTCAAGAAAATTAGAGATGCCAAGGCAACATTTCATTCAAAGATGGGCACAATAAAAGACAGAAATGATATTGACCTAACAGAAGCAGTAGATAAGAGGTAGCAAGAATACACAGAAGATCTATATAAAAAGATTTTCACGACCCAGATAATGTGATCTGGATGATGGTGTGATCCTCACCTAGAGCCAGACATCCTGGAATGCAAAGTCAAGTGGGCCTTAGGAAGCATCACTACGAACAAAGCTAGTGGATGTGATGGAATTCCAGTTGAGCTATTTCAAATCCTGAAAGATGATGCTGTGAAAGTGCTGCACTCAGTATACAGCAAATTTGGAAAACTCAGTGGCCACAGGACTAGAAACTCTCAGTTTTCATTCCAATCCCAAAGAAAGGCAATGCCAAAAAATGTTCAAACTACTGCACAATTGCACTCATCTCACACACTAGTAAAGTAATGTTCAAAATTCTCCAAGCCAGGCTTCAGCAATATGTGAACAGTGAACTTCCAGATGGTCAAGCTGGATTAAAAGGCAAAGGAAACAGTGATCAAATTGCCAACATCCGATGGATCATTGAAAATGCAAGAGAGTTCCAGAAAAACATCTGCTTTATTGACTAGGCTAAAGTCTTTGACTGTGTGGACCACAAGAAACTGTGGAAAATTCTGAAAGAGCTTATATGCAGAGTACATCATGAGAAATGCTGGGCTGGATGATGCACAAGCTGGAATCAAGACTGTCAGGAGAAATAACCTCAGATATGCAGATGATGCCACACTTATGGCAGAAAGCGAAGAAGAACTAAAGAGCCTCTTGACTAAAGTGAAAGAAGAGAGTGAAAAAGTTGTCTTATACTCAACATTTAGAAAACTAAGATCATGGCATCCAGTCCCATCACTTCATGGCAAATAGATGGAGAAACAGTGGAAACAGTGACAGATTTTATTTTTTTTTGGGCTCCAAAATCACTGCAGATGGTGACTGCAGCCATGAAATTAAAAGACATTTGCTCCTTGGAAGAAAAGTTATGACCAATCTAGACAGCATATTAAAAAGCAGAGACATTACTTTGCCATTAAAGGTCCATCTAGTCAAAACTATGTTTTTTCCAGTAATCATGTATGGATGTGAGAGTTGGACTATAAAGAAAGCTGAGCCCTGAAGAATTGATGCTTTTGAACTGTGGTGATGGAGAAGACTTTTTTTTTTAATTTGCTTATTTTAATTGGAGGCTAATTACTTTACAATATTTTAGTGGTTTTGCCATACATTGACATGAATCAGCCATGGGTGTACACATGTTCCCCATCCTGAACTCCCCTCCCACCTCCCTCCCCATCCCATCCCTCAGGGTCATCCCAGTGCACCACCCCTGAGCACCCTGTCTGATGCATCGAACCTGGACTGGCGATCTATTTCACATATGATAAAGTCCCTTGGACTGCAAGGACATCCAACCAGTCAATCCTAAATGAAATCAGTCCTGAATATTCATTGGAAGGGCTGATACTGAAGCTGAAACTCCAAGACTTTGGCCACCTGATGTAAAGAACTAACTCATTGGAAAAGACCCTGATGCTGGGAAAGATTGAAGGCGGGAGGAGAAGGGGACGACAGAGGATGAGATAGTTGGATGGCATCACTAACTCAATGGACATGAGTTTGAGTAAACTCTGGGAGTTGGTGATAGACAGGGAGGCCTGGCGTGCTGCAGTCCATGGGGTTGCAAAGAGTTGGACACAACTGAGTGACTGAACTGAACTGAATGGATTATTTCATTGACCACTTGCATACCACAATCACTTATCCATGTCAACATTTGTGAACTTGAGATCTGTGAAATTAAAAATTCATTGCATTACTTGGGGTTGTTAAATGCAGACTCATTCTGTCAATTATCTTATGTCTCTTCCCTGCCAGCTCCAATCAGGGACGTCTCCTATGAAGCCAGAACTGTGAATCTTGGAGAACGACAGCCATTCAGATTCAGGGCCCTGACGGTTTGCTATAAGTTGAGTATGTTATAGCTATAGGAGGTAGAGAATCAGCTAGTCTTCCTTCTTGGATAAAGATGATCATCTGATTTGTCAACACTTTATTCAGAAAAATAATTATAATATATTTGATAAATTTAAGTATCAGCATCCTTCCTTGTCCTTTCCAGTTTATTGCATATTTACATTTATTTTCTGGGAGATGTACCTGGAACTTTTGGTTTGCATCTTGATGTGAAATCAAGTCATGCTAAGCAATTTCTTGTAATTATCCTATTTAATCCTCACAACAACCTTATGTAACTGATATTATAGTCCCCATTTCACAGGCAAGGAAACTAAGACTAAAGCAGTGTGCTCAAAGTTATTTAGATGGTATGAGATTCTGTACATAGAACATGATAAAGAGAGGCACAAGACAAGTAATAGAAAAATAAATAGGTTTTTTTTTTTTGGAAGTTTTAAATTAACATGGAAGAAACACATTTTAACTATTAGCTCTTTAAGAATAGAAGTTATATTATATGGTAGTTTCCTTTATTAGATCAAAGCAGTATCTGTGTGTGCATCCTTTAAATTTTGACATCTGAAATTTGGTCATGCCCTTGTCTAAAAAAGGACATGCCTTTTCTGTGACCTTGTAGGAAAACTTGAATATAATTAAAGTCAGCATAAGATAGTAGAGTTTGTTGGCAAAATACAAAATATGTTGTATAGGCATTTTGCTAAGTATTTTCTCTTAAGCATTTTTAAAAGTTTTTAAATATCTGACTTTTACTTCTAAAGAAACAGAACGAAACTCTTATTTTACATTCTTTTCAAAAAATCTATTACATGTCAATTACCTAAGGCCTGGTTGGCTCTATCCCAGACTCTAGACCTGGTAATGGTTTCCCAGGGAGGATTCTAGTCCTCTGGCCAAGAATTGCCAGAAAAACTTCCTCAAATCATGTTAGACTGAAGTAATTATTATAAGTGCTGCTTCTTCTGGGCTATCCAAGACAGGTATTTCAGAGCTGGTTCCTCACAATGCAGTTTAAAGAACAATTATGTATACTTTCTGAACATTTATCCTTTCTCCACAGCTCTTTTTCTTTGAGTCTAGAAGACAGAAATGTCTGTTTTGTCAAGAAAGATTTGGCACACGGTTTGTTTTAATAATAGCCCTTGTTTGTTTTCACGGGGCTCCTTTTATAGCTCTCACATTAATTTAGAAGGGGATATTTCTTAGCAGAACATCCATTAAAGCACATGACTCATGATAGGATCATCACTGTCTTGTGGAACAATCCAGTACCTTCATGCAGTTGATCCGATTTATGAGCTTTAATACAAATAGGCTTACTTTCATTGATTCCTAAACTGAACTTTGGGGAAACTCATTAATTAAACTGTATAGAAAATATACAGATATCACTGATCCTTCAGTTCTCTATCTGCACAATGGGGAGAGTTGATGGTATTTGCCTAATTTCTATGGATACTGTTATTAGGGGGCATAGAGATTCCTTTTTGCTGCTCTAACAATTTGCTACAAACTTAATGGCTCCAATTTGTTAATTTACAACACAAGTTTATTAATTTACAGTTTTGGAGAATGGGAGTCTGATATTTGTCTTAAATGGCTAAAGGATTTAAGCAAATCTGTGTTCTTTTTGAAAGCTCTAGGGAAAAATCCATTTTATTATCTTTCCCAGCTATTTGAGGCCACGTTTACCTTGTGACCCTTTCCTCGGTCTTTGGGACTAATGGTGTAGCATCTTCAAATACCTGATTTTCATCACCCCTTTCCTTTTCTAATTCTGACACTCTGGCTTCCCTCCTATAAAGACACTTGTGATTTCACTGAGCATACTCAAAAAGTTCAGGGCCATCTCTCATCTAAAGTTCCTTAACTTCATGGTGTCTACAAAATCTCTTTTGTCATGGAGAATATCAGATAGAGGGAATTAGTATGTGGACAACTTTGGAGGGTCATTATTCTGCCTACTACAGAGGGTGTACTGATTAAATGTCTGTGGTGTTAACTTTTACTTACACACAACATGAACATACATGCCTGCACAAATGAATGCATTTAACAGTTGGCTTGGGATGAGAAGGGAATACATATAGCACAGCCATCTTGGAAGCTACGTGCTTTCAGTAATATAAAGGACAGATTCTAAAGACACCAGTCATGGAACAGATTTTCTTAATGGGCCAGCAAAGACACTACACAAAAACTTCCCCTTCCTGGGGCTGAGAAAGTGTCACAAGGGATCTGATGAACCTTCACATGTATGCAGAAAGCAAGAGACTACCTTTCATGAGGCATGTGGCTGCATTTTATTACAGCTCAGAAATTCCCTCATATTTGAAGGATTTTTTCCCCTGCTGTCTGACTTGCCAGCAAAGTTGTCTTGTACAACATGTCAACTCAGTGAATATTTTCTGCTCACTGTAGACTCTGTGCCTTCAGACTTTAAGAAACAGAGGAGCTTTAGACATGTTCTAATCCAACTGTAGTATTTTACAAATGAATAGACACACAGAGGCTAATTAACCTTCCCAGGGTCACATGGCAGTATTTGAGTTACAGTCAGGGCTCTAACTTGACACCCACTCCGGGGCATTAGCTTCTATGCCAGGGAACCTCTGGCTTCTGTCTTCAGAGAAGGTGGATATGAGGTTAAATTTGGATGTGAAAGCTTTATTTTCAGTGTAAACAGATGGGAGTTAGTGCTAGTTTCTGAAATTCAGACTTTCTTTTAATTAGGACCACTGATGTTTAAACTAAAATGAATAATTTCACACTTAAATTTATATTTCACAGGTCTAATAATCAATCATTTGTACAATTTTTATTGCATCTACCATCATCTGGTAAAATGGTTATTATTCTCTGTAATGCTTCAAACAGTGCAAAGAAGTAGAGGAAAACAACAGAATGGGAAAGACTAGAGATCTCTTCAAGAAAACTGGAGATATCAAGTAGGAAATATTTCATGCAAAGATGGGCACAATAAAGGACAGAAACAGTAAGGACTTAACAGAAGCAGAAGAGATTAAAAAGAGGTGGCAAGAATACACAGAACTATACAAAAAAAGTCTTAATGACCCAGATAACTGATGTTGTGTGGTCATTCACCTAGAGCCAGACATATTGGAGTCTGAAGTCAAGCAGGCCTTAGGAAGCATTGCTACAAACAAGGCTAATGGAGCTGATGGAATTTCAGCTGGGCTTTTTCAAATCCTAAAAAATGATGTTATTAATGTGCGGCACCAATACACCAGCAAATCTGGAATATTCAGCAGTGGCCACAGGACTGGAAAAGCTCAGTGTTCATTCTAGTCCCAAAGAAGAGCAGTGTCAAAAATGGTGAGAACTACCATACAATTGTGCTCATTTTGCATGCTAGTAAGGTTATGCTCAAAATCCTTCAAGCTAGGCTTCAGCAGTATGTGAACCAAGAACTTCCAGATGTACAAGCTGGGAATTTAGAAAAAGCAGAGGAACCAGAGATCAAATTGCCAACATTCACTGGATCATAGAGAAAGCAAGGGAATTCCAGAAAAACATCTACTTCTGCTTCATTGACTATGCTAAAGCCTTTGACTGTGTGGATCACAACAAACTGTGGAAAATTATTAAAGAGATGGGAATACCAAACCACCTTACCTGCCTCCTGAGAAATCTGTATGCAACTGGACATGGGACAATGGACTGGTTCAAAACTTGGAGAGGAGTATGATGTATATTGTCATCCTGTTATTTTAACTTATATGCAGAGTACATCATATGAAATGCTGGCTGGATGAATCACAAGCTGGAATCAAGATTTCTGGGAGAAATATCAACAACCTCAGATATGCAGATGATACCACTCTAATGGCAGAAAGTGAAGAGGAACTAAAGAGTCTCTTGATGAGGGTAAAAGAGGAGAGTGAAAGAGTTCACTTTAAAGCCAACATTCAAAAACCTAAGATCATGGCATCCAGTCCCATCACTTCATGTCAAATAGATGGGAAAAATTGAAACAGTGACAGATTTTATTTTCTTGGGCTCCAAAATCACTGCAGACAGTGACTGCAGCCTTGAAATTAAAAGATGCTTGCTCCTTGGAAGAAAAGCTATGACAATGCTAGACAGTATATTAAAAATCGGAGACACCACTTTCACAACAAAGGTCTGTAAGTCAAAGCTATGGTTTTTCCAGTAATCATATATGGATGTGAGAGTTGGACCATAAAGAAGACTGAGCACTGAAGAATTGATGCTTTCAAATTGTGGTACTGGAGAAGATTCTTGAGAGTCCCTTGGACAACAAGGAGATCAAACCAGTCAATCCTAAAAGAAATCAACCCTGAATACTCATTGGAAGGACTGATGTTGAAGTTCCAATACTTTGGCCACCTGCTGCAAAGATCTGACTCATTGGAAAAGACCCTGATGCTGGCAAAAGATTGAGGGCAAAAAGAAGAGGAAGGTAGCAGGGGTTAGATGGCATCACAGTCTCAGTGGGCATGAATCTGAGCAAACTGGGAGATAGTGAAGGACAGGGAAGTCTGGTGTGCTGCAGTCCATGGGCCTGTGAAGATCTGGACATGACAGCAACTGAGCAACAAATGTTTCTTTTACCCAAATAATTTTTAACGTTCTTTTTCCTTTTGGTAAAGTTTTACCTACTTCTAAGGTAAAATCCAAGCTTCTCTTAACTTGTAAGGAAAACTGGCAGTATTCTATTGTTTATTAAATGAAATCATAAATTCTTTAGTATTCCTCTCAGGGAGAATTGTCAACTTTCAGGGATCTGAGATTACTTTAAGTACTTTATCTTTATGTAACCAGAATGTCCCCAGGCTTCCTAAAACAGAGTTTACAAATGAGGCCACATTTAACAGATTTGAATGTCCTTGGTTCATTAGTCTCCCTCTGCTGCCTAGCCTCCATCCCATCCCAGAGGCCGCCTCTGCATTCCCTCCTGGTCTTTCTCCAGGGTGGGACTCGGTTGTGGTCCTCCACCACGGCCTCCTCTCGGAGCGGAAGGGGGGAGAGCGCCCCTCCGAGTGTCCCTCCCACACTCAAGCCTATGTTACTTTTTTTTTCAGTCCCCAAAGCAGCACTTAGTTATCCTCAATTTGATAAAGCTGCCTCAACGTCTGTTAGCTTCTGCTTTCTGTCTACAAGCCCTATCTTGTCCTATGGGTTGAAGAATAGAAATGACCAGTTTTCTCCATTTCTCAGTCTCTCCACCCCTAGAATCTGCACCAATCTTGCCTGCATGCCTAGCGTCAAGTCATGTGGATCAGTAATGGGGATACTGTCAGGCTATCAGGCTCAGCTGATGCTACCTTTCTACACTAAGTAATTGCTTGTTAATTTATGATCTTGATGACTGACTTCTACATAGCTGGAATAAAACGTTTTTCTAACAGGTCCAATTTTAAATCTTATTTTATTATTTAACTGATCTCACTTTTATCCCTCATTGTCAGAATTAAACAAAATCTGTTATGTAGGGAACATTGAATCTCTTTTTTGTTGAAATTACTTTTTGGAAAATGCTTTCAAAATAAGAGAAATCCAAGACAAAAGTTATCTAATAGCCTATTCTGAATTAAAAGCATTACTTTTAGTTGCCCAGCTTGTTCCAGGGGGAAAAAAAGAGATTCAATGTGAAGGAAAGCAGGATGAATTCAAATTTCTAGGCGGAGTGCAGTGTGGTTTTGGAGCATAGATTGTCAGAGTAGAGTGATAGGCAGAGGGCTCTTACAAACATTGTTTACAAGATTGACTTTTTCCTGTGGGAGAACAGTCTCTAGGAAAGAAATAGGAAATGCTAGAAGTACGGAAGTGACATGATCCCTGTGTCATTGCCTTGAGAATAAATACAGGAGGCTAGAAGATACATGGACGGAGGAGCCTGGTAGGCTGCAGTCCATGGGGTCGCGAAGAGTCGTACATGACTGAGCGACTTCACTTTCACTTTTCACTTTTATGCGTTGGAGAAGGAAACGGCAACCCACTCCAGTGTTCTTGCCTGGAGAATCCCAGGGATGGGGTCGCACAGAGTCGGACAGGACTGAAGTGACTTAGCAGCAGCAGCAGAAGATACAAAGCTGTTTTACATAATCTAAGTAAAATATGCTAGTGGTCTGAACACAAAAGGTGGTGGCAGTGTTGGGAAGCAGTGAGTATGTTGGAGAAAGATTTTGGCAGTAAGATTGACAGGACTTAATGAATAATTCTGAATGTAGATGAGAGAGAGGGATTTCCTTGGATGACATATGTGTTTCCAGTTTCAACAAATAGGTAGAAGTTGATGCCTTTCACCGAGTCAGAGAACACTTGAAGAACAGTTCGTTCTGAATTCAGTTTGAAAAACATTGTGGTTTTCTATGCATGAAGGTTAGGAGTAGAGATAAACATATAAGGATATACACCTCAGGACTGGAAGTACTGATAGAAAATTATCAACAATAATTGGTACAGATCTATAATTCCAAATCTCAGATGTTCTGAAAACTGAAAAGTTGTCAAAGTTTTCTGCAAATGCATTTGTAAACAAAGTCTGGCAAATTGCTTTAAACTTTAAAAAATCTTTACCCCGGGAGTATGATTATTTATATCTGCTGCTGTAGAAATGTTAATGTATTTATTCAGTTATGGGGTGCTATTTAAATCCTGCTGTTGATACTAGTAATATACAATAAATGCAAGTACTTTAGATGTCTAAAATCCAAAAAGAAAATCTAATTCTGAACTATCTGGTATCAAGTGTTTGTGGACAATAACTGAAGTCTCCTGAGTGGGTGAGATCCCTGAAAGAGTACGTAAGCCAGTAAGAGTCCTGTTGTGAATGTCATAAACTGTCACTCCATGTGTAGTCCAAACTCTGCCCTGCTTTGCAGAAACTTGAAAATGAGGAACACCATGTTCTACTTGGACACTGCTGTTTGGGATGTAATTTCACAAAGCAAGTGCACCTCTGCAAGATTTGGAAGATAAAAGTGAGATGGAGACTCTCCCCTGAAACTCTGCTGGTGAGCAGGCCCACAAAGGGTGGGGGAGTCTGGCCTTGGTGGTAGTGACTTGAATGTGCTATTCTCCCATCATGGGAGTTCATGACTATGGTAGTGGAGTTTGAGACTAACAGATACAAGCTACTATACATATACATACTTTGCTGTACACCTCAAACACAATATTGTAAATCAACATACATACAATTATTTAAACAAGAATTGAAGTACGGTTGATTTATAATATTGTGTTAGTTTCAGGTGTACGGCCAAGTGATGTAGTTAATTTTTTTCAGATTATGTTCCATTATAGGTTATTATAGGATACTAGGATTCCCTATGTTATATGGTAATTCCATGTTGCTTATCTATTTTATATATAGTAGTTTGTATCTGTTAATTTCATACTAATTTCTTTCTCACCCAACTCCTCCTTGATAACCATAAATTTGTTTTCTGAGTCTGTTTTGTATAAACATTTATTTGCATTATTTATTTTAGATTCCGCATGTAAGTGATATCATATTGTATTTGTCTTTCTCTGTCCAACTTACTTAAGTATAATGTTCTTTAGGTCCATCCATGCCACTTCAAATGGAAATATTTCATTCTTTTTATAGGAGTAATGTTCCATTTGTGTTTATACACTGCATCTTCTTGCATCAATCATCTGTCAATGGGCACTGGAGTTGTTTCCATGTCTTTTCCATGTCTTGGCTATTGCAAATAGTGCTGCTTTGAACATTGGGGTACATGTATCTTTTGAATTAATGTTTTCATTTTTTCCAGATATATACCCAGGAATGAGATTTCTGGATCATATGGTAGCTCTATTTCTTAGTTTTTAATGGCGCCCCCATATTGTTTTCCATACTGGAGGTTTACATTTACATTCTCAACAGTAGTGTATGAGAGTTCCCTTTTCTCCACACCCTCTCCAGCATTTATTATGGTCTATTAATTATAGACTTTATGATGATAGACATTCTGACCAATGTGAGCTGATACACCATTGTTGTTTTGATTTGCATTTCTCTAATAATTATGAGAAGCTCTATACCATCAGCAAAAAAAGACCATGAGCTGACTGTGACTCTCTATGAACTCCTTATTGCAAAATTCAGACTTAAGTTGAAGAAAGTAGGGGAAACCACTAAGCCATTCAGGTATTACCTAAATCAAATCCCTTATGATTTTATAGTGGAAGGGACAAATAGATTAAGTGATTAGACATAATAGACAGAGTGCCTGAAGAACTATAGATGGAGGTTCATAACATTATACAGGAGGTGGTGACCAAAATCATCCCCAAGAAAAAGAAATGTAACAAGGCAAAATGGTTGTCTGAAGAGGCCTTACAAATAGCTGAGAAAAAAGAGAAGTGAAAGGCAAAGGAGAAAAGGAAAGATATACCCATTTGAATGCAGAGTTCCAAAGAATATAAAGGAGAGATAAGAAAGTCTTCTTAAATGAACAATGCAAAGAAATAGAGGGAAACAATAGAATTGGAAAGACTAGAAATCTCCTCAAGAAAATTAGAGATACCAAGGGAACATTTCATGCAAAGATGGACACAATAAAGGACAGAAATGGTATGGACTTAACAGAAACAGAAGATATTAAGAAAAGGTGGCAAGGATACACAGAAGAACTATACAAAAAAGTTAATGACCCCAATAACCATGATGGTGTGATCATTCACCTGAGCCAGACGTCCTGGATTGTGAACTCAAGTGGGGCTTAGGAAGCATTACTACTAACAAGGTTAGTGGAGGTGATGGAATTCCAGCTAAGCTATTTCAAATCCTAAATGATGCTGTGCAAGTGCTGCACTCAATATGCCAGCAAGTTTGGAAAACTCAGCAGTGGCCACAGGACTGGAAAAGGTCAGTTTCATTCCAATCCCAAAGAAGGGCAATGCCAAAGAATGTTCAAACTACTGCAAAATTACCTTCATGTTCACATACTAGCAAAGTAATGCTCAAAATCCTTTAAGCTAGGCTTCAACAGTACATAAACTGAGAACTTCCAGATGTACAAACTGGATTTAGAAAAGGCAGAGGAACTAGAGATCAAATTGCCAACAAAAAAGGAAAGGAATTAAAAAAAAAAAACAACAGCCATCTGCTTCAACTATTATGCTAAAGCCTTTGACAGTGTGGATCACAACAAACTGTGGAAAATTCTTCAAGAGATGGGAATACCAGACCACCTTACCTGCCTCCTGAGAAACCCATATGCAGGACAAGAAGCAACAGTTAGAACCAGACATGGAACAATGAACTGGTTCAAAATTGGGAAAGGAGTATGTCAAGGCTATACATCGTCATCCTGCTTATTTAACTTATAAAAAGAGTACATCATGTAAAATGCTTATCTGGATGAAGCTCAAGCTGGAATCAAGATTTCTGGGAGAAATATCAATAATCTCAGATATGCAGATGACACCACCAGAAAGTGAAGAGGAACTAACAGAGCCTCTTGATGAAAGTGAAAGAGGAGAGTGAAAAAGCTGGCTTAAAATTCTGCATTCAAAAACTAAGATCATGACATCCAGTCCTATCACTTCATGGCAAATAGATGGGGGAAAAATGGAAACAGTGACAGATTTTATTTTCTTGGGCTCCAAAATCACTGAAGATGGTGACTGCAGTCATGTTATTAAAAGACACTTTCTCTTTGGAAGAAAAGCTACAACAAAAACCTAGACAGCATATTGAAAAGCAGAGCCATCAGCTTGCTGACAAAAATCTGTACAGTCAAAGCTATGGTTTTTCCAGGAGTCATGTATGGATGTGAGAGTTGGACTATAAAGAGAGCCAAGCACCAAAGAATTGCTTTTGAACTGTGGTGTTGGAAAAGACTCTTGAGAGTCCCTTGGACTGCAAGGAGATAAAATCAGTCAAGCCAGAAGGAAATCAACCCTGAGTATTCATTAGAAGGGCTGATGTTGAAGCACCAATACTTTGGCCACCTGATGTGAAGAACTGACTCATTGGAAAAGACCCGGATGCTGGGAAAGGTTGAGTGCAGGAGGAGAAGGGGATGACAGAGAATAAGATGATTGGATGTCCACCACTCAATGGACATGAGTTTGAGTAAACTCTGGGAGATAGTGAAGGACAAGGAAGCCTGGCGTGCTGCAGTCCATGAGTCTCAAGCAGTCAGACATGACCGAGTGATTGACCAACAAAGTTAGCAGTGTTGGGCACCTTCTCATGTGCCTATTGGCCATCTCTATGTCTTCTTTGGAAAAATTTCTATTTAGGTCTTCTACACATTTTTTGATTGGATGTTTTTAACATTTAATGGCATGAACTGTTTGTATACTTTGCGTATTAATCCCTTGTCAGTCTCATTCTTTGAAAATATTTTCTCTTAATCTATAGGTTTTTTCATTTTGTTGATGTTTTTTTTTTGCTGTGAAAAAGCTTTTAATTTTTTTTTCATTTATTTTTATTGTTGGAGGTTAACTACTTTACAATATTGTAGTGGTTTTTGCCATACATTGACATGAATCAGCCATGGATTTACATGTGTTCCCCATCCTGAATCCCCTCCCACCTCCCTCCCCATCCCATCCCTCTGGGTCATCCCAGTGTACCAGCCCTGAGCACTTGTCTCATGCATCCAACCTGGACTGGCGATCTGTTTCACACTTGATAATATATATGTTTCAATGTTATTCTCTCAGATCATCCCACCCTCACCTTCTCCCATAGAGTCCAAAAGTCTGTTCTATACATCTGTGTCTCTTTTTCTGTCTTGCATATAGGGTTATCGTTACCATCTTTCTAAATTCCATATATATGCGTTAGTATACTGTATTGGTGTTTATCTTTCTGGCTTACTTCACTCTGTATTAATTTTAATTAGGTCCCATTTGTTTATTTTTATTTTTTGCCTTGGAAGACTGATTAAGAAAATATTGCTACAATTTACTGAGAGAATGTTTTGCCTATGTTTCCTGCTAGGAGTTTGATGGTGTTCTGTTTAAACTGAGGTCTTTAAATCATTTGAGTTTATTTTTGTAAGTGGTATGAAGGAGTGTTCTAATTTCTGCTGATTTGCATATAACTTTCCAGGTTTCCTAACACCATTTGTGGAAGACATTGTCTATTGTCCTTTGTATATTCTTGCCTCCTTTGTTGTAGATTACTTGACTTAAGGTGTGTGGGTTTAATTCTGGACTGTCTATTCTGTTCATTGATCTATATGTCTGTTTTTTGTGCCAGTACCACTCAGTTTTGATCACTGTAGCTTTGTAGTGTTATCTAAAATCTGGAAGAGTTATGCCTCCAGCTTTTTTTTTTTTTTAACTCAGGATGCTTTATGAATCCTTTATGGTTCCATATTAATTTTAGGATTTTTTTTCTAGCTCGGTGAAGATTATCATGGATATTTTGATAGGAATTCATTAAATTTGCAGACTGCTTTGGGTAGTATAGCAACTCCCAATCCCAGAGCAAGGGATATCTTTCCATTTCTTTGAATAATCTTTAATTTCCTTTATCAGTGTTCTATACTTTTTAGCACAGAAGGATTTCACCTCCTTGGCTAAAGTTTTTCCTAGATACATTTTTTTCAAATATTTTCTTGTGTCCTTTCTCTTCTCTTTCTGGGGCCCCTATAATGCGACTGTTAGTGTGTTTAATGTCCTAGGGGTCTCTTAAGCTGCCTTCATTTCTTTTCATTCTTTTCTTTGTATTCTGTTTTGCAGCAGTGATTTCCACCATTCTGTCTTCCAGGTCACTTATCCATTTTTCAGACTCATTCATCCTGCTATTGACTGCTTATAGTGTGTTATTCATTTCTGTTTGTTTGTTCTTTTGTTTTCATTTTTGGTAAACATTTCTTGCATATTCTCCATTCTTTTTCCGAGATCTTGGATCATCTTCACTATTATTAGTCTGAATTCTTTTTCTGGAAGGTTGCCTATCTCCACTTCATTTAGTTGCTTTTCTGGGGATTTATCTGTTCCTTCATCTGGGACATACTCCTATGCCTATTCATTCTGACTAGCTTTCTGGGATTGTGGTCTTCATTCTGGGGGCTACAGGATTGTAGTTCTTCTTGCTTCTCCTGTGGCCCTAGGTGGGTCTAGTTCAGTCTCCTGTGGGGTCCCTGCTACTTTCCTCTGGGTCCTGGTGCATGCAAAGCATTTTTTCGTGTGCCCTCCAGGAGTGGAGTGTCTGTTTTCCCTAGTGTTGTGGAAGTCCATCTTGTTACAGCTTTTCTGTCATCTTTGGATGTGGGATATCTTTTTTTTTTTGGTGGGTTCTGCATTCTCCTGTTGATGTTTGTTCAACAGATGGCTGTGATTTGGATGCTCTTTCAGGAGAAGATGAGCACATGTTCTTCTACTCCATCATTTTGAATCAATCACTTAATGTGATTTTAAGTGGAGTTGATTTGTTTACTTTCTTTTTCTGGGTATTTTGTTGTTAGTATAAAGAAACACAAAAGATTTCTGTGTATCCTGCTATTTTGCTGAATGCTGCTAGTTCTAATAGTTTTGTATGGGGACCTAGGGTTATCTAAACAGAGTCATCTGCAAATAGTGCCAGTTTTACCTCTTCCTTTCCAATCTGGATACCTTTTATTTCTTTTTCTAGTGAGAATAGGTAACCTTGCCTTTTTTCTGAATTGAGCAGGAAGGCTTTCAACTTTTACCATAGAGTACTATGTTGGCTGTGGGTTTGTCATAAATTGTCTTTAGATTTATTAGATTCAGATATTTTCTCCTTATATCCTATTTGGTGAGACTTTTTATCATGAATGGATGGTAAATTTTGTCAGACACCTTTTCTGTGTTCATTGAGATGATCGTGTGTTTTATATCTTTCTTTTGGTTAATGTGGTGTATCATATTGATTGACTTGTGTTTGTTGAACCATCCTTGTAACATTGGAATGAGTCCAACTTGATTACAGTGTATGATACTTTCTACATTTATTGGATTTAGTTTGCTGGCATCCTTATTCAAAAAGATAGCTTTACAGTTGGCTCAGTGGTGAAGAACCTGCCAGCCACACAGGAGATGCAGGTTCAATCCTTTGACATGGAAGATCCCCTGGAGTAGGAAATGGTAACCCACTCCCATATCCTTGCCTGGAAAGTTTTGTGGGAAAAGGAGCCTGGCGAGCTGCAGTCCAGGGGATCGCAAACTGTTGGAGATGACAGTGCGCATGTTCGTAAAAGATGGTGATCTATGGTTTTCTTTTCTCGTGGTGTCTTTGTGTGGTTTTGGTATCAGAGTGATGACAGCCTCAAAGAAAATTTGGGAGTGCTTCCTCCTCTTCAATTTTTGGAAGAGTTTGAGAAAGATAAATATAAGTTCTTCTTTGTATGTTTAGAACTACCCAGTGAAACCATCCAAACTTTTGTTTGCATGAAGTTTTTTTTTTAATTACAAATAAGATTTTACTTCCAGTGATCAGTTTGATCAAATTATCTGTTTCTTCCTGACTCAGTTCTGAAAGCCTGTATATTTCCAAAACCTTGTTCATTTCTTCTTTGAGTGTTCAATTTGTTTGCATATAACTGGTCATGGTATTCTATTTTATTTTTGTATTTCTGTGACATCAGCTGCTATTTCTACTTTTTCATTTATTAGTTTATTTGGGTCCACCCTCTTTTCTTCTTGGTGGTCTAGTAAAAGGTTTTTTAATTTTGCTTTTCTTAAAAAAAAAAAACTCTAGGTTTTTCATCATCTTTTTAATTTTTTTAACCTTGATTATTCTCCTCAGACCTTTATTATTTCCTTTCCTCTGTAGACTCTGGGCTTTGTTTTCACTATTTTATAACTCTTTTAGATGATAGGTTTGGTTTTTGATTTGAGGCTTTTCTTCTTTCTTGAGTAAGGTGTGTATTTCTGTAAACTTCCCCCTTATGACTGACTTTTGCTATAGCCCACAGATTTTGTAGGATTATATTTTTATTTTTGTTCAATTCAAGTTACTTTCTGATTTCTTCTTTATCTCATCACTGAGCCATTGGTTTTTCAGTAGCATACTGTTTAATAACCCTGTGATTTTTTCCCCTCTTTTCTTTCTGTGTTTGATTTCTAGTTTTATAGTGTGTGATTAGAAATGATGCTTGAGATAATTTCTATCCTCTTGAATTTGTTGAGGCTTATTTTGTGACATAGTATGTGATCTGTCCTATAGAATATTCCATGAGTGTTTGAAAAGAATGTGTGTTCTGTTTTGGGGGGGGGTGTTATTTGGATGTAATGTAGATATCATATAAAGTACAGTTGGTGTAAAGATGCACATGTTGCCTTATTACTTTTCTGTTTGGAATATCTGTTCTTTAATGTCAGTGGAATGTAAACAATTTTGGTGCTCTGATATTGGGTGTGTATATGTTAATGAGTGTAATATCATCTTACATTGATTCCTTTATCATTATATGATGCCCTTGTCTTTCTTTATGCCCTTTGTTTTAAAGTCTTTTTTTTTTGTCTGATACAAATATTGCTAACCTTGCCTGTCATTTCCATTTACATAAAATATCTATTTTTTTACCCCTTAAATTTTGGCTCCCCTTTATGGATCACAACCTTGTTATGGTGAAGGGGCTTTCCTAACTCAGTGAAGCTATGAGCCATGCTGTGGGTCCCAGTGGAGGGTTCTGACAAAATGTGGTCCACTGGAGGAGAAAATGGCAAACCACTCCAGTATTCTTGCCAGGAGAACCCCATGAACAGTATGAAAAGGCAAAAAGATATGACACCAGAAGATGAGCCCCCCAGGTTGGAAGGTGTCCAATATGCTACTGGGGAAGAGCAGAGGGCAATTACTAATAGCTCCAGAAAGAATGAAGTGGCTGGGCCAAAGCAGAAATGACACTCAGTTATGGATTTGTCTGGTGGTAAAAGTAAAGTCAGCTGCTCTAAAAAATAATATTTCATAGGAATCTGGAATGTTAGATCTATGCATCAAGGTAAACTGGAAGTGATCAAACTGGAGACAGCAAGAATAAATATTAACATCTTAGGAGTCAGTGAAGTAAAATGGACAGGAATTAGCAAACTTAACTCAGATGACCATTACATCTACTACTGTTGCCAAGGATCCCTTAGAAGAAATGGAGTAGCCTTCAGTTTTCAGACACAACAAAGTCCAAAATGCAGTACTTGGGTGCAACCTCAAAAATGACAGAATGATCTTAGTTCATTCCCAAGGCAAACCATTCAAGACCACAGTAATCCAAGTCTATGACCCAACCACTGACGCTGAAGAAGCTGAAGCTGAGCAGTTCTATGAAGATTTACAACACCTTCTAGAACACCAAAAAAGATGACCTTTCCATATAGGGTATAAGAATGAAAAAGTAGAAAGTCAAGAAACACTTGAAATAAGAGGCAAATTTGTCCTTGGAGTACAAAATGAAGCAGGGCAAAGGCTAACAGAGTTTTGTCAAGAGAACACACTGATCATAGCAAACATCCTTTTCCAACAACACAAGAGATGACTCCACACATAGACATCATCAGTTGGTCAATACCAAATTCAGATTAATTATATTCTTTGCAGCTGAAGATAGAGAATTTCTATACAGTCAGCAAAACCAAAACCTGGAGCTGATTGTGACTCAGACCATGAGCCCTTTGTTGCAAAATTCAGGCTTAAATTGAAGGAAGTAGGGAAAACCACTAGGCCATTCAGCTATGACCTAAACCAACCCCCTTATGATTATAAAATGGAGGTGAGAAGTAGATTCAAGGGATTGTATCTGGTAGACAGAATGCCTGAAGAAGTATGGATGGGGGTTCACAATGTTGTACAGGAGGCACTGACTAAACCATTCCAAAGAAAAAGAAAAGCAAGAAGGCAAAGTAGTCTGAGGATGATTCCCAAATGAAGGGAGAAAGGGAAAGATAACTGACTGAGTGCAGAGTTCCAGAGAACAGCAAGGAGAGATAAGAGGACCTTAAATGAACAACACAAAGAAATAGAGGAAAGCAATAGATGGGAAAGACTAGAGATCTCTTTAAGAAAATTGGAAATACCAAGGGAATATTTCATGCAAAGATGGGCATGATAAATGACAGAAATGGTAAGGACCTAACAGAAGCAGAAGAAATGAAGAGGTGGCAAGCACACACAGAAGAACTATACAAAAAAGGTCTTAATGACCTACATGCTAAGTCACTTCAGTTGTGTCTGACTCTTTGCTTCTCTTTGAACTGTAGCCTGCCAGGTTTCTCTGTCCAAGGGGTTCTTCAGGCAAGAATACTGGAATGAGTTGCTATGCCCACCTCCAGGGGATCTTCCCCACCCCAGGGATCAAACCCCTGTCTCTTATGTCTCCTGCACTGGCAGGTGGGCTCTTTGCCACTATTACCACCTGGGAAGCCCCGTAATGACCTATATATCCATAATGGTGTGGTCACTCACCCAGAGCCAGACATCCTGGAGTGTGAAGTCAAGTGGGCCTTAGGAAGCACTACTTCTAACAAAGTTAATGGGGGTGATTGAATTCCAGCTGAGCTATTTCAAAGCCTAAAAGATGATGTTGTCAAAATGCTGCACTCAGTATATTAGCAATTTTGGAAAATTCAGCAGTTGCCACAGGACTGGAAAAGGTCAGTATTCCTTCCAGTTCCAAAGAAGGAAAGTGCCAATGAAGGTTCAAAAAATGTACAATTGCAGTCGTTTCACATGCTAGCAAAGGTAATGTTCAAAATCCTTCAAGCTAGGCTTCAACAGCATGTGAACAAGCAGATGTACAAGCTGAATTTAGAAAAGGCAGAGGAACCAGAGACCAAATTGCCAACATTCTGAATCATGGAAAAAGCAAGGGAGCTCAGGAAAAACATCTGCTTCATTGACTATGCTAAAGCCTTTGATTGTATGGATCACAACAAACTGTGGAAAATTCTTAAAGAGACATGAATACTTTACCTTACCTGAGGGAATTTTATTTTCTTGGGTTGCAAAATCACTGCACACTGACTGCAGCCATGAAATTAAAAGATACTTGCTCCTTGTAAGTAAAGCTATGAAAAACCTAGACAGCGTAGCAAGAAGCAGAGACATCACTTTGCTGAAAAATGTCTATATAGTCAAACTATGTTTTTTCCAATAGTCATGTATGGATGTGAGAGTTGGACAGTAAAGAAGGATGAGCACTGAAGAACTGATGTCTCTAAACTGTGGTACTGGAGAATACCCTTGAGAGTCCCTTGGATTGCAAGGAGATCCAACCAGTCAGTCCTAAAGGAAATCAGTCCTGAATTCTCACTGGAAAGACTGATGCTGAAGCTAAAGCTCCAACACTTTGTCCACCTGATATGAAAAGCTTACTCATTGGAAAAGACCCTGATGCTGGGAAAGATTGAAGGCAGGAGGAGAAGGGGGTGCAGAGGATGAGATGGTTAGATAGCACCACTGACTCAATGGACATGAATCTGAGCAAACTCTGGGAGATAGTGAAGGACAGGGGAGCCTGGTGTGCTGCAGTCCCTTGGGGTCACAAAGAGTTGGACATGATTTAGCAACTGAACAACAACAATATCAGCTTTTAGTTGTGTTGGACTTTCACCCTGAACTGAGTCTCTTGGAGGCAACATATTGCAGTTTCCTGTCTTTTATTTTTAATCTCGCACTCTGTTTTTTGAGTGAAGCATTTAGTCCATTAAAAAGTAATATGATAGGTATGTATCTATTGCCATTTTAGTCCTTATTTTCCATCTGATTTTGTAGTTCTTTGTTCATTTCTTACTTTTTCTTTCCTTTTTGGGTTTGATGATTTTTTGGTAATACTTGTGTTTTCCTCTTTTTGGTTTTATGTAATCTATTGTATATTTCTTATTTATGGACCACGGAGTTCATGTTTGTTGACACATAACTATATTAACTCACAAGTTGAACTGCTGTATTACATGTATTACATGTCAACAGTGTGGTTATGACCTGGATGGGGAATACATGTAAATCCATGGCTAATTCAATGTATGACAAAAACCACTGCAATGCTGTAAAGTAATTAGCCTCCAACTAATAAAAATAAATGGGAAAAAAAAAAAAAAACAAAATATATACTAGGCAAAGTATCTTAGGTTGCAGGGTTTTACCTTTCAGGACTTTGAATACTTTCATGCAACTCCCTTCTAGCCTGCAAAGTTTCTGCAGAGAAATCAGTTGATAGCCCTATGGAGGTATCCTTATAACTGACTCTTTCTCTTTCTACCTTTAGAACCCTCTCTTTATCTTTCACCTTTGCCATTTTACATATGATATTTCTTGGTATGGGTCTGTTTGGATTCATTTGTTTGGGACCCTCTGTGCTTCCTGTCCCTAAATATGTGCTTCCTTCTTTGGTCTGGGAAGTTTTTAGCCATAATTTCTTCAAATACATTTTGATCCCTTCCTCTCTTCATTGATTCCAATTTGGCTTTTATCTCAGCAGTTGAATCATCTATTTTTTATCACTTCTTCTTCATAGTTTCTAGGTCCTTGTTATAGTGATCTCCATTTCTATTAATAATCTTTCTTAAATCAATTAGCATTTTTATTACCACTTTTTTGGACTCAGAGTCTAATTGACTGGTGATCTCTGTTTCATTATTTTCCTTTTAGGGGACTTCTCTTGCTCTTTTAGTTGGTAGTAGTTCCTCTACTTTTTTAATCTTACTTAACTTTCATAGGCTCTGTAAACTTAGGTGTGAGAGCAGTCTACTGTGGTCCTGAAGACGTGCTTTTATGTGGAAGCATCCTTGCGTAGGCTGTGTATGTCCAGTTTTTGGTACAAGGGCTGATTTCGGTTTGGATGCCAGACACGTCTTTCCTCTGGGCATGCTGGATGTCATCACCTTGTCAGGGGGTGTAGTTGGTGTTGTAGAATCCAGAGCCTGTGCAGGGTGTTAGACAGGATTTCCTTTCTCCTCAGTGGCTGCCATTGCCCTGCTAGGCGCTGGGTCTACTCTCTAGTTGTTTGAGTAGAAGTCTTAAAGTTTGGGTTCAGTCAGGGACCATTAATTTTAAATGTGTACCCTGAACCAAAGGATTTGCTTGCTGAAGTTAGAGAGGCCTTTGTGGTCACAGAGAACCTATGTACTGCCCATGCAGGCTTTTGATTCTGCTCAAAAGCAGGCCAGGCCAATGTTGTGTATTTCTCCATTGTGTCCATCCCCAATCTCAGTTCAGTTCAGTTGCTCAGTCATGTCCAACTCTTTATGACCCCATGGACTGCAGCATGCCAGGCTTCCCTGTCCATCACCAACTCCCAGAGTTTACTCAAACTCATGTCCATTGAGTCAGTGATGCCATCCAGCCATCTCATCCTCTGTCATCCCCTTCTCCTCCTGCCTTCAATCTTTCCCAACATCAGAGTCTTTTCAAATGAGTCAGTTCTTCGCATCAGGTGGTCAAAGTATTGGAGTTTCAGCTTCAGCATCAGTCTTTCCAATGAATATTCAGGACTGATTTCCTTTAGGATGGACTGGTTGGATCTTCTTGCAGTCCAAGGGACTCTCAAAGTCTTCTCCAAAGCCACAGTTCAAAAGCATCAATTCTTCGGCACTCAGTTTTCTTTATAGTCCAACTCTCACATTCATACATGACTACTGGAAAAAACATAGTTTTGACTAGACGGACCTTTGTTGGCAAAGTAATGTCTCTGCTTTTTAATATGCTGTCTAGGTTGGACAAAGCTTTTCTTCCATAGCTGCTGACACCATGTGCAGTGATTTTGGAGCCCCAAAAAATAAAGTCTGTCACTGTTTCCACTGTTTCCCCATCTATTTGCCATGAAGTGATGGGACTAGATGCCATGATCTTAGTTTTCTGAATGTTGAGTTTTAAGCCAACTTTTTCACTCTCTTCTTTCACTTTCATCAAGAGGCTCTTTAATTCTTCACTTTCTGCCATAAGCATGGTATCATTTGCATATCTGAGGTTACTAATATTTCTTCTGGTAATCTCGATTCCAGCTTGTGCTGCATCCAGCCTAGAATTTCTCATGATGTACTCTGCATGTAAGTTAAATAAGCAGGGTAACAATATACAGCCTTGACGTACTCCTTTCCCGACTTGAGCAAGGCTATGTTGTGGAGTAGTCTAGGGCTGGGAATCAAGGTACTGCAGCTGCAGGCATCTGTGCTGCCTCTGTGGCCAATTTCTTCCCAGGACCTGTCTGCCCCAGATCCAGTGTGCAGTGCAAAGTGGGTGGAGCTTAGGTGCTCTAGCTTGGAAACCTAACCCCTGCATACTCCTCAGTGGGCTGACAATAGCTATCACCACTCCAACTGGGCCACAGCCTAGACCTTCCAGGTTGTCTATGTGTAGTTAGATGAATCCCCTCCCAGGGCCTGGCTGCGTGAGATTGAGCACATAGCCACTGTTCACTCCTGAGGAGTTGTCCACATACATTCTGACAATATCCACATTGCTACATCTGTCCTTTGCAGGTACAGACAATGGTCTCTGAGGTCCTGCCCAGGATACACCTCAGGCGCCCCAGTCTATCCATGCACAGCTAAACAAAATCTCTTCCCCTGTCTTGTGGTGTGGAATAAGCAGAGCTGAGGGTGTTTGCCCCTTTTGGTTGCGAATTGTGGCACAGTAGAATCTACCAAAGTGAAGCACTCTGCTCTGATTGTCAGCAAGCCAGCACACATGCACTTCTCATGAGTAGAGTCTAGGCTTCTCCAGCACTTTTGTCTGTCCTAGAGGAATTTTCAGCAGCCAAGAGGGCCTGTCTCCTCCACCCAGAACCCCAGGACTGAGATGCAAAGACTGTGTTTCATCCTGCCCACTTCCCAGGGCAAGTGTGCACCCATGAGGAACTTCTCTTCTTTATAGACCTCTCCCAGTGGTGCAGATCCTGGCCCAGTGCCTCTTTTTTTGACATCATACCTAGTTATATGGAAATCTTACTTGAAGCTTTGGTTGGGTAGGAGTTCTTCTATCCATTTACAGTTAATTTCCTGTGAGAACTCTTCCACATGTAGATGTGTTTTTGATGTGTTTGCAGGGGGATATGAGTTCCACATCCTCCTACTCTGCCATCTTGATCCCCCTCTCTCAAGCTTTTATTTATCCATTTACTTGTAGATTGATGCTTAGATTAATTTCATATCTTTGCTATTGTGGATAATGCTGCATTGAACATGGGAGAGCAGATTTAACTTCGTGATACTGCTTTCATTTCTTTTTGACATATACTCAGAAAGGGTATATACAGCTGGATCATATGGGAGTATTTTTAGTTTTCTGAGGAACCTCTATACTGTTCTCCATAATGGCTGTACCAATTTTCATTTCCACCAACAGTGCACAAAGATTCATTTTTCTCTGCATCTGTGTCAATAATTTTTTAAATTTATTTATTTTTAATTGAAGCATAATTGCTTTACAGAATTTTGCTGTTTTATAAATACCGTATCCTAACACATATATACAGAATCTAGAAAAATGGTACTGTGTCAATAATTTTCATCTTTTGTTTTTTGATAATAGCCATTTTACCAAGAGGTGATACCTCATTGTTGCTTTGATTTGCATTTCCCTGATAATAAGTGATTTGAGCATTTTTCACATACCTGTTGGCTATTTATATGTCTTCCTTTTAGAAATGTCTAATTGGTTCTCTGCCCATTATTTAATTATCTGTTTAGACTATCTCTCTTTTTCTTTTTTTGGATATTGAATTGTTGCTAGCATTTATGTGTGGATAGAAAAATGTACCTGGGTATTGGGTAGCCATTGAAATATAGATACAACTCATTCTATTCTAGTATGCCATTCTTACTTCAGAAGCTGGATGGGTAAAACTACATTTTCCATACTCCTTTGAATTTTGGATTCCAGTATGATTTGGATTCTACCAACTGGATGGCCCTCTCTGAAATTAGAAAGTGAGGGTAAATTGAGGGCAATTCTGACACAATGCATGATGTTTCAGTTTTAAGAAATATCTGGAAGCACCATATTTCCCATTGGGGTAGTTTCTTGATCATGTATCATGTGTATGTCAGCTTCGTGACTGCAGTAGTGGGGCTCCATTCTGGGGTCAGTAGATGAACTGGTGGCACCTTCACACTTGAACAAATGGCTTCCTGGTTTAAGGGACAGTGTTTCCTTTTGTGTCCTTGAAGATGTTCCTAAAAGCTCAACCTTGAATCTGTTTCTTAGTCTTTCTCAATGACTCTGTAGGTAACTTAATACCCTGTAGTAAATCCCTTCCTGCTTATGCTAGCTAGAGAAAACTTTTTCTACAGTGAACTCCAACTGAAAAAAATTGCTCAGGGAAAACCCTAAGGGAAGACAACTTAAGATTCATGATAAGAGTAGAGAACTCTACAAAAATGAAATGGAGTGGACAGAGAAGTTCAGTTCAGTCGCTCAGTCATGTCCTACTCCTTGCAACACACAGACTGCAGCACATCAGGCTTTGCTGTCCATCACCAACTCCCAGAGTTTACTCAAACTCATGCCCATCGAGTCAGTGACACCATCCAACGATCTCATCCTCTGTCATCCCCTTCTACCACCTTCAATTTTTCCCAGCTATCCCAATCAGGGTCTTTTCCAATGTGTCAGTTCTTCGTATCAGGTGGCCAAAGTATTGGAGTTTCAGCTTCAGCATCAGTCCTTTCAATGAATATTCAGGACTGATTTCCTTTAGGATTGACTGGTTGGATCTCTTTGCAGTCCAAGGGACTCTCAAGAGTCTTCTCCAAAACCACAGTTCAAAAGCATCAATTCTTCGGCACTCAGCTTTCCTTATAGTCCAACTCTCACATCCATACATGACTACTGGAAAAACCATAGCTTTGACTAGACAGACCTTTGTTGGCAAAGTAATGTCTCTGCTTTTTAATATGCTGTCTAGGTTGGTCATAGCTTTTCTTCCAAGGAGCAAGTGTCTTTTAATTTCATGGCTGCAGTCACCATCTGCAGTGATTTTGGAGCCCAAGAAAATAAAGTCTGTCACTGTTTCCATTGTTTCCCCATCTATATTTGCCATGAAGTGATGGGACCAGATGCCATGATCTTAATTTTTTGAATGTTGAGTTTTAAGCCAACTTTTCACTCTCCTGTTTCACTTTCATCAAGAGGCTCTTTAGTTCTTCTTCACTTTCTACCCTAAGGGTGGTATCTTCTGCATATCTGAGGTTATTGATATTTCTCCCGGCAATCTTGATTCCAGCTTGTGCTTCATCCAGCCTGGCATTTCACATGATATACTCTGCATGTAAGTTAAATAAGCAGGGTGACAATATACAGCCTTGACATACTCCTTTCCCGATTTGGAACCAGTCTGTTGTTCCATGTCCAGTTCTAACTGTTGCTTCCTGACCTGCATACAGATTTCTCAGGAGGCAGGTCAGGTGGTCTGGCATTCCCGTATCTTTAAGAATTTTCCATAGTTTGTTGTGATCCACAAGTCAATGGCTTTAGCGTAGTCAGTGTAGCAGAAGTAGATGTTTTTCTGCAACTCTCTTGCTTCTTTGATGATCCAGCGAATATTGACAATTTGATCTCTGGTTCCTCTGCCTTTTCTAAAACCAACTTGAACATCTTGGTTTTCATACTGTTGAAGCCTGGCTTGGAGAATTTTGAGTATTACTTTGCTAGCATGTGAGATGAGTGCAATTGTGCGATAGTTTGAACATTCTTTGGTGTTGCCTTCCTTTTGGATTAGAATGAAAACTGACCTTTTCCAATCCTATGGCCACTGCTGAGTTTTCTAAAACAGATAAGAGGAAGGGGGAAAAAAATAGTGTAATGTCATGGAACGTGATTTAACAGCAGCAGATTTAACATAGGCAATGCTTTGAATGGTAAGAAAAATCCTTTTTCTATCATTGTTGTCAGAATGGGAAAACTGAGGGCATTTTTGCTTATTTGTTTTTACTTTCTAGTGTTTCTAGTGAATATATTACAAGACATGGCATAGGACTACACCACCGAAATCAGAGTAAAATCAGTTTGTGGAACCCTTCTTCTGGAGAAGAGAAACAGTCTTGTCCATCAAGAGGAGATTGGGGAGAGACAGACAGGCTCCAGGAGACTGCCTGCTCCACTCCTTACTTAGCTGTCTAGGGTCAGGGAAGTCTGCAGCTGTGGCAAACCCTGTCTCTCTCTCCCCCCCCCCCATTTATTTTTTATTAGTTGGAAGCAAATTACTTTACAATATTGTAGTGGTTTTTGTCATACATTGACATGAATAGCCATGGATTTACATGTATTCCCCATCCCGATCCCCCCTCCCACCTCCCTCTCCACCCGATCCCTCTGGATCTTCCCAGTGCACCAGGCCCGAGCACTTGTCTCATGCATCCAACCTGGGCTGGTGATCTGTTTCACCCTAGATAATATACATGTTTCAATGCTGTTCTCTCAAAACATCCCACCCTTGCCTTCTCCCACAGAGTCCAAAAGTCTGTTCTGTACATCTGTGTCTCTTTTTCTGTTTTGCATATAGGGTTATCGTTACCATCTTTCTAAATTCCATATATGTGTTAGTATACTGTATTGGTCTTTATCTTTCTGGCTTACTTCACTCTGTATAATGGGCTCTTGATAGTCTCACTGCTGAATAGTCATTCACAAGAGCAGTTCACTCAAATTTCTTTGGTCTGGGGCAAGTATGCACAACTAAAGATATACTGGTTTCTTATTGTCACTGTTTTCTGAAAAATTAAAAGATTATCACTACCACATACTCTGCTTTAAACATGATAGAAACAATGCATAGTTACATAGGTGTTAGCAACCTTGTGTATTTTCTTCATACTTTTCCATCATTTTGCCTCTCACAGCATTCCTTCTTCTGCTCCATTTTTGTCTCTTTCAGGTTGCCATTATGTTACTTAGAGTTTACTTGGGCTACTGTATATATTAATTAATAGACATGTTAAAAAATATAGAAAAAATTGGAAACTTTCCCTTCTGATCTTTACTATGAATCTTCTAATGATTTTATTTACCTGCTATTTTCATTTCATAGTAATGGCCATTGTATCTTTTGTATCTTCTAGAGAGGATTATAGATACCACGGTATTAACTCCTGCACTACCAAAATGTCTGTATATAACCTGCAATATCAAAAGCACATTACTGTAGTTATCACTTGCTAAGATGAAGTCAAGTGGGACCATTACAAGTACTGGGAAATTTACCAATAATTATGATGACACATCTTCTACTGTTCCATATTTCCAGCATTTAGAATAAAGCCTAAACCAAAAAGATACTTCTTAATTGACATCCACAGACCTCCTCTCATAAAGATTCATTTAGCTTCATGGTTTATCAGTTTGTATTTTTTATATCTTTACTTTTCCAGCCCTTATTGTCATCCTCAAAGTCATAGAAATTATGATCTTACTGTGTTTTTCTTCTTCTAGAACATTTATTCAAATGCTTGATGGAAAAAACCCCAGACAGAACCGGTAGACTCTGCTATTAACATTACAGCATTTAGAAAAGTACTCATTTGCTCCTTTTGTTTTATATTTGTTAGACAACAAGAATTCATGATTAAAACAGCCCAATGCTAATTTATAAAGGAGGTCTTAATTAAGGAAACATCAAATTTTTAAAGTCTGATTACAATACACAGTTTGCATTTCTCTTGCCCACTTGTTTATTCTTCAAATTTCTGCTATATTAAAATAGAAATTGTCGGAAAGTCCCATTGTCCCACATATTACTTTAGATAAATGAAACTAAAATTAGTCTTTTAAATATGCCATTTCCAGAAACAACTCAAGAGCAGAGGGACAGCATAGCAGGTAGGTGCTATATTTTGGAGAGTGACAATAAAATCAATTCTAATGTTTTCAATAATTCTTCAGGAAGAAGGATAATTCAAAAGTGTCATTTTACATAGATTAGTAGAAACTGCTATAGAAGTTTACAGATTTGAACAGAATTGCTCAAAGACACAAAGTACAAAAAAAAATAAGATTGTTAGAGAAAAAAGCCAAATCATGAACTATAACAACTGTACCTTTTGAAATAATTATGTGTTTTTCTTTTTGAAACTTCTACATATAAGTGCATGTGTGGGAGAAGGCGAGGGTGGGATGATTTGCAAGAATAGCATTGAAACATGTATATTACCATATGTGAAATAGATCGCCAGTCCAAGTTCGATGCATGAGACAGAGCACTCAGGGCCAGTGCACTGAGATGCTCCTGAGAGATGGGATGGGGAGGGAGATGGGAGGGGGTATCAGGATGGGGAACACATGTAAATCCATGGCTGATTCATGTCAATGTATGGCAAAAACCACTAAAAATTGTAATTAGCCTCCAACTAAAATAAATAAATTAATTTTAAAAAATAAGTGCATGTGTGTATGTATATATTTGTGTATATATTATACATATATGTGCACACACATACATGTACACACATATATGTATACACACATATGTTTTAGCAAATGTGTATTCATTTTTAAAATTTTTATTAAAAGATTAACAATGTATTAGTTTCAGGTGTACAGTAAGGTGATTCAGTAGTTTGTATATATACACATATATACAGATATACACATATATGTATATTCCTGAAAAGGATTCTTTTAGATTCTTTCCATTATAGGTTTTATAAGCTATTGAATAGAGTTCTCTGTGCCATACAGTAGGTCCTTGTTTGTTATCTATTTTATATATAGTAGTGTGTATATGTCAATCCTAATTTACACCTCCCTTTCTCCTCTCCACTTTGGTAAACATATATTTCTTTTCTATGCCTGTGGATCTATTTTGTGAGTACATTCTTCGCCACAGGCTTGCATCAGTAAGTGCTCTGTTGTTCACTCTTCCTCTTTCTTTCTCTCTCTCGTGCACATGCACGCATACACAACCATACACTCAATCCCTTCTCCAAATACACACTCTGCCTATCATTTGATCTCAATAACCATTTAGCCAATCCTACTTGAGCTTCAATGACATCCTTGTAAGTTGGTCCTTTTTTTCTGTCAGAAAATATGATATTTCATTTCAAAAGCTTTCTTAGACCTGAGTCACTATGTGGATTAATGTTTTGAGGTTTTGTAGCTCTGTGTGCCTGCAAGTCATCTCATTCACTCGAAAAGTTAAATGTTCCTCAATAATTCTTTGCAAAACACCACCATATTCTATTTACTCGCACGTATATTAAAGTGTGTTGTTTTTTTTTTTTTCAGTGAATTTAAGCCACAGATGTGTACTTAGAACCTCATCTCCCCACCATCTTCATCCAGGTTGTTCTACCACTGCACCCAATGTTGCTTTCTCACTCCTTCTTGCCCTGTTCGAGTCTCCTTATACATCTCTATGCAAATGTAGGAAGGGCTCTGAAAACAAATTGTGACATAACAATGTCTAAATGGGCATTAAACAAATACTCTTCATGAATAATTTCTGATTATTTACTGCACTTTTTAGCTGCTAGAAGAAACCAAGCAACACAACAACATGATTAGGCATAAATGGGATATTCTTTTAATAATTGTTCTTTTTAGAAGATAGCTTTTACAGGAATTAGCAGGTATCTTTTATAGGGAAAATTTTAAGACTTCATAATAAACTAAAGAAACTACTAGATATTTTTTCAGTGGAATGCTAGAGCCTCCGGGAGATGACCTGATTCCATAGAGGGCTCTGTACCCTTCATTGCCTTTGAATTATTTTCTAACTCTCCAAATTGTAAATACCTGATAATCATACAGGGGTGGCCAGGGTTCCCGATTGGGGGGCACACCACTGCAGGTGAGGCATCCACCATGGTGAGGCCCTTGAGCTGCTATACCAGCGCCCCTTCCTGGACGCCACTGCCTCCTGCCCCTGAGTGCCGCTGCTGCTCCTCTGCCTGCTGTTGCTTCTCTATCTCCAGATCAGATCACAGTGAGGGAAAGATGAGCAAGGAGACAGAGACTTCTCTCAACAAGGTGCATTTATGGCAAAAGATGGTGGAGTAGAAGGATGTGCACATGCTCATCCTTTCCTGTGAGAACTCCGAAAACTACAACTCACTGCTGAACAACTGTCAACTGAAGAATGTTGGCTCCAACCACAAAAAGATACCTCACATCCAGGGGAAAAGCAGAAACCCCAGCAAGATGGTAGGAGGGGCAAAATCACGTTTAGAATCAAACCCATACCCACCAGAGATGCTCAGAGGGCTCAAACAAACCTTGTGCACACCAGGACCCAGAGACCCCACAGAGACTGAGCCAGAACTGTGTTTGAGTGTCTCCTGTGGAGGTACAGGTCAGCAGTGGCCTGCCACAGGGGCAGGGGCTCTGGGTGCAGCAGACCTGATATGGCATAAGCCCTCTTGGAGGAGGTCGCCATTAACCCCACCATAGAGCCACCAGAACTTACACAGGACTGGGGAAACAGACTCTTGGAGGGCACAAACAGAACCTTGTGCACACCAGGACCCAGGAGAAAGGAGCAGTGACCCCACAAGAGACTGACCCAGATTTGCCCATGGGTGTCCAGGAGTCTCTGGTGGAGGTGTGGGTCAACGGTGGCCTGCTGCAGGGTCGGGGGCACTGAGTGTAGCAGTGCATGCATGGGACCTTTTGAAGGTCACCATTATCTTCATTACCTCCACCATAGTTTGGCCTCAGGTCAAACAACAGGAAGGGAACACAGCCCTGCCCATCAACAGAAAATTGGATTAAAGATTTACTGAGCATGGCCCCACCCATCAGAACAAGACCCAGTTTCCCCCTCAGTCAGTCTCTCCCATCAGGAAGCTTCCATAAGCCTCTTATCCTTCTCCATCAGAGGGCAGACAGAATGAAAACCACAGTCAGAGAAAACTAAACAAACTGATCAATGAAACTATGAGCCATGCCTTGTAGGGCCACATAAGATGGATGGGTCATGGTGGAGACTTCTGACAAAATATGATCCATTTGAGAAGGGAATGACAAACCACTTCAGTATTCTTGCCTTGAAAACCCCATGAACAGTAGGAAAAGGCAAAAAGATAGGACTGAAAGATGAACTTCCCAGGTCGGGAGGTGTCCAAAATGCTATAAGAGATCAATCAAGAAATAACTCTAGAAAGAATGAAGAGATGGAGTCAAAGCATAAACAATACCCAGTTGTGGATTTGATGGGTGATGGAAGCTAAGTCTTATGGTGTAAAGGGCAATGTTGCATAGGAACCTGGAATATTAAGTCCACAAATCAAGGCAAATTGGAAGTGGTCAAACAGGAGATGGCAAGAGTGAACATTGACATTTTAGGAATCAGTGAACTAAAATGGACTGGAATGAGTGAGTTTAACTCAGATGACCATTATATCTACTACTGTGGGCAAAAATCCCTTAGAAGAAATGGAGTAGTCATCATAGTCAGCAAGAGTCTGAAATTCAGTACTTGGATGCAATCTCAAAAATGACAGAATGATCTCTGTTCATTTCCAAGGCCAACCATTCAATATCACAGTAATCCAAGTCAATGCCCTACCAATAATGCTGAAGAAGCTGAATTTGAACGGTTCTATGAAGACCTACAAGACTTTCTAGAACTAACACCTCCCAAAAATGTCTTTTTCATTATAGGGGACTGGACTGCAAAAGCAGGAAGTAAAGAAACAGAGGACAACAACAGGATGGGAAGAACTAGAGATCTCTTCAAGAAAATTAGAGATACCAAGGGAACATTTCATGCAAAGATGGGCTCAATTAATGACAGGCATGGTATGGACCTAACAGAAGCAGAAGATATTAAGAAGAGGTGGCAAGAATACACAGCAGAACTATACAAAAAGTATCTTCATGAACCAGATAATCACAATGGTGTGATCTTCACCGAGAGCCAGACATCCTGGAATGTAAAGTCAAGTGGGCCTTAGGAAGCATCACTACGAACAAAGCTAGTGGAGGTGAGGGAATTCCAATTGAGCTATTTCAAATCCTAAAAGATGATGCTGTGAAAGTGCTGCACTCAATGTGCCAGCAAATCTGGAAAACTCAGCAGTGGCCACAGGACTGAAAAATGTGTCAGTTTTCATTCCAATCCCAAAGAAAGGCAATGCCAAAGAAAGCTCAAACTACTGCACAGTTGCACTCATTTCATGCTCAAAATTCTCCAAGCCAGGCTTCAACAATACATGAACCTTGAACTTCCAGATTTTCAAGCTGGATTTAGAAAAGGCAGAGGGACTAGAGATCAAATTGCCAACATCCATTGGATCATCAAAGAAAGCAAGAGAGTTCCAGAACAACATCCACTTCTGTTTTATTGACTACACCAAAGCCTTTGACTGTCTGGATTACAACAAATTTTAGAAAATTCTTCAAGAGATGGGAATACCAGACCACCTGAACTGCCTCTTGAGACATTTGTATGCAGATCAAGAAACAACAGTTAGAACTGGACAGACTGGTTCCAAATCGGGAAAGGACTAAATCAAGGATGTATATTTTCACTCTGCTTATTTAACTTATATGCAGAGTACATCATTTGAAATGCCAGGCTAGATGAAGCACAAGCTGGAATCAAGATTACCAGGAGAAATATCAGTAACCTCAGATATGCAGATGACAACACCCTTATGGCAGAAAGTGAAGAAGAACTGAAGAGCATCTTGATGAATGTGAATGAGGAAAGTGAAAAAGTTGGCTTAAAACTCAGTGTTCAGAAAACTAAAAACATGGCATCTGTTCCTATCACTTCATGGCAAATAGATGGGGAAACAGTGGAAACATTAAGAGACTTTATTTTCTTGGGCTCCAAAATCAGTGCAGATGGTGACTTCAGCCAAGAAATTGAGATGCTTGCTTCTTGGAAGAAAAGATACGATCAACCTAGACAGCATATTAAAAAGTAGAGACATTACTTGGCCAACGAAGTCTGTTTAGTCAAAGCTATTGCTTTTCCAGTAGTCATGTAGGGAAGTGAGAGTTGGACTATAAAGAAAGCTGAGCACTGAGAATTGATGATTTTGAACTGTGGTGTTGGAGAAGACTTTTGAGAGTCTCTTGAACTGCAAGGAAATCCAACCAGTCAATCCTAAAGGAAATCTGTCCTGAATATTCATTGGAAGGACTGATGCTGAAGCTGAAACTCCAATACTTTGGCTACCTGATGTGAAGAACTGGCTCATTGGAAAAACCCTGATTCTGGGAATGATTGAAGGTGGGAAGAGAAGGGGATGACAGAGGATGAGATGGTCAGATGGTATCACCAACTCTATGGATATGAGTTTGAGTAAGCTCTGGGAGTTGATCATCCACAGGGAAGCCCAGCATGCTGCAGTCCATGGGGTGGCAAAGAGTTGGACACAACTGAGTGACTTTCACTTTCCCCTTCATGTTAATTTTTTATCTCTAAGAGAGTCATTATTTTACTATTCTCTTTAAAAATTTCTCTTTTAACTCTACAGTATGGAAATTTAAAATCAAAGTTGAATATTTTAAAAGACTTCTACTGGTGTGGGTGTTTTTCCATCTTAAACTGCAATAATATATATGAAAATACAGCTGCTACCATCTATTAATACCAGTATAATTATTACTGTGATTAAATACACATGCACATAAACACAAGAAAACTCTGATTTTGCCTTCTGAGAAACAAAGGAAAAATATTTGGTTATTATAGTAGCTTTTTTTTTTTTTTTTTTCTGAGGAATGTAGTGGGTTTGGTGATTCCATACTTTCATCTTTGGCTGTTGATATTTTATACAGAAGAAACCTACCCAGAGCAAACTCTCATCCAAAGCTGTCACGTGAGATGATTGTTAACAGTGAAGACTACTTCATTGTTAAGGCAAAATTATGAGGTAGTAAATTTGAATTTGACATAATTATTTTTATGCAGCACCAGTTGTTTCCCTCCTAGCCCCAAGAAGATAACTTTTCCTTTCTTTTATTGAAGCTACATTTCTAATGCCAGTATCAATCTGTCTAGGAAAAGTGGAACTAAGAAAGACTTTGGGGTTTTGTTTAAATTTGACTCAGTTCAGATTTTTGCTGTCACTAATGATGTGATGTGGCCAGGTGAATATATGTTCTGACTTCCAGTTGACAAGGAGGTAACAACTGTCAGAAGGGCATGGTGGTACATCCTGCTTATACGATATCTAGCTCAGTTTGTGTGCATTCCCTTCCTCTTCTCACCCATGATGTTCATAGTTGTATGGAGGGGCACAGCATCAAATTCAGTACAGTCCAGTCTCAAAGATACTGTGAGTTTTGTTCCAAACTACTACAATAAAGTGAATATTGCAATAAAATCATTTGAATTTTTTGCTTTCCCAGTGCAAATAAAAGCAATCTTTACACTATAGTGTAGTCTTTAAAATATGCAATAATATTATATCTTAAAAGTAAAGTATGTATCTTCATTAAAAACATTTGTTGGGAAATTGTGCCAATAGGGCTATTCAATGTAAAGTTGTCACAAATCTTCAATTTGCAGTAAAACATATGCAAAATATAATAAAGCAAAGTACAATCAAACAAGCATGCCTGTAAACATTGTTTTATATATATAAACGTACATGGAAACTCTTGTGAATACCAAAGTTTAACAAACCCTGATCAATTAGAGAGAGGAACAAGAGGAAAATCTACATACAGGTTATGATATAATGATTAACAGGATTGCCTGATTTATGACTATATAGACAATGGGTTAGAACTAGATAAGTCAGAGTCTCCCCACCTGCATGGCCAATGATAGGGACTGCATATGATCTCAATTTCTCTCCAGTCTCAGATGTAGGGTTATTGTCCCCCAACCATAATTTTTTAAATCCCTATCTACACAGCCATCCAAATGTTTGTCTAACAGTTTTATCGCACTTTACTTTACCATTTGAATGCAGAGTTCCAAAGAATAGCAAGGAGACATAAGAGAGCCTTCCTCAGTGATCAGTGCAAAGAAATAGAGGAAAACAATAGAATGGGAAAGACTAGAGATCTCTTCAAGAAAATTAGAGATATCAAGGAACATTTTATGCAAAGATGGACAGAAATGGTATGGACCTAACAGAAGCAGAAGATATTAAGAAGAGGTGGCAAGAATACACAGAAAACTGTACAAAAAAGATCTTCAATGACCCAGATAATCACAGTGGTGTGATCACTCACCTAGAGCCAGACATCCTGGAATGTGAAGTCAAGTGGGCCTTAGGAAGCATCACTATGAACAAAGCTAGTGGAGGTGATGGAATTCCAGTTGAGCTATTTCAAATCCTGAAAGATGATGCTGTGAAAGTGCTACACTCAATATGCCAGCAAATCTGAAAAACTCAGCAGTGGCCACAGGACTGGAAAATGTCAGTCTTCATTCTAATCCCAAAGAAAGGCAATGCCAAAGAAAGCTCAAACTACCACACAATTGCACTCATCTCACACGTTAGTAAAGTAATGCTTAAAATTCTTCAAGCCAAGCTTCAGCAATGCAGGTCAGGAAGCAACATTTAGAACTGGACATGGAACAACAAACTGGTTCCAAGTAGGAAAAGGAGTATGTCAAGCTGTATATTGTCACCCTACTTATTTAACTTATATGCAGAGTACATCATGAGAAATGCTGGGCTGGAAGAAGCACAAGCTGGAATCAAGATTGCCAGGAGAAATATCAATAACCTCAGATATGCAGATGACAGCACCCTTATGGCAGAAAGTGAAGAAGAACTAAAGAGCCTCTTGATGAAAGTGAAAGAGGAGAGTGAAAAAGTTGGCTTAAAGCTCAACATTCAGAAAACTAAGATCATGGCATCCGGTCCCATCACTCCATGGCAAATAGATGGGGAGACAGTCGGTTACTTTATTTTTCTGGCCTCCAAAATCACTGCAGATGGTGATGGCAGCCATGAAATTAAAAGATGCTTGCTCCTTGGAAGGAAAGTTATGACCAACCTAGACAGCATATTAAAAAGCAGAGACATTATTTTGCCAACAAAGGTCTGTCTAGTCAAGGCTATGGTTTTTCCAGTGGTCATGTATGGATGTGAGAGTTGGACTATAAAGAAAGCTGAACGCTGAAGAATTGATGCTTTTGAACTGTGGTGTTGGAGAAGATTCTTGAGAGTCCCTTGGACTGCAAGGAGATCCAACCAGTCCATCCTAAAGGAGATCAGTCCTGGGTGTACATTGGAAGGACTGATGTTGATACTGAAACTCCAATACTTTGGCTACCTGATGCGAAGAGCTGACTCACTGGAAAAGACCCTGATTCTGGGAGGGACTGGGGGCAGGAGGAGAAGGGGACGACAGATGATGAGATGGTTGGATGGCATCACAGACATGTGTTTGGGTGGACACCAGGAGTTGGTAATGGACAAGGAGGCCTGGCGTCAAGTGATTCATGGGGTCACAAAGAGTCAGACATGACTGAGCAACTGAACTGAACTGAAACTGAGCTTTACCATTTAGCCTCTGTCACTTCAATACATTTTCAAATATTTATTATATTTATAATATTATGTATATTATATATATATATTTATTATAATAAATGAGCTAATGTAAATATTTGAAACAAGCCTAGAGCCGGGCACATGGAAAGTGTTCAATAAAATATATTGGATTTAACTTTAAGTCTTGCTGCTTTGTTTATTAAATCCACAAAGACACTATTCCTTTTCTAATTTTCATCTTATATTGGCACATTAACAATCTTGTGTTATTTTCAAGTGTACAGCAAAGTGATCAGTTATATACGTGTTGGGTTGGTTTTTCTCCCTTGGTTCTTCTCTCAGTGTAGCAAAGAACTGGAATGACAGACTAGTTACAGCTCAAGCAGAGAGGATTTATTAAACAAGTTGCATGTAGTACACTCCCAGAGAGATGTGAGAGTGGACCAACTCCACAGGATTGGTCTTGACCAATTTTGGTTTCCCCTTTATACTTTTTGTCTTTTCCCCTTGGCGGTTTGTGGTACTTGATTGGCTATTTCCCATTCAAATTAGGGATTGTACCGGTATCCAGTCAGGGAAGGGAATGTAAATAGAGTGCATGTTCAAGGCCAATTAGTGAAGGGGGGTGTTTGGGCATGTTTTCCTGCCAGAGGTTCTCACTCCATGGATTTTCATGGACTTTTCCTCTTTATTTGTTTGTCCCTTTCACAGATTTTTTTCTAGTCACTGCTTCCTCTAGCTGACATTTTTGACTCCTTTTTCTATTCTAACTGCATAACATATGTATCTATTCTTTTTCAAATTTTTTTTCCCCATTTGGGTTATTACAGAATATTGAGCAGCATTTCCTGTGCTGTACAGTAGATTCTTGTTGGTTATCTAATTTTTTAACACTATTTTTTTGGGGGGAGGGCATGCTGATCAGCATGTAGATCTTAGTTCTCTGTACAGGTACTGAGTCCACACCTCCTACAGTGGTAGCATTGATTCTTAACCACTGGACCACCAGGAAAGTCCAGTTATCTATTTTGTTAATAAATATAGCAGTGTGTACATGTCAAAAGACACTGTTCTTTGAAACAAAGTAGAGTAAAGCAAGGCCAAATGCTTGCTGAATTTCCAGCTTGGCCATCTTCCATCAGAGGCCCTCTGAATAGCTAAAAGTCATAGGTATTTGGATTTTAGTCTCTAGTCCCCTTGCCTGCTCTTAGCTGATTGCTGGTCAGTCCCTGTTATCCTGTTAGTTACTCAGGAATTAAAAGAGCTGTTAATATAGGCTCCCTTCAGGGATCTCTGACATTAATTGACAAAAGAGGAGAATCTTACCTTTGCTGTACCGTTGAGAACCCAAAAGGCTGACAGGAACATCCCTTTCCTACTTCACTTCTCTCAGGTTTCCCTCTTAAGTTAGTAAATTGTGTGATGGACAGAACAAAATGAAGAGAGATGTAGATCCCAGACAAAGCTGCTAGTTACCTGGAATTTTTAAAAATTAGTTTACTTTTTAATTGAAGGATAATCACTTACAGAATTTTGTTGTTTTCTGCCAGATATCAGGAGAAGGCAATGGCACGCCACTTCAGTACTCTTGCCTGGAAAATCCCATGGACGGAGGAGCCTGGTGGGCTGCAGTCCATGGGGTCGTGAAGAGTTGGACACGACTGAGCGACTTCACTTTCACTTTTCACTTTCATGCATTGGAGAAGGAAATGGCAACCCACTCCAGTGTTCTTGCCTGGAGAATCCCAGGGACAGGGGAGCCTGGTGGGCTGCTGTCTATGGGGGTCGCACAAGAGTCAGACACGACTGAAGTGACTTAGCAGCAGCAGCCAGATATCAACATGAATCAGCCACAGGTATATACATGTTCCCTCCCTCTTGAACCTCCTTCCCATCTCCCTCCCATCCCACACCTGTTTGAGTTCCTGAGTAATAGAGAAAATTCCCATTGGTTATCTATTTTACATATGGTAATATAAGTTTCCATGTTATTCTCTCCATACATCTCACCCTCTCCCACCCCCCTCATGGCCCTGCCATGTCCATAAGTCTGTTCTCTATGTCTAAAAATGTGGAACATTTCATGAATTTGTGTGTCATTCTCACCCAGGAGCCATGCTAATCTCTGTATCAGTCTGATTTTAGTATATGTGCTGCCAAAACGTGCTCTGGAATTTTTTTTTTTTTTGAAAGGCAAAAGTATTGAAAGCTTTCCAAGTTTATTAACCTTAATAATTCTTACTTTATGGAACACATTCTAAACATCTCAGATCAGATGGAGAGAGATATAGGACTAGGTAATTATTGCTGTTTTTAGTTCAAAAAGAAACTAAATGGAGGAATGCAAAATTGCTTTAAAGATGTTTTACTTTGACTTTTTTTAAATTACATCTTTAAGCAAGGCATACCAATGAATTACAAACAAATAAGTTTTCAACCAGAGTGTACAAAACTGAATTAGTGTACCAGCTCTTCCCTTTTGGCCTTTAGTCATGACAGAAATTAATTATCCCAATAATAACACAAGGAGTGGGCTTTCAATAGACTTCATTTTGGTATTGTCTTTGGATTCTCAAACTACTGAACTGCTAATCAAAATTTTATCAGAGCTGAGTCCCCTATGTGAGAAAAGCAAAGATTATGTAATCATAGAAGTAAAATTCTTTCCACTGGGCAAAAAAAAAGAACTGTATTTAATTTCTGATCACTCTTTTAATATCCTCTACATCTCCAAGTACATTGGGAATATAATGAAATCATAATTAGCCAGTTTTTAGGAATGAAATTCATTTATCAAAAAAGTTTAAAAAATAGTTCAACCAAAAAATCAATAGGTCATTTAAACAAAGTTGCATAACCCACAAGGCCTGAGTAGTTAAATCCCTGTATAGCTTCTAGTAGCCACTCACAAATGATGGTTCGCAACTTTGAACTAGACAAAGTTATGATTTCCAAATTTTATCTTTCATTTCTATATTTCTTAACTTAAAATAATCATGGCCATTTTTTATGATTTCCTCAAGATTTTTATATCATTCATTCAAATATTGATCTTTGTTTCCCTTTTATGCATTTAGTTTCTAATTCTGTACAGTCTATGTTGAGCATCTGTAAGCAGGTAGACCCTTTGGTGGGGCCAGCAATAGTCATTGAATCACATTTGTACTGTTAGAGATCAATCCCCAGGAGGTTCAGGAAGTAAAAGTGTCTGTTTCTCCTGGATTTTGAAATTTGGAGCCTTTTATCCCCACCATAGATCTTTCTATCCTCTTTTCCCAGCCCTTTTCCTACTTCCCCTCTGAGCAGGGAGACTGAGTGATGAGGTAGAAAGAGCTTTGGGGCCATACAGATCTGGGCTTGAGCTAGGTTATGAGACTTGGTTTTTTTCAGCTAAAAAAGAAAACAATACATACTTTCTGGCTTGAATCAGAGAGAATGTATGTGAAACTTCTGACACATTATAGACACTGAATAAATGTCAGTTGTTATTGCAGAAATTCAGACAGTCCTTTACATAATGTAATCCTTCTTTCCATCCCATGATTGCCAATTCATATCTTCTTTCCCACTTGATATTAATTTAATTAGTATTTAATGCAAATTTTCTGAACTCCTAGAAAGTAGGAAAATCCAGTAGTACTAAAGTAATTAAATTCCTGATCAATAAATTATCTTTGGGATTATCTTTTTCATTAACAGAGAATGAATATACTCACCTGTCTTAAATACTGACTGGTTATCTGAGTTTGATAACAGATTTTGTTGTCTTGAGCCAGAAGTTAATAAAATTTCTTTTAGAAAGACAAACAAGAAGAGCTTCTTCTGATCTCTTTCTAGATTATAGAGCTGGAAGAGATGTCTTAAAAGCACAGTTTTCCCTGTTGTAGAAATACAAACCTTAGGAGCTAAATTGCCTACAGCTACAAAACTAACAGTTCTCCATTGTTAGTCTCTATTAAAGCCAGGGGATCTGACTCTTAGTTAGGTCCTAGTGCAGAGGAACCAGAGATCAAATTGCCAATATCCGCTGGATCATCGAAAAAGCAAGAGAGTTCCAGAAAAACATCTATTTCTGTTTTATTGACTACACCAAAGCCTTCGACTATGTGGATCACAATAAACTGTGGAAAATTCTTGAAAGAGATGGGAATACCAGACCACCTGACCTGCCTCATATAGGTTGAGAAACGTATATGCAGGTCAGGAAGCAACAGTTAGAACTGGACACGGAACAACAGACTGGTTCCAAATAGGAAAAGGAGTACATCAAGGCTGTATATTGTCACCCTGCTTATTTAACGTATATGCAGATTATATCATGAGAAACGCTGGACTGGAAGAAGCACAAGCTGGAATCAAGATTGCCGGGAGAAATATCAATAACCTCAGATATGCAGATGACACCACCCTTATGGCAGAAAGTGAAGAGGAACTAAAGAGCCTCTTGATGAAAGTGAAAGAGGAGAGTGAAAAAGTTGGCTTAAAGCTTAACATTCAGAAAACTAAGATCATGGCATCTGGTCCCATCACCTCATAGGAAATAGATGGGGAGACAGTGGAAACAGTGGCTGACTTTATTTTTGGGGGCTCCAAAATCACTGCAGATGGTGACTGCAGCCATGAAGTTAAAAGACGCTTACTCCTTGGAAGGAAAGTATGACCAACCTAGATAGCATATTAAAAAGCACAGACATTACTTTGCCAACAAAGGTCAGTCTGGTCAAGGCTATGGTTTTTCCAGTGGTCATGTATGATGTGAGAGTTGGGCTGTGAAGAAAGCTGAGTGCCGAAAATTTATGCTTTTGAACTGTGGTTTTGGAGAAGACTCTTGAGAGTCCCTTGGACTGCAAGGAGATCCAACCAGTCCATCCTAAAGGAGATCAGTCCTGGGTGTTCATTGGAAGGACTGATGCTGAAGCTGAAACTCCAATACTTTGGCTACTTCATGCAAAGAGTTGACTCATTGGAAAAGACCCTGATGCTGGGAGGGATTGGGGGCAGGAGGAGAAGGGGACGACAGAGGATGAGATGGCTGGATGGCATCACCGACTCAATGGGCATGAGTTTGAGTAAACTCCGGGAGTTTGTGATGGACAGGGAGGCCTGGTGTGCTGCGATTCATGGGGTCGCAAAGAGGTCGGACATGACTGAGCGACTGAACTGAACTGAATAGGGTTGACCAGGCTTCCCTGGTGGCTCAGTTGGTAAAGACTCTGCCTGCAATGCAGGAAATTGCCTGTAGGAGACCATGGGTTTGGTCCCTGGGTCAAGAAGTTCCCCTGGAGAAGGAAATGGCAAACCACTCCAGTATTCGTGCCTGGGAAATCCCAAGGACAAGGGAGCCTGATGGGCTATTGTCCATAGAACCTTAAGAATCAGACATGACTTAGTGACTAAACCATCATCACTACTAGGGTTGACCACAGACAAACACCATATCTACTGTTGGAAGAAAGTTCTAAAGTGTGACTTGATGAGGGTAGGCTTTAATTCATTTCTGATCCCAATCTTTGTTAAACACTCCAAAGTACTGTGTAAACATCCTTCACCTCTGAGAATCAGAGATTAATTTGTCTAATTTGGGAAACTAAAAACTCATTGGTGTCCTTTTGCTCCTTCACAGCTGTTTGTTTTTACTTTCTTTCTTCCTTGGCTGCATTGATTATTCTTTTAGCCAAATATCATGGCAAGTCTGGATACTTGTGAATGTTCTTTTCTTTTTATGGCCACGAATGCTTGTATTTCCTTTATTTTAATTTTTAGTAGTGGGCTTCCAGGTCTAAATTATGTTTATGTTTTTACCTACAAACACTCCAGAGAAAGCACAGCTATTTCTTAGGGCAAATGTAGCTGTGTGTATATGTTTTCCATTTTTCTATGCACAAAAGGTTATAATCTGCTATGAGTTTCACAGCATAAGAAATAAGAATCTCTGTAGTCTACAAAAATATCAACTGCAATGAAAGGAAGATTACTATGAGGTGGAACACTCAGGATATAGTCTTATCTTTTTTTTTCCTGTGACCTTATTTCTAACATATGGTTTTATATTATTTCTAACATCTGTGTTTAATCATAAAACAAGGTGACTGGACTTGATAAACTGTTCTCAAACTTGTTCAGACTTCAGAAGTTTTGCAAATCAATATTATTTTGAAGAATATGGATCTATTTAATTCCATCAAACTAATGGGTAACAGATTTGAAATTAGGTTATATAGTAAATCACAACCACTGAAAGTATTTAGTGTACCCATTCAATTAGTCACAAAACTCAATAGTAAATAAAGAAATTATAAAATGACCAAAGTTTATAAAAATTATAGGAAAAAGCACTTAAAATTCCAAGTATTTTATCCTCTGACTAAATACTTTGTTTACATAGAAGAAAATACCAGAGTCCAATGTTAAATTTCAACCCTTTTTCCAAAGTGTTAAAGTCTAGGATTCTTTCAAAGCTCTGTTTAAGAACTTCTGGATATATCTACAAGCTCTAAGATGTCTAAAATACTTCTTGTTGGAAGATTGTGTCTTCTGATTTTAATTGCTTTGCAGCTGTAGATACTAGGTAGGTATTTTATATCTTATTGTAAACTCTAATTTAAATGGAATAACAATTGAAATGGAAACTTGGTTCAGGTACAGATTATACTCTGGACAAAAGCTTCTGGAACACAGTACTTTCTTCCAGTGCTACTCAGATGTCTCCATGGAAACACTCTTCCCCACAGAGAGTAAAGGTGCACCCCAGGGTCTGAGTATTTTGAGGCCCATTATAGGTGCATGCATATCTTTGAAATCTGAATCCTAACTTTGAGAATTATGTAAAAATTTTATGTAAAATTTTTTAAATTACTTATCATCAGAAAAACCCCTACAGTTTGAACTGAATTCAGATGGCTGTGCTAGTTCTCTCAAGACCCACTGCTCCATGGGTGGTGGGAGGTAGGAGTGCACACCCTCCAACTTGCCATCCTCATCCTGGCTCAGGACTTCTTTGTATCTGTCCAGCAGAGAACCACCATCAAAATGTCACTGCGAGGAAAGGGAAAATTTCCATTTGCCTACAGTAAAAATACCTGTAGCCCTGTTACAAACTAATTACCACAAGCAGGGAAAATTAAAAATAAGACTTTGTTAATTGTCAGGGCTTGTGTCCATATTAAACACTAGACTGCCTGCATCCATGTGTTGACTCAGTTCCTAGGGGACTCATTACATAACCTTGGGATGGTAGCTTTTAGTGGGAATGGAAATACAATGTAAATTCTTTTAAGCAGGAAGAAGATCCTGTTTTGCAATGACTGAATCCTGGGTGAAAGGAAACTGGTAAAAGACAAAGGAAAGAGACACAGTTGAAAAAGGATGTTAATTAATGCCTGTTCTTTCTCAAGGTAGTATTTATGAGGTAGACCAAGCTGCTGTTGAAATATTTCAACCCTCCTGAAACATTCTGAATATTGAGATAGTTGAAATTTCAAATCTCCTGTATTTTGAATTAGATAATTATCTCAAGCTTTCATTTTACTCTCCTTGTTCAAATCAAAACTTAATGTTTAAGATACACTGCCTTATTTCCAAAACTGAGAAGGAGAAATGAGGGAAAACTTTGCCTATTTGTCTGTTTTGCAAGTTCAAGGTTAATTTTATAGACACATAAAGAGAAGAAGAGAAGTATGTCCTAGATTGATATGCCTCCATCACCACCCCAAAATCTCTTGATTCTTTGGCCTTTTATGGGAACTATCCTGTCATTCATTCCTTCAACAAATAATTTTGAAGTTTCTATGACCTTTCAAAGAACTGATGTTAGGTACTAGAGAAACAGGTATACAAGATGAAGCCCCAGCGCTTGAGAAGTAAATGCATAAAAAGTGGGAAAGGGTATATACAACACCATTAGTAAGTAGTGCTGTTGCAGGAAGGGGGACCCCTTCCAGGGCCCAAAACTGGGCTCTTGTCTAACACTCAGAAATGAATTGTCCAAGGAGACACATGTGCTGACAAAGCAAGAGATTTTATTGGGAAAGGGCGCCCAGGTGGAGAGCAGGAGGGTAAGGGAACCCAGGAGGACTGCTCTGCCACATGGCAGTCTCTCTCGTGTTTTACGGTGATGGGATTAGTTTTCGGGTTGTCCTTAGCCAATCATTCTGACTCAGGGTCCTTCCTGGTGGTCCTTCCTTGTTCAGCCAAGATGGATGCCAGAGAGAAGGATTCTGGGAGGTGGTCGGACAGGTGGTGTCTCCTTTTGACCTTTCCTGAACTCTTCTGGTTGGTGGAGGCTTATTAGTTCCCTGTTCCTTACCAGGACCTCCTGTCATAAAACAACTCATGCAAATGGTTACTATGGTGCCTGGCCAGGGTGGGCAGTTTCAATCAGTGTGCTTCCCCTAACAGTGCTACATAAAATAAAATAAAATAAAATAAATAAAGCAGGATAAAGTGATAGAAAGTGCCCAGACAAGAGTATTCAGGAAGAGTGTTCTGAGAGAGTCTTATTATGACATGCTATCCTTGACATCAGTTTTGGGAATGATTTCATGAATTTGACATGAAAGCAAAGGCAATAAATGTAAAATAAAGGGGCAGGACTATATCAAACTAAAAAGCTTCCACACAGCAAAGGAAACCATTGATGAAATGAAAGGGAAAGCTATGGAATGGGAAAAAAATATTTGCAAATCATACATATGACAAAAGGCTAGGAGCCAAAGGATATTAAGAACTCATGTAGCTTAACAGCACATAAACAGAAGCAATCTGACTTTTAAATGATCAGAAAATCTGAATAGACATTTTCCAAGATATACAGATGCCTAACAAGACATGAAAAGTGCTCAATATCACTAAGCATGAGTGAAATGCAAACCAAACCATAATGAGATCTCATCTCATATCTGTTTGCATAGCTATCATCAAAAATATAAGAAATAATAAGTGTTAAGAGGGTATGGAGAAGAAGGAATACTTATGTGTTATTGGTAGAAATGTAAAATGGTTCAGCCACTATGAAAGGCAGTATGGTGATTCCTCAAAAAATTAAAAATAGAACTATCATTTTGATCCAACAATTCTAATTCTGGGTATTTATTCAAAGGGAACAAAATCGCTATTTCAAGAAGATATCTACACCCTTTGGGCTCATTGCAATGTTATTCAGAACAGCCCAAACATGGAAACAAGCTAGGTATCCATCAGTGAATGAGTAGATAAAGAAAATGTTGTGTGCGTGCGCACACACACACACAAATATACACAAAAACACTGGAATATTATTCAGCCATAAAAAGGAAGAAAATCCTGCCATTAATGACAACATGTATGGAATTTGAGGGCATTATGCTAAGATAAATACTGTACGATCTCACTTATATATGTAACTAAAAAGAACCATTGACCTCAGATAGAGGAACAGATTGATGCTGAAAAAGGCAGTAAGGGTGGGTAGGGGGTTGGGTGAAAGGGGTGAAGTTGATCAAAAGATTCAAACTCCCAGTTTTAAGTCCTGAGAGTGTAATGCAAAAAAGAAAGAAAGCAATGTCCTTTGATCAGCAATCTGAAATAACTAAGGGAGAGAACCTGATGGAGATCTGGAGAAGGATATCCTTGATTCCAGGGGAAAACACTTTGTTTAGTTAAGGAAGAGCCAGGAAGCTCTGTGGTTAAAGCAGAGCAATCAGAGAGGCTGGTGGTAGGAGATGAGTATGGAATGGTGGGGAGAGGCAAACCCTCCAGGGTCTTGGAGGCTTTTGGTGAGGACTTTGGATTTGTTTTTAGAATGATGAGAAAGTATTAGAGAAATTGAAGATGAAAGATGTGAGTTTATTTACATTTTAAAAGACCACTTTGGTTGCTGTGCAGAAAAGATAGTCTGTGGAGAAGCAAAGGAAGGGAGACAATTTAAGTTGGTGTGCAGAGTCTAGACAGGAGATGATAGTGGCTTCAACTGAGCTAGAAGCTGTAGAGATGGTATAAAATGGTTGAACTGGGGATGTATCTGAAAGCAGAGTTCACATAGAAGCTTTGGAGTGGGTTGAATGTTTTCAGTCACTCAGCCGTGTCTGACTTTGTGAACCTGTGCCCAGCAGGCTTCTCTGTCCATGGCATTTTTCCCAGCAAGAATGGGTTGCCATTTCCTCCTCCAGTAAGGGGTTGAATGGTGGCCCCTAGAAAGATATATCTGCATCCTAACCTCTGAAACCTGTGAATATCACTTTATTTGGAAAAAAAGATATTTCTGGATGGAATTAAGGCTCTCTAGATTGGATCATTCTGAATTAGTTGGGTAAGCCTTAAGTTGAATGACAAATATCCTTATACAGAAGAGGAGAAGCCACAGACACAGGAAAGAAGCAGAGAAGGCCATGTGAAATTGGCAGCAGAAAGTAGAGTTATACAGCCATAACCTCAGGAATGCTTGTAAGAGACAATAAGAACTTTTTTCCTATGGCATTTGGAGGGCAGGCAACCCTGCCAACACCTTGATTTCAGACTTCTGGCCTCCAGACCAATGAGATATTTAATTCCTTTTATTTTAAGCCACTGTTTGTGGTGATTTGATACATCAGCCCTGGGAAATGGGGTGGTAAATTGGATACAGTGCCTGAGGCAAATCTGTAGCTCAAGAAGAGGCCAGGGCTCTTGCCTGTATATTATTACATTGAAAGCTATGCCTCTGAAATCAATCAGCAGGAATCAGTGTAGGTAAAAGAGAAAAAGGAAGTGATGTCATTGAAGCTAAGGAAGCATGTAAGGGAGAGAACAACCAACTTTATCAAATGTTGCCAAAAAGTTCAATGAGATGAGGACCAAGACTCGACCACTAGATTTGCTGAGATTGCTCATGATCTTATCAAGGATAGTTTCAGTGGCAAGGCAACAAAGAACTTGAAGAAACTTCCCAAGTTCCCCTTACTTCTGTGCTGCATTTCATGGGATTGCAAAGAATTGGATACGATTTAGTGACTGAACAACAATTGTCATCATTATCATGATCGGGTATGTGTGTGTGTGTGTGTGTGTGTGAGTGGGTGCATGCTTAGTCACTCTTTGCAACCCCATGGACTGTAGCCCACCAGGCTCCTCTATCCATGGAATTCTCCAGGCAAGAATACTGGAGTGGGTAGCCATTTCCTTCTTCCAGGGGATCTTCCCAACCCAGGGATTGAACCTGGGTCTCCTGCATTTTAGGCAGATTCTTTACCATCTGTGGAGAAGGCAATGGCAACCCACTCCAGTATTCTTACCTGGAAAATCCCATGGACGGAGGAGACTGGTAGGTTACAGTCCACGGGGTCGCAAGCATTCCGACACGACTGAGCGACTTCACTTCACTTTTACCATCTGAGCCACCAGGGAAGCCCCATCATGATCATACCTGTTGCTTATTGAATGTTTACTATGTGCTCAAGAACCTGTGTTGAATGATATAGAAATGTACATATGTAATCTTATCCCTCCATCAACCTTGAGAAGTTTTATTTTTTTTTTAATTTATTTTAATTGGAGGCTAATTACTTTAAAATATTGTAGTGGTTTTGCCATACATTGACATGAATCAGCCATGGGTGTACATGTGTTCCCCATCCTGAACCCCCCTCCCACCTCCTTCCCTATCCCATCCCTCAGGGTCATCCCAGTGCAGCAGCCCTGAGCATCCTGTCTCATGCACTGAACCTGGACTGGCAATTCATTTCATATATGATAATATACATGCTTCAGTGCCATTCTCCCAAGTCATCCCACCCTTGCCTTCTCCCACAGAGTCCAAAAGACTGTTCTATGTATCTATGTCTCTTTTGCTGTCTCACATACAGGATTATCATTACCATCTTTCTAAATTCCATGTTTATGTGTTAGTATGCTGTATTGGTGTTTTCCTTTCTGGCTTACTTCACTCTGTATAATAGGCTCCAGTTTCATCCACCTCATTAGAACTGATTCAAATGTATTCTTTTTAATGGCTGAGTAATATTCCATTGTGTATATGTACTACAGCTTTCTTATCCATTCGTCAATATCTAGGTTGCTTCCATGTCCTGGTTATTATAAACAGTGCTGTGATGAACACTGGCATACACGGGTCTCTTTCATTCCTCAGTGTGTATGCCCAGCAGTGGGATTGCTGGGTCATTTGGCAGTTCAATTTCCAGTTTTTTAAGGAATCTCCACACTGTTCTTCATAGTGGCTGCACTAGTTTGCATTCAGTGTAAGAGGGTTCCCTTTTCTCCACACCCTCTCCAGTATTTATTGCTTGTAGACTTTTGGATAGCAGCCATTCTGACTGGCATGAAATGGTACCTCACTGTGGTTTTGATTTGCATTTCTCTGATAATGAGTGATGTTGGGCACTTTTCACATGTTTGTTAGCCATCTGTATGTCTTCTTTGGAGAAATGTCTGTTTAGTTCTTTGGCCCACTTTTTGATTGGGTCATTTATTTTTCTGGAATTGAGCTGCAGGAGTTGCTTGTATATTTTTGAGATTAATTCTTTGTCCATTGCTTCATTTGCTATTATTTTCTCCCATTCTGAAGGCTGTCTTTTCACCTTGCTTATAGTTTCCTTTATTGTGCAAAAGCTTTTAAGTTTAATTAGGTCCCATTTGTTTATTTTTGCTTTTATTTCCATTATTCTGGAGAGGTGGGTCATAGAGGATCTTGCTGTGATTTATGTCAGAGTGTTTTGCCTATGTTTTCCTCTAAGAGTTTTATAGTTTCTGGTCTTACATTTAGATCTTTAATACATTTTGAGTTTATTTTTGTGTATGGTGTTAGAAAGTGTTCTAGTTTCGTTATTTTTACAAGTGGATGACCAGTTTTCCCAGCACCACTTGTTAAAGAGGTTGTCTTTTTTCCATTGTATATCCTTGCCTCCTTTGTCAAAGATAAGGTGTCCATAGGTTTGTGGATTTATCTCTGGGCTTTCTATTTTATTCCACAGATCTATATTTCTATCTTTGTGCCAGTACCACACTGTCTTCATGATTGTGGCTTTGTAGTAGAGTCTGAAGTCAGGCAGGTTGATTCCTCCAGTTCCATTCTTCTTCCTCAAGATTGCTTTGGCTATTCAAGGTTTGAAGTAAGTTTTATTCCCATTTTACAGATAAAAAAATTGTAATCAGCTTTGGTACTTAAAACCTTATTGTAGTTAGGACCACTAATATTAAATGATTCTATATCTAAGATCTAAAGCATTTTACATTACTTTCACTTAAGGAATTGTTACAATATCTCTTGCTAGAGAGATGGAGATGTATTCTTTAATTTTCTTCCATTTCCACTTGGGATTTCTATAACTCCAGAGTAAAGATATTGAAGACTAAGGTACACCTGAAATTTTTTGTTCTTTACTTTGGAGGTGACATAACTGACAAGATGTAAAAACCCACAAGGAGAAAATAATGTATGGAGTAATTATTATGTATCAGGCTTCATGCTAACTATTTTATGTGCATGAATTAAAATATCAAATGCCCAGTGAGGCACAGAATTTTTAAGTGATTTAGCTAAGAACCCATATCAAATAAGAGGCAAGGCTAAAATTTCAATCCACATTGGTCTAGTTTTAAAATCCATTCCCTTTACCACAAACTGCTTAAATAACCTACACATTGGGATGTTGATTGTTACCACAAGAAATATATATATATACACACACACACACACACACACACACACACACACACACACACACACACACATTTTATCTCTATTCTAGTCTGTAATGTTCTGTAGAGGCAAAGAATGTCTTCTTGAACTTTGCTTATTGTCAACAGTACCTTTTCTTTAAATAGTACTCAATTTGTGGACTTCATTATTTTGAAAAAACTTGGAAACTTTTAAGTTATGATTAAATGCAATCATGCTTTAATGGACAATTTTTCTTATGATGTTTATAACCACAGGGTCAGCCCTTTCAGCTTTTTTGGGTAAAAAGATTATACCAATGACTCTCAAATTTTATTGTGCATAGGAATACGCAATGGACCTTGTTAAAATGAAGAGTCTGATTCTGTAGGACTTGAGATTCTTTATTGCTAACAAGATCCCAGATGATGGCAATGCTGCTGACTCACAAACCAGTTTTTGAGTAATGAGAGATTTTTAACCCTAATGAAACACAATAAATCATTGTCAACAATTAAGGACATTTCATAGGTAATATCCTACTTTGCAGACAGGCTAGGCAAATTCCTTCTTGTTCCCAAGGCAACACATTCTCCAAACCTATACCTAGACAAGGAAAAAGAACAGGTTATCTTTAATTCACTGAGCAGATATTGAACTGCTACCTGGAAGACTTTAAAAAAGAAAAAAACAAACTTTCTCCACTGAGTTCAGTTCAGTTCAGTTGCTCAGTCGTGTCCGACTCTTTGTGACTCCATGAATCGCAGCACGCCAGGCCTCCCTGTCCATCACCAACTCCCGGAGTTTACTCAAATTCATGTCCATTGAGTCGGTGATGCCATCCAGCCATCTCATCCTGTGTTGTCCCCCTCTCCTCCTGCCCCCAGTCTCTCCCAGCATCAGGGATTTTTTCCAATGAGTGAACTGTTCGCATGAGGTGGCCAAAATATTGGAGTTTCAGCTTTAACATCAGTCCTTCCAATGAACACCCAGGACTGATCTCCTTTAGGATGGACTGGTTGGATCTCCTTGCAGTCCAAGGGACTCTCAAGAGTCTTCTCCAACACCACAGCTCAAAAGCATCAATTCTTCAGTGCTCAGCTTTCTTTATAGTCCAACTCTCACATCCATACATGACTACTGGAAAAACCATAGCCTTGACTAGACAGACCTTTGTTGGCAAAGTAATGTCTCTGCTTTTTAATATGCTGTCTAGGTTGGTCATAGCTTTTCTTCCAAGGAGCAAGCATCTTTTAATTTCACAGCTGCAGTCACCATCTGCAGTGATTTTGGAGCCAAAAAAAAAAAAAAGTCTGTAACACTTTCCATTGTTTCCCCATATATCTGACATGCAGTGATGGGACCAGATGCCATGATCTTAGTTTTCTGAATGCTGAGCTTTAAGCCAAATTTTTCACTCTCCTCTTTCACTTTCAAGAGGCCCTTCAGTTCTTCTTCACTTTCTGCCAGAAGGGTGGTGTCATCTGAGGTTATTGATATTTCTCCTGGCCATCTTGATTCCAGTTTGGGCTTCATCCAGCCCAGCATTTCTCATGATGTATTCTGCATACAAGTTAAATAAGCAGGGTGACAGTATACAGCCTTGTTGTATTCCTTTTCTGATTTGGAACCAGTCTGTTGTTCCATGTCCAGTTCTAATTGTTGCTTCTTGACCTGCATACAGATTTCTACAGAGGCAGGTAAAGTGATCTGGTATTTCCATCTCTTTAAGTATTTTTCATAGTTTGTTGTGATCCACACAGTCAAAGGTGTTGGCATAGTCAATAAAACAGAAGTAGATGTTTTTCTGGAACTCCTTTGCCTTTTTGATGATCCAACAGATGTTGGCAATTTAATCTCTGTTTCCTCTGCCTTTTGAAATCCTGCTTGAACATTTCAAAGTTAAATGTTTGTGTACTGTTGAAGCCTGGCTTGGAGAATTCTGAGTGTTACTTTGTGTGAGATGACTGCAATTGTGTGGTAGATTGAACATTCTTTGGCATTGCCTTTCTTTAGGATTGGAATGAAAACTGATCTTTTCCAGTCCTGTGGCCACTGCTGAGTTTTCCAAATTTACTGGTATATTGAATGCAGCACTTTCACAACATCATCTTTTGGGATTTGAAATAGCTCAACTGGAATTCCATCACCTCCTGTAGCTTTGTTCATTGTGATGCTTCCTAAGGCCCACTTGACTTTGCATTCCAGGATGTCTAGCTCTAGGTGAGTGATCACACCATTGTGGTTATGTGGGTCATGTAGATATTTTTCATACTATCACAATAAACTGAAAAATTTTGAAAGAGATGATAATACCAGACCTCCTGACCTGCCTCTTGAGAAACATATACGCAGGTCAGGAAGCAACAGTTAGAACTGGACATGGAACAACAGACTGGTTCCAAATAGGAAAAGGAGTACATCAAGGCTGTATATTGTCACCCTGCTTATTTAACTTATATGCAGAGTTCATCATGAGAAATGCTGGGCTGGAAGAAGCACAGGCTGGAATCAAGATTGCTGGGAGAAATATCAATAACCTTAGATATGCAGATGACACCACCCTTATGGCAGAAAGTGAAGAGGAACTAAAGAGCCTCTTGATGAAAGTGAAAGAGGAGAGTGGAAAAGTTGGCTTAAAGCTTAATATTCAGAAAACTAAGATCATGGCATCTGGCCCCATCACCTCATGGGAAATAGATGAGGAAACAGTGGAAACAGTGTCAGACTTTATTTTTCTGGGCTCCAAAATCACTGCAGATGGTGATTTCAGCCATGAACTTAAAAGACACTTACTCCTTAGAAGGAAAGTCATGACCAACCTAGATAGCATATTAAAAAGCAGAGACATTACTTTTCCAACAAAGGTCCATCTTCAAGGCTATGGTTTTTCCAGTGGTCATGTGTGTGTATTTGTATATTTGTATGGAAACACAAAAGACCCTGAATAGCCAAAGCAATCTTGAGAAAGATGAATGGAGCTGAAGGAAATCAACCTTCCTGACTTCAGGCTATACTGCAAAGCTATAGTCATCAAGACAGTATGGTACTGGCACAGAAACAGAAACAGACCAATAGAACAAGATAGAAAGCCCATAGATAAGCCCACGCACCTACAGGCACCTTATCATTGACAAAGGGGGCAAAAATAGACAGTGAAGAAAAAACAGCCTCTTCAACAAGTAGTCTTAGGAAAACTGAGCAGCTACAGGTAAAATAAAGAAATTAGAAAACTTTTTAACACCATACACAAAAGTAAACTCAAAATGGATTAAATATCTAAATATAAGGCCAGAAACCATAAAACTCTTAGAGGAAAACATAGGCACTACACGCTTTGACATAAGTCACAGCAAGAGCCTCTTTGACTCACCTCCTAAAGTAATGGAAATAAAAACAAAAATAAGCAAATGGGACCTAATCAAACTTAAAAGCTGTTCACAGCAAAGGAAACTATAAACAAGATGAAAAGACAACCCTAAGAATGGGAGAAAATAATTGCAAATGAAGCAACTGTAAAGGATTAATCTCCAAAATATACAAGCAGCTCAAATGCAGTTCACTATCATAAAAACATAAAACCCAATTAAAATGGACACAAGACCTAAACACATATGCTTTCATTGCCAGAAAAGACATACAGATGAGCAATAAACACATGAAAAGATGTTTAGCATCACTCACTATTAGAGAAATGCAAATTAAACTATAATGAGGTATCACCTCACACTGGTAAGAATGGTCATCATCAAAAAAATCTACAAAACGATGCTGAGGACATGGAAAAAGGGAACTCTCCTGTACATTGGTGAGAATGTAAATTGATAGAGACATGATGGAGAACAGTATGTTGTTGTTTTGTGTCCGACACTTTGCAATGCCATGGACTGTAGTACACCAGACTTCCCTGTCCTTCACTATCCCCCAGAGTCTGTGCAAACTCATGTCTATTGAGTAGATGATGCCATCTAACCATCTTATCCTCTGTTGCACATTTCTTTTCCTGCCCTCAATCTTTCCCAGCATCAGGGTCTTTTCCCATGAGTTGGTTCTTCACATTAACTGGCCAAAGTATTGCAACTTCAGCTTCAGCATCAGTCCTTCCCAATGAAGAATTAGGGTTGACTTCCTTTAGGATTGACTGGTTTCATCTCCTTGCTATCCAAGGGACTCTCAAGAGTCCTCTCCAACACCACAGTTCTCCACCACATACTGGAGAACAGTATGGAGATTCCTTAAAAGCTATGAATAAAATTACCATATGATCCAGCAAACTGGATATATCCTGAAGTATAGGCATATACCCTGAGGAAACAATAATTCAAAAAGACACAGGTACCCCTTTATTTATTGCAGCACTATTTACAATAGTGGCAACAACCTATATGTCCATCAACAGATGAAATGATGAAGACATTGTGGTACATATATACAATGGAATATTACTCAGCCATGAAAAAGAATGGATTTGAGTCAGTTCTAGTGAGGTGGATGAACCTAGAGCCTGTTATAGAGTGAAGTAAGTCAGAAAGAGAGAAACAAATATTTTATATTAAGACATATATATGGTATCTAGAAAAATGGTACCCATGAATCTATGTGCAGGGCAAGAATAGAGATACAGACAAAGAGAATAGACTGTGGACACATTGGGATAATTAAAAGGTAGGATGAACTGAGAAAGTAGCGTTGACATATATACACTACCATGTGTTAAATAGCTAGTAGGAAATTGCTATATTACACAGGGAGCCCAGTCTGGCACTCTGTGACTACCTAGAGGGTTGACATGGGGTGGAGGTGGAATGTAGGCTCAAGGGGGAGAAGATATTTACATATATGTATATATATATATATGTATATACATAGTTATGGCTGATTCATGTTGTATGGCAGAAACCAGCACAATATTATATAGCAATTATCTTCCAATTAAAAATTAAAAACTAATAATTAGTGATTAATAATCACTTCATGGCAAATAGACAGGGAAACAGTGGAAACAGTGACAGACTTTATTTTTGGGGCTCCAAAATCACTGCAGATGGTGATTGAAGCCATGAAATTAAAAGATGCTTACTCCTTGGAAGGAAAGTTATAACCAACCTAGACAGCATATTAAAAAGCAGAGACATTACTTTGCCAACAAAGGTCCATCTAGTCAAGGCTATGGTTTTTCCAGTGGTCATGTATGGATGTGAGAGTTAGACTATAAAGAAAGCTGAGTGCTGAAGAATTGATGCTTTGAACTGTGGTGTTGGAGAAGACTCTTGAGAGTCCCTTGGACTGCAAGGAGATCCAACTAGTCCATCCTAAAGGAGATCAGTCTTGGGTGTTCATTGGAAGGACTGATGTTAAAGCTGAAACTCCAATATTTTGGCCACCTGATGAGAAGAGCTGACTCATTTGAAAAGACCCTGATGCAGGAAAGATTGAGGGCAGGAGGAGAAGGGGATGACAGAGGATGAGATGGTTGGATGGCATCACTGACTCAATGGACATGAGTTTGGGTAGGCTCTGGGAGTTGGTGATGGACAGGGAGGCCTGGCGTGCTGTGGTTCATGGGGTCGCAAAGAGTTGGACATGACTGAGCGACTGAACTGAACTGAACTGAATTAGTTAAAGTTTTCCAGCAGCCAGTTGAAATACACTATGAGCTGATTTCATTAAGATAAATCATCTGAACTCTCCCAAAAGCTAAATGATCCATTTACAAGCCTGAATGCAGCATTTTATGAAAAGGGCACTTATCTTCTGATGTAAAAATCATTTTTAATTTTGTTTTTTAAGTCATGATTGGCATTTAAGCCACAATTGTCATTATAGCTGATCTGGAAATTATATTCATGTTAGGCTAACTATATCTATACTTCTGTTCCTATTACAAGTAAGTATCTTTGACTTACATCATTTTTAGATTGTGTCAATGTACACACACACACACACACACACACACACACACCCATGGAATCTTTTGCAAAATAGTTCTGATTTTGCTCTTCCATTTATCTTCCAAACAATAGATTTTTCTTTTACCAAAATAATAGCAAATACTGACATGCAACGTTATTGTATCTCTTTTTAAAAAGAATTTTAATGATAAGCTCAAAATTGGTGCTTCATTCAAAATAAGATGTACCCATAAAAAAAAAGATATACTATGTTTTTGGATTGGAAGAATCAATATTGTCAAAAGTTGTCATACTACCTAAGAAAAACTACAGATTCAAAGCAATCTTTATCAAATTACTAGGGCATTTTTTCACAGAACTAGAGCAGAAAAAAATCTTAAAATTTGTATGAAAAAACAATTATCATTGAAAAAGGAAACATTACACGTGATACTGTAGAAATACAAAGAAGCATTAGAGGCTACTGTGAATAATTATATGTGAACACACTGGATAACCTAATAAAAATGAATAAATTCTTAGAAACATACAGCCTACCAAGATTGAGTTATGAAGAGGTAAAAAAAAAAAAATTTGAACATGCTAGTTTCAAGTAAGTATATTTAATCAAGGAATAAAAATCTCCCAAGAAACTAAAGTCTAGGACCAAACAGCCTCACTGGTGAATTCTACCATATATTAAAGGAAGTTAATGCCAATTGTTTTAAAACTCTTCCACAAAATAGAAGGGAAGGGAACCCTTTCAAATTCATGTTATGACTTTCTAATTATCCTGATATCAACACCAGAAAAAGAAGCTACAAGAAAAGAAAATTAGGAGATTGGTCTCCATCCTAAATGTGGATGTGAAAATCCTCAACAAAGTATCAGCAAACTGAATTTAGTAGCACATTAAATGGATCATACACTATGATAAAGTGGACTTTATTACAAGTATTTAAGTTTAGTTCAATATCTACAAGTCAATATGATACACTACATTAATAAAATCAAGAATTAAAAGCATAGGTTCATCTCAGTAGAAATAGAAATAAGCATCTGACAGAATTCAGCATCCACGTATGGTAGTGTCACAACAAAGAGCGTGCACAGGGAACCAGCCCGCAGATGACAACGGCCGGACATGACGAGCCACGGTCAGCATGCGCACCGTGTGCTCAGCTGCCGCAGTGAGCACAGCTCCCTGCGACCCTGTGGGCTGCGGCCCGCCAGGCTCCTCTGTCCACGCGCTGCTCCGCCTAAGAACGCTGGAGTGTGCTGCCCACGCCCTTCTCCAGGGCATCTTCCTGACCCAAGGGTCAAGCCTGTGTCTCTTGTGTCTTCTGCATTGCAGGCAGGATCTTTACTCACTGAGCCACCTGGGAAGCCCATACTTAAGAGTAAAAAGCTGAAAGCTTTTCATTTACAATCAGAAACAAGACAAGGATGCCCACTCTTACCACTTTTTAGTCAACATAACATTGGAATTTCTGGCCAGGACAATCAGACAAAAAAGAAAAAGGAAAAACAAAAAAGAAAAGGTAGCCAAAATTGGAAAGGGAGAAGTAAAATTGTTTCTATTTGTAGATGATATGATTTTATATATAGAAAATGCTAAAGACTCCACCAAAAAAACCTGTTAGATCTAATGAACAAATTCAACATAACTCCAGGATACAAAATTAACATCACAAACATCAGTATTGTTTCTATATACGAATGAAAGATTATCTGAAAAAGAAATAAATTATCCCATTTATGATATAATCAATAACAATAAAAATAGTTAGAAATAAATTTAACCCAGAATATGAAAGATCTGTCCACTGAAAACCATGGGGAATTGATGAAAGAAATTGAAGACTCAAATAAATAGAAAGATATCACATGTTAATGAATCAAAAAAATTAGTTTTCTTGAAATTTCCATACTATCCAATGCCATCTACAAATTTAATGCAATCCCTATTAAGATTCCAACAACATTTTTTTTTTTTACAAAAGTACAGCAAACAATTCTACAGTTTCTGTGCAAACACAAAATATTCTGAATAGCCAAAAATCTGAGAAACAAGAAAAAAGCTGGAGGTATGAATTCCCTGAAATCAAATTACATAACAAAGCTAATCAAAGCTGTGTTGGCATAAGAATGGGCATATAGAACAATAGAACATAATCAAAACCTGAGAAATAAACCCAAGCAAATAGAGTTAACTAATATTTCACAAGGAAGCCAAGGATATTCAATGGAGAAAGAAAATCTTTTCAATAAATGGTTCAAGGGAAATGAAATATTCTCGTGTAAAAGAATGAAATTAGACCACTAACAAAAAATTTTCACACCACTAACAAAAAACTGCTCATAATAACTACTTAAATGTTAGGTTGTAAATCATACAACTCCTAGAAGAAAACAGAGAAAAGCCACTTGACATGAATATTGATAATTTTTTTTTGATATGATACCTAAAGCATAAGCAACAAAACAAATAGAACCATACTGAACTAATAAAAAACCTTCTATACAGTAAAAGAAAAAAAATCCAAAAATTGAAAAGGCCATCTGCAAAGTTGGAGAAAATATTGGCAAATCATATACATGATAAGGGGTTAATATACAAAATATATAAAGAACTCATACAATTCAATAGCAGAAAAACAAGTAATCCAATTTAAAAATAGGCAAAGGACCTGATTTTTAGATCAACAGTTACATGAAAAAGTGTTCAACATTACTAATTATCAGGGGAATACAAATTAAAACTACATTAGATATAATCTCATACTTGTTAGAATGGCCATCATTGAAAAGACAAGAGATAACTAATGCAACGAGGATATAGAGAAAAGGTTAACTCTTGTGCACTGTTAGAGGAAGTGTAAACTGATGAAACCACTATGGAAAGCAACATGAAAGTCTCTCAAAATATTAAGACTATAGCTATCATATGATGCAGCAATTTCACCTTGGGCTATATAATCTAAAGAAAACAAAATCACTATGTTGAAGAAATATACATACCCCCATGTTTACTGCAGCATTACATACAATAGCCAAGATATGAAAACAATCTAAATTGTCCATGGACAGGTGAAGGATAAAAATGTGGTTTGTGTTTATAAATGCAATTGAATAGCATTCAACTCTTAAAAAAGGAGGAAATCCTGTTTGGGACAACATGGTTAGACTGTGAGGGTATTATTCTAAGTTAAATAAGTCAACAGACACAAATACTAAACAATTTCATTTTTATGTGAAATTTAAAAGAAAAACAACAAAACTAATAAAGAAGTACAGATTTGTGGGTACCAGATATGGAGGAAGGGGGTGGTGGGATTTGATTAAGGTAATCAAATGTTACAAACTTTCAGTTATAAAACAAGTACTAGAGATGTAATATATCAATAAAACATGGTGGCTATAGTTAATACTGCTGTATGGTATACATGAAAATTGCTAAGACAATATCCTAAAAATTTTCATCACAAGGAAAAGTTTTATTTTTTGTATCTATATCAGATGGTGGATATTAAAGAAATACATTATGGCAATCTTTTTGCCACATATATAAGTCAAATCATTATACCATACTCTTTAAACTTATACAGTGCTATATGTCAATTATATCTCAATAAAGCTGGAATTAAAAATAAATAAAAGTACAGAAATGAGGAAATGTGAAAAAGATAGAAGAAAGTAAGTGACAGAAATGAAATATAGGGAAAGAAGATCTATTTTATGTACAATATATAATTTAACTCCTTATGTAGGGAAAAATACAGTTAAAAAGAAAATTTTCAGCTCAGTTCAATTCAGTCACCCAGTCGTGTCTGACTCTTTGTGACCCCATGGACTGCAGCATGCCAGGTCTCCCTGTCCATCACCAACTCCTGGAGCTTACTCAAACTCATGTCCATTGAGTCAGTGATGCCATCCAACCATCTCATCCTCTGTCGTCCCCTTCTCCTCCTGCCTTCAATCTTTCCCAGCATCAAGGTTTTTCAAATGAGTCAGTTTTTTGCATCAGGTGGCCAAAGTACTGAAGTTTCAGCTTCAGCATCAGTCCTTCCAATGAATATTCAGGACTGATTTCCTTTAGGATGAACTGGTTGGATCTCCTTGCAGTCCAAGGGACTCTCAAGAGTCTTCTCCAATACCACAGTTCAAAAGCATCAATTCTTCAGCACTCAGCTTTCTTTATAGTCCAACTCTCACATCCATACATGACTACAGGAAAAACCACAGCTTTGACCAGACAGATGTTTGTCAACAAAGCAATGTCTCTGCTTTTTAAATACGAAAATTTTTCTAAAACACACATATCCTTAAAATCTACATGTTAAAAGGGCCCTGTTTTCATTTAGTACCTGGCACTATTGACTCCAGAAGTTCAATTCTAACTCACATTCTAGTAAACCCATTGGACTTTAAAGAAAAGGAATAATAATAAGAAAAAATACTCTGTATCTCTAGGTAAATAGACCAGGTCACTTAGGAAAGAAATCAGGTTGGTGTAAATCTGCTATTCAACAGCAACATACTAAGCAAATTATAAAGTCTACATCTGGGTCATTGAAAAAACGTTAGTAGTTTTAAACATGCAATGACTCAGAGATTTATTTTATCTATATGCCCTTTTTAAGGAATCAATGAGAAGATGAATTTCAGAAATGAATAGGGAGACTTCTGTGGGAAAAAAGTGAGCATTTAAGACTAAGATAAAGGCAGAAGAAAAACATATATACTTTGACAACCAAACAGTGGAAAAAGGTAAAAAAAAGAGAAGATGAATTTATCCATAAATAACATGTGACAGTTAAAGCAAAACTTTTAAAGATAATGAACTTAAGAGTAAATGTTCCAGCACAGAAAAAGGGACTAGGGAATTATATAAAAGTATTAGGACAAAGGTCACTACTACACTATTAGAACAAAAATATGCACCTTCCAAAAACTCAGAAAGTTCAAAATAAAAGAGAACATTTAATGAAAGCACATAGTAAATATAACTTGCAATATTTAAAAAGATAGAGATTAAAAATATTCATCATATTAATAAATGCAAGTAGAATCAACTTACTATTAAAATAAAAAATAAGATTGACTTAAAAGTAAAATTCAACTCTGTATCATATATAGGACAGATACTTAAAAGAGAGCAATTAAGAAAAACTAAAGTAAAAAAGGCTAAAAGTAAAAAAAAAAAAAAAAGGAAAGTAACTCAGACAAATGTAAACAAAAGTAAAGCGGTGGAGGGGCTCCAATCAATATGACATAATAGGACATGGAGCTCACTCCTCCCACAAATGAATCAAAAATACATATACATGTAGAACTGTTCTCAAAAACTACCTGCTGAGTGTTAGCAGATCTCAGCTAAAAGTGCAAGAAAGATCTCCATGTAACTAGGTAGGACAAAAGGAAAAAAAAAAAAGAGAAGCAGGATGGGACCTGTACCACTAGGAGGAAGTTGTGAAGAGGATATGTTCCTTCACCCTGAGAGGCACTCATCAGTGGGGAGTGTCAAAGAAGAGCACAGCCACTGGTTTGAGACAAGCAGAACAGAAAAAGATCTGCACAAATGGTCTATGCACTCCCCAGCCTGAGACACATATCTGCTGGTACAGGCATGGCCTTGGAACTAAAACTTGGGCTTTAGAGGACAGACCTAGGGAGAGGACTGGGAGAGGACTGAAGGGGCTGCAGAGTCGAATGGCCACAATGGGGGGTGTACATGGAAGAAGCCTGGGCCCATCATAGAAGCCAAGTATCACTGTTAAGAGGTGCATGAATGGAGGGTCATAGGAACCTCTTTCTCAGCATGTTCTCAGCCCGCTAAGAGCCACCTCTGAGTTCTGGAGTGCACAAGTACCAGTGGGTTTTCCACATATGGAGGCAAGGCTGAAATCAGAGCTCCTCCCCAAGAGTCATGTGACTTAGGAAGGAGGGCTGAAATCTGAGCCCTGTCCCGGCATCTTAGTGACCCATGGATTTATGCTGCCTCCACTGGCCTTCTAAACTCAGCATCCATGGGATGTGCAAGTGGACAATGGATGCTCAGCTGTGGGCTTAGAGGGCATGCAGAGGCAGGACAGGGATCTAGGCTGCTTCCACAGCTTCCATGGTGGGTCCAGGTGCATGACTACTGCAATCCTGGTACCTGACTTCAGTGGATCTTTGTGAAGATCTTCTTTGTAGAGACAACATCTGATTGACACCAGGGCCAATTGTTGGCTTTGCCATGGTTGAAGCAGGGCTGAGGGCAGTGCCAACAACAGTGTAAGTTGTGAGTCCACACTACGGATGGCAAGCCACACCACAGAACACCGTCCACAGTGAACAGCTCCAGGGAAGGAATATTCATTGGCTCCTCTCCCACCAGGAGAGTTCCAATTCTTCCCACCTCATACCACAGCTCAGAAATGGATTTGAGAACTTATAATCCAACAAATAGGAAGCAGAGCCTGCCCCCAAAAGGGCTGTAACAGCCACAAAGCAAAGAGGAGGCCCTGCACACTTCAGAGCAGACTCTTGTCACCACAATACCAGTCCACAACCCCTATCAAGTGGATAATGTCCAGCACATAGTGAGGAAAGAGGCAGCAGGCATCCATACTAAAAACAGCCCTGGTGACAAAAATATTAAACCCACACAGGCTACATCGAAGTGCTCCCACATAAAAACAGTCATCCAAGATCACAGAAGATAATTGTTTCTCTTAAACTCATACAGTCAGAGAAATATAAGTAAAATGAATAAGCAGAAGAAACACTCTTAATTAAAATATCAAGAGAATTCTCCTGAAAGAGCAAACAGTGAAACAGACTTCTTTAGTCTAATATACACTGAGTTAAAAAAGAAAAAAGGAGAAAATGAAAATACTGAAGGAATTAAGATTATCAATAGAAATAAAGATACTGGATGGTCAAGACAAGATAGAATGTAAACTATCTTGAGAGTAGAATGTGAGCTTAGCTCTTTTTAAGGAAACACCAAAATCACAACTAATGGCTGAATAACCACAGACAAAAAACTGCTGGAACCTACTATAAAAGATACCCTATACCCAAAGCCAAAGATGCCACCACAATGAGACAGTAGGAGGGGTACAATCACAAGAAAATAAAATTCCACACATGCTCAGTGAGCAACCCATATACTCAAAAAATAATGGTATCACAAAAGTTCTCCTACAGGAGATAAAGTTTTGAGCCCCATGTCAGGCTCCCCAGCCTGGGAGTCTGGCAACAGGAGGAATGCCCACTATCTGTGAAGACCACTATGGTTTAGGGGTTTCATAGAACTGTGAAAAATAGGAACTCCATTCTTAAGGTGGTGTACACAAGATCTCCTGTTCACTAAACCCAGGGGAAAAAGCAGTGACCTTATAAGAACCCTAGCCAGACTTCTCTGCTAGTATTGAAGGGTTTCCTGCAGAGGCAGGGGGCAGCTGTGGCTCACTGTGGGGACAAGGACTCTGAGAGTGATAGTTCTGGAGAGTATTAATCAGGGTGAGCCCTCTTAGAGGCCACCGTTTTCTCATCTAGCCCCATCCGCAGCCTGTAGGCTCTAGTGAGGGACACCTCAGGCCAAAAAATCATCAGGACAGGAAGTCTGCTGTACATCAGCAGAAAGGATGCTTAAAGTATTCCTGAGCACACAGCTGCCTGATAAACACACCCCCTGACATAGCCCTGCCCAGACGGACAAGATTGAGCTCCACCCACCAGTGAGCAGGAACCTGTCCCTCCCTCCAGGAAGCCTGCACAAGGCTCTTAAACTTACTCTGCAGGGTTCAGACAGCACGAGCTAGAAAAACTGCAACCCTTCAGCCTACAGAATGGGAAATATAATCATAGAATATTACAAAAATTAGATGGCAGAGAAATATGTTCCAGGTGAAAGAACAAGATAAAATCACAGAACAACTAATTGAAATGAAGATAGACAATCTACCTACAAAAATTTCAGAGTAATGATAGTAAAGATGAGCCAAGATCTCAGAAAAAAGAATGGAAGCACAGATCAAGAAGAGACAAGAAATAACAAAGACCTAGAATAACTAAAGAACAAAAAAATGGAAATGAGCAATACAATAACTGAAATGAAAAAAATCACTAGAAGGAATCTAAAGCAGAATAACTGAGTTAGACAAATGGATGAGTGAGCTAGAAGACAGAATGGTGGATATTACTGCTGTGGAAAAGAACAAAGAAAAAGGAATGAAAAGAAGTGAAGATAATCTGAGTAGACTGTGGGTTAATTTTGAATAATAATTTTAAATGCATCAGCATTCACTTATAGTCATCCCAGGAAAATAAGAGAGAAAGGGCTTGAGAAAATATGTGAAGACATAGTGGTGAAAATTTCCCTAACATGGAAAAAATCAGTCACCCAAGTCCAGAAAGCATAGAGAGCTCCAGGCAGCATAAACCCAAGGAAGAACATGCTGAGATGCATAGAAATCAAACTGACAAAAAGTTTAAGACAAAGAAAAAAATATTAAAAATAACAAGAGAAAAGCAACAAATAACATTCAAGGAAATTCCCAGGAGGTTATCAGCTGAATTCTCAGCAGAAACTCTGCAGGCCAGAAGGGAGTAGCATGATGTGATCACAGTGATATAAGGAAGAACCTACAACCAAGAATAGTCTACTCAGCAGGCCCTCATTCAGATTTGACAGAGAAATAAAAAGCTTTACAAACAAGCAAAAGCTAAGAATTCAACAAGACCAAACCAGCTTTACAATAAATGCTAAAGGAACGGCTCTATGCTGAAAAGAAAAGCACACACCTAGAAGCAAGAAAACCGCCAACACAGAAGCTCACCAGAAAAGGCAAGCATACACTAAAGGTAGGAAATCAGCCACAGACAAATATGTTATCAAAACCAGCAACATTGAGAAGGGGAGGGTACAAATGCAGAATATCGAAAGTGCAGTTGAAATTAAAAGAGCAGCAACTTAAAACAATGTTGTTTATATATGGACCACTCTATCAAATCTTCATGGTAACAGCAAACTGAAAATCTACAATAAACACATACAAGACAAAAAGGAATCCAAACATAAAAGGAAAATTAGTGGTCAAATCACAAGAGAAGAGACTGAAAGAGGAAGGTGGAAAAAATGACCTACAAAAAAATCCAAAATAACAAAATGGCAATGTAAACATATATATCAATAATTAACATAAATGTAAACAGATAACTAACTTAAACATAAAAGTAAGTGCTCCAACCAAAAGACATCAACTGACTGAGTGGATACAAAAACAAGACCTATAAATGCTGTCTACAAGAGACTCATTTCACATCTAGGTGCACATATAGAATGAAAATGTGCGGATCAAAAAAGGTATTCTATGCAAACAGAAATCAAGAAAGCTGGAGGAACAATATTCATGTTAGATGAAAATAAACTTTAAAATAAACTCTGTAACATGGGATAACTTCTATTTCTGCTTCATCAATTATGCTAAAGCCTTTGACTGTGTGGATCACAACAAACTGTGGAAAATTATTAAAGAGATGGGAACACCAGAGCAGTTTACCTGTCTCCTGAGAAACATCTATTCAGGTCAAGAAGCAAAGTTAGAACCAGACATGGAACAATGAGCTGGTTAAATTTGGGAAAGGAGTATTTCAAAGCTGTATATTGCCACCCTGCTTATTTAACTTCTATGCAGAGTATACCATGTGAAATAACAGGCTGGATGAAGCTCAAACTGGAATCAAGATTGCCAGGAGAAATATCAACAACCTCAGATATGCAGATGATACCACTCTAATGACAGAAAGCAAAGAGGAACTAAAGAGCCTCTTGATGAAGGTGAAAGAGGAGAGTGAAAAAGTTGGCTTAAAACAACATTCAAAAAACTAAGATCATGACATCTGGTCCCATCAATTCATGGCAAATAGATGTGAGAAAATGGAAACAGTGACAGACTTTATTTTCTGGGCTCCAAAATCACTGTGGATGGTGACTGCAGCCATGAAATTAAAAGACACTTGCTCCTTGGAAGAAAAGCTATGACAAACCTAGACAGCATATTAAAAAGCAGAGACATCACTTTGCTGACAAAGGTCTGTATAGTCAAAGCTATGGTTTTCCCAGTAGTCACATATGGATGTGAGAGTTGGACCATAAAGAAGGCTGAGTGCTGAAGAATTGATGCTTTTGAAATGTGGTGCTAGAGAAGACTCTTGAGAGTCCCTTGGACAGCAAGGAGACCAAACCAGTCAATCCTAAAGGAAATCAGCCCTGAATATTCATTGGAAGGACTGATGCTGAAGCTGAAGCTCCAATACTTTGGCCACCTGATGTGAAAGAGAGCCAACTCATTGGAAAAGACCCTGATGCTGGGAAAGATTGAGGGCAGGAGGAGAAGGGGGTGACAGAGGATGAGATGGCTGGATGGCATTATCAACTCAATGGACAAAAGTGTAACCAAACTCAGGGAGAGAGATAGTGAAAGACAGGGAAGACTGGTGTGCTACAGTCCACTGGGTTGCAAAGTCAGACACAACTGAGCAAAGGAACAGCAGTAAACCAAGAAGGTTCCCTACATAAAGATCTCAGTCATAAATCCAAATATACATGCACCCAGCATAGGAGCACCTCAACATATAAGGCAAATGCTAAGAGCCTTAAGAGGAGACAGCAACAGTAACACAATAATAGTGGGGAACTATAAAACCCCACTTTCATCAATGGACAGATCATCCAGACAGAAGATCAATAAGGAAACACAGGCCTTAAATGAGACATTAGACCTGGTAGACTTAATTGATATTTATTAGTAGCACATCCCAAAGCAGTAGAATACACATTTTTTTTCAAGTGCACATAGAACGTTCTCCAGGATTGATCACACACTGGACCAAAGTTCAAACCTCAGTAAAAATTTTAAGAAAATTGAAATCAAACATTTTTTTCCCACAAACTCAGTACTATGAGATTAGAAATCAACTACAAGGAGAAAAAAACTAAAAAACAAACACATGGAGGCTAAATAATATTTTACTAACCAACCAGTGGATCACTGAAAAAAAATCAGAGGAAATAAAAAAATACCTAGAGGCAAATGAATACAAAAATATGATAACCCAAAACAAATGGGATGTGGCAAAAGCTGCTCTAAGAGGAAATTTTATAGCAATACAATCTTACCTCAGGACACAAGAAAAGTCTCAAGTAAACAACCTAAGCCTATGCCTGTACCAAGCAGAGAAAGAACAAACCCTGAGTTAGTAGAAGGAAAGAAACCATAAAATCAGAGCAGAATAAATGAAATACAGGCTACAAAAATAAAAGAAAAGATCAATAGAAATAAAGCTGGTTCTATGAAGAGATAACAAATGGATAAACATCAAAGTTCAGTTCAGTCGCTCAGTCGTGTCCAACTCTTTGCGACCCCATGGACTGCAGCACGCCAGGCTTCCCTGTTCATCACCAACTCCCAGAGCTTGCTCAAACTCATGTCCATTGAATCAGTGACACTATCCAACCATCTCATCCTCTGTTGCCCCCTTTAATTTTTTTGATCCCCCTCTCTCTTTTCTTGATGAGTTTGGCTAAATGTTTATCCTTTTCACTTGTTCCCTGGAAGAAAAGGATAAACATTTAGCCAAACTCATCAAGAAAAAGAGAAAGGAGAATCATCAATAAAGTGTGAAATAAAAAGAAGTTGCAACAGACACTACAGAAATACAAAAAATCATGAGACTACTACAAACAGTTCTATGCCAATAAAATGGAAAACCTAGAGGAAATGGACAAATTCTAAGAAAAGTATAGTCTTCCAAGATTAAACCAGGAAGAAATAGAAAGTATAAACAGATCAGTCACACATAGTGAAATTAAAATTGTTATTACAAAATTCCCAGTAACTAAAAGTCCAGGACAAGAGGGCTTCACAGGTAAATTCTACAAAAAACATTTGGAGAAGAGTTAACACCTAACATCCAGAAACTATTCCAAAACATTTCAGAGAAAGGAACACTCCCAAAATCATTCTGTGAGGCCACCATCACCTTGATACCAAAACCAGACAAAGATACAACAACAACAAAGATTACAGGCCAATGTCATTTATGAACATAGACTCAAAATTCCTCAACAAAATACAAGCAAACCAAATCAAACAATACATTAAAAAGATCATACACTATGATCAAGTGTGATTACCTGAGGGATGCAATGATTTTTCAATACCTGCAAATAATCAGTTTGATGTACCACATTAGCAACTTGACGAATAAAAGCCATATGATTATCTCAATAGATGCTAAAAAAAACTTTTGACAAAACTTGATACCCATTGATGATAAAAGCTCTACAGAAAGTGGACATAAAAGAATAAAGATCCTAATAAGAAAACTACAGCTAATATCATACTCAACGGTGAAAATGTAAACACATTTTTTCTAAGATCAGGAGGGCAAGGCTATCCACTCTTGTCACTTATTCAATATAGTTTTGGAAGTCTTAGTCATGGCAATCAGAGAAGAAAAAGAACTTAAGGGAATCCAAGTTGAAAAACAAATAGTAAAACTGGCAGTGTTTGCAAATGACATGATATTATACATAGAAAATCCTAAATATGCTACCAGAAAACTACTAGAGTTCATCAATGAATTTGGTAAAGTTGCAGGATACAAAATAAATACACAGAAATCTGCTGCATGTCTATATACCTAAAATGAAAGAGCAAATAAAGAAACCCATTTACCATCTCATCAAAAAGAATAAAGCAACTGGAAATAAACCCACCTAAGGAGGCAAAAGATCTGTACTCTAAAAATGTAAGATGCTGATGAAAGAAATTGGAAATGACAAAAAGAGATGTAAAGATACACCAAGTATTTGGATTGGAAGACCAACATTATAAAAATTACTGTACTACCCATGGTAATATACAGATACAATGCAATCCTGATCAAACTACCAGTGACATTTTTCACAGAATCAGAACAAAAAAATTTAAAAATTTGTATGGAGACACAAAGCACCCTGAACAGCCAGAGCAATATTGAGAAAGAAATGTGGAGCTGAGGAAATCAGGCTCCCTGGCTCAGACTGTGCTACAAGCTATGGTAATCGAAAGAGTACGATACTAGCACAAGGCCAGAGATACAGATCAATGGAACAGGATAGAAAGCTTAGAAATAAGCCCATGCACCAGGGTCAATTAATCTACAACAAAGGAGGCAAAGATATGCAATGGAGAAAAGACAGTCTCTTCAATAAATTTTTTTTTAAGTGAGATATGGATAGACTTAGTGACTGTCATACATGGTGAAGCAAGTCAGAAAAAGAAAAACAAAATCATGTACTGACACTTATTTATGGGCTTCCCAGGTGGTGATAGTGCTAAAGAACATGCCCACTAATGCAAGAGACTTAAGAGATGTGGGTTCAATCCCTGAGTCAGGAAGATACCCTGGAAGAGGAAATGGTAACCCACTCCAGTATTCTTGAAGGGAAAATCCGATGGACAGAGAAGCCTGACAGGCCACAAACCATAGGGTTGCAAAAAGTCAGACACGACTGAAGCAACATAGCTGGCAGGCAACACATATAAACAGCACATATATTTGGAATCTAGAAAAATGCCATAGATGAGTTTATTTGTGAAGCAGAAATAGAGACAAAGACGTAGAGAACAGATGTGTGGATACCAAGGGTAAAGTGGGGGTGGGAGGAATTAGAAGATTGGGATTGTCACATATACGCTATTGATACATGTATACAATGGATAACGAGTGAGAACACACTCTATAGCACAAGGAGCTCTACTTAGTGCACTGTGGTGATCAGAAAGAGAAGGAAGTCCAAAGGGGAGTGGATATGTGCATTGCCATTTTTTAGTTGCTAAGTCATGGCCTCCTCTCTGCGACCTGTGAACTGAACCAAGCTTCCCTGTCCTCTGTTATCTCCAGGAGCTTGCTCAAACCCATGTCCATCGTGTCGGTGATGCCATCCAACCATCTCATCCTCTGTTGCCCCCTTCTCCTCCTGCCCTCAATCTTTCCCAGCTTCAGGGTCTTTTCCAATGAGTCAGTTCTTTGCATCAGGTGGCCAAAGTATCAGAGCTTCAGCATCAATCCTTTCAATGAATATACAGGGCTGGTTTCTTTAGGATTGACTGGTTTGGTCTCCTTGCTGTCCAAGGGACTCTTAAGAGTCTCCTCCAGCACCATAGTTCAAAAGCATCAATTCTCCATGCTCAGCCTTCTTTATGGTCCAACTGTCACATCCATATATGACTACTGGAAAAACCACAGCTTTGTCAGCAAGGCAAGGTCTCTGCTTTTTAGTATGCTGTCTAGGGTGGTCATAACTTTTCTATCAAGGAGCAAGCATCTTTTAATTTCATGGCTGCAGTCACTTTATGCAGTGATTTTGGAGCCCAAGAAAAGAAAGTCTGTGATTCTTTCCATTTTTCACCATCTATTTGCCATGAAGTGATGGAACCAGATGCCATGATCTTTGGTTTTTTGAATGGTGTGTTATAAGTCAGATTTTTCACCTTCATCTTCTCTTTCACCTTCATCAAGAGTCTCTTTAGTTCCTCTTTGCTTTCTACCATTAGAGTGGTATCATCTGCATATCTGAGGTTGTTGATATTTCTCCCAGCAATCTTGATTGCAGCTTGTGAGTTATCCAGCCCAGCATTTCACATGATGTACTCTGCATATAAGTTAAAGAAGTGGGGTGACAACATACAGCCTTGATGTACTCCTTTTCCAATTTTGAACCAGTCTGTTGTTCCATGTCCAGTTCTAGCTGTTGCTTCTTGTCCTGCATACAGGTTTCTCAGGAGGCAGGTAAGGTGGTCTGATATTCCCATCTCTTTAAGAATTTTCCACAGTTTGTGGTGACCCACACAAATGCTTTAGTGGAGTCAATGAAGCAGATGTTTTTTTCTGGAATTCCCTTGCTTTTTCTATGATTCAAAGATGTTAGCAATTTGATCTCTGGTTCCTCTGCCTCTTCTATATCCAGTGTGTACATCTGAAAGTTTTCAGTTCACATCCTACTGAATCTTAAAGGATTCTAAGCATTACCTTGTTAGCATGTGAAATGACCACAATTGTGCAGCAGTTTGAGCATTCTTTGGCATTGACTTCCTTTAGGATTGGAATGAATGCTGATCTTTCCCAGTCCTGTGGTCACTGCTGAGTTTTCCAAATTTGCTGGCATACTGACTGGAGCACTTGCACAGCATCAGCTTTTAAGATTTTAAATGCTCGGTTGGAATTCCATCACCTCCACTAGCTTTGTTCGTAGTAATGCTTCCTAAGGTCCATTTGACTTCACGCTCTAGTAGGATATCTGTCTCTAGGTGAGTGACCACACCATCATGGTTATCCAGTTCATTAATACCCTTTCTGTATAGTTCTTCTGTGTATTCTTGCCACCTCATCTTTCTCTCTTCTGCTTCTGTTAGGTGTTTGACATTTCTGTCTTTATTATGCCCATCTTTGCATGGAATCTTCCCTTGGTGTCTCTAATTTTCCTGAAGAGCTCTCTCGTCTGTCCCATCTGCTGTTTTCCTCTGTTTCTTTACATTGCTCACTTAAGGAGGCCTCTCACCTCCTTACTATTCTCTGAAACTCTGCAATCAGTTGGCTATACCTATCCTTTTCCCCTTTGCCTTTCACTTCGCTTCTCTTCTCAGCTATTTGTAAGGCCTCCTCCGACTACCATTTTGCCTTCCTGAATTTCTTTTTCTTGGGGATGGTTTTGATCACTGCCTCCTGTACAATGTTATGAACCTCTGTCCATAGTTCTTCAGGCACTCTGTCTACCAGATCTAATCTCTTGAATCTATTCAATCACCTCCACTGTATAATCATAGGGATTTGATTTAGGTCATACCTGAATGGCCTAGTGGTTTTCCCTACTTTCTTCAATTTAAGCCTGAAGTGTTCAATATATGTATATGTATGACTGATTCATTTTGCTGTACAGTAGAAAGTAACATATTTAAAGCAACTATACTCCAATATAAACTTTAAAAATTAAAAAATAAAATGATAAGTCAGATACAGAACAAACAAACAAAAAACAAAAAGAAATGATAAAACCTCCTAAACCTATAGACAGAAAACAGATTCTAGGTACAGAAAGTACAGAGCGTACCAATCAAGATGAACCTGAACAGAGCCACACCATATTATAATTTAAATGACAGCAGTTAAACAGGAGTTTCTAAAGGCAGCAAGAGGAAAACAGAGTTAATGGAAAGGAAACCCCTATAACGCTATCAGCTGATTTCTCTCCAGAAATACTGCAGGCCAGAAGGGCATGGCAGGATATATTCAAATTCCTGAAAGGAAAAAAATCTGCAACCTAGGACACTCTACCCACCAAGATTATCGTTTACAATAGAAGGAGAGACAAAGAATTTCTCAAGAAGCAAACAAAAACTAGAAGAATAACGCAATACTAAATCTGTCCTAAATGAAATATCAAATGATCTTCCCTAGTTAAAAGAAAAAAGAAAAAAACAACTGAAGCTAAATCACCTAAATAAGCCACTATACAGATTTTTAAAATATCAAAAATTTTTGTGAAAGTGACAATAACCACAATGAATAGCAAAAGGATAATCATGAAGATGTAACAAGGTCACCAAATCATAAAGTGTGGGGGAGGAGAGTAGGAAATTAAGTTTTTGGTTTTTTTTTTTTTAAGAATGTGTTTAAGTCTGTATGACTATCAGTCTAAAGCAGGTAGACACAGCAAGGGGTTAACATACTTGAAAAGCAGGATAACCACAAATCAAAACACATAGAAGATTCACAAAAACAAGAAAGAAGAAAACAAGAGCATAATACAAAAAAAAAATCATAAAACCACAAAATTAAAAGCAAAAATAGAAAGGAACAAGGAAGAAATACAAAATCAACTGGAAAAAAAAAGATTTAAAATGGCAACCACACACATCTATCAATAAATATCTTAAAATGTCAATGGACTAAATGCTCCAAATCAAAAGATAGAGAATGACTAATTGGAAAAAAAAATAATAGCAACAACAACAAAAAGAGGCTACAATATGCTGCCTACAAGATACTCACTTTAAGGCAAAGGTACACATAAATTAAAAGTGAGCAGATGGAAAAAGATATTCCATGCTATTGGAAGTGAAAAGAAAGTGGTGGGAACACAATACTCATATCAGACAAAACTGACATTAAAACAAAGTCCATTAAGAAAGTTAAAGAGCTTTTGCACAACAAAGGAAACTATAAGCAAGGTGAAAAGACAGCCCTCAGATTGGGAGAAAACAATAGCAAACGAAGCAACAGACAAAGGATTAATCTCAAAAATATACAAGCAACTCTTCCAGCTCAACTCCAGAAAAATAAATGACCCAATCAAAAAATGGGCCAAAGAACTCAACAGACATTTCTCCAAGGAAGACATACAGATGGCAAAAAAACACATGAAAAGATGCTCAACATCACTCATTATCAGAGAAATGCAAATCAAAACCACAATGAGGTACCATTACACGCCAGTCAGGATGGCTGCTATCCAAAAGTCTACAAGCAATAAATGCTGGAGAGGGTGTGGAGAAAAGGGAACCCTCTTACACTGTTGGTGGGAATGCAAACTAGTACAGCCACTATGGAGAACAGTGTGGAGATTCCTTAAAAAACTGGAAATAGAACTGCCATATGACCCAGCAATACCACTTCTGGGCATATACACCGAGGAAACCAGATCTGAAAGAGACATGTGCACCCCAATGTTCATCGCAGCACTGTTTATCATAGCCAGGACATGGAAGCAACCTAGATGCCCATCAGCAGACGAATGGATAAGGCAAGCTGTGGTACATATACACCATGGAATATTACTCAGCTGTTAAAAAGAATTCATTTGAATCAGTTCTAATGAGATGGATGAAACTGGAGCCCATTATACAGAGTGAAGTAAGCCAGAAAGATAAAGACCATTACAGTATACTAACACATATATATGGAATTTAGAAAGATGGTGACGATAACCCTATATGCAAAACAGAAAAAGAGACTCAGATGTATAGAACAGACTTGTGGACTCTGTGGGAGAAGGCGAGGGTGGGATGTTTCAAGAGAACAGCATCAAAACATGTATATTATCTAGGGTGAAACAGATCACCAGCCCAGGTTGGATGCATGAGACAAGTGCTTGGGCCTGGTGCACTGGGAAGACCCAGAGGGATCGGGTGGAGAGGGAGGTGGGAGGGGGGACCGGGATGGGGAATACATGTAAATCCATGGCTAATTCATTTCAATGTATGACAAAAACCACTGCAATGTTGTAAAGTAATTAGCCTCCAACTAATAAAAATAAATGGAAAAAAAAAAGAAAGTTAAAGAAGGACAATATATAATGATAACAGAATGAATGCAAGAGGATGTTACATTCATCAATATATATGCACATAATACATGCTGCTGCTGCTGCCAAGTCGCTTCAATCATATCAGACTCTGTGCGATCCCATAGACGGCAGCCCACCAGACTCCGCCGTCCCTGGGATTCTCCAGGCAAGAACACTGGAGTGGGTTGCCATTTCCTCCTCCAGCATGTAATACATAGGAGCACACAAATGCAAAAAAAAAAAAAAAAAAAAAAAATACTAACAGACACAAAGGGGAGGTGGATTGGAATAAAATTAAAGAAGACTTTAACATCCTACTCACATCAATGGACAGATTTTCTAGACAGAAAATGAAGTAACAGGAATTCTAAACTATATAGTAGAAGAGTTACATTTAATTGATATTTTCAGGACATTACATTAAAAAAAAACAGAATACACATTCTTTTCAAGTGCACATGGAACATTCTCTAGGAATGACCACATACTAATGCACAGTACAAGCCTCTACAAACTTGTGTATAGAAATTATTTCAAGCATCTTTTCTGACCCACAGTGGCATGAAACTAGAAATCAACCACAGAAAAAGAAACAGAAAAAAGGGATTGCATGGAAACTAAACAACATGCTACTGAAAAACCCAATGTATCAAAGCTGAAATAAAAAAGAAAATTAAAAATACCTTGAGGCAATGAAAACAACCATACAAAATCTATGGGATGCAGCAAAAGCAGTTCTTAGAGGGAAGTTCATAGCAATACAAGACTTCCCCCAAAATCAAGAAAAATTTCAAAAAACCTAACTTGCCAACTAAAAGAATTAGAAAAAGAAGAACAAACAAAACCTAAAGTCAGCAGAAGAAGGAAATAATAAAGATCAGAGAGGAACTAAAATAGAGACTCAGTTCAGTTCAGTCGCTCAGTTGTGTCTGACTCTTTGTGACCCCATGGACTGCAGCATGCCAGGCCTCTCTGTCCATCACCAACTCCCAGAGTTTACTCAAACTCATGTCCATTGAGTTGGTGATGCCATCCAACCATCTCATCCTCTGTTGTCCCCTTCTCCTCCCACCTTCAATCTTTCCCAGTACCAGGGAAAGTTTAAAAAATAGTAAAAAAACAAATCAATATAAACAAGAGCTGGTTCTTTAAAAGGGTATAAACAAGATTGACAAATTTCTGGCCAGGTTTATCAAGAAAAAAAGAAAGAGGATCAAAATAAACAAAATAAGAAATGAAAAGGAGAGATAACAACTGATACCACAGAAATACAAAAACCGTAAGAGTACAATGAACAATTATATGCCAACAAATTTGACGACCTAGAAAAAAACAAACAAGTTTCACTAAAGCTGAATCAAAAAGAAATAGATAATTTAAACAGACCAATGCCTAGAAGTTAAATGAATCTCTCAATTTAAAATACTCTCTATAAACAAAAGTCAGGGACCCAGTGGCTTCACAAGTAAATTCTACCAACCATGTGAAGAAGAATTTACATCATTCCTTCTCAAGACTATTCCAAAAGACTGAATAGAAAGGAATTCTCCCAAAGACATTCTATGAAGTCACCATCAACCTGATACCAAAACCAGACAAAGACACTACCAAAACAGAAAATTACAAGCTAATATCTCTGATGAATATCAGTGCAAGGATTCTCAACAAAATAATAGCAAACAAATAAGTGAACCCAACAACACAAAAAAATTATTATACACGTGTACACCCAAGGCTGATTTGTGTTGATGTATGGTGAAAGCCACTACAATATTGTAAAGTAATTAGCCTCCAATTAAAATAAATTAATTAATTTAAAAAAAATGATTATACACCATGACCAAGTTGGATTCATCCCATGGTTGTGAGGATGTTTCAAAATATACAAATTAAGCAATGTGATGCACCACATCAACAAAAGACAAAAGCCTGTTGGTCATCTCCATAGAGGCAGAAAAAGCAATTGCTAAAACTCAACATTCATTCATGACAAAAACTCTTACAAAAGCAGGTATAGAGACAACATATGTCAATACAGTAAAAACTATTTACCACAAACCACAATGAGTATAACACTCAAAGGTGAAAACCTGAAAGCTTTCCTGCTACCAGAATGCTCACTCTCACCACTTCTATCCAATACGGTATCAGAAATCCTAGCCACAGCAATCAGAGAAAGAAGTCACAGAATCAAGAAGAAAAGGTATACAAATTGAAAGGGAAGAGGTAAAATTGTCATTATATGCAGTTAACTATTAGAACTGATAAATGACTTCAGTAAGGTAGCAAGATACAAAATTAACATACAGAAATCAGCTGCATTTCTTTAAAATAACAATAAAATCAGAAATGGAATTTATTTATTTTTGAGATTGCATTTCTCACTTATCAGCTTGGCAGAAAATCCAAACGTTTACAACATAGTCTGTTAATGAGGCTACAGGGAACAGGCATTTTCATATATTGCCAGTGGGAAGCAAAATTACATATGTATTTACCCTTTCACCCAGCAATCACACTTCAGGGAACTTGTCCTGCAAATATATCTGCATATACTAAAACGATGTATGTATATAGTTATTCACTATGGCATTCATTTACAACAGTGAAATACTAGGAAAAAACAAGCATTTTTCTAAGGAGAGCTGGTCAAGTAAACAACTATACATCCACCCAATGGAACACTAAGCCACTTGACAAAAGAGTGAGGAAGTTTTCATGGATAGATCTCCAGGATATAATGGAATATGAAAACATCAGTGTGTAGAACAATGTATATAGAATATTTTAAAAAATTAAATAATATCAGGACTGCCCCAGAGTCCAGTGGTTGAGACTCCACCTTCCAATACAGGGGGCACAGGTTCAGGGAATTAAGATCCTACATGCCACGCTGAGGCCAAAAAATAAGTAAAACAAGACAGTTCATATTTATTCATATCTTATTTAAAAAACACTGGAACTTAACAATTTGAATATAATTAACACTACTAAACTGCACACTTAAAATAATTTTGATGGTAATTGTGTTATGTGTTTTTTGTGTATGCTCAGTTGCTCAGTCACATCCAACTCTTTGTGACCCTATGGACTGCAGCCAGCCAGGCTCCTCTGTCCATGGAACTCTCCAAGCAAGAATACTGGAGTGGGTCGCCACCCCCTCCACTAGAGGATCCTCCTGACCCAGGGATCGAACCTGCCCTTCCCACGTCCCCTGCTCCACAGGCAGACTATTCACTGCTGAGCCTCTGAGGAAGCCCCTGTGTGTGTGATTTTTGTTTTTCCCCACAACTTAAAAACAAACAAACATGAGAGGTGTCTGTCAGAAGCTTATATAATATGTTTGTTTATTTGGGAGGTGAGAGGATGCATAAAGTCACTTATTTTGTTTTTTTTGTTTGCTTGTTTGTTTTCAGTGTTTGACTATGCTGGGTCTTAATTGCTGTGAGGGCTTTTCTCTACTTGAAGTGCATGGGCTTCTCATTGCAGTGACCTCTCTCGTGGCAGAGCATGGGCTCTAGGGTGCACTGACTTCAGTAGTTGCAGGACTAGTTTCAGTAGTTGGGCTCCTTAGGTGCAGCCCCTGGGCTCAGAAAGCAAATTTAAATAAACAATCTCCTTAAAACTTGCATCTTAAAAGGTACAATATTTAGTAAAACTCCCGACCAAGGAGGTGAAAGACTTATATGCTGAGAACTATAAAACATTAATAAAGGAAATTGAAGATGATTCAAAGAAATGGAAAGATATCCCATGCTCTCCAGTTGAAAGAATTAATATTTTCAAAATGACCATACTAGTCAAAGTGATCTATGGATTTAATGTGATCCTTATCAAATATCCATGACATTTTTCACAGAACTAGAATAATTCTAAAATTTATATGGAACCATAAAAGACAGCATTGCCAAAACAATCCCAAGAATGTAGAACAATGCAGGAGGCATAACCCTCCCAGACAATACTATAAAGATACATTAATCAAAACAGCATGATACTGGCACAAAATCAGACATATGGATCAATGGAACAGAACAGACAGCCCAGAAATAAACCCACACACCCATGGTCAATTAATCCATGACAAAGAAGGCAAGAATGTACTATGGAAAAAAGACCATCTGTTCAGTAACTGGTGTTGGGAAAGCTGGACAGTCATATGTAAAAAAATGAATTTAGAACACACCCTTTTACCACGCACAAACATAAACTCAAAATGATTTAAAGACTTAAACATAAGACATGACACCATAAAACTCCTAGAAGAGAACATAGGCAAAACATTCTCTGACATAAATCATACCAATGTTTTCTTAGGTCAGTCTCCCAAGGCAATAGAAATAAAAGCAAAAATAAACAAATAGGATCTCATCAAGCTCTTGGACAGCAAAGGAATCCATAAACAAAACAAAGGAAATCATAAGCAAAAGGACAATTGACAGACTGAGGGAAAATATTTGGAAATGATGCAACTGAAAAGGGGTTAATTTAAAGTATAGAAACAACTTATACAACGAAATAACAAAAAATCCCAGGAAAAAACCCAATCGAAAAATGGGTGGAAAATGTAAATACACATTTTTTCCAAAGAAGACATACAGGTGGCCAACAAGGCCATTAAAAGATGTTCAACACCACTAATTATTAGAGAAATGAAAATCAAAACTATAGTGAGGTACCACCTCACACTGTTCAGAATATCCATCATTAAAATATCTGCAAATAATATGCTTGAAAGGATATAGAGAAAAGGGAACTCTCTTACACTGTTGGTGGGAGTATAAATTGGCTTATTCACTACAGAAAATAGTATGGAAATTCCTTTAAAAACCTGAAAATAATCTTCCCACGTTAGTCACTCAGTTGTGCCCAACTCTTTGGGACCCCATGGACTGTAGCCCACCAAGTTCGTCTCTCCATGCTTTCCCAGGCAAGTCTGTGTGGGTTGCCATTCCCTTCTCTAAGGGATCTCCCCAACTGAGGGATCGAACCCAGGTCTTCCACATTGCAGGCAGATTCTTTACTCTCTGAGCTACCAGGGAAGACCATATGTTCCCATATGATTAACAACACCACTCCTGGGCATATATACTGACAGAACAATAATTAAATTCTACATGCACCCTTATGTTCATAATTGCACTATTCCCAATAGCTGAGATATGGAAGTAGCATAGATATTTATTGACAGATGAATGGATAAACAAATTGTGGTATACACCACAATGAAACAGTACTCAGCCAGAAAAAATAATGAAATAACATCATTTGCAGCAACATGGATGCAACTAGAGATTATCATACTAAGTGAAGTAAGTCAGAAAGAGAAAGACAAATACCATATGATATTACTTATATGTGGAATCTAAAATATGACACAAATGAACTTATCTATGAAACAGAAACAGACTCAGCTTGTGTTTGCTGAGGGTGAAGGAGGTTGAGGGAGGAATTAATTGGGAGTTTAGGATTAGCAAATGCAAGCTATTGCACATAGAATGGATAAAAAAGTACTAATGCATAGCACAGAGAACTCTATTCAATATCCTATGATAAACCATAATGGAAAAGAATATAAAAAGGAATGTACATACATGTATAACTGAATCACTTTGCTGCACAGCAGAAATTAACATAACATTGTAAATCAATTATACCCCAATAAAATAAAATTTTTTTAATGAAGTAAATCAGGATTTACAACCTTGAATTCTTAATCAGGTAAATTCAGGCAAATCATTAACAAATACAAAAGAAGGACATTTATATAGCTGAAACTCCCCATTTATAATAAAAATAAGTTATTAATATCAATGCTCAAATAATGCAGAAACAATCTACATAAAGTTGAAACTATATAAGGAAATAGAAATACCCTAAAATTTAGAGATTTTAACTCTGCTTGTAGGCAACGCAGGTCAAGTTGACAATAAGATCAATACATGAGATCTGAACATCATGAATAAAGGAGGTCTTATAAGTTTACATAAAAATCTGAAAAATAATAGAAAATAGAGCTGTTTTCTCTACTGCACATGCACCATTTTAAAATTTTACCATGTGTTAGGTCACAAAGAAAAATCTTGAAAAGTTAGTGATATACAGAGAGGCCCCTTAAAAGATACCCATGCCTGATTCCCTAGAATATGTAAATAAGTTACATAACATGGCCAAAGGGATTATGCAGAGGTGATTAGGTTTATCAGACATTAACATAGGAAAATATACTGGATTATCAGGTGGGCCCAGTCTAATCACCTGAGCCCTTAAAAGCAGAGAACTTTCTCCAGCTGGAGTCAAAAGTAGCAAAAAGAGAATTCAGACAGGCTGAGCATATGAAAGATAGATGACCTCCTATCGCTGGAGGGAACCACATGCAAAGCCTAAGAATGAATGTGGGCAAGAACCAAGACTGGCATTTGTCTTATAGCCAACAAGGGAACAGGGAACTCAGTCCTACAGACACACTGAATTGAATTCTGCCTGCAACTAGAATAAACCTGGAAGCAGATTCTATTCCAAAGTTCCTTGATAAAAGTCCAAGTTAATTGACACCTTAATTTCTTCTTTGTGAGATCTGAAACAGATAAACCTTCTAAGCCCACTGGACTTCTGACCTCCAGAGCTGTGGAAAAAATAAATTTGTCTTGGCTTCAGATGCTAAGTTGATGGCAATTTGCTAAGGCAGCAGTAGTAAAATGTCATAAAGCAGTGTCATAAAGCAGAAATGATATAAACAACAGTTTCTGATCACAAAGTGAAATAAGATTATTTACAATAAAAGCAAATAGAAATTACTTGGGATATATTTGCCTTTGACTCCAAAATTGAACACTTTTAAAACTGAATTAAAATTCTATACATCATAATTATTAAAGCATTAATAAGAATACTTATACATCAAGACAGTGTAGTACTGGCACAAAAACAGAAATACAGACCAATGGAACAAGATAGAAAGCCCAGAAATAAACCCACGCACCTATGAGTACCTTATTTTTGACAAAGGAGGCAAGAATATACAATGGAGCAAAGACAGCCTCTTCAATAAATGGTGCTGGGAAAACTGGACAGCTACACGTAAAAGAATGAAATTAGAACACTTCCTAACACCATACACAAAGATAAACTCAAATTAAATACCTAAATCTAAGACCAGAAACTATAAAACTCTTAGAGGAAAACATAGGCAGAACACTTGATGACATAAATTAAAGCAAGATCCTCTATGACCCACCTCCTAGAGTAATGGAAATAAAAACAAAAATAAACAAGTGGGACCTGATTAAACTTAAAAGTTTTCACACAGCAAAGGAAACTATTAGTGAGGTGAAAAGACAACCCTCAGAATGGGAGCAAATAATAGCAAATGAAACAACTGACAAAGGATTTACTTCCAAAATATACAAGCAGCTCACACAACTCAATACCAAAAAAAAAAACAAACAACTGAATCAAAAAGTGGGGAAAAGACCTAAACAGACATTTCTCCAAAGACATACAGATGGCTAACAAACACATGAAAAGATGCTCAACATCACTCATTATTAGAGAAATGCAAATCAAAACCACAATGAGATATCACCTCACACTGGTCAGAATGGCCATCATCAAAAAGTCTACAAACAATAAATGCTGGAGAGGGTGTGGAGAAAAGGGAACCCTCTTACACTGTTGGTGGGAATGTAAACTGATACAGCCACTGTGGAAGACGGTATGGAGATTCCTTTAAAAACTAGGAATAAAACCACCATATGACCCAGCAATCCCACTCCTAGGCATATACCCTGAGGAAACCAAAATTGAAAAAGACACATGTATCCCATTGTTCATTGCAGCACTATTTACAATAGCTAGAACATGGAAGCAACCTAGATGTCCATCGACAGATGAATGGATAAAGAAGTTGTGGTACATATACACAATGGAATATTACTCAGCCATAAAAAGGAACACATATTTGAGTCAGTTCTAATGAGGTGGATGAACCTAGAACCTATTATACAGAGTGAAATAAGTCAGAAAAAAGAAAGAAAAATATCATATTCTAATGCATATATATGGAATCTAGAAAAATGGTACTGAAGAATTTATTTGCAGGGCAGCAATGGAGAAACAGACATAGAAAATAGACTTATGGACATGGGGAGAGGGGAGGAGAGGGTGAGATGTGTGGAGAGAGTAACATGGAAACTTCCATTACCATATGTAAACTAGATAGCCAATGGGAATTTGCTATGTGGCTCAGGAAACAAGCAGGGTCTCTGTATCAACCTAGAGGGTGGGATGGGGAGGGAGATGGGAGGGAGTTTCAAAAGGGAGGGGATATATGTATACCTATGGCTGATTTATGCTGAGATTTGACAGAAAACAACAAAATTCTGTAAAGCAATTATCTTTCAATAAAAAATTAATTAATTTTAAAAAGAATACTTATAGAATTAAGGTGAGCAGACAGACACCTGAGGCCCTACTATCATGGAAGGATGATTGCCATTAGAACTTTGGACCCCAAAACAATGGAATTGGCTACCATAAATCTACCCTGGAACACAGTTTGAGGGCAGTCTGGTCTCAGAAAGGACCCTTAGGGCACCAGTACCAGTTACAAAGCACCCAGAAATGCCCCTGGGTGCCACTTATGTGGTTGGCAAGTCTATAGTGAGAGACCTGAAACATTGATGAGAAGCACAGAATCTGATAAGAGAAAACAAATAATTTTAGAAAGTTTCCTTCTATCATAAAGTGCAAAGAAAAAATACAGGATTTAAGTCAGGAAATTGGGTAATTATTTCTAGAAACTATGAGGAATTTTGTGCTGGATAATGAACAGAAACTCCTACAGGAATCAACGTTTTGAACCAAGCTCTCTAAATTTGGAATATAATCTTGAGTAAAGACATGCATCAAGTTTGGCAAGAAGGCTGCAGAACTTTTGGACCCAAGGCAGCTTATGGAGTTGGAACAGGAACATCTCAAAGTGGAATTTGGAGCAGCCAAGATGGTGGAATAGGATGACCATGAGCTCATCTCCTCCCATAGGCACATCAAAATTACAATGCTTTACAAAGTAATTATTGATGAGAAAAAAATGTAAAGGCTAGCAGAAAGGATTTTCTATAGCTAAAGATATAAATAGGAAATCACAATGATCTGGGTAGAAGGGGCAGAAATTCAGTATAATCAAGATCCATATTCCCCAGGTTGGCAACCCATAAATGGGAGAATAATTACAGTTGCAGAATTTCTCTTCAAGAACAAGTCATCTGAACTCACACTGAGCACCTCAGTCCAGGGATACTGCGCTAGGGAGATGAGTCCCCAGAATGTTTGATTTTGAAGGCTGCCTGGCTTTACTTTCAGGAGACTCAGAGACCTGAAAGAAATGGACTCTCTATTCTTAAAGTACACACTCTAAATCACATAGCGTCCAAGACCCAGGAGAGAAGTGATGATTTAAAAGGAGCCTGTATCAGATACACCTGATCTTGGAGACACTTCCAAAGAGGCTGGAAGCAACTGAAGCACTCCTGGGACATGGACGCTGGTGGCAGCCATTTGGGGGGAGCTTGTTTGACCACACTGACACTGGTGCTGGCAAGCACTGTTTTGGAATCCTCCCTGTAAGTTACCACAGAAGCTGGCCATGCCCACCACACTGGAGGCATCAGTCCTGGGACTGTTGTTGTTCACTCACTAAGTCATGTCTGACTCTTTGTGGCCCCATGGACTATAGCATGTGAGGCTTCCCTGTCCTTCACTATTTCCCTGAGGTTGCTTACACTCATGTCGACTGAGTCAGTAATGCTATCCAAACATCTCATCATGTCACCCCTTTCTCCTCCTGCTCTCAGTCTTTCCAGCATCAGGGTCTTTTCCAATGAGTCAGTTCTTTGCATCAGGTGGCCAAAGTATTGGAGCTTTGGTTTCAGCATCAGTCCTTCCAATAAATATTCAGGGTTGATTTCCTTTAGGATTGACTGGTTTGATCCCTTTGCTGCCCAAGAGACTTTCAAGAGTCTTCTCCTGCACAATTTGAAAGAATCAATTCTTCAGCACTCAACCTTTTTTATTGTCCAGTCATCCATACATGACTACTGGAAAACCACAGCTTTTATTATACAGACCTTTGTTGGCAAAGCAATGTCTCTGATTTTTAATATGCTGTCTAGGTTGGTCATAGCTTTTCTTCCAAGGAACAAGTGTCTTTAATTTCATGGCTGCAGTAGTCATCCACAGTGATTTTGAAGCCCAGGAAAATAAAGTCTGTCACTGTTTCTATTGTTTCCCCATCTATTTGCCATGAAGTGATGCGACAAATGCCATGATCTTTGTTGTTGTTGTTGTTGTTGTTGTTTTTTAATCTTAGTGGGGGGATGCCTCAGGCAAATCAACTACCAGGTGGAAACACAGCCCCACCCACAAGCAGGCCTGCTGCCTTAAGATTCAATGAGCCCACATCACTCTGGGACCCAACCCTGTGCCCCAGAGGGGCCAGGACCCAACTCCACCCTGTGAGCCTGCACTTGGCCCTGGACCCCATGAGTGTTGGTCCACACACAGGCAGGCTAACACCAGCTCCAGCACACCTTGGACCTCTAAGCCAGCCACCCCAGAATCCAGCCCCAGTCACCAGCTGTAGGAAACCTCAGGACCCACAGTCATGTATGTCAGGAATCAGCCCTGCCCACCAGCAGATTGGCACTCGATCTAAGGACCCTGGCCCCATAACTACACAGTCTAGAACCCCACTGTGCTCACTGGTGGGCCAAACTAACATCAAGAACCCCAGAGCCCTGAAACCAGCAGCCTCATGGCCTGACCCACTCACCAGTGGTTAGAAGCCTCTGAAAAAGGCAGGACCTAGTAACCCACCAGACTGGGGGATCAACCGCACCTTCCAGACTGCCCATAGTGGTCAGCCCACAACAACAGATGGGCCCACATGGTTAGCACATGGGGAACCCCTAGAGAATATAGCTTTGCTGACCAGAGGGTATGTGTTGCTGGGATCCATAGGATGTCTCCTAAAAAAGGCCCCATTTCCAAAGTTGGGAAAATAAGCAAGCCACCAGATTCATAGAAATAGAAATAACAAATTCAGCAAAATGAGGCAACAGAGAAATATGTTCCAAAAAAGGGATAAGATAAAAACCCATAAGAACAAAGTGAATTGGAGATAGGCAATCTGATAAAAAGTCTAAGATCATAAAGACGCTCAAAGAACCAGGAGAAGATAGGATGGATGGAATAACAATTTAGGCATTTTAGAGTTATAAAATATCAAGAACCAGACAGAGATAAAGGAGACAATAACTGAAGTGAAAAATAAACTATAAGAAATCAAAAGTAGGTTAGATGATACAGAGGAATGGATTAGTTAGTTGGAAGACAGAGTAGGAGAAATCATTAACACTGACAGAAAAAAGAAGTTTTAAGTGAGGACAGATTAAGAGGCCTCTGAGACAACTAACATTTTCATAATTAGGGTCCCAGGAGGAAAGAGAGAGAGAGAAACCTGTAGAGGGCACATTTGAATACATGATAGCTGAAAACACCCCTAACCTGGGGAAGTGAAATACAAAGAAAAAGTAAGTCGAAAAACATCCAAAATTAGAAAAATGTAACTATTTTTAAATTGTGCATTAACCACTCAACTATAGTCTAAAGGTTAAAGGAAAAGAATATTTAAAATAACTATAGCTACTACAATTTGTTGACAAATATGCAACATAACATATTTAAATTGTGATATCAAAAATATAAAAGGGGAAGGTAAGTTGAAAAACATCCAAAATTAGAAAAATGTAACTATTTTTAAATTGTGCATTAACCACTCAACTATAGTCTAAAGGTTAAAGGAAAAGAATATTTAAAATAACTATAGCTACTACAATTTGTTGACAAATATGCAACATAACATATTTAAATTGTGATATCAAAAATATAAAAGGGGAAGAGTAAAATGATGTAGGTTCTAAAGATAAGTGGCTGTCAGCATAAAATGGACTATTTTATCTCTGAGATGTTTTATGTAAGCCTCGTGGTAATCACACAGCAAAAATCTCGAACAGATTCATGAAGCATTGTAAAGGGGAGGCTGGGCATATCACTATGGAGTGACACCAATTTACAAAGCAGAGGGGGACAGGGAGGAAACATGGGAAAATGAAAAATATCTGAGAGGCAAGCAATAAGATGTCACTAGTAAGTCTTTATATATCAATAATACCTCGAAATGTAGTTGGGCTGGATGATCAATCAATGTCATGGAGTGGCTTATTACATGCTGCCAACAGGAGTCAACTCTAAAGACATATGTAGGCTCAAAGAGAAGAGATGAACGACAATATTTCAGGCTAGTGGAAATTGAGCATATGGCTATGTGAATAGCCATACATATTTCAGATGAAAAAGACTTTAAGCCATAAATGGTAATGAGACAAAGAATGCCGTTATATATTTACTGAGGGATCAATACATCAAGAAGATATAACATTCAAAAATATACACACACCAGCTTGAAGTGTCTAAAGATATTAAACAAATACTAATAGATATGAAGACGGAAAAAAGACAATGATAGAATAACAAGGGATTTTAATACCTTCTGTCAGCAAAGAACATATCACCCATACAGAAAATTTATATAGAAAAATTGGAATTGAACCATATTTTAGACAAATTTTATCTCCTTGCTATCCAAGGAACTCTCAAGAGTATTCTCCAGTACACAGTTCAAAAGCATTAATTCTTCAGTGCTCAGCCATCTTTATGGTCCAGCTCTCAAATCTGTATGACTACTGGAAAAATCATAGCTTTGACTATACAGACCTTTGTTAGCAAAGTGATGTCTCTGCTTTTTAATATGCTGTCTAGGTTTGTCATAGCATTTCAAGGAGCAAGCATCTTTTAATTTCACAGCTGCAGTCACCATCCACAGTGATTTTGAAGTTCAAGAAAATAAAGTCTGTCACTGTTTCCATTGTTTTTCCATTTATTTGCCAAGAAGTGGTGGGACTGGTTGCCATGATCTTAGTTATTTGAATGTTGAGTTTTAAGTCAGCTTTTTCACTCTCCTGTTTCACCTTCATCAAGAGGCTCTTTAGTTCCTCTTTGCTTTCTACCATTAGGGTGGTGTCATCTGCATATCTGAGGTTGCTGATATTTCTCCCAGCAATCTTGATTCCAGCTTGTACTTCATCCAGCCTGGCATTTCACATGATGTACTCTGCATAGAAGTTAAATAAGCAAGGTGACAATACACAGAATTGACACACAGTTGTTTTCAACCAATCCATTGTTCCATGTCCAGTTTTAACTATTGCTTCTTGACCTGCATACAGGTTACTCTGGTAAGGTAGTCTGGTATTCTGTCTCTCTAAGAATTTTCCACAGTTTGTTGTGATCTTTGCAGTCAAAGGCTTTGGCATAGTCAGTGAAGCAGAAGTACTTTTTTGTTGTTGTTTTGTTTTTTCTTTTTAATTCCTTTGCTTTTTCTATGATCCAAAGGATGTTGGCAATTTGATCTCTGGTTCCTCTGCCTTTTCTAAATCCAGTTTGTACATCTGGAAGTTCTTGGTTCATGTACTATTGAAGCCTAGCTTGAAGGATTTTGAGCATTATCTTGCTAGCATGTGAAATGAGTACAATTGTAAGCAGTTGGAACATTCTTTGGCATTTCTCTTCTTTGGGACTGGGATGGAAACTGACCATTTTCAGTCCTGTGGCCACTGCTGAGTTTTCCAAATTGGCTGGCATATTGAGAATAGCATTTTAACAGCAGTGTCTTTTAGGATTTTAAATGGTTCAGCTGTAATTCCATCACATTATGAACAAAGCTAGTGGAGATGATGGAAATTCCAGCTGGGCCATTTAATTTCAGAACATTGCTTCTAAGGCCCACTTGACTTCACACTCTAGAATGCCTGGCTCTAGGTGAGTGATCACAACATCATGGCTATCGAGGTCATTAAGACCTTTTTTGTCTAGATCTTCTGTGTATTCTTGCCACCTCTTATTATCATCTTCTGTTTCTTTTAGGTTCAGACCATATCTGTCCTTTATTGTGCCCATCTTTGCATAAAATGTTCCCTTGGTATCTTTAATTTTCTTGACAAGCTCTCTAGTCTTTCCCATTCTATTCTTTTCCTCTATTTTGATGCTAATTATCATTACAATCTGTAAATGTATCAACTAACGTGTTGTACACCTTAACTTTGCATGATATGTGCACTCATTTCACATGCTAGTAAGGTTATGCTCAAAATCCTTCAAGCTAGGCTTCAGCAGTACATGAACTGAGAACTTCCAGATGTATAAGCTGGATTTAGAAAAGGCAGAGGAACCAGAGATCAAATTGCCAACATCCACTGGATCATAAAGAAAGCAAGAGAATTCCTGAATAATATCTACTTCTGCATCATTGTGTATGCTAAAGCCTTTGTGTGGATCACAACAAACTGTGGAATATTCTTAAAGAGATGGGAGTTCCAGACTACCTTACCTGTCTCTTGAAAACCTTGTATGTGGGTCAAGAAGCAATAATTAGAACCTTACATGGAACAAAAGACTGGTTCAAAATTGTGAAAGGAGTATGACAAGGTTACATATTTCCACTCTATTTAACTTATATGCAGAGCACATCATGCAAAAGGCCAGCCTGGATGAAGGTCAAGTTAGAATCAAGATTGCTAGGAGAAGTATAAATAGCCTCAGATATGAATTTATACCATTCTAATAGCAGAAAGCAAAGGAATTCAAGAGCCTCTTGATAAGTGTGAAAGAAGAGAGTGAAAAAGTTGGCTTAAACTTCAATATTCAAAAAATGAAGATCATGGAATCTGGTATCATCACTTCTTGGCAAATAGATGGGGGGTAAAGGAGAAGCAGGGACAGACTTTATTTTCTAGGCTCCAAAATCACTGCAAACAGTGACTGAAGCCATGGAATTAAAAGATGCATGCTTGGAAAGAAAATTATGACAACCTTAGACATGTATTAAAAAGCAAAGACATCACTTTGTCAGCAAAGGTTCATATAGTCAGAGCTACAGTTTTTCCAGTAGTCATATGGATGTGAGAGTTGGACCATAAGGAAGACGAGCGCTGAAGAATTTATGCTTTAAAATTGTGGTGCTGGAGAAGACTCTTGAGAGACTCTTGGACTACAAGAGACCAAACCAGTCAATCCTGGAAGATACTAATCTTGAATATTCATTGGAAAGACAGTTGCTGAAACTCCAATACTTTGGCCACCTGATGCAAAGAACTGACTCATTGAAAAAGATCCTGATGCTTGGAAAGACTGAAGGCAAAAGGAGAAGGGGGTGACAGAGGAAAAGATGGTTAAATAGCATCACCAACTCAGTGGACATGAACTTGAGTAAAATCCACAAGATAGTAGAGAACAAAGGAACCTGGTATACTACAGACCATGGGGTCACAGAGTTGGACATGACTTAGTAACTGAAAAATAACAATGTCAAATATATTTCAATTAAATTTTCCTTAAAGAGAAAGTAAAACTTCTCTACACTCTTTGCCGATCCCAAGCCTTAAAGAGAATCAGTTAGTTATTACATGTCTATTAGAATTTCCTATTTCCCCCAGTTTGTTTTCTTGTTCATACATTAATTAGCATCATATCATGTATTTTTATTTTGATAGCTTTATATCACTAACATTGTTTCCTATCAGCATGAATGGTTCTATTTCATTATTTTTAATGATTTAGTTCATCTTCATTTTCTGCCATAAGGGTGGTGTCATCTGCATATTTCAGTTTATTGACATTTCTCCTGGCAATCTTGATTCCAGCTTGTGCTTTATCCAGCCCAGCATTTCTCATGATGTACTCTGCATAGAAGTTAAATAAGCAGGGTGACAATATACAGCCTTGACATATTCTTTCTCAATTTGGAACCAGTATGTTGTTCCATGTCCGTTTCTAACTGTTGCTTCTTGATTTGCATACAGATTTCTCAGGATACAGATAAGGTGGCCTGGTACTCACATCTTTTGAAGAATTTTCCACAGTTTGTTGTGATCTAAATGGTCAAAGGACATCTTTTTTTTGGGGGGGGGTGTTAGTTCTAGAAGGTGTTGTAAGTCTTCATAGAACTGTTCAACTTCAGCTTCTTCAGCATTACTGGTTGGGGCATAGACTTGGATTACTGTGATATTGAATGGTTTGCCTTGGAAATGAACAGAGATCATTTTGTCATTTTTGAGACTGCATCCAAGTACTGCATCTCCGACTGTTTTGTTGACCATGCTATCATTTTGCCCTTTCACACTGTTCATGGGGTTCTCAAGGCAAGAATACTGAAATGGTTTGTCATTCCCTCTTCCACAGGGACCACATTCTGTCAGACCTCTCCACCATGACCCGTCCATCTTGGGTGGCCCTACATGGCATGGCTTAGTTTCACTGAGTTAGACAAGGCTGTGGTCCGATGTGATCAGATTGGCTAGTTTTCTGTGATTGTGGTTTCAGTCTGTCTGCCCTCTGATGCCCTCTCTCAGTGCCTACCATCTTACTTGGGTTTCTCTTACCTTGGACGTGGGGTATATCTTCATGGCTGCTCCAGCAAAGTGCAGTGTCTGTGCCTTACCTTGGACATGGAGTAGCTCCTCTCAGCCATGCTTCTGTGCTGTCCATCGCAGCCGCCACAATGGCTGTTTCATTATAGGGGACTGGAATGCAAAAGTAGGAAGTTAAGAAACACCTGGAGTAACTGGCAAATTTGGCCTTGGAGTACAGAATGAAGCAGGGCAAAGGCTAATAGAGTTTTGCCAAGAGAATGCACTGGTCATAGCAAACACCCTCTTCCAACAACACAAGAGAAGACTCTACACATGGACATCACCAGATGGTCAACACCGAAATCAGACTGATTATATTCTTTGCAGCCAAAGATGAAGAAGCTCTATACAGTCAGCAAAAACAAGACCAAGGAGTTGACTGTGGCTCAGATCATGAATTCCTTATTGCCAAATTCAGACTGAAATTGAAGAAAGTGGAGAAAACCACTACATCATTCAGGTATGACCTAAGTCAAATCCCTTATGACTATACAGTGGAAGTGAGAAATAGATTTAAGGGACCAGATCTGACAGACACAGTGCCTGAGTAACTATGGATGGAAGTTCATGACATTGTATAGGAGACAGGAATCAAGACCATCCCCAAGAAAAAGAAATGCAAAAAAGCAAAATGGCTGTCTGAGGAGGCCTTACAAATAGCTGTGAAAAGAAGAGAAGTGAAAAGCAAAGGAGAAAAGGAAAGATATACCCATTTGAATGCAGAGTTCCAAAGAATAGCAAGGAGAGATAAGAAAGCCTTCCTCAGTGATCAATGCAAAGAAATAGAGGAAAATAATAGAATGGGAAAGGCTAGAGATCTCTTCAAGAAAATTGGAGATACCAAGGAAATATTTCAGGCAAAGATGGGCACAATAAAGGACAGAAATGGTATGGACCTAACAGAAGCAAAAGATATTAAGAAGAGGTATCAAGAATACACAGAAGAACTGTACAAAAAAGATCTTCACAACCCATATAATCACGATAGTATGATCACTCACCTAGAGCCAGACATCCTGGAATGTGAAATCAAGTGGGTCTTAGAAAGTATCACTATGAACAAAGCTAGTGGAGGTGATGGAACTCCAGTTGAGCTACTTCAAATCCTGGAAGATGATGCTTAAAAGTGCTGCACTCAATATGCCAGCAAATTTGGAAAACACAGCAGTGGCCACAGGACTGGAAAAGGTCAGTTTTCATTCCAATCCCAAAGAAAGGCAATGACAAAGAATGCTCAAACTACCACACAATTGCACTCATCTCACACACTAGTAAAGTAATGCTCAAAATTCTCCAAGCCAGGCTTCAGTAATACATGAACCATGAACTTCCAGATGTTCAAGCTGGTTTTTAAAAAGTCAGAGGAACCAGAGATCAAATTGCCAACATTGGCTGGATCATCAAAAAAGCAAGAGAGTTCAGAAAAACATCTATTTCTGCTTTATTGACTATGCCAAAGCCTTTGACTGTATGGATCACAATAAACTGGAAAATTCTGAAAGAGATGGGAATACCAGACCACCTGACCTGCCTCTTGAGAAACCTGTATGCAGGTCAGGAAGCAACAGTTAGAACTGGACATGGAACAACAGACTGGTTCCAAATAGGAAAAGGAGTACATCAAGGCTGTATATTGTCACCCTGCTTATTTAACTTATGTGCAGAGTACATCATGAGAAATGCTGGACTGGATGAAGCACAAGCTGGAATCAAGATTGCTGGGAGAAATATCAATAACCTCAGATATGCAGATGACACCACCCTTATGGCAGAAAGTGAAGAACTAAAGAGCCTCTTGATGAAAGTGAAAGAGGAGAGTGAAAAAGTTGGCTTAAAGTTCAACATTCAGAAAACTAAGATCATGGCATCCAGTCCCATCACTTCATGGCAAATAGATGGGGGAAATAGTGAAAACAGTGGCTGACTTTATTTTTCTGGGCTCCAAAATCACTGCAGATGGTGATTTCAGCCATGAAATTAAAAGACACTTACTCCTTGGGAGGAAAGTTATGACCAACCTAAACAGCATATTAAAAAACAGAGACATTAATTTGTCAACAAAAGACCATCTAGTCAAGGCTATGATTTTTCCAGTGGCCATGTATGGATGTGAGACTTGGACTATAAAGAAAGCTGAGCATGGAAGAATTGGTGCTTTTGAACTGTGTTGTTGGAGAAGACTCTTGTGAGTCCCTTGGACTGCAAGGAAATCAAACCAGTCCCTCCTAAAGGAGATCAGTCCTGGGTGTTCATTGGTAGGACTGATTTTGAAGCTGAAATGCCAATACTTTGGCCACCTAATGCGAAGAGCTGACTCATTTGAGAAGACCCTGATGCTGGGAAAGATTGAGGGCAGGAGGGGAAGGGGACGACAACAGAGGATGAGATGGTTGCATGGCATCATGAACTCAATGTGCATGGATTTTGGTAGACTCCACAAGTTGATGATGGACAAGGGAGGCCTGGCGTGCTGTGGTTCCTGGGGTCGCAAAGACTTGGACACGACTGAGTGACTGAACTGAACTGAACTGAACACAGTCAAAGGCTTTGGCATAATCAATAAAGCAGAAGTAGATGTTTTCCTGGAACTCTCTTGCTTTTCTGATGATCCAATGGATGTTTGCCAACTTGAGCTCTTGTTCCTCTGCCTTTTCTAAAACCAGTTCGAGCATCTGGAAGTTCACATTTCACGTACTGTTGAAGCCTGACTTGGAGAATGTTGAGCATTACTTTACTAGCATATGAGAAGAGTACAATTGTGCAGTAGCTTGAACATTCTTTGGCATTGCCCCTCTTTTTGATTGGAATGAAAACTGACCTATTCCAGTCTTGTCGCCACTGCTGCATTGTTCAAATTTGCTGGCATATTGAGTGCAGTACTTTAACAGCATCATCTTTTAGAATTTGAAATAACTCAACTGGAATTCCATCACCTCCACTAGCTTTTTTGTAGTGATGCTTACTGAAGCCCACTTGACTTTGCATTCTAGGATGTCTGGCTCTAGGTGAGTAATCACACCATTGTGGTTATCTGGGTCATGAAGTTCTTTTTTGTACAGTTCTTCTGTGTATTCTTGCCACCTCTTCTTAATATCTTCTGCTTCTGTTAGGTCCATACTGTTTCTGTCCTTTGGAAGTCCTAGCCATGAAATTCAGAGAAGAAAAACAAATTAAATGGATCCAAGGTGAAAAAGAAGTAATAAAACTGTCACTGTTTGCAGAATACTTGATGTTATATATTGAAAGTCCTAAAGGTTCTATCAGAAAACTTCCAGAGTTCATCAATGAATTTCATAAAGTTTCAGGTTGCAAAATAAATTCACAGAAATCTGTTGCATTTCTATATGCTAACAATAAATGTTCAGAAAGAGAGATTTAAGAAACAATACTATTTACCATCACATCAAAAAGCATAAAATACCTAGTAATAAACTTTCCTAAGGGGAGACAATAGAACTGTAATCTGAAAACTATAAGACACCATTGGAAGAAATTGAAGACGACATAAATAAATGGAAACATATGTCATGTTTTTGGATTGGAAGAATCAAAATTGTCAAGATGACTATATTGCCCAAGGTATTCTTCAGATTTAATGTAATATCTATCAAATCACCAGTGGCATATTTCACAGAAATATAATTAAAAGAAATCTTAAAATGTATATGGAAATACAAAAGACTCCAAATAGCCACAACAAATAGCCAATACTTGAGGAAGAAAAAAGTAGCTGGAGAAATCAGGCACCCTGACTTCAGACTATACTACAGAGCTACATTAATCAAAACAATATGGTAAAGGCACAAGAACAGAAATATAGATCAGGGTAACATGTCAGAAAGCCTAGAAATAAATCCACACACCTATGATAAATTGATCAACAACAAAGGAGGCAAGACTACACAATGAAAAAAAGGAAGTCTGAAATAAGTGGTGCTGAGAAAACTGCACATATAAGAATTAAATTAGAACATTCCCTAACACCATACACAAAAATAATCCAAAATGAATTAGAGACCTAAGTGTAAGATCAGATACTGTAAAACTCTTAAAGGAAAATATAAGCAGAACACTCTGACATATATCACAGCAGTGGGTCATTTTGGATACACCTCCAGGAGTAACGAAAATAAAACCAAAAATAAACAAATGGGACCTAATTAAACTTAAAAGATTTTGTATAGCAAAGGAAACCATAAACTAAATAACAACACACAAGGTGCAAGAAAATATTTGCAAACACTATGACCAAGAGGGATTAATCTCCAAAATATACAAATAGCTCATGTAGCTCAATATCAAAAAACAAACAATCCAATCAAAAATGGGCAGAAGATTTAAACAGACATTTCTCCAAAGAAGACATACAGATGGCCTGAAAGCACATGAAAATATGTGCTCAGCATCATTAATTATTACAGAAATGCAAATTAAAACTACAATGAGGTATCTCTTCACACTGGGTAGAAAGGCCATCATCACAGAGTCTCCAATCAAGACTTCCCTGGTGGTCCAGTGGTAAAGAATTCACTTGCTAATGCAGGGGACACAGATTATATACCTGGTCTGGGAAGATTCCACCTACCACAGGGCCACTAAACTTGTGCACCACAGCTACTGAGCTCATGATCTATAGCCCATGAGCCGCTCCTGAAGGCTGCCTTCCCTGGAGCCCATGTGCCACAGCAAGAAAAGCCACCACAATGAGAAGCCCACCACACGCCACAACTGGAGAGTAGCCCTTGCTCATTGCAACCAGAGAAGGACTTCATGCAGCAACAAGGAACCAGCACAAAGAAACTTTAAAAATTAATAAAATTTTTTTAAGCCTACAAACAATAAATGACAAAAACACAACCCTCATACACTATTGGTGGGAATATAAATTTTTACATCCACTATGGAAAACAGTATGAAGGTCCTTAAGAAAACTAAAACTGGAGTTACCATATGGTCCAGCAATCAAACTCCTGGGCCTCTATCAGAGGAAAACCATACTTTGAAGAGTTACATGCATTCCAATGTTCAAAGCAGCACTATTTACAATACCCAAGACTTGTAAGTAACCTGAATGTCCACTGACTGATGAATGGATTAAGAATACCCATTGTGGTGCAATGGCATTTTTCACAGAACTAAAATGGAAAAAAAAAAAGTAACAATTCATATGGAAACACAAAAGACCCTGAATAGACAAAGCAGTCCTGAGAAAGAAGAATGGAACTGGAGGAATCAACCTGTCTGACTTCAGACTGTTCTACAAAGCTACAGCCATCAAGACAGCATGGTACTGACATAAGAACAGAAACACAGACCAGTGGAACAAGATAGAGAGCCTAGACATAAACTCACACACCTACGGGTACCTTATTTTTGACAAAGGAGGCAAGAATATACAATGGGACAAAGACAGCCTCTTCATTAGATAGTGCTGGGAAAACTGGACAGCTACATGTAAAAGAATGAAATTAGAACACTTTCTAATGCCATACACAAAAACAAACTCAAAATGGATTAAAGACCTAAATGTAAGATCAGAAACTATAAAACTTAGAGGAAAATATAGGCAGAACACTTGATGACATAAATCAAAGCAAGATCCTCTATGACCCACCTCCCAGAGTAATAGAAATAAAACCATAAATAAAAAAGTAGGAACTAATTAAACTTAAAAGCTTTTGCACAGCAAAGGAAACTATAACAAGGTGAAAAGACAACCCTCAGAATGAGAGAAAATAATAGCAATGAAACAACTGACAAATAATTAATTTCCAAAATATATAAGCAGCTCATACAACTCAATACCAGAAAAACAAACAACCCAATCAAAAAGTGGGAAAAAGACCTAAACAGACATTTCTCCAAAGAAGACCATACAGATGGCTAACAAACACATGAAAAGATGCTCAACATTGCTCATTATTAGAGAAATGCAAATCAAAACTACAATGAGATATCACCTCACACCAGTCAGAATGACCATCATCAAAAAGTCTACAAACAATAAATGCTGGAGAGGCTGTAGAGAAAAGGGAACCCTCTTACATTGCTGGTGGGAACATAAATTGATACAGTCACTATGGAAGATGGTATGGTGATTCCTTAAAAAACTAGGAATAAAACCACCATATGACTCAGCAATCCCACTCCTAGGCATATACCTGAGGAAACCAAAATTGAAAAAGACACATGTACCCAATGTTCATTGCAGCACTATTTACAATAGCTAGAACATGGAAGCAACCTAGATGTCCATCGACAGATGAACGGATAAAGAATTGTGGCACATATACAATGTAACATTACTCAGCCATAAAAAGGAATCCCTTTAAGTCAGTTCTACTGAGGTTGACAAATCTAGATTCTATTTTACAGAAAAGAGGAAGAGATACATATATATATATATATATATATATATATATATATATTAATGCATATATATGGAATCTATAAAGATAGTACTGATGAATTTATTTGCAGGGCAGCAATGGAGAGACAAAGAGAACAGATGTATGGACTTGGTGGGCAGGAAGGGGAGGAAGGACAGGGTGAGATGTATGGAGAGAGTAACATGGAAACTTACAACACCATAAGTAAAATATATAGTCAGTAGGAATTTTCTGTATAACTCAGGGAAGTCACACAGGGCCTCTCTAACAATCCAGAGGGGTAGGATGGGGAGGGAGATGGGAGGGAGGTTCGAGAGGGAGGGGACACACACACACATATATATACCTGTGGCTGATTCATGCTGATGTTTGGCAGAAACCAACAAAATTCTGTAAAGCAATTATCCTCCAAATAAAAAAAAAGTAAAAATATTTTAAAAGAAAAAAAAAAGAATATGTGGTACATATACACAGTGGAATAGTACTCAGCCATAAAAAAGATTGAAGTAATGTCATTTGCAGTAACATGGATGAACATAGAGATTATCATACTAAGTAAGGCAGAAAGGCAAATGTATGATATTACTTATATGTGGAACCTAAAAAATGATACAAGTGAACTTATTTACAAAACAGAAACAGACTCACAGACTTAGAAAACAAACTTATGGTTACCAAAAGGGAAAGGTGGGGCAGAGGGATAAATTAGGAGTTTGGGATTAACAAATGCACACTTCTATATATAAATAATCAACAAGACCTACTATGCAGCACAGGGAACCCTGTAACAAGCACAGGGAACTCTGTAACAAGCTATATGGGAAAATAATCTGAGAATTAGATATAGGTATAACTAAATCCCTTTGCTGTACACCTGAAACTTAACACAGAATTGTCAATCAACTGCACTGCAATATAGAATAAAAATTAAAAAGGAAAAAATCCACAAAGTTTATGCTAAAGAATCAGCTGGTTATCTTATGGATGTTCCCTTATATGTGACAAGTCATTATTTTCTTGTTACTCTTAATATTCTCTTGTCTTTAACAGTTAATTTTAATGTGCCTTGGTGTGGAACTCTGCTTCTTGGACTTGGATGACTGTTTCCTTCACCAAGTTAAGGATGTTTGTAGCCATTATTTCTTCAAATTGATTTTCCATCCTTTTCTCTCTTCTTTTTCTGGAACTCCTATGATGCAAATATTTGTATGCCTGATGTTGTCTCAGGGGCCGCCTTAAACTACCCTTAATTACTTTTTCCTTTTTACTTTACTGGATGGGTGATTTCTATTACCCTATGTGTCAGATTTCTGATTCACTCTTCTGTCTCCTCTGATCTGTTGATTCCCTCTAGTGTTATTATATTAACTTCAGTTATTATGTTCTTCAATTCTGATTGGTTTTTTAAAAATATTTTGTATCTGTTGAGGTTCTCACTGAGTTCACCGATCCTTCTCCTAAGTTTGGTTAACATGGTTACGACTTATTACTTTGAACTCTTTATCTAGTTAAGTTGCTTATCTCCATTTTGGTTAGTGCCTTTTCTAAGGTTTTGTCTTGAAAACATTGTTTTCATTTCGCCTTGTTCTCTTTATTAGGCATATTCGCTCCACACCTGGTCTTGGAGGAGTGACCTCACTGTAGAATGTGTCCTTTGGGGTCCAGTGGCATAATCCTGTCTGATCACCAGAGCTGGGTGCTCCAGGGTATGCCCTGCATGACCTGTATGCACCCTTCTATTTATATTGCGCCACACTCGCTGTAGGTATTCTGGTGAATGGGCCTCTCTGGTGGCTCAGGCAATAAAGAATCTGCCTGCAGTGCAAGAGGCCCAGGCTCAATCCCTGAGTTAGGGAGAATCCCTGGAGGAGGAAATGGCAACCCATTGTAGTATTCTTGCCTGGAAAACCCCATGGACAAAAAAGCCTGGTGGGCACTACAGTCCACGGGGTCGCAAAGAATCGGACATGACTGAGCGACTAGCACTACACTACTACTATTCTGGTGAATGGGACTAGACCATGGATGATTGTATGGCTCAGTTGTGACTGCTTCAGTCATCCTGGTGGGCAGGGCTTGTCCCTGGTCCAGTTTTATCTGATGCCTGGCCATGACTGCTGTAGCAGTTTTGGTGTGGATGGCTGGCCCTCTGCTGTGGAGATGCTTCTTGAGGGGTATCAGAGCAGGCAGTCTGACCACTGACCACTGAATGAGGCTGTCCTAGAGGACAGCTAGAGTAGATAGCTTGGGCACAGCTGGTTCTCGAGAAAATGCCGGGGTTGGGTGCATGGTGTTAGTTAAATTGATGGCGAGTGACAGCAAATAGTACCTACCAGTACCAGGCCAGCTAAGTGAAAGGAGAGTGAAAAAGACTGCCACCTACCAACACTTTCATCCCTAGGGAAATTTCCACCAAATCCTTGCCATTCCACTTTATATCCTAAAATTAGTCAGTGACTCTCCTTATATGACATAGGTGCTTTTAAAGCTTTTATCTCTGCACTGGAAATTGGAGACAGTGAAATTGTGCACAGGTCCTTCAAGAATAGAGTCTTGGTTTCCCACAGCTCCCCCACTCTCCCAAATGTAAGCCCTGTTGGTTTTCAAAGCCAGACATGTTGGGGATTCATCTTTCTAGTGCAGGAGCTCAGGATGGGGAACCTGATGAGGGACTCAGACCCCTCATTCCTCAGGGGGCCCCCACAGTTGTGATGTCCCTCCTGCTTACAGATTGCTGTGCCAGGAGTGTGGGTTCTAACCAGGCTGCATCTCTGCCTCTCCTGCCCATTTGGATGTGATGCGTGCACACACACACACACACACACACACACACACACACACCCTTAGTTTCAGAAAATCTGCTCCCTGGTCTTCATGTTGTTCTCAGAGACAGCTATTCTATATGCAGTTGTAGTTTTGATGTGTCCATGTGATTATGTAAGCCTGGGATCTTCCCATTCCACCATCACGATTTGGTGGCTACAACTTGAAAGCCAACTTTATGGCCTGAAGTTGTTTTTTGAGAAGACTGATGAACAGACAAAGAAGATATGGTACAAATATACAATGGAAAGAAAAGGTATGAAATTGGGTCATTTGCAGAGACTTGGATGGACCTAGAGTCTGAGTAAGTCAGAGAGAAATACATACTGTATATTAATGCATGTATGTATGTAATCTAGAAAAATGATACAGATGAACCTATCTTCAGGGCAGGAACAGAGCCATAGGAGTGGGGAATGGGTGTGTGGATAGTGGGGGAGTTGGGTGGGATGAACCGGGAGATTGGGACTGACATGCGCACTGCCATGCATAATACAGAAACTAGTGGGAACCTACAGTATGGTGCAGAGAGCTCAGCACGGTGCTCTGTGATGACCAAGACAGATGGTATGGAAGGGCGGTGGGCGGGAGGTGCAAGAGGGAAGCAATTATCTGTGTGCATAGAGCAGGTCAGGAAGCAACAGTTAGAACTGGACATGGAACAACAGACTGGTTTCCAATAGGAAAAGGAGTAGGTCAAGTCTGTATATTGTCACCCTGCTTATTTAACTTATATGCAGAGTACATCATGAGAAACGCTGGGCTGGAAGAAGCACAAGCTGGAATCAAGATTGCCGGGAGAAATATCAATAACCTCAGATATGCAGATGACACCACCCTTATGGCAGAGAGTGAAGAGGAACTAAAAAGCCTCTTGATGAAAGTGAAAGAGGAGAGTGAAAAAGTTGGCTTAAAGCTTAACATTCAGAAAACTAAGATCATGGCATCTGGTCCCATCACCTCATGGGAAATAGACAGGGAGACAGTAGAAACAGTGTCAGACTTTATTTTTTGGCTCCAAAATCACTGCGGATGGTGACTGCAGTCATGAAATTAAAAGACGCTTACTCCTTGGAAGGAATGTTATGACCAACCTAGATAGCATATTAAAAAGCAGAAACATTACTTTGCCAACAAAGGTCCGTCTCATCAAGGCTATGGTTTTTCCAATAGTCATGTATGGATGTGAGAGTTGGACTATAAAGAAAGCTGAGCACGGAAGAATTGGTGCTTTTGAACTGTGGTGTTGGAGAAGACTCTTGAGAGTCCCTTGGACTGCAAGGAGATCCAACCAGTCCATCCTGAAGGAGATCAGTCCTGGGTGTTCATTGGAGGGACTAATGTTGAAGCTGAAACTCCAATACTTTGGCCACCTCAAGCGAAGAGTTGACTCATTTGAAAAGACCCTGATGCTGGCAGGGGTTGGGGGCAGGAGGAGAAGGGGTTGACAGAGGATGAGATGGCTGGATGGCATCACCAACTCCATGGACATGAGTTTGAGTAAGCTCCGGGAGTTGGTGATGGACAGGGAGGCCTGGTGCGCTGCGATTCGTGGGGTTGCAAAGAGTCGGACTCGACTGAGCAACTGAACTGAACTAAGAGCTGACTCACTGACTCTCTGTGTTGTTCAGCAGAAGCTAACACAACATTGTGAAGTAACTACCCCAATAAAAATTAAAAAGTTTAAAGGTGATTTGGCTTTTCTGATAGAGGAAAGATATGTCTTATTCACCAGAGCATGCACATTGCTGTATACATTGTTTATAGGTAGTATTCATTGCCAAGAAGACTGGCTGATTCTAGCACATCATTTTTCCTATCTTGAAAATAAGGCTATGGGAAATTTCAACACTAAAGGAACTTAAATTCCAGATGGATCACAAAAGGAAATAGGAAATGTTGTGCCAAAGAACTTAACACAGCTGTTCTCCAAAATCCAATTTAAAAGAAAACATATGTGAATGGGATTGCAAAGGAGTGAGCAGGATCAAGACATGAAAATTGGTAGAACTGGATGTTTCTGTTTTGCTGGAAGACTCATATTTCTTCCTCTCACCCTAAGATGGAAATTCTTGCTGGGTTCAGAAGTTTTACCCTGCTTATTTGCAAGTAAACTCTGAAGTCTTTTTCATTCTTTCACACACCCTTCAAGACCAATAGAAGTAGTCTGTCTGAGGCTGCTTATAAGTATAGAAAACATTGGAAATATTTGAACACTCTCCAGTTCCTATGTTGTCTTTATTCTCCTCATGCTGATGAAGTTATTCAAAATTATCTTCCCAAATTAGAAATGTACTATGTGCTTAGAATAAATTTCAATCATAAAACATGTTAGACAGTAGTTGAATAGAAATAAGTTTAATCTAACGTATCTGGTATGTCCTTTGCCTAAAAGGGAGATCTTTTAGGGGCAATGAGGAGGTTGGAGATCAGATCCTGTTTAGGTCACATGACCTTCTGGTCTTTTCTTTCCCACTCCAAGAATCCAGTGCTCAATAGTAGAATTAGCCCAGGTGGTCATACAACTCAGGACAATAGACAGCTAGTTAGGGTAACTATGAAGAACCACAGGTTTAGGTAGTTACTTAGAATGGAAGGGAAAGTTGAAATAGTGGTCACACAGAGTTTTTAGGACTTTCAACTACAAAAGAACCTAAATATTCTCAGTGGGTGAGAATTTTCAAGGATTTGATGCTAGATACTAAGAAAACATACAATATTGGTAAAATAATATCATGAATACATTTTACTTTAACACCTTCATGTGCCCCTGTTTGCCTCGTTAATTTTATTATTAAAAGGAGGTCAAAAATGTGGTACTTTGATGGGTATGTCTGTGTGCATGAATGTGTTAGCACACACACACACACACATACAAGGGTATTTTAAGGAGCTAAATCTGGTCATGTATTGGCTGTTCAGATTGGACATTGAAAAACTTGATTTTTTTTTTCTGATAATTTGTGTTCATTTGGGGGATTCCCCTGGCTTGAATGCAGAGCAGTTCAAAGACACGTATCTTGGTGAGGGCCAACGCATGAACTCTTGCTTGGTTTGTCTACTTAGCCAAGCCCACTCAACTCCACTTCCTCTGCTGAGTAAGCTGGTTGGGGGACAAATAACCAACTCAGTCAGCTGAACTTATTTGCTTACTTGGTAGCTTGAAGAATGGTGAAGTAAATATTATTTATTTTAATTAAATTCTTAATATTTATAATTATGTTTGCAATAAAATATTCAAATTTTATATAATAGTATACAGTTCAGAGTGAAAGCTATTCTTTGCTTCCACATTGGTACTTCTAAGCAGCAATTGCTAAGTTTTATATAAAGCACTTAGATTGAAACTACAATTTTTAAAGTAATAAGTTGAAATTAAAACAAATGTATGGTGCAGCCATAACTCTGAGAGAAGAAGTGTTTAAAAATTCTCAGATTAGATGGCACCTTGACTGGGGCTGGTGCACAGGCACCATGGCAGAGGAGGCGACAGCAGCAGAAATAAAAAAAAAAATTATCAAGTTAACTTTGTATTTTGTGAGAACAAAATCAACTTTAAAAGCAAGTGGGTCCAGGGAACTTCCTGGCAGTTCAGTGGTTGGGACTCTGAGCTTCCACTGCAGGGGGCACAGGTTCAATCCCTAGCCATGGAACCAAGCTCCTGTAAGCTGTGCAGTGTAGCCAAAAAACCCACAGAAATATAGCATATCTAGGGACCTTCTGCCAAGGTGGCAGAGTGGACAGACCCTGAGCTCATCTCCTCTCATTGAGCATACCAAAATCACAACCACCTACAGAACAACCATCATGAAACCCAGTAGAGCCTATCAGAAAAAATCCACAACTAAAGACAAAGGAGGAACCACAGTGAGACAGACAGGAGAAACGGAGTCATGTTATAATCAAAGTCCAGAACCCCTGGGTGGGTGACCCACAAACTAGAGTATAATTACACGGCAGAAGTCCTCCCAGGAGTAGAGGTCTGAGCCTCACATTGGGCTCCCTAACCCAGGGGTCCTGCACTGGGAAGAGGAGCCCCCAGAGCACTCAGCTTTGAAGGCCAGTGGTGCTTAATTTCCGGAGTCCCAGAGAACTGAGGGAGATAGAGATTTCATTTTTAAAGGGCACATACAAAATTTCAGATGTTCCAGGACTCGGGGAAAAAAACAGTCATTTGAAAGAAGTAGGAATCAGACCTATTTGCTAGTCTCGGAGAGTCTCCCAGAGAGGCAGGGAGCAACTACAACCCACTGTGGGGATACAGACATTGGCACCGCAGCCTTCTTAGGGAATGTTTCTACCACACAGACACGAATGCTAGTGGCACCACTGCAGAATCCTCCCTCTAACTAGTTAGCTCCAGGATGCAGCCCTGCTCCGGCCCAACCACATGTAGGTGCCAGCGTTGCAATGCCTCAAGCTAGGCAACTAACTGGGCAGGGACACAGCCTCACCCATCCGCAGAGAGGCTGCCTTACCATTCCCTGAGCCAACAGCAACCTCTAGACATGGCCCTGCCCACCAGAGGCCTCAGGACTCTGCTTCACCCACCGGTTGGCAGGTACCAGCCCCTGAATCAACTGGGCTGCAGTCCTGCCTTCTGGGAAGCCTGCCCTCTAGTCTATGGACCAGCCTCAGCTCCCAAGGGGGCAGACAGCATATGCAAGAAAACCACAAAGCCACAGCCTTTAGGTCCAGGGTGCCCACCAGCAGGCTAGGCCCTACCCAGGGACCAGCTGGACCTTGGTCCTGCCCACTAATAGGCTAATAAAAGCTTTAGGATGTCCCAGATTCAACTGTTTCAGGAACTGGCACCTGCCCAGGAGCAATCTGACACTAAGTCTAGACCCCCTGGTCTCTACAATCAGACTCCCTGCCATTTGTTGTTGCTGTTTAGTTGCTAAGTCACGTCTGACTGTCTGCAATCCCGTGGTCTGGCACTAACCCCAGGACATGGCTCCACCCACCAGAGTGTGGCAACAGCCCTGGAGTCTTCTGGACTCTGACGCCACCCGTGAGTGAGCCAGCACTAGTCCCAGGGGCCCTGGGGTGCTGCGGCAAGCCACCTTGTGACCCGACCCTGCCAGCCAGCTGCGGTCTGTCTCCACAAGGCACAGCCTGCCTCGCAACCAACCACGCCTACAAGACTCCCCACACATTGGCCAGACACAACCGAGGCCCCGCCCACACAGGCCTCGCGGGAGAATGCTTAGGGCATATAGCGTGGGTGGGGTGAGGGGAGTATGCTGCAAAAGTCCACTTCTTCAAGGCTGGGGTGTGTAACTAACTACCAGAATCTTAAAAATACAAACATCAACTTAGGCAAAATGATGTGACAGAGAAACATGCTCTAGATGAAAGAACAGATAAAATTATGAAGAACTAAGTGGAGCTGGACAATCTACTTGAGAAAGAGTTTAGGGTAGTAATCATAAAGATTATCAAATAATTAAGGAGAATAATGGATACACAGAGAAGTTGCAGTTTTTGATGAGGAGTTAGTTATAGAATATAAAAAACAAACAGATGAATATAATAACTGAAATAAAAATATGACTAGAAGGAATCACAGTAGACTAAATGACACAGAAGAATGAATTAGTGAGCTGAAAGAGGGAGTAGTGGAAATCACTGATTCTAAACAGAAAAAAAAAGAAATTTTAAAATGTGGACAGTGTATGAAACCTCTGGGAAAACAAGACCACTAATATTAGCATTTTTGGGATCTCAGAAGGAGAAGTGAGAGGAAAAGGGGGCTGAGAACATATGAAGACATAATAGCTGAAAACTTCCCTAACCTGGGAAAGGAAACAATCCTCCATGTCCAGGAAGTGCAGAGAGATTCCATACAGGATAAGCTCAAAGAGGAACACACCAACACACAGTGTAATAAAAATGACCAATAAATAAATAAAGACAAAAAGAGAATAATAAGGGCTGCAAGGAAGAAATAATGATTAAAATACAAGGGAACTCCCAAAAGGCTGTAAGTTGACTTTTCAGCAGAAACTCTGCAGGCCAAAAGGGAGTATCACTATACACTTAAAGTGCTTAAAGGGGTGAAAACCTACAACTAAGAATACTCTATCCAGTGAGTCATTCATTCTGATTTGATGGAGAAATCAAAAAGTTTTATAGACAAGCAAAAGCTAAAAGAGTTTACCACCACCAGATTAGCTTTACAAGAAACTTCTCTAAGCAAGAAAGGTCACAATTAGAAATATTAAAATTGCAAAAGGAAAAAGCATATCACAAAGGAAAATACATAATTGGGAAGTTATTCATGCTCCAAAGTTAGAAGGAAAGTTAAAAAAACAAAATAAGTATAATCATTCATACCCACAGAAGCAATTAAGTGATATATAAAGCAATTATATATAAAATTTATAACAGATACATATAACAAAGAAAAAGGAATCCAAACATTACACTAAAGACAGTCACAACAGAAGGGGGAAAAAGACCTATAAAAGTAACTGCAAACCAATGAACATGATGACAATATGAACCACATATCGTAATTACCTAAACTCCCTAATCAAAAGACAAATGGCTGAATAGACACAAAATAAGATGTATATATATATATACACATGCTGCCCACAAGAACTCACTTCAGATCTAAAGACACACACAGACTGAAAATGAAGAGATTAAAAAAGGTATTTCATGAAAATGGAAATCTCAAGGCAGCAATACTTATACAAAACAAAATAGACCTTTACATAAAGACTGTTAGAAGAGATGAAATACAATACTATGTAATAAAGATCAAGGGACAAATCTAAGAAGGTGTAATAATTATAAATATATATGCACCCAACATAGGATCATCTAAATACACAAAGCAAACATTAAAGGACATAAAGGGATAGTAGCACAATAAATGGTGAGGGACTTTAACATCCCACTTTCATCAATGGAAGTATCCTCCAGACAGAAAATCAACAAGGAAACCCTGGCCTCAAATGACACATTAGACCAGATCTACTTAATGGAAGAATATAGAACATGACATCTGAAAGCAGCAGAATACACATTCTATTCAAGGGCACACAGAACATTCTTCCAAGTAGATAACACCTAGGCCACAAAACAAGTCTAAATAAATGTAAAAAGATTGAAATCAAATCAAGCATATTTTCTAACCACAATATAATGAGACTAAAAATCAACTACAGAAAAATACTGCCGAAATCACAAACATGTGGAGGCTGAACAATATGCTACTAAACAACCAACGGTTCACTGAAGAAATCAAAAGAGGACATTAAAAAAAAAAATACCTAGAGACAAATGAAAATAAAAGCATGATGATCCAAAACCTATGGGATGCAGCAAAAGCTGCATTCCCAAGAGGGAACTTTAAGCAATAAAATGTTTTCTTATAAAACAAGAAAAATCTCAAGTAAACTAATCTTACATCTAGAGGAACTAGAGAAAGAAGAACAAATAAAATCCAAATTAGCAGAAGGAAAGAAATCATAAAGATCAGAGCAAAAATAAATGAAATTGAGACTGAAAAACAATAGGAAAAAATCAGTGAAACTAAACACTGGTCTTTGAAATGGCAAGACTGATCAAACATTAGCCAAACTCAGCAAGAAAAAAGCGAGAGGGCCCAAATCAACGAAAGAGAAGTTACAACTGACACTACAGATATAGGAGAGACTACTGTGAACAACTATGTACAATAAAATAGACAACCTAGGGTAAATGGACAAATTCTTAGAAAGGTACAGTCTCCCAAGACTGAACCAGGAAGAAATAGAAAATATGAACAAACTACCAGCACTAAAATTGAATCATTATAATAGTACTTGGGAAATTGTACCCTGCTAGGAGTGTGTCCATTTTCCTAGCTTGTCTCTTTTATTGGCATATAGTTGCTCATAGTAGTCTCTTATTTGTATATCTGTGGTATCAGTTGTAACTTCATTTTCATTTCTAACTTTATTGATTTGGGCCCTCTCCCTTTTTTTTCTTGATAAATCTGGCTAAAGGATCTTACTCAGTCATTTAAAAGAATAAAATAATAATATCTGCAGCAACATCTGCAGGGACATCTCTTTAGATGGAGCTAGAGATTGTCATACTGAGTGAAGTATCAATAAGTCAGACAAACAAACAGAAATATCATATGATATTGCTCACATGCAGAATCTAAATATATATATATATATATATATGTCAAAAGAACTTACAAAATAGACTCACAAACTTAGAAAATGAACTTACGGTTACTGGGGGAACTTGTGGGGGTGAGGGACAGTTAGAGAGCCTGGAATTGGCATGTACACACTACTGTATTTAAAATGGATAACCAACAAGGATCTTTTATATAGCATAGGGAACTCTACTCACTATTCTAATCTAAGTGGGAAAAGAATAAATACATGTATACCCATAAATGAAGCACTGTGTTGTACACCTGAAACTAACACATTGTTAATCAATTATACTCCAGTATAAAATAAAAAATTTAAAAAATGGATCAGTAATTTTAAAACTCCCAACAAATAAAAGTCTAGGAACAGGTGGCCTCACAGTTGAATTCTACCAAACACCTATCTTTCTCAAGTGAAAGTGAAAGTCACTGGGTCATGTTCAATTCTTTGCGACTCCATTGACTATACAGTCCATGGAATTCTCCAGGCCAGAATACAGAGTGGGTAGCCTTTCCCTTCTCCAGGGGATCTTCCCAACCCAGGAATCAAACCAGGGTCTCCTGCATTGCAGGCAGATTCTTTACCAACTGAGCTATCAGGGAAGCACCTGATAGCTTTTTCAAAGTATTCTAAAAAACTGCAGAGGATGAAACACTTCCAAATTCATTCTATGAGGTCAGCATCAACATGATACAAAAATCAGACAAAGATATCACCAAAAAATCAAATTACAGGCCAATATTGCTGAAGAATTTTGCAATAAGGAGTTGTTGATCTGAGCCATAGTCAACTCCAAGTCTTGTTTTTGCTGACTGTATAGAGCTTCTCCACCTTTGCCTGCAAAGAATATAATCAATCTGATTTCGGTGTTGACCATCTGATGATGTCCATGTGTAGAATCTTGTCTTGTGTTGGAAGAGGGTGTTTGCTATGACCAGTGCGTTCTCTTGGCAAAACTCTATTAGCCTTTGCCCTGCTTCATTCCATACTCCAAGACCAAATTTGCCTGTTACTCCAGGTGTTTCTTGACTTCCTACTTTTGCATTCCAGTCCCCTATAATGAAAAGGACATCCTTTTTGGGTGTTAGTTCTAAAAGGTCTTGTAGGTCTTCATAGAACCATTCAACTTCAGCTTCTTCAGCACTACTGGTTGGGGCATAGGCTTGGGTTACAGTGATATTGAATGGTTTCCCTTGGAAACAAAGAGAGATCATTCTGTCGTTTTTGAGATTGCAACCAAATACTGCATTTCGGACTCTTTTGTTGACCATGATGGCTACCCCATTATTTCTAAGGGATTCTTGCCCACAGTAATTGATATAATGATCATTTGAGTTAAATTCACCCTTTCCAGTCCATCTTAGTTCGCTGATTCCTAGAATGTTGATGTTCACTCTTGTCATCTCCTATTTGACCACTTCCAATTTGCCTTGATTCATGGACCTAACATTCCAGGTTCCTATGCAATATTGCTCTTTACAGCATCGAGGACCTTGCTTCTATCACCAGTCACATCCACAACTGGGTGTTATTTTTGCTTTGGCTCCATCCCTTCATTCTTTTTGGAGTCATTTCTCCACTGATCACCAGTAGCATATTGGGCATCTACCGAACTGGGGAGTTCCTCTTTCAGTATCCTATCATTTTGCCTTTTCATACTGTTCATGGGGTTCTCAAGGCAAGAATACTGAAGTGGTTTGCCATTCAGACTCACCTTATTGCCAAATTCAGACTTATTGAAGAAAGTAGGGAAAACCACTGGACCATTCAGGTATGACCTACAGTGGAAATAATAAATAGAATTAAGGGAATAGATCTGATAGAATGCCTGATGAACTATGGATGGAGGTTCATGACATTGTACAGGAGACAGGGATCAAGATCATCCCCAAGAAAAAGAAATGCAAAAAAGCAAAATGGCTGTCTGAGGAGGCCTTACAAATAGCTGTGAAAAGAAGAGAAGTGAAAAGCAAAGGAGAAAAAGAAAGATATTCCCATCTGAATGCAAAGTTCCAAAGAATAACAAGGAGAGATAAGAAAGCCTTCCTCAGTGATCAATGAAAAGAAATAGAGGAAAACAACAGAATGGGAAAGACTAGAGATCTCTTCAAGAAAATTAGAGATACCAAGGGAACATTTCATGCAAAGATGGGCTCGATAAAGGACAGAAGTGGTATGGACCTAACAGAAGCAGAAGATATTAGGAAGAGGTAGCAAGAATACACAGAAGAACTGTACAAAAAAGAATTTCATGACCCAGATAATCACAATGCTGTGATCACTCACCTAGAGCCAGACATCCTGGAATGCAAAGTCAAGTGGGCCTTAGGAAGCATCACTACGAACAAAGCTAGTGGAGGTGATGGAATTCCAGTTGAGCTACTTCAAATCCTAAAAGATGATGCTGTGAAAGTGCTGCACTCAATGTGCCAGCAAATTTGGAAAACTCAGCAGTGGCCACAGGACAGGAAAAGGTCAGTTTTCATTTCCAATCCCAAAGAAAGGCAATCCCAAAGAATACTCAAACTACCACACAATTGCACTCATCTCACACACTAATAAAGTAATGCTCAAAATTCTTCAAGCCAGACTTCAGCAATACGTGAACCGTGAACTTCCAGATGTTCAAGTTGGTTGTAAAAAAGGCAGAGGAACCAGAGATCAAATTGTCAACATTGGTTGGATCATCGAAAAAGCAAGAGTTCCAGAAAAACATCTATTTCTGCTTTATTGACTATGCCAAAGCCTTTGACTGTATGGATCACAATAAACTGTGGAAAATTCTAAAAGAGATGGGAATACCAGACCACCTGACCTGCCTCTTGAGAAACCTGTATGCAGGTCAGGAAGCAACAGTTAGAACTGGACATGGACCAACAGACTGATTCCACATAGGAAAAGGAGTATGTCAGGGCTGTATATTGTCACCCTGCTTATTTAACTTATATGCAGAGTACAGCAAAAGAAATGCTGGGCTGGGGATGCACAAGCTGGAATCAAGATATCCGGGAGAAATATTAATAACCTCAGATATGCAGATGACATCACCCTTATGGCAGAAAGTGAAGAGGAACTAAAAAGCCTCTTGATGAAAGTGAAAGAGGAGAGTGAAGAAGTTGACTTAAAGTTCAACATTCAGAAAGCTAACATCATGGCATCTGGTCCCATAATTTCATGGCAAATAGATGGGGAAACAGTGGAAACAGTGGCTGACTTTAGTTTTGGGGACTCCAAAATCACTGCAGATGGTGATTGCAGCCATGAAATTAAAAGATGCTTACTCCTTAGAAGGGAAGTTATGACCAACCTACATAGCATATTAAAAAGCAGAGACATTACTTTGCCAACAAAGGTCCATCTAGTCAAGGCTATGGTTTTTCCAGTGGTCATGTATGGATGTGAGAGTTGGACTGTGAAGAAAGCTGAGCACCGAAGAACTGATGCTTTTGAACTGTGGTGTTGGAGAAGACTCTTGAGAGTCCCTTGGATACTGCAAGGAGATCCAACCAGTCCATCCTGAAGGAGATCAGTCCTGGGTGTTCATTGGAAGGACTGATGCTAAAGCTGAAACTCCAATACTTTGGCCACCTCATGGGAAGAGCTGACTCATTTGAAAAGAGCCTGATGCTGGGAGGGATTGGGGGCAGGAGGGGAAGGGGATGACAAAGGATGAGATGGTTGGATGGCATCACCGACTGGATGGAAATGAGTTTGAGTTAACTCTGGGAGTTAGTAATAGACAGGGAGGCCTGGCGTGCTGGGATTCATGGGGCTGCAAAGAATCGGACACGACTGAGTGACTGAACTGAACTGACTGACTGATTGCTGAAGAACATCCCCAATAAAATATTAGCAAACTGAATCCAACAGTATATTTAAAGGATCATTCACCATGATTAAGTGGATTAACAGAGAAGCAAAGATTTTTTAATATCCACAAATCATGTGATACACATTAACAAACTGAAGAATAAAAAGCACAGGATCATCTCAACAGATGCAAAAAAATCTTTTCACAAAAGTTCTTATCTTATTATAATAGTAAAAACTTTTCAGAAAGTGGGCATAGTGGGAACCCACCTCAACATAATAGAGACCATCTATGATAAATCCATAGCTAACAGCATGCTTGGGGTGAAAAGGTAAAATTATTTCTTCTAAAGTCAAGAACAAGAGAACAAGGCAAGAATATCCACTGTTGATACTTTTATTCAACATAGTATTGTAAGCCATAGACATAGCATTGGGACAACAAAAAGAAAAAAAAAAGGAATCCAAATTAGAAAGAAGTAAAATTGTTACTATTTGCAAATGGCATGATAATATACATAAAAAATGCTAAAGATGCCACCATACACCTATTAAAGCTCATCAATGAGTTCAGTTAAGTTGCAGGATACAAAATTAATAGACAGTATACCAGATCACCTGACCTGCCTTTTGAGAAACCTGTATGCAGGTCAGGAAGCAACAGTTAGAACTGGACACGGAACAACAGAATGGTTCCAAATAGGAAAAGGAGTACGTCAAGGCTGTATATTGTCACCCTGCTTATTTAACTTATATGCATCATGAGAAACGCTGGGCTGGAGGAAGCACAAGCTGGAATCAAGATTGCCGGGAGAAATATCAATAACCTCAGATATGCAGATGACACCACCCTTATGGCAGAAAGTAAAGAGGAACTAAAAAGCCTCTTGATGAAAGTGAAAAAGTTGGCTTAAAGCTCAACATTCAGAAAACTAAGATCATGGCATCTGGTCCCATCACCTCATGGGAAATAGATGGGGAGACAGTAGAAACAGTGTCAGACTTTATTTTGGGGGGCTCCAAAACCACTGTGGATGGTGACTGCAGCCATGAAATTAAAGACGCTTACTCCTTGGAAGGAAAGTTATGACCAAACTAGATAGCATATTAAAAAGCAGAGACATTACTTTGCCAACAAAGGTCCATCTAGTCAAGGCTATGGTTTTTCCAGTGGTCACGTATGGATGTGAGAGTTGGACTGTGAAGAAAGCTGAGTGCCGAAAAATTGATGCTTTTGAACTGTGGTGTTGGAGAAGACTCTTGAGAGTCCCTTGGACTGCAAGGAGATCCAACCAGTCCATCCTGAAGGAGATAAGTCCTGGGTGTTCATTGGAAGGACTGATGCTGAAGCTGAAACTACAGTACTTTGTCCACCTCATGCGAAGAGCTGACTCATTGGAAAGGACCCTGATGCTGGGAGGGATTGGGGGCAGGAGGAGAAGGGGACGACAGAGGATGAGATGGCTGGATGGCATCACTGACTTGATGGGCATGAGTTTGAGTAAGCTCTGGGAGTTGGTGATGGACAGGGGGGCCTGGCGTGCTGCAATTCATGGGGTCACAAAGAGTCGGACACGACTGAGCAACTGAACTGAACAATAAACTATCAGAAAGAGAAATTAAGGAGACAATCCCATTCACCCTGCATTCAAAATAGAACATTTTTTAAAAAAAGAATAGAACAGCATCGAAACATGTATATTATCTAGGGTGAAACAGATCACCAGCCCAGGTTGGGTGCATGAGACAAGTGCTTGGGCCTGGTGCACTGGGAAGACCCAGAGGGATCAGGTGGAGAGGGAGGTGGGAGGGGGAACCGGGATGGGGAATATATGTAAATCCATGGCTAATTCATTTCAATGTATGACAAAAACCACTGCAATGATGTAAAGTAATTAGCCTCCAACTAATAAAAATAAATGAAAAAAAATAAAGAGACAACTAAATGCAAATAAATAAATAAATAAAATAATTTTAAAAAAAGAATAAAATATCTAGAAATAAGCCCGCCTAAGGAGGCAAAAGACATGTACTCAGAAAACTATGATATTGATGAAATGAACTGAAGGTAATACAAACAGATGGAAAGATATATCATGCTCTTGGGTTGAAAAATTAGTATTGCTAAAATGATCATACTACCCAAGGCAATCAAAAGACTGTATGCAATACCTAGCAAGATACTAGGCTTCCCTGGTGGCTCAGTGGTAAAGAATCCTCCTCCTAAGGGAGGAGATGTGGGTCCAATCCCTCGGTTGGGAAGATCCCCTGGAGAAGTACACAACAACCCACTCCAGTATTCTTCACTGGGAAATCCCATGGAGAAAGGAGCCTGATGGGCTGCAGTCCATGGGGTTACAGAAAAGAGCTGGACACAACTTAGGAACTAAACAACAATCAGGATATCAATGGCATATTTCACAGAACTAGAACAAATAATTTTACAATTTGTATGGGAACACAAAAGATTCTGAATAGACAAAACAATCTTGAGAAAGAAGAACAGAGCTGGAGTAATCATGTTCTAGGACTTCAGACTCTACTATATGCTGTTATAGTAATGATAATCATCAGTTCAGTTCAGTCGCTCAGTCGTGTCCAACTCTCTGAGACTCCATGGACTGCAGCACGCCAGGCTTCCCTGACCATTACCAACTCTCAGAGCTTGCTCAAAATCATGTCCATCGAGTTGGTTATGCCATCCAACCATCTCATGTAACCAATTCATCCTTATTCTCCCACTTTCAATCTTTTCCAGCATCAGGGTCTTTTCCAATGAGTCAGTTGTTCACATCACGTGGCCAAAGTACTGGAGTTTCAGCTTCAGCATCAGTCCTTCCAGTCAATATTCAGTACTGATTTCCTTTAGGATGGACTGGTGGGGTCTCCTTGCAGTCCAAGGGACTCTCAAGAGTCTTCTACAATACCACACTTCAAAAGCATCAATTCTTTGGCACTCAGCTTTCTTTATATGCCAACTCTCACATCCATACATGACTACAGGAAAAACCATTATCTTTAACTAGATGGACCTTTGTTGGCAAAGTAATGTCTCTGCTTTTAAATATGCTGTCTAGGTTGGTCATAGCTTTTCTTCCAAGGAGCAAGCATCTTTTAATTTCATGGCTGCAGTCACCATCTGCAGTGATTTTGGAGCCCAAGAAAATAAAGTCTGTCACTGTTTCCACTGTTTCCCCATCTATTTGCCATGAAGTGATGGGACTGGATGCCATGATCTTAGTTTTCTGAATATTGAGTTTTAAGCCAACTTTTTCACTCTCCTCTTTCACTTTCATCAAGAGGCTCTTTAGTTCCTCTTCACTTTCTGCCATAAGGGTGGTGTCATCTGCATATCTGAGGTTATTGATATTTCTCTGGCAATCTTGATTCCAGCTTGTGCTTCATCCAGTCCAGCATTTCACATGATGTACTCTGCATGTAAGTTAAATAAGCAGGGTGACAATACACAGCCTTGATGTACTCCTTTCCCTATTTGGAACCAGTCTGTTGTTCCATATCCAGTTCTAACTGTTGCTTCTTGACCTGCATATAGATTTCTCAGGAGGCAGGTCAGGTGGTCTGGTATTCCCATCTCTTTCAGAATTTTCCACAGTTTGTTGTGATCCACACAAAGGCTTTGGCATAGTCAATAAAGCAGAAGTAGATGTTTTTCTGGAACTTCTCTTGCTTTTTCGATGATCCAGCAGATGTTGGCAATTTGATCTCTGGTTCCTCTGCCTTTTCTAAATCCAGCTTGAACATCCAGAAGTTCACAGTTCACATACTGTTGAAGCCTGGCTTGGAGAATTTTGAGCATTACTTTACTAGCGTGTGAAATGAGTGCAATTGTACAGTAGTTTGAACATTCTTTGGCACCACCTTTCTTTGGGATTGGAATGAAAACTGACTTTTTCCAGTCCTGTGGCCACTGCTGAGTTTTCTAAATTTGCTGGCAAATTGACTGCAGCACTTTCACAGCATCATCTTTTAGGATTTGAAATAGCTCAACTGGTTTCCATCATCTCCACTAGCTTTGTTTTTAGTGACGCTTCCTAAGTGTCTTGCTGACTTCACATTCCAGCATGTCTGACTTTGAGTGATCACACCATCATGGTTATCTGTGTCATGAAAATCTTTTTTGTGCAGTTCTTCTGTGAATTCTTGCCACCTCTTCTTAATATCTTCGGCTTCTTTTAGGTCCATACCATTTCTGTCCTTTATTGTGCCCATCTCTGCATGAAATATTCCCTTGGTACCTCTAATTTTCCCAAAGAGATCTCTAGTCTTTCCCATTCTGTTGTTTTCCTCTGTTTCTTTGCATTGATCACTGAGGAAGTCTTTCTTATCTCTCCTTGCTATTCTTTGGAACTCTGCATTCAAATGGCTATATCTTTCCTTAAAACAGTATGGCAGTGGCATAAAAACAGACATGCAGGTCAATGGAACATACAAGCACAGAAATAAACCTACACAATTATGGCCAATTAATTTATCCTCAATTAACTTATGACAAAGGAGAATAAACAGGGAAGATAGTCATTTCAATAAGTATTGCTCAGAAAACTGGACAGATACATGTAAATCGAGTAAATTAAAATATTCTCTAAAATCATGCAAAAAAATAATAATCTCATTACGGATCAAAGACCTCAGTGTAAATCCAAAATCTATATAACTTTTAGGGAGAAATTGTAGGCAGTACACTATCATAAATTAAAGAAATATTTTTTGGATCTGTCTCTAAAATCAGAAGTAAACAAATGGGAAGTAATTAAAATGAAAAGCTATAGCACAGCAAAGGAAACTACCAGTAAAATGAAAAGACAATCTACTAAATGGAGAAAATATTTGCTGACAATATGACCCATATGACTGATAAGACAACTCAATGTGAAAGAAATAAACAACCTGATTAAAAATGGGCAGAGAACTGAAAAGACATTTTTCCAAAAAGGACCTGCAGATGGTCAACAGGCATATGAAAAGATGCTCAATACCATTAATCATCAGGGAAATGAAAATGAAAATCACAGTGAAATATCATTTCATATCTGTCAGAAAGCTATCATCAAAAAGAACATAAATAACAGATGTTGGTGAGGATGTGGAGAAAAGGGAGCACTCATGAACTGTTGGTGGGAAAGTAACTTGGTGCAGCAACTGTGGAATACACTACGGTGGTGGTGGTTTAGTCACCAAGTCGTGTCCGACTCTTGCGACCCTGTGGACTGTGGCCCGCCAGGCTCCTCTGTCCATGGGCTTCTCCAGGCAGGAATACTGGAGTGGGTTGCCATTTCCTTCTCCAGGGGATCTTCCCAACCCAGGAATCGAACCTGGGTCTCCTGAATTGCAGGCAGATGATTTACTGACTGAGCTACTAAAAATAGAAGTACCATATGACCCAGGAATTTCACTTCTGCATATACATATGTCCAAAAATTAAAAGCATTAATTGAAAAATATACATGTACCCCAATGTTCATAGCAGCATTGTTTATAAATTACCAAAATATGGAAGCAACCCAAGTGACCATCAGCAGATGAAAGGATAAAGAGGAGGGAATGCTATTCATCCATAAAACAGCAATTTGCAACAAAATGGATAGACCTGGTGGGTATTATATAAGTGAATTAAGTCAGACAGAAAAAGGCAAACACTGTAGGATATCATTTGTACATAGAATCTAAAAAATATGACAAACTAGTGAATATAATAAAAAAGCAGCAGACTCATAGATACAAATTAGTGTTTACCAGTGGGAGAGGGAAGAAAGGGCAACATAAGGATAAAGGATTAAGAGGTGCAAACTATTATGTATAAAATAAGCTACAAGGATATACTGTACAAAACATGTAACATATCCAGTATGGTATTTCCAGTATCTTATAATACCCATCAATAGGCTAAAAACTTACATTTTTTAACTACTATTGTATACCTTTAACCAGTAACTTATATATTATACATCAACTACATTTCAACTAAAAAATAAAAACAAATTTAAAAACAAGTACATCCATAAGCATAGAAAGAAACCAACATTTGGGAACCCACATGATGATGGTTGAAATTGGGCGACACACTCCAGACTTTTATCAAGACCTGTTTGCGCTAGTTAATAATGTTACTAGTAAGTCACTCTATAGTTTCCACGTGTCTGCTTAGTCGCTCAGTCATGTCCGACTCTTTGCCACCTCGGACTGTAGCCCCACCAGGCTCCCCTGTCCACGGGGATTCTCTAGGTAAGAATACTGGAGTGGGTTGTCTTGCCCTTCTCCCGGGAATCTTCCCAGCCTAGGGATTGAATCCAGGTCTCCTGCATTGCGGGTGGATACTTCACTGTCTGATCCACCAGGGAAGCCCAAGAGTACAGGAGTGGTAGCCTATCCCTTCTCCAGGGGAACTTCCTGACCAAGGAATCAAACCAGGGTCTCATTGTAGGTGGATTCTTTACCAACTGAGCCACCTGGGGCACTAATTTTCCATAATTTTAACTAATAGCTAACACTTGTTGATTGTTGATCATGTATAATGAACTCTACAAAGACTTTATATGACATAGTTCAAAAGGTTATGAGGTAAATACTATCACATCTCCATTCTGTGATGTAGAGAGAGAGAGGGTCACAGAAATGAAACAGCATGCTCAAATTTCACAGCAAGTAAATGACAGCTGAGATTCAAAGGTAGGCAGTGGGAGTCTGTAGCCTTAATGGCTATGCATTAGCAGAGAATTCTTGACTGCATCCTTACAGGGTAGACATGAAGACAAAAATAACAGTTTAAATGAAAGCAATCCAAACAATATAAAGAACTATATGATAGATATATGTAGATGCTAGAAATTTTAGTAAATTCTGAAGATGAGAGTAGTGTTTGATCAATGTGCTCCAAAATACCCTTTGAGAAAATACATTTCAAAATTTAAAGTTATGGATGTATATTTCAAATATACATATATGCAAAATTGTATGGAGTTATTAACTTCTAGGATTTATGCAATGTATTTTTAAATACTTAACTTTGATAATATCAGCTACTTTGTAAAAGTAAAATGCAAAATCAGGATAAAAACTTGCTATACTGTATGCACACGATGTCCATAGCAGTATCATTTACAATTGCCAAGATATAAAAGCAACTCAAATGTCCATCCACAGGTGAATCGATAAAGCAGATGTGGCAGTATACACATACAATGGAATACTGGTGTGGTGCTGGTGCTTAGCTGCTAAGTCATGTCCAACTCTGTTGCGACCCCATGGACTGTAGCCCTTCACGTTCCCCTGTCCATGGGATATCCCAGACAAGAATACTGGAGTGAGTTGCCATGCCCTTCTCCAGGGAGTCTTCCTGACCCAAGGATCAAACCACAGCTGCTGCATTGCAGGCTGGTTCTTTACCACTGACTACCTGGGAAGCCCCACAGTGGAATATTACTCAGCCATAAAAATGAATGAAATTGCATCATTTGCAGAGACATGGATAGACCTAGAGACTGTCATATAGAATGAAGTCAGAAAGAGAAAAACAAGTATCATATAATATCACTTATATGTGGAATCTAGAAAAATGGTACAGATGAACTTATTTGCAAAGCAGAAATAGAGACACAGACATAGAGAACAAACTTATGGATACCAAGGGGAAAGGGAGGGTGGGATGAATTGGGAGATTGGGACTGACATATATACACAACTATTGTAAAACAGATAACCAACAATAACCGGCTGTAGAGTACAAGAAACTCTACTCCATATTCTTTGGTGAAGTAAATGGGAAGGAAGCCCCCCTAAGATATATAGACAGCCGATTCACTCTGCTGTATAGCAGAAACCAACACAACATTGTAAAGCGACTGTACTACAATAAAAAAGACTTTTTAAAGACGTGGTACATATATATACAATGTATTACTCAGGCATAAAAAAAGAATGAAATGTGGCGTTTGCAGCAACATGGATGGACTTGAAGAGTACTGTGCTAAGTGAAATAAGCCATACAAATATGAAAAAGACAAATACTGTATGATACCATGTGGAATCTGAAAAATTATAACAAACTAGTGAATATAACAGAAAAGAATCAGACTCACAGATGTAGAGAACAGCCTAGTGGTCACCAGTAGGGAGAACAGGGGAAGGGCAAAACAGGAGTGGAGGGGTGGGACTTATAAACTTTCAGTTCAGTTCAGTTCAGTCACTCAGTCGTGTCCGACTCTTTGCGACCCCATGAACCACAGCATGCCAGGCCTCCCTGTCCATCACCAACTCCCGGAGTTCACTCAAACTCATGTCCATTGAGTCAGTGATGCCATCCAGCCATCTCATCCTCTGTCATCCCCTTCTCCTCCTGCCCCCAATCCCTCCCAGCATCAGGGTCTTTTCCAATGAGTCAACTCTTTGCATGAGGTGGCCAAAGTATTGGAGTTTCAACTTCAGCATCAGTCCTTCCAGTGAACACCCAGGACTGATCTCCTTGCAGTCCAAGGGACTCTCAAGAGTCTTCTCCAACACCACAGTTCAAAAGTGCATCAATTCTTTGGCACTCAGCTTTCTTTATAGTCCAACTCTCACATCCATACATGACTACAGGAAAAACCATATCTTTAACTAGATGGACCTTTGTTGGCAAAGTAATGTCTCCACTTTTAAATATGCTGTCTAGGTTGGTCATAACTTTCCTTCCAAGGAGTAAGTGTCTTTTAATTTCATGGCTACAGTCATCATCCACAGTGATTTGGAGCCCCAAAAAAATAAACTCTGACACTGTTTCCCCTGTTTCCCCATCTATTTCCCATGAGGTGATGGGACCAGATGCCATGATCTTAGTTTTCTGAATGTTAAGCTTTAAGCCAACTTTTTCACTCTCCTCTTTCACTTTCATCAAGAGGCTTTTTAGTTCCTCTTCACTCTCTGCCATAAGGGTGGTGTCATCTGCATATCTGAGGTTATTGATATTTCTCCAGCAGTCTTGATTCCAGCTTGTGCTTCTTCCAGCCCAGTGTTTCTCATGATGTACTCTGCATGTAAGTTAAATAAGCAGGGTGACAATATACAGCCTTGACATACTCCTTTTCCTATTTGGAACCAGTCTGTTGGTCCATGTCCAGTTCTAACTGTTGCTTCCTGACCTGCATACAGGTTTCTCAAGAGGCAGGTCAGGTAGTCTGGTATTCCCATCTCTTTCAGAATTTTCCACAGTTTATTGTGATCCACACAGTCGAAGGCATTTGCATAGTCAATAAAGCAGAAACAGATGTTTTTCTGGAACTTGCTTGCTTTTTTGATGATTCAGCAGATATTGGCAATTTGATCTCTGGTTCCTCTGCCTTTTTTAAAACCAGCTTGAACATCTGGAAGTTCACGGTTCACATATTGCTGAAGCCTGGCTTGGAGAATTTTGAGCATTACTTTACTAACGTGTGAGATGAGTGCAATTGTGCGGTAGTTTGAGCATTCTTTGGGATTGCCTTTCTCTGGGAATGGAATGAAAACTGACCTTTTCCAGTCCTGTGGCCACTGCTAAATTTTCCAAATTAGCTGACATATTGAGTGCAGCACTTTCACAGCATCATCTTTCATGATTTGAAATAGCTCAACTGGAATTCCATCAGGGTTTGCTTGGGATATAGAAACAAGGCTAGGAGCATAAGACAAAAAAGAATGTGTTGCATGCTTTCTGCTGTGCTTCCAGTGGTACAGGAGCCCAGTAATTATTAGCACAGGCAAGAAAACAGACAATAATGATTGAAAAGGGAAACTTGGGGTCTAGAAAATCATATTTAATGAGATAGGTTAGGCACTCTTAAGTAGCACAGCCTCCAACAGGCTGGATCCCATAAATTTTCAGTCCACTTTGGGTTAAACTTAGTAGGTCTGTTGGCACCATTGCCTTGAAAGCTACCCAAAGCTATCCAAAACAGTTCAGACTTGATAATTTACTCTGGGCTTTTTTTTTTAATAAAATAAGGTAAATTTTTAGCTGTATTAATAAAACCTTCATATTCTAAGTGTTTTAACACAAATCTACCCTGCAAGTCTAAAAGGTACAGTCTGGAGCAATAGGACTCTAGGCCAAATGCTCTTCTGGAAACATCCCTAGAAATCCTGGGTAGTGGTGATTTAGTCACTGAGTCGTATCCGATTCTTGCGACCCCATGTACTGTATTGTAGTCAGCCAGGCTCCTCTGTCCATGGGATTCTCCAGGCAAGAATACTGGCATGGGTTGCCATTTCCTTCTCCAGGGGATCTTCCCAACCCAGGGATTGAACCTGGGTATCCTGCATTACAAGCAGATTCTTTACTGACTGAACTACAAGAGAAGCCCTTTATGACACTTGTATACATTAAAAAAAGATGAAAACTTAAAATCCCAAGTGGGAGGGTGTCAGCTGTTCATGCCACTCAAGAGTGTGTGGTCCTGTCCTGTATTCATTCTCTTACCTCTCTGGGCAGGTAAAGTCAGAGGAGCTAGTGACAACCATCCTCCTGCCATGATGACAGCATGTAGAAAATGGCTGAGGGTTAACAGTGATTTGCCACTAAACCTGGTGAGAGAGTCACTGGCCCATCAGAGATAAAGCTTGTAACTAGTTATCCAGAACACTTTGGGGCAGGATGCCATAGGATAGCTTCTCTGAGTCCGTGCTGCATATACAGAGATTTTAGGGCCCAGCTTCCATGTGATACAGAAATACTGGCCCCTTAGGACTGTTTCCTGGTGGCTGACCCTGGCCAAGAACCATAATTGAAAAGTTGTCACTGCCCTGAGCATTGCCAATCCCAGAAAATCTGAGAAGCACAACCTTCTGCAATTTCATGTCTCTTCTCCAGACTGTAAAATAGCTGAAAAATAAACATAAAAAACAGATAAATACAAACACTGAACAGAGTTTTGAGGACTAATGGATGAATCTCATGTGCTGTTCCTCATCCAAGGAAGTTGATTTATATCCTATTTCCTGATAGGAAAGTAACAGACAAAGGACACCCTCAGATTCTAATTGTAATCATGTCTGTCATCCTGATATCCTCTGAATTCGTATTATAACAGAGTCCTCATTCAGGTACAGATAATCTTGGTAAAACATGTTTGTGAAAGAAGTATGGCTTATCTATTTCCTCCACTTCTAAATGCCAGAGTTGGGACTTTAATTATCAGATATACACCTCATCCAGGAACAAGCCTACACACAAAGTCAGGAGGGAATTTCTGATCTGAGGCTCACTGAAGATTTATTTATTTCAGAAGCATTTCTGTAGCAGTGTGAATTTCTATAGCAGTGTGAAGGCATTTTTCGAGGTGGTTTACAAATATACATTCCTTTAATATTCATAACAGCTTTTAGAGAGAAGGTACTTTTATGGACTCTATTTTATATATGAAGAAACTGCCGAAGTTTTCCCAGTGAGTACATGACAGAGCCAGGATTCAAACATGGCAAGTTTGAATCAGCCGTGCTGTGCTATGCTTTGCTGCCTCTCACATTGGCTTGCTGAGACTGACTATAAATTTATTCTGTGATGGGAATTATATACATTTAACCTGTCAACACTAAAGGGAATCAATGCTGGATATTCAGTGGAAGGACTGATGCTAAAGCTGAAGCTGCAATACTTGGGCCACCTCATGCAAAGAGCAGACTCATTGGAAAAGACCCCAATGCTGGGAAAGATTGAGGGCAAGAGAATGAAATGATTGGATGGCCTCAATGACTCAATGGGTGTGAGTCTGAGCAAACTCAAGGGGATAATGAACGACAGGGAAGCCTGGCATGCTGTAGTTCATGGGTCTCAAAGAGTTGGACACAATTTAGCAAACAACAACAAAGCATTCAGGGACTATACAAGGAAGTTATATGGTAGGTGTGAGTGGCTTCTGTCTCCTCACTCAAAGTGGCCATTGTCTTTGACCAATGCAGCTAAGGACTCTTCCTCTACATGCTATGCAGAAATCATAGAGAACGTCTATGTTTGTTCATTGTTCCAGATTTGGTCTTTAAGCAGCATGCATTCAATTTGTTCAAAATTGTTGCTTCCTTCCAAAACACTGAGCAAAATTCTGGCTTCCTGACTTGCTTACCAGCCTCAGGAATTTTGCAGCTCCCAGACTCTCTAATCTGAATACCCACAACTTCAGTTGTGGGTGTGGTCTCTCTGCAGTCATAGGATTCTGTCTTGCTAACAGGTGGCTCAAATGCTTTAATATCCTTTTGGCCAAAAGAACTATTTGCTACTCAGACTCCAAAATCAAAACTGATTTCCCATTCTGTGGTATGCTGTCATTTCCTGGAAAATGTAGCATCAATTACTATTTTTGTAGAAGTGCCCAGAAATGGTCCTGGGGGACAATCTCTGCTTAAACCAGTAGCACATGGGTTAGACTATCCTGGGAACATCAGCAAGTGTGTGTTACTCTTATCATAAACAAACCCACAGGAGTAATATAAAGCTCCTGAGCACAATCTCTGCATGAGTACACATACCATTCTGAAGTCAGAGGCCTTCCCCCTGCCCTTCTGGCTCCCTTGATAAAGCTCAAAATGATCATTTGCTCCATTGATTTGGCAATTATTTATTGTTTTCCACAGTTTTTATAGTGTTTCTCATAGTACTAGAATTCATAAACAAGCATTATGAATTCAACACAAGTACCTCCCAAACTGAGTCACAAAACTGATTCTTTCCAGTTGGTTTTAATCTGTAGTTTGGTTAGCTGCCATTAGACTCCTTTATTATAAAATGACCTGTTTAGTTAAATGAAACACTTAATTAAAGCAAGGGACTCATTATTTACATTAGTGATTTTCATACTTGCTTATCCATTACAACCATGTAGGGAGCTTCCACACTCTCAGAAGCCCAATCAACATTCAAATTAGTTACATTAGTAATTTGGAGTGGGGTCCAGGTGTCATACATTTTCAAGTGCCCCAGGAGATTCCAACATGTAGCTAAGTTGGGAAACTACTGATATAAAGGAAAATTTTTATATTATTTAATTAGATTTATACTAATAGCAAACATTGGGATATTGTGCCTGCTAATGTACTGGGCATTGCTATAAACCTTTATGAATATAAACACACCTAATCTTCACTACAGCCCTATAGTATTATTACCTCCATGTTACAGTCGATGGAAAAAAGACAAATTAAGAGACTTGTCCAAAGTAATTCACATTGTAAGTAGTAGAATCATAATTTTTATTCCACTAGTTTGGCTCATAACCATTATTCTGTCTGTTAAATGTTTATGTTTTTAAATAGAGTTTGAAAACAAACAGTTAATAGTGCTTACAGCAGTGGTGTCAGAGGCACCACTCAGAGGCACACTTTTAAGTGCTTTATATAAAGAAATACATTGATAACAAAGAAAATTTCTTAAGTGCCATTTCTTATTAGTAACTGCTTAATCTATTTTTAATTGTTTTACTCAGACAAACCTCTTTTGGAATGTTATATAACATATTAAGCCATATACCGTGTACCAGGAATGTTAGCTTAAAACCATTTGTTAACATTGACAATGCACGTTCCTATGAAAATCTTCATGTAATTGTCTTCCCTTTCGTTCTCTTTAAAAAGTTCTGAACCTTTTACTTTTTTTAGTTGAAAACATATAAATTATAAAGTGAAAGAAAGAATGGGCCTTGCAGTTAAGTCAGGTCTGGAGTAAAATCTCAGCTCTGCCATTGGCTATCTGGGCTCCTTCACCTCTCTGAGCCTCGGTTTTCTCATCTACAAAATGGGGATAGATATAATGCATGTGAATGTGCATGCAGCAGGGTTCCAGGCCTAGAGAGACCCTCCACTATTCCCAGACCTTGGTTTCCCCATCTAGGCAATGCAGTGGGGACAAAAATAAACAAAGTTACTCTCCTCTCCCCAAACAAGTGAACAAGCAGGCCTCTTACCTGCAGCACCATCATCCCAGAATACTTAAAGTCCTCCCCAATAGCCCTCTCCTGTGCTGCGGGCATTCTTACCCCCACTAACTGCCTTCCCAATATTCCTGGTTTACCCCCTCTCAGAGTTTCTGACACCCAAGTTCAGCACAGAAGCAAGCAGCTCTGAGGCCCGCCGGCTCCAGGCAGAACTTCCCTTTCTCTGCCGTGCAGCCTGCGGGAGCGAGGGCCTCCTCCAGCCTCAGGCCCCAGGAAAGGGGCTCTCTGGCTGCTCCCTTCTCCTGGGGTCTAGCTCCACTCTGCTCCATGGTGGCCCATGAGGTTTGCTCACAGAGGCCATGGAGGTCCTGCAGCTGTCGCCAGCTAAGCCTGACAGGGCCCTGAACCAGGCCTCTGGGACGGTGCCAAGTCCCTCTTAAAGTGGGCACATACATAGCTGTTGATCATCGTCTGCCTTTTAGTCCACCCTCAGCATTATGTCTCTGCTTTTCTCTTCTCCACACTCACATTCCAGCCTCTGAGGCTGGCCCTGACCTGAGATAACCACCCTTTCTTCCCCCTGGCGTCTGTAGTTTAAGCCCCAAACATCAGCCCCAGCCTGGGCTGGCCACACGCTGCCAGATCTCACTGATGCCCACCGTCTGCTGGTGTGGCCTTACGACTCTTCCAGGCCCCTGGGAATCCATGTGCCAGTCTCCCTGGATGGTCTCTGCTTTACCGTCGACGCCTGTGGAGACTCGTCTCAGTGACCTGCTCTGTCCTTGGGCTTCTGTGAACTCTCTGCTTACTGGCCTTTTCTAGCCTGACCCACCCCATGCACCACTTGAGCTGAAGTTTGGCAGCTTTCTCTCCATGGGAGCTGGGGGTTATGATAAATTATTCATATACACACAGAATCTTGTTTTCACTGAACTATGTCACCGGCTCCGAGCAGTTGTCCCCACCTGTCTCAAGATGGCTGGCACAGATTTCTCCTTTATCTAAAGGGGCCAGGTCATTTTTCATAAAACATTTTAAAAGCACGTGTACACAGGGCATACCTGTAAGCAGGCGTGCAGTAGCTTTTAAGGGCTTCCCTGGGCATCATGTTTTCCCACGCCGTCTGCATCCCTCATCTGCATCCCTCATCTGCACCCATCACTGACCAGCCTCCACCCAGACTCCATCTTCTCTCCGTCTCTGCACGTCCCTCCTCATATCCCTCAACCGTCAGTTTCAGTATCCATTCTTTAGGCTCTGGCTGCATATTAGAGTTACCTGAGTCCCTTCAATTAAACTATAGTCTCTGCAGGTGGGGCCCGGCACTGGCACTATGAAAGACTCCTCAGATGATTCTAATCTGCTTTCAAACATGAGAACTTGTGACGGGAAGATTTAGGCTTCAGTTCTTTTCCAGGAAGGGCAAGAAGCTCTGCCACCAAGAATTAATCTGTATCTAACTTATCATTTTACTCCTCATATATAACATAGCATGTGGCATATCTTGGGGATAATGTGTGTTTGATGAATAAATAAATGGATATTCTGAAATGTGTTTACATCTTTGTCCTAAGCCTGGAGGCTATGATTTATATCCACTAAGCCAAATTGGCTAGAAAATTTGAACAAACACATTCCAAGCATGTTCTCATCCAATTATAAAAATTTTAGATTTTGACATTCCTCATCACTGTCTTAAAATTCACAATATTTCTCCCATTTTTATATACACTAATTATAGAAAAAACAGAAAATACTTCCAATAAAAATTAACTAAATCACATCTGTGCTTATACCATCACTGCTAACCCTTTATCATCTCTCATATACCATGCCCACACATTATTGCATATATTAAATTGAATCATACCTTATTCCTTCAGCAATATGTTGTGTAAAACCTTAGTCTCATTAAAAAGTAACTTGGAGACAAGTCAGCTAAACATTAGGAAGGTTAAAACTTGAGTGTATAAGTCCCCTAGAAGGACACTGAGACCTTTCTAACATTTGGCTACATTCTTATATTCAATGTGTATGTGTGTATCCAACTCTTTGTGACCTCATGGACTGTAGCCCTCCAGGCTCCTCTGTCCATGGAATTCTCCAGACAAGAATACTGGAGTGGATTGCCATTCCCTCTCTCCAGGGGATCTTCCCAACCCAGAGATCAAATCTGGGTTTCCTGCATTTCTCACAAATTCTTTACCATCTACCAACAGTGTAGCCCACGCCTATATTCTCTTATTAGTCAAGTCTGTAAATGACATTTGTATTTTAAGAAATGAACCTTAGGCAACTGTGAAACAGAGAAAGTTACTCTCCAGTGATTACATATAGGGACAAAGAAAACATTTTTAATAAAATTGAAAACAATCCCCGAGGGTTTCAAATCTTAAACTCATAACATTATTTTAAACCTATGCTTGCTTTTTTATTTTGACAGAAGAAAATCACAATGACTAAAGTTTATCAACCACTTTTTTGTTAGGCACCATACTAAACAATTTACATAAACTATTTTGCTTATTGCTCACAATAGAACCATTAGGTAGGTATTAAATCCCCTGGTTATGAACAAGGAAACTGAGGCTTAGACAGGTTAACAAGTTCAACTGGGTTCTGCAGTTGGTGAGTGACAGAGCTGGGATTGAGGAGTGAGAAGGGTCTCCGCTGACCACAGAGTTCTACTGTTAGTCTCAGTCCAGACGCTCATCCTGTCCAACTCTGCGACCACATGGAGCACGCCAGGATTCCCTGTCCGTTACCAACTCCCGGAGCTTGCCCAAACTCATGTCCATTGAGTCAGTGATGCCATCCAACCATTTCATCCTCTGTCATCCCCTTCTCTTCCTGCTTTCAATCTTTCCCAGTATCAGGGTCTTTTCCAGTGAGTCAGTTCTTCACATCAGGTGGCCAAAGTATTGGAGCTTCAGCTTCAGCATCAGTCCTTCCAATGAATATTTAGGTTGATTTCCTTTAGGATTGACTGGTTTGATCTCCTTGCAGTCCGAGGGACTCTCAGGAGTCTTCTCCAGCATCACAGTTCAAAAGCATAAATTCTTCAGCGCTCAGCTTTCTTTACTGTCTGAATCTCAAATCCGTACATGACTACTGGAAAAACCACAGCTTTGACTATATGGACCTTTGTTGGCAAAGTAATGTCTCTGCTTTTTAATATGCTGTCTAGGTTTGTCATAGCTTTCCTTCCAAGGAGCAAGTATCTTTTAATTTCATGGCTGCAGTCACCATCTGCAGTGATTTTGGAGCCCAAGAAAATAAAGCTGTGTCTAGGAACTGCTAGTCTAGCAGCACCTAATAAAATGTAGTACTTTGACAAACCTTGTTTTAATAAAAACCTGTGTTGATAATCTCCTTCCTTTTATTAAATTACTCTAGTTTTATTGGAGCTCACCTTAAATTTATGGTTTAAAAATCGCTGTTTTCCTTCTTGGGGAAATGGAGAATTTACCCACGTCTAGTCCACACTATTTTTATTAGTTTTTTTTATTTTCTACTAAGTGTCAGTTCATCAGCCCCATGGGTTAAGTTAGTCTTCCTCATCAGTTCAGTTCAGTTCAGTCACTCAGTCATGTCCGACTCTACAACCCCATGAATCGCAGCGCATCAGGACTCCCTGTCCATCACTAGCTCCCCGAGTTTACTCAAACTCATGTCCATCGAGTTGGTGATGCCATCCAACCGTCTCATCCTCTGTCATCCCCTTCTCCTCCTGCCCCCAATCCCTCCCAGCATCAGGGTCTTTTCCAATGAGTCAACTCTTCACATGAGGTGGCTAAAATATTGGTGTTTCAGCTTCAGCATCAGTCCTTCCAATGAACAACCAGGACTGATCTCCTTTAGGATGGACTGGTTGGATCTCCTTGCAGTCCAAGGGACTCTCAAGAGTCTTCTCCAACATCACAGTTCAAAAGTATCAATTCTTCAGCGCTCAGCTTTCTTCACAGTCCAACTCTCACATCCATACATGACCACTAGAAAAACCATAGCCTTGACTAGATGGACTTTTGTTGGCAAAGTAATGTCTCTGCTTTTTAATATGCTGTCTAGGTTGGTCATAGCTTTTCTTCCAAGAAGCTAGTGTCTTTTAATTTCATGGCTGCAATATTCACAGATTTATTCATAGTAGAGGTCTCAATCCCTATAAAAATCCTAGAAAGGCATTCTGTAGAGACACACAAATATACTATAAAATTTATACAAATAGGCACAGGCCCTAGAATATCTAAAATTCTTTTGTAAAAGAAGAATAAAGTGGTAGAAATCACCCTACTTGGTTTCAAGACTTACATAGCTGCAGTATTCAAGACTGTGAGGGACTGGAGGACAAAGAGACACTTAAGTCAGTGGAACAGAATAGAGAGCTCAAAATGTCAAATGTAAAACCACAGAATTCTTAGAAAAGGACATAGGAGAAACATCTAGGGACAGGGAATCTGGTGAAGAGTTCTTAGACTGGACATCAAAAGTATAACTAGTAAAATTTAAAAATGATAAATGGTACCACATCAAAATTAAAACCATTGAGAAGGAAGGTATATATGTACACATAGAGCCAATTCACTTCATTGTACAACAGAAACTAACACACCATTGTAAAGCAACTGTGTGTGTGTGTGTCAGAAGTCGCTCAGTTGTGTCCAACTCTTTGCGACCCCATGGACTGTAGCACACCAGGCTCCTCTGTCCATGGGATTCTCCAGGCAAGAATACTGGAGTGGGTTGCCATTTCTTTCTCCAGGGGATCTTCCCACCCAGGGATTGAACCTGGTCTCCCGCACTGCAGGCAGACGCTTTATCCTCTGAGCCACCAGGGAAGCCCAAAGCAACTGTACTCCAATAAAAAATTTAAAAATGAAAACTTTGACCCATGAGAGACTCTGTAAAGGGGATAAATACCTGTTTTTACAAAGGGTACAAACAGAAGGAAAGATTTATAAGCCACTTATATGACAAAGAATTAGCATCTAGCATACAAAGTGTACCTTCTAAACTCAACAGGGAATAGGCCAAACAGTTTAATTAGATAATGGGTAAATATATTTTAAAAAAACATTTCACTGAAGAAGATACTGGGATGGCAAATGAACACATGAGAAGATATTCAATATCATTTGCTATTAGAGGAATGCAAATTAAGACTCCATAAGATATCACTGAACACTTATTAAAACAGCTAAAGTAAAAGTAATGACAATACCAAAGATGTGGAGAACCTGAAATTCTAATATGTAGATGATGGAAAGTTTAAATGTACAACCATTCTATAAAGTAGTTTGACAATTTCTTGTTGTTGCTCAGTCACTTAGTTGTGTCCCACTTGGCAACCAGCAAGTGAAGGCTTGTACTTTGCAGCACACCAGGCTTCCCTGTCCATCACCAACTTCCAGAGCTTGCTCAAACTCATGTCCATCAAGTCAGTGATGCCATCCAACCATCTCATCCTCTGTCATCCCCTTCTCCTCCTGCCTTCAATCTTTCCCAGCATCAAAGTTTTTCCAATGAGTCAGTTCTTCACATCAGGTGGCCAAAGTATTGGAGCTTCAGCTTTAGCATCAGTCCTTCCAATGAATATTCAGGACTGATTTCCTTTAGGATTGACTGGTTTGATCTCCTTACTGTCCCAAGGGACTCTCAAGAGTCTTCTCCAGCACCACAGTTTGAAAGCATCAATTCTTTGGGCACTCAGCCTTTTTTATTGTCCAGCTTTCACATCCATACATGACTACTGGAAAAATCATAGCTTTGACTAGATGGACCTTTGTCAGCAAAGTAATGTCTCTGACTTTTAATATGCTGTCTAGGTTAGTCATAATTTTTCTTCCAAGGAACAAGCATCTTAATTTCACAGCTGCAGGCACCATCCACAGTGATTATGGAGCACAAGAATATAAAGTCAGCCACTGTTTCCATCATTTCCCCATCTATTTGCCATGAAGTGATGGGACCAGATGCCATGGTCTTAGTTTTCTGAATGTTGAGTTTTAAGCCAACTTTTTCACTCTCCTCTTTCACTTTTATCAAGAGGCTCTTTAGTTCTTCTTCATTTTCTGCCATAAGGGTGGTGTCATCTGCATATCTGAGGTTATTGATATTTCTCCCGGCAATCTTGATTCCAGCTTGTGTATTCATCCAGCCTGGCATTTCATATGATGTACTCTGCATATAAGTTAAATAAACAGGGTGACAATATACAGCCTTGATGTACTCCTTGGCAATTTCTTAAAAACCTAAATATACAAATCATAGACTGGATAAGCAAAGTGAAGAGAAGTATTAGTCATTCAGTTGTGTGTGACTCTTTGCAACCCCATGGAGTGTAGCCTGCCAGGCTCCTCTGTCCATGGAATTCTCTAGGCCAGAATACTGGAGTGGGTTGCCATTCTCTTCTCCAGGTGATCTTCCTGACCCAGGGATCGAACCTGGGTCTCCTGCATTGCATGCTAATTCTTTATCATTTGAACCACCAGGAAAGCCCAGACTGGACAAGCAAACTTTTTGTCATTTATTCACACAAAAATCTGCACCTGGCTCATCCTAGCAGCTTTATTCGTAATAGCCCCAAACTAGAAACAACCAAAATATCTTATTATGGGTGACTGGTTAAACTGTGATATATCCTCAGCAGTAAAAATGCAACTACCCATACACCTAACAACTTGGATGAATCTTAACAACATTATGCTGAGTGGGGGGAAAAATCAGTATCAAAAGATTACATACTGCATGATCCTGTTTATACAACCTGCCAAAACACAGAGCCGGAGAATAATTAGTGATCAGCAGGGGCTAGAGGTAGGGGGAGTACTGGGTGTGGCTATAACGGAATAGCTTTATGGGAATCTTTGTGGTGAGAGAAGAGTTTTCTATCTTGGTTTTGGTGGTGGTTACAGGCATCTACACTTGGTATAAAATGACACAGGCCTACACACACAATATATCACACACATATCAAATTCCTGGTTTTGTATTGTACTATAGTTAAACAAGATGTAATCAATTGGAGAAACCAGGTGCAGGTTACAGGAGACCTCTCTGGACTATCTGTGTGATTTCTTAGGAGCTGTAATTATTTTTTAACACAGGAGAATAATTAAAAATAAACCTCATTTTGTCTTGGCTGGCTGTAACCCTATTATCTCATAAGAGGAGAAACCGTGAGACTGTGGAAAACCACGGTACTCAATTTTACACAGACGCAGGACCTGGGGCACCAAACAGGGTCTGTGCGCCAGCGACTGGGAAGCCCTTAGGAGTTTCCCACACCCGTCGGGAGGGTGCGGAGGCGGGGTCCCGGAGCTGAAGCCGCGAGTGAGGGGCGCGCAGCCGAACTCCCGCCCCGCCCTCCGCCGCTCCCGGGAGCCGGTGCCGCGTCCTCACCGCGGGGACTGTCGCCCCAGCATTCCGGACAGCCACAGCGCCTGGCCTCAGAGAAGAGCAAACGAACTTTGAACTAGGAACGTTTTTGGTCAATGGGCTAATCTGCCTTGCTTTGGCTCTTGATTATGAGTTAAAGCCCTGCACTGTTTTCCCTCCCCCCGAACCTCCCGAGGTGCCTGAGCGCGGAGCGGAGGCTGCCGAGGCCTCCAGGGGCGGGAGGCGGCCGCCGGGCCGGTCCTCCGGGAGCCCGCGCCCCGCCGCGCGGGAGTCCGTGCCCCCGGAGGTGGAGGGCGCTCGGGGCGCACGCAGCATGCAATCGCTCAACATCACTCCGGAGCAGTTCTCCCGGCTGCTGCGGGACCACAACCTAACGCGGCAGCAGTTCATCTCGCTCTACGGGCTGCGGCCGCTCGTCTACACCCCAGAGCTGCCCGCGCGCGCCAAGCTGGCCTTCGTGCTCACCGGCGTGCTCATCTTCGCCCTGGCACTCTTTGGCAACGCGCTGGTGGTCTACGTGGTGACCCGCAGCAAGGCCATGCGCACCGTCACCAACATCTTCATCTGCTCCTTGGCGCTCAGCGACCTGCTCATCGCCTTCTTCTGCATCCCGGTCACTATGCTCCAGAACATCTCCGACAACTGGCTGGGGGGTGAGTTCGCGCCCTTTCCTTCGCCCCTAATCCCCAGCCTTCCCCCCACCGCAACACACACTCTGCGCTTTTGACTTTACTTTTTTTTTCTCTCTACCAAATGAATCCAGCGCCCTTTCTCAGAACTTCCTTACCTGCTCTCACTTGGAAATAAGTTTTTGCTGCTTTTGTTTCCGTTCCACCGTTTTTCTTCCTGTCGCTTAGAAACTCAAGTTAGGAAGCACTTAGGAGAGGCTCAGGGCAGTGGGGTGGAAAGTCACATCAGTTATTTCAGCTTCCTTTTCCATAGTTCCCTGGGTGGGGAAGAGCCCCTGGAGAAGGGAATGGCAGGCAACCCACTTCAATATTCTTGCCTGGAGAATTCCATGGGAGGGGAGCCACGAGGTCTTAAAGAGTCGGACACAACTGATCGCCAAACACACACTTTCCATAATTATCAGAACTTTTTCCCATTTTTTGAATAAAAGTGAGATAAAATTTCAAATAATAAAAGCCCCAACAACTCATTCCTCTTATCTCCAGCCTCACTCCCCAGGTTGCCTATACAGGTGTTTGTAGTGCACGTATATTTATGGACTTAAAACTTTAAAACAAACCTAATGTGTTAGCAGGAAAAAAAAAAAAATCTAGTCCATCTTAAAAACAAACAAAAATACATAAACCGACTCATACTTGGAGAAGGAATACAGAAAACATAGTGCCCCTGGAAGAGAAGAGATTAATTTCTCTTCCTTAGAAGGAGAGCAGAAATGGAAGAGAACCATTTGGAACCATTGTTGAGTGGGGAAAATAGACACCAAACTCTTCCCAAATGATCCAGTCTTTCCAAAGACACACGGCTAGAGCATGTGTTTTGTAATCCTAAATAGTAGTGGGTTGTATTCTTACCAATGCTTATGGAGTGCCCTGAGGAGGAAGCATTGGTTGTACCTGTATTTTCATGGGTGAATGTACTCTTGTGACCACATAAAAATTCTTAGAAAGTAGTTGGAAATATAGGGAGAACAGGGAGAAGCCTTGCTATTTCCACCCATTCCTGAGCTAATCCCTTTTATTCTTATGGTGGGTGTTTATTTCATCCTACTAGTACCAACTTGAGATCCTCAATTTAAGTCTCTGGTGTTGTTTTCTTTTTTTTTTCCATTAATTTGTACTGAATTTATTGTAGTGGATCAGGATGCTAAAATCTTTGATTCCCATCTCATCTACGATGTATGTATTTCCCCAAATGCATCGAACATGAGTACACAGCATTGGCTTAAAAGTAACACATAATGCAGTGTCATAAATTGATTTATGGATTACTGACTTTTTTTTGCACTCTGATTTAAATCATTATACTTGCATATTTTAAAGTTGCCCATTGTAACTAACTCCACAGAATTAATGGAAAAACTTTTGACCATCACATATAGCTTTTTTTTTTTTTTTTTTGAGAAAAAGGCACAGGAGTTTTCATTTCTAAATGTTTGTGAAGACAGATCTGTGAAGCATGTTTGTATTTCTGGATGATGATAGCAGCATTTATAAAGTTAAATGAAATTAAGCAAAGTGGGTTCTTACACTGAGAATCAAAAGACTTGGATTAGTACTTTGGCAATAACACAGGTTAATTCAACATATCTGGACTTCAGTTTTTCAGTTAAGTATTAGGGATTCTAGAAGCTTGGAAGTGGAATGGGGCAAATCTTAAGCCCCTATCATTGGAGAGTGATGCCTAGGGAAGAGTACCTGGTGGACCTTCCTTCCTGAGGATTTAGGTGGGCATTGCAAAGATTTTTTTTGAACTTTCTGTTTTCCTAGTTCATGGTGAACATTTCACTTTAACTTCAAATGCTGAAAGAGCATACTACATTGCTTACATATATTTCAGAGTTAGTATGAAGGTAAAGTGTATTATAAAAAGTGCTTTGAAAAAATTTATCATTCCATGAATATGTAAGGAATTAATTCTATGAAGAAGTGTTTAGAGATGGTCTATGTTCATCTGGAACCAGATTTATAGGATAAAGGTTCTTATAAATTGAATAAGCAACACCAAAATTGAAGTTCAAGGGAAAAGAAAGCTTGTAGGCCAACTGGAGATAGTGGTACAAGGAGAATTAACTTGTACTTCACAGGATAGGATAATAATGGCAAAACTCCCCTGATGAATTACAAAAAGAGAGTTAAAGGGAATGTAACTTAAGAGTTGAAATCAGTTCCCAGTTTTTTAATTTATAAAGCTATTGAGGATCCCCTTTATTGGCAAAGCATTTTACTATGAGAATACAAAAATGACTAAAGCCCACATATGGCTCTATGGGCCTCAGAGAATAGGAAATAACCTAAGCTGGGCAAAAGGTAGGTATGGTAAGAGAGAATTTATTTAGCCCTGCAGCATGGAAAAGTCAGGAAGGTTTCATCAAGGCAGGGATCTTGAAGGGTAATTCAGACTGTTTCCAGAAGAAAAAGAAGAATGGAGTGCATTTTAGGAACAGGGCTTCAAAGTGTGCAGAAAAGAAAGTGATGTAGTCCAAGAATACTATTTAAGGAAGGCATTTCAGAGAATCCAGAAATACAGATTTTTATGCTGTTGGCATTAATTCAGATTTGAAAAATAAAATGCAGTTGGGTGAAAGCAAACCTCCCTGTGGGTTTGGCCACATATCACCTGATGTGAAGAGCCGACTCACTGGAAAAGATCCTGATGCTGGGAAAGATTGAGGGCAGGAGAAGGGGGTGACAGAGGATGAGATGATTGGATGGCATCATTGACTCAATGGGCATGAGTTTGAACAAACTCCAGACAATAGTGAAGAAAAGTGAAGCCTGGCATGATGAAGTCCATGGGATTGCAAAAAGCCTGACACGACTGAGTGACTGAGCGACAACAACATGGACCTCCAGTTTGTGTCTTCTCTACAAAGCCTCTCGGACATTTCTGAGAACAGTAGCGTGGGAATGACTTGTGTTTCTTCTTTTAGTGTACTCTTTCCCTAGCTCAGGACCAAGAGCACCTCCTGAATTAAAGCCTCTGCTTTGATAAGATCAAGTGATTCATGCACATGTGAAAGTTTGAGAGGTACTGCTTTAGGTAATGGTTCTCGGACCTGGCTGCACAAAGAATCTCCTGAGGGAGTTTTAAAACTGCGCTGTGCCAGCCCCAGTGCAGACTGGTTGCATCTGCTGCTCTGGAGTAGTGACTTAGAGCCACTGTATGCCTCTCTCCCCAGCTCCCTGCAGGACATGAGATTGTTGCCTTGAAACTAGTCATAGCAGGAGTATTTGAACCATGGAAATTGTTAGTTATATATTTGTCCTTTAAAAAAACCCAGACACTTGTTTTCCAGCATACCCCTGAGCAGAGGTATTAAGTTTCCTTTTGTCCAGTAATGGCACATCCATGACAGTAAGACAAAGTGTATCCATAAACATTTAGTTTATTTATGAGATACAACTGATCCTCAGCATCTAGGTGTTGCCCAGCATTGTGGCAAGCTGATGTACAATCCTGTTTATATACTGTGTCTTACCATCCTGATATCAACTGTCTTTGACCTGTCAATTGACTTGTTCCCACACTACTCCCCAAAACTTCGTCCCATATGGAGTGAGGATTCTCTTCCCCCCAAAATAATAAATAACATTTGCTCCTAACTTTTCTTTGATCACTGATACAAGGATGGGGTTGTGTTATTACCATAGCAATTAACAGTAAGGCCTTGAAAGTTCTGTCTCCGATCTAGTCTGATTTATTTGGTCAGACTCCAGCAGTGAGCTTGCCCACTGTGTTCTTGGGACCAGGGAATTTACCTCTCCTTATCTGTAGCTTACTCTTCTTCATTTTGTCTCTTTCCTCCTCCTCCTCCTTTTATCTTTCTTTACAATATCTACATGTTGCTCCACATTCACTGACTGAGCATGTTCAAATTTTTTTTCCAGCTAAATTCAGTGTAATAAATTGAGCTTCTGAGTAATGCTATCAGACACTTTGCTCTCTTCTCTAGCTTTCCTGTAAACTTCTCTTTTCCTTCTATCTTTGTTTCCTTTATGTCTCTGTCTCTTTCTTTATGCTTTCCCTTTGAATGATTCTCACTTACCCTTATTTTTTTGCATGTGTATCAACAGAAGCCTAGTATGCAGTCTTTCTTTCCTCATTCATTTCTGCATTGAGGGTACAGCCAGGACTGTTCCTTACTTTCCTGATGACTCTGAAATAAGTATCTAATCATCTTAAGCCATAGTTCCTCACTCAATTTGAAGGCACTCTCAACCTCTAACATTCTCTCACCCTCCTTTGTCCCTCTGCCCAGGGTCTAAGTTATTATTAATAGTACTATGAGTCATTCTTGTATTCTGCATTTCCTAGGTATCCGCTCTGTTTATCAGGATATTGTAAATGGTGAGAAAGCTGTGCCCTGGTGGAATAGCCAGGTTTCAGTTAGAGCAAGAAGGGGAAGGAAGCATTCAAAGAAAAGATGGAGAATGCAGAGGATTTTGTTGATGTCAGGGTTCCAGAGTGCATAGTGGAAAAAGCACAGTGGAAGTGTTGGGCAGCAGAGGCTTGAGTCAAGTTGGGATGAGCCTGGATTGGGACCAGGAGCGAGGGATGGTCAAAGAGAACAGGCTTCACAGTGACTGAGGTACATGTGAACTTGAGGCCCGAGGGGTTATTTTATTTATTTATTTGGCTGCACCATGCCTTAGTTGAGGCAGGCAGGATCTTTGGTCTTTACTGGAGGCAGAAAATCAGTTCTAATTTTAGGCTTCTTTATGGCTCTCAGCATTAATAAGGTGAGGTGGGGAGTGTTTGGGGAGAGGGTGGAGTGGTCCCTTGCTGGCAGGGCTCTGTGCCCACTTTAATCCTGCTGTAGGTGTAGTCACAGCCAGGGGCAAGGATGGTCTCCCCGGGTATACAGAGTGCTCTGTGGCTCTCCCTGCAATCCTGCTTAGGGCAATGGAAAGGATTTTCTAATGGTTGTTGGCAAATTGAGTAAAAGCTCTTCTAAAAAAAGGAATTCCAAAAATATCCTAGGTGATGGCTGCATCAGTGAGGGAAGCATATATCCTTGTCTACACTTGAGGACTTCCAGCTTGGGTGATAAAATGTAAAACATCAGAATTCCTCTTAGTGCAGTGGCTCTCAGTCTTGGAAAAACATAGGAATCACCTGGGAAGTTTTGAAAATGATGCCGGATTCTTTTCCCCTAGAGATTCTGATTTAATCAGTCCCTGAGTATCAGTGTGATCCCTGGGTATATGATTTTCAAGTGTCCTGATAGAAAATATTGTAATTTATAACCAAGGTTGAGAACCAATGATGTAGGATAAATGCACCAACACTTGGGCTGTTATAAAGGTGAAAAGAAAGAATGTATGTGAAGTGCTTAAATAGCACGATACCAGTCACATGTACCAGTGTAATATACTGTAGCTATTATATTTTTTTAAATAGCAGTTGGAGTCAGAATGTTCAGAAAATACAGAAGTAGGTTGCATAAAATTTACTCCAACATGGAACTCTGAGGCACTTCTTTTATTGTACACAGCCAATTTCATCTATACTGATGCCCTTTTTTTGGAGTCTTTCCCAATGGATTTGAAAAGAAGTAAAAAATGATTAAAAAAAAAATGTTGGGATCTAAGCTATGCAAAGAAAGGTTAGAAGAAGTTTTCTCTCATCTGGAGAATAGAACTCTAATGCTAAACTAGCACACCAGGTTTTCAGTCTGTTTTACCCCGAGCTGGCTGGTGCAGGTGGGTGACTTGTGACAGATGAGGTAAAGCTCTCAAGCTACATCAGAACAACTCCCTTCTTTCTTTTTAATAGATAGGGTTTTGCATAAGATTTCATATGAAAAAGAACAGTTTTACTGCAAGGAGGACCAGAGGGAGGAAGGGAGCAAAAGAAAGAGCCCTCACTGAACACAGCATGCCAAATTTAGGTGGATTTTTAGAGATTTTGAGCTGATGAATTGTGAAGTGGGTTATTAAAAGAAGTTGTGAAAATTTTATTTGATGATAAGATCTTAATTCTTTGGGCCAGTTCAGAACAGAGAGATTAGACTGAACTTCTTCAGGTCTATATTATTGTTTTATTATTGATTGACTAATGGTTAGAAAATATCACTTGTATTTATTATAATAATTTGTTCTAGAACAGCTCAGAAACTTCAGAGTCCCAGGGGAAATTTAAATACGGTGAAATTGATGTAAAATCAGCGGTATTATGGGCCTTTAAAAAATCTTTTCAGAGGGATGATCAAAGCTATTGATGAAGAATAGTCTCATTAAACTATAAAAGAAATAAATCAAAGGGAGGCCCAATAGCAACAGCAGTTTGGAAATAAAATAAAAAAAAATTGTGCCATGGGGCTGGCCTCTGGGTGATCTTCCCTGGAATCAATTATGTGCACTCTTTAAGAAGGAAAGATGCCAGGGGTCAGAAAATCACTAAATTTTCTCAGACGGTGAGATTGGCAGTAACAGCAATGGGATTTGTATAAAATATTCTCTCTACTTAAGACAAAAACATTTTACAGTTAAAATAAGGAAAGGATTTTAAAATGAGAAAGTTTGAAAAACTTTATTGTTCACATAGAATAAAAAGAATCTTCTTTTAATTTGCTTTTCTGGAATATAACTCAGCATGTTCTTTGACAAGTGGTTGGTTTACTAGGATTCCTGTTTGCAAGTAGAGAAACCCAATTTAAACCAAGAAAAGTGGGGAGTATCTCCACAGAACTGAAAAGCTCAGGATTAGGATTAGCTTCAGGCACAGTTGGCCCTAGGTCCTCCGACAATGGCTCCAGGGCATTGGCAATCTCCCTCTGTGCCCAGCTTCACTTTCTTCTATATTGTGGTCTCATTCTTGGGATGTTTTTCGTCAAGTATGTGTAAGATGGTCCCTGGAGCTATAGGCTTTCATTTTTTTTTAATACGCCCTATCTCAAGATAAATGAACAAAGTATAGTACATACATATAATGAGCCAAGTAGCCAAGTTCTGATAATAAGCATTATGCTAAGTGAAATAGGCCATACACAAAAGATAAATCATATGGTTTCATTTATATTTGCCTGGGCTTTCCAGGTGGCCTTAGTGGTAAAGAATCCCACCTGCCAATGCAGGAGACCCGAGACATGGGTTCGATCCCTGGGTCTGGAAGATCCCCTGGAGAAAGAAATGGCAATCCACTCCAGTATCCTTGCCTGGAAAATTCCATGGACAGAGGAGGCTGGTGGGCTACAGTCCGAAGGGTTGCAAAATGTCAGACACTACTGAGTGGCTGAAGCACTATATTCACCTATCTAGAATATGCAAGTTCAAAGAGATAGAAAATACATTAGACATTATTAGGAGCTGAAAGGAAAGGGAAAGAGTTATTGCTTAATAGGTACAGGTTTCTGTTTGAGAGGATGAAAACATTTTGGCAACAGTAGTGACAGTCGCACAACATTGTGAAGTAATTAATGCCACTGAACTGCATACTTTAAAACTGTTAAAACTGCAAATTTTATGTTACAGATATTTTACCACAATAAAAAATTTTCAAAAAAAAAAAAAAAAAAACCTGAGAAAAAAATCCTATCTATATCAGAAGATGAGAGAGAATCCTTCCTGGTAGCTGTAAAATACTCTGAGGTCTTGAGGCAGCTTAGCATCATTCTCTTACCGATAGAATCAATTATCGTGGCCCATTCTTCAAAATCCTCTGCTCAAAGATCAGTCATATACACATGCCAGTGGGGAGACGGAAGGGCGGGGCCTGCCCTACCTGAATGACTTGGCTTGAGTACAACCACTGTGGGGAGATGCAGAGACAGTTACACCCTGGCATCCTGGCGACCTTGCACATAGGTCTTCACAGAGGACACAAAGGCAAGGCTTAACCTCCCCATCTGGGGCTTCCCCGATGGCTCAGCGGTAAAGAATTCGCCTGCACTGCAGGAGACGCAGAAGATATGGGTTTGATCCCTAGATTGGGAAGATCCTGTGGAGGAGGAAATAGCCACCCACTCCAGTATTCTTGGCTTCCCTGATAGCTCAGCTGGTAAAGAATTCGCCTGTAATTCAGGAGACCCTGGTTCGATTCCTGGGTTGGGAAGATCTGCCAGGAGAAGGGAAAGGCCACCCACTCCAGTATTCTGGCCTGGAGAATTCCATGGACTGCATAAGCGTATGGACAGAGGAGCCAGGCGGCTACAGTCCATGGGGTCACAAAGAGTTGGACGTGCCTGAGCAACTGAGCACAGCACAGCAACCCCTGTCTGACTGAGTCTTGGCAGAACGCTGGTGACGGCTCTTGGAGCAGAGAGAAAAGCCCAGTGAGTAGCCACTGTGAGGTGGTTTCATTCGTCCCATGGGAGACTGTCATCTATCCCTCTAGTTTGGTTTTAGTTAAACGCGGGACTTCCTTCCATGTTCCCACTTAAGGTCCAGCTACGGGCTTTTGTGTAAGTCTGTAAAAACTGTTTGGCGGTACTTTAAGTTGTGGCGGGGGGATCCTTCCCTGCAGAGCGCCCGCTGTCTGTGCCGTTGGTCAGTGGCCCTTCGGGTCTGAGGTATTCCTGTGGGGCTAGAGACATAGGGGGCTGACGCCATGTTGATCTCGTGCTGTCGCTTGTTTCTGTGAATTGTCTGACAGAATCTTACTGACGGAATCTGTGAAAGTGTGACAAGCCAACCTAACAACTGTGGTGGGAATACGGGCGGATTCTTAGCCACCACACTGCTGCTTGGGAACACCCAAATCTTGACAGGATGTTGTCCTGAAGGAAGACGTGCGAGGCAGATAAACGCACTTGACAGGGTTGCCTACCTGTGTCTACTGGACTGAGTCCAGCTAATGGGAACTATGAGCTCCCAAACGTAAGGCCTCTGTCTTTGGTTTCTTTGATGCCCTCCCACAGGCATAAACTCTGGACTAGGTACTGTGGGAGCAAGCTCAACCAGAGTTTTGAAGAGCCTCGTTTGCTTACCTCTCACATCCCTGTCCGCTTCCGCCCGCTCACCTCGCACGTCTCTGTCCGCTTCCACCCGCTCGCCTCGCACGTCTCTCTCCACTTCCGCCCGCTCGCCTCGCACGTCTCTCTCCGCTTCCGCCCGCTCGCCTCGCACGTCTCTGTCCGCTTCCGCCCGCTCGCCTCGCACGTCTCTCTCCGCTTCCGCCCGCTCGCCTCGCACGTCTCTGTCCGCTTCCGCCCGCTCGCCTCGCCCGTCTCTCTTCCTGCTGCCATCACATTCACATGCTCACTGATGGACCAGCCTCCACGCAGCTGCTCGCCCCACCCCCAGCCCAGTACTTGAGAGATGCCTTCTCCTGCTAAGGAGTTTCTTACAAGACTCATTTGTTTAATTTTGGCTGCACTGGGTCTTCTTGGCGGCACGTGGGCTTGCTTTTGTTGTGGAGCATGGGCTCTAGAGCACACAGGCTCAGTAGTCCTGGCGCACAGGCTTAGTTGCTCCAGAGCACGTGGGATCTTAGTTCCTTGACGAGGGAGCAAACCCACATCCCCTGCAGTGGAAGGCAGATTCCCAATCACTGGACCACCAGGGAAGTCCTGCTAAGGAATTACTGAAAGGTCAGTGAACAGGTCTTCATCTTGGCCATTCCCCTTCAAACAGTGTCTCAAAAGGATTCCGCAGAAGCTAAACTTATTTCCTTTCCTGTCTTAAAGCTAAAGACTTGTAATGACTGATTCTGAAGTACTTGAGTAAGTGTTTATTATATTTATCTATCTATGCAAAACTAAATTTGTTCTTCTTATGGCTGGGTTTCTGAGAAATACATTACTTTTCATTCTAGAAAGGTTTAACTTTATTAAGGACTAATAGAAGTCTCCTTAAAAGATAACATGTTCTCATATCCTGGGAGAAATAGATGAGGTAGTTTGGTGCAGTGAAAATGAGCGTGTAGTTTAGAGCCACACTACCTTGTTTCTAATTCTGTTCCACTGTTTATCCTGTATTAACTAGGTTATAAGTTGCATTTCTTTGCATTCTATCTGGTCCTGTTAGTAGACCAAGTGAATAAGTTAAAAATGGATGATGCTGCGCCACAGTGATCAATGTGGCCTCCAAAACTACAACAAAGGTAAAGTTTTTACATCATGCTATATTTTAACAAAAATATTAATGTATATCCAGTTCTTGTGATTTCCCATTGGATTTCAGTATGAAGCAGCTAGTATTTACATGTTTCCACCTATAAAACTTCAAAATGCCTTCTAATACATTTATTAGTGTGTTTATTTTAAAGTGTTTATTTTAAAAAAAAAAATTTTCTTTATGAAATTGAGCTATTTGAAAACATTATAGGTTGGCAAACACAGTATTTAATGTTAGAAGATTTCTTTAATTTCTCTTTGCTGTAGTTTCCTCGTCTATAGGCTTGGGAAAACCTAGGCCCACCTTACAGGGCTGCTGCGAGAATAAATGACCTCACGTTAAAGAACCTGACACTTCCTGGCTACCTGATGAAAGGAAGCAGACTATTATTCACAGCTGCAAACAAAAAACAAACACATAGATATATAGGAGAGATAGTGGTTACCAGAGCAGAAGGGAGGAGGGTGAAGTGGGTCAACTACATGGTGATGGGTGGCAACTAAGCTTTTGGTGGTGAGCACACTGCTGTGTGGGCTTCCCAGGTGGCTCAGTGGGAAGGAGTCCAGCTGCCAGTGCAGAAGATGCAAGAGACATGGTTTCCATCCCTGGGTCAGGAACACCCCTGGAGAAGGAAATGGCAACCCACTCCAGTATTCTTGCCTGGAAAATTCCATGAACAGAGGAGTCTGGCAGGCTACAGTCCATGGGGCCGCAAAGAGTCAGACACGACTGAGTGACTGAGTGCAACACCAACAGACACTGTAATGTACACAGAGGTCAAAATATAGTGTACACATGAAATTTATATAATGATATAAACCAGTGTCCTCAATAAATTCTTTAAAATGTTAGGTGCATTCTACATTGTGTGTAGGATGGTTTTATAACCAATAAGGATGATAGAATTAAAAGGCTGTGTGTACCATGTTTGTTACTAATATCTCAGATACATATGATAATGTATTTATACAAAACAGGATACAAATAATCTGGCCCATTGATGTTTTTTGTTATTAAAATCTTGAAGATATTCACTTCTACATGCAGACTATTATAAAAATTCAAACTAATCATTTGTATTCAGAAAATAAAAGAGTGCTTGATTTCTTTTGTCTCAGAAGCAATAATATTTAATATATCCCTAGAGGAGAATTAAGTGGTAAAAAATTTGTTGGGGCTGATACAGATTTTTGTAATTCCATGCAAGACTCATGCGTCTTTCCAGGCCACTCCAGGCTGCAGGCACAGTGTTGCCATGCCCGTGTCAGTGCCAAGCTGTCCCACTGAATCGTGCCCCCTCTTATAATACAGAGTCTTAAGGTCCCTCAGCTCCTCTGTGCCACCCTCCCCATCCCACCCCAACTGAACCTCCCTTGATTATAATCTGTGCTGCTGATTACCTTGTGAACATCCCTGCTGCCCAGCTGATGGCATGACAAGGCACATCAGGCACCTCAACTTGATAGGAACATGACCAGAGTCATGGTCATGGTGAAGCAATGACATCAGTTTCATGACTGCTGTCCTTTACTCTCTCTTGCTGGCATGTGAGATTTGCTGGGATCTGGGCAGTTCTGGGGCTTCCCAGGTAACACTAGTGGTAAAGAACCCACCTGCCAATGCAGGAGATGTAAGAGACGCAGGTTTGATCCCTGGGTCAGGAAGATCCTCTGGAGGAGGGCATGGCAGCCCACTCCAATATTCTTTTTTTTTTTTTTTTCGCTTTCCAACTGCTTTTATTTTCACAAGTGCTACAAGCTCAAAGCAAACCTTCCCCTCTACCACCCCTGAAGTCCAGTATTCTTGCCTAGAGCATCCCATGGTCAGAGAAGCCTGGCGGGCTACAGTCCCCAGGGTCGCAAAGTGTCAGGCACGAGTGAAGCAACTTAGCACGGGGAATTCTGGATGCTAGAATCTCATCGGCTCTGTAGAGAAGAGAGAATATTCCTGAAATGAATACCAAACTCTTAATATAGAGCTTTCTATGTGGCAGGTCTATTATTATCCCCATTTTACGTGGGAGAAAATGAAGGGACAAAGAGATGGTGCTATGTATCAGTTATCTGTTCTGCATAACTACTCACACTGGTGGATTAACAAACACTCTGATTGTTTGCTCATGATTCAGTGGGTTGGTAGTTTTAGCTTGGCTCAGCTGGGCAGTTGTTTGCTAGTCTCACCTGGGCTTTCCAGGTAGCATTAGTGGTAAATAATCCTCCTGCCAATGCAGGAGATACAAGAGACTTGGGTTTGATCCCTGGGTGGGGAAGATCCCCTGGACTAGGAAATGGCAACCCACTCCAGTATTCTTGCCTGGGAAATCCCATGGACAGAGGACCCTGGTGGGCTGCAGTCCACGGGGTCATAGTGTCAGATGTGACTGAGTGAGCACACAGCTCACACCTGGGGTCACTCATGAGACCCCAGTCCTCTAGGAGCCTAATGGAGGCTCACTGTTGAGATGACCTCAGTGGAGACAGGTCATCTCTGGTCATGAAGTTTCCTTATCCAGTAGGATAACCCAGAATTCCTTGTGTGGAAGCATCACGTTCTAGGACAGTGAGAGCAGAAGCTTGAAGACTCCTTGAGACCAGGACTGGAAGTTGTGAAGATGTCACTTCTATGATAAAGCGTGTCACAGCACCAGCCCAGATTCAAAGAATGGAGAAATAGAGATCTCGTGACTTGATGAGAGAAGTGGCATAGTCACGTTGCTACGGGTGGGTGCAGGGAGTTGCAGACTCATGGAAGAAATGTGTAGCTTTTTTTTTTTTTTTTACAGTTTATCATCATCACATTAAATAAATTGCCCAAACTCATACAGGTAGGAACTGATGGTTCCAGGATCTGAAGGTATCTGTTTCAGTGTTGGGGTTTTAGCATAGTGGCTCTGCTGGAAAGAGGCACTGTTTCTACAATGCATTATGCTTCATCATCTACTTCTGCTACATTTACCTATGGTACCTGCCACACAGTTTGACCCCTAGATGTCAGATACTGTTTTGTTGTTGTTGTTGTTCAGTTGCTCAGTCATGTCCAACTCTTTGCGACCCCATGGACTGCAGCATGCCAGGCTTCCCTGTCCTTCACCATCTCCTGGAGCTTGCTCAAACTCTGGTTCATGAAAACTCATGTTCAGACTCCTGCAAAATGACTCTCAGTAGCTCTTCCCCCCAGTCCACTAACAATTGGACTACTAATACACACACAGAGCCCATCCTGATTGAGATACGGAAGGACCTGTCAGGTTAATCTACAGATGAAATCCCATGCTTGGCTTTTTAAAACTTTTGCTTTCCTGTAATATCCACAGATAATAAAGGACTTCTTTTTTTTTTTTTTTAATTTTTATTAGTTGGAGGCTAATTACTTTACATCATTACAGTAGTTTTTGTTATACATTGATATGAATCAGCCATGGATTTACATGTATTCCCCATCCCAGTCCCCCCTCCCACCTCCCTCTCCACCCGATCCCTCTGGGTCTTCCCAGTGCACCAGGTCAGAGCACTTGTCTCATGTACCCAACCTGAGCTGGTTATCCGTTTCACCCTAGATAATATACATGTTTCAATGCTGAACAGACTTGTGGACTCTGGGAAAAGGAGAGGGTGGGATGTTTCAGGAGGACTTCTTTTTAAGAGGAGGAATTTTATTGGATCAAACTGTAGTCTTAGTATCAATATGAAGCTGGTCCAAGCAAGGATTGTCTTAAGTGGACTCTGTGAAAGAAATAGTAGTAAATTCATTTTAAGAGAACAGTTTTACTTTCTTTGCAAGAACAGTGATGGAGGCTTAGAAATTAGCCCTGATGTAGCACTTAAAGCAAAATAAGTGACACTTAATGAAATAAAATAACACTTTGAGTAAGACGTAGATTCTGTTGAAAATTTCACATTACCTATAGATAGAATCATTAGGTTTAAAATGTATATCTTCACACTGTGTCTGCAGGATGCTAAAACAGTTCATAGATTCAGCCAGTACATTATTCAAGTTAGATTTTCAGTGTTGGAGAAATAACATATCTAAACTTTATGACTTTGAAGACACAATTTATTTACGTATATATATACTCACATATATGGGCTTCCCAGGTGGTGCTAGTGGTAAAGAACCCACCCACCAATGCAGGAGACATAAGAGACACAGGTTCAATCCCTGGCATCAGGAAGATCCCCTGGAGGAGGGCATGGCAACCCACTCCAGTATTCTTGCCTGGAATCCCATGGACAGAGGAGCCTGGTGGGCTACAGTCCATAGGGTTGTAAAGAGCCAGACACGACTGAAGCGACTTAGCAGGCAAGCATACATACGTGTGTGTGTGTGTGTGTGTGTGTGTGTATTTGGTGTCTTTCACTAGAATGGGCTCCCCTGGTGACTCAGACAGTGAGGAATCCACCTGCAATACAGGAGACCTGAGTTCTATCCCTGGATCCAGAAGATCCCCTGGAGAAGGGCATGACAACCCACTCCAGTATTCTTTCCTAGAGAATTCTGTGCACAGTGGAACCTGGAAGGCTACAGTCCATGGGGTCTCAAAGAGTCAGACACTACTGAGCGACTAATGCTTTCACTAGAATGTAAGTTCCATAAGATCAAAGATTTCATCTGTCTTGTTTATCCAGCACTTAGTTAGTTGCCCAGCAATAGAAAGTTCTTAATATCATGTAAGAGGTTATCAATAAATATTTTTAATGAATTAATGTATATCATCTATCTATCATTGCACTGATGTTTGAGGCTTTTAAGGAATAAGTTGTATTTATTTTTGTGATGTGCAGAAGAATGAGATTGCATTGACTTTTGCTTTTTTGGTCGCAATGAGCAAAGATTCAGTTTACCTCGAATAATTGGAGTCTTGGTGAGGCTGTTTTGCAGCAATAAAGGAAAAGGGCTTCTGTGTTGAATTTAAGGATGGTGACAGATAGATTTCATGGAAACTGAAGTGGGTCCTAAAGAGGCAGCCATGTGGAACGCACCATGAGAAGTCATGAATCTCCAGAGCTTAGCCACAAATGTGACTTTGCTTCCCTTCAGCAATTGAAAGGCCTGCTGTTTAAATCTGATTGCTTTTTACTATCACAGTGTTTAATCTTTTGGTTTATTAAGTCTTTCTACTGTCTTGTATCTTCTGCCTTCTGCTTTACTCTTGGTAGCCTGAATAAATCCTAGTGTTCTAGGTAGCCCAGGCTAGGTACAGCATCAAATTCTAAGAAACTTAGTCCAGTAACCCAACACTCATGTAAAATAATTTAAAATTTTACTTGCATACTTCAAAAAACTTTGAAGGTTTTAACTCACTTTTCGCAAGGTTATTTACCCCTTTCTTCTCTGCCACTCAGGTGTTTTCTGTCACAATTTGTCATGTCCCACAAGACTCTCCTCAGCTTGCAAGTCTCAGTTGTCTTTTTCAGGCCATTTGTACTGCAGACACAGCGTTGCTGTCTTGTATTAATGCAACGTCCTCCCACAGACTCTTGCCCTCCCCCTTGGTAATCCTGGACCTCTTGACTCCTCAACTCTTTTGTGCTACACTCCCCATCCTTCCCCAAGAGACGCTCCCTTGATTACGTTCCAGTTACCTTGAGTATGTTCCACTTATATCGTGGACGTTCCTGCTGTTTAGGTCCTTTCCTTTCTCCAGCCTGGCCAGTCTTTTCCCTTTTTGTCTTTCTTCACTGTTCTCCTGTTCCTGTTTGTTTTTTCTTTTCTTCTCTCTCTCCACCTGTTCCCTTTCCTCTGTCCCTTTCCTTCTCCCATTTCCTCTCTCTCTCCTTTAAATCTCAGTCTTATTCATGCAAATACCCCATCTTAATATCTACCCCCCCCCCGCACTTATCCCACACAATCTGGTTAATAAAATGGCCCCTAGAGGGAAATATCTAGCAAATATTTTCCTTAGTTAAGGAGTGAAGTGTTGAAGAGAGAACCAAGCTAGGAAAACTCATCCTATTCTATTTATTCATCTTTAGGTTTTCTGTTTTCTCAAAATCCTGTGGTCTCCATTGTTGCTTATGTCTTTTCTGTGTATCCTCTGGCTTCATTTGATACTGTATCTTCATTTAATTTACTAGGTCTTAGCCCAAAGAGAAGCTTTGATTTTGGGCACAGTATGCTTTGACTTTGACCTTGACTTTGACTTTGGGCCCAATATCCAGTCAGCAAAGGGCTGTGGGGGAAGGGGCAGGGTCGCGAGACCCAGGCAGGGCCTCTCCTTCTGCAGACTCGGAGAGAAGGGCAGGGCCATGCTGTGGCCAGATTGACATGTGAAGCAGGATGTAGTGTGGGCTCCTTCCTTGGAAAATTCCTGGATGCTGCAAAATACACCAGGCTTGTGTGGACTTCAAAGAGGTTAATTGACTAATTTGTTTCCTTTAAATTTATCTATGAAATTCTCAAGTCTTTGGAAGAACTCTTCTCTGTGATAATTTGCAGAGTTAATTCAATAATTATGATGGGAATTTCATGTCAGATAAGTATAAACCTTGGTGAGTTATCTAAATTGGATTTGCTTTTTATCCTTGACAGACTTCACTTTAAATAGTCTTTATTGTAGTAAACGTTCCAGAGAAAGACTTTCTCTTTAGTTAAAACATCTGTATATATATTCCCCATTTTTTCTCTCCTTGGAAAAAGGTATATAGCAAAAACAAAACAAAACAAAAAAAACCTTAATCAAGGAAAGGAACTGGGGGAAAACTACACCCGCTTTTTTCTATTATTGTCAAAAATTCTTGACTTATAGATGTTACTGACACATCGGAAGCTGACTCTATGAGACTGGGATTTGATTATCTTCCATTAAAAACTTGAAGGAAATCTAGCAGAAATAAATAAATAAATAAAAGTTAAGCTAGAGGAATATGAGCCAAAATAGTATAGTGAGCTGTTTGGGTTCCATGTGACTTTTATATATCTTTTTAAGATGCTTCAGTTCTAGGTGGTAGCAATATAGAGAATTGATGACAACTGAAGTTCCTGATGTAAATGAAAAATGGCTACATCACTGGTAACTGGAAGATATCTTATTCTGGGAAGAATAGTACTGGTTCCTTTTAATTTGAAATTCTCTGGAGGGAGGAAGGGCTGCTGTTTGGCTGAAACAGTTCCTCCAGCACAAGTCATTAGGTCAAGTGGTCATAGGACCCGCTTGTGGCCCAGTTACCTTGGTAACACAAATATTTGAAATGGGAAGTAATGCTGCCTGGGATCAAAAGAGAACATCGTCAATAAACTGTGTACTTTTCATGAATGCTTCATACGTGATGATCCCATAGTCTTACAAAAACTATTAGAAACACTAGTATTTCAGGTCAGTAATGCCAGTGTGAGGCTTTTGTAGTTGTAATTTTGTTTCTCAAACTTTCCACTTTTAAAATGTAGACATTAAATATAGATGTCTGCAAAAAATAATAAAATAAAAATTGTGTGCTTTTCTTGCTATTTGGCCTTAAATAATGCTTTTCTTGTTTGTTTGGCTTAAAGCTCAACATTCAGAAAACTAAGATCATGGCATCTTGTCCCATCACTTCATGACAAATAGATGGGGAAACAGTGGAAACAGTGACAGACTTTATTTTGGGGGGCTCCAAAATCACTGCAGATGGTGACTGCAGCCATGAAATTAAAAGGCTGTTACTCCTTGGAGGGAAAGTTATGATCAACCTTGACGACATACTAAAAAGCAGAGACATTACTTTGCCAACAAAGGTCCGTCTAGTCAAGGCTATGGTTTTTCCAGTAGTCATATATGGATATGAGAGTTGGACCATAAAGAAAGCTGAGTGCCGAAGGATTGATGCTTTTGAACTGTGGTGTTGGAGAAGACTCTTGAGAGTCTCTTGGACTTCAAGGAGATCCAGCCAGTCCATCCTAAAGGAAATCAGTCCTGAATATTCATTGGAAGGACTGATGCTGAAGCTGAAGCTCCAGTACTTTGGCCACCTGATGTGAAGAACTGACTCATTTGAAAAGACCCTGGTGCTGGGAAAGACTGAGGGCAGGAGAAAGGAACAACAGAGGATGAGATGGTTCGGTGGCATCACCAACTCAGTGGACATGAGTTTGGGTAAACTCCAGGAGTTGGTGATGGACAGGGAGGCCCAGTGTGCTGCAGTCCATGGGGTCACAAAGAGTTGGACATGACTGAGTGACTGAACTGACCTGAACTTGCTAATTAGAGTCTGGGCAATAGACCTGTAGCGTCATATCACCTGGAACCTTGTTAGAAATGCAGTCTCAGATTCTGTTCCAGACCTAGTGAATCAGAATGTGCATTTTAACAAAATTGCCCATGTGATCCAAATTCACAAGGAAGTTTGAGACCCATAGGTCTCAAATACATTGATCTCTAATACACCATTGATCTCTAATGCACCATTCCTGTGTTCCACTTTGGGACAGATTATTTTCACTGATGGTAATAGGCATTTTAACTAAGCATTTTTTGTTAGCAAATAAACAGGCTAAATATTTCTCTTTGATTGTCTATTATACCACAGAAGCAGTTACTACAGTAACCAGGACTTATGCTATTACAGCTTATTTTTCCAAGTCATCATTATACCAAGGAGGTATGGAATTTAATACACAATCAACTTTATTTGTCTGTCTGATTTGTTGATGGCCCAAATCCAACTGAACCAAATTAAATGGGGGAACATTTCCTCAAAGTAAATAAGCTTTTATGAAACTGTTCACTCTAGTTTCCAGAAATTATAATTTTCCTTAGTAAATCTCTAGGTTATTGAGTGCTTTTTTGCCTTTCTGTAGCCTAAACCTACATTTGCAGAGTGAAATCTGTGGAATGTTATTGTCAAAGTACGTTCTTTGAATAGATTTTTATATAATTTTTCCTTGGTTCATTTATTCATTTACTTACTGATTCACCTAATATTTTTTGAATCCCTAGTTTATGCTAATCATTATACTGAACTCAAATACAAGGGTGAACAGTACACAATTTATGTTGTGTAAGATTTTAAGGAAAGAGCAGTTTTCCTGGAAAATATGAGTAGCTCTGTATTCCTAAAGGTTAGCATGCAAAGAGAAAGTGGTGAGAGATGAAGCTGGAGAGGAAAAGAGAATCATGAAGAGCCTTCTAGTGCTATACAAAGGAGTTTGAACTTTATTCTGAAGCAGAGATATTACTATTCTGGAGCAGTGAATTTCAAACTAGAAGTTGCAACCTGTTAATTAGTCATTTGTGCGTCAGGATTAGCAATTCTTGAAAAAAGCTGAAATAGAGAATTTCAAAGAGCATTTACATAGTAAAATTTTGGTTGTGTGTGTATGTATAAGTGTAATCATATATGTATACACACGTGTAGTAAGAAATTAAATTTCATGTGTGTGTGAGTAATGAAAAGATATTTCCTACTGTAGGTCATGGTCAAAACCGCTATTGTAAAGGAGATCAAGTTAAAGCAAGTACAGTTGCCCACAAGCAAACCAAACCCATCCGAACTCAGCAGCGTCATGGTTATGTTCCGTCACTACACGTGACAATACTCTGTGTCAGCCACCTCTCAGGACTGGATTATTAAACTGGAGGAATTGATGATTCAATTTCTGTGAAACACAGTTAATTTTTAAAAAAAATTGATTTGGGTTGCTAGTAAAGTAGAAGTTTGTATTCATCTTGGAACGTGTGAGTGTGGAATTATTGTTCAGTTGATCGGTCGGGCCCAATTCTCAGCAACCCCATGGACTGCAGCACACCAGGCTTCCCTGTCCTTCACTGTCTCCCAGAGCTTACTCAAACTCATGTCCATCAAGTCGGTGATGCCATCCAACCATCTCATCCTCTGTTGTCCCCTTCTCCTCCCGCCTTCAATCTTTCCCAGCATCAAGGTCTTTTCCAATGAGTCAGTTCTTTGCATCAGGTGGCCAAAGTATTGGAGCTTCAGCTTCAGCATCAGTCCTTCCAATGAATATTCAGGGACTGATTTCCTTTAGGATTGACTGGTTTTGATCTCCTTGCAGTCCAAGGAGATAAAGACTCTCAAGAATCTTCTCCAACAGCACAGTTCAAAAGTGTCAATTCTTCGGTGCTCAGTCTTCTTTATGGTCCAACTCTCACATCCATACGTGACTACTGGAGAAACCAGAGCTTAGACTATACGGACCTTTGTTGGCAAAGTGATGTATCTGCTTTTTAGTACACTGTCTAAGTTTGTCATAGCTTTTCTTCTAAAGAGCAAGCATCTTTTGAGTGTGGAATAGACCGTGACAAAGGCAAAGAGATGAGATTGAGATGAGATTTGTTGAGATGAGATTATGCCAAAAGACACAAGTGGTGGCTGCATGGAAAAATGGCTATCTTACATGGTTTTTTGCCTCAGGCCACATAGCTCTCTGACTATTTTTATCATTGCAGTAAAAAGAAAAATATGATGTGTGCGTATGTGTGTGTGTGTTTGTGTGTGCTCAGTTGCTCAGTTGTGTCCATCTCTTTGTGACCCCATGGACTGTAGCCTGACAGGCTCCTCTGTCCATGGAATTTACCAGGCAGGAATACTGGAGTGGGTTGCCATGCCCTCCTCCACAGGATCATCCTGACCCAGGGATCAAACCTGTGTCTCCTGCACTGACAGGCATGTTCTTTACCACTCGCATCACCTGGGAAGCCCACAAGGCACAAACAGGGGTGAAGGAAAGAGAGCAGAGGCCGGCAGAGATAGACTTCCACGATGTTGCAGAAGCGCAGCAGTCAGTGAGGGCCGTGCGGGTAAAGCGTTGAAAGACAAGCATGTTAGTCAGGGTTCTGCTGGGAAACAGAACCCATAGTATGTGTGTGTATGTATGATCTATTGTGAAGAATCGACACGCACATGATTATGGAGGCTGAGAAGTCCCACAGTCTGTTGTCTGTAAGTCAGAGACCAAGAAAGCATGTGGTACTGGTGGTTCAAAAGCCGGAGAGCCCCAGAACCAACATTGCAGATTTCAGTCTGAATCTGAAGGCCTGAGAACCAGGGGTCTTGAGGACAGAAGAGAAGTTTCTTAGCTTAAGCAGTCAGACAGAGAAAAAATTCAACCTTCCTCCAGCCTTTTGTCTGTTTAGGCCCTCAACAGACAGATGATGCCCAGCCACACTGGAAAGGGCCATCTGCTTTACTCAGTTCATCAATTCAAATACTAATCACCTCTGGAAACACCCTCAAGTAATGTTTAACACACCCAGACACACCCAGAAGTAATGTTTAACCAGACATCTGGGCATCCCATGGTCCATTCAAGTTGACACATAAAGTATCACAGAGTATTGAATAGAGTTCTGTGTGCTATACAGTAGGTCCTTGTGAGGTGATAGATGTTAACTATATTGATTGTGGTAATTATTTTGTAATATATACTTGTTTCAAGTCATGTCTTACACCTTAAACTAATGCAAGGTTATATGTCCATTTTATCTCAATGAAACTGGAGGGAAAACAGAAAAATTATAAATCCACTTCCCATTTTCTTTTCTTTCTATTTTGAAACATTGTTTAGTGTCTAAGCCCACACCAGCGCTATAGTGTTTATTGAAAAGACTTTTTAGGATATCTAAATATTGTATTTGGAAAGCCCCTCATTTCTTTGACCTTCTCTTTCAGAGTTGATTTAGCTGTGTAGGAACCTTTATTTCTCCATAAGCATTTAAAAATAAGTTTGTGCATACTAAGTTGCTTCAGTTGTATCCAACTCTTTGCGACCCTATGGACCATAGCTCACCAGGCTCCTCTGTCCATAGGATTCTCCAGGCAAGAATACTGGAGTAGGTGGCTGTGCCCTCCTCCAAAGGATCTTCCTGACCCAGGGATCAAACCTGCGTCTCTTATGTCTCTGCATTAGTAGGCAGATTCTTTACCACTAGTGCCACCTGGGAAGCCCCCCAAAAATGTTCATTCCCCTGAAATTTTGATTGGTATTGTATTCAATTTACGTGTTGTGTTGGAGATAATTGGCATTTTTATGATAAGTCACTGTGCAATATTAAGTCGTGTTAATTCTATGTGAAAAAACAGAATAGTGGTCCTTCAAAGATGTCTATATCCTAACCCTTACGAACTGTGATTATGTTACTTTACTTGGCAAAAGGGATTTTGCTGATGTGACCAAGTTGAGGATCCAGAGCTGGGGAGATGATCCTCTATTATCTGGCTGGATTTTCTTAATCACAAGTATATGTATAGTCAGGAGTGTCAGAAGCAGAGCAGGAGATGTGGCAACTGTGTCACAGGTCAGAATGATGCAGGACTTTGAGCCGAGGAATGTAGGCAATCTCTAGAAACTGGAAAAGGAGAGAAAACAAATTCTTTTCTAGAGCCTTCAGAAGGAATGGAGCCCTGCAGACCCATTTAAACACCTGACTTCCAGAACTGTAAGGTATAAATGTGTGTTCTTTTAAACCACTAAGATTGTGGTAATTTGTTGTACCAGCAGTAGAGAACTAATAAATCACCCTTTGCATATAGAATAATTCTGTTTATTTTGATATTACTGGGTGTTATTCCTTCCAAGCAGAAACCTGGTATGTTAGGTATTGGATGGACATGTTCTTCAGGGATGTTTAGGATCCTTCTCAGCTCTAGGATTGGATTTCATTAATTTAGGTCAGTATTTTAAATTTCATTCCCCTTGTCCATGATGAGTTATAAAATGGTCATACAACCCATTTTGGCCACGGAGCGGCGGGGGGGTGGGGGGGGTGGTCTAAGATTTTCCTCACTTTCATAAAGGGTTTGAGAAAAGTATTTATTTTCCTTTCCTCTCTTGGCTTTTGAATATTGTTTGAGTTGCAGTGCTTAGAGATAGTGTAGTCATCTTATTTGCACAAAGGTACCATGCTAAGAACAAAAGCAGAGCCATGCTGAGGAGGATGAAGTAATCCAAAGGAGAGAATGCCAGTCCATGGTGAAATCATTCAACTATAGAATTTACTGCCCATTATTGCTCTTCCTCTGGACTCGCTTTCATGTGAAGTAGTACATCTCCCTTATTGTTCAGCAAGTTGAGATGAATTTTCTTTTATTTGCAGTCCAAAACATCCTGATTATCATATAGAACAAATAGACATGCAGAAATATAAAGAAAATAAAATTTATGTATTTATCCGGAGGTAATTATAATGAGAATTTTAGTGTGTTACACTTTAGTTTTCTCCTGAATATATTTTTAGCAAAATAGAAACTCCAGTGTTTGAGTGTATGTGTGTGTGTTTCTAAATGTATATATCACTTGTTTACTGCTTGATTTCCGTTAGTTTTCATTTTAAATCATCCATTGAAAGATGGTTTAATAATTTACATTATATTGACACATAAATTATTTACTCATACAGCTATTTTTTGCATTACTTTAGACTAATTTGGCATTGTTTTATGTTTGGTGAGCAACTGAGTATCTAAATTACATGAATGTTTAATATTTTTATTAAGCTTTTCTGGGAAGAACACTTTATAATGCACCTTTTTTGCATGATAGCCTTTACATTCAAGAATTTTTTCCTAATGCCTAACCTGGGTTTCTCTATTTCTTTCCTTGTATACAAAAAAAAAAAAAAAAAAGGAAAGCAAAGAAAGAAAAATCCCTGCTTCATTGTTTGATAGTAAGTTATTTTAACATTTTAGCATAATGAAGCCACATTGTTTCTGCTTTCTGTTTATTACTCTGATGTTTAACCTAGGCTTATTCTATTCTATTATTTGAAAATCTGACTATTGCCATTAATGGAAAGTAAAAAGTCAATTCAGTTACTTTTTAAAAATAGTATTTGTACCTATTAGAGTAATGCAAATAAAAATACCAGAAGAGATATAATTTTACTTCGGTCTACTTGTTTTTTCTAGCACAAATATACATGCAGAAGGTTCTTCTTCTAGAATAATTGAAGGAAGCACTATGAGCAGGACTACAGAACTAGTACCAACTTGGCTCCACAAGGGAAAAGCCTCAGAGTCTTGCAATTTGTATGACCCCTAGAGGAAGCCCATTCATCCTAAATCAAAGTATTTCTGAGGACAACTCCAGCTCATGCACACAGAGAAGCCAGAAATCTTTCATGTTGCTCCATTCTTAAATGTGTAAAGGCAACCAAGGATTGTTAGGCAGTTGAAGAAAGTTTGCAGAATAAAAGGGAATAAGACAAACAGATAAATGTAACTAGAATAAATGGGTGACTTATAGATTAGAAAAATTCTAAGTAGTATGTTTATACCTACATATTCTGAAGAATGTCTCCTCATTTGATATTTTCCTAGTGGAATTCCTATTGGTTTTTAAGTCTCAAACTTCTACAATAAATACAACACCTTTTTTTTTTTTTAGCTGATTTTACACAAGAAAAAACTTATGTCCCAAAACTTAATAAAAAAGTTTAAACAAAATGATTTATCTAGAAAATAAAAATTATCAAGCTATATTCCAAATACACTTGGTAGAACATCAAAATCATGGATATTTTGAACAGCATGCCTAGTGTCCACAAAGGGATGTGTGTACAGAATGTTGCTGACACTAATAAAAGAAACCACTCCATTTCACACATTCTCATGACTTCCTAGGTATCTCAGCTGGTAAAGAATCTGCCTGCAATACAAAAGACCCCAGTTCGATTCCTGGATCGGTAAATTCCCCTGGAGAAGGGATAGGCTACCCATTTCAGTATTCTTGGGCTTCCCTGGTGGCTCAGATGGTAAAGGATCTGCCTGCAATGCAGGAGACCTGGGTTCAATCCCTGAGTTGGGAAGATTCCCTGAAGGAGGGCATGGCAGCCCACTCCAGTATTCTTGCCTAGAGAATCCCCATGGACAGAGAAGCCTGGCAAGCTACAGTCCATGGGGTCGCAAAGAGTCAGACATGACAGAGCAACTAAGGACATCACACATTCTTTGTGACAGAGCCATTCTTTCAATCATTAGTCTTGAAAAGGAGACTTGCTTTGCAAAGAGGTCACTGGAAAAGATATTGAATTCTTTAATTGCATGAAGAGAAATTAACAAGTACTGAAGTTGTTCAGAATATTAGTCTGAAAAATTTAATCACAGTTGTAACCAGAAGGTATTCAATTAAACCACTAGATACTGCTTGCTAAAAACTATTTGTGAATTCTGCAAATACAATGATAATCATTATGTTTGAACTTGGTGGAGATATTACTGCCAGATATTTCTTATAGCACCATGAAATAAGACTAGAGGAGAGTAAGTAAAGCTTTATTCTGAAATTTTTCATCCTAAAATATCAACTATCTTCCCTGAAGATTCATTCAGGAGTCTTTACCTGAGCACAGAGGTAATATTAAAAAAAAGAAAAAAACAACTGACAGCTTCTGAATTTTATAGTTTGCTTGAAATTGCACCTTTGTACCCCAGCTTACCCATGATAGCACTCTCCACAACCAATGACAGTGATTACACTGCAGCCCTCCTCGATTCTCAACTTTCTTCAAATTTCCAGTCTGTCCCTTTCTTCATGGGTAACAGGTCATCCAAGGTGATTGTCCTGTTTTTGTTACAAATTATACCTTAATTTTTCTCACATATTCATTAATTTCTGTGTGCTGGTTGCTATGACTTGTTGGAAAAAAATATTCATGATGTACCATGAAAATGCTGCAAACAGAACAACATGTACAGAAGCCATTTGATAAAGACATTCTAATTGCTTTTGCAGTTGGGAACAATATATTAAGCACTTTTGCATGCTAAATGATGACTTATGTTTTAGTTTTATGCTTTAAACAGTCTCTATGTTTTAGTGACACTTAAGGAATTCTGTTGGAAGTTTAATTTGGAATTCTAAATAATAGGGAGTAGGCTCCGAGTGCACATTTTCACACAGAATGTCTCATTTTCATGAATGAGTTACTGATGATAACTGGGAAGTGTCTTGATTTAAGAAGATATTGACTTCATAATTCAAGAGAAAGCATTTCTGAAAAGAAACAATTTGAGACTAAGAAAATTCTTAAAAGTGAAAATATGATTACTGAATTTACTTGGAAGATAAAGACAAGATAAATTTTATAATGTGGACCCAAAGGACAAAGAATTTATACGGTAAAAAATATGTATAAACAAAAGACATTCAACAAGGGAGATACACCAGGAACTCCAAAATGTGATTAATAAGAGTTTTACTCTGCCCCCCAAAAACACAGATAAAACACAGAGATAAAGGAGTCAGAAGTCTCCAAATTCAAAAAGCACACAAACAGCAGAAGAATAAATGGACCAAGCTTCAACACGTGTCCCCATAACATTTCAGAATCCAAATACAAAGAGATCAATAAAAGCTTCCAGATACTAACCAGGGCACTCATAAGGGAGGAAGCATCAGTCTGATGGTATAAATATGTTAACACCAAAAGTGGATGCTAGAGATCAATAAAGCAAGATTTTCAAGATTCCAAAGGAAGATGATATTGAATTTAAGTCAAATTATAGCCACTTTCTGATACGCAAGAACTTACTTTAAACTCATTATTTTGAAGAAATTATGTGAAAAAGATTCATGCAAAATGAGGATGATATGCAAGAATTAAGTAGCCATGAAATTTTCCAGGCAAGAATACTGGAGTGGGTTGCCATTTCCTTCTCAAGGGAATCTTCCCAACTCAGGGATTGAACCTGGGTCTCCCACATTGCAGGCAGATTCTTTACTCTCTGAGCCACCAGGGAAGTGACAGACACACAATTAACTACTGATGAACTCAAGATTCAAACCCAGGCAGTCTAATTCCAGAAGGTGAAGTGAAAGTGAAAGTGAAAAGTGAAAGAGTCAAGTCCGACTCTTTGCGACCCCGTGGACTATAGAGTCCATGGAGTTCTTCAGGCCAGAATACTGGAGAGGGTAGCCTTTCTCTTCTCCAGGGGATCTTCCCAACCCAGGGATTGAACCCAGAAGGAAATGGCAACCCACTCCAGTACTCTTGCCTGGAAAATTCCATGGAATGGAGGCGCCTGGTGGGCTACAGTCCATGGGGTTGCAGAGTCAAACATGACTGAATGACTTTACTTTTTCTCCCACACTGCAGGCAGATTCTTCACCAGCTGGGCCACAAGGGAAGCCCCTAATTCCAGAGCTCATACTCTATAAACTGCTATACCGTGCTGAAGAAGGTGCATGTTTCTTCTTCAAACTAGGAAAAAAAAAAAAAGAAATGCAATCTAAAACTCTAGGAAAAATGAAATAAATGAAAATACAAAAGAGCATAGCCCTGATCAAAAACACATTAAATTATGGCATACTTTACAGCAGTAAGTAAATTCACAAGGATCATGACTATAAAATCAGAGAAAGAGAAATGTATTTAGAAATGTATTTGTACTGGCTTTGTACTTAAAATATCTAAATAGTCATAGTCATACTAATGAAAATGCTGTTTATAGTTTTAATCTTTCATAATTAAAATGCAGGCCAAGTGCAGAAGACTTAACATGGATATGAAACAGAATGAAAAGCTATTAGTCTTGATAAAAGTACATGTAAAGGCATAGGGCAGAAGAGAGGAAGAAAAGGAGGGAGGAGGTGAAGTATTATCATCTTACAAAGTGAGGGACAAGATAAACTCTTGGAAGCTGAGAGACCAAGGAATAGCATGTTAAGTATATTACTTTGAGTCAAAGATAGGGGGAAACACATACTTGAATTTAGGAAGCACACTTCTCAAAATCTTTTCAAAGAAATTATTGAAGAAAGTATTATAACTATAAGAAAACTAAAAGGAGAAGCAGGCGTAGGAGGTGATTAAAGTGAACTAAAAGCCCATCTTTTCTAGAAGTCAATACAGACCATCTAAAATCAGTAAATCAAGAACCAAAAGCAGTTTGATTAGAGATGTAAAGGTGCCTGACAGAAAAATGCAACACAATTGTTGAAAGTAAGACAGCAGGTGAGAGGGGGTGGGAGAGACCCATTCTTTTTTTACTGTAGCCCTTTTGATTTTGAAACATTTGCTCATAATTCTTTGACTAAAAAGATATTCTTAAAAAGAAGAGACACAATTAGTTTGCACCCACAAAGCTGCCCCTACCCCCGAAAAAATCTCCCAGCCCAGATGGTTTCACTGGAGAATCCTGCCAAATATACAAAGAAGAATTACTACTTTTACACAAACTCTTCCTGAAAATAGAAGAGGAAAGAGCACTTCCTAAACCATTTTCTGAGGCATTTTTTCCTCTGGTAAATAAACTAGACAAAGACAGTACAATGAAAAGAAAACTGCAAACCAACGTCTCTTATGAACTTAGACATAAAAATGCTCAGTATATCAGCAGACAGAATCCAACAGTGTATAATAAGGATTATACACATGATCAAGTGGAATTTATCCCAGGTCTGAAAGTGTGACTCAGCATTCAAAAATCAGTGTAACCCACCAGATCAACAAGCTAAAGAAAAGTCATAGAAGCATAGCAAATGACACACCAAAAACATTTGACAAAATCCAACATCCATTTAAATAAAAGTTCTCAGCAAGTTAGTAATAGACTATCTGCTTTATAAAGAACAGCTACGAAAACCTACGGCTAACATCACATGTAATGGTGAAAGACTTATTTTTTTCCTTAGACTTGGAACAGAGGAGGGATGTCTATACTCACCACTCTTATGTAATATAGTGCTTGAAGTTTAAGCCACTGCAGGGAGGCAAAAAAAAAAAAAAAAGAAATACATTTTTAAGTTTGGAAAGGAAATATATATTTACAGATGACATTACTTTCGGCATAGAAAATCCCAGGGAATCTACCAAAATCTCTGAGAATTAAGTGAATTCATCATTGTCAAAGTATACAAGATCAACACACAAAACTCGATGGTATTTCTATATTAACAAGTAACATGCAGGAAATGAAATGAAAAATACCATACTACTTCCAACTACTCCAAGAAAATGAAATACTTAGGTATACAGTAAACACAATACAGTTTTCCATTCTATGTGCTTGAAAATAACAAAATGCAGATGAAGAAAATCAAAGAGTACATAAATAAATGGTGAGACATACTGTGTTAATGGTTTAGAATACTCAACATATTAATGATGTCAGTTTTCCCAAAAGTGATCAATAATTTTACAGTAATTCCTATCAAAATCTTAGCAAGGATTTTTTAAAACATAGATGAGTTTGTTTAAAAATTTATAGTAGGCACAGAGACTAGAAGAGCTAAAATAATCTTGACAAAGAAGAATGAAGTGGGAGGACTTCCTCTGCCTGTTGTCAAAATTTCTTATGTAGATAAAATAATCAAAACAGTGTGGTATTGGCAGAGGGATAAGCACACATGAATGGAACAGAATGGAGAACTTAGAAATAGACCTTCACAAATATGCTCAGTGATTTTTAACAAAGGTGTGACTCAATGGAGGAAGGATGCCTATTTCACAAACAGTGCTGGAGCAGTTGACATTTGTAGGCAAAAGTAAACAAGTGAAACAAACAAAAACACTCATCTTAAATCTGACACTATACAAAAATTTACTCAGAATGTGTTATAGACCTAAAAGTAAATGTAAGACTATGAAACTTTGGGGAGAACCATAGAAAATGAACACAGCTAAGCACAGAATTCTTAGGATTCTTAACTGACACCAAAAGCTCAGTGCATAAAAGGAAAAACTGATAATTTGAACCTCATCAAAACTAAATACTTGATCTGTTAAAGTCCATGTGGGAAAATGAAAGCATAAGCTACAGATGGAGAAAAAATATATACAAAATGTATATCTTACAAAATACTTGTATCTAGAATATATAAAGAACTCTTAAAATTCAGCAGTGAAAAGACAGTGTAATCAGAAAATGGGCAAAACACAGGAAGAGAAATTTAATCAGAGAGGATATATAGATGGCAAATGAATACATGAAAAGATGTTCAGCATTATAGAAATCAGGGAATTGAAAATTGAAACCACAATATCAATACACATAAATCAGAATGGCTAAAATAAAAAATAGTGGCAACATTGAATGTTGGCAATGATATGGAGAAACTGAATCACTTATACATTGCCAGTAGGAATGTCAAATGACACAGCCATTCCGGAAAATAATTTTGCAACTTATTATAAAATTAAATATGCAATTACCATGCAGTCAGAGAATTAAGCTCTTGAGTATTTATCCCAGAAAAATGAAAAGTTTTGTTCATACCAAAACTTTTGCATGAATATTCATAACTGGTTTTTTTGTAATAGTCAAAAACTGGAATGCCCCAGATGGTCCTCAGTGGATGAATTAAGCAAACTGTGGAACATACATTCTGTGGAGTATTAGCATACAAAGGAACAAGCTATCGATAAATGCAACAACTTGGATGTGTTCAGGGGTTTGTGCTAAAAGAAAAAAGCCAATCCCAAAATGTTATTTACTATGTTACTCTATTTACATAATATTTTTGAAATGAAAAATTTTTGGAATGGAAAGCAGACTAATGGTTGCCAGTGGTTAGGGACAAGGAGGGGCAGAGGCAGGAGGGACATGGGTGTGATTATAAAAGGGCAGCGGGAGGAGCTATTCAGTATCTTAACTGTGGTGGCAGATACATGAACCTATTAATAGAAACCCATAGAACACAAACGAGTACAAGCAAAATCTGAATGACATCAGTGGGTTATATTAATGTCAATGTCTTGGTTGTGATATTTGTGTAGTTTTACAAAATGTTACCAGCGGGGAAAACTGGGCACAGTATACAAGTGGTCTATCTGTATTACTTCTTAGAACTGCATGTGACTCTTCATGACGTTTTCAATTAATAAAAAGAAAGAAAAAATGATAGGTCAGGAGAGCAGAGCCCTCATGAATGGGATTTGTGCTCTTGTAAGAGAGAGCCCATGAAGCTCTCTGGCCCTTTCTGCCAGGTGAGGACGCTGTGAGAGGTCTGCAACCCTGAAGGTCCTCCCTGAGCCATGAGGTTCACTTTGACCTCAGGCTTCCAACCTCAACAGCTGTGAGAAGTAAATTTCTGCCTTTATAAGTCACCCCATCTATGAGCTGTTGTTATAGCATCCCAAATGGACATCGTTGCTCTCCGAGCCAGGGGGGGGCCTTCTGTCTCCTTCTCTAAGTATATCAAAAATTCTGAAAAAAAAAGTGGCTTATCTCCCTTGCTGTCAGTCTCCTCCCACCATCTCTTAATAGAGACTGTCTCTTTTTGGCACCTGGGAACTGTAAGATTTTTCTCCTTGCCCTTCTACTCTGCAGGATCGAGGTGGCTTCTGCCTCCTCTGAGCCTCCCCTTCACTGGGACCAGGCTTTCCTTTCCCTGGGCCCAGCTCCTCCGTCTTCTCTGCTGCACAGATGCAGCATTATTGGAAAGTTCGTAAATCAGAGGATGATTACTAGATCGCTTTGTAAAGGTCTTACACTAATTGGGATACAGTTGACCCTTGAACAACACCGATTTGAACTTCAAGGGTCCACTTAAATGCAAAAGTTTCAAATAATGAACACAGCAGTACTGCACAATCCAAGGTTGACTGAATCCTTGGATGTGGAAGGCTGACTGTGAAGTTATTCTCTGATAATCAGCTGTGCCCTGAGCAGTGCTCTAACCCCCATGTTGTTCAAGCGTCAACTGTAATTATCAGGAGGGCTGAAATTCTAGGAGAGATTTGTCACATATCTGTTTTAAAATGTAGTCTGTTATGGTTTAAATTGGCAGAATCTCCCAGTCCACTTTGGAGTTCTCTTAACTTCTTTTTTGAAATCGCCGGTGACTTATGTGGCTGGAACCACCTTAAATTAATCTGGGTGCAGTTGGAGCTGATCCAGCTGCAGCAGGAACGGAGCTCAGAACCACCCCCCACCCCACCCCCCCCCCGCCTTCCTTGGCAGGTCCTAGAGCCTGCGTGCAGTAGCACAGAGCTCCGTGGAACACTGATGGAAACGCTCAGCCTGGATCCTTGCTGGGAGGGCCTTCCTGCCAAGGAATTCCATAGTTCTGTTCCATTGTGGTTCTCAGCCACAGGTTGTATAGCAATTCTGACTCTGACTGTATTTAGATTGTTCCCGACCAATGGATGTGGTTGAGGGAAATGCAGTTAGGATTCAGGATTTGGTAAATTTGTTTATTAGCAGCTAGCTGCTTAAGAAATGCTGTAGAACAAAACTAGAAACTTAACAGCCATAATGAGACAGGATGCATCAATCGTTTGAATATGGCTTAATTTTTTGTACAGGAAATTAAATGCCAGATTGTTTTGTAGTTTGTTAGACTATTGTTTCAAATAGTGGTTGTGTAAAGTAATCTTTTCTTTAAAACTGCAAATGACTATTCATTTTGTTTATTACCAACCTTGGAACAAATTATTCACAAACATCATCATAGTTATCATCATTTCATGCAGTCATAGCTCATTCTACCATTTTCTAAATTGATAAAGGAATGTTTTTAATCTTTTCTAAGTATGAAAACTCTGGTTGTTTTTCACTCTGTCCTTTCCACTTGGATCCTTTTTAAAGTCACTATTACCCAAGCATGAAAACAAATATTAGCCAAGTTGTTTTCAATTTCCAAGTATCATTTTTAGATATAATGAGATCTTGTTTCAATTTGAATCATTGAGACCTACATTGCATATGGTAGGAGGTGAGGACAGGTGTGGGTAAGTAAAAGAGTGGATATCATTCATATCCAGAGCAAAGAGTTTATTTTCTGGAAAATTAAGTTGTATAAAAAGGTGGTAAAAAGAAGGCTTTCTGTGCTTAGTCACTCAGTCGTGTCCAACTCTTGCGGCCCCATGGACTGTAGCCCGCCAGGCTCCTCTGTCCATGGGATTCTCCAGGCAAGAATACTGGAGTGAGTTGCCATGCCCTCCTCCAGGGGGTCTTCCCAACCCAGGGATTGAACCCAGGTCTCCCACATTGCAGGTGGGATCCACCAGGAAAGAAGGCAGTAAATAAAAAAGGAAATAAATATTTAATCAAAAAATTTGTTCCTAGTCCAATAGGCAAAGGAGAATTATTGTAAATTCTTGGGCAAGAATTTGATGTAGTAGAAATGGAACAACAATGGAAGCAAACTGTAAGAGTAGGATTTGGACTCTATCTAAGCCTTAACAATACACCCAGAAGGAATGCTGACCTTCTACATTTTAGGAGCTCTACCTTCCAGAGAAAAAGTGATGAAAGGGAAGTAGCCAAATAAGTTTACTTGGTCTACAGTTGATAGCAAAGTAGCTTAAGAGAAGGGGATATACCAGAAAGATGTTGGAGGCTCATGGGATCAGTGAATCTGTAGGAAGGACCTGCAACAGGCAGGGTGCACAGAGGTGAGCAGCCATAATTAAACAGTGTTCTGTTAATGCTCATGATCTGGTGAGCACAGGGCCCACCACCTCAAATCTCCCTTCCATCTTCACTGCATTCTCTCAGCAAGTTAAAAGAACTGAGATAAATGTGGCATGTTTGGAGCCGATAGATTCTTTGAGAGAATGCATCCTGCGTTTGCCTTGTCTTCTCTCATAGGGCCTCTTCTGTAACCTTCCCACGTAGAAAAGACTTCATGCACCAGCAAAAATTGTACTTCTATTAGGAAATGAAGGTGGATGGTAAACAATCAAAATGCGAGAAATAGGGAATTTCTTGGCAGTCTAGAGGTTTGGACTCAGAACTTTCACTGCCAGGACCCAGGTTTGATCCCTGGTCAGAAAACTGACCCACAAGCCACGGGGCTCACTAAATAAACAAATATAAATAATCATAATTCACATTTTAAAAATAAGAGAAATAGCCATTCAGGCAGGCTCTAAGAAACACAGCTCTTATATTAAGATCAGATAATCCCTTAAGAACAAAAGGGAAGGATATCCCATGAAAACAATGCCCTCTATAGGAAATTCTAGGGTTATTATCCCAGTTTAAAATTGCCATTGGTGGAAAGAAGTGTCATAAGGGACACATTCTCACAAAATAACAGACCTATTCAGTTCACACTGGGAAGGCTGAGGTGTAGAACAGGCCAACTGTAGAGTCATCAGAAACACTCGTCATTAGAACTAGGAGCTGAAAACAAAAGGGAAGGCCATTGATGAAATTCAATGAAAGGCAGAGGGAGAAAGCAAAGCTCTCAAAGTCTTCCTGATCTTGGAAAGCGACCTCCAAATTAAAAAGGGCAAAACAAAAATGGCTAGAATGAAAATAAAGATCTGGTATAAGTGAGTAAATAGCAAAAGAGCATCTACCTATTTTTAAAACAACTCATATCTTCCAGGCAGATAAATTATATGCCACAACACTGAAGACAGTTGGAGGTGTGAGCAAAAAAACTTCTCAGTAGTTTCTTAGAAAGGTGATTGGAGAAATGTCAGAAGTAATGAGTTGGGAAAATGCTGTCTAGGTTCATAAAAAGTTTACAGGGACAGATTACAGAACTCATCTTGGTACAAAATTTTCAAATGGATCATTAAACAGATGAATTTTGAGCATGTAGACAAGAAAACAGCCACATAGCATGGATGTGTTCAGATAAGTGAAGGTGACGTAGTGGAAAGAGCTGGAGTCAGACGACCTGGATTCATGCCTTCGTTTTGTCACTAAACAGCTCTCTGGACATGAGCAAATCACATCTCCTTTGAGCTGCAATATATTTATCTGCAAAATATGCTATTGAAATATATGTTCTTTAATGGGACATTTAGCCACAAAGAATCTATCAGTTCCACATGTACTGAATTTACCACAAGTTCTTTTAATCGGGCTGCCATTTATTCTTGTACTGGATGTTTATGTCATTTTATGAAGTACAAACTTTGGTCCTGTAACAGATGGGTATTATTAGTTCTTTTTTACAAAAGTGATGAAATGGAAGTTTAGAGTAACTAACTAATAAGTTAGATGAATCAAGATTAGAGTGTATCCTAGTATCAGGCAATCAGCTGACCACTTTTCCATACCATTGTGATGGACATGTTGAGTAGATTTAGGATGGATAGCATTACAATGAGATAACACTACAACAATCATTTTTGTTTGGGTAGTTAGATCTAAAATGTGTTGATAATGGATCCATGTCCATTTCATGGGAAGTCTCTTCTGGTATTTCTTTAGCATTAGCCTGTCCAACTTTTGTTCTGAAAGAATCAAGGAAATTCTGATCAAATTCTCAAAAAAAAAAAAAAAAGGAGAAATACCCAGATGAATAATTTTGTCATATATTCATTTATTCAAATGTCACATCCAAAACAGGATTTGAGGTAAGCTGTTTCATTCACAATATGGTCAGTGTTCAAGTAGTGAAATATATGGGTACTGAAAGTATTGATAAATTACTGCATTTAGCTCAAAACTGTCTTGCTGGAAAGGATGGTCCTTAACTTTGAACAGGGTCAGAATTTGAGGGGCTGGAACAGAGACTGGGAGTGTGTGGGATAGGCTCTTAGGTTGCCATGTGGAGCTTCCAAGAAGGATTAGAATGGAAGTATCTCTAGCAATATTAGGTCTTTTTTTTTTTTTTTTTACCTAAATCACAGGATGGAAATTAAGGAAATGAGTTAACAGAAATTTTCTGTTAAATGGAGCCAATTCATTTCAAATTGACTTCAAGTTCATTCAACAGACACCAACTATTTGAAAATTCTAGCATAAAGGGCTGATGTGTATTTCAGTTATTCTCACAGAAGAGGATGTTCAGACCCAAGGGAGCAGTACAGCTCTATTTCTGCCTTGTCCAGGCCACATCCTGAGCATGGTGGTTCCCTTCTAGGCCACATAGTCACAAACTGGAGAAAGTTCAATGGGAGGTGTCCAGGGAGTTGAAAGATCTGAAGAGCATGTCATGAGGAATAACTGGGGCAACTGGAGAAGACTTAAGAGTGACATAAAAGTATCTTTTAAATATAGGAAGAGTTGCTATTTGGGAAATATAGTTGGTTAATTCTAGGACTCTCAGAAAGAAAAATTAGAAGAAGTGGATGGAATTAGTGAAAGATCCTTTTCCCAGCGAGAGCCTCTCCAAAGTTGAATGATGTCAGTTTAACAAGGTTAAGAGCTTGCTAGTCACTCATCCTCTTCAGAGTGAATGCCAGTTGAGAGCCTTCCGTGTGCCATTCTCAGTGCTTGGAACACGTCAGTGCGAAAAGAGACAAAAACCTGTACTCTCAGAGTGTTTGCATCCTAGTAGGGGTGGGGAAGGGCTTCCCAGGTGCCGCTAGCAGTAAAGAACCCACTTGCCAATGCGGGAGACACAGGAGAAGAAGAAGACACAGGGTCAGGAAGGTCCCCTGCAGGAGGGCATGGCAACCCACTCCGGGATTCTTGCCTGGAGAATCCCATGGACAGAGGAGCTGGCGGGCTAAGGTCCATAGGGTCACAAAGAGTCAGACGTGAACTGAAGCGACCAAGCATGCATGCACAGGGGTGGGGAAACTTTCAATAAACAGCAAAACAAGTCAGTAAATTGCATAGCATGTTGGGATTGGAAGAATTAAGGGAAAAGATAGAATAAGAGAGGAGGAATGAGAGGAGGTGGCAAGGGACATGCTGTAGTGGCAACAGGGTTGTTCTGGTAGGTCAGCCTCATTGAGAGGTTGACATCCGAGCAAAGACTTCGCTGAAGGGTGTGAGCACTATTCTGGGGAAGAACATTCCAAGCAGAAGGAAAAGCCATGTGAAGACCCGAAGTGAGGATGTGCCAACAAGGAGGCCTTCCTTAGGTCTCTAAGCAGAGCCAGGCAGAGCATTTGGGAGAGGAGGAGAAGAGATCTCTGGTTAGAGCAAGTGAACTGAAGTCTCTTCCAACTTTTTATACTCCCTGAGCTTATGCTTTTCAGATAGTTCAAAGTAATTAATTTGGTATTGGTGAGCAGGGTGGATTCAAGAGAAGAGATGTCAGACCATATCTCACAAATACCACTGGTGAGGGGGCTGGACACACAGTGTAAGAAATTTTTAAATGCGGGCAATGCATTCAGATATTTTTATTTGAAATATTATGTATATCAAATGAAGTATGCTCACAGACTTTGAGACCTTTGCATCAGAGAATGTGAAATCAGTTAAGAGCATAATGGTATAATCTGCATATTAAGTCTTGGACAGGAAGTCAAAGGACAATAAGAGATAAAAGAAGAAATTAGAGAGTCTTTGGTGAAAAAATCAAGAAAGAATCAAGAACCACTTTGTGGTTTAGACCCCAGGAAACTGGCCAGTACGGACTTCGCTTTTTCTCAAAGAAGGGTCACACTGATTTTCTTCTGCTTATTGTCAATGGCCAGATACTTACTTGTCCTCTCATCATCCTACATAATTACACATCATTTAGGAACTTGAAGTCCACTTAAAAAAATATCAGCCAGTGCCAACTTTCTCAATTATTTTGTGTCCACTGTGTACTTCTAGTCATAAAACTTTTAAACAGAGGCTCAGAACTAATTCACTGTGATGATGACGGAGACAGATAATCCTCCGATTCCCGTTGCTGCTTAACTTGTCCTGGTTCCTTGCTGCAGGTGCCTTCATCTGCAAGATGGTGCCATTTGTCCAGTCCACCGCTGTGGTGACAGAAACGCTCACGATGACCTGCATTGCTGTGGAGAGACACCAGGGCCTCGTGCATCCTTTTAAAATGAAGTGGCAGTACACCAACCGCAGGGCCTTCACCATGCTGGGTGAGAACATGCCCCCCAGTATTAAAGCTGTGCTTCATTTCGGAGCACAGAAAATCTCTGTAACGTGAGCCATGTTTATGAACTAGAGGAGGAACCTCCCGTCTGTCTTGTAGGCATTGATGCATCATTTCAGGGTTTCAGTCATCTCCGAACTTACTGCTCCCTCCCCTCCCCTCTTTCCTTGAGACCTAGCCTAGCACTAAAAACCTCTCCTCTCTGATTTCCCTGAGTTGCTGTTCTTAACGTTTTAAGCTGGCGCTAGTGGTAAAGAACCCGCCTACCAGTGCAGGTAGCCATAAGAGATGTGGGTTCAATCCCTGGGTCAGGAAGATCCCCTGGAGGAGGGCACAGCAACCCACTCCAGTATTCTTGCCTGGAGAATCCCATGGACAGAGGAGCCTGGTGGGCGACCATCCACAGCGTGCAAAAAGTCAGATATGACTGAAACTTAACGTGCAGAGGCACACAGCTGATCTAAGATCATCTATCAGTGGCATCTCCATATTAATATTCATTAGATTAGTCAGCTGTCATCCTGAGGTAAGGAGCAAGTAGATTTCAACAGGTAGGTTTTGACAGAGGCCAGGCAGGTATGTTTAGAAGAGTGGGGAATGTGGGTGCTGCCTAGACGGGTCTCAGTGCAGAGTGCACAACAGCAGAAGATGGCAGGACCTGTGAGGACCCTGGGTCCCGAGTGCCGGAGATGCCTGGCAAAGGTGGATTTCATTCACATCCTAATTGTGCTTCAGGCACTCCTGGACCCCCAGCTTGCTGTAACCATTTCTGAATCACCGTGTGTCCTGTGATGTGTGTAAACCGAAAGCAATGTCCTAAAGCCTAGTGCAGTGAAATGGAAAAATGTCTTTATTTGGTAATGATAATTGAGCCATTTAAAGCTTCAATGTGGTTCTCAGTGATTTGAATGCATTACAGTTGAATAACCAGAGGTTTCGGAACAACTAATATGATAATCAAAGAGAGCAATTTTTACTAATACGTCACTTGAGAGGAATGAGTCAACATTTATTTCTGCTGTAAGAATTTAGCCAGTATGGGATAGTAGAGTTACAGAAAGAACTCCTGAAGGTTTTGCTACACTAAACTCTTTGAAATAGTTTGAACTGAATAGATAAGCCCATAGAGAGAAAAATTGTTAGTTATTTTCAAATTTATGTCACGTTCTCCCTGAGAAAGAATTCAAAGACCTCTTGGCTCTTAATAATTGACATGTTTCCACCATCAGAACATCTGAAAACAGCATGTGGGTGTGCAAAGAGGGTTAGGAAAGAAATACATGGAGGGCGGAAGTTATTTAAAAAAGACAGAGAAGGAAAGAGAGTTTTGACATTTAAAGGCAAAGTTGATAATAGGCAACCAAGGCAGTTCCTACTCAAAAAAGCCATAGAAGACAGAAAGGCGTTTAAATCAAGAAGATTCATCTCCCCAGGAGGCTCTCCTGCAGCGCTGAGTGACGTGTCCCTCCGTCTCTGTCACTTCCGCCCTCTAGATGAACTCCCTCACGCCTCAGCCGGCAGAACCTGCTAGGCTTCCTTGCCCAGGTTATACCAGTTATAGCCCTTCTATCACTGAGCAGGCAGTGCAGTCAAGAGAACTGGCAACGACCCGAGCCAGGTAGGCTCAGTTCCTCCAGAATTCCTACTAAAGACTGGAAAAATGATTGGATATGAGATAACATAATAAAATAATGATTAGACTAGGAGAGAATGGATGTGTGCAGCAATGCGGGGGGAGAGGGGACAGAAACAGAGACAATGATCTGTGAGCCTGAGGACAACCTTGAATCACTGATTCATGGTAACTTTCTATGGGTGGTGTCAGTCCGTGTGTATCTTTATAATAAATTCCAATCACAGTTTAAGCGGGTCTCAGTTCCTTGAGATCTACAGCAATGCAGTGTTCTGTTTTGTTTTGTTTTGTTTTTTAATGCTCCCACTTAATACAGAAAGAGCAAGCAGAGTTTGAGCTGGGAAATTTTCTTCAAAAACAGGGCTCTTGGTTCTAGCCCTGCCCTGGTATGTTAAGATTCTCTTCTGTTCTTTGCTAAGGAATGCATCGTTAAAGTAATCTCCTCAACAAACTCATGGAAAACGAGAAATTTGGAAAAAGTACTCGAGTTTTGATGTTATACATGTTTGTTTTGTAAACAAGAAAATAATGCTCATATAATTATCCTTAAATATAATTTAAGGAGATATATATAAATATATATATTTTAAGGATATAATTTTATAAATTTTATAAATTTATAATTTAAAATATAAGTATAATTTCAACTTTAAGAAGCTTATAGAGGATTCACTGTATCATATTTAGGTTATCCATCCATTCAACAAGCAAACAGTAGGTGTCTGATCTGTTCCTGCTGAGGGAAATGAAAACTGAAACCAATTCTGTAAGTTCCTCATGAGAGGACTCGGGCGTGAAGAATGTGAACAGAAGTGTCACAAGAGATAGAGAGGCAAGCGATGTTGTAGAGAACCCCCGGGACCCTTTTAAGGAATTTGCGCTTTATCCAGCAGCAGCTTTTTATTCTTTAAATGAGTTACTTAATTACTTTAATTGGAGGATAATTATGTTGTGGTGGTTTTGCGGCACATCAGCGTGGATCGGCCTTAGGCATACAGGCGTCCCCTCCCTCCGGACCCCCCCTCACCTCGCTCCCCACCCCTTCCCTCCAGGTTGGGTTCCCTGTGTCAGGCATATATCAGACTCCCACTGGCTCCCTGTTTTACATATGTAATGTGTATGTTTCAGCGCTATTCTCGAAAATCATCCCTCCCTCTCCTCCCATTGTGTCCAAAAGTCTGCTCTTTATGTTCCAGTGACAATTTTGAGGGTAGAGTGGAAAATGTGAGGAGACCCTTGCACTGCACCAGGGAACAAGTGATGCGGTCCCTTGAACATAAGGGGTCTTTATGGTTAGAGAATTAAGCGCAGGTGGCTTTCGCTTTGCTGAGTTGCATTCTAATGATCTTAACGTTTTGCAGGGCTGGTCTGGCTGGTGGCCGTCATCGTAGGAGCTCCCATGTGGCGTGTGCAGCGACTTGAGGTAGACTGGGGCTGGGCTTGGTAATCCCTCTGTTGAAATGTTTTCCCACCCCTCTCACTTGTAATCATTTTCCTCCCTGCAAGCACATTACAGCAAATTTGTGTGATCTCAGTTTTTTCACTGGAGGTTTTTCAAGCGGAATAAAATAATTTGCTTTAAGATAGTTTTCTCTGCTTTATTCAGCTCTTCCTTGAACTTATATTGTTAAGACCTTAATGCTTAAAATGTTACAGGGTCACTTTCTGCATTTGCCTGCCAGCAGAAACATGCCTTTCCTAGTGTTATTCAGTGTCTTGTTACATCCTAAGAGTTTGATGCTAGCTCTAGATTTTTCTTTTGTTTTTAAGTCACAAAAAAATGTTAACCACTTATCTACTTACTGGTTAATTTTCCTTCTAAGCACTTCCCCTGCCTCTTCAGTTCAGTTCAGTTGCTCAGTCGTGTCTGACTCTTTGCGACCCCATGAATCGCAGCACACCAGGCCTCCCTGTCCATCACCAACTCCCGGAGTTTACTCAAACTCATGTCCATCGAGTCGGTGATGCCATCCAGCCATCTCATCCTCTGTCGTCTCCTTCTCCTCCTGCCCCCGATCCCTCCCAGCATCAGGGTCTTTTCCAATGAGTCAACTCTTTGCATGAGGTGGCCAAAGTATTGGAGTTTCAGCTTCAGCATCAGTCCTTCCAATGAACACCCAGGACTGATCTCCTTTAGGATGGACTGGTTGGATCTCCTTGCAGTCCAAGGGGCTCTCAAGAGTCTTCTCCAACACCACGGTTCCTGCCTCTTCAGTTCAGTTCAGTTGCTCAGTCGTGTCCAACTCTTTGCGACCCCATGAATCACAGCACGCCAGGCCTCCCTGTCCATCACCAACTCCTGGAGTTTACTCAAACTCATGCCCATCGAGTCGGTGATGCCATCCAACCATCTCATCCTCTGTCGTCCCCTTCTCCTCCTGCCCCCAATCCCTCCCAGCATCAGGGTCTTTTCCAGTGAGTCAACTCTTCGCATGAGGTGGCCAAAGTATTGGAGTTTCAGCTTAAGCATGAGTCCCTCCAATGAACACCCATTCCTGCCTCTTAGTCACTGACAAATATCTGATGGAACATGTAAGCCATTGATTTGTGAACCTAAAAATGATCTTAAATCATTGATTCATAATAACTTTCTATAGGTGGTGTTAGTCTGTGTGTATCTTTATAATAAAGATAAACCTCTCTGTTCCCCCCACACCTGTCAGCTGGGCTCAGCCTGCACTGGTGATTCACAGTGAAGAAAACACTGTACCATTTTTGGTGACCTGGTCTCTTTACTGGGGCCTACTTAAATGTGTCCTGTCTGGGAGATCTAGTGTAGACAGTAGTCTTCAAGGACAGTAGGGGGTTGCTCAGATGCCCTCTAAGATAATTTTTAAAATTACTTATCTTTTGTACCTTTTTCAATGAATGTAGGCAAACATGAAACTGCTGGACACTCAGTGTTCCACTGGCAAGGATATCAAATGAGCCTTCAGGCAAGAGTGCATTTTAAAAAGTGACTTAGGGCTTCCCTGGCGGCTCAGATGGTAAAGAATCTGCCTGCAGTGCAGGAGACCCGGATTTGATCCCTGTATTGGGAAGATCCCATGGAGAAGGGAATGGCTACCCACTCTAGTACTCTTGCCTGGAGAATTCCATGGACAGAGGAACCTGGCAGGCTGCAGTCCATGGGGTTGCAAAGAGTCAGACATGACTGAGCGACCAACACTTTCACTTTTCACTTTGATGTTCGATGCAACTGTATAAATGAGCTGGACGGCACAGGTAACAACAGAAGGCAGTTTTATTCTGCCGCTTACCACCTCTAAAAATGCAATCAGAGGATCTCCCAGTCCTCTGATGAGATGTGATGGATGAAGCCTTGAGTGGGTCCTGTAACTCTTGTGGTCATTCAGAGAATAACATTCCTCTGGTCGCTTTCAGTCACAAGAACAGTAACCGTTCACTGAATGTTGTTAGTTCCCTTATCAAAATATCCAGTGCAGTGTCACAATCCCTCAAGTCCATACTTTCAATCAATTTAAGATGTCTCCCTTTCCCCAAGTTGAGCCACTTTAGGTCTAGAATCCTAGGACATGGAGAGAGCTTTGATGCCCTTATTCTGCATATTGCTGTTTCTCATGACTGATTATTTCATGGGTTCTTCACAAATACCATCCCTGGGGCTTCCAATGGCTGCTCCCTTCTTTAAGCTTCCACACACAGCTGGACGTGGCCAACTCCTTTCTCTGAGACTGCCCTTATCTCCAGCAGGAAACCCATACCTTTAAAAGTAACCCAACCCAGTTCCCATATGTAGTCTAATTCTGGCTCATAGAACACAAGGAGATGTGTCCATTCTTAAAAATAAAATTATTTTATCATATGCCCTAAATATATTTTAAAATATAGCTCATTTAGTTTGTAGAAAATTAATTAAATATAACTGGCAAAACCAGTTATCTCTGTCAGACAGATCAGTCAAATCAGATTTGCTTTCTGTCAAGAAAAAGTATGAATTCATCTTTCAAGTCAAATAAATGTATTAATATGCTCTCCCACGGCCACCTTCTCACTCGTAAATTCTATTAGCAAGAGTGCAAGCATGCAAGACGCTTTAATTCCTCCGTTGGCTGAAAGGAAGCGCCAGTGATGTTACCATTTGCACTGATGTTCTCTTTGCTTTGCTCCTACTGCTCTCTCTCCCAGGAGTGATGTATCTGACAGCTTTCAGGAGCTGGAAGCAACAAGGTGGTTAAGTTAAAGTTGTCATCACTCTGCCCTTTACTACGCGAAATGGGAATTCACCACATCTATGTGAATGGGAATTCACAACATCTCATCACCTGTCAAAACACCTTTTTTTTCTTTTCTAATGTCAAGTTTCCCCTGAATAGAAATACATTTAATACCAGGAAAGGCACAAAGCCCTGTCCTGGATTTATGGTGCCTTGATCAAGGGGGCTTCCCTGACATCCATAGTTCAGACCACCTCTTATTTTGGTGGTCCGTAGTGAGATTGCAGTTGAGTGAGAGATAGGACTTGTGAAGATTGAAAGAAGGGTGATGATGAAGGAGGAACTGGGAATGTAGACCCAGCAGGACACTGCAACCCCGCCCCACACCCTCTCTTAGGCAGTGAGATTTTGGAGAACTGTGAGTTTGGACATAGAAGGTCTGAAACTGGTTCCCATGAATCCATCTGCGCACACCCTCAGAAGGTCTCTGCTTGTGCCCAGGGGAACGTACACCAGTTCAGAGGCCGTCAGCCTCTCCTTGTGCTTTAGAACGCATCAGTATGTGACCCCCATGGTTTGGGGCTCTGCTTACATGAGTCAGAATGAGTTTCACCTTCATATCCTCTTCCCAGGGAGTACAGACCTTGAAGTTATTGCTTAATACTTTCATTCCTAGTTGCATTTGAAAAATAATACCTAGATCAGAACTTGAATTGTCATACTTTTGATAACAATACCAGAAAGCTTCCCGCCCCGCCTCCCATTCAATTGAGTTTGAAGATTGGTGATAATACTCTGGAAATGGAGGCAGAAATATGTCTTAAGACTTAAATATTCCTCATCTGTAAAGCTCCAGAGTGACTCAGATGACAAGAATTTTGATCAATTCTCTAACTTTAATTCCTATTATCCAGATGTATGACTTTTGAATGTACTTTAAATGTTTAGTTTGTCTCATATTAGCATTTTCTATGGTTTTCCTGGTGGCTTGATTGTAAACAATCCATTTGCCAATGCAGAAAACACAGGTTTGATCTCTGGATCAGGAAAATCCCCTGGAGAAGGAAATGGCAACCCATTCCAGTATTCTTGCCTGGGAAATCCCATGAACAGAGGAGCCTGGCAGGCTACAGTCCATGGGGTCGCAAAAGAGTTGGACATGACTGAGCAACTAAACAACAGCAACAAATTCTAATTGTTATTATTAATTTTTGAACTCAAAAGTCAGTCTCTTAGAAATAGTATTTATAAATAGAAGTTACCTTTCTGTATAATATATACCTCAAAGGCTTATAATTGGGTCTGAATATTAGTACACTGGCAATAGTTCAAATCCTAACTTATCATTCATCTCAAAATCAAAAAGCTACAGGTTTGCTCTCTAAAATCTTTGCAAACAGCATGATCACTGCAATCTGAAACAGCAGTAGCAAAATACAGATTTTCAGTTCAGAAACAAAATGCAGGCTTTCGGTACTTATTCAACTGGAAGAAGTCTGATGCCTTGTCAAAACTGATCTCCTCAACAATTGAGGAAGCAAAATCATGGAACAGCAAACTAGCCGGTTGCCGCCCCATGTGGCACAGTGGTAAAGAATCTGCCTGGCAATGCAGGAGATGCAAGAGACAGGGTTTGATGCCTGGGTTGGAAAGATTCCCTAGAGAAGGAAACGGCAACCCACTCAAAGATTCTTGTCTGGGAAATCCCATGACCACAGGAGCCTGGTGGGCTACAGTGCAGGGGGTCGCAAAGAGTCAGCTGTGACTAAGTGATGGAGCATGCATGCAAACTAGCTGGCATGCTAGAATAAAATTTTTTTCATACATACTTTGGTCATTTTAGTGTTCTTTCTTTCATTCAACTGAAAATTTAGTGACTATCAGGTAAAAAGGCGGAAAAGATGTTTTTATTTTTTATTTTTTCCTGAGGAAATAACTCTTGTCTCCGAAACCCCCAGTTCTACAATCATGCCTCACATTCTGGGGGCACACAGCAAACCACCCTCTCCATTTCTCTGTAATACATTTTGACACTGACATTTCACCACTTAAGTATCTTTTCCGGAAAAGATGTTTTTAAAACGTGAACAGGCTATGGACCTCGATTCCATTTAAAATAGAAAAGAAAACATGAAACTCTCAAGAATCTAAACAGTGAGGTGAGAGGGCAGACTTCACAACAAAAGAACAGGCAAAAGTGTGTCTCATTTGCAATCTGCCCCCACAGTAAGCGCGGGAGGCTCTGAGAAGTGCTGCCTGACAGTAGTCTCGGTGGCTTTGGGTGCTTTGATGCTGCCTCTGGCTCGTCTAACTGAATTATACTTATCTTAAAGATTAAGTATGACTTCTTATATGAGAAGGAACACGTCTGCTGCTTGGAAGAGTGGAGCAGCCCTGTGCACCAGAAAATCTACACCACCTTCATCCTTGTCATCCTCTTCCTCCTGCCGCTCATGGTGATGCTTATCCTGTACAGTAAAATTGGCTATGAACTCTGGATAAAGAAAAGAGTTGGGGATGGCTCGGTGCTTCGATCTATTCATGGAAAAGAAATGTCAAAAATAGCCAGGTGTGTTGCATGGAACATTCACCTGTTTAAAATGTTTTAGAGACAGTAGCCAGAGATCTCAGATGCCTGGGTAATGTAATCAAGTGTCATTGGTAATTTATGTTGAGCACATGGGCTGACTTTGAACTTTTGGTTTTACATATGGCAGAAAGAAAGAGCAAAATCACCAGCTCCCAAGCCAGAGGGGGAGGTCACTGTTACAGATAGTTGCCTAAAATTTTTTTAATTGTTATATTTTCATCTGCATGTTGATACAAATTGCTGCGACTCCCTCCTCTTTCTGCTACTCCCCAGCCACTTGATGTAGATAGATCTCCTTACTCCCAAGCTCCCGACTTTCCTCATATGTACTAGAAAGCATCAAAATATACATCCATACTTCCACCTACACAAGGAATGATGCTCAAAGATGTGAGGTGATATGTATAAAAATACTCTGAAAACCAGAGTACATTACTTATTTTAAATTGTTATTTTATATTTTATTTTTGGGCTTCCCTGATGACTGGCTCAGTTGGTAAAGAATCTGCCTGCAATGAGGGAGACTTGGGTTCAATCCCTGGGTTGGGAAGATCCCTAGAGAAGGGAATGGCAACCCACTCCAGTATTCTTGCCTGGAGAATCTCATGGACAGAAGAGCCTGGTGGGCTACAGTCCATGGGGTCGCAAAGAGTCAACACGACTGAGCGACTAACACACACATACACACCCAAAGAATGATGCTAAACAAGCATGAGATGATACGTATGAAAGTGCTTTGGAAATGAGAGTATGTTATTTATTTTAAATTATTATATTTTATTTTTACCTAAGAGCTTTACTTTCTGATCATATGGACTAACAGAAATTTAAAAACACAATTATTGCTATAGTACTTGTGGGCCATTTGGTTTATTTTATAACCTACACTGCGTGGCTAACAAAACCAAAACACCAGTTTAGAAGTCTAGTGGGTTGACGAAGTTTATCATTTCTTCAAGTGTGCAGCGACCTCTAGTGCCCAATTTGTATAAAGACGTACTCCGGCTCCATGTATTGGGTGCTAGATGGTTCAGCATCTTGGGACTTACTGCTGATTTAGCTCTCTCTTTTCTTCCCAAAAAAAGGCTAACACGTTGAGATAATAATGAATGCGACTCGGTAAAATTTGAAAATGTGCAGATCCCTTGCAGACGTTAATCTTCTTTACATGGCTAATAGAGAAAACTGAATCCCTGGTTAATCATATTACTTAATTATATAATAGAAGATTACATTTTAATTCTGCCCTGAGGACTTCCCATATTTTTCTATCACAGGCATGAGTTTTCTTCGATATAAAATGAATAAGAGCTTTGGCACAGAAGTTAGACTGCCTACATTTAAATCCAGACTAAACTTTATAGTTTAAATTCTCAACTTTCTGATCTGCAAAGCCATCTGACTTTACAAGTTACTTAACCTTCTCTGTGCCTTAGTACCTGCATCTGTCCAATGGCTTGTCAGGAAAATTAACCTGTGCCAAGCATCTAGCATGCTGCTAGACTCGTAATGAGTGCATATCTTAAGGATATTCATAATATGAGAAATATAGGGATGAGGGTAATAACAATGGGGAAAGATGATAAACAGTTCACAGTGAGCCTGTCATGAGCTTCATTAGAGGCTTCCCTCGTGGCTCAGTGGTAGAGAATTCACCTGCAATGCAGAAGATGCAAGAGACAGAGGTTCGATCCCTGGGTCGGGAAGATCCCCTGAAGAAGGGCATGACAACCCACTCCAGTATTCTTGCCTGGAGAATCCCATGGACAGAGGAGCCTGGCGAGCTACAGTCCTTAGGGTCACAAAGAGTCAGACACGAGTGAAGAGACTGAGCTTGCACAAGCTTCATTTACATTTGAAAATTATCACTGAGAGGTCTAGACTTGACACATCTGCCAAGGAAAAGTTAACTGATACAGTGTATCCTTGTGGACCCAGGAAGAAGAAGCGAGCTGTGGTTATGATGGTGACAGTGGTGGCTCTCTTTGCTATGTGCTGGGCGCCTTTCCACATTGTTCACATGATGATCGAATACAGTGAGTGACTGTCTTTCTCGTTTGATGGAAGTTCTGGTTCATTTCCTGCTAGAATGCACAGTGAATCATTGAAATGTTTAGCCATTCACTTAGGCAATCAAATCTCAAACATTTACTAGGTTTCTTTCAAGTTTTCAAGATAACCAGATCATTATGTGATGGGTAATTATATACGAGTATGATCAAAGCTTTAATAATTATAGAAGATAAAGAAAAATGTTTGAGATGCATCTCCCATGCTACGCCTTCTGGTCTCCCTAAACCCTTTAAACCCTGGAAGAGGTGTCACATCCTGTGAGTGTTCCCTGTTTGGAACCCTCACTTGAACCATATGAATTTAATAACACCTAGGATTTCAACTAGACCCTTAATATATTCTCTCTGATAATCTGAGCCTTAACATGGTTCTCAGATGATTGTGTTTCTGTAACACAAGTGGACATTTGAAGGGTGACTGCATCTTCCAGTTTACGTGAAACTTGAAATCATGTTGAAGTGCAATAAGCCCTCTAACACGTTCAGGGCTTGTAAGCCTAGATTCTCTAAGAAGGAGGACTCATCACAAAGGTGGGTTTTCTTCAGACATCAGATGGCTCTCCCCAAAATCTTGAGAATTTTTCACAGAGAATTTTACACAGTTGTACAAGTGTAACTGTTTCATAAAGATAGAAGATAAACAAAAATGTTGTTTTGTGTTCATTCAAACAAATATCCATTCTAAAGCATTGCTTTTCATTTCAGGCAACTTTGAGAAGGAATATGACGATGTTACAATCAAGATGATTTTTGCTATAGTGCAAATAATTGGGTTCTCCAATTCCATCTGTAATCCAATTGTTTATGCATTTATGAATGAAAACTTCAAAAAGAATTTTTTATCTGCAGTTTGTTATTGCATTGTAAAAGAAACCGTATCCCCAGCACGAAGGCATGGAAATTCAGGGATTACAATGATGCCGAAGAAAGCGGTGTTTTTCCGGAAAGAGAATCCAGTTGAGGAGACCAAAGGAGAAGCCTTCAGTGATGGCAACATTGAAGTCAAGTTGTGTGAACAACCTGAAGAGAAGAAACATCTCAAACGACACCTTACCCTCTTTAATTCTGAACTTTCTGAGAATTCTGGTTTAGGCAGTGGGCATTAATTATAACTGTCTTCATAATTCATGCTATTCATAGCTGAATCTGAAAATCATTTTGAGCAAAAGTTAAAGACTTGCTTTTTATCTAAAGTCTTCTCCATGTGCACTCAGTGTAATGTGGCTTTCTATTTATTGCTAAGTTGGATGAGATAGCTTAACACTTGTATTTTTTTTCTTGACTAAGTTTAATAGTTGAACACTATAATTTTTAGTGCACCATTGAAGGTTGGTGATAGTCTCTTGCAAATGAAGTCTGTCCAATAATCATAAAGCCAAAGACAGTGAAGAACTAGCAAAGTGGCAGCTTAGATTTAGAGGCAGATGCCTGGGTTTCAGCTTCTTACCTGTCACCATGGTTTGTAGTGACTGACCAGTCACTCAACCTCTTGAATTCTCCTTTCCTTCGTCTGTAAACTGGGGTGGTTCCTCCTACACCAGGAAGTTGCTAGCAGAACAAAATGAGATAGCAGTGGGAATGCACTTTGCATTCTGAAGCACCCAAGTTCTGAAGCATTATTATAGTTCTTCATGTCTCGGTGCAGCCCCATCCCATATCTGTTCTCTTTTCCTTTCTGAGACTTGACCTCAACCCTATTCAACTTTTCACATGTGCCTGTTTTGTAGCTAGTTTCTTTCATCAAAAGAGGAATACTCCTGGGATCCTCATTCATAAGTTGACTATAATATATTTTGGAGAAGGAAAAGGCAACCCACTCCAGTATTCTTGCCAGGAAAATCCCATGGACAGAGAAGCCTGATGGACTCCAGTTCATGGGGTCACAAAGAATTGGACACAACTGAGTGTGACTAAGCACATAATATATTTAGGCCAATCTAGCTATATCAAATATTTATATTTTTTAAACTTTTATTTTCTATAGTGGGATGAAAGACTTTTTGTCATGTTAAAGGGCTTTTAGGCATAGTTAGTGAGAATCAGCTGCAAGTCCATGACATTTTATCATGCCCCAAACTGACCCCCAAGAGAGCTAGGTCAGGAAGAACAACAGAGTTCCTCACCTGTATTCCTGACCCAATTCTCCCCTGAACTCAGCCCGTCTCCTTCTTACTTTTTCCTCTTGCTCCCAAACGTCATGGTCCCAGTGGTCACCCTCACCACACCCTGTTGCTCCCTCTGCATTGTCTGCGCTTCCCAGAGTCCATTCATCACAGCCACGTGGCCAAAGAGCTTCTTCTGCTCCAACGCTGCCTCTTCCAGCCAGGTATTAGAAAGGAAGGGGAGCTCAAAAATCCTTAAGGTATTTCACTTGTAGAGCGTTCAGGTTTGGGAACCAATGAATTCAGGCCACTGATATCTTTCAAGATATAGACATTTAATTTTATATGTATGTTAATGTGAGCATGGTTTTTAAAAAAAAAAACAGATGAAACTGTGTGATACTGAGGGAAATGTTAATATGACAGAAGAAAATTAATAGTCAAGAGGGAAAACTGATTATTTGGTTGTGTTAAAATAGCCTCACTGTGGGTTATTTATGTATGCTGTTCTCCTGTTTTCCCTAGTTACCCTGTAGCAAAACAGTGATTATCATTATGCCATTAAAAATAAATCATATTCACTGACTTTTGGTTATAGTTATTTAGCCAATATCCATATGACTTTTCCTAAATTTGATGTTACACATGCCCCTAATATGTCAATGAAGAACGAATAATACTATTCCTGACCGTTTAATTATTAAGACTGTTGTTATTTAATTGCTAAGTCATGTCAATTCCTTTGGACCCCAAGGACAGAGGCCTGCCAGGCTCCTCTGTCCATGCGATTTCCTAGGCAAGAATACTGGAGTGGGTTGCCATTCCCATCTCCAGGGAATCTTCTTGACCCAGGGATTGAACCCATGTCTCCTGTATTGGCAGGCTGATTCTTTACCGTCTGGGCCAGCAGGGAAGCCCAATTCCCAAAGGTTGGCAATTAATCAGCATGATGAAGAGATAGCTGGTAAGTAAGAGAGAAACGGCAGTCACACATTCTGGTTGCCCAGTGATTCTTTACCACTGAGCCACGTGGGAAGCCCATGGTTAAGGAGGGGTGAAGAAAACTGTTCTTCCATTTACTAGCCTTTGGGTACAATGTCTATGAAATCAGTGGGAAGATCTGTACCCCTGTTCAGATGTTTAAGTCTTTTGTTTCACTCTAGAACACTGTGCCAAAAGAGCTCTGTGTATTGACCAATGTGGCAACATAATTAAAAAGGGAGAGGAAAATCTTTCAAACAAATGTTTCCAGACCAACTGAATACCCAAGTGCCAAAAATAGGACCTTGATCTTTACATTGTACATAAAAATTAAATCATAGTGCACCATAGACTTAAATATAGAAGCTAAGTCTATAATACTAGAATAAAATATACAAGATAATCTTTACAACCTAGATTAGGAAAGGTCAAAATTTCATAAGTAGAGACTAAAAGGAGAAAGGCTAAAAGAAAGAACTGATAATATGAACTCCATCAGAAACAAAATTCTGAGAACTGGTCCTAAGATGGCAGAGGAATAGGATGGGGAGACCACTTTCTTCCCCACAAATTCATCAAAAGATCATTTGAATGCTGAGCAACTTCCACAAAACAACTTCTGAATGCTGGTGGAGGACACCAGGCACCCAGAAAGGCAGCCCATTCTCTTCAAAAGGAGGTAGGACAAAATATAAAAGACAAAAAGAGAGACAAAAGAGTTAGGGATGGAGACCCGTCCTGGGGAGGGAGTCGTGAAGGAGGAGAAGTTTCCACAACACCAGGAAACCCTCTCACCGGCAGGTCTGTGGGGAGTTTTGGAATCTCAGGGGGCAACATAACCAGGAGGAAAAAAATAAAAACAACCCACAGAATATGCGCCTAACCACAACTCCAAGTGGAGAAGTAGCCCAGACACTCTTGTCCGCCACCAGCAAGCAAGGGCTGGACAGGGCGGTGCGGGCTATGTTGCTTAGGGTAAGGACCGGGCCTGAGTGCCCTGAGGACAATCTGAGGGAGCTAACAGGAGCTACCAACCCAAACTGTGGGATAGCCAGAGAGAAAAGAAAAAAAGAGAGGACTTTCTTGCAAAAGGCTCTAACCTAAGGTGCAGCCTGGCCCACTCACAGAACAAAGGATTGAGCAAACACCGAAGGAGAGCTGGCTGGCTGTGGACCGGCCCCTCCCCCCACCAGAGGCAGAGAGGCAGGCGGGCGGCAGCCAGAGCCAGAAGGCAAGGGGCAATTTTGACCCCAGAGACTGGCATCCTCCACCAAACTGGGAGCAGGCATGCAGTTGCTAACCATGTCTTCCTGGAATCCTAGACGGCTGACATCTGCTAGGAGGGTTGCCACCTGAGATCAGCTCCCCAGAGGAGACACATAGCACACCTGAGACGGTGCTCTCACGGCCCACCTGGGAAACCAAGCGGCCAGGACGGAGACGTGGTTAAGACGCACGGCCCACCCAGGCTGACTGCGCGCGCCAAGCACCTGGTCGCCTGAGCTGCTCGGACCTGGGAAGGGCACAAAACGCAGGCCCAACAGAGTCTGCACCTTTGTGGAGTACCCGAGAACCTGAACCTGAGCAGCTTAGACCTGGGAAGTGCACGAAATGCACAGCCCTACTTGGACAGCACACCCCTGCAGAGCAACCTGGAGCCTGAGCAGTGTAGACTGGGAAAGCACACACCCCCGTGAGCGGGGCAAACCCAGTGTGGCCCAGACACTGCGAGCACTCCCCACACACGCCAGTGATATTTGTTTGCAGTGCTCCTCCCTCCCCACAGCACGACTGAACAAGTGAGCCTAAATAAGTGACCACCTTTGCCCCCTTGTGTCAGGGTGGAAATTAGACACTGAAGAGACTTGCAAACAGAGGAAGCCAAAATAAACAAAAAAGAGGGAACTGCTCTGGAAGTGACAGGTGCAACAGATTAAAACCCTGTAGTTAGCATTGACTAAGCATTGGAAGGGGCCTATAGACCTTGAGAAGAAGTATAAGCTGGAACAAGGAACTATCTGAAACTGAACTGACCCCACACTGCCCTCAACAGCTCCAGAGAAATTCCTAGATATATTTTTACTATTATCATTTTTAATTTTTAAGTTCTTTATTACTCCTTTAATTTTCATTTTTATAAACTTCTATTCAAAAGATTATTTTCTAAAGGTTATATTTTAAAAGATTATTTTTCAAAAGGTCTATTTTATCTTGTAAAAAAAAAAAGAGACCCTATTCTTAAACCAAATTTCATACTTTTTTATGATTTTTGTGATTGATTTCATTTTGTAGTCTTAATATTGTATTTTTGAGAGTCTAACCTCTACTCTAGATTTTTAATTTTTACTTTTTGGTATTTGTTATCAACTTTGTACCTTTAAGAATCTAATCTTCAGTACCCATTTTCTCTTAGGGGTGTGATTACTGCTTGATGTCTCTCTTCCCTTTTGACTCCCCCTTTTCTCCCCAGGTCACCTCAATCTCCTCTATCCCCCTGCTCTTCTCTGCATACCTCTGTGACTCTCTGGTTGTTCTGGCCTGTGGAGAACACTTAGGGACTGATTACTGGCTAGGCTGCTCTCTCCCCTTTTGATTCCCCTCTTCTCCTCCTGCTCACCTCTACCTCCCTCCTCTCTCTGTAACACTGAACCTCTCTGGGTGTCCCTCACTGTGGAGAATCTTTTCACCATTAACCTAGATGTTTTATCATCTGTGCTGTATGGATGGAGAAGTCTTGAGGCTACTGTAAGAATAAGACTGAAAGCCAGAGGCAGGAGGCTTAAATCCAAAACTTGAGAACATCAGAGAACTCCTGACTCCAGGGAACATTAATCAACAAGAGCTCATCCAAAAGCCTCCATACCTACACTGAAACCAAGCTCCACCCAAAGAGCCAACAAGTTCCAGAGCAAGACATACTACACTAATTCTCCAGCAAAGCAGGAACACAGCCCTGAGCATTAAAATACAGGCTACCCAAAGTTGTGCCAAACCCACAGACATCCCAAAACCCACTACTGGACACTTCACTGCACTCCAGAGAAAAGAGATCCAGCTCCACCCACCAGAACACAGATACAAGCTTCCCTAACCAGAAAACCTTGACAAGTCATTAATCCAACCCCACCCACAGGGAGCAATCTCCACAAAAAAAGAGGGACTAGAAACTTTCAGCCTACAGAAAGCCACCCCAAACACAGCAATCTAAACAAAATTAAAAGGCGTAGAAATATTCAGCAGGAAAAGGAACATGATAAATGCCCACCAAACCAAACAAAAGAAGAGGAGATAGGGAGTCTACCTGAAAAAGAATTCAGAATAATGATAGTAAAGATGATCCAAAATCTTGAAAACAAAATGGAGTTACAGATAAATAGACTAGAGACAAGGACTGAGAAGATGCAAGAAATGTTTAACAAGGACATAGAAGAAATAAAAGAGTCAATCAATAATGAATAATGCAATATCTGAGATCAAAGCACTCTGGAGGGAACCAACAGTAAAATAACTGAGGCAGAAGATAGGATAAGTGAGGTGGAAGATAGAATGGTGGAAATAAATGAAGCAGAGAGGAAAAAAGAATTAAAAGAAATGAGGACAACCTCAGAGACCTCTGGGACAATGTTAAATGCCCCAACATTCGAATCATAGGAGTCCCAGAAGAAGAAGACAAAAAGAAAGGCCATGAGAAAATACTTGAGGAGATAATAGTTGAAAACTTCCCTAAAATGGGGAAGGAAATAGCCACCAAGTCCAAGAAAACCAGAGAGTCCCAAACAGGATAAATCAAGGGGAAACACCCCAAGACACATATTAATCAAATTAACAAAGATCAAACACAAAGAGCAAATATTAAAAGCAGCAAGGGAAAAGCAACAAATAACACACAAGGGGATCCCCATAAGGATAACAGCTGATCTTTCAACAGAAACTCTTCAGGCCAGAAGGGAATGGCAGGACATACTTAAAGTGATGAAAGAGAAAAACCTACAACCCAGATTACTATACCCAGCAAGGATCTCATTCAAATATGAAGGAGAAATCAAAAGCTTTACAGACAAGCAAAAGCTGAGAGAATTCAGCACCACCAAACCAGCTCTTCAACAAATGCTAAAGGATCTTCTCTAGACAGGAAACACAGAAAGGGTGTATAAATGTGAACCTAAAACAACAAAGTAAATGGCAACAGGATCATGCTTATCAATAATTACCTTAAATGTAAATGGGTTGAATGCCCCAACCAAAAGACAAAGACTGGCTGAATGGATACAAAAGCAAGACCCCTATATATGCTGTCTACAAGAGACTCACCTCAAAACAAGGGACTGAAAGTCAAAGGGCTGGAAAAAGATATTTCATGCAAATGGAGACCAAAAGAAAGCAGGAGTAGCAATACTCATATCAGATAAAATAGACTTTGAAATAAAGGCTGTGAAAAGAGACAAAGAAGGACACTACATAATGATCAAAGGATCAATCCAAGAAGAAGATATAACCATTGTAATTATATATGCACCCAACATAGGAGCACCACAATATGTAAGGCAAATGCTAATAAGTGTGAAAGGGGAAATTAACAGTAACATAATAATTGTGGGAGATTTTAACACCCCACTCATACCTATGGATAGATCAACCAAACAGAAAATTAGCAAGGAAACACAAACTTTAAATGATACAATGGACCAGTTAGACCTAATTGATATCTATAGGACATTTCACCCCAAAACAATGAATTTCACCTTTTTCTCAAGTGCACATCAGGAACATTCTCCAGGATAGATCACATCCTGGGCCATAAATCTAGCCTTGGTAAATTCAAAAAAATTGAAATCATTTCAAGCATCTTTTCTGATCACAGTGTGGTAAGATTAGATGTCAACTACAGGGAAAAAAACTATTAAAAATACAAACATATGGAGGCTAAACAACACGCTTCTGAATAACCAACAAATCACAGAAGAAATAAAAAAAGAAATCAAAATATGCATAGAAACAAATGAAAATGAAAACACAACAACCCAAAACCTATGGGATTCAGTAAAAACAGTGCTAAGGGGAAGGTTCATAGCAATACAAGCTTACCTCAAGAAACAAGAGAAAAATCAAATAAATAACCTAACTTTACACCTAAAGCAACTAGAAAAAGAAGAAATGAAGAACCTCAGGGTTAGTAGAAGGAAAGAAATCATAAAAATTAGGGCAGAAATAAAGGAAAAAAAAAACAAAGGAGACTATAGCAAAAATCAACAAAAGTAAAAGCTGGTTCTTTGAGAAGATAAATTTATTTTAGACAAACCACTAGCCAGACTCATCAAGGAAAAAAGTGAAAAGAATCAAATCAAGAAAATTAGAAATGAAAATGGAGAAATCACAACAGGCAACACAGAAATTCAAAGGATCATAAGAGACTACTATAAGCAACTACCATAAGCTGCTGCTGCTAAGTCACTTCAGTCATGTCTGACTCTGTGCAACCCCATAGATGGCAGCCCACCAGGCTCCACCGTCCCTGGGATTCTCCAGGCAAGAACACTGGAGTGGGTTGCCATTTCCTTCTCCAATGCATGAAAGTGAAAAGTGAAAGTAAAGTCACTCAGTTGTGTCCAACTCTTCATGACCCCATGGACTGCAGCCTACCAGGCTCCCCTATCCATGGGATTTTCCAGGCAAGAATACTGGAGTGGGTCACCATTGCCTTCTCCCTATAAGCAACTATATGACGATAAAATGGACAACTTGGAAGAAATTGATGAATTATTAGAAAAGTATAACCTTCCAAAACTGAACCAGGAAGAAACAGAAAATCATAACAGACTCATCACAAGCATGGAAATCAAAGCTGTAATCAAAAATCTTCCAACAAACAAAAGCCCAGGACCAGATGGCTTCACAGGTGAATTCTACCAAAAATTTAGAGAAGACCTCTCCTACTAGCCTACCTATCCTACTCAAAGCCTTTCAGAATATTACAGAGGATGGTAAAACTGCCAAACTCATTCTCTGAGGCCACCGTCACCCTAACACCAAAACCAGACAAAGATGCCACAAAAAAAGAAAACTACAGGCCAATATCACTAATGAACATAGATGCAAAAATCCTCAACAAAATTCTAGCAAACAGAATCCAACAACATGTTAAAAAGATCATATATCATGACCAAGTGGGCTTTATCCCAGGGATGCAAGGATTCTTCAATATTTGCAAATCAATCAATATGATACACCACATTAACAAATTGAAAGATAAAAACCATATGATTATCTTCAATAGATGCAGAGAAAGCCTTTGACAAAATTCAACATCCATTTATGATTAAAAAAAAAAAAAAACCCTCCAGAAAGCAGGCATAGAAGGAACATACCTCAACATAATAAAAGCCATATATGATAAACCCACAGCAGTCATTTTCCTCAAGGGTGAAAAATTTAAAGCATTTCCCCTAAAATCAGGAACAAGACAAGTGTGCCCACTCTTACCACTACTATTCAACATAGGTTTGGAAGTTTTAGCCACAGGAATCAGAGAAGAAAAATAAATAAAAGGAATCCAGATTGGGGAAAAGAAGAAGTAAAACTCTCACTGTTTGCAGATGACATGATCCTCTACATAGAAAACCCTAAAGACACCACCAGAAAATTACTAGAGCTAATTAATGAATATAGTAAAGTTGCAGGATATAAAATTAACACACAGAAATCCCTTGCATTCCTATGCACTAACAATGAGAAAACAGAAATAGAAATTAAGGAAAGAATTCCATTCACCATTGCAATGAAAAGAATAAAATACTTAGGAATAAATCTACCTAAAGAAACAAAAGACCTATATATAGAAAACTATAAAACACTGATGAAAGAAATCAAAGAGGACACAAATAGATGGAGAAATATACCATGTTCGTGGATTGGAAGAATCAATACAGTGAAAATGAGTATACTATCCAAAGCAATCTATAGATTCAATGCAATCCCTATCAAGCTACCAACAGTATTTTTCACAGAGCTAGAACAAAAATTTCACAATTTGTATGGAAATACAAAAAACCTCAAATGGCCAAAGAAATCTTGAGAAAGAAGAATGGAACTGGAGGAATCAAACTGCCTGACTTCAGACTATACTACAAAGCAAATCATCAAGACTGTATGGTACTGGCACAAGACAGAAATATAGATCAGTAGAATAAAATAGAAAGCCCAGAGATAAATCCAGGCACCTATGGACACCTTATCTTTGACAAATGGAGGCAAGAATATACAATGGAGAAAAGATAATCTCTTTAACAAGTGGTTCTAGGAAAACTGGTCAACCACCTGTAAAAGAATGAAACTAGAACACTTTCTAATGCCATACCAAAAAATAAACTCAAAATGGATTAAAGATCTAAATGTAAGACAAGAAACTATAAAACTCCTAGAGGAAAACATAGGCAAAACACTCTCTGACATAAATCACAGCAGGATCCTCTATGACCCACTTCCCAGAGTAATGGAAATAAAAGCAAAAATAAACAAATGGGACCTAATTAAACTTAAAAGCTTTTGTACAACATAGAAAACTATAAACAAGGTGGAAAGACAGCCTTCAGAATGGGAGAAAATAATAACAAAACAAAGCAACTGACAAAGAATTGATCTCAAAAATATACAAGCAACACCTGCTGCTCAATTCCAGAAAAATAAATGACCCAATCAAAAAATGGGCCAATGAATTAAACAGACATTTCTCCAAAGACATACAGATGGCTAACAAACACATGAAAAGATGCTCAACAACACTCATTATCAGAGAAATGCAAATCAAAACCACAATGAGGTACCATTACACGCTGGTCAGAGTGGCTGCTATCCAAAAGTCTACAAGCAATTAAATGCTGGAGAGGGTGTGGAGAAAAGGGAACCCTCTTACACTGTTGGTGGGAATGCAAACTAGTACAGCCACTATGGAGAACAGCGTGGAGATTTTTTTTTTAAAGACTGGAAATAGAACTGCCATATGACCCAGCAATCCCACTGCTGGGCATACACACCGAGGAAACCAGAATTGAAAGAGACACGTGTACCCAATGTTCATCACAGCACTGTTTACAATAGCTAGGACATGGAAGCAACCTAGATGTCCATTGGCAGACAAATGGATAAGAAACCTATAGTACATATACACAATGGAATATTACTCAGCTATTAAAAAGAATGCATTCAAATCATTTCTAATGAGGTGGATGAAACTGGATTCTATTCTACAAAGTGAAGTAAGTCAGAAAGAAAAACACGAATACAGTATATTAACAAATATATATGGGATTTTGCAAGACAGCAAAAAAGACACAGATATAAAGAACAGACTTTTGGATTCTGTAGGAGAAGATGAGGGTGAGATGATTTGAGAGAATAGCACTGGAACATGTATATTGCCATATGTGAAATAGATCGCCAGTCCAAGTTCAATGCATGAAACAGAGCACTCAAAGACAGTGCACTCAGACAACCCTGAGGGATGGGATGTGGAGGGATGGGGAAGGGACGTTCAGAATAGGGGACACATGCACATCCATGGCTGATTCATGTCAATGAATGCCAAAACCACTACAATATTGTAAAGTAATTAGCCTTCAATTAAAACAAATAAATTAAGTTTTTTATAAGTATGCAGGAGTGTTCATAGGAACGTAATTCAAAATAATCCAAAACTGGAAGCAACCTGAATACTTGTCAACTAGTGAATGAATAAACAAATTTTGGTAACATTATCCAATGAATCTAGCTCAGCAAGAAAAAGAGTTAACTATTAATAAATGTAACAACAAGAATCAATTTCAAAAGTATTATGATAAGTGAAAAAGGTGATACAGGAAATAATATATACTCTATGATTCCATTTATGTGACATTCCAGAAAAGGAAAGTATGTAGGGATAGAAAACAAGCAAGTGGTCGCTAGGGGCTAGTTGCATGCGTGCTAAGTTGTTTCAGTCATGCCCAACTCTTTCTGAACCTGTGGACTGTATATAGCCCGCCAGGCTCCTCTGTCTATGGAGATTCTTCAGGCAAGAATACTGGAGTGGGTTGCCATGCCCTTCTCCAGGGGATCCTCCCAACCCAGGGATGGAATCTGTATATCTCTTATGTCTCCTGCATTGGCAGGCAAGTTCCTTACCACTAGTGCCACCTGGGAAGCCCCAGGGACTATCTAAATCTAGACAATTGAATGAGAAGGCCATGAGGAACGTTTTGGATGATAGAAATGTTTCACATCTTGATTCTAGTCATGGTTACTTGACTTTATACATTTGTCAAAATTTTTTGAATTGTATACTTTAAAAGAATAAATTAATTGTATAAAAATTATACCTCAATTTTTAAAAATACATAAGGGAATTTCATTTTGCAATGCAAAAATGCCAAATCCTTATATTGGTTCCTTGACTGGTAGTGCAAGATTTCCCATAGTAAGAAAGTTTTTGAAACTGCCCCTCCCCACTTACAGCAACCAAGAGAGTAAATCAAAAACAATATTGCTTCCCAGGATGAACAAAGATTAGTGCGACCTTCAAAGGTTTAAATGATTCACATAGGTACCCATCATATCCCCATTTAACTCACCAGTCAGAGCCCTGAAAAAGCTGGTCTTTAAAACTAATTAGCTTAATTTTTTTTAACTAATTTATTTATTCATTTTTGGCTGCACTGGGTCTTCCTTGATGCCCATGAGCTTTCTCTAGGTGTGGAGAGCAGGGGCTAATCTCTTACTGTGGTGCTCATGTTTTCAGTGCACGGCCTCTCATTGGGGGAGCACAGGCTCTAGGGCGCACAAGCTCAGTAGTTGTGGCACAGGGGCCCAGTTGCTCTGCGGCACGTGTAATCTTCCCGAACCAGGGACTGAACCCGTGTCCCCTGCACTGGCAGGCAGATTCTTAGCCACTGGACTACCAGGAAAAACCCCCAAAACTGGTCAGATCTTAATGAATTACAGTGGGTTAACACAAATTTAGGTCATAATTTCAAAGTGCTGCTGCTGCCTTGGGTGAAGCATCTTTCGTAGGGCAGATTATCACAGGCTCTGGTCCATTTCATGCAGCTGTGGATCAGCAAATGCACTGTTTTCAGTGCCCACTTGTAAGGAGAATCAGCAGTTTACATTCACATGAGATATACAATAATGTGCATCCCACTGCTTTAACCAAGATTATGTTACTTTTCCTGCTTCTTCACAATATAATTCAAAGGGAAATGAACAGTCTGGATATTCCTCAGAAGGCCATTTTTGTCCATTATATTTATCACATTACTTAGGTCTGATAAGCAGGAAAAAAATTGGCAAGGGCTCTGCTTTCATAATCACATGTGCTCCAGAGGGAAGGAAATAATAATGATAAAACTAAAAGATTTAGAGGCTGCCACCTTGGTGAAGTTTTTAGGGTGTCTTATATTCTGGGAAGTTTTAGGACATAACTTTCAAAGTAATTTATGGGTTTTTGTACCTTGAACATCCTACCACTAACAAAGTACAGTACTTAATAGACCTCTCCTAAGTTTCAGAGGCATTATATTCTCCTCTAGTTTTGACCCATTTATTGGTAAAATGGTAGATTGCTAATTTTGAGTGGGTCCCGGAGCCAGACGGTGCTCTGTAACTGATCTAGGTTACATCCAAGCAGACTTGTCACCTGGGCCAGATGACCTAGAAGATCCAATAGTCTAGGTTGCAGTATGAGAAATGTGGTCAGCTGGATCATATGCCCCATAAAATCCCATAGAGAAGTATCTGTGTGAGATATAGATGTTATGTGGAGCCTCTAGCAAATTGCAGTTGAAGAGTTGCTGCATACCCTCGGATTTCTAGAGCAAGATTCTGTTATCTATTCACTGTCAAAATGTCATTCCAGACCAAGTGTCACATCATCCAGTCACCACATGACCAAAACTGCCTATCATGAGGTGGGCAGTCTCATCTACTAAGTCATAGATCGTGTGAAGTTGCTCAGTCGTGTCCGACTCTTTGCAATCCCATGGACTGTAGCCTACCAGGCTCCTCTGTCCATGGGATTTTCCAGGCAAGAATACTGGAGTGAGTTGCCATTTCCTTCTCCAGGTGATCTTCCCCACCCAGGAATCGAACCTGGGTCTCCTGCATTGTAGGCAGATGCTTTACTGTCTGAGCCACCAGGGAAGTCATAGATTGGACAGTCCCATAAATAATTCATAATAAAAGGGAAGTAGTACATCCAAGATCATTTAGAGCAGGTCCAGAGGGCCCAAACAGGCGGCACACCCTCCACATCCCTCACCAGTCCTGCACCAAGGTCTCTTCCTTAGCTCACATGGATGTTCTCCTGTTTGTTACAGAATCAGTTACTGAGAGAGATGTCTCAAATTCCGTGACTCTGGTGTTCCATATCTATTTCCTCTTTTACATCAGCCAGCTTTTGCTAATCTGTTCAGGTTATGCTGTCAAGTACATGGACATTTAGGATTCATATGTCATTATGATTGGCTCTTTAATCATTATGAAATGTTCCTTTCCATCTCCAGTAGCAACAAGGAAGTTTTCAAAGAGAAAAAAATAAAAAATAAAAACATTATCTAAATATCTTCACTTTAAAAGAGATTTTATAGCTGCTTTACACTGTTGTACTAGTTCCTGCTGAACAGCAACGTGAACTAGCCACATGTAAACATGCATCCCCTCTTATTTTGGTTTCCTTCTCGTTTAGGTCACCACAGACCATTGAGCAGAGTTCCCTGCGCTGTGCAGTAAGTTCTCATTGCTTATCTGTTTTACACACAGTAGTGTATAGATGTCAACCCCAATCCCCCAGTTCATTCCACCCCACTTTCCCCTCTTGGTGTCCATATGTTTGTTCTCTCTCTAGTTCTGCTTTGCAAATAGGTTCATTTGTACCGTTTTTCTAGATTCCACATATATACATTAAAATGTATTTGTTTTTCTCTTTCTGATTTACTTCACTCTGTATGACAGTCGTAGGTCCATCTTTAAGTGTATTTAATAAAATGACATGTACTGGTGTTTATCAACAGAAACAATTCAGAGATAGGAAAAAGCCTTAGTGCCTACCAAATAAATTGTTGCATCCACAAAACCCATATTTTCAAAGAATGTTTATTGTCATGTGTGGCAGGTAAAGGAATGTTAATAAAAAGTGAAAACTGCACATTCAGGAATTTCTTCCTAATACTCAATCTGACCCTCTCTACTCCCCATGCAGTCTGTAAGACTAAAATTCCTTTCTTTATCATTCCATAAAGAGTTCTTTTTACGTTTTCAGCTCACTGAATAGCCTTAATGTGTTTTCTGCTTTGCTGCTCTAAAATTCAACCTAGAGTCATTTAATTTAATTATCTGTATCAATAACTTCAGATATGCAGATGACACCACCTTTATGACAGAAAGTGAAGAGGAACTAAAGAGCTTCTTGATGAAAGTGAAAGAGGAGAGTGAAAAAGTTGGCTTAAAGCTTAACATTCAGAAAACTAAGATCATGGCATCTGGTCCCATCACCTCATGGGAGATAGATGGGGAGACAGTGGAAACAGTGTCATATTTTATTTGGGGGGGCTCCAAAATCACCGCAGATGGTGACTGCAGCCATGAAATTAAAAGACGCTTACTCCTTGGAAAGAAAGTTATGACCAACCTAGATAGCATATTAAAAAGCAGAGATGTTACTTTGCCAACAAAAGTCTGTCTAGTCAAGGCTATGGTTTTTCCAGTGGTCATGTATGGATGTGAGAGTTGGACTTGTGTGAAGAAAGCTGAGCACCGAAAAATTGATGCTTTTGAACTGTGGTGTTGGAGAAGACTCTTGAGAGTCCCTTGGACTGCAAGGAGATCCAACCAGTCCATCCTGAAGGAGATTAGTCCTGGGTGTTCATTGGAAGGACTGATGCTGAAGCTGAAACTCCAATACTTTGGCCACCTCATGCGAAGAGTTGACTCGTTGGAAAAGACCCTGATGCTGGGAGGGATTGGGGGCAGAAGGAGAAGGGGACGACAGAGGATGAGATGGCTGGATGGCATCACCGACTCGATGGGCATGAGTTTGAGTAAACTCTGGGGTTTGTGATGGACAGGGAGGCCTGGCGTGCTGTGATTCATGGGGTCACAAAGAGTCGGACACGACTGAGCGACTGAACTGAACTGAACTGAACTGAAGGCTAGTGGGCTCTTTAAATACAATATTGAGAGGTATTACTATGAGTAGAGGTAAACAAGAAGTTTAGCTACCTTCAAATGTAGTATTTATAGGTTTTATGGGGAATATAGGAGTCCTTGTGAGAGAGTCAATTCCTAGGCAGGTTGAGGAGAAGTCCGGGGTCCCCAAGGAGGAGAGAGGGGTCTGGGGCTCTCAAAGCAGAGATAAGGGTCTGGAATTCTCAAGGAGGAGGAAAGGACAAACGTCTTTTTTTTCTCTACATTCCTTAGTCTTAGTCACATAAAATGTTTTTTTCTTTAAGCCTGGAACTGATGATTACACAACAAACAGCTCAGTTTAAACTCTGTACTAAGGATTATATAACAACAATGTATCCTGCTTGAGGACAGTTTCTCCTTCCTGAAAACCTTCTGGCTAATCCTGTTATCTTAAAATGTAAATTATGGGAGTGGGTCTAGTAAGATCTTTACAACCTTGAGACATTCTTTTGATTTATTGTAATAACTAATTTAAAAAGTATATAACTCCCTTGCTAACACTAGTGAGGGGGGCACTCTCCATCCCCCTTCTGATGTCTGTGTCAGAAGCTTTCTCTGTCCCTTTTTCACTTTAATAAAACTCTGCTACACAAAAGCTCTTGAGTGATCAAACCCTGGTCCCTGGTCCCAAAGCTAAATCTTCTTCAGAGATCACGAATCTGACACTGTTCACTGTAAGCTATCATCTTGGGGGCTCATCCAGGATCTTCAGGACAAGGTAAGAACACTCAGAGCTCTAGCCTCTCTGCTTTCTCAGTATACACATTTTCTGCTTTACTTTACTAACTCTCTGGTGTGCTTGTGTGAGTAGATGATGTGCCCTGCGCGAAGTGAGAGTTGAGCCCTGCTCTGTGGTTTCACAGTCCTTGCAATGACTGAAGGCACTCCCCAAAAGGGGCACCTTGTCAGGATTTTATACTGACCTGCCAATGCCAAGAGACACCCAGTGTCCCTGCGAGGGAGCGGCCAGAGATGTGCAAAGCATGTGGACCGAACTTTCCCTTCTCGGTCACCTTTTCCTGGTCTCTTTGATCATTTTGTAATTGCCTGGGGAATTAGAACTACTAAGATAATCATAGACTTTCAAGGGACTTGTGATCCATGCTATTACTGTGTACTTTTACTTTGACCCCAAGTATGGAAGCACCTCGCCTTGCTAGGAGCCTAAAGTTATAGAGCACGTTTGGGAGCGAGGCGGAACTCTAGCTCCAGGAACATCTCTCAGGCTAGAGGTCACTCTCTTGGCTGCCTGCCTCAGGGGCCAGCGACCTGAAAGTGAGTCTTTGTCATGGCTGTGCCTCCTATCTATGTGGATAGAAGCACTGCTGGTGACCATGAGGTTTTTGAGGACACAGATTGGGAATTGCAGGATCTGGTCAGATTGGAAGTGCAATGGGCTTCTTCCTTTGGTAGTGCTAGCTCTTACTGGACCAGAGGAAGCTCTCCAGTGGCTTCTGCTTCAACTCCTTAGATATTCCTTTTGTGGAATCTGTGGAAATGAACTGGAAGGATTGGCCCTAGTAGCTTGAGGACAAAAATCACTTTTTCCTCACTGGCCAACCCTCCACCACCTCTTTTGCTATCACATATACTGGCGTGGTGACACTCAGAAGGGACATCTTGGTTGTTGTTCATCCCTTTATGACTCACCGCTTCTACTGTCATCAGGACTGTACTCAGGAATGTGCATGGGCACAGGTAAGATGGATGCCCCCCCTGGTAGTACAACTTGGGGAACATTCCGAAGAGCTAGCCTGCTCCACCCATGGTGGCATCAGAGAAAAGGGCAAATCAAACAAAGGTCTTGGTGGTATGGAACTAAATCAATCTGGGATGCCATCAGGTCTACCCCTGGTGCATCTCCACCCTGCCTCGGTGGTAGAACTGGGAGGGATGAGTAAGATGCCTGCGTCAGTAAGGGACAGACTAAGTCTGACCAGGGAAGGAAAGCTTCAGTGGAAAGTCTGTCTACACCCCCATCTAGAGCAGGGAAGGATGCTTCCAGTGGAAAAAAGCCATGGCTGTGGATGCCGCTTTTTTCTCTCTTACAGATGGGAGCTAGCAGTTCCAGAACCACTCCTTTAAAATGTATTTTAAAAACTGGGACAAGTTTGATCCCCAGAATTTAAAAAGACATTCCTGATCTTCTTCCGTGATACAGAATGGCCATGGTATACTTTAGAAGACAGGCAATGCTGACCTATTGAAGGATCTCAATTATTACTGTTTTACAACTAGATCAGTTCTGTAGAAAATAAGGGAAATTGGTAGAAGTGACTTATGTGTTGCTCTTTATCTCTCTGTGAGACATGCCAGACTTATGTCCTAAGGGTACAGATTTGGGTGTGAAACCTTCAGCTCCCTCCTGTTCTCTTACTTTGCCCCTTTATCTGGGGCTCCCAACTGAACAGGCTGAGAATCAGAGTACCTTTCCAGGAAGGGTTGCCTCAGTGTAGGTGGAAATTCAAACAGTACCAGTTGTGATTGAGACTATTTAGTGGATCCAAAAGGTACATAGAAGACTTTACAGAACTGACTACTTTATGAGCATACTTGAAGAGATATAATGCATGTCTTGGGACAGACACTGACTCCTGACTCGAGAACTCGAGTTTTGGGGGAAACTACTACTTTTGGAGATGAATGGCTTGAACATGAGACAAGGGGAAAGAGGGAACATGAAATAGCCCTCCTCCCTACTGTGAACCAAGCAATTCCCATAACTGAGCTACTTTGCCAGATGTATTGTTGAAGGACTTAAGCAAGTGCACGCTAAGGCTTTAGACTATGCTAAGTTGGTTGCCATAGAACAGGGAGAGAAGGAAATTCCTGGCAAATTCCTAGATAATTACAGGAGGCTCTCTACAAGTTTACTGATGTTGGTCCCCAAAGTGCAGAGGAGGAATAACTTTAAAAGATGATTGCTCACTCAGTTGGCTTCAGATATCTGCTGTAACTTACAAAAACAGATGTATGGACCAAATCAGGCTTTAGATAATCTGTTGCAACTGGCTCAGATGGTATATTATGGTAGACAATACAAGGAGGAAAATCAGAGGCAAAAAAGACCAGAGAAAGACTGAAGCCCCAGCATGGCTGTTAGATCTGTTCTGAAACAGCCTGAGAAAAAATGCCCAGAGGAACCCAGGTGAAGTGAGACGAACTTGTTATTACTGTGGAAAGGAGTAGCATCTCAAGCGGGATTGCCCTCAGACGTCTAAGCAGCCCCCAGCTCCATAAAGGACCACACTGGAGGAGAGACTGCCCCCAGAGGTGTAGGCCCCAGGGGTCAGGCTCTCAGGACAATCAGGACTGAAGGTGCCCGGGCATCCCCACACAAGCTCCCATCCTAATAACACCTGAGAAGCCCCAGGTATTAATAACCCTGGGGGGCCAATCCGTCGATCTCTTTTGGACACCAGGGCAACTTTCTGCTCACTAAAGCCCCTGTCTGCTTTCCTCCCCATCCACTGCTGTAATGGGGCTGTCTGGACGAGCCAAGCGCTATTATTTCTGTCATCCTTTAAGCTGCTACTGGGGCTCTGTGCCATTTTCTCATGAGCTTCTCATCTGCCAGAGTCTCCCTCACTCCTTCTGGGGATGTAATGAGCAAGGTCCAGGCCTCTGTTTCACGAATATGGAATTTGCCCTTTTTAACTGAACAAAATATAAATCTTATAAGTGTGGGCTGATGGAAAAACTGTGGGTCAAGCACAAAATGCTGTTTCTGTCATTATCAAATTCAAAGACCCTCACCTATTTCCACATCAGAAGCAGTGTCCATTAAAACCTGAGGTTAAGGAATGGTTAAAACTCATTATTGAAAATTTAAAGAAACAAGGGTTATTAATTCCCTATAACAGTCCATGAAACACTCCTATTTTGGGTATAAAAATATTAAATGATAAATGGAAGGATGCTTTCTAGATTTAAACCTATACTAAATCATCCTCTACCTATGACTTTAAGACAATTGAGAGGATTCTTGGGCATTACAGGCTATTGCCGCATTTGGATTCTGGGTTATGGGGAACTTGCCAGCCTTTATATAAACTTATAACTGAGACTCAGCAGGCCCAAACCAACAAGCTGGTTTGGTCCCCAGAGACTCAAAAGGCTTTTAAGGCTCTTCAAACTGCTCTCTTGCAGGCTCCAACTTTGAGCTTGCCCACAGGATCAGAGTTTAGTTCCTTACTTTAAAAAAAAAGCTATGGCCACATTCCTTAAGGGTAATTGCTACTATTGTTTTGCTAATGCCTAAAGCTCATAAGTTTACTAATGGGCAAAATCTTACTGTACTGACTTCTCATGATGTAAGTGGGATCTTAAACTCTAAAGTTCAGAGCAACAATGGCTCCATCTTTAAAGCTGCTGTAACTCAAGGGGTGTCAAGAGCTCTAGGAATACGATATCACTTATACTGTTCCTGGAGACCCCAATCTTCAAAAAAAAAGTTGAAAAGGCTAAAGACATTATTAAAAGACACCCATGTAAGCTAACTCAGGAAATACAAGACAATTGGTTCACAGTCCACCCTTTGCTTTAATGAGGCTCAAACTGTGCCCCCCCCATCTCAGAATGATCTATGACAGACTGTTTTGTGCACAGATATTGTAATAGACCCTAAAACCTTAGAATTAACTATGTGACTCAGCTTACAGCCTTTTTAAAAAGACTTTGCCAGTAGGTTAACTCCTGACCCAGCCTTTGAGTCAAACAAGCCAGTGTTTGAGCCAGGAACGAGATGGGCCTGAGAATCTATGTGGGCTTGCTTCTGCTGACTCCAAAAGTCCTGAGTCTGCCATTTGACCCTCAAGACAATGCCTTCCTGTCCTGGGCTCATTCCTACGCTGCATTCCACAATCATATAATTGCTGGGTCTGCAGAGCACTCCATCTCCTCATCAATTGAAGATTTCCCATGGTGGGTTCCTCCACTTCAAGGAGAAGACCTTCTTCAACTCTGTCAATATTTTCACCAACAATAGTCACTTTAATCTGATGACATCTCACAGTCCTAAGATGGACTAGTGTAACACTTTGTACCTTAACTATGGACATAATGTGACTTTCAACTTTGATTATACATTATCTTGGTTTAATGACTATTTTGCTGCACATAAGAAGGTAAATGGGTCCAGATCTTCTGGTTTCCTACCCTGATGTTTATCAGATATGGGATGAGATCATATGGCTAACTCCTGAAAATTGATGCCTACTATCTAATGCTCCCATATGCTGGGAACAGAAAAGCCATACCCAGAAGTTAGCTGACAACTTAATTATAATGACTGGAAACAATTGGGATTTTTGCCTCAAGAAATATGCAATGTAATCATTCCTGTGTTTTCCAATCCCAGTTCAGGTCCTCCTTTTGCCTGGCCAGGAACTCACTGGGACTGGACCCTTCAGTCATGCTGGTTTGCTCCAAATGTGACTCCTACCTATGAGCGTGGCTTCCCCCTGCCTGGATAGGGAGATGCACCCTAAGTTTATATTTGGCTTCATATTTGCAGAGCCTGCTAATCTGCCACACCTTAAAACTCACTGGACAAAGTCTATATTTCACTGGTATGATTATCTGGCTGCAATATTTGTTCCCTCTCTGGGAACTACAGATGTTATGCTATGAGTTGATGTTCTCTAACTTTACTCAACAGGCTTTACAAGATTCTCAAAAAGCTATTTCAGTCCTTAATGCTAAACAAATACTAAATAGATATAAATACTAAATTATAAAGGTGGTTTTACAAAATAGATTGGCCTTATATATTCTAACAGCCACACAAGGAGGAGCTTGTGCTATTATTCATACCCAACGTTTCACATATCTACCAGACATGAGTACTAATGTTACTCACTTTACTAAACACGTGAACAAGATGATTCAGGTTATGGATTCTCCTGAAGCCTCAGTCACCTCACTTTGGGAAACATTAACTAGCTCCCCATGGTGGAAAACTATCTTAATCATAATAATTCTAATTGTTCTGTTTTTACTGTTTGCTCCCTGCATCTGTAACTGTGTAACTGGGTTTGTTTCTAACTGTTTGAAAGCTTTTAAGTTACAAATGGTTGTCCAGGCTCCTATGAGTGCCACAGCCTCCTCCAACTATTACTTGGCCCCCTGGATCAGAGACCCTCAATATGAGGGTTAGGAGAATATGTTGCCTCAACAATTTAGGGACAATGCCCCTCAACAGCAGGAAGTAGTTATGGAATGAAAACAATGCCCCTTTCCCTTGGCAACATAATTCTCCTAAAAGAAAAGGGGGGAATGAGAGAGTCAATTCCTAGGCAGGTTGATAAGAAGTCTGGGGTCCCCAAGGAGGAGAAAGGGGTCTGGGGCTCTCAAAGCAGAGATAGGGGTCTGGAATTCTCAAGGAGGAGGAAAGGACAAATCTTTTTTTTTTTTTTCTCTACATTCCTTAGTCTTAGTCACATAAAATGTTTTTTTTTTTTTTTCTTTAAGCCCAGAACTGATGATTACACAACAAACAACTCAGTTTAAACTCTGTACTAAGGATTATATAACAACAATGTATCCTGCTTGAGGACAGTTTCTCCTTTCCTGAAAACCTTCTGGCTAATCCTGTTATCTTAAAATGTAAATTATGGGAGTGGGTCTAGTAAGATCTTCACAACGTTGAGACCTTCTTTTGACTCATTGCAATAACTATGTTCAAGCTGGTTTTAGAAAAGGCAGAGGAACCAGAGATCAGATTGCCAACATCTGCTGGATCATCAAAAAAAGCAAGAGAGTTCCAAAAAAACATCTATTTCTGCTTTACTGACTATGCCAAAGCCTTTGACTGTGTGGATCACAATAAACTGTGGAAAATTCTTCAAGAGATGGGAATACCAGACCACCTGACTGCCTCTTGAGAAACCTGTATGCAGGTCAGGAAGCAACAGTTAGAACTGGGCATGGAAAAACAGACTGGTTCCAAATAGGAAAAGGAGTACATCAAGGCTGTATATTGTCACCCTGCTTATTTAACTTATATGTAGAGTACATCATGAGAAACGCTGGGCTGGAAGAAGCACAAGCTGGAATCAGGATTGCCAGGAGAAATATCAATAATATTGATATGCAGATGACATATGCAGATGACACCACCCTTATGGCAGAAAGTGAAGAAGAACTAAAGAGCCTCTTGATGAAGGTGAAAAAGGAGAGTGAAAAAGTTGACTTAAAGCTCAATATTCAGAAAACTAAGATCATGGCATCTAGTCCCATCACTTCATGGCAAATAGATGGGGAAACAGTGGTTGACTTTATTTTTCTGAGCTCCAAATCACTATAGATGGTAATTGCAGCCATGAAATTAAAAGACACTTACTCCTTTTAAAGAGTTATGACCAACCTAGACAGCATAAAAAGCAGACAACCTAAAAAGCAGAGACATTACTTTGCTGACAAAGGTCTGTCTAGTCAAGGCTATGGTTTTTCCAGTGGTCATGTATGGATGTGAGAGTTGGACTATAAAGAAAGCTGAGCACCAAAGAATTGATGCTTTTGAACTGTGGTGTTGGAGAAGACACTTGAGAGTTCCTTGGACTGCAAGGAGATCCAACCAGTCCATCATAAAGGAGATCAGTCCTGGGTGTTCATTGAAAGGACTGATGTTGAAGCTGAAACTCCAATTCTTTGGCCACCTGATGTGAAGAGCTGACTCATTTGAAAAGACCCTGATGCTGGGAGGGATTGGGGGCAGGAGGAGAAGAGGATGACAGAGGATGAGATGGTTGGATGGCATCACCAACTCAATGAACATGGGTTTGGTTGAACTCCAGAAGCTGGTGATGGACAGGAAGGCCTGGCATGCTGTGGTTCATGGGGTCTCAGAGTTGGACACGACTGAGTGACTGAACTGAACTGAATTTAAAAATTACATAACTCCCCTGCTAACACTAGAGAGGAGGGCACTCTCCATCTCCCTTCTGAGGGGGATCCCCCCTTCCATGTCAGAAACTTTCTCTGTCCCTTTTCATACTTTAATAAAACTCTGCTACACAAAAGCTCTTGAGTGATCAAGCCTGGTCCCTGGTCCCAAAGCTAAATCTTCTTCAGAGATCAAGAATCCAACACTGTAAGCTATGACTTGAAATGCTGAAACAAAAAGACTCACCTATTAAAAAGTGTTGTTCACCACCAGAGAACTGAGTCAGCAAATATTTCTGGAGCTCCTACTGTGTGTCAGACCTAGACACCTTCCTTCCATCTTGGGATCAGCAAAAGCATTTCTATTCTGAATCAGATGAGGCAAAAAAGAGTTGGCTGGCAAATTAGAGAACAGGGGAGGGGGAGGAAGGATGGAGAGTCATAAAAATCAGTTGAATCTATAAGGTTTAAAAACATACAGAGTTTTACTGGCTTAGATCTCAAATTCCTTTTCCTCTTGCTCAGCAAAACCTCCTTTTCCAGAACCAAGAATATGAGTTCTCTATAAAAGAAATGAGATAAAATAAGGTCAAAATGCTCCTATATGAATACAGCATCCCATAAGATGATATGAGGAAATATTACTGTTCTGACTCCTTCAGTTTCTGGTCACTATGCCAGACTTCTTGACTACTGATGTGCTTCAACTATGTTAGCTTGGAAAAACCTAGAAAATAGATATGAAGAAACTATTTTTAAAATAAACTTTTAATGAATTGGCAAAGGCAATTAAAAGAGGGAGATCACAAGGGAAAAGAGCATCCAAGAAACCTTTAATTTACGTTTCTTCTCTGTAGGGAGTGGGCATTTCAGTGTGACAGACTCTAGACTCCACCAACATGAATGGTTTAAAAACTAATCAAGGAATAATTTCTTAAGATAGGAGACTGTCTAAACATATTTATTTTTTCTCCCAAGAACCTACCAGAGTGACAACGAAAGAAAACAAATTATATAAACCCACAACAATAAAGAAAAAGAGAATAGTCACACTCAATGAGAATTTTCAATACATTTCTTGAAAACAAAAATAGGCTGCTGATTATGAACATCATGTTGAAGCTGAGGGAAGTCATCAGTTAGATCCATTTACTGTAACTTGCTTAATTAATAACAAACTATAACTGTCTTCCCTGATCAAGCTTGCAGTAATTGTTTTTACAAAGCTTGCATATCCTCCAAATGTCCCCTAGGCTAAACAGTAAGATGTTTGCATGAGTTATTTTCCAGGGACTTGGGGTCAGTTGTGTCTAGTCTGAGGTCCAACCAGTTAAGACTGGGCCACCAGCCCTCCACCTGGACATGCGTGAGTGTCCTCATGACCTTTTAACATCAGAGGGCCAAAAACTCCATCTTCAGGGCATTTTTCTGAACATGCACCCTGCAGAGAAGCATTTAGCTTAGTTGCTCCTGTATAGAAGGATGATCAGCTCACCTGCTTGTTTCCAGTCAGCTTTCCCCACACTCCCCACATCTCGGCTTTACCCATGAATGTTCTGAGCCTCTCACCTTCAGGGAGGTAGATTTGAGATTTGTTCTCTTGTCTCCTCACTCAGCTGCTTCATGTATAAACCCTTTCTCTGCTGCGAACTTCGGGCTTCCCTGGTGGCTCAGTGGTAAAGAATCCACCTGAAATGCAGGAGACACAGGAGACATGGATTTGACCCCTCGGTTGAGAAGCTCCTCTGGAGCAGAGCATGGTAACCCACTCCAGTATTCTTGCGGGAAGAATCCCAGGGGTCTCAAAGTGTCAGACACGACCGAAGTGACTGAGCATGCAAGCATGCACTGTGGCAAATCTCAGTGTCTCAGAGTTTGGCTTGCTGCACATCATGCAAATGAGCCTGGATCAATAACATAACTATGAAGAAAAGCAGTGGAAGTCAGAGATTAGGATAAACTCAGAGAAGACCACGGGAGCAAGAATTAGTCTCTTCAGCAGAATCCTAGAGAGACTCAGGAAATTTTAGACAGCATCTGAATTGGAGAGTGAGAGAAAGAGATAGTAGAGAAGGCAATGGCAACCCACTCCAGTGCTCTTGCCTGGAGAATCCCATGGACGGAGGAGCCTGGTGGGCTGCAGTCCATGGGGTCACTAAGAGTTGGACATGACTGAGAGGACTTCGCTTTTACTTTTCACTTTCATGCATTGGAGAAAGAAATAGCAACCCACTCCAGTGTTCTTGCCTGGAGAATCCCAGGGACGGGGGAGCCTGGTGGGCTGCCATCTACAGGGTTGCACAGAGTCGGACACGACTGAAGCGACTTAGCAGCAGCAGCAGCAGCAGAAAAAGATGGGCGAAGAGGACAGATCCACTGATGGTTTGTCTACAGAACAGTTAGCCACCCCAGTCCACTGTAGCACTCACCATGGACAGAATGGGCATCAGGAAGGTATTTACCCCTCAGGCCTCTACACTGCCTCACTCCACAAACACACATGCACGGACGCACAGGTGCACAGGTTTCCTCTTGAGAGAAATTAGAGGAGAACCACAGCATTTAGTGTTAATACTGACAGAAACTTCAGTGTTCTGGGGGATGGCCAACTGTGATGACTGAATCTACACCCAATCCCATCCCATGTTCCACACAGCTCTTGCTCAGTTCCGTTTCTGCATTCTTAAAGGATTGTTAGATGTTCTAAAAAAAAAAAAAACCTGAAAAGTGAAAGAATAAGATTAAGATAAGTAGAAAACTAACTCTGGAATAATCAAATAAATACAATATAACAAAAGAGAACTTGGACATAAATTTAATTACTATTCTCATAGAGATTTAATAAAACATTGCTTTTATAAAATAAAAAACAAGCATGCTGTGAAAAAGAACAATTGGATTAATAAAACACTGGGAAATTAAGAAACAGATTGCTGAGATTAAAAACAGATAATTTATTCATCTTTATTCCCCATATATTTAATAAGAACCTCTGCAAAACTTTCTGCAAAAATGTTTTCTAAAGGATGTTTGTATGGCAGCCTCAAGGAGCATGTGTTTATCATTTGGAGTGCAGTTTGGAGACAGATGGCACATTCAAACCAAGTACTTTGAGGTGAGATTAACAAAGGGACCATTCACAAAGGAGTGAACAGGCTACATAAAAAGAGAGGGGTTAGTGCAGAGTGCCAGCTGCTAAAATCAAGACTCTCTTTCCATCCTTGAGCCTGGAGGGATGACAAAAGGCAGGAGGAAAACAAAGAAGAGGAGGGAGAAAAGGAGTAACAGAAGAAGGAAAAGAAGAAGCTGAGAGATAGCGAGGGAGAAAGCTATGTGGGAAGAGAAACTGAATGGGAGCGATGATTTTGGGCAGAAGCATGAAGCCAGTCCACGCTGCCCTCATGGGAGGTCCTGTGACTCTTTATAACCGACCTGATTCCCCCTCTCTTTGATCTATAAGTGGTCTCTGTTCCTTAGCACAATCAAATGCCTAGGGAGACCCTTGATCCAAGCATGGGGCAAAGTGATGCAGGCTAGATGATTCAGAATAGGCAAACAAGATATCCAGTCACGTGTTCATATTTAAGTGGTGCTTTGCTGGATGTAAAAATTCTAAGTTCTAAATTCATTTCCTTCAATACATTTAAGCCTATAATGTTTTGTCTCTGATTCCAGTGTGGCTGTTCAGAATTCTGATATAAATCTGAGATATCATCTTTCTCTTTGGTATTTTAAGGCTAGTTCTTCACCCTTTGTCCTATGAAATGTCATTATCATGTGTTTATATGTGTATTTTTGTGGTACCTTTGAGCACTTTGAGTCTGAGGTTTCTAATCTATATTTTTATGAAGTTCCAGTTACTATCTCTTCGAGTATTTCCTTTCTTCTATTTATTTTTCCACCTGGGATTTCTACTGTATGGATTTGACACTTCTATTCTCCTTTTCACTGAACTATCAATTAATGATTTTTTTCAACCATTAAAACTTCCTTGATGTCCTTTTCAGAGAGCTTCTTAATATTCCTGCTCAATAATTCATTCTTGCTCTAAACCCACTCTGCTTTACGTTTATTTCAAGTTTTATATTTTTCATATGCAGTATATCCACTTGACTTTTCATTGCAATCTTGCTCTAAACCCACTCTGCTTTACAATACTTTTATGTCAAGTTTTATATTTTTCATATGCAGTGTATCCACTTGACTTTTCTTTGCAACTGTTAGTTTCCTTTTCATGTCACCAAAATCCTCCTTAACACTTCTTGAAGGATACTTGTGATGCCTGTGTTTTAAATTCTTGATCTCTTGATCTCTTCATTCCATTTATTTCGTATTATTGCATAGATTGCTCAGTCTACCTTTAATAGTAGCTGTGTTTTTTAGATGTCTCCTTAATTTACTCTTTGAGTTTATTTCTTTCTTAAAGTATTAGACATCTTGGTTAGTAACATGTAGAGAACCTAAAAGACCTGAATACTGCCCTCTTAGTGAGTTTGCAGAAAGAATGTGCTAAAGGGGCAGATCAGTGCCCCAGTTTAGACAATGCCATCCTGGGTTCCTTTTATCCTCAGGCAAATCTGGCCATCTTAGTATGATGTCAGCTGAATTCCTTTTTTCAGTGAGGATGAACACACACACATTTTTACCATATCCATTTATGTATCTATCCAATAGCTACTTGTTGAATGACTTCTATATGCCAAATTTGAATATGAAAGATAGTTAATTCTAGTTATTGCTGACTCTGCCCATAAAATAGGCTAGGTCTTCAAAAAAAACTAACTTACCATCTTGAATGTAAGTACATGCTCATAACTTGACTAGCGGCCATTTTCTAAATTTTCAAGAATGTGATAAAACCAGAATTCATAAAATTTGCCAAAAGTAAAATACTTATATCTGTAAAGCATAATCTATATCTTAAGATACAGCCCGATTAGGTGTAAACTGTAAGATACTGTAATAAGAGTTAGAATTCCTGTCTAGAGGTTTAGACAGCACTAGACAGCAAAGGACGTGTCAAATGAGAGATATAATATTAATACAGAAACTAGAGAAGGTCTTGGAGTAGTCAAGGAGACAGGAGGGAAACAGTAGCTGGCATTTGAAGTATTTAGAGCAGATGTGGGGTTGGAATGACCAGGGGAAGAAAGAACATTCTGCATAAGGAAAGTAGTGCAAATTTAGGTTCCTGGAGGTGGTGAGGGAGGATTTTGTAAAAATTCTAATAAAATGGTTTTAAAGGAAAGGCCTCTACTATGAGTAACAAATAGTGCTTGGATGGTTAGACTGTGTAGAAATTGTTCAGAGCAGTCAGCTATGGGGAATGTGTCATTAGGAAATGATTGAAACAGTTTCTGTGTGACAAAGTGGGCCAGATTAAAGCAAGATCTCACAAGTTTTAGTGGTCAACAGAGGCAGCAGGGTCTAGTAACATTTTCTAACCATGTCAAAGAGTAAATAGCATTGTCTGGGAAATTCAGATCAGCAGAGAAGGTGAAACAATAAATTAAGAGGAGTTTTCCTGAAAATGTAACAGCTATTCTATTTTTAATAATGGAAAAAAATGATGAGAAAGCAGAAGAAAATGGATAGGAAGGAGGTGGAGAACTGATAAGGGTTTGTAAAGGAATGAGTAGGTATGAAATGTTACCCCTCTCTCATCAAGCACAGATAATATGAGTGGACACAGGAGGAGGTTACAGGTTAAGAAGTGTTAGTTGTGGCCCAGAAAACATTGGTAGGACAGATTTTTGAGAACAGGTGAGACAGAGGGTTGTCTGACATCAGTGTTGCAGTTGACAATTTGATGTGGCTGAGCTTCCAGACAGCCTCTTTCCCTCCCCACCTGCCTTGGGGGAGAAGGGGAAAGATGCTTCTCCCCTTTGGGCTCTGGCCTTGCTTGTAATAAGGTCTTTTGAGAATTAAATCTCACCGAGGCTTTCAGAACTGGGTAGGAGAAGTGTTACCTCTTAAGAGTGTTGAGAACTGCTTAAAGTTTTGTGTTCCATGGTTATAGATAGCACACTATCCTTTCATTAGTACATGCCTATGTCACAAGAGAGACAAAATGAAAATGTGTGGTTAAGTCATTTCATGTAAATGTTTACCAGGGGAAGGAAGAAAGTAAAAGCTCATATTTTTATTTTTCCTGTGTCATCTTCATTATGGGAAGGACAAACTAATATTGGCTGTATTTCTTCTGAAGAGCTCAGCTTGAATTGATTTCTCTCCCAACGCTAAAAGCATCTTTGCCTGTAGCACATTTCTCTGGCAATTTGTCCTGCTCTGCCTTCTGCTGTTGACTTAGGACTTAAATTTTCTGCATCCTCCTGTAACACGGATACACATAGATAGACAGATTTCTGTAAAAGTAAGGAGTGGGTGGGTTGTTTGCCTGGTTTTGCCCACTCTAGATACCAGAATCTAAGTGACCATAAATATGTAAGTAAATGTGACAGCATTTTTCAGTTGCTGCTGTTCAGTCACTCAGTTGTGTCCAACTCTTTGTGACCCCATGGGCTCTGCAGCTCACCAGACTTCCCTGTCCTTCACTATCTCCCGTAGTTTGCTCAAATTCATGTCCATTGAGTCAGTGATGCCATCCAACCATCTCATCCTCCACCGCCCCCTTATCATCTTGCCCTTAATCTTTCCCAGCATCAGGGTTTTTTCCAATGAGTCAGGTTCTGCATCAGGTGGCCAAAGTATTGGAGTTTTTTTTTTTTTTCAGTAAGTCATTACATTTTTAGTCAACCAATAGGAACCCTATCTGTGGGGGTAAAGAAACGCATCTCTTGCTGTGCCCTGTGCTCTGTTCTTGTGGCTGTATCTGCTGAGGGCTTTCCTAGTCTGGTTTTGGGACCCATATTTAGGGGCTTTGTTTTATTTCATTTTTTCCAGATTCTGAGTTCCATATTTTAATACCCCTGCCACCGATACCACTGAAGAGTTGTGGTGTATGCTACACTGCTTTCTCTCCCATCTGAGTATATTAATTATTTCTATAATATAGAAATATTATAAATAGCAGTATTTTTCTTTCCTTGTGACAGCAGTAATTGAAAAATGTAAAAAACCCTGAGGTGGGCATTCGTTTTTTGTGGGTTTTACCATATTGAAAACATTCATCCTTTTTTATGGCAAATAAATTTTCTTTGGTAAATCACTCTTTCTCCAGCTTAGACTATGGTATTTGACTGGAATTGTCCCTACCCACAACTCTGGTAATGTTCCATGACTACTGTTAACCACAATGATGAATTTAGGGATGGGCATATGGTCCCATCCTGGCCAATGAGAGTCAGTCCTAAGACTGGAAGTTTTGCTGACTCTGAAGCAGAAAAGCTTTGACTTTCTTACTGGACTCAGGACAAGTGCTGGTTCAGCCATCCTATGAATAAGACAAGAATAACATTGAAACATATATATTATCAAGTGTGAAACAGATCGCCAGCCCAGGTTGGATACATGAGACAAATGCTTAGGGCTGGTGCACTGGGAAGACCCAGAGGGATGGGATGAGGAGGGAGGTGGGAGGGGGAATCAGGATGGGGAACACATGTAAATCCATGGCTGATTCATGTCAATGTATGGCAAAACCCACTACAATATCGTAAATAATTAGCCTCCAACTAATAAAAACAAATGAAAAAAAATCTGAATACTGGGGGGAAAAAAAGACAAACGGTGACTTAAGGATAAAATGTTCACTGAGGAAGTGAAGGCACAAAACAAAAAAACAAAAAAGGAGAAACCAGACCTTGATCAAGACTCACTAAAAGAAATCAGTTCTTGGAATGCTCAAATACATGTCTCAATAAATTCAATTTTTCTTATGCTACTTGCATTTTTTTGTCACTTACAACTGAAAAAACATAAGCCATAAATGGGTAAAGCTGCTTTAAACATCTGTATGAAGGTTTTTGTGTAGATACACATTTTCAAAAACCATTTAATGAATGTATTACTGACTGCTTGGAGTTCAAAATGAAAATGGATCCCTGACTTACTAATGCTTTGATATTTTCTATGTGTTTACTTGTTAATTTATTCAATACATCTAGTGAGGTCATAATCAGCATCAGATATTTTGCTGGATTCTGGGAATAAAGTGGTGAGTAAAAGGAGATGTTATTCCTGATCAGTGGTGCTCACTGTCACTGGGGAGGCCAGACACTATTAGAGAGACACACGTCACATCAAGATGTTAAGAATTAAAGAGATTGGAGAGAGACTTTGTAGGCTGAATAGACATAATTTATTGGTGCATTGGTTATGGGGAGTAGGTATAGGGGATGGACCCCAGGCTCCCACATAATGTAAGGGTAGATGGTGGTATCATTTGATGAGGTGGAAGACCCTGGAGAAGGGCATGGAAATCCTCTCTAAGACATTTTGAGTTGTTTTTGAAACTTCCAAGAAATCATAAAAAGCCAGTTGAATATATTGGTAAAAGTACTAAGTATTTTCTTTTCCAAAGGCTTAAGAAATTGCTGTTTAATTATTTCATGCTCAATGAGTTGCATTTTTGCCTTATTTTATAGACTCTTCTCAAGGGAACATATATATATATATATATATATATATATATATATATATACACATATTTAATGTATACACATATATATGTGTGTGTACAAGTTATACATATATAAAACATATATTGTGTGTATATATTACATACATACACACATCTGTTTTCACATGTATATTATATATACACAGATATGCATGCATATAATTGATATACAAAGCACAGTGCTTTGTACCTCACAGTGATGAAATATTTGTTTATTTTAATGGATATGCATTATTTCTTTTCCCCCACAGATTACATGAGTTTATTTTCATTCTGTATTTATCAACAACCTGATCCATATGGCACAGAGGAAATGTAGCAGTTCTAAAATGCATGTGATACATATAGTCTTTTTCTTATATTCTCCATGACTACATAATAAATATGATAAATAAATATTTATAAACAATTATGTAATGATAGTAATATAATATGTAAATAAATAAATGCAGCATATCATGCTGCTGTGAAAATTAAGAAAGCATTTATGTGAATACACCAAAGTTATGATCCATATGAAAGCACTTGGCTATTCCACTGATACTAGTTTCTTTTCTTCAGAATTATACCTCTGAATTTTTCTAAGAACTCACTTATTCCAAAAGGTTATTCCTGGGAACTGAAAAATTTGAAATATTTAACTCCTTTCTGGCTGAGAAAGGGAAGAATATCTCTAAAAGGGCATATAAACAGTTTGATTTGGTTCAGAACTATTTTTCTTAATGCTTAGCAAAAAGTATTTGCCTTTGTTTCTAAAGGAGATCCAAATATTTTTTATTGCAATGTATTTCACATACCATAAAATTTGACACTTAAAAATATGAAATCTGAAAAAAAATGAAATCTGATAGCTTTCAGTATAGTCACAAAGTTGTACAATCATTGCCACTAACTAATTTCAGAATATTTTCAGGACCCTAAATTGAAATCCTGTACTTGTTAGCAGCCATTCTTCACTGTGACTTTCTTCTAGTTTCTGCAAACCCCTAATTAATGTTCTGTTTCTATAGGTTTGTCTTCTCTGGGAATTTCATGTAAATGAAGTCATATAACATGTGACCTTTGTGTCTGGCTTCTTCCATGCAGTATAATGTTTATGAAGATTATCATGTGGTCACGTTAACATTAGTTCACTCCTTTTCATGGATAAATAATATTCCATTGAATGAAACTTTGCTGATGGGAATGTTAAATGGTGAGAAATAGTTTTGCAGTTCTTCCAAAAGTTAAACATAAAGTTACTTTATGACCCAGAAATTCCATCCTATGAATATATATCCAAGAGAATGGAAAATATATGTTCAAACAAAAACTTATACATGGGCAGTTGCATCTGTTAGGGCAACAGACAGAGGCTCTTTTCTTCTAGAATGGTCAGTAATAACAATCAAGTGAGCCTAGGCTTTCAGGAGCCATTACTTGGGTCTGATTTTAAAGCCACACAGTGGAGAGCTGTGCCAAGAGAAAAAGGAAGTCTTTCTGCAGGACAACTCCTACCACGTCCTTATTAGCATGTTCACCCCAGAAAAACATCCCCATGCAAATAAAACCATAAGAGGAGCCCTGAGCCCGCCAACACAAACATTTCATCACCATACTCAGCAATCAAGCCCTGAACCTTTGGAGTGGGGGCACTGAATTCAAGACCCTAGACTACCAGAGAACTGTTCCTAGGGAGTATCAAATAGTGAGAACTCACACAAAGAAAACCACTTGAATACAAGACCCAGCATCACCCAACCATCAGTAGCACCCTGTGCAGGAAGCCTCATCTAAACAACAAACAAAACAAAAATACAAACCCAATCATCAGCAGACAGGATTACCACCTCACTCAGCCTTGCCCATCAGAGGAAAAACAAACAAACAAAAACTCAGCACAAATCTCACCCTATACAAAGCTTACACAAACCACTGGACCAAACTTAGGAGGGCAGAAACCAAAAGGAAGAAAGAATTCAACCTTGAAGCCTGGGAAAAGGAGACCTCAAACACAATAAGTTTAAAAAAAAATAATGAAAAGGCAGAGAAATACTATACAAATGAAGGAACAAACTAGAAACACAGAAGTCCAAATAAATGAAGAGGAACATAGGCAAACTACCTGAAAAAGAATTCAGAATAATGATAGTAAAGATGATCAAAAACCTTGAAAACAGAATGAGAAAATGCAAGAATAAATTAACAAAGACCTAGAATTAAAGAGTAAATATACAGAAACAAACAGCAAAATTACTGAAACTAAAAATACTCTAGAAGGAATCAGTAACAATATCTGAAACAGAAGAATCAGTCAGTGAGCTGGAAGATAAAATGGTGGAAATAACTTCTGAAGAGCAGAATAAAGTAAAAAGAATGAAAAGAACTAAGGACAGTCTCAGAGACCTCTGGGACAATATCAAACACACCAACATTCGAATTATAGGAGTCCCAGAAGAAGAAGAGAAAAAGAAAGGGTACAAGAAAGAGATTTTGAAGAGATTATGGTAGAAAATTCACCCAACATGGAAAATGAAATAGTCAATCAACTCAAACAGGGGCAAAGAGTCCCATACAGGATAAACCAAAGGAGAAACACACCAAGACACATACTAATCAAATTAACAAAGATTAAACACAAAGAAAGAATATTAAAATCAACAAGGGAAAAGCAACAAGTAACATACAAGGGAAATCCCATACATTTAGCAGCTGATCTTTCAGCAGAAACTCTGCAGGCCAGAAGAGAATGGCAGGATATATTTAAAGTACTGAAAGGAAAAAATCTACAACAAAGACTACTATACCTGGCAAGGATCTCATTCAAAATTGATGAAGAAATCAAAAGTTTTTCAGACAAGCAAAAGTTAAGAGAATTCAGTACCACCAAACCAGCTTTATAACAAATGTTAAAGGGACTTATATAGTCAAGAAATAAAAGAGAAGAAAAAGATCTACAAAATCAAACCCCAAACAATTAAGAAAATGACAATAGGAACATACATATCAATAATTACTTTAAATGTAAATGGATTAAATGTTCCAACCAAAAGACACAGACTGGCTGAATGGATACAAAAACAAGACCCATATATATGCTGTCTACAAGAAACCCACTTCAGACCTAAAGACACATATAGACTGAAAGTGAGAGGATGGAAAAATATATTCCATGCAAATGGGAAGCAAAAGAAAGCTGGAGTAGCAATCCTCATATCAGACAAAATAGACCTTAAAATAAAGAATATTACAAGAGATAAGGAAAGACACTACATAATGATCAAGGGATCAATCCAAGAGGAAGACATAACAATTGTAAATATCTATGCACCCAACATAGGAGCACCTCAATATATAAGACAAACACTAACAGACATAAAAGGAGAAATTGACAATAACACAATAATAGTAGGAGACTTTAACACCCCACTCACACCAATGGACAGATCATCAAAACAGAAAACAGTAAGGAAGCCCAAGTCTTAAATGATACATTAGATGAGATGGATCTCACTGACATCTTCAGGACATTCCATCCAAATGCAGAAGAATACACCTTCTTCTCAAGTGCACGTGGAACATTCTCCAGGATAGACAACATCTTGGGTCACAAATCAAACCTCAGTAAATTTAAGAAAACTGAAATTGTATCAAGCATCTTCTCTAACCACAGTGCTATGAGCTAGATATCAATTACAAGAAAAAACTAAAAATCACAAACATATGGAGATTCAACAATATGTTTCTAAATAACCAACAGATTACTGACGAAATCAAAAGGGAAATTAAAAATTTTCTAAAAACAAATGACAATGAAAACTTGACAACTCAAAACCTATGGGATGCAGCAAAAGCAGTTCTAAGAGGGAAGTTTATAGCAGTACAATCATACCTCAAGAAACAAGAGAAACATCAAATAGACAACCTAACTTTACACCTAAAACAATTGGAAAAAAAAGAACAAAAAACTCCCAAAATTAGCAGAAGGAAATAAATCATAAAGATCAGAGCAGAAATAAATGAAAAAGAAATGAAAGAAACAATAGTAAAGATTAATAAAACTAAAAGCTGGTTCTTTGAGAAGATAAACAAAATTGACAAACCTTTAGCCAGACTCATCAAGAAAAAAAAGAGAGAAGAATCAAATCAACAAATTAGAAATGAAAAAGGAGAGGTTACAACAGCAATGCAGAAATGCAAAGGGTTATAAGAGACTATTATGAATAAGTATATGTCAATAAAATGGATAACCTAGAAGAAATGAACAGATTCTTAGAAAAGTTCAATCTTCCAAGACTGAACCAGGAAAAAATAGAAATTATGAACAACCCAGTTACAAGCACTGAAATTGAAGCTGTGATCAAAAATCTCCCAAAAAACAAAAGCCCAGGACCAGATGGCTTCACAGGAGAATTCTATCAAACATTTAGAGAAGAGCTAATGCCTATCCTTCTAAAACTCTTTCAAAAAACTGCAGAGGAAGGAACACTTCCAAACTCATTCTATGAGGCCAGCATCACCCTGATACCAAAACCAGACAAAGACAACACACAAAAAGAAAACTACAGGCCAATATCACTGATGAACATAGATGCAAAAATCCTCAACAAAATTTTTAGTAAACAGAATTCAGCAATACATTAAAAAGCTCATACACCATGATCAAGTTGGGTTTATTCCAGGGATGCAAGGATTCTTCAATATATGCAAATCAATCAATGTGATACACCATATTAACAAATTGAAAGATAAAAACCATATGATCATCTCAATAGATGCAGAAAAAGCCTTTGACAAAATTCAGCACCCATTTATGATTAAAACTCTTCAAAAAATGGGCATAGAAGGAACCTACCTCAACATAGAAAAGGCCATATATGATAAGCCTACAGCAAACATTATTCTCAATGGTGGAAAAACTGAAAGCATTCCCCCTAAGACCAGGAACAAAACAGGGTATCCACTTTCACCACTATTATTCAACATAGTTTTGGAAATCCTGGCTACAACAATTGGAGAAGAAAAAGAAATAAAAAGAATCTAGATGGGAAAAAAAAAAGTAAAGCTCTCACTGTTTGCAGATGACATAATACTGTACATAGAAAACCCTAAAGATAGTATCAGAAAATTGCCAGAGCTAATCAATGAATTTAGCAAAGTTGCAGGGTACAAAATCAATACACAGAAATCACTTGCATTTCTATATACTAACAATGAAAAATCAGAAAGAGAAATTAAGGAATCAATCCCATTCACCATTGCAACAAAAAGAATTAAATATCTAGGAATAAACTTACCTAAGGAGACAAAAGAACTGTACACAGAAAATTATAAGACACTGATGAAAGAAATCAAAGATGACATAAACAGATGGAGAGATATTCCATGTTCCTGGTAGGAAGAATCAATATTGTGAAAATGACTATACTACCAAACACAATCTACAGATTCAATGTGATCCCTATCAAATTACCAATGGCATTTTTCACAGAACTAGAACAAAAAATTTCACAATTCATATGGAAACACAAAAGACCCCGAATAGCCAAAGCAGTCTTGAGAAAGAAGAATGGAGCTGGAGGAATCAACCTTCCTGACTTCAGATTATACTACCAAAGCTACAGTCATCAAAACAGTATGGTACTGGCACAAAAACAGAAATATAGACCAATGGAACAAGATAGAAAGCCCAGAAATAAACCCATGCACCTATGGTACCTTATTTTTGACAAATGAGGCAAGAATATACAATGGGGCAAAGACAGCCTCTTCAATAAATGATGCTGGAAAACTGAACAGCTACATGTAAAAGAATGAAATTAGAACATTCCTAACACCATACACAAAGATAAACTCAAAATGGATTAAAGACCTAAATTTAAGACCAGAAACTATAAAACTCTTAGAGGAAAACATAGGCAGAACACTCGATGACATAAATCAAAGCAAGATCCTCTATGACCCACCTCCTAAAGTAATGGAAATAAAAACAAAAGTAAACAAGTGGGACCTGATTAAATATAAAAGCTTTGGCACAGCAAAGGAAACTATAAGCAAGGTGAAAAGACAAGCCTCAGAATGGGAGAAAATAATTGCAAATGAAACAACTGACAAAGGATTGATTTCCAAAATACACAAGCAGCTCATACAACTCAATACTAGAAAAACAATCCAATCAAAAAGTGGGGGAAAGATCTAAACAGACATTTCTCCAAAGAAGACATACAGATGGCTAACAAGCACATGAAAAGATGCTCAACATCACTCATTATTAGAGAAATGCAAATCAAAACTACAGTGAGGTATCACCTCACACTGGTCAGAATGGCCATCATCAAAAAGTCTACAAACAATAAATGCTGGGAAAAGTGCAGAAGAAGGGAACACTCTTGAAGTGTTGATGGAATGTAAATTGATACAGCCCCTATGGAAGACGGTATGGAGATTACTCAAAAAACTAGGAATAAAAGCATCATATGACCCAGCAATTCCACTTGTAGGCATATACCCTGAGGAAACCAAAACTTAAAAAGACACATGTTTCCCACTGCTCACTGCAGCTCTATTTACAATAGCTAGAACATGGAATCAACCTAGATGTCCGTCGACAGATGAATGGATAAAGAAGTTGTGGTAAATATACACAATGGAATATTCAGTTTAGATCAGTTCAGTTCAGTGGCTCAGTCATGTCTGACTCTTTGAGACCCCATGAATCGCAGCATGCCAGGCCTCTCTGTCCATCACCAACTCCCAGAGCTTACTCAAACTCATGCCCATCGAGTCGGTGATGCCATCCAGCCATCTCATCCTCTGTTGCCCCCTTCTCCTGCCCCCAATCCCTCCCAGCATCAGGGTCTTTTCCAATGAGTCAACTCTTCTCAAGAGGTGGCCAAAGTACTGGAGTTTCAGCTTCAGCATCAGTCCTTCCAATGAACACCCAGGACTGATCGCCTTTAGGATGGACTGGTTGGATCTCCTTGCAGTCCAAGAGTCTTCTCCAACACCAACTCTCACATCCATACATGACCACTGGAAAAACCATAGCCTTGACCAGACGGACCTTTGTTGGCAAAGTAATGTCTCTGCTTTTTAATATGCTATCTAGGTGTTGGTCATAACTTTCCTTCCAAGGAGTAAGTGTCTTTTAATTTCATGGCTGCAGTCACCATCCACAGTGATTTTGGAGCCCAAAAAAATGAAGTCTGACACTGTTTCCACTGTCTCCCCATCTATTTCCCATGAGGTGATGGGACCAGATGCCATGATCTTAGTTTTCTGAATGTTAAGCTTTAAGCCACCTTTTTCACTTTCCTCTTTCACTTTCATCAAGAGGCTTTTTAGTTCGTCTTCACTCTCTGCTGTAAGGGTGGTGTCATCTTCTTATCTGAGGTTATTGATATTTCTCCCAGCAATCTTAATTCCAGCTTGTTCATCTTCCAGCCCAGCGTTTCTCATGATGTACTCTGCACATAAGTTAAATAAGCAGGGTAACAATATACAGCCTTGATGTACTCCTTTTCCTATTTGGAACCAGTCTGTTGTTCCATGTCCAGTTCTAACTGTTGCTTCCTGACCTGCATACAGGTTTCTCAAGAGGCAGGTCAGGTGGATCTGGTATTCCCATCTCTTGAAGAATTTTCCACAGTTTATTGTGATCCACACAGTCAAAGGCTTTGGTGTAGTCAATAAAGCAGAAATAGATGTTTTTCTGGAACTCTCTTGCTTTTTCGATGATCCAGCGGATATTGGCAATTTGATCTCTGGTTCCTCTGCCTTTTCTAAAACCAGCTTGAACATCTGGAAGTTCACGGTTCACGTATTGCTGAAGCCTGGCTTGGAGAATTTTGAGTATTACTTTACTAGAGTGTGAGATGAGTGCAATTGTGCAGTAGTTTGAGCATTCTTTGGGATTGCCTTTCTTAGGGATTGGAATGAAAACTGACCCTTTCCAGTCCTGTGGCCACTGCTGTTTTCCAAATTTGCTGGCATATTGAGTGTAGCACTTTCACAGCATCATCTTTCAGGATTTGAGTAGCTCAACTGGAATTCCATCACATCCACTAGCTTTGTTCGTAGTGATGCTTTCTAAGGCCCACTTGACTTCACTTTCGCAGGATGTCTGGCTCTAGGTGAGTGATCACACCATTGTGATTATCTGGGTCATGAAGCTCTTTTTTGTACAGTTCTTCTGTGTATTCTTGCCACCTCTTCTTAATATCTTCTGCTTCTGTTGGGTCCATACCATTTCTGTCCTTTATCAAACCAATCTTTGCCTGAAATGTTCCCTTGATACCTCTAATTTTCTTGAAGGGATCTCTAGTTTTTCCCATTCTATTGTTTTCCTCTATTTCTTTGCATTGATCACTGAGGAAGACTTTCTTATCTCTCCTGGCTATTCTTTGGAACTCTGCATTCAGATGGGAATATCTTTCCTTTCTCCTTTGCTTTTCGCTTCTCTTCTTTTCACAGCTATTTGTAAGGCCTCCTCAGACAACCATTTTGCCTTTTTTTCATTTTTTTCCTTGGGGATGGTCTTGATCCCTGTCTCCTGTACAATGTCACGAACCTTCGTCCATAGTTCATCAGGCTCTCTGTCTGTCAGATCTAGTCCCTTAAATCTATTTCTCACTTCCACTGTATAGTCATAAGGGATTTGATTTAGGTCATACCTGAATGGTCTAGTGGTTTTCCCCACTTTCTTCAGTTTAAGTCTGAATTTGGCAATAAAGAGTTCATGATCTGAGCCACAGTCAGTTCCTGGTCTTATTTTTGCTGACTGTACAGAGCTTCTCCATCTTTGGCTGCAAAGAATATTATCAATCTGATTTCGGTGTTGACCATCTGGTGATGTCCATGTGTAGAGTCTTCTCTTGTGTTGTTGGAAGAGGGTGTTTTCTATGTCCACTGCGAATATTACTCAGCCATAAAAAGGAACACATTTGAGTCAGTTCTAATGAGGTGGATGAACCTAGAGCCTATTATACAGAGTGAAGTAAGTCAGAAAGAGAAAGATAAATATTGTATTCTAACGCATATATACAGAATCTAGAAAAATGGTACTGAAGAATTTATTTACAGGGCAGCAATGGAGAAACAGACATAGAAAATAGACTTATGGACATAGGGACGGGGAGAAAAGGGTGATTTGTATGGAGAGAGTAGCATGGAAACTTACATTACCATATGTAAAATAGAGAGCCAATGGGAATTTGCTGTGTGTCTCAGGAAACTCAAACAGGGCTCTGTATCAACCTAGAGGGGTGGGATGGGGAGGGAGATGGGAGGGAGGTTCAAAGGGAGGAGATATATGTATACCTATGGGTGAGTCATGTTGAGATTGGACAGAAAACAAAATTCTGTAAAGCAATTATCCTTCAATTAAAAAATTATTTTATATATAAAAAACTTATACATGAATCTTCATAGCAACAGCATCAACAGATTAATTTATAAACAATGTTTTATAGTTTTCAGTGTATTAGTCTTATGCCTTTTTAATTAATTTTTTCCAAGCATTTTACACTTTGATGTGATTATAAATGGAATTTTTTTTTAATTTCTTTTCCTATTGGTCATTGCTGCTGTGTAGAAATTCAACTGATTTTTGAATACTGATATTGCACCCTGCCATCTTGTTGAATTATTAGCTTGAAAACTTTTTTGTGGATTCCTAGGGTATTTTATGTATAAGATTGTATATTCTCTAAATGGAAGTAATTTTACTTTTTCCTTTCCTATCTAGATGCCTTTTATTTCTTTTTCTTGTCTAATTTCCCTGGCTAGAACCTCTGGAATAATGTTAAATAGACACGATAAGAATGGGCATCTTGACTTGTTCCTGATTTAGGGGGGAAGCTTTCAATATTTCATCATGAAGTATGATATTAATCACAGGTTTTTCATTATGTCCTTTATCAAATTGGATAAGTTCTCTTTTAGTGTTTTAACATCTTTAAGATGTTTAAGATGTGCATATGGTTTTTGTCCTTTTTTCAATTATATGAAGCTGTACATTGATTTCCATATGTTGAACTAATCTTGCATTCCTGAAATATATCTCACTTCAGTTCAGTTCAGTTTAGTTCAGTTGCTCAGTCGTGTCCGACTCCTTGCGACCCCATGAATCGCAGCACGCCAGGCCTCCCTGTCCATCACCAACTCCCGGAGCTTACTCAAACTCATGTCCATCGAGTCAGTGATGCCATCCAACCATCTCATCCTCTGTCATCCCCTTCTCCTCCTGCCCCCAATCTCTCCCAGCATCAGGGTCTTTTCAAATGAGTCAGCTCTTCCCATGAGGTGGCCAAAGTATTGGAGTTTCAGCTTCAGCATCAGTCCTTCCAATGAACACCCAGGACTGATCTCCTTTAGGATGGACTGGTTGGATCTCCTTGCAGTCCAAGGGACTCTCAAGAGTCTTCTCCAACACCACAGTTCAAAAGCATCAATTCTTCGGTGCTCAGCTTTCTTTATAGTCCAACTCTCACATCCATACATGACCACTCGAAAAACCATAGACTTGACTAGACATATTTCACTTAGCTATAAGTAAATAATTCCTATATGCTGAATTTAGTTTGTTAATGTTTTGTTGATGATTTTTGCATATATATTCATAAGGGACATTGGTATGTAATTTTCTTTTCTTGTATGTTTTTATCTTGTTTTGGTGTCAGTGCAATATTGGCCTCGTTGAATGTATTGGGAAATTGCTCTTCTTCCTATGTTTATGTTTTATTTTATTTTGGGGAATATTAACAAATATGCTCATTTCTCTTTAAACATTTAGTAGAGTTCATCACTGAAGCCATCTGGGCCCAGACTTTGATTACTAATTCATTCTGTTCACTACTATAGGTCTGTTCAGATGCTTTGTTTCTTCTGAAGTCAGTTTCAGTAGTTTGTGTCTTTTCAGGAATTTGTTAATTCTGACTGTTAGCTAATTTTCAGGCATATACTTTTTTTTTTTTTTATTAGTTGGAGGCCAATCACTCCACAATATTGCAGTGGTTCTCGTCATACATTGACATGAATCAGCCATGGATATACATGTATTCCCCATCCCGATCCCCCCTCCCACCTCCCTCTCCACCCGATCCCTCTGGGTCTTCCCAGTACACCAGGTCCGAGCACTTGTCTCATGCATCCAACCTGGGCTGGTGATCTGTTTCACCCTAGATATACATGTTTTGATGCTGTTCTCTTGAAACATCCCACCCTCGCCTTCTCCCACAGAGTCCACAAGTCTGTTCTATACATCTGTGTCTCTTTTTCTGTTTTGCATATAGGGTTATCATTACCATCTTTCTAAATTCCATATATATGTGTTAGTATACTGTAATGGTCTTTATCTTTCTGGCTTACTTCACTCTGTATAATGGGCTCCAGTTTCATCCATCTCATTAGAACTGATTCAAATGAATTCTTTTTAATGGCTGAGTAATAGTCCATGGTGTATATGTACCACAGCTTCCTTATCCATTCGTCTGCTGATGGGCATCTAGGTTGCTTCCATGTCCTGGCTATGATAAACAGTGCTGCGATGAACATTGGGGTGCATGTGTCTCTTTCAGATCTGGTTTCCTCGGTGTGTATGCCCAGAAGTGGGATTGCTGGGTCATATGGCAGTTCTATTTCCAGCTTTTTAAGAAATCTCCACACTGTTTTCCATAGCGGCTGTACTAGTTTGCATTCCCACCAACAGTGTAAGAGGGTTCCCTTTTCTCCACACCCTCTCCAGCATTTATTGCTTGTAGACTTTTGGATAGCAGCCATCCTGATTGGCGTGTAATGGTACCTCACTGTGGTTTTGATTTGCATTTCTCTGATAATGAGTGATGTTGAGCATCTTTTCATGTGTTTGTTAGCCATCTGTATGTCTTCCTTGGAGAAATGTCTGTTTAGTTCTTTGGCCCATTTTTTGATTGGGCCATTTATTTTTCTGGAGTTGAGCTGGAGGAGTTGCTTGTATATTTTTGAGATTAATCCTTTGTCTGTTGCTTCATTTGCTATTATTTCTCCCAATCTGAGGGCTGTCTTTTCACCTTGCTTATAGTTTCCTTTGTTGTGCAAAAGCTTTTAAGTTTCATTAGGTCCCATTTGTTTATTTTTGCTTTTGTTTCTAAAATTCTGGAATGTGGGTCATAGAGGATTCTGCTGTGATTTATGTCAGAGAGTGTTTTGCCTATGTTCTCCTCTAGGAGTTTTATAGTTTCTGGTCTTACATTTAGATCTTTAATCCGTTTTGAGTTTATTTTTGTGTATGGTGTTAGAAAGTGTTCTAGTTTCATTCTTTTACAGGTGGTTGACCAGTTTTCCCAGCACCACTTGTTAAAGAGGTTATCTTTTTTCCATTGTATATCCTTGCCTCCTTTGTCGAAGATAAGGTGACCATAGGTTCGTGGATTTATCTCTGGGCTTTCTATTCTGTTCCATTGATCTATATTTCTGTCTTTGTGCCAGTACCATACTGTCTTGATGACTGTGGCTTTGTAGTACAGTCTGAAGTCAGGCAGGTTGATTCCTCCAGTTCCATTCTTCTTTCTCAAGATTACTTTGGCTATTCGAGGTTTTTTGTATTTCCATACAAATTGTGAAATTATTTGTTCTAGTTCTGTGAACAATACCGTTGTTAGCTTGATAGGGGTTGCATTGAATCTATAGATTGCTTTGGGTAGTATAGCCATTTTGACAATATTGATTCTTCCAATCCATGAACACGGTATATTTCTCCATCTGTTTGTATTCTCTTTGATTTTTTTCATCCGTGATTTATAGTTTTCTATGTATAAGTCTTTTGTTTCTTTTGGTAGATATACTCCTAAGTATTTTATTCTTGTTGTTGCAATGGTGAATGGTATTGTTTCCTTAATTTCTCTTTCTGTTTTCTCATTGCTAGTGTATAGGAATGCAAGAGATTTCTGTGTGTTAATTTTATATCCTGCAACTTTACTATATTCGTTGATTAGCTCTAGTAATTTTCTAGTAGAGTCTTTAGGGTTTTCTATGTAGAGGATCATGTCATCTGCAAACAGCGAGAGTTTCACTTCTTCTTTTCCTATCTGGATTCCTTTTACTTCTTTTTCTGCCCTGATTGCTGTGGCCAACACTTCCAAAACTATGTTGAATAGGAGTGGTGAGAGTGGGCACCCTTGTCTTGTTCCTGATTTTAGGGGAAATGCTTTCAATTTTTCACCATTGAGGGTAATGCTTGCTGTGGGTTTGTCATATATAGCTTTTATTATGTTGAGGTATGTTCCTTCTATTCCTGCTTTCTGGAGAGTTTTAAGTATAAATGGATGTTGAATTTTGTCAAAGGCTTTTTCTGCGTCTATTGAGATAATCATATGGTTTTTATCTTTCAATTTGTTAATGTGGTGTATCACATTGATTGATTTGCGGATATTAAAGAATCCTTGCATTCCTGGGATAAAGCCCACTTGGTCATGGTGTATGATTTTTTAAATATGTTGTTGGATTCTGTTTGCTAGAATTTTGTTAAGGATTTTTGCATCTATGTTCATCAGTGATATTGGCCTGTAGTTTTCTTTTTTTGTGGCATCTTTGTCTGGTTTTGGAATTAGGGTGATGGTGGCCTCATAGAATGAGTTTGGAAGTTTACCTTCTGCAATTTTCTGGAAGAGTTTGAATAAGATAGGTGTTAGCTCTTCTCTAAATTTTTGGTAGAATTCAGCTGTGAAGCCATCTGGTCCTGGGCTTTTGTTTGCTGGAAGATTTCTGATTACAGTTTTGATTTCCTTGCTTGTGATGGGTTTGTTAAGATCTTCTATTTCTTCCTGGTTCAGTTTTGGAAAGTTATACTTCTCTAAGAACTTGTCCATTTCTTCCAAGTTGTCCATTTTATTGGCATAGAGCTGCTGGTAGTAGTCTCTTATGATCCTTTGTATTTCAGTGTTGTCTGTTGTAATCTCTCCATTTTCGTTTCTAATTTTGTTAATTTGGTTCTTCTCCCTTTGTTTCTTAATGAGTGTTGCTAATGGTTTGTCAATTTTGTTTATTTTTTCAAAAACCCAGCTTTTAGCTTTGTTGATTTTTGCTATGGTCTCTTTAGTTTCTTTTGCATTTATTTCTGCCCTAATTTTTAAGATTTCTTTCCTTCTACTAACCCTGAGGTTCTTCGTTTCTTCCTTCTCTAGTTGCTTTAGGTGTAGAGTTAGGTTATTTATTCAGGCATATACTTTTTATAGTATACCCTTATGATTCTTTTCATTTCTGTAAATTCATGGTAATATCCTATCTTCCATGCTACTGCATAAACCTATAGAACTAAGTACACTAACATTTTCTTGTTTCCCAGCCATAGGCAAGAATCCACTGAAATATAAAAGTACATCATTGTAGATCTTATTCTAAATTTTCTGAAAATGAACCACAATTCTTCCTCAAATATTTTTATAATTACATTTTCTATTATTAATCTGATTTATTGCACTGTTATCATATTAGTTGGGATTTAGTTACCAATACATAACACATAGACTCTAGCTTAATGTGTCTGAGCAAAGCAAGTCTTTTTTTAAAGTCAGATATCTGGCACCCAACACTGATGGGCAGGGAACTGGGCTGGCTCCAGGACCAGGCCACTTCCACCATGATCCATCCCATGAAAATGGATGTCCTGTGTTCTGTTTAACACTGGAGAATGAGGAACTCTGCTTTAAGACCCCTGCAAGAGCTGCCTCAGAAAGTTAAATGCCTCTGTGATTGTCTTTACCAGCAGGATCCAGGTTTGGGCCCACCCTACTTTTATTCATCCTCGAGATGATAATGCCTGGACACACTTTGGTTTCTTACTGGTTTTATTGTAATTTATTGTAGTCACCACAGCTTGAGCCACTTAGAAATGTAAACACACTTTAAGAGTAATTTTCTCTTCAGATGAAAATATCTCTCTCCAGTGGTACCTTTTAAAATGTGTTCTTTGTCTCTTTCTGCTTTCACTTATTTTTAGAGAATTTCTATTGTACTCTTCATGTAACTCTTTACATAATTGCTAATGTTTGCATATTTTGTTCCTTGAATTAAAGTTTACTTCAATTCACTCTCTACACATTTCTGAGATGGAAAGTACTTAGTATTTGAAAGAAGAATATCTACCATTAAAATGTTTGTGAGTATGATGATATAATGCTAGAGAAACAAATATTTACTTGAAGCCAAAAGAAAAGGAAAAAAGAATTATATGACAAGGGGAAAATCTATAATAACAAACTATAATCTTTTCTTAAATCAGTGGGGAAAATTGCCAACTTAGAACCTTGAATGAAGAGTAATTTTCAATTATTTGTTCTCTTTTGACTTAAATTCATTTGTATTATGGTATGAAATAAAAGGCCCTTGGATTTGAAAAATAAAATCTGGGACGATTAGCAGAACACAATTGTACAAATTTTTTTCTTGTTCTCTTCATTCTACCTACGCATCTACTCTGCATTCAGTATGCATTCTTAGTAAAAGAAAAAAGCAAAAGTCCTTTCTCTAGCTTAATCCACCTATGTCCAAGTTTATTTGAATGAAATGCCTTGGCAGTTCTCTATTTTCATTATAAACTCTTTTCCATCTCCAGTGTACATATAGAAGCATGCACAAGTTGCTTTAAGCATGAAGCAAGATGAACGAGAGTGATTTTAGCATGTTTTATGCTGACACCATGTTGGCTTTATTATAAATTATGCTCCATGCTTTCTTACTGAGTGAAATCCTAGCATATCGTATAGAAAGTTACTGTCACAGAGTATATATTTAAATACTCAAAACTTGATTATTTTTAATTTCCAGAGAGATCAATTACTGTATTAGAACCTTTGAAAAATTTAAAAAATACCTAACAATATCAATTCCAGAGCCAGTGACTAAGTGATCTGGCAAGCATTTACAAGTGTTCTGACCAGATCCTCCTGGGAAGGTGGAGGCAGAAGCTTAGAGAGGTTACTAGAAGTAGAGCAGGATAAGACCTAGCTCCAAAGCCTGCACTCTTTCCATGCACTAGAGGTGCTCAGCAGTGGCACAGAAATGAATTTGGGGTGGTTTATCACAATGTGTCCTAAAAAAATATAATGGCTATATCAAGCTTGTGATTTCTCAGCCATTCTTGCACAGAAAATGCTTATGTTAAAATATTCAAAGACTTCTAAAAATATTAAACAATTATTAGGCTTGGCCATGGTGCAAGGATGAGTGAAGTTTGGAAAACATGGTCCATCACCAGCTGCCCTTACTAAACAAAACTGCCTGTCAAATGAGAACAGAGCAGAGTTTGGTCAATCCTAAGGAGAAGTTCTAGGCTGAAAGCATGTGAGACTAGTACTGAAGACTCACTCATGACCTGTATGCCCACGGGCATGGAATGGACCTTACTGTACACCAGAGTCTGGAAGCTAAAGACTGCATTTCCCACACGCCTGCACAGTCAGGCTCCACCATGATCTCTCATCAAGCCGGGATATGGGAGACACAGCAATCACACCTATTCATCACCTTCCTGACTGTCCCGTCATATCATTTAAGAGCATACATGAAACCGAAGATAACACCCCATTTCTGTTGCTTGTGCTGCCTCTGCAAGGAACCTGGGTCATGGGAGCATTTGGTTTTCTCTGGTAGCTGCAGCCAAGCTCCCTTGACTCCATCCTCACTTCCATCAGTAACCTATTTCACCCCCATGCACCTCATCACATAGAGTTAGGGTAAGGTTTAAGGCAAGAGAACACCTCTGATCGGCTATGTAGAAAAGAAGTTACTTAGTAGTTCTGAGATGACTCCCAACAATTTTGAAAGAACTGAAGGAAGGGGCTCTAGGCTGGCTTGGCAGGGATTGCTCTCAGAAGATATAAATGGCCTGACCAGAAGCTGCTTCCTCTTCTACTCTCTGGAAGATGAGGAATCAGAGGACCAATACCACCATTGTTGGCTTAAGACTTATTTCATTTACCACGATCCATGCACCATACACTTTGGCCACCTGATGCAAAGAGCTAACTCATTTGAAAAGACCCTGATGCTGAGAAAGATTGAGGACGGGAGGAGAAGGGGACAACAGAGGATGAGATGGTCGGATGGCATCATCGACTCCATGTACATGGGTTGGGTGGACTCCGGGAGTTGGTGACGGGCAGGGAGGCCTGGCGTGCTGTGGTTCATGGGGTCACAAAGAGTCAGACACGACTGAGCAACGGAACTAAAACTGATGCACCATGGCTTGCCAGGTGGTCCTAGTGATAAAGAACCCACCTGCCAGTGCAGGAGATGTAAGAGACACAGGTTTGATCCCTGGGTCAGAAAGATCCCCTGGAGGAGGGCATGGCAACCCACTCCAGTATTCTTGTCTGGAGAATCCCATGGACAGAGGAGACTGGTGGGCTACAGTCCATAGGGTCACAAAGAATCAGACACGACTGAAGTGACTTAGCAAGCACGCATGCACTAAATGAATTGTGATGTATTCATTTCAACTTCATTATTTTCTCAATTTTATTTTTGTATCCCTCTTTTTCACATTTTAAAATAATCATGATGAAAAATACAGTTTCCCTTTATATGTAACCATAACATTAGCCTACCAAATGCATATGTAAAATACGCTGTAAAGTGCTACACTTGACAAAAATTGTGCTATTCCTCTCCCTCCCGCTAAGGGAGACCTTCAATGCTTTGCCCTTTTTTTCATACATTGTTCTGTAGGTGGCGCCATTGTTGCACAGCACCAGGTCAGTTGCATAAGAACTGGCTTTTAAAAGGACTGGAAACAGGTTAATTGGAAGGATCCCTCTGGAACTCTGGCTTGTGGTTGGGTCAGAACTAAGTATTTTCAAGTTTTATCTGTGCTGAGATGTTGGTGGGGTGCCTCTCCTCTCTGAGAATTAAAGGTTAAAACAAGCTTGAGTCTGTTAGCAAAAGAGAAGGTGCAGTTCAGAGGGGTGCTCTTGACAGCCCAGCTCCTTTCAGGGCTCCCCTGGGCTGGAATAAAAGCATGCCACCCTGCTTGAGTCCATCTTCACCTGTGGGAAGGTGGGCAAGGACAGCTGCCTGGGCAAGGAAGACATGACCGTGGAGATGCTTTCATTTTCATGCAAACTCCTCGTTTTTCTTCCTCTTGTCCAAGTGCCCTTTATTATCTTAGTAACAAAACATTGCGTCTCTTTCTGACTTTTGTTTTATGGAATAAATTATCCCCTCCAAACTTTATTTTTGGAAGAAATAATAAAGTAGAATACGAATGTGAGTAATAAAGCCCAAATAAAAATAAATTCTGAGGCTCAGTGAACTATTCAGGGAGCCAAACAATGTAACCGCATTCCCTTCAACTCTTGAAATCCTCCAACAAATTTGAAAATAGGTGCAAGAATAATAATTCCTAGAAAACCTCAGTAACTTAGAAATAAGTTTGAGTCACATGCTTGTGAAAGTATGCAGTCGCATTAATAACATACTTAGTTTGATAGCCAGCCCTATCAAAAATAAAAACACTCAGTAGAGATCCACCCAATGATGACTCTGTGTCAGCTCTTTTGAGGCAAGTCTACCATCTACACATTGATCTGCTATGTGCTTCAAAGAAAATTGTTTATACAGCACAAATACATTTGTAGGAAGTGGACCCTACCCACGAAGATTATGATGCAGTTAGCTCTAAGGCAATACTTGAAAATCTATATTCATAAATGCTCTATAAATCACTCCAAAAATTTGGTAAATCTTGGCCTGTACAAAAGAAATAAGAAAATTGATGCTAGACACCAGGAACAGCATGTCTACACTCGCAGTATTTGTGATACAATACTAAAAAAAAAAAATTTTTTAAAAAACCTGCACTTACAAAATTTGGAAATGAATAAAGGGAAGGGCTGAAGGTGAGAAGCGGAGATTTGGATTTCAAAACTCTGGAATTTAAATCCTTTTATCTGACTTCCAATGGCCCCTTGATCAACATTGTTTTCTCTCTCAAGTTCTTTTTAATATATTAAGAGTAGACTAATACCTTCTGATATCTAGTAGAGGAGTAAGATTAATTTTGGTAAAAAGTATAGTAAATTTTGTGCTGGCCAGATTCTTTATAAGCTTGTCTCTTTGGCTGCACTCTTATCTTATTCATCTTAGTGTTATAAACTTGGAATTGAGAAAGTGGTGGAAGCCAAGGCACACAAGTGTATAATTTAAACTTACATAGACCTAGGTTGTGTGCATACCAATATGGAGTGGGACAGAAAATAAAGACTGCAATAAGGTAAGTGTTGCTTCTATCAGTGTATTAAAATAATATGAAAAACCCAAAGTAGAATTTAAATATTTCAACTTTGTCATAAAAAAGTCAGAGTCATATGATTCTTTTATTCTTTACTGACTAGGGGTACTATTTTTTAATATTAATAAATTGCATTTTATTATTGGATTTTATCTTCTTCACTAGCTTTTTGTTAAACATTTTTGTAATACTGTTTTAGAAGTTAGCCTGAAATTACAAAATGTAACCATGACTGCAGTCTACTTTTGTTGTTGTTTATTTGCTAAGTGACGTCTGACTCTTTGGGACCCCATGGACTGTAACCTGCCAGGTTCTCTGTCCATGAGATTTCCCAGGCAAGAATTTTGGAGTGGGTCACCGTCTCCTTCTCCAGGAGTTCTTCCTGACCCAGGGATCGCACTCACATCTCCTACATTGGCAGGCAGATTCTTGAACAGTGAGCCACCTACTTTTCCTATTTCCTAAATATTTCATGGAGATTATAATAGTTTAATTCCATTTATTCTGTTACTATCATTTTTGCTATAGCTGTCACATTTTCCCTTGTGCATAAGTTATAAACTCTCGAACTTCTAGAACATTATCTGGAACCACTATCCTTTGACATGAAAAACTTTCTTCAGTATTTCTTCTATTGTAGATCTGCTATCAACAATTCTCTCAGTTTTGGTTATCTGAAAATTTTCTTCCTTATTTTTTGAAGGGTATTTTCACTCTGTATACAATCCTAGATTAGAAGGTATTATTTTGTTTTGTTTTTCTCATTCGGTTCTTTAATCATGTCTTCTAGTATATAGATTTGGTCAGTGGTATTTCTTACTGTTATTTTTATGAAGGTGATGTGTTTTTTTCTGTTCTAAAGATTTTTCTCTTAATTCTTAGAATAATACGAGCTAAAATTTTCTTTGTTATATATATTGCTTGCAGTCCACTGAAGTTGAATTAGTGAATTATTTTTCACCAGATTTTAAAAACTTTCAGCCAAAATTTCTTCAAATAGTTCTTTAGTCTCAATCTTTCTCCTCTCCTTTAGAGACTCCAGTTACATGCTGGTTAGGCATTTTAGTCAGGTCTTACATCTGCTCTGTGTTTTATTTTGTTCCTTCCTTTATTTCCTGTCTGTACTTCTTGAATGTTTTCTATTAACCAATTTTGATAATATAACTACTGACTTCTAATTCAGCCTGCTCTGTATTTTGCATTTCTAGGATTTGGGGTTTCTTTTTTATGGATTCTAATTCCCTATTGTAACCCTCCATCTTTTCATCCATATTGTCCATATTTCCCTCTACATTCTGTTCTTTAACTTATTTTTTCTTTGTTAAAAAAAAGTATTTTTATATATATTTTGTTAAAATTTAACAGCAGTTGAGCCATTTGCTATTAAGATTCTATAACTCTGAACAATATGCTTCTAACAATATAATTTTGTTTAATTTTATGCATAAATTTAAAATAAGCAATTATTAATCACATTTACTTAAAGTGCTGCCTGCTAATTACAACTTCCATATTGTCTTAATCTTAAATTTGTGTCTACTGTCTACTTTCTCTCATGTCTCTTGATAGCCACCACTTAATTATTTCAGGTTCTTTTCTGCTTCCTATACCATTTGTTTCTCATGAGGTCTGTGTCAGAAAAAGAACTTTTATGTAACATAGCTTTCAATACCAATTGCAGAGAATTCTAAGTTCTTTGTATTTCAAAGATGACAAAAAGTCACACCTTAAGAATAGTGTTTTAAGGCACTATATTTCTATGTCTGGCCATTGCATGGAAGATAAAATACTGGAATCTAAGGATCATTCTCACTAAATATACCCAGCAAAATGCTGTCTGCCACTTACTAGTCAGGAGAAGCTTCATTTATCTGTGCCCACATTTCTCTCTGTGATATTATTATCAATAGTGGCAAGAAAAGTGTTTATTTTACTGTTTACTTTCAAAAAAGGGAAGAAAATCTTATAGATTTGTTTCAACATGAAAAAGATGATCTCTTTCTTTCAAAAATTATAACTCACATACAATCCTTTTCCTTTCCTAATATGTCAAGTCCACTTTTTCTGTTATAGTTATAACTTTTTATTACTTAAGCTACTTCAAAGCCATCTGAACTGCACAAATATTCTTTATTTATAGACTGATGCCAGAATGGTTTATTTAGCTATAAGCTGAATTTCTGCTGAAATGCGAATGTTACATGTGCTTTGTACTTGAAGAGCCTCAATCAAGCATTGTCTGAGGTGATCTTAATTCTAAGGCAGAAAGGGGAATAAATCTAAGAAATTCAAGAGAGTGCAACCCCGAACCCATTTTAAACCAGCCTCATACATTTTTAAATAGACTTGTTTTCTTTTGTTTTCATCAGATTTTATGAAACCTTTACTATCAAGAATATCTCATAAAGGAATACACCTTCAGTGTAAGACACTCTCTCTTCTATAATTCCAGAAGATGATAGTCCCAGATATATTTATTCTTTATACCCTTTTAGGTCATATATATTAATATAAATTTGTTTTAGATTATGAGCCTTTTATATTATTAGCAACTAGGAGCTAAATGCTGGAAAAGGTGTCTTTTGTGATATTAGCCTTTGTGCTCAAGGAATGGACTTGCCAATCCCAGCCTTTAGCTTGTACATGGAGAATTATCCTGATTCTGTAGATGAAGCAGTGAAAGAGTATTTGCCACATGTTCTCTGAGCCAAAATCACCATCAAGTCTGAAGTGATAAATACACCCATAAAGAATCAAAAATTTGAGTGCTTTGCAGGACTCACTTTAGAATAAATGCAGACTTAGGTTAAAGTCTGGTTTAGCAAGTCAACTTAACTATAAACTTCAGATTTCTCATATCTAAAATAGGAATGATACTCTTTATACTTTGAATTTGAATAGAGCTTTAGGTAACTAATAACATTTCCCTAGATTTTCTCCTTAATTTTGATTTTTACCTAGAACTTAATCAAGGAGAAAAAATGAGCTAGGATTTTTCATTTTCTAAGTGACTTCATCCATCCTCTTGAGTCCATCCCTTCTGTGTCACTTGAAACCAGAGAATGAAAGGTGCAGAGGAAGGAGAGGACCATCCTGATTTGTGCTTTGGTGAGAAATGGGTCTATGGTTATCTCTGTGCTCCATGAATGAGTAGATGACAGAGAAAATTCTCAAGATTTCAGGACAGAAGTTGTAATTGGATGCTTCCAATGTGAGGTGCTGCACAAAACCTTTAGTTGGGAGTTTGAGCTACCTTGCATCTCCAGGGCTTGACCCTTAGGCTAAGAGGAGAGTCCTGCCTTTTATCTGGGCTTTGGAGCTGCCCACTCTTGCAGAGTCTGCCAAAATTAAAGATGCCTCCATCTATGGGCTATATTGGCAGCTGATTGTTTTTATTGCTATATATTAGAAAATAAAAGATACCAAGGGGTATGGGCTCTTTAAAAGGTTGGACTCTCTTTTATTTTTACATTATTCCCTTGCATGCAGTGCTATACAAATGGAGATGATTCTTTTTTGATGCTAACATTTCTGAGTGCCCCCCCCCTCCTCCTCGCGAGGCATCACTCACTTGTCAGTCAGTGTGAATCTAGATGGATCCTTCACCCTAATACAGATTAAGGCCAATCCAATGTTAGGATAACTGGGGTCTGTTCCTGCAGATGGTTGGAGCTGATAGTCTTTTTTAACTTTTTATTATTTAACTCTTTATTAACTTATGTTAATATGTTATGAACCCATAATTATATTCAAACAATTTTTTGTCATGTTTGGACTATATGGGGGAAATATATGTAAATATAAAATTACATGTAATAAAAGATTGATTTGGTTTAACCTTGCTCTTGAAAAAATACGGATACTTTTGGCACATCTTATTTAATAACAGATAAAAGTCATTGTCTACTTAAACTAACTTGTTATTTTAGAAGAAAAAATTGGACATGGGAGTGTCAAGAGGGCCTAAGACCCACATAGGGGATTTTTCTAAGGGTTCTCAGTAATACCCACCCACCTTCTTAAACCCTGGTTCCCTGTCTTTGAAGGAGGAAACAGACAGAACAAGCTCCACCTTGAAAGCAGGACTCCATCTTGGGCCAGACTGTGGACTTTGAGCTGTATGCCCAGTATCTATGGAAACGACATACCAACTGGAAAACCAGGCCCCCGGAAGGAAGAGCCCCAGGGCTCATACCTAGACTCTCCACTGCCTAAAAGAATACCCTAATTATCTGTGTAACTGAATAGAATCATAAATTCTGTTATGCTTATTGGGGTATGACCACAGGCCTATTGATAATTGTCCACTGTTAACTACCTAGGCTTAAGGCATATGAATCACGGGTTAACTTTGATTGTTTCTTCCCTTTCCTTTGTTCAGACTAGTTTCAGGGAATTTGGGGAGATGGGTTTGGGCACATACACTTAGGGCATATAAGGTTTTCACAAAAACTGGTCAGGGTCCTTGGCTAAGAGGAGACTCTGCCTTGGGCCCTTTAATAAACTGCACTCTATTATTTGCATTGTCCTTCTGAGTGAGTTTGTTTCCCGGAACACGTGGCTACAACACCTTGACATGTAATTCTAATTTAATACTACACACAATTTTCCTCTGATTAATATTTCAGTCATCAGATTAACATTCACAAAAAGTTTAATTAGCAACCTTTATGATTTTATCTTTCAGAGATTAGAGAGAGAGACTTTAATATAGCCTACCTATTATGACTTCATCTATCTACCTTCTGATTGATACAAATGATTAATAATCTCCATGTACAGTCATTCACATTCATAAGAATATTTTTCCAGCCCTGAAACAGAGACTCAATCAAGTATATGACTGGAAAATTCATGGAAAAATCAGTAGACTATATCACTGGTAGATAGATTGAGGCTCCCAGAGATATGATCCTCCAATGTCCCTCTAGTACTTTTTTTTTTTACTTAATTTTATTTTTGGAGTCTATGACTTTTACTTATTCATGTTTATTTCTAGCTGCCCTGGGACTTCGTCGCTCTGCACAGACTGCCTCTGGCCGCAGTGAGCCGGAGCTGCACGCGGTCGTGGTGGGGCTTCTCATCGCAGTGGCTTCTCCCCTGGAGCACAAGCTCTCAGTGCACGGGCTTCAGGAGTTGCAACACGCGGGCTCATTAGTCCTTCTGCGGCATGTGGGATCTTCCTGGACCAGGGATTGAACCCGTGTTCCCTGCATTGGCAGGCAGATTCTTATCCACTGTGCCACCAGGGCAGTCCCCTCTAGCACTTCTGATGCAGGTTGCTGTGGGATTAATTGAAGAATGGTACACAAACTGTTTAGTGTGATGTCCTACATTCAGGGAACTTGATCAACTTTATCTTTGTTATTTTCATTATAAATATGATAGCAGTGCTTTATCCATACGGCCGTATCTCTTGGGACATTGATGTGTTCTTTTGCAGATAAAACATGAGCCACTAATTAAAAGCCATCTTTCTCCAAAGCATAAGTAAACTGCACATGATAACTCGATTTTCTCAGTTAAGCAAAATCTATCCTCTCCTGAATGTTTGATTCATTGTTTGTTGAAAAATTTTTTAATTGGTCTTTTCTTTTCAGTGGAATGGCTTACTTTGTTGACAAAGGTGGAACTGGCTCCTGACTTCATCATGATGTGGAAATATGCCAAGACTGAATGGATGTGCAGCTCACTGATGAACCATGAATCCATGAAGAGTTATCTATCAGCATGCAAACATATCAATAGACAACCTGCCTGGGGTTGGTGGGGGTGTGCATGAGGTTGTGACGGAAGGTGGGAAACACAGCAGGTCATGCTTGCATTCTCTTAGAAAGCTTTCTTTGTGATTTTATCATGAATAGATTCAAGCAAATGGTCTCTTCTTTTTAACTAATTCCATACTGTTAGAAGTTTTACCATTGTTTTTACTGTAAAGAATCAAAGAAATTTAACAAGGCTCATTTCATTGATTTTCTTTCTATTGTAGATCAGATATGCTTCAGAAACACAAGTGACCATGTCATTCTTTAGATTTAACATGGAATTCAGGGGCCACTTGACAGCAGCATGGAGATGAGGAGTCAGGATTTTAGCCACACATGTACAGAACACCCACTCAGTGCCTGAACTAGGATGACTGTATCATATATTATCTAAACTGGGACACTTTAGGGGGACTTCTCTGGTGGTCCAGTGGTTAGGACTTTGAGCTTACAATGCTGGGGCCATGGGTTTGATTGGTCCCTGGTTGGGGAACTCCTACATGCCATGGGGCACAGACAAATTAAATTTGGACACTTTAAGAGAGTGAAAGGGGCCTCTATTCATGAAGACAAAGTGAGAACAGGCACAAACTGGGGCTGTCCCTACTACCAAACCAGGCTTACTTGCCAATCACACAGCAAGCCAAACTCTGAGATGCCAAGATTGGCAGCAGAGAAAGGGTTTATTCATTAGGCGGCCAAGCAAGGAGACAGGAGAACGAATCTCAAATCTGCCTCTCCGGAGGCAAGGGGCTAGGGATATTCATGGAATGATGCCAAGGTGTGGGGAGGATGGGGAAAGGTGATTGGAAACAAGAAAAGGTGAAATAATTATTGTCTGGGCACTTGCAAGTAAGCTACAGGCCCCTTCATCAAACCCACGTTCAGAAAATGGCAGCCATATTAGTGTGTCCTGAAGGTAGAGTTTTTGGCCTTCTGCCATCAAAAGGCCACAAAAGACACTCATGCTTGCCCAGAGGGAGGGTTGGTGGTGGTAATCAGTCTTAAAAGGCTGGAACTCAAACTATACTCAGGTGACTCCAAATTCCTGGAAAACAACTTTGACAAACATCTTACTGTTTAGGCTAGGTGACCCTTGGAGGATATGCAAGCTTTGTAAAAACAAGTGAAATAAATCTGATCAGGGACGATGGGTTGCAGTTCATTATTAATCAAGTTACAGTTTCATGGTTCTGACTGATGACTATCCTTGGTTTCATCCCCAATTAACTGGGATATATAGACACTTTAGCTATAATACCCCTAAAAACTTGGAAAAAATATTGGAAAATATGGGATGTCTTTTGTTTCATTGCAAACTATCCCAAAGACCTATACGAGGATGGACCAATCTTTAGTGCTAATAGGTAGGTGGTAGCTTTCCCTGGTGGCTCAGTGGTAAAGAATCTACCTGCAATGCAAGAGAGGCAAGTTCAATCCCAGGATCAGGAAGATTCCCTGGAGAAGGAAATAGAAACCTGCTCCAGTATTCTTGCCTTGGAAACCCCATGGACAAATGAGCCTGGTGAGCTATAATTCATGGGGTCTAAAGAATTTGACATGACTTAGAGACTAAGCATGCACTCATGCCAGTGCAGGAGACACAGATTGATCCCTGGTCTGGAAGACCCCACATGCCATGGGGCAACAAATCCCACACACCATAGCTACTGGAGCTCAAACGCTCTAAAGTTTGTGCTCCACAACAAGGGAAGCCACTACAATGAGAAGCCCATGTGCCACAACTCAAGAGTAGCCCCCACTCGCTGTGACTGGAGAAAGGCCCATATAGCGACAAGGACCCCGCACAGCCAAATAAATACATAATTTTTAAAAGTAGTTAGATGGTAACATTTCACATTAGTTGGACAAGTACAATCTATTATAGAAAATAAACTTTACAGAGGAGGTGAGTGCACTTACCAATAGGACTTAGGCACTAGGAGTGAACCCTGAGGACACTCTTCAGGACTATATTGGAACATCTGAGCCTACCTGGGGCTCAGTTTATGCCAGATGTTTCAGGGTTCTCGCCTCAGTTACAGGCCCTTCTGAGTATCTACCATCACAGGAGTATGAGCTAGGTCTGGCAGGGCCGTGTGTGCAAAAGTTGTAACAGAATAGTCAGATGTCAGGAAGATCCTCTGGAGACCCCGGGTTGATGGACTCAACATTCAAGTATGCAGAAAAAGTTTTCAAACTGAAAGAAAGGCTCTGACTTGCATTACTATATATTGTACATCTAAAGGGAGAGTTTGAGCCTCAAAGGAGCTGTGGCCTAGGCTGTACTTTTGTTTAATGAGACCAAAAGGCATGATAAAACCAAGATAGGAATCTGGGAAGAAAGGAACTCTCAGGCAGACATAGACACTTGAGGCCTTTCCTCAATATGTCCATGTGTCTGAAAATATCTAGGAAACCTCTCATTTCTCTTTCTTAGCTCTGGGGTGTCAACATTCCCAAAAGATAAAGGATCATAGCGATCCATGTAGTTCTGTGTTTGTGAGTTTCACCCAAAGAATGAGAGGAGAAAGGGCTTAGGAACTTCAGAGGATGGCTATAAAAATATTAACAAAGCATCTGAAACTTGACTTTTCTAGGACATTTCATGGAACCATGAGATCATAGTACCAGAAAAGAGCCTGGAGACCAGTGATGCAGGTCCCCTCCTTGACAGGTGGAGCTACTGAGACCCCATGAGATCAGGGAGTTATCCAAAGCTATTGCACAGCTAGGCAGCGGCAGAACTGGTGTGAAAACTTTGTTCTCCTGTCTCCCTGTTCAAGGCAGTGGGAGGAGGCTAAGGGAGGAGTGGTTAGGGGAAAAATTAATCTGAGATTTTAAAAGTGGGAGATAGTGAGGCAGATGAAAAAAAAGAACTTCCAAATTTGGAAAATGGAGTTAGGTGAAAACCTAGGAAGTGGAAGAAAAAAGCATATCATTAGAAAATAAGGGCAGATAGGAAGGAAGGGGCAGACAGCAGTGGGAAATAGGAGGACTAAATTGAGAAGAAGCTTTAAAGGAAGCATATACATGTCACTTGTCACCAAAACTAGGGTCATTCTTGCCTTGCATCATGGTCACCTGAATTGTTCTTATGACAGTAATATTTTAGAGGAACTTGTTCCCCAGCACCTACAACTTTTTTGTGTGTAATCTAAAAATATCCTGTAGATTAGTCAAAAAGGTTTTTCCAGGTATAGGTGAATTGGGGAGTGGCATTATGACATGGTTCCAAATAAGAAAAGGAGTACGTCAAGGCTGTATATTGTCACCCTGCTTATTTAACTTATATGCAGAGTACATCATGAGAAATGCCAGGCTGGATGAAGCACAAGCTGGAATCAAGATTGCCAGGAGAAATATCAATAACCTCAGATACACAGATGACACCACCCTTATGGCAGAAAGTGAAGAAGAACTAAAAAGCCTCTTGATGAAAGTGAAAGAGGAGAGTGAAAAAGTTGGCTTAAAGCTCAACATTCAGAAAACTAAGATCATGGCATCCAGTCCCATTACTTCATGACAAATAGATGGGGAAACAGTGGAAACAGTGGCTGACTTTATTTTTTTGAGCTCCAAAATCACTGCAGATGGTGATTGCAGCCATGAAATTAAAAGACGCTTACTCCTTGGAAGGAAAGTTATGACCAACCTAGACAATATATTGAAAAGCAGAGACATTACTTTGTCAACAAAGGTCCATCTGGTCAAGGCTATGGTTTTTCCAATAGTCATGTATGGATGTGAGAGTTGGACTATAAAGAAAGCTGAGCAAGGAAGAACTGGTGCTTTTGAACTGTGGTTTTGGAAAAGACTCTTGAGAGTCCTTTGGACTGCAAGGAGATCCAACCAGTCCATCCTAAAGGAGATCAGTCCTGGGTGTTCATTGGAAGGACTGATGTTGAAGCTGAAACTCCAGTACTTTGGCCACCTGATGGGAAGAGTTGACTCATTGGGAAAGACCCTGATGCTGGGAGGGATTGAGGGCAGGAGGAGAAGGGGACAATAGAGGATGAGATGGTTGGATGGCATCACCGACTCAATGGGTTTGGGTGGACTCCAGGAGTTGTTGATGGACAGGGAGGCCTGGCGTGCTGCGGTTCATGGGGTCGCAAAGAGTCAGATAAAACTGAGTGACTGAACTGAACTGAACTGATTATGACACGGATCCAGATATGGCCTCTGGACTTTTTGTACAAGATTTCCAGAAAGAAAATTTCTGGCTCACAGACACAGATGGCATTCACTGCAGGCTGCTATACATATGTCTCACCATTTGATTGTAATGAGTTATGCACAATGTTCATTTTCTATTGGAGAAGACTTTTCTCCTTAATGAGACTGTGAACTGTTTGAAGCCTGGAACTAGATTTTGCTGACCTCTGCAGGTCCATTATCTACGACATCCCTGGAACATAGTGGGTGCTCAGTAAATGCTTTTTGAGTCCATGGGGGATGGGTAAGTTAATAGCAATCACTAATACATGACATTGTGGTGATGAATCCCCTAGAGCTTCTTATTCAAAGGAGCACTCATTATTTGCTATTGGAACAAGGCAGGAAAGGAAAATGGCTTGTTAAATTTTACACACACAGTTTGACACATACAACAAGCCCTGATAAAGCGTGATAACCAGGCAATTACTGGCGCACGTCCTCCCCATAAATAATTTTCCAAATATGTGAGCTTTTTTCATGACTCAACTCCTTTATACTTTGTAAAAACCAAATCCAGAAATGAAGACCATGGAAGTCTATATTTAGTCTATTCCCTTGACCTTGTTTCACTCCTCGACCAATCAAAGTCAAACGAAAACTGCTGGGGGGAGCTGAGTCTTAATAAAACAAAATCTTTCAGATAAAAATCTAAAAGGAAAGCACACCCCTGCCAATGTATCTAAATGGCTCTCAAGATATCTGTTTCCACACTGCAGAAGGTAAAAGTGGCAGCACCAAGAAGCATGAGGCACTAAAGGGGGAACCAGCCAGGGCCCTCAAGTTCCCCACAGGTGGGCCGGGCTCCAGCCAGTGTAGACTGCCCTGGTTGGCAGGCTCCTCAGCCTCACCCGGCCCCCCGCTGAGACCCCCAGCACCCTCCCCACCCGCCTCACCCCTGTGTAGGATCAGCCTCACCAGTGAGAGCTGTCATATCAGCTCCCACCATATAAGGGGCTAAAGACCATTTTTTTTAAAGATTTTGCATTGTTTTGACTGAAGAAACAATGGAACTACTAGCAGTCCTTTTCTCCTTAGTTCAGCTAACTCCTTTGCCAACGGAGTGCCCCTGAGAGGGAAGGAAGCTTAGAAAATGTGAAGTAAACAGCAGCCAGTCAGGAAATTACGTTCCCTGGAGGAAAGTCTGCACACCAATCCACCAGCTGACATTTTTGGAGGCAAATTCAGTTACTTGCAGAGAGTCAGTCACTTTAAGAGAATGTATGAACTGCCTTCTGTGCATTTTTAGAGACGTGGAGCAGAAAAGTGAAAGTGAAAGTTGCTCAGTCGTGTCCGACTCTTTGTGACCCCGTGGACTATACAGTCCATGGAATTCTCCAGGCCAGAATACTGGAGTGGGTAGCCTTTCCCTTCTCCAGGGGATCTTCCTAACCCAGGGATCGAACCCAGGTCTCCTGCATTGCAGGCAGATTCTTTACCAGTTGAGCCACAAGGGTGTAGCAGAGTTGCAGGTTAATTTAGTTGTTCAAGCATCTGATGCTTTTCCAGAATGCATCTGATCCTTCTCATGAGCTGTATCTGAGCTATAGTGAAAACCATTGAGCCCCACTTGGAAAACCAAATCTGATCTAATAATACAAATATTTTGTTATGTAACTGTCTTCCAGAAATTGCCTCCTCCCCCACACCAGTGCTGTAGACAGATAGACTCCACCAGACAGACAGACTCACCAGCCATGTACAGTGGGGAGTGGAGAGTTTGCATACTTATAGCAGCAGATGAGGGAGGTGGTAGGGGGTCTCTGCATAGAGCCTAGCAGGGCCCGCAGCTCTTCCGGCTTTCACACAGTGTTCCTTCTACCTGACCTACTGTGCAACCTATCGGAATATGAAGCTGAATTCTTCAGGCAATGAGCTCAGCTTTCTCAGGGACCCTCCCTTCTCACTCAGCCCTACCTCAGCTACTACGGGTTCCACTGCTCTTCCTGAGGTCAGGCAGTAACTCCACTTGAGCACAGGCTTGTGGCCTTAGGTCCCCCAGCATTTTGCATGTGCTTCAGCGACACCCCTCCTTTACCTGAGCTGGTCGACCACTACCATTGCCTGCTCTCCACACCCCTCCCCACGAACTCAAGGTGACTTGAACACATTCATGCCGTGAGTTAGATGGAGACTCAGACCCTCCACTCAGACCATATGCTCACACAGTTTGTGGATCCTCAAAGAAGAGAGCTGCAAAAGGCTCTCCTGTTGTTCTTGTCAGTGGTGGTGGTGATGTGGGTACGTGTTTGTGTGTTGCACTGCCTTTAAATTATTCAGCATGCTTTCTACATCCAGGACTTTTGCTCAGAGACAGGACACCTAGAGATGGTGTCACCTTACCTATTTCTAGTCTTTTTGCTCATCTTTCTCCCATAAGCCAGACTTTCCCACTCTTCCCCTCAGGTAAAGAATTCCCATCCTGAAAATTGGAGGATCAGATCTACCAGGCCAGCATTAGACTCAGTTCAGTTCAGTCACTCAGTCGTGTCTGACTCTTTGTGACCCCATGATCCACAGCACTTCAGGCCTCCCTGTCCTTCACTATCTCCAGGAGTTTACCTAAACTCATGTCCATTGAGTTGTTGATGCCATCCAACCATCTCATCCTCTGTCATCTTCTTCTCCTCCTGCCTTCAATCTTTCCCAACATCAGGGTCTTTTCAGCTCTTCGCATCAGGTGGCCAAAATATCGGAGTTTCAGCTTCAGCATCAGTCCTTCCAATGAACACCCAGGACTGATCTCCTTTAGGATGGACTGGTTGGATCTCTTTGCAGTCCAAGGGACTCTCAGGAGTCTTCTCCAACACCACAGTTCAAAAGCATCAGTTCTTTGGTGCTCAGCCTTCTTTATGGTCCAACTCTCACAATCTGTACATGACTACTGGAAAAACCATAGCTTTGACTATACAGACCTTTGTTGGCAAAATGATGTCTCTGCTTTTAATATGTTGTCTAAGTTTGTCATAGCTTTCCTTCCAAGGAGCAAGCATCTTTTAATTTCATGGCTGTAGTAAATCCACAAGAAGTTATTAAGGCTGAATATTAGAGAGGCAGTGCAGTTCAAGAATAAGAGAGTATATTGAAGCATTAATTGTTCATAAATAACAATAATGCATGTATAGAGTTACTAGGTACCAGCTTCTGTTTTTAGTACTTTATATCTGGTAACTCACTTAAACCTCTAAACAATCCTATTGTCTTCATTTCACAGGTGAGGACAATAAGCACAGGAATTTAAATAATTTGTCAAAGGTCACAAATCAGTAAGTAGAAAAGGCAAGACCCCCATTTTGGGGGTCTGTGCTCCGCACTAACTACATCATTTGGCCACTATGCACGAGGACCTCAGGAGTTCAGAGCAGACAGTAGTGAAACAGGTACTAGAGGTAAATGCACAAGATTAATCTCACATCTAGAATCAAAGCAAAAATTTTACAGAGAAGAAGGCAAAGTAAAGGAATGCATTAAGAGCATCATGTGTGTTGCTTTAAGCAAAGGTAGATTGATTACTATAAGCTACTTTTTGGAGATGGTAAGGTAAAGAGCTTTCATAGAAGTCAAGAAGATGAATCAAAGGAGGTGGTATTTGAGTTGATGCGGGAAGAGGTGATGTGTGGAGGACAAAGGAAGCAGCACATTTAGAGCCTAGAAAGAAAAGGATGATGCATTTTAGGAAATGAAAGCCATTCAGTATGTCTGGAGAAATTAATTTCTTGTGAAAATGGCTTGGAGAGCATAATATCTGATGAGACCAGGGACATATTTGAGTTGTTATCATGAGAGTCTTTTATACTGTTAAGAATTATTGTGAGGACAGTAGGGAACTATGGAAAGGCTTAATGCAGGAATATAATTAAGTCAAATTTGTATTAAAGACAAAAGTCCCAGTTGCAGCATAGAAAATGATTTGGGGATGAGTTGGTCTTTACAAGTCAGGTGAGAGTTAATGAGAGCCTGACCTTAGGCAATGGCAGTTAAGACAAAAAGATATAGGTTCATTCAAGAAGTGTTAAGGGGAAAAAATTCATTAATCATTGATTGGAAGTAATGGGCAGAGGAGGAAAAGGAGTCAAGAAACATTTTTACATTTCTCACTTGACCTGTATGTGGATGGCAATATCACCCAGTGTGGAACAAATTGAATTTGAGTTTCATTGAAAACTACTATGTGGATATGACTGGTTGGCCGTGACTACCTTGATCTGAGGCTGGGGGACTGGGCAGCCAGGGGTGAGGTTGTCTTAGTTGCCATGATGAATTTGATAGGAGCAAAAAGATGGGAACAGAAGCCATGGGGGTACCGTTGAGGGTCAAGTTAAGTCATCAGGAAAATAGTGTGTAGAGGAGAAAACATGCTAAGCCAGATGAATGAGGAACACTAATAACAAGTGCTGACCTTGGAGAAGGGCAGGGAGATTTTTGACAATTCTGATGAAAGCAGATTCGGTGAAGTGAAGGTGGTGGAAATTGGATCCAGACAGGTTGAGAGCAGTAAGCAAACCCTTCCTAGAAGTTTAGGAGTTTAAGATAGTTTTTATCTTCCAACAGGAAAGATTAAAAATTAAAGCTCAAAGGAAAATAGATTTTTGTCAGGCAATCTGAACTCTTACTTTGAGGTCTTTCTTAGCCTCTAGGGGACCTAACTCTACAGAGAAAACTCTGCAAGTTTAGAGATGATGAAAAAAAAAAAAAATACTGAATCCAGAGAATGACAGTAAGTTAATTCTACTCTTATGCTTCTTTTGCTGGACCTGGGAGGCAGATGGTGAAAAAATAGTCTTATGATGAATAAGAAATTAGAAGAGTTTGATATGTAGTTTTAAAACTCTAGTTTCTTTTTGATTTGGCAATATTTTCCCCATCTTGCACAATCTAACTAAATGAGGCATAATGAGTGATTACTTGGTAAAAAAACTAATTATAATCAATATTCAATTTAAAGAGCTTGAGTAAACATTGGAAATCACATTCCTGTGAAGACATATTATGGCCTGTTGAAAACATAATGTTATGTTAATTAAAATGTGGTTTCACAAATATATTTAATCTCATCTTACAAATAAACACTGTACAATATTTCTGAGATATTTTTAAGTTTGTTGTGCATTAACTATAAAACCTTATAACCAATGAACATTTTTCTTTTGTCAGCAGACTGATCTTTGCTTTAAAAGCAGCTATTTTCCTATTTAAATAGCTCCACAAAATGTTCTCATAAATACAGTCTCAAGACTGTTTTCTCATCTGAGTTTTCCTCCTCCTGACAGCCCCTCACCTTATCCTCTCTTCCACCGTGTCCACCCACTGTCTGGATTAAAAAAATTTTGAACATTTGCTCCATTGCTGACAAGAAACCAAGCATGCTGTCGCAAGCATCATCTCTTTGCTTTGGCTATCATTAGTCTATGTATTCAAAGACAGGGGCTTCCCAGGTGGCTCAGTGGTGAAGAATTTGTCTGCCAATGCAGGAGACACAGGAGACTCAGGTTTGATCCCTGGGTTGGGAAGATCCCCTGGAGAGGAAATGGCAACCCGTTCCAGTATTCTTGCCTGGAGAATTCCATGGGCAGAGGAGCCTGGAGAGCTACAGTCCATAGGGTCACAAAGAGTCAGACACAACTTTGTGACTAAGCAGCAGCAACATCATTCAAAGAGAGATGGGTTATAGAAGTCCTCTTCTCTTTATGAACTTGATTAAATGATCTACAACTTGTTTGTGTCTGGTCAAATGTTGGCATGATCCATTTAGACTCTTTATGCTCTTCTGTTCAATGTATTTAGTGATAAAATTGAATAACTGATTCAACAACAATTTATTAATGTCTGCCAGGGTTTGTGATAAACTGTAAAAACAAAAAAGGAATAAAATAAGAATTTATCATCTAACAGAAGAAGACATATTTACTGTTAAGATGCTATCACAGAATTATGTCTATTGTTAAGATGCTATCATAGAGTTTATATCTATGGTGAAGTGGATCCACAGAGAAAGAAACAGCTCTTCTGTTGAGGGCTAGTGGTAGTTAGGGGAAGCTTCATGCCAAGATGATTAAGACCAATTGAATTATAGTTTCCAGGTCTTTACTATCTCTCTCTAACAGAATTATGCATCCCTGGTACATAACTGTAACTCTGACTATGAAATAGGCAAAGTAAACTTTTCCATCCCATTGACTTTGTGCTTGGCAATATGCCTCACATTGGACAATGGAGTGTTAATGAGCTTTAAATGTGGTTTAGTGATTGACTGCTTCTTTTGACTTGGCATCCACCAGGAGAAAAATAGGCACCTGGTAGCCACAGGTCCCATAACGAGGGACATGAAGGGTAGCTGTAAGCCACAGCCCAAAACAGAGCTTCCCTAGCTGACCCACAAACTTGTGAGCTTGAGATAAATGACAGTTGCAATCAAACAAAATTTGTGGATTTTTTATTACAGCCTATAGCAGCTAAAACCTGGCTACCACAATGAGCCCTGATCAAAACAGGGAAGACATGTGTATCAGGAAGTTGGAGTATAAAGGATTTCCGAGCAGAAAGAACAGCACAAAAAAGTTCCTTCAGTTCTGTAAATGCTGCTGTACGCTGCAAGTCAATCAATTGTTGTGAGTGTGGTGTGAATTAGACAGGAATAATCGGGAACCAGAATGTCAAAGAAGAGTTCATTGCCAAATATGAGCATTTACCATCTATCCAATAGGTATTAAGAACCCACTGGAATAGTTAAAGCAGATAAAAGATATAGTTAGATCTGTATTTTAGAAAGAAGAAGTTAGCATGTTGGGGACTGGGTTGGAACCAGGCAAGAGATAAGTCAGGATATCAGCAAGCAGTGATGAGGATGGAAAGGAGAATGCAGGCTCTAGAGAAGTTAGGGACTTCCCTGGTGGTCCAGTGGTTAAGACTCTGCCTTCCAATGCAGGGGACATGGGTTCGATCCCTGGTTGGGGAGCTAGGATCCCACATGCTGTGGGACAATTAAGCCCACATGCTGAAACTACTGAGCCCAGATCTCCCAGCTAGAGTGCCCATGTGCCGCCACGAAGACCCAGTGCAGCCATAAGTAAATGAAAACTTTTTAAACAGAAAGATTGTCATCAACAGCATCATCACTTTTTCTTTTTTTACAAAATCAAGCTTCTAAAATGTTTTTCGAAGCTAGTTCGGAGGAAGTTCTCAAAAAGTCAAATTTACTGACTAATTTTTAGAAATTTTCAGAAAGAGCAAGATTCTGAATGATCAGTTCACTGAAAATCAATTAGCCAAAGGCAAATTTGTTTAAAGCCAGCCAACTGAAAGTTAATTTCCCCCCAAAGGACAAATTTAAGGTGAGTCTAAGACAGCCTGAAGATGCAGAAAAGGGAGAGGCTGGGCAGAAGCAAGAGTTAGAGTAGGGATTGAGGAAGGGGGGAGGAAGAACAACAGCAGAGAGAAAATCTTGAGGAAAACAACTTCAGTAAGTCAGCAAATTAGTTTTTGGCAAGTGGGTTTTTATCGATTTGTGGTGAATTGCTGTTTGTCAGGAAGCAAATAGCACAGTCATGGGGTAGAACTGGTGGGAATTTAATGAAAGAACAGTTTAGAAAGGGGTGGGCTGAGTTCAAACCAACAAGGTCTCCTGAAGCTGCAAGAGACAGGAAAAATGCTTTCCCCCACTTTGGCTAGAAAAGACAAGCGGAGCGAGGAATTCCTGGTGTCCTGGATGAGAGAATGCGGCGCTCATCATCCTGCTGAAACTGGCAGTGAAGTGGTGTCACTCAGTCAATGTCCAACTCTGCACTCCCATGGACTGCAGCCTACCAGGCTCCTTCGTTCTTGGGATTTTCTGGGCAAGAGTACTGGAGTGGGGTGCCATTGCCTTCTCCAGGAAAACTGGCGGTGCCCCCCTTCTGAAGGTGTGCTCCACAGAGCTCGGTGCATCCACAGCAGGGCTGGGCTGTGGGTGGGACCTGGGTGTGCATGGGTGTGCAGGAAGGTGGAGGGGATGGTGAAAAAAGGGGGCTTGGACCTTTACCTCTGCTTCGATTAGGACAATCTATACTCTATTAGAGTTTCATATAAAAATGACAAAATAAAAAGAAAACTCATTGACTTGCAGAACTTGTATAATGTATGCACTAAAAACTACAAAGCAATAAGGAATGGTCTCTGCTCTGAGAAGTCTAAAGTTAAGAGAACATGCACAGAGAGATAAAAAACTGTACAAACCGCCTCATACTGAATGCTAAGTGAGGGCAATAGATAATTAGGACAACAGAAGTTTAGAAAGAAAGGTGAGAATAAAATTATGGATAGTGATTCTCTTTTAGATTTTGTGAATCATGTCACTGAAAATATTTCCCTCTTTTTTATTTCAGGACAAAATTTGTGGTCCAGCCTTAGGCAGTCTATGGAACTTTATGGCAAGGGTTTTATGTGTATAAACTTGATCTGTGGCTCCATTTTAAAACATGATTTTTGTTTTTTCTTTGCTCTATCTTTCTCATATAAATCCAACTGATATTATGATACATTGGAGTCAGAAGACTGTGATTCAAACTCTGATGTTGCCACCTGTGAACTGAATGGCCTCTGATAAATAACATAACTGTCCTGAGTTTCCTCATTTGCAAAAGTTCAGAGTTGAGAAGGGGCGGTAATGTGTCCTCATGCTCAAAAGGTACCTGCTAGAGGCCTCATTGAGGGCAGTGCAACCGCCAGCGGGGTGTTTCTGGAAATTTGAAGGGGTAATTTCGTCTGTCACAATGATGAGGGGGTGGGGGTGCCGCCCCTGACATTTAGTGGGAGGAGGTGGGGATGCTTGACGTCCTGCAACACACAGGACCCTCCCACCCAGGAGAGAGCTGTGCCGCCTCCGCACCCCCTCAGATGCCCCGTTGGTGAAATGACTCTTTATACCTCCCTGAGCCCAGAACTTAGCTTCACTGTACATGAAGACGCCTAGTATTTTGGGTGCCTTTTTAACATAGTCTGATATTTAGGGAATACAACTCTTGAATAAATAAAGGGAAGGTTGTACTTTGCCCTGTTTGGAAGAGTCATTCCCCATTTCAGAGAACTGCGCAGGAAGCCTCCCGTAGAGACCCACGTGCTCCAAGAGCATCTGGCCCTGCCCGCCTCACAGAGGCCGCTGCGGTCAGCCCACGACCACGCCCGTCAGAAGGGACGCGGAGGTCTGCGCCTCTCCCCACGCCTGCCTTCTGTCAGCCCACGACCGCGCCCGTCGGAAGGGACGCGGAGGTCTGCGCCTCTCCCCACGCCTGCCTTCTGTCAGCCCACGACCGCGCCCGTCGGAAGGGACGCGGAGGTCTGCGCCTCTCCCCACGCCTGCCTTCTGTCAGCCCACGACCGCGCCCGTCGGAAGGGACGCGGAGGTCTGCGCCTCTCCCCACGCCTGCCTTCTGTCAGCCCACGACCGCGCCCGTCGGAAGGGACGCGGAGGTCTGCGCCTCTCCCCACGCCTGCCTTCTGTCAGCCCACGACCGCGCCCGTCGGAAGGGACGCGGAGGTCTGCGCCTCTCCCCACGCCTGCCTTCTGTCAGCCCACGACCGCGCCCGTCGGAAGGGACGCCGAGGTCTGCGCCCCTCCCCACGCCTGCCTTCTGTCAGCCCACGACCGCGCCCGTCGGAAGGGACGCGGAGGTCTGCGCCTCTCCCCACGCCTGCCTTCTGTCAGCCCACGACCGCGCCCGTCGGAAGGGACGCGGAGGTCTGCGCCTCTCCCTACGCCTGCCTTCCGGCGGCAGCATGCCAGAGAAGGGACAAGATGTGGAAACAGCGGAACTGCAACGGCAGGAGGGAAGACAGGCCGTCGCTCCTCTCCACTGACGTTTCCAAGCCACCAGAAGATTATTATACTGACTATAGAGTATAACATTGACGTTTTACATTAGACTGAGCTGAGCTAAAGCCTGAAAGCAAGCCCGATGTACTGGAAAGAGGCATAACGAAAAGCTTCAGGACCTAAGATGACTTTGAGGCGAAAGTCTGACAATGGAGAAAAATGTCAATTTTGTGGTCAATTCCCGAATGTTCTGCAAGATAAACCCGTTCTGTTCACTAGATGCATGAGGAATCTAAATGCTGTTGTCACTCACCCTTATCAGGGTCACGCTCTGAACAGCGAGCTGGCAGATGCTGTAACTGGGCCCTTCTGGCAATGTATGTGAGGCACACCCTAGCCTTTCTCCCACCCCCTCACCACATCTTGCAAGGGCTGTTCTCTAAACCAAGTCAAAGAAAATAGAATTTTCAGGGACTCTCAATTAGACAACCATATAAGAAGACAGAACTCAGTTTTTGTTGGTTTTATGAAACTGGAGTAGGAAACACCCTACTCCTTTGGGAATCCCTTCCATGTACAAGGACTTCTGTTCCTTCAGACAGCTTCACTGTGTTGCTGGGTTGGTCTTTGGAAGACCGAGAGGGAGCTCAGATGGAATCAGGGAAATGCAGCCACGCAGTGAGTAATCTGGTATTGTCCCTATGCTGGTGTACCGAAATGTCACTAGGGCTGGCATGAAGTACTGATTTAGGACCCATGACAACTAGTAACCAAGCGAGGGCATTTGTTTAAAATATACTCTAACCACGTACTGTCAATATTTCTCAGGAAGTTGGTATATTTGTAGGCAACATGATAAAGATTGAAAGTTAAAATCCTGTCAAATCCTTTCTCTAGATCATAACCTCCACCAATCAGCCCCAGAGCAGCTCATTTCAGTAGATTTGTTCTGCGTCCTGTAAAACTTCAAACATTTTCTTCTCTAGGGAAATTGATTTCCACCATTTTTTAACTTGATTATGAGTAACCTAGGTTAGTAATTTGACATTTTATCTATGGAAATGGGTTTAAGAAATACTCATAATGAGCCAAAGATATCTCATTATCTGCTACTTGAAGAGTGCTATATTTTTGCATATTTATTAAGTAGGAAGTTTTTGTTCTTATGCAATTTATGGTAAATGTGTTTTAAGAAAGTTTTATTTCCTATGAGTATAAATTTTGCAAGTTTTAAGAGGCAAAAGTTATATTTACATATTACAGTTGTATGGATTACAATTGTATGACAGCTTATAAAATTGTTGTTACCAGAAGAACAAATTCCTAAGAAAGCTTATTGAGACTTGACAATTCTGGACTGCAGGTTCTGTGTTGATTTTAATTTGTGTTCAAATGGCGCTCTCTCTGGCTTTTCTTAAGACTTATAAGGCAATTCTTTTCTTTGTGTATCTGAGCTTGAAGAGTATTATAGAATAGGATAGGAAGAAAAGCAATAGCCTTAATTAATTACCTGAATTAGTCATGGAGCTAAGTGTCTACTTGTTGCAGTGAAACTGTGTATTGTGTTTAAGAGTTTACTCTTAATTAGAACCCTGGGGACCAACTTCTCTCTGGTCTCCCTGTGTGTACTACACGCAACCCTGAGCATTGATCTTTTAGATAACCAATGGAGCTGATGTTTCCCTTTCTTGTTCTTTTTTTAACTACAAAAATTAAGGCTAAAATTGAGTCCTCCAGTTTACAAGTATTTAGAACTTCATGGAATATATTTGAGAAAGTTCACTCTCACATCGAACACTTCCCAGGTGGCACTAGTGGTAAAGAACCCACCTGCCAATGAAGGAGACATAAGAGACTTGGTTTGATCCCTGGTCAGGAAGATTCCCTGGAGGAGGGCATGGCAACCCACTCCAGTACCCTTGCCTGGAGAATCCCATGGACAGAGGAGCCTGGCGGGCTACAGTCCACAGAGTTGCAAAGAGTCAGACACAATTGAAGCGACTTAGCATATACACACACCCTTATTCCTGGTTCTAATACATGTCACTACCTTCTTGTCTCTCTACATCATTTTTGAATTGACATTATCTTTCTGTTTTCTGTATCTTTCTATAAAAAGATGTGAATCCTTATATCCTTATATTTTAGAAAAAGAAGGCATCAACTTTACGTATGTATATATGCATGTGTGTGGTGTATACCTATGTATATACATATACATATGTACATAAAATGACCTCTGTAATCTTCAAGACTGCCCTGTGAAGTCCATTGCCCTTTTATGACACACACAGTCACAATAAGAAATAATCGTTTTCCAATATTATTATCCTGTACACATACACAAGTATATGACAAACAAAATTTACCCTTACTAGATATGACACACTCTAATAATTTGTTTCATTCTATACTAGTTTTTGTTTTCTGTTTTGTTTTTTTTTTTTTTTTCTAAAAAAACTAATGTAGATCTTGTTTCACAAAACTGATTTACTACCTAGTAATGGTTATAACCAGAAGTTTGAGAAAGACCGCCTCATAATATAACTTCCATCAGGGTAGATTCCATGTCTATTTTGGTCTTCCCCTACAGTCCTATAACTTCCCAGGTGACAGTACCACTCAATACCTTGTTGCTCTTTATTAAATAACTATTATAAAGGTAAACTTCTTTTGCCATCTGATGCAAAGAACTGACTCAATGGGAAAGACCCTGATTCTGGAAAAGACTGAAGGCAGGAGGAAAAGGGGACGACAGAGGATGAGATGATTGGATGGCATCACCAACTCAATGGACATGAGTTTGAGCAAGCTCCTGGAGTTGATGATGGACAAGAAAGCCTGTCGTGCTGCAGTCCATGGGATCACAGTGAGTCGGACACGACTGAGAGATTAGACTGAACTGAACTGAACTGAAAGGTAAACTTCAGCTTTCCTATGATCTTTTCCATTAATACATGCTTCCTGTCAGTGGTGAAAAAATCCCATAATTCTTTATGGACCAAGACATCCTGGGAACTACAGTGGCATGTTGATGTCGCAGGATGGCTTATGGGTTGAGAGCATGAATTTTTGAGGCAGATTAAAGGGATTTGCATTCCAACTCTGGCAATTACTACCGGGGTTAACTTTGAGCAACTTGCTTAATCCATTTGTGTCTTATTGTATGCATTTGTAAAATGACAAATATCCTTACTTCATAGAGTTACAGTAAAGACTAAATTGGTACATGCATGTTAAGCTCTTAGAATACTGTCTAGCAATATGTATTACATATATTTACTTATTCAGCAGTTGTAGACATTACTCAAGTAGAGAAAACTCTGTGGAAATGAAATTTAGTCTGTTACCCTAGAGTACTTCTCCAACTCTAAAGCTGTGGAGAATGGGTTACAAGTACCCTCACTCTCTAAAGAAAGTTGAAAGATGTTATCTCTATGGACCCACTCAGAAGTAGCTAACCTGTCCTTTACCCTCTAGCCCAGTGTATACCTCCAGTCTTTATAAGAGAGGACTGGAGATTCTTTGAGAGAATTCAGTAAAGAGCTTACTTGGGAGTGGAGGATACTTAGCTTTTTTCTCACCTTCCTGCCTTAAACCTTTGGAGACCTCCAAAAGAAAGAATAGCTAAACTCTAGAGATTTGTAGGCAACCTCTATTCAACCCCCAGGTTGGGAGTGAATGCAGTGGAAAAGCTCTGAGGAGAACATGATGGAGTTTCCTGTGGGCATAGGACTAGTCCCTTCTATGTGAAGAGTTCTAAAGTCAGGGAGCCAGTGGGAATAACTTGTAAAGGGAAGGCAATGAGCCCGGCAGTGGTGTGAGCAGCCCCACTTTCAGAAAAGTTTATGGCAAGAATACTGCTCCTGTTGGCCAAGTAGATACCTCCAAAGGTAGAGAGTCTCAAGTTTCTGGAAACCATTTCTCCCGGTGGGGGGTCTCCTACAAGGACAAAGTGACTACGGGATAAACCACGAGAGACAGTAGTTGAGTAGGGGTCACAAGATATCAGCTAGGGAGTGTATTGCCCATGTTGAGAAGCTGCAGTTCAGAGATTCCTAAGGAACCCACATCTATGCCTGAGAAACTGCCTGTATTTTAATATCTTCATCTTGACCCTTTTCCTTTAAGTGTCTCATCATCAGGCTCAATCCTGAAGACTCAGATGATGGAAGAGAAAAGCATACAGAGCTCCAGGAAATTAAAAAACATGACCATATTCCTTTCCCTCATGATCCTGAGGTAGAGAGGGGATGCTTTTGAACTGCGGTGTTGGAGAAGACTCTTGAGAGTCCCTTGGACTGCAAGGAGATCCAACCAGTCCATCCTAAAGATCAGTCCTGAATATTCATTGAAAGGACTGATGCTGAAACTGAAACTCCAATACTTTGGCCACCTGATGTGAAGAGCAGACTCATTGGAAAAGACCCTGATGCTAGGAAAGATTGAAGGCAGGAGAAGGGGACAACAGAGGATGAGATGGTTGGATGGCATCACTGACTCAATGGACATAAGTTTGAGCAAGCTCCTGGAGTTGGTGATGGACAGGGAAGCCTGGCATGCTGCAGTCCATGGGGTCACAAAGAGAATCAGACACGACTGAGTGACTGAACTGAACTGATAATTGGGTTTTATTTCTTTATCCACTATGACAATCTCTGACTTTCAACTGAAATTTAGGCCATTCACATTTAAAGAGAGTATTGATATAGCTGGATAAATACCTATCATGTTAGTAATTATTTTTTATTTCATTGTACTTGTTTTTTTCCTTCTCCCTTTTTTCTGCCTTTTCTAGTTTTAATTGAACATTTTATATAGTCCATTATATTTCATGTCATATATATTATAGTTATTTTTAAACTTTTTTAGTGGTTGCCTTAGAGTTTGCAATTTGCATTTACAAATGCTCTCAGGGAACATTTAAAAATACTTAGATACCACTTCACAGGTAGAGAAGGTAACATAACAGGTTATTCTTAATTCCTACCTTCCATCTTATGACATTGGTGTCATTAGTTTTCTTATCTATATGTTATAACCAGCCAATACTTTGTTAATGTTATTACCTTAGATGGTAATCTTCTATATCAGTTAAAACTTTTAAAGTTAAATATTTTATTTTACCTTTATGCTCATCTAACACTCTTCCTTTTTGTAATTATAGTTTCTGACATACTTAGTTTTCCTTTCCCCTAAATAATTCCTTTTAACGAAATTTAAGGCAGCTCTGCTGGTGGTGAAGTCCTAATTATTTACTTGAGAAAGCTTTTATTTCTCCTTCACTTTTGGAGAATAATTTCCCTAGATACAGAATTCCAGATTGGTAGGAATTTTTTTCCAAGACTATAAGTATTTCATTCTTATAGTCCTTGCTCACATGGTTTCTGATGAGAAATCTGTAGTGGTCTGTGGGTGAGTCACAAAAGAATTTCCAGCCATGAGGCAGAATGAAAAGAGGATAAAGTTTACTAGAGTGGAGACACTGTTAGAACAGCAGACCAGCTCAAGGGAGAGCTGAACCTTTCACAGGCTAGCAGCCAATTTTTATAGCCTCAAGACAGAAAATTCCTACTGGAATGGTGGCCATTAGGTGATTGGTTAGGATGCTATAGGGTGGGTATTTTACCTAATATGGGGTCAGGGAACTGGCTGGTTTAGATCCAGAGGCTCATGGCAACAGTTGCTATGGGGCTTGGTCAGTTCCAGAGATTTTTATCCTGTGACCTTGGTACAGGGCTCCACAAAATCTACTGTAATTCTTATACTTGTTTCTATATATTTAAAGTGTTTTTTGCCCCCTCTATGTTTCCACCCCCCAAGACTTTCTCTTTGGATTTGACTTTCTTATTTCTGAATATGATATGCCTATGTGAGGTTTTTTAGGGTTTTATTTCTTTCTGGTATTTATCTTGCTTGATGTTCTTTGGGCCTCCTGGGTCTATGGTTTGCTATCATTCATTTTGGAAAATTCTTGGCCATTTTTATTTCAAATATTTCCTCTCTTCACTCTTCTTCTTTGTGTGTGTGTGTGTTCCAATTATATACATATTACATTTTTTTAATTGCCCCACAATTCATGGATGTTCCAGGGTTTGTTTGGTTTTTTCCCATATTTCTTTTTCTGCATTTCATTTTGGCAAGTTTCAATTGATATATCTTGAAATTCACTGATTTTTCCCATGTCTAATGATGAGCCCATCAAATTCATTATTTATTTCTGTTACAGTTTTTTTTTTCCTAGTATATCCTTTTGATTCCTTCTTAGAGTTTCTCTCTACTTACATTAGCCATCTGTTATTGAATGTTCTATACATTTTCCATTAGAATGCTTAGCATATTAATAATTAGTTAAATTCTCTGCCTGATAATTTCAATATCTGTGTCATATCTGAGTCTGGTTCTGATGATTCCTTTGTCTCTTTAGACTGTGCCTTTTAATATTTTTTATTGAAAAAATATTAAATAATTAATTAAAAAATCTTTTTATTGAAGCATGCTTAGAGTAGTGATTCACTGGGTAATAAGAACTAAGTTAAAGGCCTTTATTGTGTGGTTTCATAATACAACTAGGACTTGGGCTACATTTAATGTTTTTTGTAACTGTAGGTAACAGAGGATTTAAATTTCTCTAGTGTATTTGTATTTGTTCCCTGTTGTCTTTAGACTTTCCTAGAAATTCCTTCTAAAATAAAGTCTGAGCCTTGCAGCTCTTCCACTTGCTATTTTTCTAGAGCCCTGTTGATGTGATGATATGCTATTGGTAAGGGGGAAGAATTTTATAATCTTCTGATTAAATTTCAGTTTTTTTAGTGAACCAATGCTCCAGGCTGTTACCTTCACAAGTGCTTTTTAGATTTCTTTTTGTTCCCACTTTTTAAAAGTAAGACAGGAAAGCAAAAGGGAGCTGGAAGAGGGTAAAAGTTCTTCTCCCAAGATGGAATAAGACTTTGGTAATGTATTTGCCCCTGGAGAATAGCTTTTTCTTCTGGAGAACATTCTTTTTAAGCATATTTCAAAATAGTTAATTTCCCTTCACCTAGCCAGAACCACAAGGGTTTTTGTGTTTGTTTCTCTGTTTGTTTTTCCCTAACTCCTCACTGTTAAGACCTGGTGAGATTCCTGGAAGAAAAACCCATGATAATCACAGGATCACAGGAGTGATATCTTATCACATTTACAGAATCCACCCAAACCAAAGGGAGGAAATTACACAAGGACAAGACTTATTAAGGATAAAATTAGAGTTCTGCTACTGCAGTGACATTTTTACAAGTTTCATTGATAGTAGGAATTCAAGTTTACCTGAGGTGCATGATGGATAGTCCATCTTATTATCACTCCACTGAAATAGTAGCCAGAAATTCTTGAGTTATAAGTAAATTAATCTTCCTGAGAGTCAGTTTCCTCTTCAGCAACACATACTTACCTAACACAATTGTTGGTTTGTATTGCTAGTGCTTATCATGGTTTCAGCTGTGCAGTACTTGCAAGTGGTAATTGTTTCTGAATTGTCACAGTAGCTTTGACTTTCTGTGTGGCAGAATGACCTCAAACATTGGCAGGAGAGAAAATTGAGGGTTCCTTAAAGTGTAAGAAAGAGGTGAATGAGTTCACATTCTAAATGAAAAAGCCCATACAAATATGTCAAAGTTTTAAAAAGCAGCTTATAACGATGGGATGAATGGAATTATCTTCAACTTCCTTCTAAAAGAGCCAGTACCCTCTTTTGGGTCCCAAATACATTTGCTGGGTCAAGAGGTCAAAGATATATTTTAAAAGATAAAATAATTTTTTCAAATAATAGAAATTTATATTCTTTATAAAAGTGAAGTTGCTCAGTCATGTCTGACTCTTTGCAACCCCGTGGACCATAGCCTGAGGCTCCTCTGTCCATGGGATTTTCCAGGCAAGAGTACTGGAGTGGGTTGCCATTTCCTTCTCCAGGGGATCTTCCCGACCCAGGGATTGAACCTGGGTCTCCCGCATTGTAGGCAGACGCTTTTACCGTCTGAGCCACCAGGGAAATCCTCTTCATAAAAACTTGTCATCTGAAAGAATAATCAGGAAATGATAGCAAAGAAATTTCTTAAGAAATAATGCAACTAGTAGTGGGTGGAGGTGGGAGAAACTAGTTTTACAAGCTAATAAAACACATAAAAGTAAATAAAGAGTGTAGTATATTTGCAACACAGTTGGAGACAGAGTCACAAAATTGATAGTTAAGCCCTAAAACAGACTGTATTTTTTTTAAGTGGGAATTATAAGATATGTGTCAGGAAAAGGAGAATAGCTTGTGAATTGGTATAGCTGACTAGCAATTTAGAAGAAAAATCTAGTCATATCCTTACCTTATGGACTGCCCTGCAGACAGTAAAGAATCTGCCTGCAATGCAGGAGATCTAGGTTCGATCCCTGGGTCAGAAAGATTCCCTGGAGAAGGGAATAGCTACCCACTCCAGTATTCTTGCCTGGAGAATTCCAAGGACAGAGGGGCCTAGCAGGCTACAGTCCATGCGGTCGCAAAGAGTCAGACAAGACTGAATGACTTAACACTTCCCCTGTTTTTAACTTTCATGCCAATTACACAGTTACTGTCATAATAACATAAAAGCAAATAAATCCTGTCAGCATGGGCTTCTCTGCTGACTCAGATGGTAAGGAACCTGCCTGAAATGCGGAGGACCCTAGTTCCATCCCTGGGTCTGGAAGATCCCCTGCAGAAGGGAATGGAAACCATTCCAGTATTCTTGCCTGGAGAATCCCATGGGCAGAGGAGCCTGGCGGGCTACAGTCCATGGGGTCACAAAGAGTCAGACACGGCTAAATGAGTAACACTTTCACTTTCATTCTTACCTTATACAATAGGCCAGTATAAATTCCAACTTTATTTAAATAGTTTATTACTACTATTAGTAATAGCAGCAGCAATAATCATTACCAGTCAGGAAGCACTTATCCCTCAAACCTTTGAGAAATTTACCTCCTTGATTGTTAACAGCCGTGGGTCCATGTTTCTCAGGTGGTTGGAGGTAGCCTCTCAAAAGTCTTGTGCTTCATCTCTTTCTTCCTCATACCTGCAGACCAACACAGTGCCTCTAGCCTGGATAAGTGCTTCTGCTCTGCAAGCTCATACTTCTTCCCTGGTGAAAGAAAGGTATATTCCCAGGTAAGACTTGTAGAGAGAACTACAAGTGTCATTTGACTTTCACCCCAAGCCATATCAGCCAAGAGAGATTTTTCTTTGTGTGTGTGTGTGTGTGTGTGTGTGTGTGTGTGTGTGTCTATCACATCATCTTTATCCATTCATCCATCAGTGGACAGTTAGGTTGCTTCCATATACTGTCCATTATAAATAATGCTGCAAAAAGCATGGAAGTGAATATATTTTTCCAATCAATGTTTTAACTTTTTGAATGAAATACCCAGAAGTGGAATTGCTGTATCATATGATAGTTCTATTTTTTTGAGGAACTTCCATACTGCTTTCCATAAGGGTTCTTTTCTTCCAGTCCTTGCCAATACTTTTTAGTCCCTATCTTTTTAATGATAGTCATTCTGACAGGTATAGGGTGATTCCTCACTGTGGTTTTGATTTTCACTTCCCTGATGATTAGTGATGGTGAGCACCATTTCCTGTGCCTGTTGGCCATCTGTATGTTTTCTATGTAAAAGTGTCTATTCAGATTTTCTGCCCGTTTTTTAATTGGGTTGCTTTTCCGCTACTGAGTTGTATGAGTTATTTATATTTTTCAATACTAGACGCTCTGTGTTGACATTGCACAAAAGCAGTGGTGGGCAACCTCCTGGTGCCTTGGCGTAAACCAAGACAGCAGCCCCAAACCTGTGGTCACTGTTTTTCACCACTCTGCACTCGTGGTAAACAAAACAGATATTTAACAAAGCAGAACAGAAAGGCCAATTTTACTGAATAATGTCCTTGATGAAGCTGTAAGCATGATGTTATGAATTTTACTAAACCTCAGTCCTTGAGGACGTATATTGTTAGTTTTCTCTGTGACAAAATGAGAAGCATGAACAAAGCATTTTGCTGAATACTAAAGTACAATAGTGTCTAGAGAAAGCACTTCATGACTGAATTGCAAGCTGAACTATCCATTTTTTTCTTCACGGAACATTTGTACTTGAAAGAACTGATAGACAAATTATGTTATTCAAACTTAGGTGTTTGGCATACATTTTCTTGAAACTGAAAGTTGTCACTTTAAGGAAAACAACTGTATTTGTTGCCAGTGACAAAAGTCTGAGTTTTCAATGAAAATCCAAATATTGAAAAATGTGAACTTGAACTGCTTTCCAGTTCTTCAGGACTTTTCTGATGAGCTTGGTGATAATATTAAATTTGACTTTTTGATTCTTTGTAATGAAATGTGACAATGTTTGGAAGTGTTGTACACCTTAGTGAGCTAATATTTTCTAAGCAGCTTAGACATTTTGAAATCATGCATGGATAAAAAAATCTATTCCAAGTCCTAGAGGCATCAATGGATTTTAATGAAAAGAACATCAAAATTTCATTGATATGGTTTCAGATTCTGTTTTGAAAATAAGTTTTAAGAAACAGTCACTTAAAAAAAAAAAAAAAAAGAAAGTCACTTGATGAGTTTTGCATAGTATCAAAAAAAATTTATTTTAGAAAAGGCTATTATTAAAATATTCTCCCTTTCTCAACTATAAATCTGTAAGATGCTGGATTTTCTTCTTATAATTCAGTCAAAACAACACATTTGACTGATTGCATACCAAAGCAAAGATGAGGATTCAGTTTTCTTCTAACCAGTTTCACATTAAAATGTGAAAATGTAAAGCAATATCACTCTTCTCAAATTTTTTTGGTTTTGGAAATCATCCTTTTACATTAAAATTTTATATATAAAAACATGAAATAAGTTTTTTAAACTAATTAATAAGTATATATTTTAAAACTTCATGGTTTTTATTTCTAATATGATAAATTTATTTATCTCTAATATGGTAAAAATATAGAATATATGACTCACATAAACAAAAGCTTTGAGGTGAGGTCCTCAATACTTTTAAAAGTATAGGGACTTCTCTGATGGTCCAGTGGTTAAGAATCTGCCTTCCAATGCAGGGGATGGAGGGTTAGATCCCTGGTTGGGGAACTAAGATCCCACATGCCACTGTAGAACTACTTGCTCAAGGACGGATTCCAAGAATCTGCACGCCACGACTAAGACCCAACGTGGAAGGTGGGGAAGGGAGTAACAGGTCTTGAAGCAAAAGTTGAGTACTATAAGAAATACAGCTGGCTAGCATAACAATAGGAAAATGCACAATCCCATTTGTAATCAAGGAGATACTTGTTTTGAGGTGATTCCTTACCCAGGAATGCAAAATGGTAACACACCACCTAACCCTAAATCTGATATAATAGATAATAGATTTTTTCCTATTGTAATAATAGAAGGTATAGATTTTCTGTTATTTCTTTCCTCTTTACATGTTCTGTCTTTCTAACACTACACACATGTTCTAATTTTTGTAATTACTTAAAACTTGGATCTAAAGAAATACTGAGATCAATTACAGAAGAATTCCCTGAATATGATGATCTGTTCCAGTAACAGGTAGTCCGAGAGAATACATGTGCTTCCCAGATGAAGCTATCCATTGATGGCTCATTGCAAAAGAGCACATCTAGAGAAAACACAACTGAATACAAAGGACAATGGCTAAACAGGACAGAGAGATGGTGTTTCTAGCAAAGATTAGCATCCTGTTATGACTCCCTGCACCCTCAGGCATGAAAAAAGCATAGTGTCTGTTCCCTTATCCTTAGAATACTGATGGCATTTTTTCCTGAAAAACTGAAAAAACAGATGACTAAGCAAGAAGGGTTGAGAGTAACGCTGATTCTTAACTGCATTCAGAAGATCCCTGGTTACAATAATATAAAAATGAAATTATCCCTACTTTTCTCTTCTGGTGCTAAGTTTAAAACAACAAATATTTGGTCCCTCTCCTGTGTCAGGCACTCTGCTAGGTGCTTGGATTACCGTCCTGAGGGGAGGACGCAGTCCCTGGCCATAGGGGCTTGCACCTAGAGGAGAAACAAACAGAATATAGAGGCAACTTCAAAGTGATTAAGCGTACAATGGGGTTAATACACAGGTCAATGCACTCCCAGAGGGCAGACACTAAGCCAGTTTGAGAAGGGCTGCTTCCCAGAAAGACTTTCTGGAAAAAGTATGATCTGAGTTTAGCCGTAAAGGAGGAATAGGAAGAACAGGTAATGGATGGAAATACATGCACATGCTTGGTGCAGGACAGAGTGAGGGTGGGAGTTGGAGGGAAGCTGTTTCGTGCAGAAGCGTGATATGCCCGAGTGATCAGCAGCAAGATGCTGCAGGCCAGTTAGGGGATGGAAAGCCCCCTTTCTCCCCTTGTTGGGTCTGTTGGCTTTGATTTAAAAAAAAAGAATGAGGATGAGTGGTAAGAGTTGAGGATAAGATGAGTCCCTGCTTGATCAGGAAACACCTGAAATTTCTTTAATACTTGTCACAGACATATTCTGCTAATAAATGTTATATTGGTTTGTGTCCTACAAACATGGGAATTCTGGAAATATATATTTCAAATGATATTTATCAAAATAGAGCAAAAAGCATCTGACACATACATATTGGTATTTGCTGCCTTACTGAATATATTCCTTTTCCATTTTAAATAGCTCTCTACAGGATGGGAATCCTCTAACTAAAATTTTATAAATCTAATTGGAAGAGTTTTATGCAAATTATCTTCTGGCTTTGTACATTTCAATCTTCATTTTTCTCTTGTATCCACATACTTCTGATGCCATACTCTGCAGTAAGAAAGAATATTCCTGGAAGCAAGTAACATTTAATCATATATGACAAAGTGATTGTGAAACACATACTTATATCCTTCCATATGCAAATAAAATGTATGACAAGCTGAATTTCCCTGTATCTGGATCCCAGAAATCTCTGTGGCCACTGCAGATACCATACAGTGATGGGAATTACAACAGAAGAAGACAGACATCAAGCATATCTTACTGCTGCAAAATTTTCAGGAAGGTATGACTAAGTAAAACACATTGTTAGGGCTCTCCCACCAGAGACTTTGAAAGGAACCCCTGCAAGGGAGAACCCTAGAGCTAAAGCATTCTTAGTTTCATGTTGTCTGGCTCTTTAGGTTCATGGTACCAATACCTTTTCTTTATAGTTTAAAGAGATCAAGTAATTTGTCTCAAGCCACAGAGCTAGCAAGCAGCAAACTGTCTAAATTCAAGGTGAGAAAATTTTTGACACTCTAGTATGCTGACTCTTGCTGCAGGAAAAGGTTTACCATGACCTGAACTGGAGTTAAGCATAATGAAAAAGAAACAAGAAGTATTTGGAAGAAAGAATGACTAAGTAGTTGCTAACTGGGTAAATTGGTGAGGAAGACTTGCAGTTTCTGTAGGACTCTCTGCAGGCATGGATTAAAGATCTTCAACCACAGGAGGGCAGAGACTCCGAGACTAGAAAGCCAGCAGGACCTAGAAGTCCTGTGGCAAGATGATTGACCCTGGGATAGGAGTCATATTAAGTAGTCAGGAGGAAAGGACAGGACAACGAGCTGAAGAAAGCAGTGATTGAAAGGTAGGTTGAGAGGACAAAAACTACAGATTTTAGGAATTGAGTCATATATATATAAGGCCCTCTGTTGTGATGGTGAGTTAAATTCATTATAATTTTGAAATGAATGTCTTTAGGGTTAAGAAGGTGGAGAAGGCAATGGCACCCCACTCCAGTGCTCTTGCCTGGAAAATCCCATGGACGGAGGAGCCTGGTAGGCTACAGTCCATGGGGTCACTAAGAGTTGGACACAATTGAGTGACTTCACTTTCACTTTCATGTATTGGAGAAGGCAATGGCAGCCCACTCCAGTGTTCTTGCCTGGAGAATCCCAGGGATGGGGGAGCCTGGTAGGCTGCCGTCTATGGGGTCGCACAGAGTCAGACATGACTGATGCGACTTAGCAGCAGCAGGGTTAAGAAGGAACTAATTTTTAAAAGAACAGAGAGTTGGGAAGAAAATGGAAAGAGTAAATTCAAGCAAAGTAATAAAGGCAAATAAGATGAGAAGGAAATTCTTTGCCTTCTGTTAAAAACCTTCTCTGATTTGAAGGTTACTATAAAATCCCTTAAATATATATACATTAATCCAAAGTAGACCTTTAGGCCTTCATCAAAGGACCTTCCTAGCTTTACAGTCACTTTTGACCTCTGAATACTTCTTGGGTTTTCTTATTTGTAATACAGTGTCTCCCAATGAGTCTGTTTCACAACCTTCTAATAATGGTGCGGTTGAGGTCAGAAACAGAGAGATCTTTCTTTCTATCAGTAAACCACAATAGTGTGTTTGTTTACACATATGCTATTGTGGTGGTGCATCAGCCTCATTTGTGTCACCTGCCCATTTCACAATACACAAGAATTTAGGGGTAAGTTGGTCAATATCACCATGACTTCCCTTCCAGAGTTCATGGCTATGTGTTCATGGTTTTTGAAGTGAGGTCTAAACCAGATGAACTTGTTCCAAGGGCTTACGCACTCCAAGTCTACAGTGACAAATGGGCTGTAGACTTTCATCTCTGCAACGAAGAGCTGTAATAAACCAGAGACAGAGATAGGCTATCTCTGTTCTTCTTAGCCAAATAATGAAAATAGAGCCCAGTCTTTTCTCTACTTGGCTTTCTGTTTAGACTGAAGCACCTTGTCATCATCTTTTCCTGAGCAAAAGAGACTCCAGGCTAGAAAGGAAATTGAATGTCAATGGCATTATGAAATACTGCTTCAGTCCCTTGGCCCACCTACTGATCTAATGGGTTCCATTTTTTGAAGGCATAGAGTGTGGAGGCCAAAGCGTTCTCTTCTAAAATGTCAAGTAATCAAATTCATAATACAAAAGATACCAAAGGAAACTTGTGGTGTTTTTTATAGCCTGGGGGAGAATTTCAGCTTCTCTCTAAGCTTTAAATGCAGTTTGCCGAAAACACACAGCAGTGAAATTGTCAGTGGTTTGGAAAGCCCAAATCAAATAGCTTTTTAGGGGAAATGGCTTTTTAATAATTTTAATGAAATTTTGACTGGTTCCATTACATAAAGTGGCATAATGAATGCTATTTTGAACCACTGAAAGGAAAAGGTGACCTTAGAGAGACTATTTCTTTCTGCCTAATTAGAATAAAACAAATACAATTTGCATAACAGAGTATTGAATTACTTTTAAGGGAAAAAATTTTCATTGTCTTTATACAAAATTTGCTATTCCAAAATATATATTTCAAATCACTGTAAAATTGACAAGATTTGTTCATAAACATGAATTTCTGTTTTCAATAGAATAAACCTATTCAGTAAGTAGGGCACATATTACTACCACAGTTTTGTATATGAATAACCTGAGAATTTGTGATGTCAATATTACTTAAAAGGGCCACACAGCTCATAAGAATTAAAGCCCAGACTTTATTTAGCTTTCAGTTTGTTGGGCCAGTGATCGTCTCATGACATCAACATTACATCAACTGTTCCTGGATACTAAGGGAGAAAACTAATTATAGGATCCCTCCACAGAGCTCCTTCTGGGCAAATAATTTTTTTTCTTTTGATCCTTTGTCTATACCCACATCTTGATTAAAATGCATTATAAAAGTCGTGAGGGACTTCCATGGCATTCCAGTGGTTAAGATTTTGCCTTTCAATGCCAGGGATACAGGTTTGATTCGTGGTCAGGAAACTAGGTTTCCACATGCCTCACAATCAGAAAACAAAAAAGAAAACAGAAACAGTATTGCAACAAATTCAATAAAGATTTTTAAAATGGGTCACATTAAAAAAAAAAAGTCTTTAAAGTAAAAAGTAAAAGTCATGGGCCCATGGGAGAAATAGTATTTTATTGATGAAGATTTGGAATAATCAGGAGAAAAGTACTTATGTAATTGTTTTTTTTGACTAATTGGCTCAATAAAGATTCTTTGTGGTGTCCAGGCACCGTCTCTTTTCATTTAGGTTCAAGAACCATCTTTTCATGTTCTTTATTGACAAATGTGAAGTTTCTGGCCGATTTCATATCTCTCACCACAAGCAAATTATAGCAATGCAGTTGTAACTCACAAGGCCATGGTTCTTTAGAACCTGTTTGTATGAGGGAAAGAAAAGCTCTTCTTAATGGCACCCCACTCCAGTATTCTTGCCTGGAGAATCCCATGGGCGGAGGAGCCTGGCAGGCTACAGTCCATGGGGTCGCTAGGAGTCAGACACGACTGAGCGACTTCACTTCCACTTTCCCCTTTGCAGTTGTTCAATACCATTTATTTGATGCTGGCTATATTATCATTTTTAAACACTGTGTTACCAGTTATGCTGCCCACGAATGCTGGCTTCCAGTGACTCTTAGAAATTGTTTCTTTGCTTTGTTGGAGAAGTGGACAAATATAAGTCTCACCCCACCTACACAAGAAAATTAAAGCAATAGTTTATGCATTATGATGCTAAATTTACCATCCAGAACTTTGTATTTTAAATACAAAACAACACATTTTCCAACCGTATCTTCTTTTGAACTCTTTAGGCCTGTTTTCTTAGAACGTCCTCTCTTCCCTGTCGCCTAAACCCTTGCCTTCCGTACAATGCTGCCAGTAAGAAGGACAGGCGAGAGGCCAGGGGCTGACACGGGAAGAGTGGCCCCACTGTGCAAGGACTGTGGCCCTTGACTGGCAAAATCTAAGACAGGCCTGAGAGTACCAGTCAGAGACGAGAGAGGATGTGGGCTGGGAGGGCCCACGGGCTGGTGGCGCATTGGTCTTGCACACTTTCAGCCCGACAGGTGTGGCCAGTTCTGGGGCCCTGACTGATCCATGCCATGGGGCCCACAGGCCGGGTGGGAGACCTCTCTGGGTACCAGTGGTGGGGAAGCCTTCTGCCACGCCTCCCACCCATGAGTTCTCTAGATGGGAGATGGCTCCCGGGCGGGAACCTAGCCAAGTGAGAGCAACATCCCAGGCCACACCTGCAGCTGGAAGCCAAGGGTCAGCGGCCGAACAACGTCCTCAGCGCACCCTGTGTCTAACCTGAGTGCGAATCCATCAGGCCAGTCTGCCACCACCATGCTGCTGGCCCAGTTTCATGTCATCTCATAAAAGAAACACACCAAGCAGAGTAAGCCTCCTGCCCAGCTACCTCCCTCCAGCCAGGGTCTGGCCAGGATAACTGGAGAGGACTCCCCAGCAGGCATCTCTCAGCTCCTCAGACTCTCTAACGCCCCCTCGTGTGTGACAGAACACCAGGAAGTGCAATGAAGGAAAAAACACCGGCCACACAGGCCCTGCCCTGTTCTCAGAGGGCTTCCCAGGTGCCGGCTTCCCTGGCCCCAGCCACCAGAAGCGGCTTAGAAACTATTGAGACAGGCAATCTGAGCAGGCAGCGTGTTTGCCCAGGTATTAGAGTGTTCGGGTCCCTCCAGCTACTGTTTCTTGGTACTTATTCTGCTTAGCAAGACAATCAAAAGATCCAAAGTATGATAAAATGACTCACTTGCTATGCCAAATCTCAGCTATTTGCCCCTATAAATTCACTTCTACCCCTTTTCATGTACTCTGGTTGTGACTGATAAGTATTACATCCTTAAGGCTTCTGTGCCCTCTGACCTCTAGCTGGACTTGACCTGTGCCAGAGATGGAGAAAATTAGGTAAGGGAAATTAGGGAATTTTTCTTACAGCTCTTTCATCCTGAGATAACTTCAAATGCATTCCTCCACCAATTTTATATTAATTCTAACTTTTTTGGCTTTTAATTCAATAAGGCTACTAGTTATGCTATCATCATCAATACTTTTTCATAATTGTGTTCTACTGATAGGATCTAAATGATTTAAAAATAAATATAATCAAGCTGTACAAAACTTTAATGTGCTTTATGCAAATATAAGAAATGCAAAAAATAAGAATAAAAATTATTTTTCACAAATATTTCAAGTTATTTTCTTCTAAATATTCAACCATGAGAATTAAAATGCAAAGTAAAAATAGTCCTATCAAATATTCAAATCAAAATTATTTAAATCAGGCTGAACTGATGCTGGGAAAGATTGAAGGCAGGAGAAGAAGGGGACAATAGAGGATGAGATGGTTGGATGGCATCACCGACTTTATGGACAAGAATTTGAGTAAGCTCCAGAAGTTGGTGATGGACAGGGAAGCCTGGCGTGCTGCAATGCCATGGGGTCGCAAAGAGTCGGACACGACTGAGCAACTGAACTGAGCTGAACTTTTTACTTGGTTGCTTGAAAATATAATTAAATTTCCTTTTCTTAAAAAAAAACCCACAATTCCAGAGGTCAAGTTTCAGCAAGTCTCAGATGTGAGATATCAGTATTGCATTTCACACATGAATATGAATTGTTTAATATTACAAAATGTTACTCACCAGCCATGTGCCACTATTGAGAACATCAGTCTAATTTGTAAATATCTCCAGAAGCACTGATTAGAACACATACAGTAGAAAAAAATAAATACTTAGCCCTGCCAAGAAGCAGCACTTCATTATACACAGTGTCTGATACATGGTCAGGGCATAAGAAACTGCAATTAGTAGTAGTAACAGTTGTAGTAAGTACTAGCAATATCTGTGATCGTGATTCTGTTACTTTTTATTTTGTGGCTCTGTCATCTGTGTCATAGAATTATGTGGGGGCTAGTTTAAGTAAAAGTGAACCTGTTCAATTCCTCCTTTATTTGACCACACTGAGTTCTTAAAAATCCAATTATGAGAAAGTTAATTATTGTTATCTCAACTGCTATCTCAATTTTACTTGGAAAGAAGGGTTTTTTGTTGTTAGAATCTAACTGATTCTATTTGGCAGAAACTTGTCTTTGATTCCAGTATGTTTTCAGTCAAATTGCCCTCACAACCTGAACCCAGAATCTGGCTTCTAATTTCAAGGAGAGGGAGGTGACTGCAAAGCATAAAATACATGCAGAGCTTGATACTTACCTTGTTCAAGCCAAACAAAGCTGAGTACCAAGCGCAGGAACTTCAGGACAGCCTGTGCACTCAGTTCCTTGTTGTGTGTGTTAGTTGCTCAGTCACGTCCTGTTAGTTCTCACTTGTTGTCATCTGCCCTCTTTCTTTACTGGCTTATCAAACAGAAATTGACAGTGACCACAGTTTCTATTTCTTTAATTTTCAAAGTGGATCTTCAAAAATGTGGTTTGACTAACAGAACAAAAGGAATGGAGTTGATCAGAATTTTTTTCAGGAGAGCTCTTCATATCAACAAGAAGGGTTCTTGGCAAGAAGGCTTCTGTCACCTGAGTGCCTCCTGTAAAATGGGCTCTTTTACCTCCAGGGGAAAAAAATAGGATTGTTAAAGTCCTATTAAAGTAGTAATGGCATCTGAAAATATTATCTTTTAATACTATGTCAAAGACCACCTCCAACAAAATAACTTATTTTGAAACTGTCAGAAATGTCATCTAATTCTGCACATAGGAGCACCGATTAGAATTAAGAGGACACGGTATACAGATACAGTGATGACTGCAAGAATACTGGAATAAAATCCTGGTTTTTCCAGCTACTTGCCTATTCCTCTTTGCTGCCAAAGATGGAAAGAGGGCTCTAGAGGCCAAAGACAAGCTCTGTTCTCACTCGTGAGATTGTTTTATGTAGCAGAATTCCCTAAAACTTTCTGGAGACATTATGATGTCCACAGTTCAATCAAGAAAACCAGGACTTCCCTGGAAGTTCAGTGGTTGAAACTTTGCCTTCCATTGCAGGGGGTGTGGGTTCCATCCCAGGTTGAGGGGCTAAGACCCCACAGGCCTCCTGGCCAAAACAACAAAGCATAAAAACAAACAAACAAAAAAAAACACCCAGAAGGAATATTGTAACAAATTCAATAAAGAAAAAAAAAATGGTCCACATTTTTAAAAATCTTAAAAAAAGAAAAGAAAACCTAAATTGATTCCCAACTGAAGGCAGACTATCTGTGGCCCCTCTGTTTACAAAATTTTATCTAAACATCTGGACAAATGGACAGATTTCTGAAAATGGGGCAGCATCTCAATAAGGGCAGACACAGCAGTACCAAACATGACTTATGAGTGTTATTCAGCATGTTTATTATCGGTGGCCAGACCCTAAAAGCCCCTGATAGAAAGTAAAATGAAGTTAAATAATATTGCAACTGAACTGGCTTTAGCATTTAGTTCCTTAAGCATCTCATTTTTCAGAAGAAACAATTATATGGAGAGGGAGTGACCTGACCAATGGCACAGCACTGGACCTTGGCCGAGGCCTGATTACAAAGAAGCAACGAGAGTGTGGTGTGGCGGGAAGGGAGCAACTCGTGCTCAGGAAACCCTGACTGCTCCGCCAGCTGGCCACATCCTAGTGTGTGACGGAGAAGTCTCAGCACAGCCAAGCCCCTGCTACCATTTCACATTTCTCAGACGAAAGCATAATACCTATTTATGAATTAAATAAAATAATGTATAAAGTGCCCATCACATAGCAGATGTCTTATTAATGTAGATTAACTTTTCTTTTCTCATGCAAGCATTCTCTGAACTACATACACTTATATCATATCCCCCTGAAGGGAGTGAGTTAAGGGGAATATTTAAACAAACAAACAAAAAAATCCTTCTGACCTAGAAAGTTCTCACTTTCAAAGCAATAGGCAGCATGGACTCATTACTACAACCTTCAAAGAGCTGAGGAAGGGTGGGGGGGGGGGGGCTGGTTACTATCAAAGCAAAACAGAGAACCCAAGATGGATAGAAATACACACACACGTTTTACACTCACATACTAAACTACCTGCATATACATATAACAAGGTAAGAGTTCAGTCACCACCGATCCAACTCTCTTCTGACTCATAAGCAGTGTTAGTAACTTCCTCTGCTCTCCTGAAATGAGTTCTCTCTCAGCCAACCCAGCACCTTGCAGCCTGAGAAACTGGCTCTACTTCAGAAGGTGAGTCACTGCTTTTCTTTTAAAGCCTGTTTCTGCCGACAGATCTCTCCATCCAATTTCAGAAGAGAAAGATTTGCAAAGTCAGAGTGTCCCCAGTGAAGCAGGATCTTGCTTTCCCTGATGCAGGTAAAATGCCTTCCAACTTTTAAGACTGACCTCCACAAGATAGAAAGGTTATTTTGAAAAGAAAACTCATACAAAATTCAAACTAAGAGAAAAATATCAACATTTCAACATCTCTCACAGTTGAATTTAAAGGAAGTGGTGATTCATCTCAGCTCGTAATGGGCCCCTGAAATGCAAAATCTCTCTTGCTTTACTTCATCACAGACTCCAAAGGAATCTCAGAGATGTGGATGAACAATGTGGAGATTTGAAATTCTTTTGATTCCTTTTAGTTCTATAAATTAGAAAATACATCTCTTTATTAATTTAATGGTTGCAAATTGGAAGGAAAATAGTTAATTTATAAATTCATATAGAGTTAAGCAGACACACATTAGCAATAAACCTTAACTTATCACATGAAGGAAAAATTGTGACAAATGTATTCTGTATCAGTATTAAACACACCACACACATACACACACACACACACATGCACACCAAAAAAGAATATTCTGTTAAAAATGAGACATGTGGGACTTCCCTGGTGGTCCAGTGGTTAAGAATCTGCCCGCCGATGCAGGGGACAAGAGCTCCAACCTTGGTCCAGAAGATTCCACACACCATGGGACAACTAGGCCCAGGCCCCTTTGAGCCCATGCTCTGCAACAAGAGAAACTGTCACAATGAGAAGCCCACAGACAGAACGAGAGAGCAGATCCCCGCTCACTGGGACCAGAGGACGCTCCAGAGGAGCAGTGGAGGCCCCGTGCAGCCAAAAGTAAAAGTAAATAATGCAGCAAAATAAAGTTTAAAAATGAGATGTGGCATATATTTGCAGAAATAAGAGGATGGGAAATAACTTATGATTACAAGTGTGTGGTTGTACCCACACACCCCTTGAGCTACACAGCCTGCAATGGGGATCAGGCCTCACACATGCTGACACAGGCATGGCCTGCTGTCTTGCTTTGAATCATGTCATGTGCCTCAGGGTGCACCATGGGAAGTCCGTAAGAACTCACATGGCACTCACAGATGTGTTTTCTGCAAATGCTTGAGAGTCCATACACATGGAGCCTGACTGGTCCCTGAAGGATGGGGCTGATGGAATGAATGCTTCCTCTCGATGTAAGCCTCCTCAGAAAGTCCCGCTGAATGGAACAGCCATTGATCACACCAGCAACGATCACATCCTTACGTTGACTTCCCTCCCTCTCTCGTTGACTTCCCATATTAGTTACCTACTGTTGTGCAACAAGTTACCTGAAATCTTAGTGACTGGAAACAACAGATTTTTATTCTCAGTTTCCATGGTTGACAAATCGGAGGCAGCTGGGTGGTTCTGGCTCAAGGTTTCTCAAGAGGATGTGGTTTAAATGTCAGCCAGGGCTGCATTCATCAGAAGGCTTGAGTGTGGCTGGAGGATCCACTTCTAAACTTCCGTATGTGGTCATAAGCAGGAGCACTCCATTCCTTCCAGTGTGGACTGCGGTGTACTTCATGGCAGCTGGCTGTCCCCAGACTGAGTGATCCAAGAGAGAGGATAAGGGAGACGGCAAGCAGGAAGCTGCAGTGTCATTTGTCACCTCGCTTTGGAAGGGACATACCATCACGTCTGCTGTAGGTTCTCGGCAACATAGATCAACCCTGGCGTGTGTGGGAGGAGACCTCACAGGAGTGTGAATACCAAGAGGTGGAGACACTGGGCAGTCTTGGGAGACAGCTGGGACTTCCCAGGTGGTGCTAGTGCTAAAGAACCTGCTTGCCAATGCAGGAGATGTAAGAGATTCAGGTTCAATCCCTGGGTCGGGAAGATCCTCTGGAGAAGGGAATGGCAACCCACTCCAGTGTTCTTGCCTGGAGAACCCCATGGACAGAGGAGCCTGGCAGGCCACAGTCCATGGGGTTGCAGAGTCAGACACGACTGAGCAACTTAGCACCCACCCGGGAGTTGCCCACCATACTTTCTCTACCCCCATGATCCCTGGAGTCACTTGCAATAAACTACTTATATAAAAACCTTTATCTCAGTCTCTGCTCTTGGGTGGAAACTGTGCTAAGACAATGAATGATCTTCTGTATATGTTTTTTTTTTCATTGAGGTGAATCTGTATGAACATGTGTTGATCCAAAAAGATTTCCAAAATATATTATTAAGTGCAAAAGTAAAATTCAGAACTGTTCAGGTATGTGCACATAGCTGTACAAGTATAGAAGAAACTTAGTAATAGTTGATAGTGGTTATTTGAGGGAGAAGTTGGGAAAAAGAAGGATTATTATTTTTCATTTTATTGTTCTTAGCACTATTTGAATTTTTGAAACACATGTATGTATTATTTTAAAGAATAAATTTGAAGGAATGGTGAGATTATGGGAATTTTAAATTTCTCTTTAAATTTCATGTGTTAAAAGTATAATAGTGCCTCTACAATAAATACCTTGACTTCGGCGATGACCAGACGGGCCCAGGAGGTCTGGACCAGGCTCCTGGCAGAGCGACTGATTCCACAGAGTGAGGTGCACACAACTACAGCCTGTACCAAGATTGTCACAGTAACAGTCCTGGGGGCGGGGTAGGGTGGGGACAGGGTCAGCCCAGGAAGCGGAGGGCTCTCTGCATGTAGAATTCTACTACTGAGTCTTCACAACATCCCCCATCCACGTGTGCCTGCCAGGCCCGATATCTGGTACTTATATTCAGGGCTCCCCTGTGTTCAGTCTTTCCAGGCACTGAGCTGCAGTGTTAACCTACTTATTTCACACTAGTAGGAAAGCGGGAAGCATTCCAGTTCTATGAGGAATCCACACCCAATGACACAGCGCACTTCTTGACATCCTGCAGAACGCCTGTTCTCCTCACATATCAGAACTGGGAATACATGGAAAAACCATCTGGAACCAAGCCTCAGGATTTTGCTCTTGCCCTCTGCTGTTTTTCATACCTTTAAATTAAAGTAAAATTCTTTCACACGATGGCACCAAGATAGTGCAAATTTTGAAAGAAAACAACTGACAATTGGTTCCTATTATTTTCTCAATGAACAGGTGAAAGTTCTTACCTTGGGATGATAGGCAACGTTTTCTGGTGAAGTGGGTGATAAGTGGATCCCTGCAGCCTCAGCGTCTTCCTAGCCCAGGCTCCCCCAGTTAGAGCCAGGGAAATAGGGGCCAAACAACCAGAGGATTCCTGGAAATCATTGGACCTCTCCTGGAAAGCGCACCACTCCGTAGTTAAACTGTTATGGATAGCTGCCACCAGGTGGCGCCACGCTGCGGTTGGGACCTGGAGAGATTTGCATTATGCCTGCTGGTGTCTTGTCAGCTGCATGCATAGGTCCACCAGGAGGTAAATCACAAACCTTAAATAATGCCACCCTGCATTTTAATCCTGACTCTTTAAAAACCCCAAAGAGTTGGACATGACTGAGCACACACACACACACACACACACACACACATCTAGTTATAACAAGATTTTATTATCATGACTAAAAGAAGTCTCTTGCAGCCCAGATGATCTTTTAATAATGGTAACTTTTGTTAAAACCAGATAAGAATTTATATTAATTTATTAAAGAATTCAAGCAGTCTACTTCATTTGACTCCAGTTATAAGGAATGGAAGAGAGAGATAAAAAAAATCCACAGCATCCAAAATCTTTTTTGTTTCCAAAGGAAGAAAAAAAGCTAATTTTAGAAAATCTCATGTTTCCTGATTACAGGAACACTTCTCAGGAAGCCAGTTAATTTCCTACAATTTAAATTGCAAATCAAAGTGTCCTTGCCAAGGTTTTCATATTGTCAGTGAGGAACAGGGCATCTGTGGCTAAGGCATCATGTCTTTTGAGAGTTCAGAGCAACAGTCATGGCGCTATTTCCACTCTGACACATTTGGACACTAGCAAGGCTCAGTATTAGAACCTGCTAATATCTGGAGTACTAATTTTAGTCAGTGGATGGGTTGATACTTATTACATGGCTTCATCTTCCACTCCATCAAAATGAATCTAATTAATGTGATATAAAGTTCAAAATATGATGTAAATATGTACAAAAAATGTTGAAAGATTTTTTCACAAACTGCTTAACTTCCCCTAAAAGTTTTTTCTCCTAAAAACCATGAGTTCAGGGGAGCAGGAAAATTGGGTGAAGGTGGTCAAGATATAAACTTATTCATGTATAAGATAAATAAGTTTGGGTGATGTAATGTACAATAGGGTGACTATAGTTAACAATACTGTATTGTGTTTGAAATTTACTGAGAGTTGATCTTAAAGTTCTTATCACAGGGAGAAAAGTTTGTAAGTGTATGAAGCCATGTATGTTAACTAAGTTTATAGTGGTAATCATTTCACAGTGTACACAAAAGTCATACTTTGTAAACCATAAACTTATATGGTATTGCATGTCAACAATATCTCAATAAAACTGGGGGGAAAAAAAAATCAAGAGTCCACTATATGCCACTGAATGGCCCTCTGAGTGAAGTTATATATTCTCAGACTGTGTATATTGCTTGGATTTTCACTTTTTCCTTCCTATGGCAACTCTGAATATATAGTGGATTTAAGAAAGCAAAGGATGCAATGGATGGGCATGAATAAAGTAAGCAAAGTCGTACTAAAAATAGCCCTGCTATCAACAATTTAATAAAAATTAAATTTAAATTATATGCAAATCCAATTCCTTTTGCTCATTTACCCTTAACTCCTTTTAATCAGATTGGGCTGAATGATGAATATGAATAATCCACGCGAATTTATGTAACAAGCTTTCTCAGTTTTGTCTTCTTCAGTGAAAAGTCTGGAATCACAAGAAAGGCCTTCTTCCTCTTCTGTCCCTTCTCACTCTTTTGGCTGGGAGAGATGCTGCATTTTTCATGCCAAACCATGCATATTCCACTCGACTCAATTAAGTATTTTCATTATCATCATAAAATATAACCATGAAACCCCTTTCCACCACTTCAAGTTTTTTGTTCTGGGAATAAAAGTAGAAAGAAAGTGTTTATGTGAGTTCCTTACTTACGATTTAGATTTGCTCTTTGGAAAAAATTCCTAAAGATTCTTGGTAGCCCACTAACTATAGATACCAGTCTTTTAACTGAAAGTTCTTTCATACATAGAGAGTAATTAAATTATTCACATTCAGGCTTTACCTAAAGAAAATTTAAAAAGTACTACTTGGAGATTGACTTGAGGATATCAATATGAATGTAAATAACAAAGAAAAATGTTTCTTAGCCATGTTACAAAAGTTTCCCATTGGGGCAGATTCGGTTTTGGAGTCAATGCTGGGACAAGCCTCTCTGGAGTTTCCAGGGTTGTAGGCTGGCTGGCACAGGAGCTGAACTGAGAGGAATGACAGAGGATGCTAGAGTCTGAAAAGAGGACACAAATGAATTTATTTACAAAACAGAAATAGATCCACAGACATAGAAAACAAATTCATAGCTATCAAAGGGGGCGGAGGGAGAGGGATTAGGAGACTAAATTAGGAGGATGGGATTAACATAAACACACTACAGTATATAAAATAAATAACCAACAAAGACCTGCTGTAAAGTACATGGGACTACACTCAATACTTTGTGATAATCTATAGGGAAGGGAAAGAATCTGGGAAAGAATACACATAATGATACACACACAGATATGGATATAGCTGAATGACCATGCAGTACAGCTACAGCATACCCAATGTTGTGAATCAGCTATGTGTGCGTGCTGAGTCACTTCAGCCGTGTCCAACTCTTTGGGACCCTATGGACTGTAGCCCACCAGGCTCCTCTGTCCATGGGATTCTCCAGGTAAGAACACTGGAGTGGGTTGCCATGCCCTCCTCCAGGGGATCTTCCCAACCCAGGAATCAAACCAGTGTCTCCTGTGTCTCCTGCATTGCAGGCAGATTCTTTACCACTAGCACCACCTGGGAAGCCCCCCAATTAACTATACATCAATATAAATAAATATATATGTACATACATACAAAATTCTACAAACAATAAAAATTTAATTTGTTATAGTCCTCCCAAAGATAAAAGGTTTGGGGAAAAAAAAATGAAGAGTGCAGGGAGAGATCTGAGACTTCACTGGGGAAAGATGCAAGAGGGAGACCCAAAGGCTGATAATCAACAGAGATGGAGAAAAATTTAACGGGATTCTGTAGCGAAATATCATACATTACCTGTTGCAAGTTCTCCTGTCTTCTCCCCCACAAAACCATTAGTAAATTTGCATTGCTCACTTATGCTCTATAGAGAATTCTTTTAAGGGGAAACTGGACAAGAACTGAATCCAGCTCCAAGGCTGGTGTGAGGTGAAAGTAGCCTCCACAGAAGACAGCACATATGAGGTGAGAAAGGATTTCTTTTTTTTTTTTTTTAAGATTTTTTTGATGTGGAAAGAATCTAGTCTTTATTGAATTTGTTACAATACTGGTTTCTGTTTTATGTTTCAGTTTTTTGGCCAAGAGGCCTGTGGGGTCTTAGCTCTTGCTTCTTTACTGAATTTGTTACGACCTTGCTTCTGATTCATGTTTTCATGTTTCGGTTTTCTGGCCCGCAGGCATGCGGGATCTTAGCTCCCCCAGGAGGGATCAAACCTGCACCCACCGCACTGGAAGGCGAAGTCTTAAGCACTGGACCACCAGGGACGTCTCAGAAAGGGTTTCAATGATATGATTTTCAAGTTAGAGAACCATTTTCTTATCTAAGACCCAGAATCTCTCATAATTTATATAGACAAAACAAAATCTTGAATTTTCTAAGGAAAGAAAGCTTTATAGTATTTGAAAGAGAATGCTTAGTGTGTCCTTCCCTGGCTTTGTCAGGAAGCAAGGACTTTCAAATATATAAATACAGTTCCATAAGTGCCTTAAACCCACAGTATTGTAACTTATATAAACCAGTTAGTTTGCTTTGGATTTCTGCCCCTTGCAGTGAAAAATCTCCTGTTTTTGATGCAAAGGACAATTCTAGTTATCACCAGTAGGTCAGTCAGGACAAGGAGGGTCATAGGTACTAAAGAGGGTAGAGATAAAGGAAAGAATTTGGTAGCTGAAGCAATTTGCCATCCTACCTACTTGGGTCTGATCAGTATCAACCTCTAGCCTCAGCACTAGGTTTAATGTGAGAGGAAGAAGTCTAGGGACTTCTCAATGAGAGAGATGTTCTATTAAACTTCAGTCATGCCTTAAGTATTGATGAGCTAGCCAGCTGTTGACTTGGATGTGGAGGATCAGTTGGGGAAAATGTTCTTTATGGACGGGGTTAAGCTGGATTAGAGGAAAGATGTGAGTATTCCATATAAAGATGTACAGTGGATTGCTGAAGTTATTCATGGTCTGAACATCTGGGTCTTACTACTGAGCTAACACTGACCTTACTACCTTGGCTATAGTTCAGCCAGTTTTTCCCACCTAACCGCACTCACTTCCTATTCATGGTCCTGGCTGAAGCCACCACTCCATCCTTGGCCCTGCTGACACAATCATTCCTTCCCCATAACTAACTCCCTGGAGATTGCTGAATCTGGGCCCCGCGGGACTGACCATGCCTCTCTCTCTGTCTGTGTTTGTGGTCGAAGATTTAGACTCTTACCATTTGCTCCCTTCTCCTGCAGGCCAGTAGGCAAGCCAACACTCACAAGTTTTATCCAGGCACTAAATTTGGCCTTTTGGAGATTTTTATCCCATCTTCTACTGTGAAAGTTATCTATAAAGCCTGGTGGTGGTGGTTTAGTTACTAAGTCATGTCTTGACTCTCTTGCAGCCCTGTGGACTATAGCCTGTCAGGCTTCTCTATCCGTGGGATTTCCCAGGCAAGAATACTGGAGGGGGTTACCATTTCCTTCTTCAGGGCATCTTCCTGACCCGGGGATCAGACCTGCATCTCCTGCTTGGGCAGGCGGATTCTTTACCACTGAGCCACCTGGGAAGCCCCGTGGAGACTGGTGCTGGTGGTTGAGTCGCTAAGTCATTGTCTGACTCTTGAGATCCCATGGACCATAGCCTGTCTGGCTCCTCCATCCATGGGATTCTCCAGGCAAGAACACTGGAGTGGGTTGCCATTTCCTTCTCCGGGGATCTTCCCAGCCCAGGAATCAAACCTGGGTCTCCTGCATTGCAGGCGGATTCTTTACCAACTAGTGGGTGGTAAGAACTAAAGTTTCAGTCCAGGAGAAAATTTAAGGATGGAGAGAAGTCACAGCTTCAAAGAGAGTGGGAAAGTGGAATTAAAGATAACAGTATCGATTTTCACTTTTTCTCCATGAAAGGAAGACCTCTGCTTCCCTTTATTCTATCTGCCAAGGTTAGTGGGAGAGTTCTACTCATGATTCACCAGTGATTCAGGATGCTAAGCTGCCATGACAGTTCTATTCTTCATCGTCTGGCCCATCTAGGCTGAAGCAGAGGAGATTGTTGACTTTAAAAATAAAACAGCCTGCTATTCTACCAGCAAAGTGTGTTTATTCAGGGAAAGTAGAGGAACTGCGTTTTGGAATAGGCAGGCTATGGCAAAACCACAGGCAAAGAGGAAGGTTACTTTATATAGGAAAGGAGGAAGTTGGGAGGAAATGCTTCAAACAAAAGTCCGTTGGAAGAAAGTGAGAGTTCAGGGTGGTGACAGTCTCTCACTGGCTGGGGCTGCTGCTGATCAAGGAGCAAATTTTCCCTCCTCTTGTTGGAGATGCGGGTCTCCTCCTGCTTGCCCTCTTCGAATGGCAATGATGGGTAGTGCCTAGGAGCTCCCCTTTCAAGACCCCATCTTAAATGAGGTTTCCTTTCATTCGTTTTCACAGGGCCAACTGAACAGCAGAATGCTATTAGTATTAAAACTTGTTTTGACTCCCCAGATCTATTTTTTCTGTAACTCCTTCCAATCTGGCTTTCCCCTCGGCTTCCCAACAAAATAGCTCATGTCACGGACACCAAAATGAACTCTCGAGAATCCAGTGGGAAATGTTGAGGCAGTTCACTTGTCAGGTCCTCTCTCCTCCTGGATACATTCTCTTCACTTGCCTTCCAGGGCACACACTCTAATCCTCTCCTCCTTGCCCCAAGTAGTGCTTCCTTCCAGTTTTTTTTTCCCTGACTCCTCCTCTTTCTTATTCTTTCAACACAGGGCTCAGTCTCTGGACTTTTTTTCTTCTACACTCACTATGTTGGTAATATTTCATCTAGTCCCAGGGCTTTAAGTACTTTCTATATACAAATGGCTTCCTTAATTAATATATCTGACCTGGACATCTCTCCTTAACTCCCAGCTAATATATACAACCACCTATTAATAGAAATAGTCTCAAAATCAGATTATGTTGCTCCCTCTTCAAAACTATTCAGTGTCTTTCAGTGTCTTCCAGAGTAAAAGCGAACAGCTTTTCAAAGGCCAAGAAGTCCTACACAATCTGCTCCTCATACCTGTCTGACCTCCTCTCTCCCTCCAGCCCATACCGTCTCAAGACGTTTGCTCTTGCTGTTCCATGTTCCTGGAGAACTCCACTCCTGAGAGCCACGTGCTCACCTCCTTCACCTCCTCTGTGTCTTGGCTTGAATACCACATTGTCAGTGGATCATTTATCACCATCTGACATATTCTATGTGTTACTGGCCTGTTCTGTCTCTCCAGTTAATGCTCTGTCTCTCCAATTAATTTTGTGTTCCACCAAGGCATGGAATTTTGTTCTGTTATCTTGTGGTCCCCACCTAGAACAAGGTCTGGCACAAGGTAGGTGCTGATGGAGACTAGTTGAATGAATGAATGAATGACAAAAATAGATTGCTATTTCTATTGCATGACCTTCCTCCTTCCTCCAAAGAGAAAAATTCAATTAATAATGTTACTCTGTGTAGGCAGTTTTAAAGACACATTTTCTCCCCACTCATTTGTATGCATCATGGTTTTATCATGTATGTTTAAAGACATTTAAGTGCTTAAAATAAATGAAGTTGGTAAGGAAAAAAATCTGATGAGAGCTAAGTTTCCAGGAGACTAAATTTAAACAAAAATTTAAATGTACAATGATTATAAAAGATTTGGGGGAAAAATCACATTGGGGGGATATAAAATGAAAGCAAGTGTTTAAAGAATTAAACAAATAGATACAGATATGTTTTTAAAAATTGAAGTCAGATGACAATTTTTTATTCCTATTGTTGATCTGCTATGAAATCTTTAGATTATGGATAAGATAGTAATTGGAGCCAAAATAGGCTTTGCTTAAATCAAGAAAAGCTCTACATCATCCACATAATGCCAATTGGAAGAGCCCTGAAACTATTACATTCAACAGCCTCTGACCAACTTTAACACAGGGTGATGATATGTCTAAGACACCATTTTCTTGCTAAAGCATTAATGATATCTATGCCAAGGCATTGAGTGAAGGAAAAGTTCAATGTTAAATGGGGAAATTCCACTGAAGTATCACTTTAATCACTGGAGACAAGAAATTTCCTTTGTTAAATTAAAATCAGGTTAGGGAATAGCTACCTAGAAATGAACTAAATTTGAGATTTTTTTCAAATAGATTTTTGTAAAATATATCCTAGAGCCTTTTTTTCTTTCACAGAGGGAATATTTAAGATTATCCTCAAGGGACCGGTTTTCAATAATATGAGCTTAATGCCAGGAATCCAAGAGACTGAGATGGCAGAACGCAGGTTTGAATTTGATAATAATGAGGAGGAACACTGAGGGGAAGATGACAGATAAACCAAAGGATAAATCTGTAAATGTCTGGCTTCCTTTCTACTGCCAAATCCATTGCATCATATTTGTATCTACCAACCCGAGGCATCCAAGAACAAAAAATATCCACGGAATCCGTGAGGCAGGGCCCTTCTTCCCCTGCTTACCTCCTTTCTCTCAACCTTGGCCTACGCTCCTGGCATCTTCTCCTATCTCACTGGAATCAACTTCCAAAAGCACTCTTAGTTAAACAGATGCAAGCATGTTATGCACACACAAGCCCTTCTTTCACACGCTCATGCATACACACAGAGACACATCTTATCCTATGCGTATACATTTTATACTACAATATATGATTTCTATAGACAACAGTACCAATAAACTAGTTTATAGACCTTAGGACCAACAATAAAGAATGGAACTTTATTTAAAATTTTTTGCAAAATTTTATGTATTCATTTATTTTTGGCTGTGCTGGATCTTCGTTGCTGTGCAGGCTTTTCTCTAGTTGCGATAAGCAAGCTTCTTGTTGTGTTGACTTCCCCCATTGCAGAGTAGGAGCTTTAGGGCATGCAGACTTAGTAGTCAGCACATGGCCTAGCTGCTCCATGGCATTTGGGATTGTCCTGGATCAGGGACAGAACCCGTGTGTCCTGCATTGGCATGCAGATTCTTTACTGCTGAGTTACCAAGGAAGCTGAAAAATGAAATATTATATCCACATCTACTACCATTTTGTCAATTATACCTCAATAAAGCTGTGAAAAGTAAAATACTTAATTTCAGATTGAGAAATAAACATTTAATAGGATTGTTAATTATATGTAATTCACTGATGTCAAATCATTGAAGAAATGTTATATGTGAAGATACAAAGATAAGTGATAGGCTATAATTTGCTTGAGAATATTATTTGTTGAAGTTATTTGAAGCTTCCCTGGTGGCTCAGATAGTAAAGACTCTGCCTACAATGCAGGAGACCCAGGTTCGATCCCTGGGTGGGAGGATTCCCTGGAGAAGGAAATGGCAACCCACTCCAGGGTTCTTGCCTGGAGAACTTCGTGGACAGAGGCTATAGTCCATTGGGTCACAAAGTGACTAACACTTTCTATATTTTCCTTATTATTCTAGTTGATGGGATTTCACCCCCACCCCCTGCCCCTGCTTTTTCCTTTGAATGTATCCCTTGTCTCCTGGAGATTGTAGACATGGATGTTTTATCCAATCTACAGCCCACGTGGTCACAAAGAGTCAGACACCACTGAGCGAGAAAACAACAACAACAAACGTGTAAATATAGTAGGAAAATGAAAGCGGCTCAGTCGTGTCTGACTCTGCGACCCCGTGGACTATACAGTCCCTGGAATTCTCCAGGCCAGAATACCAGAGTGGGTAGCCTTTTCCTTCTCCAGGGGATCTTCCCAACCCAGGGATCGAACCCAAGTCTCCCACTTTGCAGGCTCTTTACCAGCTGAGCTGTCAGGGAACTTTTTAGCAAATAGTTTGTGAGAGAAAGGGGAGAATCCCATGAGAATGCTTGTTTCTCTAAGGCGAAGGATAAGTTCTAACCACAGCACAATTTGAAGTTCCCTATGTCCCTGGCCCTGGGCTATAAGAACTGTACCCCAGCGAACATCCTCACCCTTCAGAGAGAATGCAGACAGATTATTTTCACATCTAATGACCAGGCTCTTTTCTCATTTCAGGTTTCTGTAAAATTCCCTTTGTTTTAATTGCCCAAATTAAAGGGTTAGAGGCTTCCCAGATGAAGCAACGGTAAAGAATTCATCTTCTGATATAAGAGACACAAGATGCAAGTTTGATCCCAGGTTCCTGAAGATCACCTAGAGGAGGAAATAGCAACCCACTGCAGCACTGTTGCCTGAAAACTTCCATGGACAAAGGAGCCTGGAAGGCTTAGTCCATGCAGTTGCAAAGAGTCAGACACAATGGAGCACATGCACACATGCACACACACAAGTTAGAAAGGCAGTCATAAAAAAAAGTTTCCCACAAAATCATCATTCATTCTTAATTTTTTCATGCATCAAGTCTCCTAAGTTCTAGCACTCTCTTTGATACATGAATTAGTTAATATACAGCCGAAGTGGACTGTGTATGTTAATTTTTGTCAACTAAATGTCTTTTTCTTTTTTTAAAAACTCTTTGTAAACTCCTTTGAGTCTTTCATACACAGTGGCCATTTTTGAAAGACCTTTTCTAAAAAGAAAACTACTTTTTTAGAGGAAGCTAAATGAAATAGCCATAAAAATTCTCTGTGCCCCTGCAAAGGGTTGAATTCAGAGACTTAAGTACTTCATCCAGAAAGTGTCGCTATGATGTGGATGAAATGAAACGAAAGTAATCTTTATATGAGAAAAAAATCTAGTCCCCTAGAAATCTTACAAATGCTTACTAGTTCAGTCTTTATGAGTCATGAGCCACGATTAGTGAAGTATTCCTCCTCAGTTTTCAGTAACCATGAAGGTAGTTTTTATAAAAGTAGTTTTTACTCTACCCGTAGTGATAGCTAGAAAAGATAAACTCCTACACGAAGCAGTGGTGGGGGCAGCGTGGGAAGAGGTTCCGATCTCTGTGGGAAGCTGTGGGTGGTTGGGGACGCCTCAAAGTCCAAGAGGGTACCCTTCTCATCTATTTTAGCAGTTCCCAGTTGTGTTCAGTGGCTTGACTATCTGTTCTGTCTCTGCGTGTCCCTCGAATTCAACACAGACGTTCACAAAACAGCTAACGGTTCTCACTAAGGCACTTGAGTTTATATCAACCTGCATCAGCAAGTGGAATAAATTATTAAGAGCTTATTCACACACACTTTATCATCCAAGCCATGTGTTCCTGTAAATTTCTTATTGAGTTGTTCCATTGAAAAATAAATAAAGATGCTGTGTCATTCAACATATTAAACTCAGCATTTCATCTGAGATTCTCCAAGGTCTTGGGTTGTAGCATTCACATTGTTTGTTTTTTTGTTTGTTTGTTTGGTTTTTGCCAAGAACATAATGTCTATCTTTTGCATGGTTCTATTTAAGATTGTGGCTCAAATTTACCTTGGTAGAGAATGCACTCTTCCACAGAAATGCTTATCGAACAGGAACTGATATGCTGAATGTTAATTTTTACATCCTAAAATAGGAAATTCTCCAAGGTCTTGGGTCAAAATTTAAAAGAACTAGTTTTTAAATCTTGATTTAAAATGTAAGTTAGGTTTTATTCTATCAAAAACCAATCTCAAACTTTTGTATTATGTGTGTTTTATGTAAATGTATTAATATGTGTAAATTTCTATGGCCTTACATGTATTCTGCTATTCTGCATACATAAACACACACACACAGAGAGAAAGAGAAAGGTAAATGAAATAAAAAATAAAACAGAAGCCAAATTAGAACATTACAGTCTCACAACTTTTCTGTTATCTTTGCAATCCTACCACTCCCAGAAAAGATCACTGGTAGGCATGGAGAACCGAGCAGATGGAGATGACTGCATGCATCCACAGTTTCCGCAGAGCTTTGAAATGATGGTGAGGCCATGCCCCCTGGGCATTCAAGGAGCCATCTTGCTCCTCATTAATACAGGGCATGTCAACTGAATACATGCTTACTTCCGTGATGTGTCACCACAACCTGAGGAGGTAAGGAGGTGCTCCCTATTTGTCCACAATTATGGCACAAATTTCTTTGGCCTAATTTCCAGAAATTAGTTCCAATTACTGGTCCAGTTATATCTGAGAGCCCTAGGGAATGATGTCACATGCCCTCCGCAATGAGAACCTCGGGTTTTCAGACTCGGACAGAGTTGACCTGCAGTCTCTCAGCGGCCGTGACTGAGGACGCTCACAATCCTGTGTTCCTTTGAGAGCAGCCCTGCAGTGTGACTCTGCTGGTGTGTCCTCCTCAGCCTAGGAAGGGTGCTCGTCTCCCTAACTTTCAGTGCACAACTAAGACCAAGATGTTATTTTTGCAAGAATTTCCTGAAGAGTTAAAGATAACAGACACGTGACTCCACAAGTATTTCACACCTGCCACTAGAGACCTCAGAGATGACCCTTTATAACTCTGGGGTGCCTGCGCTTGAGAGCGGTGTAACCCCTGACTCACAGGAAGCTTCAAACACTGGGCACTCCAGGCTCCAGCCCTGATGAAAGGACGTGCTCTCTCTGGTCCAGGCTGGCTGACAGAATGCTTGCTGTGTTCTAATTACTTTTTATGCTCCATTTCAATCCTCACAGCAACCATGTGATAGTGACAATAATGATAACCACTACCATAACAATCCTCTTTATCACGGAGGAAAATCAGGTCCAAAGAGGTTAAAAGCCATCTTGCTCAAGATCACAAAGCCAGGATTTGAAATCCGGAAGTGTCTGACTCCCTCACTTCAGGAATCTAGAGGCAACTACGATTCTGGCAGTGTTCAAAGATCTAACCTCAAACATGACTTATTGAAATTTTGACAGATTGTTGGGTAAAGGGGATGAGGGGGGCACTTGGCCACGAGGAGGGAGCCAGGAGAGGGGGAGAGGAACACCCTGCGTTCTGGATGGGCTAGGAGGAAGCACTGACTCTGAAATAGCACCTACTATTTCAGCCCTCCACTCGTTGCAGTGTTAAAGTATGCACTCTGAATCTAGAGGAAAAGACCTTCCTCCAGCCCCACAACTGAGCCCCATCTCCCTCACCTTGTGACAAAAATCATAACATATCCTAATATTCCACTCCCAATGTCATGAGTATCAGGGAGGAAAGAGAGAGAGATGATGGGATTATTTCTATTCTCCTTGAGAAAGCTTCCTTCTTGTTCCAAAGAATAGAAAGATGCTTATAGGTAAGCATCAGGTAAGCCATGATCCATCCTCTGGCTTGGACTATGAAGGTGAATATATGTGTACATCAGAAGTTACAGTGCTATTACAAACAGCAGCCTAGATGTCCACCGGCAGATGAATGGATAAGAAAGCTGTGGTACATATACACAATGGAATATTACTCAGCCATTAAAAAACACATTTGAATCAGTTCTAATGAGGTGGATAAAACTGGAGCCTGTTATACAGAGTGAAGTAAGTTGGAAAGAAAAACACCAATACAGTATACTAATGCATATATATGGAATTTAGAAAGATGGTAATGATGACCCTATATGCGAGACAGCAAAAGAGACACAGATGTATAGAACAGTCTTTTGGACTCTGTGGGAGAAGGCGAGGGTGGGATGATTTGAGAGAATAGCATTGAAACATGTATATTATCACATGTGAAACAGATCGCCAGTCCAGGTTCGATGCATGAGACAGGGCGCCCAGGGCCAGCGCACTGGGATGACCCTGAGGGATGGGATGGGGAGGGAGATCAGAGGGAGGGTCAGGATGGGGGACACATGTACACCCGTGGCTGATTCATGTCAATGCATGGCAAAAACCACTACAACACTGTAAGGTAATTAGCTTCCAATTAAAATTAAAAGAAAAAAATTTTTTTTAAAAAAAGAAGAAGTTACAGTGCTATCTTGCAGAGACATGGAAAGTGATGTGGATGCTATAGAGCCAAAAACCAGATCCTGGGGACCCAAAGGCAAAAGCTGAGGATATGGTGTGTGAACTCCACAAGAGGATGTTCACCCCTGGAGAGAACAGAGGCCAGAGGTGAACAAGAAACAGTAGGTCTATGTCCGGTGGACAGTCAGGAGTCAAGCAATAAGATCAATGCAAAATATTCATCAGTGAAAGCAATAATGCACATTCCTCCTCAAAGATATGAGTAGCAATTTGTAGTTACACCCATTTGACATAGTGAAACTCGCTGGAGATGGTATTCTTTGTATTGTCATATAGAGCATATGACTACTCTGAAAATACAGCCTTTTTAATGGTTCATTGCTTCAGTTCCTCTGCTCTCTCAAATTACTTGATGCAACAGCTTTCAAGTCACAGCACTGTTACCTTCAAGATTTTGCAAGCACTGAGTATCAACTATAGTAACAACAATTACTGTAGAATTTAAGGAGTGTGTGCCCAAGCTAAAATCTGAGCTGAGAAAGTAGAATGCTTCATGAGATTTTATTGCAGAAATCTATCCTAACAACATAATATTTACTATCTTCAAGATGATTAAAATAGGAACAAAATAGCACACTTCTTCCCCAGACAGGCTATATAGATGATTACTAACAATATACAGATATTCCTGAACAACATATTTTAGCTCTACCCTCTAAGTATAACTAAACTTGACTACAAATCCAAATTCTCAGAATAACAGTCGAAGAGCATCTTTCAAACAGCTATGCAACAATCCTACCTAAAGAAAAGTGTCCATGTGCTAACACTAGAATCTACCCTACCTAAAATGACCTTCCCCTGGAAGTTGTTTTAATAAACTTTCCAGACTCTGACTCAATGCAATTTAGTGCTTCTGTTCAACTAGCCACATGCATGATCTTGAGTCATCCTTTCATTGGTCAAGATTACTAAAAAATGGCAAATGAATGAAATCATACTGAGAGAATTTCTCCAAGTCAGCGATAGACTGTGATTCTCATTTCATATATGCTTTCTGTGCATGCATGCTCAGTCATGTCCAGCTCTTTGGGACCCCATGAACTTTGTAATCCACCAGGCTCCTCTACCCATGGGATTTCTGAGGCAAGAATCCTGCAGTGGTTTGCCATTTCCTTCTCCAGGAGGTCTTCCTGACCAAGGGATGGAACCAGTGTCTCTTTCATCTCCTGCCTTGACAGACAGACTCTTTGCCACTGTGCCACCTGGGAATGCACATATATGTTATATATAATTGTTAGAAAATATATATACATATATAACACATAAATATAATTTCTAAAAAGTACATATATATGATTTCTAATAATTAAACAATTATTTCATTGATGCTTCCAAATATTTTCAACTCTATTTAACTGCTTCATTTATGTTTACCTTTATTCTTCACCAGTTTTAGCCAACTTAGTTTTGCCATGTACTTATAACCATCAAATAAAGAGTCAGAAAAAGAATTCAGTCCAGGATAAGACCTTTAATCTCCAGCACTTCTGTTCCATGACTATGATGAGGTGGACCCAAAGAAAGGACCTGGGAATTGGATGATTTCACTTGAGGCTTTGACCTTTTCCACCTTCCACTGCTCATGCCCAGCAAGCTTAAAGCCTCACCTCAGTCTCCCCCTGGGGCTTTCCTAACAGTGGGCAGGAACATTCGTTTAGCTCTGCACAACTTTCCACTCACAGATACAGACCCATTTTAGGAAGGAAAGAACCAAGTAAGAAAGTTGAGCATCTCATCTCAATGAGGTTTGGATTACAATAGTTTTTCTTACTCCTGACCTTCATGGCTGATTCCAAACTGTGATAACAGACTCTGACCCAGTTCCCTATCTGAATACTTTGGCTTGTTTATCCCTTGGTTCTTGTTCCTGAACTTCTCCAGTAACTTAATATCCTGCTTCATTGTGTTGACTGAGTTTTTTCCTGTACTAATTGGCAAGTCAGACCTCCCAGGCTACCCCCACACCCCCAGCTCACCTGTACAGCACTCCAGTAGTACCAGTACTATATGGTAGTATTAATACTGTCTAGCAATGCTAGCAGCTAAAGGTGAATCTACACTGAGACATTTCCATTAAAGTTCTGGCAATTACTATAACCACTGCTTTCTAATTTGTTTGGGAGATACTTACCCATTTGAAGACATTATGCATTTTTAATGCTTTTTTTTTTTTTGCATTTTTATTTAAAAGTGAAGTTGTTCAGTCGTGTTCGACTCTTTGTGACCCCATGGATTGTAGCCTACCAGGCTTCTCTGTCCATGGAATTTTCCAGGCAAGAATACTGGAGTGGGTTGCCATTTCCTTCTCCAGGGCATCTTCCTGACCCAGGGATAGAACCTGGGTCTCTGGCGTTTCAGGCAGACACTTTACCATCTGAGCCACCTTAAAAAGCTATCTTCTATTTGCAAATTCTGTTTGCTCATAGCCTCACCTCACCCTTTTTTCCCCAATCAAGTTCTTAGTCTGGGTATGCTCTTGAGGGATGAGCGTGGCCATATGTCCAGCAGAGAGTCTAACCAGCCCCCATGTGAAGGTGTGGATGAGATTCCCACTCCCAGGCTCCTTCCACACCTCATCTCCAAATGTGGAGATGTGGTGGTTTTTTGGAAAGATTTTAAAGAGGTTCTCTGTAAGAAAAGCCGTCAGAGTGAGGAAGGAGCCCAGCTTTTCCAGGAAGCCTGGGCCACAGCTGTCTCTGGGAGCAGGCAAGGACGGGAGGCAGGCTGCTGGGCCCTGGGGCGCCTCTGAGCAGGCCGGGCAGGTCCGCAGTCACCCCCCACCCCCCACTCATGAAGGGTGATTTTTTGAGACAGGAAGTGAGGAGCGTGCGTGGGCAGGGCCTTCGACAGAATTTTGAGGAGTGGTTTCAGAATGAGGCAAGAGGGGCTCCAGCTCGGCTTGAGGGATTAGAGAGCGAAGGATAGGGGAAGGTTTGTGCTATTTTGTTTATTTTTCTCAGAAGTGGGGCTGTGAGTTGTGAGTTGGATACCCTTTCATGTTTCTCAAAAGACAAAAGTAAAACCAGAATTAAATTTTAATGTTAGTGTTCATTCTTTAGTACCTCATAGGCCAGTCTATCACTTAGTTTTTGCTGTGAAGCAAGTTACTCTAAAACTTAGTGATGGAATAAAATGGCTAATTGTTTAACTCACATCTCTGTGCATTGTCCTGGGCTCAGACAGGCAATTTTTGTGTCAGTGGGACTCATGTATGTTGGTGGTCAGCAGCCAGTCGGGGAAGGCAGTCAGGCTTCGGGGGGCTGCTGGTCTTAATGAGGCAGGAGATGGGGCATCTAGGATACATGTCCCTCCTGTTGTTGGGAGAAACTGGAAAGTCGCCTTTCTTCTCCCAACAGTAGGGTAGAGTCTATTTCTCTGCACCCTGCATCTGGACTGTGTAGCTTGCTTTGCTGATTTAACAGGTACGAAGCAAGTTGTATCATTTCTAAGCCTGTTTGCTCTCCTTTTTGTAGAACTTTGATTACAAGTCACACAAGTCACAGGGGGACTTAGTTCCCACCGGGCTCCTCTGCCCTTGGGATTCTCCGGGCAAGAATGCTGGAGTGGGTTGCCATTTTCTCCTCCAGGGATCTTCCCAACCCAGGGATTGAACCCACGTCTCCTGCATCTCCTGCATTGGCAGGCAAATTCTTTACCACTGAGTCACCTGGGAAGCCAATGAAATACTAATGAGATGATATTGAAATCAGAATTGCAATAAGCAGATAAATGCACAGTTCAAAATTGGCTCCATCAGATAGAGAATAAAATTTACGTGATATTGTGTTGCTTCAATAACTTAAGGAAAACTCAATATTTCTCTTATGAAATTGTCGAGCTGTCATCACTTTTCACCCAACATCCATGAAGCTCTGTTTCCTGAGAAGTGACATACACCTATGTGGGTATGCTTCTTGATTTGATGATTGCAGACCTGTTGCTCTGTTTCACTAATCAATCCCAGATTCTTTATGGAGGTGGCTATTACCATGTGACTTGTAATCAAGCAAGCTTTGAATTATGGGCATAAGGTATTTCACCATAAACCGGAGAAATTCAGAGAGTATGTATCTCTAAGAGCCTAAGGAGAAGACTGAGTCTTGTTAGACTTTATCAGTGACACAGGACAGTATGGACATCTCAGAGGATGAGAAACACCGAGAGCTGAGAGATTGCTACAGTGGCTCATGATCTGAGACATGAACACCGTGTAGAATGACCTCAGCTCCCAAGAACAAGTGATTCAGAGTGACTAGGATTCTCATGGCTTCAACTTCCCATTCCAGTTGGAGGGGATTCAAGATAGAAAAAACAGGACAGTGGCCTAAGATGGTTGAGGTACACATCAAAGGAAAGATTTCAGAGAGCCCAGGCTCTTGCATCTTCCCATACACGTGTGTGTGCTTAGTCGTTCAGGCTCCGCTGCCCATGGGATTTCCCAGGTAAGAATACTGGGGTGGGGGGGGGGGTTGTCATTTTCTTCTCCAGGGGATCTTTTTGAACCAGGGATTGAACCAGGTTTTCCTGCATCTAGGGTGGATTCTTTACCACTGAGCCATCAGGGAAGCCAATAGGGGACTAGTTACTGAAAAGAATAAATCAGATACCGTGTTGTTTCTCAGACTTTCAGTTCAGTTCAGTTGCTCAGTCATGTCTGACTCTTTGTGATCCCATGGACTGCAGCACACCAGGCCTCCCTGTCCATCACCAACTCCCAGAACTTGCTCAAACTCAGGTTCAACGAGTCGATGACAACATCCAACCATCTCATCCTCTGTCGTCAACTTCTCCTCCTGCCTTCAGTCTTTCCCAGCATCAGAGTCTTTTTCAGTGAGTCAGTTCTTCATATCAGGTGGCCAAATTATTGGAGTTTCTGCTTCAGCATCAATCCTTCCAATGAATATTCAGGATTTATTTCCTTTAAGATGGACTGGTTGTATCTCCTTGCTGTCCAAGGGACTCTCAAGAGTCTTCTCCAACACCACAGTTCTAAAGTATCAATTCTTTGAGGCTCAGCTTTTTTTATAGTCCAACTCTCACATCCATACATGACTACTGGAAAAACCATAGCTTTGATGAGACAGACCTTTGTTGGCAAAGTAATGTCTCTGCTTTTTAATATGCTGTCTATTTTTCATCCAAGGAGCAAGCGTCTTTTAATTTTATGGATGAATCACCATCTGCAGTGATTTTTGGAGCCCAAAAAATAAAGTCTCTCACTGTTCCCATTGTTTCCCCATCTGTTTACCATGAAGTGATGGGACTGGATACCATGATCTTCATTTTCTGAATGTTGAGTTTTAAGCCAACTTTTTCACTCTTGTCTTTCACTTTCATCATCTCAGATTTTACCATTCATTAATAAGATTCCCTCTCACCCCTACCTGGATATCTTGTTAAAATGCAGATTTTCATTTAGTAAGTTTGGAATGGAGCCTGAGATTTTGCCTTTCTTACAAGATTTTTGATGGTCCAAAGACCTCATGTTAAATGTTTGGAAAGTATGTGGTATGTAACTGATGATCTGAAATTACTACTAGTCATTATCCCAATTATCCTCATCGAACTCCTAACTGTAAACTGCTTCCACTTATATTTAATTATCATGCAACACAACAAAGATAAGTTATCAAATTACCCAAGATAATTTTTCTTATATAACTTGGCTTAATCTCAGTAATGTTCTCTGTCTCTATTGTTTATTTTCATATTACACGGCTCATTATGCACAATTTTAAAAACCAGAGAAAATGACCATGAAAATATCTTTAACTTATAATTTTGTTAATTATCTATGTCCATTTTAGTATATAAAGAAGAAAATATAATTTATTGAACTGCAGAAAGTTCAATTCCTACTTTACCCAATCAAAAAATATTATTGTCAATAGTAATACTGGTTGATTTCATTCAATAACAAAATATTATGCTCAATAATGACACCAACTGTTACATGTACCAAGAAGAAAAAAATTGGAGGAACATGGCCTAAATTATCTAAAAATGCAGTTATATTTGGAAATCACAGCCTTGTATCAGAAGTTACCTCTCCATTTTTTTCTTTCTTTAATGTAGTTTTATACTCTTAAACTTTGCATGTCATATGTTTGACATTTGTAATTTAAAAACTAAAGGAAAAATTATTATTTTGGGCCCTTGTTTACTCTTGACTTTCTCAAATTAGCGTCTTTGTAAAACAGAGAAAATATCCTTCTAAGTGAAGTGCTTCCCTTTACTGTTAAACATTTTTATAGAACAATGAAGGACATGTTAAGTTTTTCCCAAGGCCTAGTTACTACTTGGCAGTAGGTTATGCATTCCAGTATATAGCTTTTTAATTGTGCTGGGAGTTCAACTCTTCTGTCTTTGATACTTTGGTTTAAGAGCTGAAAGAGTTAATATAATTCCATGAGTAGAATCAACTCAGAGCAGACACATTGCACAACAATAGGAGGGTTAAATTTTTGCAATTTTTTTCCTCGACCATACAAGAGAATTTAAAAAGCATAAAACCAATCAAAATGGAAATGTATTGTTTACTATTTAGTGTGATATCAAATTATGGTATCTTTGACCTGAACGGAATTTTCAGGCATCATCTGGTTCAATCTCATTTTTAGGTAAAGGAACTGAAATCTCCAGGGGTTAAATGAGTGCAATTTGTAGTGAGGTTGTTAGGATGAATGCCACAGAATAATACATTGACTTAAATTAAACTTACGTCTATAAACAGATCTTAACATTTCGTTCTTTTGTGTACAAAATTATTTCCAATACAAGATTCAAAATTATTTTGTGAGTTTCAAAGTACTGAAGGTAAAGTCTTACATTTGTTATATAACCTTCTGAGTCCTATGGGATAAAACACTTATGGTCCCTCCCAAACTTTAGCAAAGTAAATGACTTTTCCTTGAAATATCCGTTTTAGGAACTGTTTCTACAACTTTAAAGTTCCTGTCTATTCCCAAGTGTGTGAACCCCATGACGCTACAGATTTGGAGTTAAGATCTGAAGATCACATGAAAACAATTGGCTTTAAATGAGGGTCATAGAAGATGGAAATCAGAGCTTATGATCAGAAATTATTTTTCTGTTTTAGATTTTCAATTAAAAACAAGAAACTGCTATAAGAAAAATGTCTCTTCAACAGGATGTGTAGGCCTTCCAATACCCAAACTCAACTTTTGCACAGATGGAGAATGTATATTCACTGTTGGTCTTATAAAATCTGGTCCAAAATGCCTGACTTCTAAGTGAATGCTCTGTGGGTGGTAATTCCTGTTAAGATAGGAATGATCAAAGCAAGTTTAATGTTGAAAACAGGTATGATTCCTGAATTTGGATGAGAAATTTTATTCATCAGTATCAAAACCAGAAGGGATACAGTTTCGCTGAGGGTGAAAATCTAAGGGGTTGAGTGTCAATGAGTTCCCTTGAGATGTCTCTGCACTGTCAACACCTGGGGTTGCTCTTTAAAGATCATCACATCTTTAGGCCTGGCATAGAGCAATAAGGAGACTTAGGTTCCAAACAGCTGCATTTCTGATTTATCTAGATCCATGATTCATATCCATTCTTTTTTTTCTCTTTAGAAATGAAATTTATGTCTCTTCTCCCACCCAATTCTTTGCCTGATATATCTTCTTTTTGGCAGAATATTTTTTTTCAAGTTGAATCTCATCCTTATGAAGAAGTAGATCTGTGATATTTTAATGATTTACATTATTTGCTGTTCAACCCTTTGTTATCTATACTGGAGTTTTTTGGTTTTTTTTAACAGCATGCAAACACACACATGCACATGGTAATGAGGAAGAACTTAGTGAAAATGTATAGAACTACTCAGTTTCTTAAAATGATAGTTTTATTGAGGAAAAAAAAGAACGTACAAAAACCAAATTTTACCACTATACCATGAGTATAACTGTTCCTAGAGCTTTATGGACAAGTATTCAATTTTACCAAGTGATGACAAAAATTGTTTGTTTTCTGTGTAAGTTTCTACCCAGGTGAAATTTTATCAAATGAAGTCAGCTCAAATCCTGGTTGTTATGGGAATTAGGAAAAAATGCCATCTTGTATGAAGTAGAAAGCTGTAGGGAGAGAACAAATTAGCAAAGATGGCATGTTCAGGCTCTCTCCCCACCCCCGCCCACGTCTTATGAATAATTGTGTAACGGCTGAGATCGCTTATAGCACTATGGTTAGGAGTTGCCTTGGGTGATATTGATACATGAGCTCCACCCATAAAATGGCGGGAATTACTGCTGCCTCACGGCAGCGTCCCCTCGATCAGCCATGAGAGGAAAGAACATGGCGTGTTTGCTGTTGGCGGCTGCGGCGTCAGCCGGGAGGGAATACTGCTGTGTCTGCAGCGCCAGTCAGGAGAGAGGCTGTGCTGTGTTAGGTTGTGCTGGGGCTCTTGCCAAGTGCGAATAAACGAGTCTGCAGGTCCTACAGCTCCTCTAGTCTCCTTCCAGCCTCTTAGCTCACGCCTTGCCTACCCTGGGTTCAGTGAACAGTGCGAAGAGTGTAAACAGTGAGACAGCTGGCATCAGGAAAAGAATGAACAGAGATACAAAAGCCCAAATTAATACTACTGTTTATTCTTCATAAACTACGCTAGGAGACAGTAGAGCAGAAGTCACGATATTACTCTTCTGGTTTGACAGCCATCCAGCCGAGGCTCCGGGCACAACCGTCCCCATCCTGTAAGTAAGATCGCAGGTGACGTCCTGAAGTCGTAATGGAAACACACTTTCTGGTTTGCATCTCTAAGGGAAACGATGACCAACGTTTGGCAAGAGGCCATGGCCTCCCTCTTGAAGGGCTCTGGAGGACTATCAAAAGCCTCCAACCTGCGGAAAGCTCTCACCCAACAGACAGAATCTAGTCTGAACAACTCCCAAGGACACTCTATTTTAATGGGACAAACATTGCTGGGTTGGTTTTACCACATTTCTTAAAAACCTTATGACAATGAATTCAGCCTTCAGAAGTGAGTTTCTTAACGGTGGTACCGTCATGAATTGTCTCCATTCAATCGCCAATCTTACGATTAAGAATCTGGAAAATTAAGAAGTTCAGAGGAAGAGGAACCTGAGTAGGCGGTAGAGAGGGAAAGAAGGCTGGAACCACGCCAGAGAGCAAGCATGTGGAAACACTTTGTCTTCCCGAGGACGCCTGTGGACGGCTGCACAGGAGGCGCCGCTGAGGTCCATGGGAGCCTGATTACTGAGTGACACATGCAGCTCGTCTTTAAAGACAGATTGGCCTTGCCCTTTCTCAGACCTAAAGCTGGGAGACTTCCTTTCCTTAGCCTCTTTAAAACACTTCATATTACTTCTGAATATTGAATGTGACTTTTCTTTTCCCAAACTCAATTCTCAATGACCTTGTCTTTCTTAACCAAGTCTCATTATCTCTATTTCTCCCCTTTTCCCTCAGACACTTGTGCCCGCAAACCATGTGAAATTAATTTTGGATCAATCACTTTTGGTACTAGTCTAGCTCATTTCCTTATTTTTCCCCGAAGGTAAATCTCTAAACAAAATGCTCTTTTGTGAACAGTAAAAATCATTTGGTGGGCAGATCGCCAGCTTTTGCTTGCAGTTGTTGTTAATTGGCTTAGATGTGTACCAGAAGAAATACAGTGCTTTATGAACCAGTGATACCTTTACTTCAGGACAGGATTCTAGGGAGCATCCAGCTTCCCTTTTAGCGTCAGAGTGGTGGGAGGTCAAGGTAAGAAGATCTGTGCTTCTGTTTTAGAGATTCTCCCTTCTCCAACATTTTCATGAAGTAAATGACTTCTTCCATTGACTAGCATCACCACCACCATTGTCTATCTCATAGTTTTGTGTGTTTTTTTCAATTTAAAAAAAAATTTATTTAGTTTTGGCACTCAGGCTCAGTTGTAGCTTATGTGCTTAGTTGCCCTGAGGCATGTGGAATCTTCCTACACTAGAGATCAAATCCATGTTCCCTGCATTGGCAGGAAGATTCTTAAACACTAGACCACCAGGGAAATCCTCTAGACCATAGATTTAATTGGAAATAATCTTGCTTAATCTTCAATAAATTCTGAAAGAAACTGCTATGTTCTCTCCAGATACTTTAATTTATAGGATCATCCCAAAGTTTGTCCTGAAACTCATTCCGAGAACACTTCAAAGTTTTAATAGCAGCAATTGTGTGTGCATTTGTATAGCACTCTGTAGTTTTAAATTTCAGAAAACGAAAATATCAGTTAGATCTAAAACTTCCAGTCTATAAGAATAACTTGACTTTCCACCTTATTGCTGTCGGCTGATAAATGTCTCCTTACTGTTTTGGTATTACACTAATTTGGCATGCTCTTGTGAAATACTAAGTAATTATTTTTCTCACATGGAAAGAAACTGACTGGGTAAATGTAATTTTGGGTTAATTCAAAAGACCTCTTAGAAGACATGTTATAAAGAATTTAGGAGATCTTAAAATAACAATGTTGGTATTTTCATAACAAATATGTTTACTTTAGTAACTCAGATTAAAGACAGATTGCCTACTTCTTAGTTTCTGTTTAGATTTTTTTAAGTTGATGGTATATGCAATCTACATTGCATTATAGATTTTTTTCTTCTGAAATTTTTTGAAAATACAGGGGAAAAAAGCAAAAAAAAATACAATGAACACTCATGATTTTGCCACTCAAAATCGATATTTTTACCTTGTCATAAAATAAAAGTCAAAGTCCTCTTTGGAATTCATTGACTTTCTAAACTGTGTTTGTAGAAGTGGGATCTTCTCATGATGTCAGTCTATTTTTCTGAAGTATAATACCTGTTGTGATAAAAGCTGAAATATACCAACAGTCAAACTCTGATATAATCTGACTTCTCAAGTGTGTTGCCTACATGCTATTGGCTATTACTTACTCTCACCATGACTACCAGATAAATTAATACATCAACATAATCAAATGATATAAATAACCACAAATGATGCCTGTTGGGTATTTTATCCACAATGATTTCATTTCTGAACTCATACAAATTTTCTATTACTTTGGAGAAGTTAGCCACTGCTAATAATAATATAAACTATTTTCTTGTTTGATGAGAAAAAATATACATAATTCCTATCCTGTAATGCCAGTGAAGCAACATAGAGGCCATAAATACAATTTCCCCTCTAAGAAAACACTCAGCAACTCTTTTTTTTTTTTTTAAGGGAGTGGGATTATTTCTAAATTACTTTAAAGAATGAGTATTTAAATGTTAACCTGGGTGCTAGCTGTCTCAGGGAAAGAAATAGGAAGATGAAACAGAGGAACATTCCTAGAAATGAGTATGTGACCTATGTGGTCCTTACAGTAAATTGTACTAATTCTACATTGATGTTTATGTGTTGTGGCCCTATTAAGCTGATATAACTTTTCCATTAAGTGGGCAGGTGGATTTCCTGTAGTACCCCCAGTGCCTGAAGAGGTATATTGTTTTCTTGTGTTTCCATTACAACATAGCGACTCAGAGGGAATCCTCTGTGGTATTTTCACATAGGTTGTGAGTCTTTTATCTGTAGGTTGTGTTTGTATCTGAGAGGTGAATATTAATAGCCTCTTGGCAGCAGAGTGACTTTCTTAAAACAGGGGTTTCCCTGTGTATGGGTGGATTAACCTTTCAAAATATATGTTTCTACTTAAACCACTTGGTTACTGTTTGATTCAAAGGCTGTCATAAAGACACCCTCTCCACATCTCTGTTAGACCTTGTAGTACACTCACCTAGACCTGAGAGGAACTTTCAGTATAGAACAAGGTAAGTAACGTAGCCTCCTGCCTTTACTTTCATTTCGCTTACTTATCCAAGTTTGCTGTAACTTAATTTCTTTTTAAAATGCCCAGAGCTTTCATGTTAAAATGGTATGTATGATTGATTTTTGAGTTTGGTAATATTAGCAGTTAAGATCTGGTTTCATGTATTCCAGTGGGAAATGAGATAGAATTTATAAAATGTAACATTGTGTGATGTTCTCCTTTAAAATTTTTACAGCTTTCACCCATTAGTCTTTCCGTGCATGTCAGATAAGAGAAGCTTCTGAAATGACACATTTAACTAAGTGATGGTATCCTATTTACTATTTCTAACAAATCTTTAAATAATAACTAAATTTAGGCACTCATGGTTAGTTTTACGACGTTTGTCCTCTTAGGTGATATTGCAGGGTTCAGCAATCTTGAGTATGCTGTAATCAGTGCAAGAATCCAGGCAGTGTGTGTCACTGTGGTGTATAGCCTTCATTATACGTTTCATGTATGATTCATGTAGCATCATGTTGATGGAAAGCATAAAAAGTTCTAAATATAAAGTTATTGGGTTGATTTATTTAGTCAAATTTTCCAAAGGGGATTGGAAAACAGACTTTCATAGGTATAATTTTAATGTCAGCAATCAGATTGACATCCCAGGCACATTCATTCTAAAAGCTAACAGTGAACAAATGTACTCAAGATGACTACGACAGAGTGATGATTTTTTCACTGATCTAGCAGTGTCTGGTTTAGTCACAAAATTTTTTACTGTGAAATACTACAGGACTTCATTCTTGGGAATCTCAGGCAATGCCCTGTTGCAAAAACTTGGAAAGACCTTTTTTAAATGGCAAAGCATCCAAGGACTTGCTCTCACAGCCGAAGGCCTGCACAGAATCTTAACATTATGAGTGACAAGCAAGTATTTGTAAAATGAATCAGTGTTAACACAGGCTATTTTCAGAAATATTCTCCTCAAATTTTGGAATCTACTTTTTTAAAATAAGAATTGTAATACATTTTTAAAATCCAGAAAATGAAGAGAAACAAATCCTCTCATTTTCTCCTTTCTTTTTCACTTTCTTTACATCTCTCTCTGACTCTTCCCATCTTTTGATCTCTCTCTCCTCTCTGCCGGTTTCCCTCACTCTTCACTAAGTTTACATTGTAATTCGTACATCATTGGCTTCCCGTATAATTTGTCTGTTGAAATTTTTAGCCACTGAATAATTTCCCAATTTTAATGAGACAAATGAGGCATGAATAGGAAAGAAATAGTATTTCTTAAACATAGGAAATTTAGTATTAAACTCAGTTCCTCCTGCTAAAGGAACCCAAAACACAGATGTCAGAGGGACCTGAGGATCATTGAAGAGACAGGCACCATCCTAGATGCCTTATCAGCAAGGTCCTGACTCCTTGACCACCTTCTTCCACTGGGGTTAAGCGTCTTTACCTACATAGTGAGGGGGTAGGGGGAGGAGGGGATGAAGATGCTTACTAAGTTCTTCGTCAACTGAATACTTCCTGCCAAGGATAAAGCCTGAGGCCTTATTTTAACTGTTAGCTTTTAAAAATTGCTTTTTAATGTTTTACTTTTAAGTGCTTTAGCTATCAATTTGTAAACATTGCCTCCTCATTAAGATTAGATAATGAAGAAATCTCAGAGGAAAACCTGTTAGTCACAGTTGTTCTGCCATCTGTTTGGAGTTGTGACAGTTTAGATATTTCAAATATTGTTTTCATGAAGGAAGAAGGATTTAAAATAAAAGAAAACATATTTTACACACATATGTCCTCAAGTCTTTAAGCAAGAAGAGAGAATTTCAAAAATGTCTTTCTACTGAAATTGCCCAGAGAATGAGTAAAAACTCAATTTTATTTGAAAACACTGCCAACATGAAGCATTCCCAGGTTTTAAAATGAAAACAACATATGAGTGAAAATTATTCTAGTGACTGCAAAGCACAGTTCCAACAAATGGATCCCTTGATTGATCTAAGAATGTAAAAAACCTTGGGGGACAGATAAAGAGTCACAGTGGGGCAGTTAGTCCACAGTTAGTAGATTATTATGGTATGTAACCAAAGTTAATTGTTCTATGCTTTTGCTAATCTGACACAGTAAATTCTGCAAGAAAAAAGATATTAAGTGGAGTAATTCATAAAATACATTTGAAAGTAAATTACTTTTTTCACAGTTTTAAAATATATCTTAAATTACAAAGATGGTGAAATGTTTCCTTTTAATGTGAATAAATATTGATAAATAGTTATGTCCAGATGACAGATTATATGCTTACAAGATATATCAGTAGATTCTCAGTAGTTTGCCATATTCGCTGTTTTTTCCTTCAGTTTTAAGAAATACATTATCACTTTTTAGCCAACTCTTTACTAGGAGAAAAAGGTTCAAAAGTATTCTGGGAAGAAAGCTTACTTTTTTTTAACTACAAAAGGCAAACAACTGTAGTTATTAAAACATGCAAAAAACTGTTCAGTCTAAACTATTGGAAAATGTGCTCCCCTTTTGAATTTTTCTTGTAGAGAGGAACATAAAATATTGGAAGAATATAAAAAAAATAAAATATGATTTATAATTGAAAAATGTGAGTAGGAAGATTCTTAATCTCAAAATGTTTCATGTAGACAAATTTAATCCTACTTAAATGTGTGTTAAAAATAACATAGATTTCTAATTAGGGATTATTCTGTTGCATATTTAAAAACAAGAAAGAATATAAAAAAATATAACCATTAACATTAGATAAGGCTATAACAGAGACTGTATAATTAGTCTGAAAGGATCTTGAATTTCATAGTGAAAATGAAAGGATAGATTCTCTATTTGAAATCCTGTGTCCAGGGGTCAGGTTTCATCTAAGCTTCTTATTAAATCAGAAAGTATTTATTAAAATCTCAATACTGAGCTTAGTGATTATTAATTTTTATTATACATGTATTTTTGTTAAACAGTAATTTATTTTCATTTGAGTCATATTGAGATAGCCTAGTTCTTTATATATACATTTGTTAATCTGGTGATAATTACCTGGACTTTAAAATTCCAAGGTAATTTATATGTAGTCATGGATATTTAGATTTATCACAATTCCTTGATGTTAATAATAATGATAATAATAACATATTATTATTCTTTTTAAAGTATAGTCACTGATATGGCTTCTATTGCTAAAAATTTGGTGCATATTGCCATAAAGCAATACATCTTTAATCTCCCACTTTCAAGATTGTCAACAAAAAAATCAGCCTTCATAAATAGTATTGTACATAAAACATTCATGTCCCATTAGAATCACTTTCTCTGCCAGTTTTCTAGTGAGTTTTGAATGTTAAAGCATATTTAAATTCTAGAATACTTATTTAGAACTTACTATTCACCAGACAAGTTAGGGCATATCTTGTAGTGGAGGCAAACTGGCAATGCTTTCAAGAGTAACCTCTTGCCTAACCTTTATGTTTTTCCACTTGAAGATAGGAAGTATTACTGTTACTTCACAGATGAGGATACTGGGGCTCAGAGAGTTTAATTTGCCAAGAGTCACAAAGTTTGTTGAGTGTTAGAGATAGACTGGAGCTCACATCTTTTGACACTTACTTAATCCAATATTTTATGTAATAGGCTCAGATGGTAAAGAATATACGTGTTAAGAAAGGTGAATTTATAAATTAGGGGACCTCAATGAAGTTCAACAGAAATCCAAAGTTTGAGAATAATTCCTCAGACAGAACTGGATAAAGACCCAGAGTAAGCACATGTTTGTCTTGCTGTAGAATGAATGGTCATTCTATGAACAACACATTCTTCTCTGTGGGGTATGAATTGGCCATTGGTCACATTTCAGTAAGCCTTTAAGAATTATGTGTCACAAGTGATATGCAATACATGGCATTCTAGGATGACCAACTTCACAGCACCTAAGTGTTGGAAAAGCTTTTAGCCATTATGCTATCCAATCTCTTCAAATTTGAGGGACCAACTTATGCAGGGATGAGCGAGTTTAGTGACAGCCTTGGTGACAGAATCTTAGTCTCTTGACTTCTGATTCAAGAACTTTTCCAATTTCAGTCCGCAAATGTTAGTTTTTCATATAGAAGTAGTGTGGGTACCCTGAAGTGCTTGAACAATAGAGAATCTGTGGTTGTGAAGAATTTTGCTTTACTGCCATAAAACAAAAAAGGCTTCTTAGAAGGAAATAGATGATAAAAGTCCCCTGATTTGGCACCTTTCTCAGAAATATGAAGTGGAAAAAAAAAACAACGCAGCCCTTCTTTTAAGTTGCTTTTTTTTTTTTTGGTTTAGCCAAACAATGGGTACCCCAAAATCTCTTTCTTATTTTTAATTTCCCTCGTCATTACTGTAAATGAGAGTAATGTGTAATTTTCCTCTCTTCCAATTTCTTCCACATCTACCATCAAAGGGCCTTAAATACTTGTTTAGATACGGGAATCTTTCTTACCAGAGAAAACAAATGAATGAAAACCTAGAACAAATGCTTATTTTTTTGAATGGCATTATTGTATTCTTTAAAAGCCTTAAGCATATGTCTTACTTAGCATAGAAATTTTGTGAAATATTTCAGTGAAATCTTAGCTGTTTGCTTATAAATTTAGGTTGGTTTTTTAAACACCTGATATGCTTTATAGTCCCTTTTCCAGGCTAAGGGAATTCCTTTTCCGTTTTCAATATAAAATTGTTTTAATAGGGAGCTCTGGGGATAAAACTTCTTGAACAGAAAAAGTTTTCAAGAGTGAGTTAGACTAAACTAAGGTTGTACTCTTGCCTGGAGAACCTCTTGGACAGAGGAGCCTGGTGGGCTACAGTCCATGGAATTGAAGAGTCAGACATGACTGAGTGACTCACACACACACAGAAGATATTATTAGGAAATCTTATTCAAGATTTTGTACTAAAAATGTTACAGTTCCATGTACAATTAATTGCTGGCGTAATTAATATTCTTCAATTCATTCAGTAGTGTGGTATATTTAACATATTATAGACATTGTACCAGACACTGGGAATTCAGGGTATGCAAAACAGATGAAAAAATACAGAATTTACAGCCTAGTGGAGAAGAATGGCCTTAAATAGGTACTCGCTCACACACCAAAACAGTGAAATTGAAATTATGATAAATGCTCTAAAGGAGAGATGCATACAGCTGTAAGAATCATGTTAAAGGAGTTTGTGCAGTAGAAGTCAGGAAAGATTTACTTGGAGGGGAAGGGTTATCTAAAAGGAAGCGACAGCAGCCTCAAAGTTTACAGCAGAAGGGAGAATGGCACTATCAAGGAACTGACAAAAAGTCTAGTGGGTGATCAGAAAACTGGTTGGAAGGTGCTTCTGGGTCAATAGGGGAGAGGGGAGCATTTTCAGATATCATAATGACTGGGTGCCAGTGATGTCAAGCATCTTGCAAAACCGGGAGATTTGCCCCACAAGAAAGAACCATCTCTTCCTACATCCACTAGTGACCAGTTTGAGACAAACAGAGCCTTCTAGTGACGATAGGGACTTTGATCACTGTAGTGGAAAGCCATGAAGGTGGTTTATTTTAGGGGTGGAGAGAAGGGAGATGACAAGCTCAAATATGTGTTTTGGAAAGATCACTAAGTCTACAACTGAGAGAGCAGACTGAAAGGAGCCAAAACTGGGATGAAGCAAACTAGTTAGGATGCAACTTTAGTGGTGCAGGTGAAATATTATCAGTGGTTTGCAAACATTGGTAAGAAGCTATAAAATACTTGAAATAATTTCTTACCAGCCAATGTAATAGAATAGTAAGCATAAAGAGAAGTTTATTTGGCCCCTTTTTCCCCAGTTTGTTGTTGAGTTTTGTACAAGTCACTTAATTCTCTTTTAAAGAGAACCAAACACAGAAGCCTGGCTTCCCAGGTGCCGCCGTGGTAAAGAGTCTACCTGTCAATACAGGGTTCAGTCCTGAGCTGGGGAGATGCCCTGGAGAAGGAGATGGCAACCCACTCTAGGATTCTTGCCTGGGAGATCCCAAGGATGGAGGAGACTGGCGGGCTACCAACCCTGGGGTCACAGAGATGAACACGACTGGGAGGTTGAGCGCACACACAGAGAGCAGCACCTATGTCTCCTTCCCACTGAGGCTGACCCAGCAGTGATTCTGGTCGCCGTCCCCAGTGCTGGCAGCACGTATTTGGCAGTGATCATCACAGAATTTTAGAATTCAAGGGACATTAGAGGTAATCCAGTTGGGCCCTGATTCTGCAGAAGAAGGCTGAAATCTAGACAAAATAGTTAAAATGCTTAAAATTTTGCATCTAGTTAACTTAGGAATTGGGGACAGAAAAAAATAATAAAAGTTCCTTCAAATTCTGCTTTCTAATCTAGTGTTTTTCTTATGTTTCTTTCTTACTAATAATTGCAAGGATCTCAAAAAGTATGCATGATTGTCTGCATATTGGGAACAAATAAACTGATGCTTTGAAAATTATAAATGGCTATGAAAAATAGACCTAATAGTTGCTGAAATTCAACAGAAATATTTTTTAAGAGCATTTTTTGTTTGTTTGTTCACTTTGCTTTTGTGTGGGTGGGGTTTTTTTTAATGAATTTTAAAGCCTTTAGGCAGGACATTCATTTTCTTGTTCTCCACAGGCCCTTCCGCCACCTAACATCACCAATTTATCTTAGCTTCCTGACCCTGAAGGGATTTTCCCAATCCTGACTGAAGCCATTTGCTCTTTTTCCGGATTCTGCTTAGCCAGCTTGGCATGGACTCACCACGCTGTCTATTCTCTCTAAAATGTAGACTGGCACTCAAGGCATACTGCATGCTCAAAGCTAAGGACATTCACTTATTTCTGCCTCTAAAAGTTGAGTGGCACATTTACCAAGAGTGGTCTTATTTGTTCCCCCAAGCAATGTGTGACCAGTTCTTTTTTGTAATTACATAATTTAAATAAAATTTGTATAAATTGGTGATTCATGAGTACAAAAAAAGATAAAAGAATTGTTCAGAGCAAACTAATTTGAGTACCTTGGAAACATCCAATGAAGGTAACTTGCCAAATTTAAATTAAATGTGGGTGAGGCAAATTTAAAAGATTGGAAAAAGATCATAAAGATCTAAAAGCACTCTATTTTCAGATAGCATTGAAATGGCTTACAAGTCTAGTTCCCTTGTAAAGAAACTAAAACTAGGATTCACGGAGGGTTTGTTGTGGGCCTGAATGTCCATGTGGAATACCATCAGTAGACCCCTTCTGAGAAAAGAAGGCTTGGCAACTCATGCACACTTGTGTATCTTAAGTGACAATAAATGAATATGGTATTAATGTATTATTCTTCATGAGTCTCAGTTTTAACCAAATTTTTGATCTACTGAGTACCTGTAAGTCTCTTAGGTGATGATAAGAAAGCATTTATGTATATTAGACTAAAATATAGCATTTCTTTTAAAATCAATATAACTGATTTAATATATGTAAGTATGAGTGTACATATGTATATGTATGTTTTTCAGCATACTGTCAAAATATTATTTATCAGATATAGATATAAGGATAATAATTTTCATGATGGTTTAGCACTTGCCTAGGACATTTCATCCTAAATGTATTGAACCTAGTTAACATTTAATTTTGAATTTAATTAAGGTGGCCTCTGGAATGAAACAGATTTTCTGGTTAAGTATTATGAGTTCTAAATTTATACCCCAGAGGGCAGAGTGTTTTATGTTGATAAAAATCACTTGTCAGCTTCAGATTCTGTTTTAAGTAAAACTTTCATGCCTTTAATTGCACATTTATTTTGACACATTTCAATGCTATAGCATAGTCTCGATCAACAAAACAAACTTAAGAATTCTTTGGCAATTTTTTAATGTGATATTTTCAAGGTCTGTAAAACCCATTTCTGCATAGTTGACTATGACTAGCAATGCTCACACCCTAGTCCTTGAACCTGACTTTAAAAAAGCCAAGTGTATTAAAAGCTGTCACCACAAATGGCAAAACATTCATAAAACTTGGTTTACTTCCAAAAGTAAGTTTATCCTCTAAAGTTGGGTTATTTTGGAACTGTGAATTCTATAAACTTCTGCTAAAACAATCAAACAGTTTATGATCTTCACTGAGGTACTGAAATCCATCCAAGAACCCAAGACATCTTTTGGTTTACTTAAACAGAAAGCAACAGCTGTTTCTTGAGCAGTAAGAAACTCCTTGAAAAGAGGAAAAACCGGTAGAGGAAGAGAAGAGGAAGAAGAAATTAACCAGATGATGTAAACAAATGTTTTTTCGTTTTAGCCGAGGGGATGCTGTCAGCCAGTTAGGCTCTAACTTCCGTGGTCTTTAATTGTAAATCTTTTGATTTCCAGAAATTACACGTGCCTTATACTAATTTTCCCCCTGGAAAACAAAAGTATAAAACAACTTTAAGTAAAAATTTAAGTTCTTTTATGTTCAAATTTCTTGGTAAAAATAAATACAAATAATCCACCAAAAACATCTCAGCAACTGCTGTTGGCCATAGTAAAACCTATTATCCTCAAACTTTTACTTGTCAATATGTTATTTTTTTTTATTTTCACATCTCTGTCACATTTTCACATTTCACACATTTTTTTTATACAATTAGGTATCCTTCTTCATTCTACCATTAAAACATTTGATCCTCACTGTGATATAAGTACCAGGTAGGATCCTGGGGATATGAAAATAAGAAACACCTAGATTTGGGCCTCTAAAATTTAGCATCCTATTTTCTAAACAGGATGATGAATTCTTTGAAAGCAAACACCTATTTACTTGGAATCTTAGAAAAGAGAATCTTAGAGTCAAAATGAACCTTAGAAGATATCATCTATACCAATCCCCATACCCAAAGTCTCCCAATATGAGATCCTTCCACCCACCATGAGTCCAGGTGGTGAAATGATCACAAATTATTTGCCTCTTTCCTCCTAAGACTCCGTTACAATGACACCCATAAACAAGTATAGTGTGCTAGCTACACACCAGGCACTACTGTATAAATATTACATGTATCAACATATTTTAGCCTCATTACAGCCCTAATGAGGCAGATACTATTATTATCCCCACCTCACCTAAGAGGAAACAGAGACATACAAAAGTGGTAACATCTCGGTCAACTAGTCATCAGAGGGGAAAGGATTGCACTTGGGCAGTCTAGTTTCTGAGTGTGTTCTTCACTATGCTATACTCTGTTCCTGTAGATGCAAAAAAAAAAAGTTTGTAAAATTTTAAAAGTTAAAAAAGTTTACAAACTATTATTTTTCACCCTATATATTTAAACCACTGATATTACTTAGTTTTACTGTCTTCACCTTATTTACCTAACTTTAAAAGGCCAAAATAATTTAGGCCTTTTTCAAAAATTCCCAAAAGAATGTGCCATGGATTCTAGAAGTAATTTCAGAAGAGCAGTCTTAGTATTTAATGCATAGTAGCTTTGTTGGCAGGGAGCTGTCATATTATGGTTACACTTCTCGTCAAGAATGATAGCGTACAAAGGTTCTGTGTCTCATGGACCACATACGTCAACATATCTGGGAGAAACCCTGGCTTCTCAGATGTCCCTGCAGGGTAGAGACAAATGTCACAGGTATGAAAGAAAGGAAAGATCTGTTCGTTTCTACCTGAAAGTTAACAGAAATAAGAGTGTAGCAAGCAGACATCATAATCAGCAACATAAACTTGACTGGCTTATATTTTAAGTACTTCAGGACAAGTTATCTGAGAAATTCACCTTGAATGGGCCAAGACCAAGGTTAAGAGGTATCCTATCTTTTCTTTATCTTTTCACTATTTGATAGGTACAATTCTCTTTAGTGAAAGCTCACCATGCTCTATGTCTGATTTAGTTAACCCAGTTAAGATCTGCCTCAAATGTTGAACATGTTTAGCAAAGCAAAAAATTTGAGTTACACATTTTACAAGAATGAATGAACCTCAGTTGAGCTGCAGTAGGATGAGGTGTGCTGCTCTAGAAGTAGGTGTGTCTCCTAGTTCTATGTAACTAATGCCTTGTTCCTGCCTGTTCTCATGTCTCCGCATTAGCCAGTTCAAATCCAGGAAGTCCATGCCCTCCCTTCCAGGCTGATTTTGTGAAAAATTAAAGGAGCAAGAACGTCAGTAGAATTCCTCATCTTATGGTGTAACGCCACCGTAACTTGTAATTAGTGAAGTGCAGAGAGGCACACTCATGTTTGTGAGACTTCTCAAGTGGCTCATTTTCTCTACAACTGAAAAAAAGGGAGACACTGATACTGAGAAAGACCCTGTGTCTTCAGGGTTGACTTGGTTAATTTGTTTCCACTTGAAAGAGAATCTGTTTAATTGCTGAGTGTCTTTCTCTGATTGTCTGTTTTTGTTCCAATAGAAAAATACCCTCCATGGGAGAAATGGATAAATTATTGGAAATTATTATTATTCCCATAATATTGACTTTTCTGATTATCACTCTTTGATATTTTGACTTCCTGGGTAGAAGCATAAGAAGTGTAAAATTCCAGCCTATGATAAGGCTCTTTAGAAGAAAATACCGTGTTCAGTAAATCACACATTTGAGACTATCTGTTTCATCTGTTTCTAGTGCCTTGGAGGTATTATCTGTGAGTTTTAAACTATAACATTTTAAGTCTGGAAATTGCCTCTCTACAGACTATTTTGGGGTTTTATTTTTTTACTACCAGAGTTCAAATAATACAATGTCCTTGCCTAAGAAATGTTTTTTTAATGAGGTTTCATATATATATATCTTTTTAAATATTTTAACATTAACACTAGATCTCACCTATCTCAAACTTAAATAACATGTGGCTTATACCTGTGTAATGTTCAGTTGTGGGACAACAATAGAAATTCGTGGACTAGGGGTTGAATGGCTTAACATCTAATGCTAGGTCAGTCATTAATTAGCCAAATTATTTGTCCTTGTTGAGCTACTGTTTTCTCTGTAAAAAATGATGGTGTTATAATTCTTGGTATTCTCCAATGTCTCAAATTCTATGATTCTCTAATACTTGGACTCCATGTGCCATTTCATGTCTCCTGGGAAATTAACATTTTTTAAAAAGTAATTTTAGAAATAATGAAACCATCGAGGATATTTTTTAAACCTTAGTTCAATTGTAATTTATTAATGAATTAACTTTTAAAAACCTCCTCTTCCAGAAATTACAGTGCACCTTTTTTTTTTTCTAACTTAGCTTTTATTTATTTATTTTTTCTTTTTTGCCAGTCATGCTTTGTCAGGCAGCGTATCACTTGCATGCCTTTTCAAGCGTTTGCAGAATTGTATGGCATTTCCAGAATGCCACATGAAGAAACAGGGCAATTTCACAATTTTATATAGATAAAAGATAGCTGTACTAGTTGGTGGCCTGATTCCTACAGCAGTCCTGAAAGGCATTTGCTTTCATCTAGTAACTGGCTACCATGGTGGTAATGGATGACTTTTAAACAGCTGTCACAAGCTGAAAACAAAACAAAATTCAAAGCCACCCTCCCACACTATGTAAAGACAGCTTGCCAATACCTAAAACAAATCCTTCTTGGAGCATTTTAACAAACAAACTTTTTTTTTGGTTGTTGTTACACTTAAATAGAAACTCATAAAACTCAAACAAAGGGGCTTCATGTTTCCCACAGACCTGAACTGCCTAACTTTTCTAATGCGATCACAGCAATTAGTGGTTTCCAGATGCATTTCAAATGTGTTAAGTGCCTGCAGGAATTGGCTTTTAAAACATACACAAGTCTTCCAATGCTTCAGTCTCAAGAATCTACTTTAATCCCCACAAGGGACTATGATGTCTGTATAATGTTTGACCAGTTTGGTGCTTAAGTTACAATTAATATTAAATAAGAAAAAAAAAGTGGAAAATGGAAAAAACTTTGTGTCTTACATACATCTCTAAATTTCCTACTTCTTCTTTAACGATCACATTACTAATTCTTTGTACCCTGGAAATCATGGAAATAACCACTAACTCCCATGGGAGAAAAAGTTGGAATGAATGTGGTTCTGAGAAGAAAGCTCTTGGTGTCACTGGGTCATTAGGCAATCCTGGAAAACTCATTGGTAGACTGGCTAATTGAACTACAAACATGTCAGTCTGACAACATTAACAGTTTATGACTTGTGCATTGGAATGTTCAGCTTTCTTCACTTGGTCCTGGACAATTTCTCCCTGTCATGAGATTCCTCCTTAACTGGGAGACTGGGTCCTTATGTTTACACCCAGTATTTTACCTCTGATGGAAACTAGACAGAAGGCAAGTTCAGTCCGTCTTCTCCTAACTGGCAGTGCTGAAAACAAGACATGAGAATAAAAACATGGCTTTTGAGAAATATGCGTTTAATAGGTGGTGTCTCCTCCATCGACGGATATATTTATCTTCCCTTGAGATATGGGCAAGTCTCAAGTCTTTCATTTTTTTTTTCTTTTAGATTCCATGTGGACCACTCTTAAATAAAAACGAGAAACACGAAGAGAAACTGGTCATGTTCACCAATCAGTCAGAAGATTCTGAAAGGTAATTGCAGATACTTTATTTAAAGAATGTACGCCTCTAATAGAAGTATTCTAGTTGGAGCACTTCAGCTTTCAGACAAAAGGTTTGAGTCTACTAAGAGTAGATGAGAACTCATCTGGTGTTAGTCACTCAGTCATGTCCAACTCTTTGCGACCCCCATGAACTTTAGACTGCCAGGCTCCTCTGTCCACGGGATATCCCAGGCAAGAACACTGGGGTGGGTTGCCATTCCCTTCTCCAGGGGATCTTCCCAACCCAGGGATTGAACTGGGGTCTCCTGCATTGCAGGCTGATTCTTTATCATCTGAGCCACCACGGAAGCCCTGGAACTTATCTGGATACAGATATCCAGATACAGGTATCAACTCTTTAGTTGATAAGAAAGCTGACATTGTGGATAACATCATGGAGCATTTGAACACATTTGATATTTTTTAACATGTTTGGTAAATTTCCCTTGACAAGTTTGGATCTTAAGATAACTTCTTTTGAAGAGCACACATTTTCTCCTAGGAAGCAACCTATTTCGTTAATAAGATGAAGAGTAGCTATATCTTCTATCCTGAGTTATTAAATCCTTAACTCAAGTATAGGGTGAGAAATTTACTCATCCCCTTACCAAAAAACTCCTTCTTCAGTCACTTGCTATATTCTATGATCATTTCTGGCTTTTCTCAAGCTTCATTCTATTCATTGACTCATATAGTTATTTCTTTGACTTCTTATTTGGCACAAGATGTTGTGCCAGCTGCTTCTAGATGGTGAATTGGATCCAGTCCTTTTCCTCTAGCTGTCTGCAATTTAGAAGTAAAATACCACACATACACACACACCCCTAAGTATAATGTATGTTGAATGTTTTGTCTCATAAAAGAGGCACAGATAATCTGCCCTGAGATATGACAGGAAGGTAAGAATCCTATTAATGAGCATTAAGATATAGGTGAAGGATTTATTTGACCTAATTTCTGGCCAAAAAAAAAAAAAAAAATAGGGGGATAGATGGAAAAAGAGAAAAATGAAAGACTATTCCAGGCTGAAGGCAGAAAGTATACAAAAAAGTTGTGTAGGTAAATTAAGGACTTGTATTGGACCAGTGAGCACTTCAGTTTGACTTCCACATCCAGTATGGAATACAAACTACATCTTGAGCGAGAGACTAAATAGCTGAGGGTTAATTATACAGGCCAATATTTCTCTGTCTATGAAGACAACTTCTTTCAAGTGAAGGGTAATTTAAAGAAATAATTACCCTCAGGTTCTCAACTCAGGGGTACTCAAACTTGGATTCTTATAACCTGTGGATCTGGAGACATAGTCTCAGGATTCTTAGATTATGAAATTTTTTCATTAGAAGAAGCTCATGCGTACTTCCACTGTGAAAACACAACTGTGCACAAGGGAAGCCATTAAGATTTCTGAACAAGGGTTCACAATCAGCTAATCTGGTCACAGTGTCTGAAATTGACAGAGGGGACAACCAGAAGTTTGAATATATGCAGAAATGCTGATTTCTCCATTCCTCTCTACCAATTGTATTCAGTATCAATAACAAGCATTTTAGCCTTTAATTATATAACAAACATTTTACTATGTGCTACTCTTTATTATTCTATAATTTGTGCTGTATGTATAAGTCTTGTCCTCTTAATAAGATATATCTACCTCAAGAAAAAGAAATTGGCATACAACAATATAACCCACTTTAGCAGTAGGTCTACAATAAGCATTGATCAATTTCATATAAGTTGCTATAAAATGTGTAAGTAAAATAGGAATTCACTTCACAGAAGTAGTTTGAGGATTAACTGATTTTATTGACAACCTCTAAGATACTGTAGATATTACAGAAACATAGAAGACAAAATATGACATTGAATGATTTCTAGGAAAGATGATACCCCATTCTCCTTTGGTAGCAAAGGTCAATATTTGGCAAATTTTACCAGTTTAAAAGAAAATAAGTGAAAGAAAGGAAAGGAAAAAAGACGAGAGGATAAAAGGAAGGAAGGAAGGCAGACAAATCTATTGTTTCTGTGTTTTGAAGGTACGTATACCCTACGTATACCCTACATAGCTTTATATACCCTACAAAGCTTTTCCTTCTGTATAACCATGATGCAAAAAGGTAGGGATTACCCCCTTCTCCCCCTCTCCCACACACACACCATTTTCTTCCATGTGGAGAATTATAAAGACTGTAAGCTCCTGAGTCCCATTCTATTGTCTCCTCTCCTCAGCAACCCAAATTAATGTTTAGATTCTCTCCATTTACCTATGATGAAAATTACTCAGAATTTAGTAGTTAACATATTTTTTTCCTACAGTAGTAAAATTTTTGTTTTTCTAAGAGAATGAGAGAGATAGGTCCTTTGACTATAATTTAAAGTGCTCAGGAGATGGTTTTCAGGTTAATGTTTTTAGTGTATGTGACTTGGGGTCCAGAAGAAGGATAGGTGGATGAAGGCTGCAGTCCATGCCTTCATCCTAGGGTGAGGAAGACAGAAGAAAGGAGGGCTGTGAGAGGGAACCAAATAGTGAGTGCTGGTCATCTTCCCCTACTTCTCTCCTAAACCATTTTAGGTTCTGCAAGGGTAAAATTTGCCACCTCATGAAGGTGATACGCTAGTATCATGGTTGTCATACCAAGCTTCTTTTTAAAGTAAAGGAGCAGAGGAAATAACTTTGATCCCAGTGAGAAACTATCACAGTAAATTAATATTTTGTGGTTTTTATATTTCCTGTTAACAGAATCTCAAGTCACATTATTTAAAAAGCAACCCAGGGGACTTCCCTGGTGGTCCAGTGGTTAACACTTCACCTTCCAATGCAAGGAGTACAGGTTTGATCCCTGGTCAGAGAACTAAGGTCCCACATGCCTCAAGGCCAAAAAACTAGAACATAAATCAGAAGCAATACCGTAACAAACTCAATAAAGACTTGGAAAGAAATGGTCCACGTCAAAAAAAAAAAAAAAATCCCACTCAACGTATGATGATCCTGGGGTCATCCTGGTTTTGATGTTCTAAGACCAGCTCCTGTTTGAATTCTTCTAAAGCCAATTTTTTTTCCCTTGTTCTAATGTTCATTTTAAGAAATGTAAGTATTTTTTTAAATAATGTATTCAGAAAATTATAATTATTACCTAGCAAGAAAAACTATTATGATTCATTATAGACTCAAGTAGAGGTAATCTCAGTAGAGTAAAATGAATGTTAAATTCCCATGACGTACACCCTTTAACTGGCATGAAACCCATTCATGTTAGCACTTGTTCATCCTATGTATTGAACACGGTCAACTATAATCTCTGTTAATTCATTGTCGTCGGGGAACAATGTACTGGTTTTGACCACTATACTGGTTAAGGACCTCCTGTGTCTTTCCCCATTCAAAGCATTTAAATGTCTTTATGTAAAACACTGGTGGGCTTAACGAAAACTAAACAACAGGCTTTTTTGCCACATGAATAGTACACTCCCCTCCAGATGTAGTATTTGGCAGCCAAACAGCTGCTGACTATTAAAGGTCCCTTAAAAGCTTCATTTTTTGCTTATAAAGGGAATAGTAGTGTAGGGACGTTTATGGGGTGATAGGCAGATGTTTTGGTTGGAGCAAGACTATGTGGTAAGCAAGAGCTAACACAATCATTTTTATGATATTATCAGCATTTTTACAATTTTTTTGGCCTCTGTTTTTAACCTACTTCTTACCTGACTCTAAATTAAACTGTTCTGGAAGGGCAGAATAAAAGCCCAGTTATACAGTTGCTATCCACATGGTGAAGAGAGAAGTTAATTGTATCATCTGCTTGCTCAGACACACAAATTTTCTATCCATTCAAATTGGTTCGTCAGATAAAAGAGAAATTAATTTTGAAGTGCTGAGTAAGTATTTTAAAGACTCACTGAACTTCACAGATCACCATCTATTTTTTTCTCATAAATTTTGCTAACTCTTAGTCATACTTTAAATAATTTCAGTATTAAAATTCATGAGACAAATCTGTCAGTTTTTCAGAAATTATATTTCTTCAAACTAATAAACATCAAAGTTACATTGTGCTTCTAGACAACAGTCTAATTAAATCTCTTCTCTTTCCAAAATGAGAAAGTGGCATCTCAAGCATGTGTCTATGTGTAATCTATTGCATAAAATTAACTTTTATTGGATGGATACATTCACAGTGACTTAAGACAGGGGGCTTTTAGAAAAGTTGTGTTTTCAGTCAGACTCCGTAAAGCATATTTCGGAAAAGGTTTTTTTTTTCCGTGCAAACAGCACCCATGGGATGAACATAGACCTTCCACTTACTAAGGACTAGCTTAAACAAAATGCCCAAGAAGATATCCACAGTATATCTTTTGTTCTGAATGTTTTTAATACTTCATGCCTACATAACTTTTTGTTTGATTCAGTGCAACAATCATTCCTAAAGTTCTTGCTATATGCTAGGAGGTGTTTGGGGAAATACTGTTGGAAAAAATACCAAGTTAGAATTCTCCAAAGGAGCTACTTGTCAGTTATCTAGGAAGAACCTCTCAACATGAAAGTTTGTCTCTGGAGATTGAATCTGCCAGAATTTACCTCAGCAGAAACACTTTTGGTATTAATTGTGGAGGCATAGAGCTCTCTTGGAAGTCAAACTAGGCCCCAGTCAGGCCACAAAAAACATACAGCCAGCTGAATGAGTTAAAAGTCTGTACTTTCTGTGTGTGGCAGCGCTTAAGAATTGCCCTTTTTTTTCAGAGTTTAAGCTAATGGCTTGCCCTCCGATGTGGTTATTAAATACCTGGACCCTTCTAAGGCAGTACATTTAGTTTTCATGGCTTGAATTTGACACAGTTCAAAGGCAAGCAACAGGACGGAAGATATTGTGTTAGCAAAATTCCAGTTTTCAGGGCAATTTAGAAGCAACGAATTGACAACTCTCTTTATGCTGCCCTGATAGGGAGTTGTATCAAAACACTAAGTGAGGAAAGGACACAGAAAAATGAAGAGACTTCAGTTTGGAAAATTTGATTCGGTTTTGGTTTGGGTCTTTCTCTTTTATTCCTTCATATAAATGAAAATTTAAGTTTAATGAAATGAAAGTTGCTCAGTCGTGTCCAACTCTTTGGAATCCCAGGGACTGTAACCCGCCAGGTTCTTCTGTCCATTAAGTTTAACACCCTTAGTCAATTGGGTTTTTTCATTCCTGGTAGGCTTCTATTAATATTTCAAATATTACATACATCCCTGTTCAAACCTAGGTTTACTTTAGAAAGTAGGGAAGTTATGTTCAGAATTTGTTTGAAATAAAATTTTTTTCCTTGCTCTTAGTCATTTATGTCATTTGCTAATTTTTATATTGAAATGCTATGCTCACTTTATATTCTGAATACATTGCTTTGTTAAGGAAGGATTGTATTTACTTAAATTGCATCACCTCACTTTCCAAGGCAACTGCAGTATAGAATCAATTTTCCGTTTTACATTTAGGATATATTTCTAAGCTGGAGATATCTGCTTTCCAAACCCAATTACTTACATTGTTCTAACCATGTAAGTTCCATTACTTTCCTTACATTACCAGCTCAGTGTTTTCAATTATTGCAGAAAAAATTAAAGTGAAATAAAATTTAAGACTCCAATCATTTAGATTATTTGTCTTTTAAAAATTTTTTATTTTACTCTGTACACTTTATTTTAGAATATAAACAGGAAAGGAAATGTAAATAATAGCAAAAAAACTTAGATGAGTTTCCCACTCTACACTGTTCTTGTTATCGATATTTGAATATGACACTCTTGGGGTGCCCTTATTCATAATCAAATTTATACTACTTAGTATTTTATGCAGTTTGGATGGTCATTTCACTCTTTTATCTAAATTTAAAGTAGATCACAAACTACACAGAAATATTAACTTCAGCATATGATTCTTGGTTATTTCCAATAGCTTCTGTCTTACCTGCCTAAAGGTTAGTTGCTCTTTATAGGAAAAGAGCTGATCATCGTGAGTAAATGTGGTAAATGCCCTGAAATATTTATTGAATGACTGAGTGGAGACTAATTTAAGTCTCCACTGAAAGATTACTCCTCTGCTAAGCAGAAAATTTCTCTGATCATTAGAAATTAACCTGCTGCCATGCCATCTTCTTATTCTTCTTGTCTCTCTCTTTCTTTTTGAAAATACTTTCTATTTTCTAATTATAACATTAAAACATGAGTTATAAATCAGTTCTTTCTGTGTGTGTCAACTTTAAAAGTTGCTGCAGTTATGCAGACGGCTTTAGTGTTTGCAAATACAGATGAAAGGAAAGAAAAGAAAACTCAGGTTTAGTACTAACTCTCAAAATATTTACTAATTCAAGTTTTCAGATCTCTCTCTACTTCTTTTTTTATCCTTTTTCATTAAAAATGAGACTATAGAGAAAAAGTTGCTTATGAAAAATTTTAAGTAGGTATACCTTCCTGAGTAAATATTCATCTCTACAGTATCCAATTATTAAGCCACATCACTACTGATTTAACTGATCTCCTATTTGAAACATTCCGGTTGTATTTAATCTTTTACTATCAGGAACAGCACTGCAACAGACAGGCTTATATTTAAATCTTTGTACACATTCACTTTTATTTTCTTAGGGTAAATTCCTAAAAGTGGAATATTAAGTGAAAGTACAGAAAAACTTAAAACTTTTGATATGCACTCAAGCGAAATAACACTTTCCCTCCAGTAATAGAATAATTTTTCTACATTGTTATTATCCTCCAGCTATTATTCACTGTTGAACCAAGTACTTCATTCCAGTCAAAATGTCTTTCCTAAGAATACCATCCCTTACTGGAGTTAAAGCTGCTCCGCCACGTCAGTTGGTCGTCTTTCTAGAAGCCTCTCTCACAAACTGAGAAAACCTACCCATAGTAGGCTTTTTGCTCTACAGTCAATGCCGTTAGTTACTTTTTACCTAACGTCCTCACTTCTTGAGTTCTCTGTCCTTCTCTCCAGTCTGGATTGCTACTCTTTGACCAACCATACAGTCTTTTTCCTAGAACCTTCTTTACTACCTCAGAACTTCTAATCATTGGTCTTTCCTGACTGTTCAGTTTTTCTAGTAAGGGTTTTTCCAACTAGTAGTCTTGAGATATACAAATGGCTGTACTATCTAGAGCAAAAGGGAGGGAACAGCTCTCAGACTATTTACAGTTCATTTACTATGTAGATTTTCATGCAACCCTTCGCCCCCACCCCAGACTTCTTCTGGGCCTCTTGTCCGTGAATCCAGACACTTTGGTTTCATCTTCCCAAAAGAATCAGCCTCTGGCCATGCGTGGGTATTAAGATAGCTGCCTGGCTGCCCAGGTTCTCCTGAAAACAGACCTCAGGGATTCAAATGCTCCAAAATCAGAGAGCTAATCAGTTCCCTTGTTTCAACACTTCTTTGCCTCTCAGAGACGCTATGGCAGCAAATTTGTCTCACTTCTTGGCAGTGTCTCTGTCTAAAGACGTGGGTTTTAACTTCCTCTGCTCCAGTCGTTTAGTTACAACTTCTGCTTTTCTTTTACCAAAAACTGATTGAAAAAAAACTTATCTAAGTTGTCTTCTTTCCCAATTCTCTGTGTTCTGTGGATTAATGATGGTTTAAAGAGTTTGTTTCTTGGTATTTTAACAGGGATTTAAGAAAAAAAGTGAAATTCATATGTGCTATATACCTGATGGAATATCTGGTATGGTATCTCTTACTGAAAGGGAGTAAGTCAAGATCAATTTTGAGAATAATTCCATAAGTGAGTCTTGGTGTTTAGATACTGAGGCTTAATGTTTTCTGACATTTTCAATTCAATGGCCAGAGACTTGTTATGTCATCAAGTGTATTTATATCAGTATTAACTTGTCTCTTTTAATGATTGGCACCCAAATTCTACCTTGCTGAAATCAACCCCAGCATTCTACTGTTGTTTTTATTTGTCTCTTAGCCCAAACCCTTACTGTGAGCCTCTCAGGATCATTTGGTTTTCTACTCAGCACAGAGATGGGTTTTACTTTGTAAGCTGTGATCAAAATCTCATTCATGAAACAGCCAAGCTAAACCCATTGACCTTTGTCAGTATGATCAGTATGTTTGTTCTCAGTTCTGTCTTATTACTTAATAGTAATATTAACTTTAGATACTGTGTTTCTTTCCCCACTTGATCTTTCTTCTTTGCTTATTTGTAGTATTACTTTTGCATTTACAAAAGTTTGTATTTTGATTCTAGTAGGTGCCTAACTCTTTGCTAATAACTCTTAAAATTCTCTTGATCTCTTTTCCCCCTTAGTTAAGTTTCTCCTCCCTGGTTTGTTAGATTTAAATGATGCTCTTTGACTCCTACCTATAGTCTATGCAGCAATGAACTTATTCTAATTTTTACTTTTTTCCTTCTCCTATAACTTTTAAAATTACTTTTATTTTGTCAGAACCCACATTTAGATAATACTTTTCCACACTTGTTCTCACTTTGTTTTAGTTTTGAGTATATTCTTAGATCTACTATTTTAATATTCATCAGCAGTTCTTTTGCCAGATTTTCCTTTAGTTTTGATACATGTAAAACAGCTTAGTTGGATATATGATTCTTTACTCATATTTTCCTTATTGTTTTTTAAATGCTGTGTCATTTTTGTCTTGCTTCTTTTGTTTCAGTTAAGAAACTAGTTTCTTGGTATTTCCTTTTTCCCCCAGAGGACTGATTCTTAAAAACTGAGTAGTCTTACTAGACTCTATCTTGTAATTTCGAAGGTATATGGTAGTGGGGGGAACCTTTCAACAATAAGATTAAGACTTCATTTTTTTACTTTGATTATAGATTCAATGCTAGTTTTATTTCATTGTTTTATTTTTCTTGTTCAGAAAAATCAAATACGTACTGAATTTTTTTTTTCACTGTTCTATATCGAGCACTTTCTTTTGGATACTACTTATTTCATTATATTTTTGTCCCTCTACTTAAAATCTCTTATGATACTTGTAGTCAGATCTATCCTTCCTGGGATACCATGAAATTTGGCCTTTACCTATGAGATAATTTTTATCTTTTTTTTTCCAATTTTCTTTCCTGAATTTGGTCATATCTCACCTTACATTGTGATTTTGCTCCCTTCTGTTCTGGGTTTTCTTGAATTCATGATTTGAGGTCCCCTTTTATATCTAAAAGAAGAAAGTGAAAGTGAAGTCACTCAGTCGTGTCCGACTCTTTGCGACCCTGTGGACTGTAGCCCACCAGGCTCCTCCATCCATGGGATTCTCCAGGCAAGAATACTGGAGTGGGTTGCCATTTCCTGGTGGCTCAGACGGTAAAGCACCTGCCTACAATTCAGGAGACCAGGGTTCAATCCCTGGGTCAGGGAGATCTCCTGGAGAAGGAAATGGCAACCCACTCCAGTATTCTTGCCTGGAAAAATCCCATGGACAGAGAAGCCTGGTAAGCTACAGTCCATGAGGTCGCAAAAAGTCGACACGACTGAGCGACTTCACTCACTTTATATCTAAAAATGCTTATTTAGAGATGTTTGATGCTTGTTGGAATAGCTGTTTTATTATAGTTTTCCTGAATTTCATGTTTGACTTTTTACAGAATATTTTGATCAGCTAAAATCTGTTGATTCTTACTTTGTTTTTCTTCTTGTAGTTTTTAGTGGTTGTCAATTGCTATTTTATAATCATTTCATGGACTGGGAATAATAGTTGTCTATATATAGACTTGCTGAGAATGTCTTACTAGGTTTCTTAGCTCAAGAGGACCCTTTGCTGATAAGATAAATACTTTTTTTTTTTTTTTGCTAGTTTATGTTGTCAAAGTTGATGTATCTTCTGGTTTTGTTTTTATAGGGTTGAATTACACAGCTTTCTTTCTTATATTCCTTTATCACTAGACTCCACAGAATGCTTCCCTCTTCCAAGTCTCAACCTCTTCACAATGGTGCCTTCTAAAGGCCGTCACTGCCAGGAGACAATTCTCCATGAGGCGCCTACATTCATGCATGTCTTACAAGCAGAGGCACTGACTGCCTTTGTTCTGGGCTACCTTTCCAAGCTTTTCATTTTAAAAAATTCTTAGAAGATCAAAGCAATGTCTTCTCTGAACTAAAGGGCACAATTGCTTACAGTTTTAGATTATAGTGTCTCTCTTAATAGCAGGGACAGGCATATTTACTGTCCAGTATAAAATATTCACTTTTCTAAGAGCAGGGCTTCTCCTCTGAGGTGCAATAAACTTGATCACAAGTCCACCTCTGCATCTCACTCTGAGAACTGGGCTTGAGGGATTAGCCCAATTTATCAGAAGCACTGATACTCTGTGAGTGGATATTTCTGTGAGCACTCAAGTCTTTTGTTTCTGAAATAGAAGTCTCATTGCTTTCATATCCATCTAACACTGACAGGCTAAACTGTTAGCCTGCAAGTAGAAAGCGTCAGCCTCTTCAGCCTCTTCACACTTCTTGATGGTGAACTTTTGATCTTTGGGTGCCCAGAAACCAGTTCTCAGACACATTCTCAGTATTTTCTCATTTGGAATAGGACTTTCCCCTCCTTTTTTTTTTTCCTCTCAAAATTCTGATACATTCCTTTTAAAAATATATTATGAATATTTCCTAATATATACAAAAGCAGAGGAAGCATTATATTGAAGCCCTTAATCATCATAGCAGTTTTTATAATATTCAATACATGGGAAATCTTATTTCAAATTCTATCCATGCCTAACCCCCAACTTTGTATTATTTTGAAGAGAATTGAAGATGGCATTTCATCTGTGAATTTCTGAAAAATAAGACTTCTTTTAAAAAAGACACCCAAAATCTCTTTATTCAGTTCAGTCACTCAGTCATGTCTGACTCTTTGCAACCCCATGTACTGTAGCAGACCAGGCTTCCCTGTCCATCACCAATCTCAGAGCTTGCTCAAGCTCATGTTCATTGTGTTGGTGATGCCATCCAACCATCTCATCCTCTATCATCCCCTTCTCCTCCTGCCCTCAATCTTTCCCAACATCAGGGTCTTTTCCAATGAGTCAGTTGCTTGCATCAGGCAGCCAAAGTACTGGAGCTTCAGCTTCAGCATCTGTCCTTCCAATGAATATTCAAGATTGATTGCCTTTAGTATTGAGTGGTTTGATTTCCTTGCAGTTCAAAGATGCTCAAGAGTCTTCTCCAACACCACAGTTCAAAAGCATCAATTCTTTGGCACTCAGCTTTCTTTATACTCCAACTCTCATATCCATACATGACTACTGGAAAAACCATAGCTTTGACTAGATGGACCTTTGTTGGCAAAGTCAAATGTCTTTGCTTTTTAATATGCTATCTAGGTTGGTCATAGCTTTTCTCCCAAGGAGCAAGCATCTTTTAATTTCATGGCTGCAATTACCATCTTCGGTGATTTTGGAGAGAGAAAATCAAGTCTGTCACTGTTTCCATTGTTTCCCCATCTGTTTGTCATGAAGTGATGGGACCAAATGCCATGATCTTAGTTTTCTGAATGTTGAGCTTTAAGCCAACTTTTTCACTCTCCTCTTTCACTTTCATCAAGAGGCTCTTTAGTTCTTCTTTGCTTTCTGCTATAAGGGTGGTGTCATCTGCATATCTGAGGTTATTGATATTTCTCCTGGCAATCTTGATTCCAGCTTGTGCTTCATCAGCCCAGTGTTTCTCATGATGTACTCTGCATATAAGTTAAATAAGCAGGGTGACAATATACAGCCTTGACATACTCCTTTCACAATTTGGAACCAGTCTGTTGTTCCATGTCCAGTTCTAACTGTTGTTTCTTGACCTGCATACAGATTTCTCAGGAGGCAGGTCAGGTGATCTGGTATTCCCATCTCTTGAAGAATTTTCCACAGTTTGTTGTGATCCACACAGTCAAAGGCTTTGGCATAGTCAATAAAGCAGAAATAGATGTTTTTCTGGAACTCTCTTGCTTTTTCAATGATCCAACGGATGTTGGCAATTTGACCTCTGATTTCTCTGCCTTTTCTAAATCCAGCTTGAACATCTAGAAGTTCATGGTTTACCTACTGTTGAAGAGTGGCTTAGAGAATTTTGATCATTACTTTGCTAGCGTGTGAGATGAGCGCAATTGTGCAGTAGTTTGAGCATTTCTTGGCACTGTCTTTCTTTGGGATTGGAATGAGAACTGACCTTTTCCAGTCCTGTGGCCACTGCTGAGTTTTCCAAATTTGCTGGCATATTGAGTGCAGCACTTTCACAGCATCATCTTTCAGGATTTGAAATAGCTCAACTGGAATTCCATCACCTCCACTAGCTTTGTTCATAGTGAATGCTTCCTAAGGCCCACTTGACTTCACATTCCAGGATGTCTGGCTCTAGGTGAGTGATTATCATGGTTATCTGGGTCATGAAGGTATTTTTTTGTGTGTAGTTCTTCTGTGTATTCTTGCCACCTCTTCTTAGTGGCTTCTGCTTCTGTTAGGTCCATACCATTTCTGTCCTTTATTGAGCCCATCTTTGCAGGAAGTGTTCCCTTGGTATGTCTAATTTTCTTGAAGAGATCTCTAGTCTTTCCCATTCTATTTTTTTCCCTCTATTTCTTTGCATTGATCACTGAGGAAGGCTTTCTTATCTCTCCTTGCTATTCTTTGTAACTCTGCATTCAAATGGGTATTTAACAATATTAACAACTCCTTAACATCACAAAATATCCAGTGTTAAGATTTTTTCCCAATTAACTTTATTGGGAAAGTTATTGAACTTTTATTGAACTAGGCTCAACTATTTGATTTGCTTTTTATAGTTCTTAATTATCTTTTGGTCTGTAGCTTCCTCTATCTTTCTCTTCTTTAATTTTCCTTGCAGTTTTGTTGTTTTGTTTTACTCTTGTTGTCTCTTGAAGGAACTGGATCATTTGTACCGTTTGCAGTAGCAATCATGTTGATTATATAATAGATGTTCCTCTGTCCACTGTATTTACAGATGTTCCTCTGTCCAATGTATATAAATTGCTCCGTAGCTCTAAAGGCTTGGTCAGAATCAGATTTTATTTATTCATTTGACTCAGATGGTAAAGAAACTGCCTGCAATGCAGGAGACCTGGTTCAATCCCTGAGTTGGGAAGATCCCCTGGAGTAGGGAATGGCAGCCCACTCCAATATTCTTGCCTGAAAATTCCCACTGATAGAGGGGACCGGTGGGTTATAGTCTATGAGGTTGCAAAGAGTTGGACACGAGTGAGCAACTAACAATTCCATTTGGCAAGGTTACTTTACTTTATAGGTGACATCAGACACTTCTACCAGAAAATAATTGCTTGCTCATCTCTTGTTTGGATTACTATCAACCTCTGATACTTTCTAGATCCTTCATTTATCATTATGATTTTAAAATAGCCATAGAACATTCTACCATTTCTTTTTTATTTTGTAGAATAATTCTATTTAAAAAGTTTCCCCAAAAACTATGTGACTATTCTGAGATTCAGATCACATTGATGCTGTCATGTACTTGTTTTCTAAATAATAAGGCCTTTTTTCCTTGGGAAGATTTTATTGATGTTCATCACCACTAGACCCCAGTGCTCCTCTTTTCAACCCATCCTTCACCAGATCCTCTTCTGGCATGGTTCCCAAACCTAGCTCTGTTTGTTTGAGGCTAAAATTTATAGTATTCTCTGACCCCTATTGCTATGGACTGAATTGTTTTTTCCCCAAGTTCCTATGTTGAATCCCTAAACCAGTGTGACTGTATTTGGAGATAGGGCCCTTAGGGAATAATTAAGGTTAAATGAAATCATAAGGGGCTTCCCAGGGGGCACTAGTGGTAGAGAACCTGCCTGCCAATGCAGGAGATGTAAGAGATGCAGGTTCGATCCCTGAGTCGGGAAGATCCCCTGGAGGAGGGCATGGCAACCCACTCCAGTATTCTTGCCTGGAGAATCCCATGGACCGAGGAGCCTGGCAGGCTACAGTCCATAGGGTCGCACAGAGTCAGATACAACCAAAGCGACTCAGCACACAGCACACATGAAGTCATAAGGATGGACTACTAGTGCAATAGGATTAGTGTCCTTAGGGGAAGAGACATCAGAGAACTGGCTTGAATTCTCTCTCTCTCCACACACACAAAAAAAAGAGATCGAGTGAGCACCCAGCAATATGGCACAATCTGCAAGTCAAGAGAAGAGCCCTCAGAATTAAACTTACTTCACTGGCACCTTGATTTTGAACTTTCCAACCTCCAGAACTGTGAGAAATACATTTCTGTTGTTGAAGCCACCTTGTATGCAGCATTTTCTTGGGAAAGTTCGAGCAGGCTGAGACACTTATTTGTGCTACAGATACCTATTATGGGTTTTACTTGTCCTTCTTGTCAACCTGTGAGAACTTTGGAGGAAGCATGAAAGAATCTGGATTGGGCAACTGCTAAAATATAACAGGAAGCTAGAATTCCAGGCAATGTATTGACAAATATTGCCCTAAAGAAACACATGGACTTTTATCATCAAAAATATGATTACCAAACCTGGTTCAGTTTAAGACTATTAGAAATATTCTAGACTACAAGGATTTAGTTCATCTCTACATAGTGGCGATCTTTTTAAGTTTCTTTTTAATTGGAGTGTAATTGCTTTACAGTGTTGTTTAGTTTCTGCTATAGAGCAACATGAACAAGATGTAAGTATACATACATCCCCCTCTGTCTTGAGGCGTCTCTCACCCCCCGTCTCACCTCTCCAGGCCATCACAGAGCACCCCACTCAGCTCCCTGTGTTACACAGCAGATTCCCATTAGCTATCTATTTTACACACGGTACTGTGTATGTGTCAATACTGCCGTCTCAGCTTGCCCCACACTCTCCATACGGTAGTAATCCTTCTTTATTATATGGCGTAATTTATTAGAGGATGAGGAGACACCTCATCAATGGCTCAGGGGAGCTCCTACCTATCCTTTTGAGCTCAGCTGGTAGAAATTCTTATTTATTGACAAAGAGCATCCACTATCTCACTGACACCTTTTAAAGGCAGGTTTGTGGTTAAGAGTGTGGTTTCTTGAGTTAGACTGCTTGAGTTCAAATCACATTTTTTAGGTAAGTTACTTATCTCTCTAAAAATCTTCATTTTCTCATCTTTCTGATGGGGATAATAACTGTTATGAGGATTAAATAAGATAATACATATAGAGCTTCTGACACATAGTAAACATTCAGTCATCCTTCAGATGTATTTAAACAACCAACTTAGGTTTGTCACATAAAATGTTTTGCCTTAAAAATATTTTAAATGTCAATAATTTTCTCTATTCTTAGAAGCAGTCATGTAAAATTAGGTATAAATCTATCTAATACTCCCAAATGTGTCACTGACATTTTTCTTACAATAAGAAATATAAGAAGCATTGAGGACAGTACTTGGCCTATCATAAGTTTGAATAAGTATTTGTTGAGTGAGTGAATTAAAATCACATAATAAATTATGTAAGTGATCTTTATCTCACCCCATTTGGGATCAAAGTCCAGAGGACCTTGATTCTCCTGCAGTTATTTTATAGAGCTTCAGAGCCACACATGAGTACAGGTGAGACTTTGCATACTCTCCTCTCCCCAGAAGCTCACTGGGTAAAGAATCTACCTGCAACACAGGAGACAGAGGAGACACGAGTTGGAACACTGGGTCAGGAGGATCCCCTGGAGGAGGAAGTGGGAACCCACTTGTGTATTCTTGCCTGAAAAACCTCAGGGACAGAGGAGCTCGGCAGGCTATAGTCCAAAGGGTGGCAGAGGCAAACCTGACCAGCATGTCCCATAACTTTCCTGATCTGAACTCACAAGGCGAATTTGGAGCTTTGCTATGTTCTCTGGACTCAGTATTCCTTCTGGGTGTAACACTGCTTGTGTTTATATAAGCAGCACTTATACCCATTTAGTAGCACTGTTTTCTGACACCAAATGAATGACTTTTTCCATAACCAATTCTCCAACACCAACTGAGTGGCCAACAATTCAAATCAATCTGACCCGAGATACCTGGAGTTGGAACTGACCCCACAGGTGAAGGGCTCAGTCTCACGAGGCTGGTCTCACTTTGAATTCCAGTCACAGGGGCCAGCTATACTTCTGACTGACTGGTTTTCAATTTGGGTGCAGAGGCGGTGTCCCATAACCCTCTCCTCAGGTTCTGTAATTTGCTAGAATATTGAAATTTTAACTCAGTGTTAGAGCAGTTAAATAGAACATTTAAAAATAACTAGACTTTTGAAGTAGGGTAGAGAGATTTAAAGAAATATAGCATCTACATAGAATTAGTTGCTTAATTAATTGACATTTAATAAATCATGCACAGAGGTCTCCAACTTATGATGATTTAATTTATAATTTAATTTATGATGATGCAAGAGCAATATGCACGCAGTAGAAACTGTACATTGAATTTTGAGTTTTGATCTTTTCCTTGCCCAACAACATGTGGTGGAGAAGGCAATGGCAACCCACTCCAGTGTTCTTGCCTGGAGAATCCCAGGGATGGGGGAGCCTGGTGGGCTGCCGTCTATGGGGTCGCACAGAGTCGGACACGACTGAAGGGACTTAGCAGCAGCAGCAGGAACAATATGTGGTACCACATAGTCTTGTGAGGCTGGGTAGTGGCATTAAGTGCAGCTCCCAGTCAGCAATGTGATCATGAGGATAAACAACCAATTCCCCATACAATCATTCTGTGTTTCACTTCAAGTATTCATTAAAATAAGCTTTGTGTTAGATGTTAGATGATTTAATTCAACTGTAGAGTAATATATGTGTTCTGAGCACTTTTAAGGTAGGAGGTTCGGTATATTAAATGTATTTTCAACCCTTTTTTATGAAGGGTTTATTGACATGAAGTCCCACTGTAAATCGAGGCAGATCTGTATTAGTATATGCTAATTGGTTTCCACAAACTTGAATAGACTTAATGTCAATAAATCTTTTATTTTCCTGAGACTTGTAAATTAATTTATCTTTGTGATTTAGAAGTTCCTGCTGTCCAAGCTTAATGTCTTCTTTATGTTCTCAGTCATAAACCATTGATTTTTTTTAAACTGATCTTAGGAATGTTTTACTCTGCTCTTATGAATAATTCTCTGAACTTCCATGATCTCTTCATCTTTTCAGTTGTGGCTATTTAATAACACCAACAAACAAACAGCAAAAAAATTAAAACAAAACAAAACAAAACTCCAGTCTCACTAATATGGCTCTCCATTTTTCCAGTGAGAAGATTTTCCTCTACCTAACCACTTTCCTGCTCTTAGCTCTTTGCCCTTTGGAGTCAATGGTTAAATTTATTTCTATTTTGAAGTAAAATGTTAAGAAGCAACCCACATATATATAAAATTAGTTAGCTCTGTACCGTAAGGGGCTTCAGTTCAGTTCAGTCACTCAGTCGTGTCCGACTCTTTGCAACCCCATGGACTGCAGCATGCTAGGCCTCCCTGTCCATCACCAACTCCCGGAGCTTACTCAAACTCATGTCCATTGAGTCAGTGATGCCATCCAACCATCTCATCCTCTATCGTCCCCTTCTCCTCTGCCTTCAATCTTTCCCAGCATCAGGGTCTTTTCTAGTGAGTCAGTTCTTCGCATCAGGTGGCCAAAGTATTGGAGCTTCAGCTTCAGCATCAGTCCTTCCAGTGAACACCCAGGACTGATCTCCTTTAGGATGGACTGGTTGGATCTCCTTGCAGTCCAAGGGACTCTCAAGAGTCTTCTCCAACACCACAGTTCAAAAGCATCAACTCTTTGGTGCTCAGCTTTCTTTATAGTCCAACTCAGGGACTTAATACAAGAAAAAAAATCCAGATCATATCCAAGTCTATCATTTCAACACCTTTAAGTAAATTTGTATTTAAACACTCAGAACACTAAGTAATGTGACTATGATATAGTGCCTCTGACAAAAGTGAATAATTTGTAGACTTCTCATTTCTCAAACTACCCAGATTTGCTCCTCGGTCAGTCTTCTGTCTCAGTAAAGAGGAACTGTTAACGCCATCTCTGCTAGATGCTGACTAGCTTTCTTAGTCTCCATGCATTTCTCCTTGCCTCCCTGCAGGCAACTCTAAACACAGCAACCAGTGATCTTTCCAAAATATAAGTCATATCCTATTACTCCTTTGCTCAAAATCCTCATATCCTCTGAGTAAAACTAGAGGTTTTGTTCATACCCACACATCTCCACGAGCTGGCTCTCTTTTACCGCCAGTGTTATTGACGGCCACTCCCGCTTCAAGCTCCCTCTACCCAGGCGTGCCTTCCCCCTTCGTGTTCATTGTACACCCCAGGCAAGCTCTAGCCTCAGAGTTTTGGCACTAGTTACCTCAATAGAGAACAAAATATTGCTTCCCAAGTAAACCACATCATGGCTCACTCCTATACTTCCTGCAAGGCTTGCTCAAATGTCACCTTCTCAATAAGTCCTGCCTTTGATTAATCTAGATAAAGTTGCAATTCCTACCTTCTTAGGCCAACACTCCATACTTCTGACCCCACTTACTTTGATTTGTACTATTTTCTATAACACCTCTTGCTGTTAAAATGATGACTAGACCAAGAAATACAACATATGGGAAAGTGAAAAGATACCCACAACGAAAAGTCAGTCAAGAAACAAGACTAACAATTAAGAAGAGAACAAGCAAATAAAAACAAATATATTGAAATATGATCAACATCATTGATAATTAGGAAAATATAAATTAAAATAACAATGGAACACTCATTGTTGGCAAAGATATTAATATATCTAGAGCCAATGTCAGTAGCAGGAAAATAAGAATTCTTATCTATAGCTGATAGAAATGAAAATTGCTGTAACCAATTTGGAAATAATCTAGAAGCGTTATTAGAAGTTTAAACTTTTATACTCAACAACCTAACCTTGATAAGTCTATTCTGTGTAAATAAAGTACCAGTGCGTAAGAATGTATCTAGACAAGTATTTCTTTTACTGCACTGATTATTGTGACACTTAAAAGAAAAAACCATTAGAAACAACTTGATATTCCATCATAGAGAAATAGATAAATTTGGCCCCTTTATAATTTTCAATATTAATTGGCTATAAAAATATATATGAACCTGGAGAAATGTTCAGAAAAATACAAAATAACCAAATAATTGACAGAGTAATGTGTGACTTTATTTTTATTTTTTTTAAAAAGGGAAAGAAATATCATTATGTATAATTATAATTAGTAAATAATTAAGTTAATAAAATATAATTAAACATAATTCATATTAGCAGCATATACATATTTACATGAGCATAGAGAAAAATGTGAAATATTGGTGCTAATACTAATTATCACAGTAAAGTGGAACTGAGGGAAGAGTAAGATTATTATTTTTTAATCTTCTCTGTTGTTGGCTTGTTAAAGTGAATATACTTTTACAGGGTGAAAATATCCAATAAAGAAAAAATAAAATGGGCTATTTGAAAATACATAGGCTAAAACTTTGATAAATGCAGAATAAGTGTATGTACCATATCAGAGGACGTAGATTTTTATCCCAGTTCTCCAAAAAAGGTGACATTTAAAATTAACTATATGATCCCAATGCTGAATTGATCTAGGGTAGTTCCTTTAATTTACATATGAAGAAAATGAGATTATCATGCACAAGGTAGGTTCACAGTATAAGGCCACTGAATAAATGAGTGGGTGCTTTAATCACTAGACACAGCACGCGCTAAGTGCTTGCCTAAATCCCAGCTAGTTATTGGCGGAGGTACATCTAGAATACAGATCTCCAGATTCCAGTTGCAGGGCTCTTTCCCTGGGGACATAGACTTGGGAAAGCACCTCGGAGAAAGATGTGTGTGTGTTGCCTAAGGCAGTGATAAACTCTGGCTCTAAATTTGCCAAGGCAAAAGTCACAATGCACATAGTAAAAATCGTTGACTATCTTTTCCTCTTAGAAAGCTTATTGCTCTTTGTTTCGGGCTTTTTGTTTCTACTTCTGTGTTTTGCTCTTTGAAGCATAGAACAATGCTTTAGAAACTCCTTTCAGGAGGCACCCAGCAACGCCTGACAGCCAGATGTGGTGCCCCGGAGCCTGCCACTCTGAGAAGCAGCCGGCAGCACAGCCTCATGGTTTCTGTGCTGAGTCCTCCTCTGATCCCTCCAAGCACTAAATAAAGCATCAGTGTGGCTACCCAGTTGCTCCCTTTTGTGGAACATTTGATTAGTGTGTTTTCTGGACTTTCCTCACACCCCAAAACTTCCTCTCTTGCCCTCTATTCAGTCAAGCTCGTCAGAAGTGGCCACTGACGTGGCTTGGAGTCCATTCATAAATTAACCCTAGTTATTGCAGCCACCAAATTTCCCTCTTGACCTTCAACTCCTACTCTTTTCCCCAGCACATAGTTCTGCTTTTACTAACACTCAGAGCCTCTTACCAAAAAGTGACCTTTACTTTCACTCTCACATGGCAGATCCAAAGAACTAGTTTCACTTTGTATTACTTCCCTCTGGGTTCAGTTCCACCTAAAGGTACGTTATTTTCCAGTGCCGTTATTTTGTTTTGTTTTGTTTCTCTAAATGGAGTCTGAGCAGAGGTCTTAAAGTGGCCAGCCGGGCAGGGGGTTCCAGAAATCTGCTGGATGAAAAGGAACAAAAGGCTCTCCGAGGGAATAACAGCAAAAACAAACAAATACACATCTGTTGAGAGAAAGAAGATAGACAACAGGCTTGTTGACTGGCAGTAATTCCCTGATCATTAAATCAACCACACAGTCAGTGTCAGCCACAGCTCTCTTTGAACTGGATTGTTCAGTCACAGGAAAGGATGTTTTTTAATCAGCAGTTGGTGGTGGTTACCACAGCACCACGGGAGCTGGGAGCCTGCTGGTCAGGGCGTGTGTGTTCAGGGATCCCCTTTGGCATCCAGAGACTGCCGGCAATCCGGTAGCTGCCAACTGCCAGAACTCTGTGTAAAGATGAAAAACGTGGCTCAGAAGTCTGGAAACCCCCCTGAGCCTAGCAAGTTCTAACTAGGTACAGTTTTGAGAAACTGGGTCTATATAAAGACAGTTGAGGCCCCTACTGTGAAGTTTTTGAGAAATCTTGGACTCTAAAGAGTCCTCTTCTTTTTTTTTTTTCATTTATTTTTATTAGTTGGAGGCTAATTACTTTACAATATTGTAGTGGTTTTTGCCATACATTGACATGAATCAGCCCTGGATTTACATGTGTTCCCCATCCCGATCCCCCCTCCCACCTCCCTCTCCACCCGATCCCTCTGGACTTTTGGACTCTGTGGGAGAAGTGTCCTCTTCTTAATTTGAGATTATGCAAAGGGAAGTCATAATTTGTATAGCGTCCCCTTCATCGGAACCCTGCTCTGCATTGCCCCAGTAAACCAGTTGTTTAATACTCTCAGGCGTGGTTCTTGTCACTCAGCTGTGTTCAGTTCTTTGCCAGACCGTGGACTGCAGCATGTCAGGCTTCCCTGTCCTTCACATCTCCCAGAGTTTGCTCAAACTCATATCCATTGAGTCGGTGATGCCATCCAACCATCTCATCCTCTGTCGTCCCCTTCTCCCGCCTTCAATCTTTCCCAGCATCAGGGTCTTTTCCAGTGAGTTGGCTCTTTGCATCAGGTGGCCAAAGTACTGGAGCTTCAGCTTCAGCATCAGTCCTTCCAGTGAATATTCAGGGTTGATTTCCTTTAGGATGGGCTGGTTCAATCTCCTTGCAGTCCAAGGTGTCACCTATTTGGGTGAGAACAAAGGCAAGAGGAGTGTCCTTTAGTGTGTCTGTCCAGTAGGGGGCAGTAAAGAAACCGACTCCAAGTGGTTGCCATGTCTCGACACACAGACAGAAGAAATGCCAAGTGCCAGCCCAATTGCCAGGTAAGGGCTTGGCCTGTGACGATGGTTTAGGAGGAGACAGGGTTAGCGGGGCACCGTAGCCCAGAGGGCGCCTCTGTGTGGTTGAGAAGCAGGGGCCCTCCCTTCTGAGTGTGTGCAGCCCCACACTGGCTGCCCAGCTTGGCAGGGGGAGGACGGGTCCTCACCCCCGCACTCCTGTGCCTGCCCGGTGCCCTGACCCAGCCACCCACACGGCTTCTGTCACTGAGCTGCCCTGCAAAGTACCTGCTCTGTCACCTCACGAGAATGAAGCAAGCTTCCTGTCTTATCTGAGGGTGACAGAAGGACGTTTCCCCTCCAGATGCTGTGACTTGGGCTTGACAAGATCGGCTCCTCTTCTCAGGACATTCTTCCCCAGCCACTGCAGCTTGGTACACCCAAGGAGTTCCAGTTCAGCGTAGGGGAATTTGGAAGATAAAAATCAGTTCAGTTATTAGTGTAGTCCCACATCTCTCCGCTTGTCATGGTTGAAATCTTCAATCAGTGGTTCCCAGTTGCCACTTCCTTTTCTAATCCATTGACCTTGACTTGTGGCCAGGGCACCTGGACGCCTTGTTTTCCTTGCCCACTGACTTCTACCAGGCAGGGGTATTTCCAGGCGACACAAATAGCATGACTCCTTTCTTGTAGGCCCCATGCCTGACTTCTTTTACTTTTCAGTGAAAACTGCTGTCAAAGTAACAATGCGCTTCTTCTATGTATCTCTGAGCGCAGTATCCTACAGATGTTACAAAGATTTTATCACTCTTTTCCTGGCCTTTGCATTCATCACTTACTGGGTCCTTAAGATTGTGCCAATGTCCATCTCCTTGATTGCTTCTCAGGTTTCGTTTCCTCTGGATTGCCTCTAGATTTTCTTCTTTTTTGTTGTTTTGAGTTTGAACCATCTTCTCTCCCTGGTCCTTGCACAGTGCTCTCAACCGGGCCTGTTGTGTGGCATCTGGATTCCCTCACGTTTTTTATTTGTTTTCGAGTTTCACTGAACTTTCTAACTTTTTTCCAACTTTGTATCTCTAGCCATCATAGAAGGTCTATATCCTTTTCAAAAGACCTCTTTGAAAATATTACATGTTAAAGATAATCTCTTTCTCAGTATACTCCGTAATTCTTTTTTGTTGTTGTTTCAGTACCTCAGATCTGTATGAGTTCTTTTATGAGGAAAAACTCTAGGATCACAGAGCTGATGTCACTTTTGAGAGCATGGGTTCTTCTCATAATATATTCCATGATTTTGTTAACACTCTCTCTGGACCTTCCCATGTTTTTTAAGCAGATGGTGGTGGTGGGTTAGTCGCTCAGTCGTGTCCGACTCTTTCTGACCCCATGGACTGTAGCCCGCCAGGCTCCTCTGTCCATGGGATTCTCCAGGCAAGAATACTGGAGTGGGTTGCCATTTCCTTCTCCAGGGGATCCTCCCAATCCAGGGATCTGGCCTCAGTCTCCTTCACTGCAGGCAGATTCTTTACCAACTGAGGTACCAGGGAAGCCCTGAAAACTCATGCTTTTTAAGCAGGTCTACTGAACTCTTGATAATCTTAAGGCAATTAATCTTCTTGATCAGTATATTTGGCCCTCACTGGGTCTTCTAAGCCACGTTTATTAATGAACTTGATAGCAAATTCTCTACAGTTGGTTTGGAGGCAGGAAAAGTTGCCATTTTAAAGAAATCCTAGAATCTAAGCTCCACAAGTGTGGGCATTTTTTTTTTCTGCTCTTGTACATCCTGTTCCAACCACTAGAGTGTCTGACATATAACAGATGTTCAATAGTTACTTGTTGAATGGATAAAAGATAAAATCATGTCATTTTTATTTCACTTTTTTATCTCTGTAGCACTGTGAGGATGATTTCATAGGCAAAAAATCTTCAATGCTTTTGATGCCATGTAAACCTCTTTGTAACTGAAAATTTAGGCCACAGATACCAAATTCTCGGGGCTTCCCTGGTGGTTCAGATGGTAAAGAATCTTCCTGCAATGCAGGAGACCAGGTTCAATCCCTGGGTTGGGAAGATCCCCTGGAGAAGGGAATGGTTATCCACTCCAGTATTCTTGCCTGGACAATCCCATGGACAGAGGAGCCTGGCGGGCTACAGTCCATGGGATCACAAAGAGTCGGACATGACTGAGCGACTAACACAAACGCTTCAAACTCCTATGTTTTGGGTTATAGTTTCTCTGAATGTGATTCTCTACAATGAAGGTGATGTACTACTTTTCAGCCTATACTCTTAAATTTCTGTGTCTTTCCCATAGTCCATTCCTTTTGTTTTAGCATTTTGGTTTGAAAAGGCTCCTGTACTGTCATTGTTATTGTTTATCTTTTCTTTCCTGTAGTTTACAAGAAAACCCAAATGAAATCTTTCTTAGCCCAGATCCTAAGAGAAACCAAATTCCTATGCTTACGCAGCATGTCTATAATCTTACATCCTTTAGTTCGTTTCTAGAATCTATTTTGTAAAACATGACAAAACATTTTTACACGTACTCAATTTTTAAAATCGCCTTTGCATATAATCTTAGTGAAGAGATTTTATGTGTGTATTTAATCAAGCCAGCAAGAGCTGTCTTTACAGAAACTTTTCTTTCCATAGCTTGTTACTTTCATGTTATTGAAACTATATTATAAATTTTACTACTCACTGACAAGGTCTTTGAAATTCTTATATGGCTATTCTTATTAAAATAGTATTAGCAATCCTTGTGTCTCTGGTGGCTAACATATATTGAGGGGAAATCCTAAATTTGTCCCATATTCCTTCAGAATTCTTGGGTGAGTCCCACTATCATAGCTAGGCTTAAAATAGATCCTATGTATACTTAAGTTTGCACCTAGATGTTAAAGAAGACTCAAAATCTTTAACAGTTAAGTCAAAAATCAAGTTTCTTAACTCGGAACAGCCATCTACTTGATGAGTCAGTCAGTCAGTCAGTTCAGTCACTCAGTCGTGTCCGACTCTTTGCGACCCCATGAACTGCAGCACGCCAGGCCTCCCTGTCCATCACCAACTCCCAGAGTTCACCCAAACCCATGTCCATCAAGTCGGTGATGCCATCCAACCATCTCATCCTCTGTCATCCCCTTCTCCTCCTGCCCTCAATCTTTCCCAGCATCAGGATCTTTTCAAATGAGTCAGTTCTTCACATCAGGTGGCCAAAGTATTGGAGTTTCAGCTTCAGCATCAGTCCTTCCAATGAACACCCAGGACTGATCTCCTTTAGGATGGACTGGTTGGATCTCCTTGCAGTCCAAGGGACTCTTAAGAGTCTTCTCCAACACCACAGTTCAAAAGCATCAATTCTTTGGTGCTCAGCTTTCTTTACAGTCCAACTCTCACATCCATACGTGACCACTGGAAAAACCATAGCCTTGACTAGACGGACCTTTGTTGGCAAAGTAATGTCTCTGCTTTGTTTAATATGTTATCTAGGTTGGTCATAACTTTCCTTCCAAGGAGTAAGCATCTTTTAATTTCATGACTGCAATCACCATCTGCAGTGATTTTGGAGCCCAGAAAAATAAAGTCAGCCACTGTTTCCACTGTTTCCCCATCTATTTCCTATGAAGTGATGGGACCAGATGCCATGATCTTAGTGTTCTGAATGTTGAGCTTTAAGCCAACTTTTTCACTTTCCTCTTTCACTTTCATCAAGAGGCTCTTTAGTTCTTCTTCACCTATTTTCATCATGTATCAGTACAATGTGCTGATAGGCCCACTACTTTCTCTGTTTTTTTCCAGTATTTGATGTCCTTAAGTGCATTATATTTTATTAAAGTTCATTAAACCTAATACTTTGAGCCAAGTCTGTTCATGTTTGTTCTTGAATGTTTTACACTGAATTTCTATTCTACCCATGAATCTCTTAGTAAAGGAAAGGCCTTTAATATTCTGACTAGAAAAAATAAAATACTTTATTACCCCTAGTCCCAATTTACAAAAATATATATGTGCATATAAAGGAAAAGGGTAAATTTACCAAGATTTTATCCTAAATTTTCTATATTAAAGCTGTGTTAGTATTATAATAATTATAAAAATACTTATTTCAGAAAATTTTCCTAGATATGCATACTTATATTTGATATGAATGAATATTTAAGCAATTATTAATTACTAATTTTAACACCATTAATTATTAATTTTTCCATCTTCAGAACTAAATACTGGCTATTTATAATCCCATCTTTAAAAAATAAGTCTGACTAATGCTTTGGTTTTTCAAATTTCACTGGCATTCTGAATTTAATTGTGTTATGATCTCCATTACACTGTCAAGCACACACAATTACTTCCTGGACTAGTTCCTAATTTTTAGCTTTTAAAAACTGAACATTGTTCATGGCCCTTTTTCTCTTACTTTTTTAATAAGTCGTTATTAAAGAAAAAAGAACTACTTATTAAAAAGATCTGTCTCTTCCAGTATTAGACAGTTGATATGTTCTAATTCTTTACTTTTGGCAATCTACACAAAAGCTCTGCTCAAAGAAATGCAGTGAGAATAACTTGCCTTGAGCAGGTTACCTCATGTCTGTGAACCTCAGTTTTCTCACCTGAAAAGCAGCAGAAGCAGATCCCTGCTCAAGGAGGCTTTCTGTGAGGTGAATGGGATCCAGCATCTGCCGTGCCAAGCGCAGTGCCTGCCTCAGTACATACCGCCATCACCATCAGGGCACTGTGTGTTTGGACATATTTCAACACGTCAGCTGAGCACAGGTGAATGTCATTTTTTAGTAGCATGCCACTCTTTCCCATTTATTCTGTCATCACTCCTAAGAACAATGTCACCTCACCCACCTGCTGGTCTTATTTTCACTATAGAATGCTACCTGGCCCTTAGAGATGACTTTTTTTTCACTTCATCTTGGAAATGCCAGTTAAATGTGAGATTTGCTTCTTCTGTCAGATATTCCAACTTACCAAGTTTTAGGAATTCCTCCTCTAGTCTTTATATAGTTATATTTATACCAGCACCTGAGTTATTTTTATGTCAATCCTGTAAAGACTTTTGAAGAACAAAAAGCAATTTTATACCAAATAACTGTTTAACTTTGCTGGTTTCTCACATTGTCATGACCCTTGATAATTTCCACTGAATAAATGGTTTGATGTTTTGTAACAAAGAGAAGCCAGTGTTTCTTTTTCCATTTCACTCAAGGATAAATGATCCATTCTCTATAATCAGAAATAGACAAGGTCAACAGTAGTTTTATTTTATAGCTTTTGTAACTAAAAATAATGCTGTAATAAAAATCCATTTCAAATCCCTGTGATATTCTTCCATGCTCAAAGTCATATCATTGTGTTTTATAAAGGTAATCAATAAAAGAATAAAAATCTTTTATGTACATTTCTTTCTTTTGGAATCTCATTCAAAATCATGAGGACATAGGCTTTTGAAAGTTAGTGGACTTTATTACATAAAGAAAAAAGAAATATTTGTTGACTTGAATGAGAAAAAAGCCTCTCTGAGTTTGGGTTTTTGTTCTATTGTGCATACTGGGCGTGTATGCTCAGTCGTGTCCAACTCTTTGCAGCCCTATGGACGATAGCCCACCAGGCTCTTCTGTCCATGGGATTTCCCAGGCAAGATCCTGGAGGAGGCTGGCATTTCCTCCTCTAGGGGATCTCCTGACCCAGGGACTGAACTGCATCTCCTGCATTGGCAGGCGGATTCTTTATCACTGAGCCACCTGGTAATCAATTTTGGCACTAACCTACCTCTCCAAAAGCAGGCTTCTACAATCTAAGTATCTGAACTATTTTCAATAAGTTTACTATGAGAAGTCCACAAGGATATGAAATGTCAGATATTACAGAGTAAAGATGAAGACATTCAAGATTTGGGAGTTCTGTTAGTTTGTGTTGTGTATTTTCCTATCTGGGCTTTAAATATTATGGTGAAAATAGCTCATCTAATTTTTGGAATCCTTGGGCTAGAAGAGAATATCAAAGTCATTTGATTCACACAAACTCTCTTCCAGATTCTTTTAGAAAAGCAAATCAAGACACTAAATCATCTTCGCTCTGTTCTGGTTTGCACTAATTTCACAAATCTCAGAGAAGATTTATTGGCCTGTGTCATAGTTTCTGTACCATAATGAAATGCTAATTTCATTTTCATAAGATATTTCTGTATTTAATATAAGATAATTTGTGTCAAATCAGATTTAAAACTCTCTAGAATTTCTAAGTATAACAACATTTTATATTTTTACTGAATTACTCAGAAATAAATTACTACTAGATTGTTTAGTGTGCATCTCCTACAACCAAGGACATTCTCCCATGTAAGCACAAGAAAGAAAAAACTGTCTTTACCCTCTCAGGTTCAGTGTCAGGGGGCCTGCTAATTTAGCTGACAAAGACTGATTAACAGAAGAAAAGGAATACACACTTATTAATATTTTTATTTGCATGGGAGTTCACAGAAAAGAAATGAAATTCAAAGAAACAGATTCAAGAACTTCTGTACCCTTCTTAGCAAATAGCATAAGGTTTGGCTTCAGGGGACAGTAAGTTGTAGGGCAGTAACTAGGAGATGAATGGCGTATTTTATGTAAGGTTTATTTACGCAGACTCATTGTGCCTGTTGGTGCTTCATCTCCAGAGACGAGGTGTTCTACTCATCCTGGTACAGAAAAAGGACCAAATTTATGCTACCTTCACAAAAAGAAATTGCTGCCCTGCTTTCAGGGAGATCATAACAATCCTCGTATCAAAGTAGCGTATTTTTAGGGTGGTGTATTCTGATCCCCTTCACATCAAAATCAGAAAATGAACACTGCTAAAATACTACCATCTAATACTCGGTCATTCAATTTTTTGCCAATTATTCTGTTAGTGTCCTTCCTAGAAAAAAGAAGGATCCAACCCAGGATCAGAGACTGCAGGTAGTTTTCATGATTTTTAGCCTCTTTCAATCTGGGACAGCTCTCCAGTCTTTGCTTAATTTTCATGACCTGACAGTTTACACATTTTCAGCAGGAATACCACAGATGTGAAGCTGTGTTTTTGAAGGCTTCTTATCAGATGTCTGGACTTTTCTCATTACAGGTGGTTTTAATCTTGATCATTTCATTAAGGTGGAATCTGCCAAGATTTTCCAATATAAAGTTATTCTTCAGTATTTCTTTTAGTATTCACTAAGCACTAGGGGAGGGAGATCCTGTGAAATTATGCAAAGATCCCATTCCTCGTCAAAATTTCAGGCACAGGTTTTAGCATCCATTGAGATTTCTATTTAAATTATTACTGTGCTGGCTGTCAAATAGTGATTTTCTAATACCATAATTTCTTCTACATTTATTAGTCACTATTCTAAAGTAAAGAAAAGATTTCTTCTGTCCCTATTTATGTCTATTTCTAAATTTTTATCAGTATACATTAACCAATTCTATTTTATTTAATGAGTTACAATGCATTTTATTACTACTCATTTTGATGCTGAAATTGTCCCATATCTAACCAGTTCTTAAAGTATTTCCTAATTCTGGCACAAAAAGAAATTCTAGACTCATCATTTTCACCTGCATATGAACACTGTGAAAGAAAGAAAGAAATACAGGAAGGAAGGAAGGGATACAGACCATTGCAGTCTTTAACAAAATTTATGTACCACTATAGGAGGAAATCTATTTGGTGTAACTCTTGTTATATAAATGCTAAATAAACAATGACTGCAAATTTTAAAAACATATTAAAAAAGAATTTAAAATTATCTTTAAATTTTAAATTCAGTAAAAAAAAAAAGGAAGCAAACTACAATTAGTACAAATGTGCACACCACACAATTTCTCTCTCTTGAACTCAAAATTCAAAGTCAATCAACAGAAAATGTGAGCAGCATCAGAAAACTATAGTTTCTACCTGAACTGAATGCAGACTGCCCTCTAGAGGCACCATTTAATCAATGCAATCCAATGTTTTCAGCTGCAAGTGAACCTATTTATATCTCCGTGTAAAGTTTTCAGAAGCAGTTCTGTTTAAATATGTAGGTTCTACTCTACACATGAGCTTCCCTGGTGGCTCAGTGGTAAAGAAATCACCTGCCAATGCAGGAGATGTGGGTTCAATCCCTGGGTCGGGAAGATCCCCTGGAGAAGGAAATGGCAACCTACTCCAGTATTCTTGCCTGGGAAATCTCATGGACAGAGGACCTGGCAGACTGGAATTCATAGAGTCGCAAAGGAATCGGACTCAACTTAGCCACTAAACAACTGTACACATAGTAATAACTCATCATGATTTCCATGTATCGTATGCCACCTCTAACAAAACTAACACAAGCAATACAACAAAAAAAAAAGTGGCTTCCATTTTATCAGCTAATCAAAAGAATTGAGACATGTGATCACAAGATAAGACATCAAATTGTCATATGTTAGTTTGTGACTTTTGGTAAAGCTGTTAGCAAATTCAAAATCTCCCCAAATTTATATGCAGAAGAAATGTCTCCATAATTTATTCCATTATTTCCTCACCATCTATAGATGAATCAAGTTTGGATTCAACTTGGAAACTGCCTCACTTAGCAGTCTTCACTTGGCTCTGAACCTTCATATGTGCTACTGCAAACTTCAAAACTGCTGGTGAATTAAAATCAAGATCTGTAGTCACGTCTTGAAACTCCAACACAGGTGTAAAAAATTCACATTTAAACCGATATAGTTTAAATAAATATTACTTAATGAACAATTAAATAGAAAGGTAAACTATTTCTCCTATTATAAAAATTATATATAGCTCTCAAGAATATGGTGTCTAAATTATTCAGTACTTCAGATATAGTTCTTAGAAGTATCACTCACCTCCTTTGCAATAATTTAAAATACTTTGAATAAAATTGTTTTGCCAATGGCTGTTCCTTAAGAAAAAAAGTCCTTTCAAATATTTGTCCCAATGAAATTCTACTTTAACAATATAGATTTAAGAGAATAATTTTAAGATCATATTGTTTTATTTGATGCTATTTTTACCTAAATCCACACATGCAATATTAAATAGCAATGAGATACTGGGGAAACTATTATAATTATTAGACATGACTTAAAATTTAGTCTTCCAATCCTCCTAGATAATATCATAACTTGGTATTATATAGAGATCAGAGCAATACATTTTGACAAATTAAAGGAAAACTATAGTTGACACCAAAATGTGGTTATATTCACGTGAATATAATATATTCACGTGAATATAACCTGATCTAATTTTCTACTTTGCTTTTTTTTATATAGACACAATTATAAAATACATAATGTTCCTGCTGAAATGCTTATTTCCAAGAACAGTGTAGAGGAGGAAAATTTTTGTCTGGGCTCTGTAAGAAAAAATAGCTTAATAAGAGACAAGCTCACAAATTTTCTGTGACATGGGAGCCCTCTTAGGAAATGAAGACCTGAAGAAGTGGCAAAATCTAAATACTTTTATACTAAACTGATCAGAGAAAGACAATTATGGAAAAGTAACTGTAACATATGATTAGGCTAAAGGAAGATAAGAATTACTTTAGTGAGGTCTGTTCATACGGATTCCTCTTCTTAATTTCCCATCCTTGATAATAAAAATGCTTCTTTCTTCCTAGTTTAGGGAGGGCATCTTTCACAAGTGAATTTTATCTCGTGTTTGCAGGAAGAAAAAGGGGAGATCAGAATGATTTTTTGTACCTGCTGTTTTTCAAGTATCTTTTGTTCAAAATAAGCCTTATGCTGAAGTGACATATATTGGGGTGGCATACTCTGCCATTGTTCCACATTCACAATAAAATTTAGAATTTTGCTCTGCATGTATAGCTAGTTCAATTTTGTTTTCAATAAATCAATATGAGCATATTTCCTCTGCAGACAGTGTGCAAAAGCATTAACCACATGATACAAATGTTAGAGTAAGTGCCAAGGTTTTCTTGACATAAAAACAGAGGTTTAACTTATGTATAATGCTGGTTGAGAATTATGTTTTCTATGACCTGAATCTTTAAGAGTATTCACTTTTTATACTCTCTGCTTCTTCAAGAGAATGGAATTTTATGTAAATAAAAAAAAACTTTGATGGTAGTATGCCATATTAAAACAATAATAATAACAAAAACACCAAGGAATCTACTCCTATGGACCCATAAAATTCTCAAGCTATGTCCTTCCTGTAACCCTATTAAAGGGTGTTATTTTGTGTATTTTCAACCCTGTAACAATTGGTAGCCTAGCAATGTTTGGATGACTTCTTTGCTCTTCTGCCATCCCTATAGAGAAACTCACATTGTAACAAACCCTGGTATTCCAATGTCAGCCTATCCAGCAGATCTAAGATCTAAAAATGGTGTCATTTTTCTCTTAAAAACTCAGAGCTTATTAGCAGAGGAGAGAATCATGCTTACTACTTGCTCTTGGACAAGATTTTATCCTTAAGTATACTTCTCAAGCATCTACCTGACTACAGGTTTGATTCCAGGGAATTGGGAAGGACCCCTCAACTCTGAATTCCCTCCAGGACCCTGCTTGCTGGGGGCTTCCCAGGCGGCACTGTGTGTGTATTAGCCGCTCAGGCATGCCCCGCTCTGTGCAACCCCACAGACTGTAGCCCTCCAGGCTCCTCTGTCCATGGGATTCTCCAGGCAAGAATACTGGAGTGGGTTGCCATTCCCTTCTCCAGGGGATGTTCTCAACCCAGGGATCAAACCAGAGTCTCCTTCTTTGCAGGTGGCTTTACAATCTGAGCCACCAGGGAAGCCAAAACGAACCTGCCTGCCAGTGCAGGAGATATAAGACATGGGTTTGATCCCTGGATTGGAAAGATCCCTGGAGGAGGGCATGGCAACCCACTCCAGTACTCTTGCCTGGAAAATCCCATGGACAGAGCCTGGAAGGCTACAGTCCATAGGGTGGCAAAGAGTTGAACATGACTGAAGCATGTTAGCATGCTTGCACCCTGCTTGCTGATGCCTAAAGCTCTATGGCTTGCAGCAGAAAGGTCCCGTCTTATAGTCTTAATAGCTGTTAGGACTTCGTCAGCTCCTTCTCCCATGGACAGAAGTACTGAGATGAGGAGGGAAGAAATCACATGGACTCCGTGGAGAGAAGGCATCTAGAGAGAATTGATGAGCAACCTCCCCATGATGTTGTAATACAAGCATCCCCACCTTCAGGATTCCTTGGTATCCTTGTTGACCTCAGTCCTAGTTGTTCCTGACTACTTGTTCTCTTGTCAAACATTTAGAGACCATTGTGAGGCTCCGGAGGCACAGTGATATCAGCAAGCTAAATGCGTGCCTGCCTTCAGGGGTTTCTAATCTAACAGAGCAAACACGCAATTACAATCAAGTTTAATTAGCAGCCTAATATAGCAAATACAGGTTGGGATGGAAATATATAGTTGGAACATTTTATGTCACTCTCCCATACTTAAGGTGAGAACTACAGGATGGCTAACATTTAGCCAGAAAAAAAGGCGAAGACTTGCATGTATCACAGTATCTCTTACTGTGTTGAAAGTGTATATTCACCGACGCTGTATCCTGTCTCAACCTGTCACTCTGCCTTTGTGAACAAGAATGTTTCACTAGTTCAGAGCAGTCCCAATAAGGAAACCAAACCTCATCGCCGCAGGATAGTTGTAAGAGGATGTGGTTTCTCCAGAACTGTGCTCACCTATAACCTTTCGCGGTCTGAACAGCACCTGCAGCCGAACTTTATCTCTGGTCCAATCTGACTCCCCTGCCCGCACGCTCCCCCAGAGCACCGCCACAAGAGTTTTGGCAGAGGGCTGTGGCATCAGCTCAGCGACTTGGCACATCACAAAAACAGTTGTGCAATAGACAGGTTTCCAGCCAAGAATGCAGACTGAGGGCAGTCACAGAGTTCAGGTGTATAAGCAGTATTGCCATTCTCTAGGCTCACTTTTCAGACATGCAAAGACCATACACATTTACACACTTTTTAAAATTATTAAGCCACATAGTGAAGTGAAGTCGCTCAGTCGTGTCTGACTCTTTGCAACCCCATGGACTGTAGCCTACCAGGCTCCTCCGTCCATGGGATTCTTCAGGCAAGAATACTGGAGTGGGTTGCCATTTCCTTCTCCAGGGGATCTTCCCAACCCAGGGATCGAACCCGGGTCTCCCACATTGGAGGCAGATGCTTTAACCTCTGAGCTATAGTCTTGGGTTAAACTCTTGAAATATTCATTCTTGCCCGAGGCCAATGCTACTTTGAAAATTTTGTGAGCAGACCTTTTCTCTTCTATTACCTCCTTGAGCCACAACTGTTAGAGCTCCCAATTACTAAAATAATTTAGATACCATGCCATATGGATCTAAAACACATTTACAGGGAGTAATTTCTTTATTGAGTGATTTGTTTCTCCCCCAAATAGCCAGGAGCACACTCGGACTACTAATCACAGTAACAAAAAGTAAAACCTAAAAGTCACTGCTTGACTGTAGTGTTTCAGACAACACTGCTCATTCAGTGTCTCCAGAGGTTGCGGTCCTGGTCTTTGAGCATCTGGAAGCTTTTCCATTATAGAAGAATATGCTATTGATTTATCCTTGTCTTATATTTGAAAATATGCTTTGTTCTCCAGAATCTTCCCTAAAAAGACTTGGCTTATGATTTAAGATCAAAGCATAACATGCGACCTTGGTGGCAGGCTGGGAGGAAATGTGGACATTTGAGGAAAAAAGAACACTGGTGTCCTTAATTCTCGCCTTGGCATTGCTCTCTGCCACTTAACCCCTCTGAGTCTCATTTCTCTGTCTTCCAAATGCAGGAGAGAAATCAAATGATCTTCAGGTTATTCCCAAGATCGTGGCTTCTGTTTTCTCTGTTGAGTGTAATAATTTTCCTTAGGAGTTTATATTTCTTGTGAGTACTACTGAGGCAACTATAACATGTAACCATAAAAACCAGGTCTGGGGCTTTGGGGTTGTGACTTCACCAGAAGTCATTTTCGGTGACTGGGAATTCCATAGTTTAAAGTATAGATATCCAGTGCTGCTAACATATGAGGCACAAAGAGTTAAAACCACGACTGTTCTACAAATATAAAATGAACATATGTTCACAGTTTTAATTCAACTCATTAATGAGATTTCCATTCAAAGAACATTTGAAGAATTGGTTATTTACAGTCAATTTAATAAAGGAATGCTAGAATAAGATGCTAGACTAGATACAAAAATGGTAATACCCTAAGAGGCAGTAAGCCACAAACTTTGAGATTCTTTTCTACCAGAGAGGATTCTACAAATTAACAATGTCTTGGCTCTAATCAAATAGTAGAATTTAAATAATTTAATAATCCTTGAAAAATAAATAAATAATCATTGAATGAGCCCATTAAACAATGACATAAAAAGATTTCACTTTATTGGATAATTTCTTTTGGAAGCGTTTACACTGAAGACCCTTGAATGTGTAATAAAAGCCTGAGGGCTCCAAATATACTTTCTCTGATACACCTCTTTCTCTGATCTCTCCAACTGCTGGGTTATTGGGCAGATTGTTACCTCTCAATGGTAGTCTAGGGGAAAAACAGTTCAGAAATCATACATAAATTAGGGAAAACTATTTGTAAAATAAGCTTCATAGTCAACATTAGCCTAACTTATTTTCCTGTTGGTAAATATAATTCATATTAAAATCATTTCTATTAACTTTCTAGGCGGATTTATTCTTTGAGTGAAGGGTAGGAAGGAACAACAGTAGCACAGGAAGTTTATATCCATGTAAGTTTAAAGCCGGCAACAAATAAGCCAAGGGTCTAACAGGGATTTACTAGACTTCTTAGAATTTTATCACTGTCATCTTAGAAAGCTCTTAGCCCTAGAATACTGCCTCTATAATTCTCTGTTCTCTTGAAATGTCATAAGGAGGCCACCTCAAATAAAGATTTACTTAATAGTATTTAATTCAAGGAGTAATTTTTTAATTTTCATAGTTTTTCCATGGTTAAAAAAAATTTTTTTTTTAAATCAAAGTGTACTCTTAGACAAAGAAAGTCACAGTAAGATTTGAATTTAAAGTGGCCGCTCATGGCGATAACTTAAAATGGGTCAGTGATTATTACCTTTTTAGGAAGGTCAAAAAGATTTTGACCCTCTCTTCAGAAAGAGACACTGAGCATATAAGAGATATAATACCATTTTGTACTTAATTTGATTTGGGGTAACTCACAGACCCCTGCATCTCATCCTGGATCCCGATCTATAATTTGCAACTGAGAAACACAAGGAGCCACCTACAAGGCCATCAGTGAACCACGTGGTCCTCACAGCTTGGCTCCCAAGCCTCTCCTGACAGCCGACTCTGTAAGTCAGCTAACTTTCAGTGCGGGCAATGATAGGTTGTTTTCTTTGGAACTGAAGCAGAAATGCCCCTCACAGTGGAAAACCTGAGCCCAATTATCTGGGAATAACACGGTCCTCTATGGTCCTGCTGTAGCGACAATTCACTAGCAACTCAAAGGTAGATTAAAAAGTCATGGGTTTCAGAACACATTCTTATCCTGCCCCTTATAAGTCAAGTGATGTTAAGAAAAGGTATTTAACTTCACTAAGGCTCAAGTTTAATTGAAAAATCAGGATGATTAAGGGGTAGGGCCCTGAGCAAAGACATCTGGAGCCATACCCCTGACCTAATCAGCTAAGTATTACAGAATCAGTGAACATATCCCGGGTGAGGATAATACATACCCAGTAAAACAAATGCAAGGTTTTATAGGCTTTGTTCTGATTGTGTTTAAAAGTTTGGTAGAGTGTTTTTCTTCTTTTTACTCTACTCCAAACCTTGAGTCATAATGATATATTAAGACTATAACTTTGTTGCATGCAATTATTTAGTGATCTATAGAGGAAAGCAGAGTTTTAAAGTTGCTATTAATGCTTCCTTTGTGTCTCAACTTATCAGTTCTTTGAGTTTGAGGTTATTTGCGTACATTTTAAATAAGCATCTAATTTACTGTTAGATTTGAGTTAATGTTTTGAATTAAACTTCATCACACAGTCATATTTATTCACCAACAAATATTTATGGAGGGAGGTCATACTATGTGCCAAGAAACAGGGCAACAAATAAAAGCAGACAAATGCCCTTCTTTCATGGGACATATGTTAAACCTGTATGGGGGCTGGGGAGAACAGTAAACAAATAAGAAATCAAGATCATAAAAAATTCTAAGGAGAAAATTAGAATTAAAGGCCAGTAGTGATGGGTATGAGAAAGCCATTTTAAATAAGTTCATCAGCAGAGGTTTTCTTAATAAAGTAACATTTGAGACAGACTCTGAAGGGCATGGGGGAAGCAAGACGTGTGGAAGAAAGTGCAGACACCACGCTCGCGTGTGGGAAGCGCGCTGGCGTGTTCTGTGATGGGCTAAGTGTGCCTGGAAAGGCAAGGCGGAGGGGAGTGAGTGATGCGAGCTCAGAAACAACATAGGAGCTGCGCCATGTGGGGTCTTGGAGGTCACAGAATGTCGTATCAAAATGATCCCCTCTGGGGTTTGGACTCAATAACATGTTTGTCACAAAGGAATGTAACACCAGAAAGTATTGTGACCTCTTGGCAGGCAAGTCTGGTTCAGAAGAGGTCAGAAAAGCTGCCTCAGAGGCTTAACATTCAGTCTAGTCCAATTCTATTGGACTAATTAATTAATTGGTAATCTAATTAACCTGAAGGATTTGGGGCACTTATTAAAGGAATTTTGAAACTCTTCTCAGAGGATTGCAGGAAACCTTGGGGATAGGCTACCAAACTTGATACTATACATGGATAAGCTTTTGGGCCATGAAAGATTTACTGTACACCCAGTGGTTGTATATGGTGACATCACATGTGGGACATGAGGCACAGATATTCCACAGCCTGAGGAAAGTATAAATAGAAATATGAGGGTTGAGGTGTATTATTCAGAGATTTTTTTCCTACTACAAATAACAGACACCAAAAAGCTAGCTTAAGAAAAGACAGAGATAATTCATTATAAAAGATATGGGGTAATTAGCAGAATATAAGGGTAGGAAGGCAGTCATGCCTTAGGGTTGATTCAAGACCAGAAAATTGCAAAGACTCTCTCCATCTCACAGCTCTGCATTTCCCTACCCAGCTGCTTCATTCTTAGCTCCCTCTGCACACAGAAGAGAATCTCATGGGCCAAGCTGGAATCTGGTGTTTACTCTTGGTCCAATCAGCTATATCCAGGGAAATGAGGTCAAGTAGTATCAACAAGCATGGCTGTCAGAGCCGCTACCTAGGAGCCACTCTCAAAGAAGGTAGAGTGTTGGACAGACAGCCCAAGTAACCTCTGCCACATCCACATGTGATTAGATCACCCACCTATTTATTTTACTTGTAGACAACTTTGAGAAGTAGTCCTGAAAAAATTCCTACCCCAATTCAAGGGGTTGTTTTCAGGGGATGAAAAATGATGAGGAAGGCAAAAAAAAAAAAAAAAAAGGTAAAGAAAAAAACAGAATGAATACATTTTTCTCTTGAATTATGTTTTTAATGAGAAGATTTCTCCATCATGTCAGCATGATACAACAGAAAGAAAAATGGACTAGAGTCAGAGAATCTGATTTAAATTTTTACATTATCAGTTAATAGTCATGGGAGTATAAGCAATTCATTCTGGATCTCAGATAAATGACACAGGTTGAACTAGCTTCTTTTTAAGATAACTTCCAGATACCCTTTGATATGATATTTCCATTTGGTGGCAAATAATCCTAGGGATTTTTTGTCCATTCATTGAAGACATAGAGCAAAAATATGAAGGCCAAGAGCAGGCTATAGAATCTTACACATCTGAGTGTGATCTTGGCCCTGCCACTGTTTTGGAGTTGGATCAATAAGTTAGTTACTAAATCCAAGTTTGCTCATGGGTAAAATGCAGGTAAATGCTGACTACTGTAATGAATTGTACCCACTGAATAAGAACATGAATGTAGAGCACCTGGCTTACTGGGAGTGTTTAGTTCTGGTCATTGTTATCCACCGGTGAAAGTCCCCAACTCGTTCGTATCCTACTTAGAATAAATGTGCGGGTAAGTGAAAATTAAACTCCAATGCTCTTTAGAGTTCTCTAATGGCAGCAGCTAGTGAATATGAGATGAGAGCCCTGGAAATTGCAGGGGTGGGGGTATCACACGTAAATGACACCTCCCTGTCGTTCGCAAACATGATCATCTCTGATCGCCTTGTAAACTGCGGCTTTCCGTGTCCCCGGGGGCAGGTGTGAGAGCGCGGAGCTGGATAATAAGATCCTCGGTCAGATCGAGAGGAACACTTCCAATCCCAGAGGGGTTCGCCCGGCGGCCACGTCGAGTCATAGAAATCCCGGTTCTGTGAAGGTAAGGAAAGCCTTCTGCTGCTTCTCGATACACCCTTCAGCAGCGTGGTCACCGAGGGGAACACACCGGGACAGTCCCCGGACCGTTTCCAGTAAGGCACTTCCTTGCCGGCTGAGAGGACAGAGTGAACCCGTGCAGACTTCTCTTACACAGTCACTTCCTGTTACTAAAAAAACCCTCCACAGCAGCTCCTTCCAGTTTAAAGTGTGATATCAGGGGACCGTCATTACAGGAAAGGGAGGAGGCGCTCACGCCATTAGAAAGCGTGCTTGATGCAACAATAGTTCTTCTGTTGGGAGGAGCTAACCTAATGCGTATAAACTCACTTACACTGGGTTACTACAATGCGCACAACTCATCCCTTTTTTTTTTTTTTAAGGAAAAAAACACGATTTTCCTGATTAGATAAGTTCTTTGAATTTTCTCTTGTTTCAGGATATTTATCTATGGTGCTTTATGTAACAAATAGAATTCAAGGGTAACCTCAAGATAGGCATTTTGCAGATACCTTTCTAGAAATAAACCATAAATGACATCACAAGGTCTTAATCTCTGCAGTCCTTCCAGTTAGAAACCGTCTCTAATGATCATTTCAAAATGAATCTAATGTAAGTAAATTAGAGAATGTGGCTAACATTAAAAATATTTACATAACTTCTGCTTTGGTTTCTTAGTTCTAAAATGATCCATGATGGTTGTGGAAAAGCTACACTAAGCATAGAGAAAACTATAGAAATCATGTATAGAGAGATTTATTGTAGAGCTAATGAAGCTTGAATTCCCCTAAACAAATATTTTCTTTCATAACTAATTTGTATTGACAGATTTGTGTCTTTTTCCCTTAAAGAGATTCTGGTAGTATAAGCCTCAGGCCTCACCAAACATGGATCAGCCTCTGAAATCCCCTCCATGCCCGCTGCTCCTAGAGAGCCTCGCTTAGCATTGAGATCTGTGTGTCTCTTCTGGCCCCCTCTCTCTCTGACACACACACACACTCACATTCACACTCTCTGACACACACACTCACATTCACACTCTGACACACACATTCACACTCTGACACACACTCACATTCACACTCTCTGACACACACACTCACATTCACACTCTGACACACACTCACATTCACACTCTGACACACTCACATTCACACTCTCTGACACACACACACTCACATTCACACTGACACACACTCACACACTGACTCACACTCTGACACACACACACTCACACTTTCTGACACACACATTCACACTGACTCACACTCTGACACACACACACTCACATTCACACTCTCTGACACACACACGTTCACACTCACACACACTCACATTCACACTCTCTGACACACACACACACACACACACTGTCACTTTTTTCACTTAGTAATTTGTTGTGGATCCTTCTGTACCTCTTTCATTCACTTAATGAACAAATAGTATTGTGTCCATTCTTTCCATTTCTCCCTGAAAAAGAAGCATTTGTTTTCAAAGTGAGAAATGACTTTCTGCTAATGATGAGGGACCAAAAAGGCTTTTCTCTCCACTTCCTTGCTTCTCTTTTCATCCCCACCCCCACTCTCACACACATACCTCTAACTCCCAGTTAAGACTTTCTTCCTTCATGGAAATGTGTGCTGTTTTGTAGTGGCCATCTAGTTTAACCCCCAAAAGAAATTAGTGATGACAATTTGAATCCCCTCCAGTAGCCTGATCCTCATACTCTCTGCTTATCAGCTCCTAAGACTTCTTTGCTCATGACTGACTTCCCTGCTCACTCTGCTCACTTGTTTTCCGGATTCCTCCTTGCATGTGAGAACCTCACAGCCTATTGCCAGCCTCTTGGTAATTAGTTCCCACTCTTCTAGGGACTTAACTGGAACTTCTCTATCTCTTTAAGATATTGTTTCCCCTATCTCTCTTTAAGATATTGATGAAATTTGCTCATCTTCCTATACATTTCCAGGCGAAGGAGAGCAGGCATCTGGCTGATTTTTGTTTTTTTGTTTGCTTTGTGAAATGTAAGGGAAAGACATCTACCGAGAATGAGAGGGTAAAGGTGAAGTCCAGTGGTTAAAACAAGGGAAGATACCCAGGTGGCTCAGAGGTAGAGGATCTGCCTGCAATCAGGAGACCTGGGTTTGATACCTCAGGTGGGAAGATCCATTGGAGAAGGAAATGGCAACCCACTCCAGTATTCTTGCCTGGAAAAATTCCATGAGCAGAGGAGCCTGGCAGGCTACAGTCCATGGGGTCCCAAAGAGTCAGACACAACTGAGTGACTGAGCACACACATATGAAATGTCCACTGAGAGAGGCGGGAGAGGGGTGCAAAGCTGAGCAGCAATGAGGACCACTTTCTAAGACCAGTCACTAATGCCTGTTTGGGATCCTGAATCTTCAGTCTCTCCATCACTTCTTACCAGCTTAATTCTCCTCAACTTTTGAATATTGAGACTTCATACCACTGTACGGGTAATGTTCTTTGTTCACCATTAAGTATGATTCTATTTTATTTATTAACTTTTACTGACGTGCACTTGATTTACAATGTTGTGTTAGTCTCAGGTGTCCAGCAAAGCTACATGTCTATATTCTTTTCAGGTTCTTTTCCATTATAGGTTATTACAAGATACTGAATATAGTTCCCTGTGCCATAATGTAGGTCCTTCTTATTTAGCTATTTTATATATAGCATTGTGTATCTATTAATCCCAAACTCCTAATTAATCCCTCCCTTCCTCCCTTCACATTATGAGCAATGTTCTAATTCACTCTTTAACATCCTAGCCAGCGCTGATCATGACATCCAAGTTTTTCCAACCAGTTGTCATGCCACGCACAAGCTCTACCTTGATAAATCCATGGCCATTTTGCATCTGAGTTTTCACTTGTCCTTTCATTTGCACTTAATACTATTCACTAACTTTCTTAAATGTCTTACTTCATTGACATCCATAAATGTGTCCTTCAACACCCTGCTTTTCCCTCTGCTCTTTTCATTTCAATCACCATCACTGTTCTCTCTCACATCACCTGTCTGAGTCACACCCAGGGATCTGTACGTAGTGGTTGGCTCACTAAACTTCAGAACATATGCTGATGACTTCCAACACATACACTTACTAAACATGTAGTTCTTTTCCAGATTCATATCAACTTCACTCAGCACGTTCAAAGATGCTCTCAGTATCTTTCCTGTTAAAGCTGTTTGTTGTTTCTCCACTCTCCATTTCCCACTTCCCAAGATGCACCCATGTCCCACCACCCCGCCATCCTTTACCAGACCACGCAGTTCCACGTGCTGTGCTTTTTCACATGCTGTTTATTCTTCATGGAAACCCTTGCCTCCTTGCCCCTTGGATGAACTGTGTTTCAAACTGTGTTTTCGTGTGAATTACTGTGAAACCATAGTACCTCCCTCTTCAGTCTCACAGAGTTCTCTGGTCCCCTTTTGCACTGTCCTGAATAAATACCTTCTTTAAACTTCATTCATAGGCTTTATCACCTTGATTTGGTAATCATTTATGTATAGATGTGTCTTCCCTCCTAGTCACAGACTTCCTAAGGATGGAGTGTACAGTGTCACATGAATGTGTCTAAAGTCTCATAACATAGGTTCTTCTAGAAGGTACCCATGTTATGCAACATGTTTGGTTTCATGAACTATGAGAAAAGTATAATCACCTTATCTCTAAGAATCCTTCACAAATAATCTCAAAGTCTACAGGGGGGATATTGAATATACACTTAAAAGCTCAGCTTCTTATCTTAAAGCTTTCAACTGACAGTGATTGTCAGATGCCCACCTATCATTGCTGCTTCGAGATGTTAGCTATACCACTCCCAGGGCACTTTGTGGTACCACTCATGGTGACAAGTAAGCCTAATATTTGGATGTGTTCTCCAGAGCCCAAACAGAGCTAAACACTATGGTTCTCTCCATTTCAATGGAAAGACCTTTCTTTCCCAACTTTAGCTACACAGGCCCCCAGTGCTACTTTACACACCCAGTGTTTGCCAGAAATATGTGTGATCATCTATTTGATTTTCATCCTTCTGCAAATGGGGAAACTGAGGCTCAGTGAAGCTAAGGACATTTCTCGTGGTTTCTACTATAGCTTCATTTCTACTATAGAACTGCATTCTGGACCTAAACCCAAATCTGTCTGGGTTGCTCTATACATCCTGCTTTTCATTACCTCTTCCTCAAATAAGAATCATTTGAAGTGACTGGGCCTGAGCTCAAGGTGTTATCAGGAGCGATGCTGTTGTCAGAGCAACCCCTTCTTCCTGTGTAAGGCATCACCCTTGCACCAGGCTACAGTGCCTTTACTTTCTCTCTCTCTGAGGATGAGGTCTCCCAGGAACAATCCCCAGAAGTATCTCTTCACCTCCCAGACTTCTGGCATCTCCTTCTCAATTGTCATCTGAAGTATCTTCAAATATTTGATTCCTTAAGTAAACACCTTAATTTCCAGCTGAAATCTCTGCTGAATTACTATTTGCAGTAGCACTCCTCAGAAGGAAATCCTAAACTCCACTGGATGGAGCAAGCATATGAACAGTAAGGGAGACTCCCTTTCTAGGAAGAAATGTGTTTCATTATGACTTTATAAGATGGGTAAAATGCTTCAAATGGTTCAGAGAGTATACTCTTAAAAGATTCAGTAAGTCTCTAATCATAAAGAAATATGATTTAATGAGAAGTCCTGAGACATATATCATGTTCCCTTTTTGGTCTACCTTTGCCAAAAATAAGAGGGAGAATTACTATAGAGAAAATGAGAAGACTAACTCATTGCTTTGAGAAAACAGAAAAACATTATTGATGAATATGAGGAGCTCTATCAATATGAAAGCAGGTTTTAATATTCTGAGACAGTTGAAAGTAGAAAGTTGGTTAACAGAAGGCATTGAAAGTCTTGTAGGCAAAAAACAAAAGATTTTCTAAGTGAGACTACTACTCAGTTCCAAAGTGGACATTAAATGGAACTTACACTAAACTAAGACATGGTCTTAATACAGTGACAAAATTAATATATGAACATTGATTTATTACCCTGTAATTGTGTGTCTTCAAATACAAAAGAAAATGATACAAGACTTGAGATGTTTTCTTGGACAAACAAATATATTCCAGTAATGCTTGGAAACAAGGGTTCAACCTGGGATGGGAAGGAAAAGTGTTCGAATTTTAAGATCTACCAAAACTGAATTTGCTTAAGAGAATTGTCATGTGTTTAGATTCTATTTTGTTTTTCTTATTTTAACTAAGACATAGCACTAAAAATTGGCTTTTAATAACTTTGGTAGCAGTTGAGGAGCCATTTCCCAGTAACTGGAGACAAATTCTTGCTCTGGACACTCTTCCTAAGGCCAAAAGTCTTGGTAAAATGCTTTGAATGGCTCAGAGAGTATAATCTTTTAAAGTGTCCCAATATGAACTTATGACACTTTAAAAGGTTATGAGAGAAAAACTTCTTGGAAACTACAGTAAGTTGACAAACATTTTCTGTAACCACATTTGTTAGGAAAAAACATTAATTTCCCTTTCCTTGTTTCCCTTTTTCAAAAGTTAAGCTATTTCATTATCAAAATCTTGTTCCCTCATCTCTAAACTGGGACGTGATAAGAATAAAGTGAGTGAAAATGTGAAAGCATTTTGTAAACGTAGAGGGCTAAATTGCTTGCATGCATACGTGCTTAGTCGTGCCCAGCTCTTTGTGACCTCAAGGACTGTGGTCCACCAAGCTCCTCTGTCCATGGAATTTTCCAGGCAAGAATACTGGAATGGGTTGCCATTTCCTCCTCCAGGGCATCTTCCTGACCCAGGGATCAAACCCACATCTCCTGCATCTCCTGCATTGGCAGGCAGATTCTTTACCACTGAGACACCTGGGAAGCCCAAAGGGGTAAAACACAATTCTTATGATGATGATGATAGTGAGATTAGTTTGAGCCTCAAAGTCTTCTCATTTTTTCTCATACAATTACTAGCTTCCTCTTTGAATCCCGTTATTTAATTTTGAGTCGTGGTAACTGTGGAATGTTTTGCTCTTTTTTTTCTGTTAGGAAAAATAAGTTGCATTGTTGTAGGAGCAGCTGTTTACTATTCCCTGGGAAATGTCTGAATAGCTGGCTAGGAAAACAGCAAGTTCTTAGGCAACAAGAAGGCCTGTCTCAACTCAGCTACTGCACTTTGTGGTGTTTGAAGCTCGCAGTAGGCAACCTGGGTGAAGTCATTTAAATGAGCTATGTTTCCTTATCTTATCTCTAAGTTCAGCTAGTAGTTTTTAGCTTTATAATTCTAAAAGTATAATCAAATCTCAAAACTAAACAGGTTGGTGGACAGAGACCCAAGCTATTGCCATGCCTAATATATGACAAATGACTCCTTCCATTCATTTTGAAGATTTTAAAAGCTTCCACTATACATAAATACCAGACATATGTCCAGATAAGAAGATCGTGCTGTGTATGTTCACCTTGAACTCTATTTTTGTAATAAGGTATAACACCAGACACTGCAGGAAAACAGAGACACGAGTCTGTAAGCTAAGATCAAACTCTAAGACACAAGAATTAAAACTCTTATAAAAGAATAGGGACAAAACTGTCCTCCCATTTGAGAGGCATCCATTTGTTGGACAGATGGCTATCTATAGGAGAGGAGAAATGGGGCAATAAACTCAGACTTCTCTTGTTTGGTAAGTAAGAGACACTTTTGAGTAGGACACCTTCTTACTCAAAAGTTTTCTCTTCCATCGCTAGGAGGATTTGCCCAAGGTTCCACAAGTGATGGGGTTAGAGAAGACTGGAAGGTGCAGGATGTCCTCTGGAAGATGTGAGTGAGAGGTGCAAAAGGATTCCTTCTGCCTCCATGAAAATAGTAATCCCAGAAGCTCCAATCCAGGCCACTTTGGCAGCCCCAGGAGGAGTGCGGCAACCCTGGGGGTGTTGGTAAAGGAGGGCACCAAGCCTGGAAGGGAAGGGTGACATCTGGCTGGAAGTTAGAATAGACTTTGTCATTTTAACACTAAAAAAAATAAGGCATCCAGGAGCCTGCAAAGAGAAGAAAAAGAATTCAGAGTCTCAGGGTTTCCACCGAACAGACTTTCGGAGCTAAAAGTATTATCTTCACCTTTGGAATCATTGTCTTCTCCTAGATTTAAATGACTTCAGCAATCACTTGGGGGGGAAAAGAAAAGATGTCTTTCCTGTTATGCAAAAGGAAGAATAACATCAGCCCTTTGATTCAGAAATTTGTAAATTACTGACACTACTAAAGGAAGCAAAATTCTAGGCTTGGAAGATACCATGAATAAACACATTTGTTTAAGAATTGTTTAGCAGATTATGTGTTCTTTATGTTCTAGATCTGTTCATTGGGTTGGCCAAAAAGGTTATACAGGGTTTTTTTGTTGTTGTTTTTTGTTTTTACAAGATCTTATGTAAACTAACATTTTGGCCAGCCCAACAGCTTTCTGACAGAATTTGGGTCTCTCATAGGGACTTCCAAACCTAAGCTGGGTTTGGGAATCCAGTGCCTCAAAAGTGCTCTTTTTTTTTCCCTCAAGCAAGCCTTCCCATTTCTAGTTTGATTAGTAACAATTACTTTAATAGGTGTGGGGAAAGTACCAGCAAAATGGGCATTTTCAGCTCTCACTGAAAAAGGCTCATAGCATTCTAATGTCTATCTTCTAGGTGAAATGCATCTTAAGACTCTTTTTACCATTTTTGTACTTGTGAGGAGAATGAGACTTGACCCACAAAGTGTATAAATATCTTGGGATTCTTGGATAAGCAGCAAAAGGTAGAATCATTTATTCCTTTTTTCCCCCTCCAGTGAGGAATATTTACTTTTTAAAGTAAATTTTCCTTAAATCACTAAAGATCAGTTAGCAAATATCTGCAATTTTTTCAGGCTATCATATTGAAAGACTGTCTTTGAGTCAGGCTCATTTTCAGACAAAACAGTCCTGATATGCACTATTTGATCACTTACGTTTCCACAAGTCATCACCATAGTCTCCCATTATTCCTACATCATCTTCATATGTACATCCCCTTTCTTAATTATTATATGTAACTATGGGTTTTGCTTCCCCGGTGGCTCAGAGGGTAAAGCGTCTGCCTACAATGCAGGAGACCCAGGGTTCAATCCCTGGGTCGGGAAGATCCCCTGGGGAAGGAAATGGCAACCCACTCCAGTACTCTTGCCTGGAAAATCCCATGGACGGAGAAGCCTGGTAGGCTACAGTCCATGGGGTCGCAAAGAGTCAGACATGACTGAGTGACTTCACTCACTCACTTCACTCATGGGTTTTGCTATTTAAAAGTAGTATCAAAATCTTTGACTTATTGAAATGTATTGTCTCGGGAAGAAAGTAATACCTTTCACCTGAGGTCTCCAGGCTAATCATTTGGTGATTATGAAGTGATGCAGAAAGGATTTCATCACCAATGGAGTGGTCCCTCTAATCTTCAGATTTTATGTTCAAAAACCAGAAAATACGTGAAAGACATGTCTGTTTTGATTATCTAGTACTTAACACATACCCAGTTCACAGTCTATAACCTGTAAATATTTAAGAATGAGTACATGAATGAAGGTGAAGTCAAGTTAATTGCAAGAAAAAAATGATTTGCAAATATGCTGAGTGATCATGGATTAAAGTCCTAGCAGAACAGAGAACACTTTTTTAAAAGTCAATTGCAGGCTTACAATATTCTAAGGCTAAATTTCTCTTTTCTGAGTAGCATTCATCGGCAATAGAAACTACTTTCTAAATAAGTAGTGGTAGAAAGTAGTAAGACTTTTTTGGATATGATCTTAAAGGTCAATCTGGTTTATATATACCCCACAAGAAATTCCCTCAAAACTTCTGAATTTTATTTCTTAATGGCTCAGGCTCCTGCATCAAAGTAAATTGTGTTTTGTCCAATGGTTTTTAGCCACGTTTTCATGTCTCCTCTCATAGGTAAAATGCTCTTTGCAGGGAATAAGCCAGTGGGGTGAGTTCTGGTATGGGTTCAGCCACCCACTCATCATGTAATGCCCGTGGGCACTTCACATCTCTGAACTTCAATTTAATCCTTCTTAACATCAAAGAAGCTCAGGCTTCCCTGGTGGCTCAGATGGTAAAGAATCTGCCTGCAGTGCAAGAGACCCAGGTTCGATCCCTGGGTCGGGAAGATCCCCTGGAGAAGGGAATGGCAACCACTCCAGTATTCTTGCCTGGAGAAACCCATGGAAGTGGAGCTTGATAAGCTTTAGTCCATGGGGTCTCAAAGAGTCGGACATGACTTAGCAACTAATACTTCACTTCACTAACATCAGAGATGCCTCTTCTGACAGCCTTATAGGGCTGTTATGAAGTTCAAATTGAAGCAGATAAAATATTGCAATCCACAGAACTCACATGTGCAAAATTGTGATTTTCTTTATTTTTTAAACTGTTTTGTTTCAATCTGGGACCCCCATCCCACTTTTTGGAGGATAATTTAATCCAGTTGACTGCAGGAAATCTCAGCCACTTTGGTGTTTGCTCAGACAGTTTCTATTTTCAGTGCAGTCCTACGCAGGAATTCTCTCCTGTCTTCTTCTTCCCATAGCAGCACCTACAATCTGTGAAGCAGATTTGTGAAGAAATCCAGCTGGAGTAGCGTTGCCAGATGTGGTAAATAAAAATATAGAATGTCTGCATGCATGCTAAGTCGTTTCAGTCGTGTCCAACTCCTTGAGACCCCATGGACTGTAGCCCACCTGGGATTCTCCTCTGTCCCTGGAATTCTCTAGGCAAGAACACTGGAGTGGGTTGCCATGCCCTCCTCCAGGGGATCTTCCCCACCCAGGGATCAAACCCAGGTCTCTTACATCTCCTGCATTGCAGGTGGGTTCTTTACCGCTAGCGCCACCTGGGAAGCCCATAGGATGTCTAGTTAAATTTAAATTTCATAAAAACAACAAAATATTTCATGGGAAATACTTTTTAAAAAACTACTCTGCATCTAAAACTCAAATTTATCTGGATGTCTTATGCTGTTTTGGCAACTTTAGGAGGAAAGCATCAAGTTGCAATAATCCATCATCTTACACTGCCATTAGCACCAGTATAATCTAATCCTTATGGTCTTTTTATTGGCCTACATCTTCACTGGCAATCACTGAAGCTTCTAGGTCCCTCTTCTCATCTCTTGTCCCCAGATTCATGTGATAAATACTGCATTTTCCTCAATCTGACAGCAAAGCATTCTTAAATCCACAAAACCCTAGTCAACCATTTTTATATCATTCTCAGGAATGCAGGACATCTCTGACTGTGCTTTCACAACACTCTGGGGTTGAGGTGTCTAAGGACCCCCCTACCTAGACAAAGTCCCAGCTGTGTGCCTTGAGGCTCTGCAGAAATTCCCTTCAAGACTTGCCCCTTCCCCAGGTTTAACTCAGGGGGTAAGGCCTCTCTGCCCTATGATGTTCAGTCTGGGCAGTTCGATGGATGATGGGTGAGCTCCTAAAAGAGTTGGGCTCAGCTTCCCCAAGAGGAGACACAACATTCAGGTTTTCCCTGATCCCTTGCCCATTCTTCCTCAGGGCCTTCATCTACTATCCCCTGGGTGGGGGTGGGAGTGGGGAGTGTGAAAGAGGTAAAGCATTAGGTTATACCATCTTTCATCTTCCTTCTTTATCATTTATGGTATAAGATTTTATGCCTTAATTCTGTTTTTTTCTCAAACATTTTGTTATGAAACCAAATATATAGACAAGTTGAGAAGATTTTGTGATATATACCCATAGATTTCACCATTAAACATTTCACTCTACTTGTTTATCATGTATCTATCCATCTACCTACTGCTTCTTTCATCCATCAATCCATGTTGCTTTTTGAGACATTTCATAAATCTTAAATTTTTAAAAGTATGTTACTAGAAATACTAGCCTTGCAATTCAAAGCTTCAGTTTTCAGGATGGCCTCTAGAGTTTGAAAAGTCTATTTTGAAATCCAAAGGCTGAATAGGGACTGTTTTTTCTTTTGCATTCAATGATAAACTTGTTTAGCCCTGTGACAAAAGGTATTTCTCACTGAGCAAAAACGGATTTGTTACATGAAACAAAGAACCATGTATGTGTGGGGGAAATCACCAGTTAATATTTCAGGAGATTAACTTATAAGATATAATAAAGCACTATACAAATATAGGAAATATTATTGAAAACCGCACTTATACCTTTTAAAAAAATCCCCCATAGCATGTGTAATCATTGATACTATGTATCTATTAAATATTAACTATGTTAGGAGAAAAAAATATGGGGTTTGTATGGAGAGAAATAAATATTGATTATTTATACAAAATAAAGGTGAAATATTTACCTATAAAATGAGTAAAAATAAAATACATTCAAACAGAACAGCTTTTTTAAAATGGGTAGATACTCCTACTTGATCCTTTCTTATTTGGAGACAAAATATATATCTTTGTTTATCCCTGTGGTCTTTCTCCTCTGGACTGTGTTCTAAGAAGTAGCGGTATACTATGATTTCCTACAAAATAAAGATTTATACATAAGCAGATTTTTTTTAATGTGTATAACACTAGCCTGTGCTCTAAAGATACTATGTTAGTTCCCAAGGCTAAAATGATATTGACTCTACCTTCAAGAACCTTACAGCCTTGAGAGAGAAAGGTACATAAAATGACGATTTTATGATAAGTGCAGAAATTGATGCCTCACACAGCAACCTGGGATCACAAAGGAGGAGGTAACTAACTCCTCTGGCAAACCAGAGAAGCCTTCAAAGGGGCTGGTGGTCAGACTGGATCAGATGGGTTACTGCTTTGGGCAGTGTTGAGAAACCTTTAGACTGGAAGTTTCATAAAGTCTGCAGTTTTATAAAGACTAGAGAATAGTCAGCAAAGTCCAATTTGCCCTATCATGTAACCAAGATGCACTAAAAACTAGAAGTGTGCGGTAGAAACACACATATATGTACCGCACGGAAGAAGGGCTTTAAACTCCAAGCTGGCGGGCTTCAAGCCTGTATCCCCCAAGAGGATGTGGGATTGGGGACATGCCTCTCAGGGACTCATCTAGTCCAAGCCCAGGTCTGGAGGATGAAACAGAGGTCATTTACTAGTTTGCAGGCCAAGAAGTTGACGTTCCTGATCCTGAGATCTTTTTTAAACTCTTGAGTAGGTACCCATTTCATCAACATTGCAGATTTAGTTCGGGATGGGGTGAAGGCTTTACATGTGTCTGAGCACTGCATGGACTTGCACAGGCCCTAAAATAGTTGGCACTATTTTAGGTTTAAGAAATATGGAATAAACACAGCAGACAATAAAAACATATAGGGTATGACATACAGTGCTATGGAAAAAATATAGCAGGAAAGGGCTGAGATGGAGAGCAATTTTAAACAGGAGACCAGGTAAGATCTCAATAAAAAGATGGCATTGAAGTAATTACCCACTGAAGGGGAGGGGATGCGCCATGGGGTTACCTAAGAGAAAGACAGCTCTGAGCAGACAGAACAGGGTGTGTACATGACAGGTTCCTGGGCCAGCAGTGTGGCCAGGACAGGGTGGAGTAAGCAAACAGGAGGATCCTGAGAAAGAGGTCCGGGGAGCACAGGCAAGAGCGGGGAGGACCCCGCGGGCCACTGTAACTATACTCACTCTGAGTGAAATAGGAGCCGCCGAAAGGTTCTGAGCAGAGGAGTGACGTGAAATGACATATTTTAAAAACGTGCAGTGGCTACTGGACTGATAAAAGATGGGAAAAGAGCAGGAGTGCAAGCAAGGAAGGAGGCTGTTAGGTTATTGCAGTAATGCAGGTCATGTAACTAGGACAGGGTGGACCAGGATTCGATGCAGGGACAGATATCAGTCACTACTTGATGCTCTTTTAAGACTTTTCATGTGAACAAAATCAGGAAGCAATTATTGACATTTCCATTTTGAACGTTTATAAAAAGGAATGTTTATTTAATTCTTTCCTTAAACCGGGAAAACCCTTGGCTTTTGCGGCAACATGCTGCTTTCCTTTCTGGATGTATTTTCAGAGACCCTAAAAAATATCCAGATGAATTGGGTAAAGCTGTGAGGAAAAAGGTAAATCAAGGATGACTCCAAGATTCTTAGTCCAGGGCATGAAAGTTGTCACTGATTGTGATGGGGAAGACAAGTTTTGTGGGAGAAGATCAGGAAATAACTTTCATACAGTGGTGAAGGAGGTATTTATTAAGCATCCAAACAAGGATGATGAGCAGGCAGTTAATATAGGCGTTTGGAGTTCAGAGCTGTGGTTCATTCTACATGCCCCAGGTGAACTGATTATTCAGTAGTTTGATTATCATGAGTTGTTAAATATTTTGGATATTACTTTTGATAATATCTATTAAGTGGTATTAGAGTTGTCAGTCTAACCCATTTAATACATAATGTGCATATCCAGGTTTATTTTTACTAAAAAGTGACTTTGATTATGTAATTCCTTTGCTCAGAGGTCTTCAGTAGTGCCCCATGGCCTATGTAATAAAGTTAAAATTTCTTAGTCTGAAATTAAAAGCTTTTCCCAATTTGATCCAAATCAACTTTAGGCAGAGCACATGAGCCCCTCTCTAGTTACACTGGGCTTATAAGAATCCTTCATACTTAGGCTTGTCCACCTCTGTTTCCTTTAAGTTGTTCCCCTTAACAGTAAATATATCTCAGCTCTCACCATCTATGAACATCCAATCCATCCTTCAAGGCCCAAATAACTATGAAAGCTCAGAATGAGCTCTCTCTGAATTCTTCAAAGCACGCTCATATACATGTATGTTTCACTGACAGTAGGAACTTCTGTTTTCCTTAGTGCCACGTGCATAGTAAGTGATATGTAAATGACTGATGGGCCCTATCCTTAAGGCCATATTATTATTAAAATCTAAGCTCTTACATGTGTTATTATGAACAGCAACCCTAGGAAGAGGAATCTCTACTATCCCTAGCTTACTATGTGGGATTGGAGACTTAAGGGCCTTAAGCATCATTCCCAAATTTATAAGCAGTGAATGGCAGAGCTGAAATATGAATCCAGATGACTGCTTTCTAGGGGCAGATGTTTTAGTCACCACTAGGTACTCTGTCTCCTAGTTAGATAGCTTAGAGTAGGTAAGTACTCCTGCTTAGAGTGGGTAGCCTGTCCCTTCTCCAGCGGATCTTCCCAACCCAGGAATAGAACTGGAGTCTCTTGCATTGCAGGTGGATTCTTTACCAACTGTGCTATCCGGGAAGCCCACTTAGATAGCACATTCACTTAAAATCCATGCAAATAAATCCAGAAAGCAGAGGAAGCTTTACAACCCCCATCCTAAAAGGATAGTGAAGAAAAATCCATGTTTATTTCACATACCAAAGAATCTGTCCAAGCATTTATAGAAATGTGATGATTTCTCTTGGACTGATTTTGAGGGAGTTATCATCACGCGGAGTGACAGTTCCTGACCACCACTCGTAGGCCTTGGTCCTTCACTCCACCGTATTTCCCTATGTTTGTTGTTTTCCTCTAGATATTAATATTATTTTAGTCACTTGAGAAATGAGAACTCCTCAAACTTGCTTTAGATACATGGAGTGACATATCCATTTCTCTGAAAGTTATCGTGGCTACTAAGGCTTCTCAGGGAACAAAGTTTGACTGAAAGTCAGACACTGAACGTATATAGCATACGTGAGGCAGCGGAGGTGAGGCAAAGAGAGCATGTATAGCAGAAAATATCCAGTTTATTCCTGGGACTGTACATGTAACGCACATTCCTTTTTTTCTCCCACCAAACTTGGGGTACTCCGGGAGAGTTATTGTTTATTCATAAATCACCACATGGCTCTCTGGATCTAATGGAAAATCCATTTGTTGTTAAACTGCCATGGCAGGAGAGGCAAAAAATAATATAATGAAAAATGCAAAAATAGAGGATTTCCATTCAGTAGAATCACTCACACCCTGATGGGCTACAGCAACAAATGTTCAACAGGATACCCATACAGAGAGGGCCTACAGACAGCAACGGCTGGCAAGCAAATGTTCCTTCTAACCACTTCTTTAGGTCACTGCTACCTCATGCGCTGGGTGAGTCTTACTGAAAACACAGATAAGGCTGAAAGGAACTTTGACCATATGTAACTATGCTTTGAGTACGTGTGCATTTGGGAGGAGGAGTTGGGAGAGAAAAAAATACTTTTTTATGTTATTGTCTTTTTTTTTTTCTGATGAGTGGATTTAACAGTTAATGAAGCATCAGTCTCCAGGAAACCCCTGCTTGTATCCCTAACATCAAATCACACGTGACTCGTTTTACCTTTAGAACTCTGAACAACTTGTTTCCTGCTTGTATTTTTGGATCTTGCCTTAAGGAAATATCATTCTATTTCACTCAAGTGTACCCCCTAAACAGACCGAGAAACCAGCAGAAAGTACACATACACACACACACACACACACACACACACACACACACACTCCAGATGGAGAGAGCCACAGATATCAGGGGTGTGGCCAGCTCGGGAAGCAGAGGGAATTCAGTGTGGTGTGAACACAGAACCAGAGTTGGAGAGCTAAAGATGAGGAGCTAACGGAGACAACGGAGCGTCAAATCCTAGCCACCCATCCATTCCCTGTTAAAGAGTTTGGATTTCAGGAGTGTTAGGACTGACCCTACATATATGTTGATATCAAATAGAGAGGTCTAAGGAAAAATGTAAACTAAGTAACTAAATTCTTTTCTCCTTTCAGCCACACATTCTTTCCTTTCTGTGTTCTTGCCTCTCCCTTCGTCCCCATTCCTCCAGTCAAGAATGAGGTCCTCTGCCCCATCACGGCCCTGGTGTGTAGCTCAGAGCATCTGCTTTTCTTGCTTTTATCTGCACTGCCTGTCAAGTGCTCCATACCTCAGTGCCCCGTAAAACTACAAGCCAACTCATTATAGCTGAATGTTAGTGGAAAAAAAGACTTTACTTCCCTGGAGTTATGGAGAAAATGTGGACCAACTACAGAAAAAACAGTCTTGAGACTTTACACTTGAGAACCAAGTTTAAACTTCCTGCCAATATAGAAGATTTATTTTACAAACAATACCCAATAACTCTGTAATGAATTATTTTCTTTTCTAGTTCCATAAGAATTAGTAGCACTTAAAGAATTATGCATGACATTAAAGTTCACACAGTTACACATAAGACATTGCCAGAAAATCCAGCCCTTAGGGAAGCAAGTACCCCGAGTTGTCAAAAAGTCAACAGTTACTTAATTGATCTGGGAAATACAGTGAAGTTATGGCAGCTCAGCTACTGAGGAAAGACTAATGTGCCTAGGCTAGTCTGTGGTAACTTCCTCCTGCCGTGAGAGAACTGCCAGTAAGGGAAGAAAGGCGATTTACATACCATAGCAAGGCAACCTGCCTGTATGTTAGTCACAGCCCGCCAGCTTGAGACATCCCGGGAAACCCCGAGCTGGAAGAAAAGAAAAGTTATCGTCACAGTTGCCTTTAGCCTTATTCTGTATAATTCACACACAGAATCACTTCTGTACATCTTCAGTGAAAAATTGTTACTATTGTTTTCTGTCACGAGTTAACTATTTTTGTAGTAGTTTTTAAATTGTATATATTTTGCTCTCACTTTAAAACACAACTTTTTCTTCTTTTTTTCTTTCTGCTCTCCAAGCCTCCAGGAAAAACCGCTTCTGTGGCACATTTCTTACAGAGCACAGCTAGAATGAGTGGTGCAGAAAGTTCTACGGATCATGCAGAGGTAAGAACACATTTCTGGGAGATGAATTGACCATACATAGCATCAACAGCATTGCTGATGGCTAATTATGCAAAGATTAATAAGAATAGAAGGGGCTAGTTTGCTTTCTTTAGGTAAGATATGCTCTATATATTTCAATAAAGAAAAAATATCTAGGTGACTGGTTGCATTTTCTTTGACACCTCTGAGCTACATTTCTTTTTGCTTTTAAAGTGAAAAATAAAATCCTGTCCTTTCAGCTTTTCAATTCTATGTTTCATATTTTGCTCTTGACTTAAAAAGGAATTTGGTTTAATGTAAAATTTAAGAGAATATTATATTGGTGTGCTTAGAAATAAAATCTATTACAGCAGTAGAGTACCTGTGGTAAAATACTTATATACATGCAATTAATATCACATTCTTTGCTCTGTTACTGTTTACTGCAACAGATACTAATTGAAAGTGCTTTCTTAAAGTATTTTTTAATGATAACTAAGATATAATAGGAAACAGACTCTTTCGTCCATTCAGGTATTTAATTTAGCAGTCCCAGAACTTGAATCTCTTAAAAACTGATCTGGGCATTAGGGTGAATGAGAAAGCAAGGTCTGAATACTTTGTACATAGATTACATTTTATAGGGAGTACTTTTTCTTTAAAGGAGCCCTTAGAAGGACCAGTGACCTAAAAATCTTTCTATGCCTTTATTAGCAAATAAGAAGCATAGCAAAAACAAGTGAAAAGTTTCTTCAAAACTTTGTATTTGACTGTTTTGTTTCATTTTGATACACATCTATGTCATATGAATGGTGGTAAAATGTTGATTAATCTCCACAGAAAGTCTTAGTGATATATTTATAAGTCATACCTATTGCTGTGCTTTATCTGTCTTTCAGATTTAATATATTTACTAAGTCATTTTATACAGAATTTTATAAAGATTTAAAAATAACTTTTAAAAGAAAATCAAGAGTCAAACTACTTCATAATTTTTCAGAGAAAATTGTATATGGAAAAAATGCAAACTATCTGATTACTCTCGATCTAAATTCTCAGAAGGCAGGGTATACAAATGTCTGTTGGTCACAGAATTTTTATTGTCTTTGGCATAAATAGAAAAAAAAGACTTTTTGAGGACCCCAAATTCAAGTTCTGAACCATGGTGTGGAATGGAGGAAACTTGAACTTTCATATGAATCATGAAAATCAGTGGTGGGATTTAAAAATAGAGGTGGGATAAGTAGGTGAAGCACAGAGAACTTTTAAGACAGTGAAACCATTCTACAGGATCTTATAATGATAGACACATGTCATTACATATTCATCTGCATCCACAGAATGCACAACAGCAAGAGGGGATCGTAATGTAAACTGTGGATCTGGGTGATAATGCTGCGTCAAGGCAGGCTCATCTGTTAACAAATACACCACTCTGGTAGAGGATGCCGACAACGGGGAGAGCTACCCATGTGTTGGGGCAATAGGTATATGGGAAATCTCTATACTCCCCACTCAGTTTTACTGTGAACCTGAAACTTCTCTAAAAAGTAAAATCTATTAAAAAAGAAGATAGAGTGCTATAGCTCCCTTTCAGAAATTCTGATCGGTGTTCTGGGTGCCCTGTGTTTAGCAAGCCCCCAGGTGAATGCACCCTAGTGGTGAGAGAACCGCTAGTCTAGCATCCAGTCTTTCTGCATCTCTGCTTCGCCAAGCCCAGCACACACTAAGTAGGGTTGCTTCACAGCATTTTCCAAATCAGCTATGACTAATTTTTAGTCTGTTCTGATCCAGAAGAAGTTCCACCCCTTAGAAGTCTTCCTAAAAAAACAGAAATCTCAATTTCAGGACCCAACATACTTGTCACCTGGAAACTGATACCACTTCTGGCACTGGGCTAACCCAGTTTGAGGTCAAGAAGCAGGTATAATCATTCTGATTTTTGTTGACCTACAGAAGAATGCCTCTTTCTAAATGCAGTCTTAGTTACACATGGGTCTGAATAGGAAGTAACTAAAAAAACTAAGAATAGCATCTATAGAGGTGTAAAACACCACAGAACCATAAAGCATGGAGACAAAAGTTAGCAAGGGTAGAAAAATAATTTTATAAATCATTTCTAATGAAAGAAGTCCTTGAAATTACATGATGATTACAAAACAACATTTCTTGTAACATTTCTAGCAAAGGCCAACATGTTTTGAAAATATTTCTTACTGTTCACAAATTCCCTTAAGCAATTTCTTGGTCCACAATAATTATTGAGCCTGAAACTAAATGGCAGATTTCCAGACTACCCACATCATCCAATTCATTGTATTACTTTATGATTCAGCCATGCAATGGTTTTAAGACTATTGAGTTAGAACAGAGAAAACAATACTTTAGTGAACTTTGCTGGTGATCGCTTTAGACAGATGGTAGGCAGTTTCCAGAATGTTTGTGCTTTCTTTAAATGAATAATTTTTTCTTAAAAATAAAAGTGATTAATTTTTCACCATGCCAATGATTTATTATTCATCTAAATTTGTCACCTAGCAGCTTTATACATAGGGCTGGTTAAAATTACACAATACCAGATAACCTATGCCCACCTCTCTAAGATAATCATATGATGGTCACTGAAGTAGTTAATGTATTATTATTGCTTCAGAATCAGTTTGTCTCTGTGTAACGTACTGTGTTAGTCTCGTTTCCTTGGTTCTATCATGCCTCTGACTTTTGTCAGGGCCACTCCAAATCATGGGCATGTCTGTGTAAATGAATTTTTTTTTTTAATTTTACCAGGTAAATACCTAACATGTATCTATGAAACTTACCTGATTTCTATATACATTATATTCTGTACGTTATATTCATTTTTGGGGGAAAATGATTGAAATCCAAATTCATAAAATTCTAATTTCTTGCTTACCTTTTATATAGATACATTTGTAATTTATTCAATAATTGTCTAAGTAGTTAATTCATATAAAAGAGTTTCTAAAATATAAAGCTTTTTCATCAACAGTTCTCTATGAAGAAGATAATATTTTAGCAAAATTTTTATAAATTACAAATGAGAGCTTGTGAAAGGCAGCATTTCTCCTGTTTACTTGATAGACTATTCTGCTTTGCTCTTTTTTTTTTAAGTGTGCTCAATCGTCAAGAAGAAAGAACTTAAATTCTCTTGAACAAAAGATAAGATGTCTGGAAAAGCAGAGAAAAGAGGTAATTTTGCGATATTAGTTGAAGCAACACAGGGTTGATGCTGACAATGAAAGAGGCCCGTCGTGCCTTTCGCTTTTGCTGCTGGTCGCAGTCTGCATCCCTGGAATCAGCGGCTGCGTTACACTGAGGGCAAATGCCTCTTTCTCTCACCTACAGATCTCTGACTCGGTCTCTCAATGCTTGTGCGAACGGATAAAAAATGACAGACCCATAAATCCAATAATTTTAATTTAAGTTTTGTAACTAGATGTTTCTTCCATATGGGCCAGGTGAGTTTATCAGCTGGGCTGTTAATGTTCTGCAACTTGGCACACCTTGAAACTCAAGCTGTCAAAGGCCTTATTGTATAGTTGACTTGGGTACTATGACATCATGAGTTGGCATCTGACCAACAGGGGTTAAGGAGTGTTATCACAAAAGAAGTTTGTTTTGAAACGTCATTAGGTATGTAATGGATATTATTTCGAGTTCTGTTGTTCTGAGTTTAATGAATATTAGAACTTCTTTATTCTCCTTGACAGAGGAAACGGTAAAAACAATAACAATTTTGGTACTATGTAGTCAATTTGGTGCTTCCTTTTCTAAGTCATTTTCTGTTGGTCCTTTAATGGACAGGAACCTGGTGGTCCGGAGTCGACGTTAAGAAAATAAGAGAGAGAAAGAGGCTGATAGCGCCTGTTGGTCCTTTAATGGACCGGAACCTGGTGGTTCCGAGAGTAAGAGAGAGAAAGAGGCTGACATCCCCTGGTTTACGCGGAAAGCCGATAGAGCCCTGTTCTCAGGGCGGCGCTGCTGCGCGGAGGCACCGGGCGCCCTCTCGAGTGGGTGAAGGCGCAGTGCGCCTTCTCGAGAGGGTCTTAGAGGCCCCGGGCAAGAAAGTGAGCTCAGCCGGCCTCCGCGCTCCAAGGAATTAGCCACAACTAGAGAGAGAGAGAAAGAAAGAAAGAAAGAAGGAAAGAAAGAAAGACACGGGGACCCAAGCTCTGATGGAGCAAAGGTGTTTTAATCAACATGGCGTGGGCATATATACTGTCTTACAAGGTGGTTATTCTCAGCAAAGACAAAGATTAAAATTCCAGACTTACAAAACATAAGATGATCCCTATCAAAGAGAGAGTTGCAAACAATCACCTTTTACCATTTGGCTCATAAAAAGGAAGAGGGTACTTATCACTGTAATGAGAAATGCCTGGATTCCTCAGCCCCGGGAAAGGCGTGCCTCTCCTCTTAATTCCTGAATATTCAGGAATTAATAAGGGCCAGAGGGTTCCTGACAGATCCAAAACAGCACACAGGAAGCCTCTTGTTAAATGCTTCCTGACAATTTTCTACATTACAGCCTTTCTGTTTTCTTCTATGGTGTCCTCCACCCTTTGATACTGCATAAAATAGTGTGCTCTTCTGGAAAAGTACTGAACTTCAGCGAAGTAATGTTACCAGTGCATAGAAATGTTAGTCCCTAAAATGACAGGAGCTCAGGGATCTTTATAAAATAACATTATATAGTCTTATCTAAAAAGTTATATCTATTTCTAGCATAAGAGTTACCTAGCTACTGCCACTCTGGATTAGATATTGTTTTGTAATGAAGAGAAAGTTTTGTTACCTTTTTAGTCATTATATCTATCTTCTCCATGTCTGCCCTATATTTATAGCTGTTGGAATTTCTTTTAATGTGGAAAGCTGTAGACTTCCCTGACTAGAAAACTAAAAAGAGGTCATAGTGTTTTTCCTTTCATCTATTTAGCACATAGTTTTGAAGTTTGAAACAAAGTTACAAGTTTTTTGCAGCCTAAATTGCTTCTAAAATTGTCTTATGACAAAACTATTATTCCTTGAATAATCTAAGCTTTCAAAAAAGTGATATTATATATTAGTTGAGTATATTATACAAATCATGTACTGATTTTTTTTTAAAAAAACACATATTGCAAGCAAATGATTATCAGCTAATGAGACTTGGAATTTTTAATATAAATTCTGCCTTTAAAAGATATGAGAAATATTACATTATAATAGTCAAGGTAAGCACATAGAAAAATATGGAAAGATTTTATAAAAGACTTCAAATGTGAATAAATATTACAGAAAACCATTAATGCAATTTGTATCAGGTTCTGGTTGGATTGAACAAAGAAGATGAAAATTCAAATAAGTATGCAAAGTTAAAAGTTTCTAATAAATTGTTCGGCTGACTAGTCAAGATATACCTAAGATGTACTAGTTTTTCACATGTGAGCCAATTATGAAAGGTGAATGGGTTAACTCATCCCAGATCTACCAGAACTTGGTGGAAAGAATACTATCTTCACCAATGACTTCCAAAATCTTACCTCAAAAAGTGATTTCATTTTGACTAAATTTCCAACTGAGCAGATCCTTTGTTGATTTACCAAATTCTAATAATTTCAGCTCCTGGAAGTTAACCAGCAATGGGATCAGCAATTTAGAAGCATGAAAGAGTTATATGAAAGAAAGGTAAACACCTCTCTGTTTGGCATTTGCTTTAAATCAATAATCTGAGTGAGCCAAGTATGTGAAGATTTTCATTGATTTCAACTACAGGAGATTTGTGAATAGCCAGCCTTCTGTTGAAAAATGATAAGGAGGAGTGTGCTGAGTGTATTACTGGCTTCTTGGTACTGAAGATTAATGAAGGTGTCAGTGAATTGTCTTGAGAATGTAAAAATAAAGATACTAAAAATAGCCTCCAGCGGTATCTCTAAATTCTTAGGCACATTTATCAGAGCTCACAGAGCATCCTGGCTCTGTTACTAGCAGCCATAAAAGCACAAAGTTATTTGTGAGATGAGAGATGGCTTAAAGTTCATACTGTTTTATACAAGGCTAGTTCTCTAATTCTTTATAGCATAAGCTGTTTCCCACAGATAAGGAAAGAATGCTAACAGTGAGTGAGGGGAAATGGGGCAAACCCTCTTCTCTCTAAAGCATGTTCTCAGACAAGAAACTTTTGCTTTGGGGAGAAATAATTTTTTTAAAATATATATTTAAAGAGGAAAAGTCAACTTATTATTTAAAATAATTTCATGTTTCAAAAGAGAGAGAAGAGAAAGTAAACTCCCTGAATAATTCAGAATTAAGAAATTTGACCACAAGTGAGAAATACAGCAGAATGGCTCTTTTCTTCCTCATTTTGATACTCAGAGTATTACATTTAGAAAAAGCAAGATGGTTTTCACTACACCAGGCCATGGCCAAACAACCTTATATAATAATATTCAGAGGGGCAGCTTTTGGGTCTCCAAATATTAAGTCACATGATCCCAGAGAAAACATTTAGTTACCTTCCCAAAGGGCTTGCAGCTGCGTGAAGACCCAGGGTTAAAAATGGTCACACTCTCCATCTTTGATGAAGTGCTTGTTCCTAAGGCTTCTCTTGCTGGACCCCTGCAACCCAGACACCTAATTTGGAATTTAATAGCAGGTCAAGAGATTTGGCACGCACTGCACAGCAGGTCAAGCGCTGCAGGTTACTGAGGAGTTAAAGGCCGTATCTGTTTTTCTGTAATGTAAGCATGTTCACTGATCTCCACCCTTCACTGCCTTCTTCAGATCAGGCAAGGCACACCTTGCCAGTTGAAAACAGAATGACTTGCATATAGGGTTATCATTACCATATTTCTAAAGTCCATATGTATGTGTTAGTATACTGTAATGGTCTTTATCTTTCTGGCTTACTTCGCTCTGTATAATGGGCTCCAGTTTCATCCATCTCATTAGAACTGATTCAAATGAATTCTTTTTAATGGCTGAGTAATATTCCATGGTGTATATGTACCACAGCTTCCTCATCCATTCGTCTGCTGATGGGCATCTGGGTTGCTTCCATGTCCTGGCTATTATAAACAGTGCTGCGATGAACATTGGGGTGCACGTGTCTCTTTCAGATCTGGTTTCCTTGGTGTGTATGCCCAGAAGTGGGATGTAAAGTAATTAGCCTCCAACTAATAAAAAAAAAAAATTAAAATAAAAAAAAAAAAAAAAAAAGAAAACAGAATGACAAGCCTCGATGGCTCCCGTAAGGTCTAAGGGTTTATTTCCTCCAAAGGGGCGTAGTCTGGAGAAAGGAGTCTACAAACTGTTTTGGTGTTTGCTTTTTTCTCTTGTAGAGGAAGCATTTTTTAAAAAGCAAAAGACCTGATCTTGGTTTGGGGCAGTGGGAAGAGCAGCCCCTCCGTAGGGGACGCCCAGGAGTGAGCCAGTTCTGTCCCGCGGTGTTAGGTTGGGAAAAAAATACAGGGGTTGGTGGGCTTCGGACCAGGTGTCTGCAGCTGTCTGTGAACCACTCCTGCCTGCAGGTCGCAGAGCTGAAATCGAAACTGGATTCCGCAGAAAGATTCCTGGGAACACTGGAGAAGGAGCGGCTGCAGAACCCCAGCGAGAGCTGCCCGCCGCGCTGCTGGACCAACGAGTCGCTGCAGCGTGCGGAGGTGGGCAGGGCTCGGGAGCGAATCCCCGCCCCCAGGAGGGCGGGGCCCCTGCCTCCGATGGGCCAGGGGGTACAGGGTTCGGAGGTCCCAAAACCAGGGGCCACGTCTCTAAATCAGAAGGCAGGATGTGCCCTATTCGCTTCCTCCTTTGCCGTTCGGGAGGCTCCATCCGCAGGGAGATCCAAGCCACAGATTTGGGGGTGTTTTTCTAGGGCATTGCAGCCTAGGAAAAAATTCATTTTGCTTTTTTGCCTTTACTCATTCTGATTTATTTTTACTGCTATTGTTGGTAATATGACAAATCTTTGTACAGTTGCTTTTCAGCTTACAAGAAGCTTTACAAAAAAGTATGACTTTTATCACCCTAAAAAGATAACATTTTTGAAAAGTGTCTCATCCTCATCTCATTTAACATTCGCCGCCCATCTGTGAGGAAAATCATACGTTTGTCATTTTAGAAATGAGAAGGCTGAGGTGTAGAGTTTAGACGGCTTGTCAATATCTATAAGTAGCACATGGGAAAATGGGACTTCAACCCAGTCTCCAGATTGGAAGGGTCCTTTAATCCCCTTGAGAACTAGAAGGTGGCGTTGAGATGATGCCTTTTCTTAATGTGGACTCCTGGTTTTATGTTTAGTTATGGGACTTTACAGTTATGGGACTGCGAACAAAGCTAGTAAAGGTGATGGAATTCCACTTGAGCTATTTCAAATCCTAAAAGATGATGCTGTGAAAGTGCTGCACTCAATATGCCAGAAAATTTGGAAAACACAGCAGTGGCTATAGGACTGGAATCCAAGTTCAGTTTTCACAGTCCCAAAGAAAGGCAATGCCAAAGAACATTCAAAGTGCCACACAATTGCACTCATCTCACACACTAGCAAAGTAATGCTCAAAATTCTCCAAGCCAGGCTTCAATAGTATGTGAACCATGAACTTCCAGATGTTCAAGCTGGATTTAGAAAAGGCAGAGGAACCAGAAATCAAATTGCCAACATCCATTGGATCATAGAAAAAGCAAGAGAGTTCCAGGAAAACATCTATTTCTGCTTTATTGACTATGCCAAAGCCTTTGACTGTGTGGAATCACAGCAAACTGTGGAAAATTCTTCAAGAGATGGGAACACCAGACCACTTGACCTGCCTCCTGAGAACCCTGTATGCAGGTCAAGAAGCATCAGTTAGAACTGGACGTGGAACAACAGACTGATTCCAAATAGGGAAAGGAGTACATCAAGGCTGTATATTGTCACCTGCTATTTAACTTACATGCAGAGTACATCATGCAAAATGCTGAGCTGGATGAAGCACAAGCTGGAATCAAGATTGCCAGGAGAAATATCAATAATTTCAGATACACAGATGACACCACTCTTATGGCAGAAAGCAAAGAAGAACTAAAGAGTCTCTTGATGAAAGTGAAAGAGGAGAGTGAAAAATTTGAATTTAAGCTCAACATTCAGAAAACTAAGATGGGCATCCGGTCCCATCACTTCATGGCAAATAGATGGGGAAGCAATGGAAACAGTGAGAGACTTTATTTTGGGGGGCTCCAAAATCACTGCAGATGGTGATTGTAGCCATGAAATTAAAAGACTCTTGCTCCCTGGAAGAAAAGCTATGGCCAACCTAGACAGCATATTAAAGAGCAGAGATATAACCTCCCTTTTGATGCTCCCTCTCATCTCCCTTCCCATGCCAGCCCTCTGATTAATGTTGAGGTTTGACAGAAAACAGAAAATTCTGTAAAGCAATTATCCTTCAATAAAAATTAAATTTAAAAAAGCAGAGACATTACTTTGCTGACAAAGTTCAGTCTAGTCAAAGTTTTTCCAGTAGTCATGTATGGATGTGAGAGTTGGACTATAAAGAAAGCTGAGCGCCAAAGAATTGATGCTTTTGAACTGTGGTGTTGGAGAAGACTCTTGAGAATCCCTTGGACTGCAAGGAGATCCAACCAGTCAATCCTAAAGGAAATCAGCCCTGAATATTCATTGGAAGGACTGATGCTGAAGCTGAAACTCCAATACTTTGGCCACCCATTGCGAAGAACTGAGTCATTTGAAAAGACCCAGATGCTGGGAGAAATTGAAGGCAGAAGGAGAAGGGAGACCACAGAGGATAAGATGGTTGGGTGGCATCACCGACTCAATGGACATGAGTTTGAGCAAGCTTGGGAGTTGATGATGGACAGGGAAGCCTGGCGTGCTGCAGTCCATGGGGTCACAAAAAGTCAGACACGACTGAGCAACTGAACTTCACTGAACTGATGGGACTTCATGAATATTATAGGAAAAGGGTGGAGGCCCTTGAGCCCTAAAGGCCTCTCATTTTTTCAGACAGGAAAAAGGAGAATAAGGCTAATTTTCTCAGGTGAAGTCTTGTGACTGATATTGTGATGAAGTGGTTGTGTTTTACAACATGTACAAGTCTTAAGGCAGTTTCACACATTAGTACATGACAACATCTGTTCGGATTTCCCACCTTGCTAAGGATATCTTTGGCAGTGTCCAAAGAAAGCAAAGTTTAGCAATTCCCTTTCTGCCATGTAAAAGTTCCTTTCTGTTCCATCTATACCCAGCACAAGAATCACGGTTACTTTCTTCCCCTCTGCCATTTGGATCATTTTCTAGTTGAAATAATTTTCTCTTAAGCTATGCTAAATTTAAAAAAATTTGGTGAATTTTCTAGGTGTACATATAGATCTATTCTGGTTAAACAAAGACAAATAGAAATGTTTTCACTTTTAAGGAAAACAACTCACCTAAATTTGATTTCTTAAATCATTGTTTTGGGAAACAATAGCTATTAAAACAATATACTTTAACATATAGATTTACCTAAACTTCAGAATATTTATTTTACTAGGTTAAAATTTTCATCTCATTAAGAATCCAATTCACTCGACAAAAAGTTTACTGCCCAGAATATAAAATTAGGAGATAGGAGACAGCTGTTGTCTGAATTCAGAACCGGTGTCTAAGCCACTAGCCTTGCTTCAAGTACTTAAAACGCTGGATTGCTTGAAGGTGATCTGAAGAGTAGAGGAGTGATGGCAGTTGGACCAGCCCATCTCTACATTTTAAAAGAAATCATCACAAAAATATAGCACTCTGAATAACTATCTGTGATGTAGGGTCTTATTGCCTGAGGTTTTCATCCTTTATTCTCTTCTGTCTCTCTTCAGGCCAGAATGAAGCAAGGCTTTGAGATATTGATATTTTTTGTTGCAGTGACACATTTTGCATTTTAAAACTTTCAGTTATTTTTTAGTGAATCAGTCTTTTGTCACCACCTTATAACTGTGCATAGGGAATAGCTTATTCTGCAGACTCATTTGATCCTTGAAAGTGAGGAGTGGGGATTTTGATATCTTGTTCTGGGGTCACAAAACTTAGTAGCAGTAAGGATAACAGAAAGATTTCTTCTATCCTAATCCTGACTTCCACCCAGAGTTGTTGTTGTTTAGTTGCTAAGTCACATCCGACCCTTTTAAGATCCCACAGACTATAGCCGCCAGGCTCCTATGTCCATGGGATTTCCCAGGCAAGAATACTGAAGTGGGTTGCCATTTCCTTCTCTAGTGGATCTTCCTGATCCAGGGATCGAACCCACGTCTCCTGCATTCACAGGCAGGTTCTCTACAGATGAACCATGAGGGAAGCCCACCCAGAGATTATTACTCAAGTGGGATGTTAAATGAAAATCTAGTAGGTCTTGTTTGTTTTGTTTTTTTTTTTTTAATTTCAGAAGTAGTCCTACAAAATCATCTCATCTGAATTTTATTGTTTGGAATTTGTTTTCTTGCTTTATATTTCAGAAGGATAAGGAGAGCCTAAATGGAGAATTACATGAATTGAAGATAGAGAATAACCTTTTGAAGGAAAAAAATGCTCTCATGAACCACAAGAAGCAACGTTATGAATGTGAAATAAAACGCCTCAATAAGGTATCAAGCCAGGTGAAGCTGAAGAGGTCAGATGTGAGGTTTCTGTATAAAGAGTACATTCTGGGTTGAGACTCAGAGCAAAATCCACTCACGCTGCAAGGCAGCTCACAGTCTTGGGGGGCTTGCACAAAAGGTCTCTGTAATTTTATAAACCTCTCCAAATTCCTCATTCAGCTATGCTTGGCTAAGGATTTTTTTGGGATTCGTGTCCCTGCAAAGATTGTCATGAAAAAGATAAGGAGATATTATAAAAGAGAGTAAGAATTTCTTTTTTGGTGGTTCAAAGAACCACATAAAGCAAGTGGGTGTTTGTGAAGAGTAGTGTGTGTCTTGGTCAACCACAAAAGTTTCCTGAGGAAATAGACTGCACTTTAAAATCATCATGGTGGAGCTGCTAGGTGTGAAGCAGACTGCATGGAAGCAGGCTAAATGCCAAAGCCAAGAATGGTGGCTTTTCTGAGAATAAGCCTTTTAGGGGGGAGAGTGGGGATAGATCTATTAAGAAAATGCAGGTGATTTTAATGCCTTTGCTCCAACTTAACCATTCAAAGGGGCCACCTTTGAATTGCTGCAAAAGAATGACATGTGAGTGAGTGTGTCTGTGTGTTGTTTCATGGACTAAACCTTAATTTTCTCTGGGAAGGAATTGCTGACTTGTTCAGGGGAAAAAAATTAAACCCTTTGCTGTTGACTTTTTCATACATGGACCATAGAAATACCTGTAGGAGTTGAAATATTCATCTCTCAAGCTAGGTATTTCTTGGCCAAAGTAACAGAAATTGTCTTCTAAAATGAGTAGGTGATTGGCCTTAAACACATGCTTGGTGCTTGCGTTTTGGACTGTGCCATCTTGCAGTTAAGTAGTTTTCAGAGGTATAACTTAAAGATTCTCAGAGTGTTAACTATGTGACTATACAGTTGATAGGATGCTTTACAAATGTGATGCTGTATTTGATCTATTTATGAGGCAAGCTGTTATTTAGGATAAAGTGAGAAATTGGAGGTTGACTTCGTAAACAGTGTACTTCTCTATCCTTTAAGAGAGAAAATCAATGGAGATACAGATTCAGGGCAAATGGATTTTCTCTCTTATTCTCTGCTGGAAATTCTCTGCAAATGAATTAGAGGAGCTGGCATTAATTGAGATTATATTTGAAATGTCTCCCACTTTTGGTACGTCATCGCTTATTAGTTCTGTTTCTCTAAATGTGGACATAAGGATATAAAGCCTGTATAAATTAGAACAGTCAAGAACTCTGTTTTTAACTCAAGAAGCTCATATGTAACCTTAATTTTTGTGTATCTGCTTTTATAGTCAACAGGAAAAAAAACTTTTAATAAGTAAAAACTTTATAGCTCATGATTATAATCTTGAAATCTCAATGAGAAAAATTAATTTGAGTAAAATTCAGAGCTTTATACAAATGTCATCTTCTCAAAGAGGATTTTTTCTGGTTATCCTAACTAAAATTACGTACTACACCTCTAAAGTTTCCTGTTTTAATTTTTCCTTGGAATTCATTGCTATTTAATATATGCAAAATGTCTCATGTTTATTATCATATTTGCTTGCTCTCTCCAAGTCTTGATTATAAGCTCCATGTGGGCAGGATTTTTGCAGGGCAGACATCTCTCTTAGGCATGGTAGACCCAGTGTTGAGTACTCACAATACTTTTAGTGGCCCACTGAGATGCTTAATTTCTCTTAAAGTCAGAGGGAAAAAAATGAAAGCTTTATGTCAAAAAAAATTTCATATTAATATTAACATATTCATCTTTGTAAGAATGCAATTATATAAATTTACTATCAATACCTATTTATTTGAAGAAGGAGACTCACAAGGACAATAGTCATAATGGGGCCCTGAGTTTCTCTGTTTTGTTCACTGCTGTATTTGAAGTGCCTAGAACAGGGCCTTGCTCATAATATGTTCTTTTTTGTTTGTTTGTTTTTATTAGTTGGAGGCTAATTACTTTACAATATTGTTGTGGTTTTTTGCCATACATTGACATGAATCAGTCATAGATTTACATGTGTTCCCCATCCCGATCCCCCCTCCCACCTCCCTCCCCATCTCATCCCTCTGGGTCTTCCCAGTGCACCAGGTCTGAGCACTTGTCTCACGCATCCAACCTGGGCTGGTGATCTGTTCCACATTTGATAGTATACTTGTTTCAATGCCGTTCTCTCAGAACATCCCACCTTCGCCTTCTCCCACAGAACCCAAAAGTCTGTTCTGTACATCTGTGTCTCTTTTTCTGTCCTGCATATATGGTTATCGTTACCATCTTTTTAAATTCCATATATATGCGTTAGTATATTGTATTGGTCTTTATCTTCCTGGCTTACTTCACTCTGTATAATGGGCTCCAGTTTCATCCATCTCATTAGAACTGATTCAAATGAATTCTTTTTAATGGCTGAGTAATATTCCATGGTGTATATGTACCACAGCTTCCTTATCCATTCGTCTGCTGATGGGCATCTAGGTTGCTTCCATATCCTGGCTGTTATAAACAGTGCTGCGATGAACATTGGGGTGCACGTGTCTCTTTCAGATCTGGTTTCCTCGGTGTGTATGCCCAGGAGTGGGATTGCTGGGTCATATGACAGTTCTATTTCCAGTTTTTTAAGGAATCTCCACACTGTTCTCCATAGTGGCTGTACTAGTTTGCATTCCCACCAACAGTGTAAGAGGGTTCCCTTTTCTCCACACCCTCTCCGGCATTTATTGTTTGTAGACTTTCGGATAGCAGCCATCCTGACTGGCGTGTAATGGTACCTCATTGTGGTTTTGATTTGCATTTCTCTGATAATGAGTGATGTTGAGCATCTTTTCATATGTTTTTTAGCCATCTGTATGTCTTCTTTGGAGAAATGTCTCTTTAGATCTTTGTCCCATTTTTTGATTGGGTCATTTATTTTTCTGGAGTTGAGCTGCAGGAGTTGCTTATATATTTTTGAGATTAGTCCTTTGTCTGTTTCTTCCTTTGCTATTATTTTCTCCCATTCTGAAGGCTATCTTTTCACCTTGCTTATAGTTTCCTTTGTTGTGCAAAAACTTTTAAGTTTCATTAGGTCCCATTTGTTTATTTTTGCTTTTATTTCCAATATTCTGGGAGGTGGGTCATAGAGGATCCTGCTGTGATTTATGTCAGAGAGTGTTTGCCTATGTTTTCCTCTAGGAGTTTTATAGTTTCTGATCTTACATTTAGATCTTTAATCCATTTTGAGTTTATTTTTGTGTATGGTGTTAGAAAGTGTTCTAGTTTCATTCTTTTACAGTGGTTGACCAGTTTTCCCAGCACCACCTGTTAAAGAGGTTGTCTTTTTTCCATTGTATATCCTTGCCTCCTTTGTTGAAGATAAGGTGACCGTAGGTTCGTGGATTTATCTCTGAGCTTTCTATTCTGTTCCATTGATCTATATTTCTGTCTTTGTGCCAGTACCATACTATCTTGATGACTGTGGCTTCATAGTAGAGCCTGAAGTCAGGCAGGTTGATTCCTCCAGTTCCGTTCTTCTTTCTCGAGATTGCTTTGGCTGTTTGAGGTTTTTTGTATTTCCATATTCTAGTTCTTTTAAGAATACCATTCGTAGCTTGATAGGGATTGCCCATTTATGATAAAAACTCTCCAGAAAGCAGGAGTAGAAGGAACATACCTCAACAGAATAAAAGCTATATATGACAAACCCACAGCAAGCATCACCCTCAATGGTGAAAAATTGGAAGTATTTCCCCTAAAATCAGGAACAAGACAAAGGTGCCCACTCTCACCACTACTATTCAACATAGTTTTGGAAGTTTTGGCCACAGCAATCAGAGCAGAAAAAGAAATAAAAGGAATCCAGATAGGAAAAGAAGTGAAACTCTCACTGTTTGCAGATGACATGATCCTCTACATAGAAAACCCTAAAGACTCTACCAGAAAATTACTAGAGTTAATCAATGAGTATAGTAAAGTTGCAGGATATAAAATTAACACACAGAAATCTCTTGCATTCCTATACACTAACAATGAGAAAACAGAAAGAGAAATTAAGGAAACAATACCATTCATAACATGTTCTTAAATATTTGTTGAAGAATGAATTAACTAACTAATGTAATTTGCTGATGATGTAATATACTCAATAGCCAGTTGTGATCCTGGCGTCTATGCTTTAATAGGCCCAGCACTTTACTCTTACCTATGAGTAGTAAGAAAAAATAAAAGTGCACTTTACACAAGAAGAGACTTCACCCCCCACGTCTGTACCTTCAACTGTCATTTGTAAAACACAGGTAAAAAATGATGAGCTATAAAAAGATTTTTTTCTCTTTTTTTTTCATTTAGTACAAAGAGGTTTTTTTCTCATTTAGTGTGTAATGAAATGTAAGAAATTATTCTGTTTTATACTGTAGATTTTTCTTTTCTCTTTACTACTGTAATAAATAGAAGTTATTTTTAAAATGATGATTTGGGTATCTAATTGTGCATACCATTCATCACAGGATGGAGTTTGGGGCACACCCTGCTTGCTCACACTTACTGCCTGCTGACCCAGTCTCCCAGCAGAAATTCATAGCATGTCAGCTTAGCAATTAGCAGATGGTTTTCACAAGTTCACACAACTACTTGTACTCAGTTCTACTTTTTTGCTTTGAAGGAGATACCTAAGGGTATTTTCATAAAGTTCTGGACAAGAGAATCCAGATGTTTAATCTAAGTGAGAAAAATTACCTGGGTCTAGTCAACCAGTGTGACCCATGGGCAGAAGTAATGTTCTGCCATCTCACCATCAATGTGCTTAGTATATCTTATCTGTGCTGATGGTAAACTGCTGTTCTAGAATAAGTTACAGGTGTTTGTTCAAGGAAGTTGGAAAACCCCAAGATTAAATAAATATCTACTAAACTCACCTTTCATTTATGATTCATTTGCAAAATTTCTAGAAATCTGAGTAGCATGAAAGGTAGATCAGGAAATTCAAATATTACAAGACCCACAAAAAGTCTATTTATAGCTGTAGGATATGGAGCCAGCATATTTGATTGCCTTGACTCACTTCACTCACCCCACCTAGATTCTGATACTACTAACATAACACTTTATTTTTAAATATAGCTATTATGATAATTCCTAGAACTATATAGATTAGCAATAAATTCTAACAAAACATAAAATATTAAATAACTTCTGGTGTTTTAAGTATTCCTGGAGGAAGAAAAAAGTTTTTGTTTTTCTTACAACCTCCTGAAAAATGATATTTACATCAGGCTAGACAGTATCCATAGACTAGATGACATCCTATTAGGAAGTTTCTAGTCTTAACTATATATACATTTAACGCCATAAATTTACTTTGCTTTTCTAACCTTACAACCATATTACATACTAATGCAGGGAAGTGAGTTACTGGTAGAATCATCAAATGAACATCACTGAAGCAACTAAAGAGATACAGAGGAAGTAAAGTCTCGTAGCTTTGGAAGTGAACTTTTTCTATTTGTATAGAGGACTCATTCGATAAGGAGCAAGTAGTCATATTGTGTGTGGGCTTTGATACCACAGCAAGATGAGGTATGTTCTGTCACCATTTTTGGCAGCCATTTTATTTAACTCATCACAAGGCAAAGGTCTTCAGAATAGAGACAGTATCTTTTATATAATCTGACAAAGTGTAGCATATGTGAAAGTACCATGGATTTATGAGTAAGGATGATGATCTGGTTGGCAAATCTAAGAGTCTCTTATTTCTTCCACTTCCTCACCCCATGGTGAAAACACCAAATTGTACTGAATTTCAGGAAAGCAGAGCACTCTCCCCCTGTGGGCTCCCCCGGTGGCTTGGTGGTGAAGAATCCTCCTGGCCAGTGCAGGAGACATGGGTTTGATTCCTGGGTCGGGAAGATCCTCTGGAGAAGCCAGTGGCAACCAACTCCAGGATTCTTGCCCAGGAAATCCCATGGATGAGAAACTTGGCAGGCTACAGTGCATGGAGTCACACAGAGTCAGACACGTCTTAGCGACTAAACAACACCTCTCTACCCTGTGGTGGGTTAATGGATGTTTTATTGGAGAATAAATATAACTGTAGCTAGGCCAGGGCATGGTATGCTGAAGGAATGCAGAGCAGAACAGTGCCACAGATCTAATGGTAACAAATCTGCATGGATTGCCACCTCTCCTGTAGGGGGACATGGTTATATAGCAGAAATATATTACTCAGAATGTCATCCAAGATAATCAGCTGTAGCTTTTGAAGAATGCAGATTTTCAGTTCTTATCCCCAGGTATACTGATTCAGGATCTGTGGGGACAATGCCCAGGAATGGGCATATTTGCTGCCTCTCCAGGTAATTTTGATGCTTCCTAAAATTTGAGCTTTATTGACGGAGCATGTATTTGACTGAAGCAGAGACTCTAGAGAAAGACTATATATATCTGTTTTCCAATCATGATTAGCCAGGTGGGAGGGAGGGTCTGTAATATCAAAAACCTTCTTAAGTAACAATGAGAGTTGAATACCATTAACACCATCATGGAGAAAAGACAGAGATTCTGGAAAAAATGCATATATGCTAGAAAATCAGAATAATGTTAGTGAGCGTTAAAAATGAAATTCTACGTTGTGAGTGCATTTAATCACATTTGAAATGATTGTGATAATTGCAGAGAAATATGTACGTGGCAACTCTTAGGTCAGCAGTGTGCTTATCTTTAACACAGGCTCTGCAGGATGCCTTGAGAATGGAGTGCTCTCCATCTCTTGAGGACTGTTCAGGGAAGTCTGAAGTGGAGTGCAGCCGCGAGGAGATGCAAACAGAAATGGAAGTTCTCAAACAGCAGGTGAGAAGCTGGACGGGGAGCAGTCTTGTGGAGAACTTTGGGCCTGTTGCTCCTGTGCTATTTGGACATTGCTAGAGGTCCTGCTTTTCATACGGCGTCAAAGGTGTTTGCATGTATTTAATTATAATTACCTAATTTTAAAGCTTTATGGGAAAATTTAGATCAGCTAGTCCAACTCTCACACTTTATGAAAAAGAAAATTGAATTTCAGATGGGTTGAATGGCTTGCCCAAGAGCACACAACTTAAAAGAAGGGCATGCTAATTAACCTTTTAGTGAAATTCCATTAGCACTGGTTCCAGAGATTTTCATGCAGACACAATTTATTTTTAAGACACTATTAACCCAAACTCTGGACCTTTTCAGAAAATGGTAGCAGCTGGGCTGCTCCTCCGTAGCTGCAGACCTTCCAGGCTTTGAAACAATGAGGGCAGTTTTAAAGGGAATAGTCTGCACTGATCACAGAAGAGGCAAGTCTGTTTATCTATTCCCACATATGGATGGCACTGCCTAGGAATTTACTGATGAGTTCCGGCTTCCTCCTTCCCACCCACCCTGCTTCACTCACTGTTGCCAAGTACACAGCAAGAGTCAAGGATGCTCTAATAAGCTCATGCATGCATCAGTGGCATAGGGCTAGGGGACATAGCACTGCCTAACTACTGGAGCCTACACTTAGTTCATCTGGCTGGAACTGGCTTAGCCAAGGGGCCACTCGAGCATATCACATCTCTTTTCCTATGAGAGGTAAAATGAATATAGGTAAAAATATTAGTAAAAAATATAGGTAAAAATACTAGTAAAAAACTAATATAGGTAAAGGGCTGGAACAGTTCAAGGTGATATTGATAAATACAGGAATTCCAATCCTCGAGGCACACATTGTTGGTGATATATTAACAATGGCAGGTTGCGGGGCAGGATGTCATAGAGCAAAGTGTGGAAATGTATTATTTTCTGATGTCCCTGGGAGTAACTTGTTGGCTGTTTGGCTCTGAGCAAGTGCCAATTACAAGGAATCTTGATGCAATACATAGAAGAATTGGGCAACTGTGATATTGTTATTTACGTTACTCTTATTACTTCATAGGATGTAACCTATTTATAAATCTAAAATATCCAGAGCATTTGACATAAAGTTGGACTTTTTTCTTCTATCAACTCCATTTGAATACTGTGCTTCATTACATCCAGGATCAAATATACAGCTTAAAAATAAGCCCATGGAGAGAATAAGGGTATAGTCAGAGTGTTAAAACTCTGCCAGATTCTCAACCCCTGAAGTATCATTGGCACAAGCCAGGATTCCTCTGAAAAAAGGACTGCTTATGTTCAGACACTTGAGGCATCTTCATTGCTCTCACATAATGTAAATTCCATGCAGGAGAGTTGCTCTTACATTCAGTGTTTACAGTAATGGTTTAGTTTGTACTTGATAGAGACAGTGGCAAGTATTCTTTTTTTCATAACCCCTAAGAGTAGACCAGAATTCATCTCCTTCATTTTTGTATAGCCCTTTTGCTAGCTTTCTGCATTCACATTTTAACTGTGCACATTTCTAACTGGGTACCTACAATCATTACACCACCAAGTGCTGCGTGAAACTCTAGAGGATTTAAGTTCACAAAGAAACTGAGCTTGAATTGGCCACCTAAGTGATGACATTGCTAGAAGTGTGTTCTGTTCTAATCAATGGGCTTCTCACATTTCAGTTGCCTCTGGTAATTGTTTATTAATTCTACATGGATTAAACTGTATCTCTGCCTTTGGATCGCCACTCTCAACCAAAAAAAAACCCACCAACACCAGAAAACAAAATGTCAGCTTGACTGCGTATAGTTCCTTTGCAATGCTTTCGATGAAGAAAGGCTTGAAATTAAATATGTATATCTGCATATAGAGCTATATAAAATGTTTCTTTTTTTCCTTCCTTGCCTATTATACTTTGTTCTATTATTATTAACTTAAACTTGATAATCCTTTAGTTAAAATTTGTTGCACTGTTGGTAAGATGCTGCAATGTGATTTAGCGTTAATAGACAAACATCTAACTAGTAGGTTCTCATGTAAGTTATAATTTAAATCTAGTTTTAGAGAAATTCCTTTGCTGCATTCCTTAAGCTTCATTTGTTTTCATAACTCCACATTCTAGTCTCCAAGCCACCAATAAACACTATGCCAATTAAAACAAACAATAATTAAATCTGTTCTGGGGCAGGGTTGTTTTGATTACTTTTCTACAATATTTGGAGTACCTCTTAATATGCATCCCACTAAAATGTTCCTCTTTTTTATGATAGACGCCCAGAGTTACTTATAAAGGGCAACTCTGGTGAATGTCCTTTAACAAAATCCCTTGTTTTCCCACATACATGCGCCTTTCATTTTTAACTTGTGCCCAACTTATAATTTCTGTTTAGATACTTTGACATGTCAATATTCAGTGGCTTTGCTTAGGTATTGTCAGTAAACTGACTTAAGAATTTCAAGCAATATTTATATGTCAAAGCCTTGTTTTAGAGATGAATGATTTGCTCCAAAACAGTGACACTGAACATTGATGGAGTCAGGGGGGTCAAGGTTTCCTCACAGTCATGTAATATGCCTTAGAAATATTGGTGAGGGGAAGTTTTTTCAAAATATCCATGAATTTACTTATGAATTACTGATATGTGCTCAATGAGAAAAAAGGTGAGCAAGTGCCATTCTAAGCAAACTAAAAGACAAAATTATAGTCACAGGTATCAAGATGGAGTCCCACCATAAAGAAATATTCATGAAAAGAGGACATCCATGTCTCAGATTGGACAAACCCAGACAGCATCCCTTCTGAACTCATTTAAATAGCTTAAGAGAAAAGGAAGCTAGCAGTAACAGCATGTTAATATTTCCTAGGTGCGAATATATGAAGAAGACTTCAAAAAGGAGCGATCAGACCGAGAAAGACTTAATCAAGAAAAAGAGGAGCTACAGCAAATTATTCAGACTTCTCAATCCCAGTTGAACAGGCTGAATTCTCAGGTATAAGTTCAAATAAGCTTTGCCAGCACCTATGTATTTTATATTTATTTTCTCATTAAAAAATCAAGACATTTAGACTTCTGTTAATGGCCATTTTTTTTTTTTGAGAGATTAGCATCTGGGATGAAATCAGTTGTAAACAATTTTGTAAAGAGATGAAAATGACTGGAGATTCCTTTTAACTTAAGTATATTAAGGAGTTATCCAAGAAATTGGATTCCAAAGTCTTTTACAAAATCCAATTCTTTTGATCTTTTTTCTCATAATATTTATCTTGGTAGAATGAGAGTTGGAACTAAATAGCACTTAAATTCAAAGCTGAAACACTCCAATACATTGAAGTTGTTTCTAAATTCTTACCATTTTTCTTTGAAGGACTACATTGGAATGTTCCTATCTTCCAAAAACATGCATAATGAATGTCATTTATATATCTAGTGAGACTAAGAATTTTGTTCAGTGGGTTCCCAGATTTAATGTAACTGGAGCGCTCTCAAGGAAGCCAGATAATGTAAGCCACTTTATTAGAACAGAATATTAACTATAAGCATGCTAAAATTAAGTGCAATAAATTTATTAAACGTAGACTCAAGAAGTTGCCATAATGGGTAAATATTGATGTTAACGAGGGAAATATAGCTAACACAATTTAGGCTTAAGAAAAGAAAAGGAACCACCAAATTTTTAATTTGCAAAATTATGCAATGTGTTTCAATAAATAGGAAATCATTGTGAGACATGCTTGACAGCTCCATAAGCTCAATATTCTTAGTCTCAGAGGAGGTTTTAAACTTTTTGTCATACTCTTCTTCCTAATACAAAGTAGACTGTGAAATAAATTCAGTTTCTTCTTTGACATCTTTTTTAAGGATTAACTTTAAATTCCTAATTTCACATGGAAAATTATTTGGAACAACCGTTTCCTTTCTAAGAAATTGGAAGAAATAAAATAATGGTAAAAACATAATAAAAATGCTTTTTCCGAAAGTAGTTCATGCAACCTACTTTTACAACAATGGGTGAAAAATGTTCTGATTGTTCTTAGAAAATTGCTCTCAATTTTTATGTCTTACATGCAAAACTGTCTTACTTTCTTTGAACTTGTCACTGCACAGATCATTTTACTTCCTGCTGTATTTTAATTTTATTCATTCTACTACATTAAATAAGATTGATGATAAGTATTTACCTAAATTGGCAATGTTCTTCCCATTATAGAAACTCTAGTACAGCTAGAAACACACAATCATCTAGTTATGTTATAGACTATAATCCACAGTCATTTTCTGTGTCATCTGTAATTTTTGTTTGATATCAACAAAATGAATGTGTTGTCTAATCACAGTGCTGTATAACTGTGCTTATGAACTAAAGGAGGATCTTAGTAATATGTTAAAATTACCAAAATTTTCTTTATAATGATACTGCAAGCCTTTATTCTTCTCATTTATTCAGGTAAAAGTATGATAGAATTCACAACATGTAATAGATGGTGTAACAATCTGTGTTAAATGTATTAACAGCAGATTAAATGCCATAATATAATAGAGTACTTATTTGAGTAGTATATTACCTGTGGTCCAAACGGACCACTTGACCAAAGGAATTTTTAGGTCAAATCAATCTGGTCCTAGTTGCTTACATACCAGAGTGTATTTCCTCCTATCACTGAGGACAGTGATTCCTCCTATCATTTAAGGCAATGATTGGTAAAAAATAGTCAGTGTGGCAAAGTGAAAGATACTTAGGAGAAATCTAAGGATAAAAAAGTCTGATGTTCATGCCTGCTTTAACAGTTGGTGAGGACCTTGAGTAAATATTGAATTTTTTTCTGTACTTCCTTTTCTCCATCTGTAAAATGATAAAATTGAATTATATGATCTCTAAAATGTTTCATATAACTCCAAAACTTCTGTCTATAAAATAAGTTGCTTGACTTCTCTCACCATATACGTGCTAAGTCGCTTCAGTTGTGTCCGATTCTTGGTGACCCTGTGGGCTGTAGCCCGCCAGGCTCCTCTGTCCATGTCTGATCGAGGCAAGAATACGAGAGTGGGTTGCCATGCTTTCCTCCAGGGAATCTTCCCAACCCAAGGATCAAATCTGAGTCCCTTTAGTCTCCTGCATTAGCAGGCAGGTTCTTTACCACCATACTCACCTGTAAAATATGATACTTGCCTTATGACTTCACAAGGTTATTCTCAGGATTAAGTGAAAAAAAAAACAAAACCTATTCAAAAACATCCAGCCCAAGTCGTGGCTCACAGGTACTTCATAAATAGTTTATTGGAAGGAAGAATTTATGATAGTTTCATTTAGTTTTATAATTAGCCTGCCACATGCAGTGCCTCATGATATCTAATTTTGATGCTTTCTTTCGGCAAGGCATTCTGCTATATGCTGTGAAGGAACTAAAAAATAATCCATGCTATGAAAAGTCCCACAGTATAGTAAGGGGAACTCAGACAGTCCGTCCTCATCATTTGCAGGTTCCAATTTTGTGAATTCACCTACTCACTAAAATGTATTTGTCACTCCAAAATCAATTCTTGGACCACGTTTAAGTTCATTTGTGAACTTGCAGAGAGCAGCAAAATACTTGAGCCTCCTAACACATTTATTCCCAGTGGAAGTCCAAAAGGTGTTGCTGCCTTCTTTCAGCTCTCATACTGTAAAAAGTGTTCTTTTCATGGTCTATTTAGTGCCACATTTTTCACATTTCTGAGCTTTTTGTTGGCAATTTCATTTTTTAATGGCCCTCAAGCTAGTGCTGAAGTGCTACCCAGTGTTCCTAAGTGCAGAAAGGCTGCAAACTGCCTAATGGAGAAGATATGTGTCAGATAAGCTTCATTCAGGGATGAATATAGTGCTACTGTTTATGGATCTATAATACTAAATTTCATGGCAAGTAGATGGGGAAACAATGGGAACAGTGACAGACTTTATTTTCTTCACCTCCAAACTCACTGCAAATTTCATGCAGCCATGAAATTAAAAGACCCTTGCTCCTTGGAAGAAAAGCAATGACAAACCTAGACAGCATATTAAAAAGCAGAGACATTACTTTGCCTACAAAGGTCCATATAGTCAAAGCTATGGTTTTTCCAGTAGTCATGTACAGATGTGAGAGCTGGACAATAAAAAAAAAGGCTGAGTGCTGAAGAATTGATGCCTTTGAACTGTGGTGCTGGAGAAGACTCTTGAGAGTCCCTTGGACTGCAAGTATTGACAGTAGTCAATACCAAAGGAAATCAACCCTGAATATTCATTGGAAAGACTGACACTGAAGCTGAAGCTCCAATACTTTGGCCACCTGATGTGAAGAGTTGACTCATTGGAAAAGACCCTGATGCTGGGAAAGATTGAAGGCAGGAGGAGAAGGGGACAACAGAGGATGAGATGGTTGGATGGCATCACTGACTCAATGGACATGAGTTTGAGCAAGCTCCAGGAGATGGTGAAGGACAGGGAAGCCTGGCATGCTGCAGTCCATGGGGTCACAAAGAGTCAGACACGACTGAGTGACTGAACAACAAATAAGGTATCTTTAACAGAAACACACATAAAACAAGATTATATATTGACTGATTAACAAAAATGGCAAGACCAGAGGCTGGTAGGAACCTAAGCCTGCATTTCCCTGGGAGCAATGATTCAGTGTTTACTACTTCCAGTGTTCATGGTTACTTTATAGAATATAACTAAAAAATAAATAAATAAATAAGAAGAATATAACTGCTTTGAATCATGAGAATCGACTGAACATAGTACACACTGGAGTACAAAAAGCCATGTAATAAATGTAAGACCCTATATGGGAGGACCAAAGGAGAGAATCTTTAATTCAGTTTTCTGTTGATGGGCAGGGCCGTGGATTAAAGATTTACTGAGCATGGCCCCGCCCATCAGAACAAGACCCAGTTTCCCCCTCAGTCAGTCTCTCCCATCAGGAAGCTTCCATAAGCCTCTTATCCTTCTCCATCAGAGGGCAGACAGAATGAAAACCACAGTCACAGAAAACTAACCAATCTGATCACATGGACCACAGCCTTGTCTAACTCAGTGAAACTATGAGCCATGCTGTGTAGGGCCACCCAAGATGGATGGGTCATGGTGGAGAGTTCTGACAAAACATGGTCCACTGGAGAAGGGAATGGCAAACCACTTCAGTATTCTTGCCTTGAGAACCCCATGAACAGTATGAAAAGGCAAAAAGATATGACACTGAAAGATGAACTCCCCAGGTTGGTAGGTGCCCAGTATGCTACTGGAGATCAGTGGAGAAGTAACTCCAGAAAGAATGAAGAGATGGAGCCAAAGCAACAACACCACCCAGTTGTGGATGGAAGTAAAGTGATGGAAGTAAAGTGATGGAAGTAAAGTCCGATGCTGTAAAGAGCAATATTGCATAGGAACCTGGAATGTTAGGTCCATGAATCAAGGCAAATTGGAAGTGGTCAAACAGGAGATGGCAAGAGTGAACATCGACATTTTAGGAATCAGCAAACTAAAATGGACTGGAATGAGTGAATTTAACTCAGATGCTCATTATATCTACTGCTGTGGGCAAGAATACATTAGAAGAAATGGAGTAGCCATCATAGTCAACAAAAGAGTCCAAAATGCAGTACTTGGATGCAATCTCAAAAACGACAGAATGATCTCTGTTTCATTTCCAAGGCAAACCATTCAATATCACAGTAATCCAAGTCTATGCCCCAACCAGCAATGCTGAAGAAGCTGAAGTTGAGTGGTTCTATGAAGACATACAAGACCTTCTAGAACTAACACCCAAAAAAGATGTCCTTTCATTATAGGGGACTGGAATGAGAAAGTAGGAAGTCAAGAAGTACCTGAAGTAACAGGTAAGTTTCGCCTTGGAGTAGAGAAGGAAGCAGGGCAAAGACTAATGGAATTTTGCCAAGAGAACACACTGGTCATAGCAAACACCCTCTTCCAACAACACAAGAGAAGACTCTACATATGGACATCACCAGATGGTCAATACTGAAATCAGATTGATTATATTCTTTGCAGCCAAAGATGGAGAAGCTCTATACAGTCAGCAAAAACAAGACTGGGAGCTCACTGTGGCTCAGATCGTGTACTCCTTATTGCCAAATTCAGACTTAAATTTAGAAAGTAGGGAAAACCACTAGACCATTCAGGCATGACCTATATCAAATCCCTTACAATTATACAGTGGAAGTGAGAAATAGATTCAAGGGACTAGATCTGATAGACAGAGTGCCTGAAGAACTATGGACAGAGGTTCATGACATTGTACAGGAGGCAGGGATCAAGACCATCCCCAAGAAAAAGAAATGCAAAAAGGCAAAATGGTTGTCTGAGGAGGCCTTACAAATAGCTGAGAAAAGAGAAGTGAAAGGCAAAGGAGAAAAGGAAAGATATACCCATTTGAATGCAGAGTTCCAAAGAATAGCAAGGAGAGATAAGAAAGCCTTCCTCAGTGATCAATGCAAAGAAATAGAGGAAAACAATAGAATGGGAAAGACTAGAGATCTCTTCAAGAAAATTAGAGATACCAAGGGAATATTTCATACAAAGATGGGCTCAATAAAGGACAGAAGTGGTATGGACCTAACAGAAGCAGAAGATATTAAGCGGCAAGAATATACAGAAGAACTATACAAAAAAGATCTTCACAACCCAGATAATCACGATGGTATGATCACTTACCTAGAAGCAGACATCCTGGAATGCAAAGTCAAGTGGGCCTTAGGAACCATCACTATGAACAAAGCTAGCAGAGGTGATGGAATTCCAGTTGAGCTACTTCAAATCCTAAAAGATGATGCTGTGAAAGTGCTGCACTCAATATGCCAGAAAATTTGGAAAACTCAGCAATGGCCATAGGACTGGCAAAGGTCAGTTTTCATTCCAATCCCAAAGAAAGACAGTGCCAAAGAATGTTTAAACTACCACACAACTGCACTCATCTCACACGCTAGCAAAGTAATACTCAAAATTCTCCAAGCCAGGCTTCAACAGTACATGAACCAAGAACTTCCAGATGTTCAAGCTGGATTTAGAAAAGGCAGAGGAACCAGAGATCAAATTGCCAACATCCATTGGATCATAGAAAAAGCAAGAGAGTTCCAGAAAAACATCTATTTTGCTTTATTGACTATGCCAAAGCCTTTGACTGTGTGGATCACAACAACTGTGGAAAATTCTTAAAAAGATGGGAATACCAGGCCACCTTACCTGCCTCCTAAGAAATCTGTATGCAGGTCAAGAAGCAACAGTTAGAACTGGACATGGAACAACAGACTGGTTTCCAAATTGGAAAGGAGTATGTCAAGGCTGTATATTGTCACCCTACTGATTTAACTTATATGCAGAGTACATCATGAGAAACGCTGGGCTGGAAGAAGCACAAGCTGGAATCAAGATTGCCGGGAGAAATATCAATAACCTCAGATATGCAGATGACACCACCCTTATGGCAGAAAGCAAAGAAGAACTAAAGAGTCTCTTGATGAAAGTGAAAGAGGAGAGTGAAAAATTTGGATTTAAACTCAACATTCAGAAAACTAAGATCATAGCATCCAGTCCCATCACTTCATGGCAAATAGATGGGGAAACAATGGAAACAGTGACAGAGTTTATTTTGGGGGTCCAAAATCACTGCAGATGGTGACTGAAGCCATGAAATTAAAAGATGTTTGCTCCTCAGAAGAAAAGCTATGACCAACCTAGATAGCATATTAAAAAGCAGAGACATTACTTTGCCAACAAAGTCCATCTAGTCAAAGCTATGGTTTTTCCAGTAGTCATGTATAGATGTGAGAGTTGGACTATAAAGAAAGCTGAGCACAGAAGAATTGATGCTTTTGAACTGTGGTGTTGGAGAAAACTCTTGAGAGTCCCTTGGACTGCAAGGAGATCCAACCAGTCCATCCTAAAGGAGATCAGTCCTGGGTGTTCATTGGAAGGACTGATGCTGAAGCTGAAACTCCAATACTTTGGCCACCTGATGCAAAGAACTGACTCATTTGAAAAGACCCTGATGCTGGGAAAGATTGAGGGCAGGAGGAGAAGGGGATGACAGAGGATGAGGTGGTTGGATGGCATCACTGACTCAATGGACATGAGTCTGAGTAGACTCCAGGTGTTGGTGATGGGCAGGGAGAAGGGGAATGTAGAGGATGAGATGGTTGGATGGCATCACTGACTCAATGGACATGAGTTTGAGTAAACTCCAGGAGTTGGTGATGGACAGGGAGGCCTGGGGTGCTGCAGTCCATGGGATCACAAAGAGTTAGACATGACTTGAGAGACTGAACTGAACTGAACTGAAAGGAGAGAATAATGCCATAGGTGGGACTTGGAAAGGTATCATGGGGCTCAGATGGTAAAGTATCCACCTGCAGTGCAGGAGACCTGGGTTCAGTCCCAGGGTTGGGAAGATCCTCTCAAGAAGAGAATGGCTATCCGTTCCAATATTCTTGCCTGGAAATGTCCAGGGGTAGAGGAGCCTGGTGGGCTTTAGTCGGTGAACTCGCAAACAATCGGACATAACTGAGTGGCTAACACTTTCACTTCAGGGATGACAACAGCATGACTAAGGAGTGCAAGAAAAACCAGCTTTCCTTAGATGTGTCAGATGTTGGGAGAACTCAGGGGAGGTGACTCTGCCAGATGAAGTATAACAGTGTGACTTTGAACAAGTTACTCAGCATCTCACACCTCATGACCTCTTCTGTAAAATAGGAGTAATAATTTTAAGTGTCATTTAGGGGTACTGGAGGCTTGAATGTGAGTTTTTAAGTGTAAAGCACTTAGATCAGTGTCTGGCATGTATTAAGTGTGTATGCAACTTCTAAAATTTATTGTGGAAGCTTTTGACTATACAGTTGACTGTACAATTACATTTAATAAGCAGTAGAAGCTATTTCTATACCCACATCTATGTCTCTATCTGCATCCACACCTAGAGCTAAATACATCAACCTAAAACAGAATTGCAGTGGTCCCAATAATTGGGAATAACAATTTTAAAATATCCAACTTCGCAAACTTCATTTGGATATTTCACGATAGAACCAATTTATGCCTGGAAAATCCAAAACTCAACTATTTTTATTGGCATTATTGTTATCAGGGCTTCACCCCCTGGATTTCTGAGCAGATCCCTGCCAACTGGGCCAGGAGTTGCTTTAAGACATCTGCTCTTTCTGATACACAAATGCTTTCATCTTGTCCACAGATAAAAGCTTGTCAGATGGAGAAAGAAAAACTAGAGAGGCAAGTAAAACAGGTATGTTGATCCTTACTCACAACTTTCTTGTCATGTTAGAAATGCTGAGTCTGAGTTTTACTCACATTTATTCCCCAATTAAAGGGGTCCCAATTAATTGGGTCCCAATTAAAGGCAAATTCTTGTTCTGCGACAGAGGGCCTAGGACAACTCAAGCTTTTCATTATCAGCTGAAATGTCAGTGGAGAGATAGTACTTAGGCACCAAGGCCTCTCGACCCTAACACTCAAGAAAAGCACATGCTTTACAGAATATGTTTCAACAGGAGCACACACCTTAGTGTGGGTTCATGCAGATAGAAGTTTCTTCATAGACTACAAATACCTGAGAAATATATTTCCTTGATAGTTCATACAGTTGCTTACACCAACAGTGGAAAACTACATGAAAAACTTCTTCTGCCTTCTTTTGAGAAAGAATATCTTCTTGGGCATTAGAGCATTCCATTCCATTGATTCTCTAGTAGACTTAGGAATGAATATTATTTCTCTTAATTCCTAATTTCCTCTCCTGACATTAGTTATGCCATTGGAGTCTCTGGCTGCAGTTTAAGAAAATTTATTTTGTGACTTAAATATTGGTTCTTCTTAAGTGAGGATTCTGTGAAGATAACTCAGAAACATGAAGTTAACTCTATATACATTTTCAAGTATTTTTAGTATCTTCAACATGGAAAGATAACTATAGTTTCACTTTGAATAATTGGCCTGTGGCTTCATCTATCTCTGTATCTGCATTGACAGACCTCCTATCTTGAATTTGGATTATGCCAGATTTAGGCTAAACCTTAAGATTTCAACCAAACCTCAGGGTTGTATAAAGCAAGGGTCAGTGTGACTCCCCAGGGGGCATCTGCTTTCGGTGAACTAACAGCACTCTTCTCCTCAGATGTATTTCCCAACCTGTAACTGCGGCTGGAATTTCCACCTGAGGGATCCATACCTACTGATGGACCCTGGGGCTGTGCAGGTCCCACAGAAGCACCCAGTAAGTAGGAGCTTTCATTCTAGCAATTAAGTGCTTATGTCTCTAATAAGAGCTAATACTCTCTTTTGGTAGAAATGATGTCTGTCTCTGGAATACTGGCACATGTTATTTTCTACATAAAGAGCCTTATTTATCTTAGCCTTTGATTTGCACAGTTACAGTGGTCAATGTACACTCTAAGTATCTTTGGAACCCTGCATCTACAGGACATATAGATATGAATACATTCACTGAAAGGTATCAAATTGAGCTAAAATTCCATGAACAAACATACCATTTGATATGGGTCATTTTTAATGACACACCTGACTCTACCAAAGAAGACATTTCTGTGTATAAAGAAAAGCAAAATGAACATAACAAAACAGTCTGGGAGATGCCTTTTTCAGTTGTAAACTTATATTCAACCACTGTGAATATGGTTACATCTATGCAAAATAGTCTTTGACATTTTCCAATTGAAAGGGTATTCTTAAAGGATTCAAGAAAAAGTGACCCACTTAAGTTGCTTTCTATGGCTGTGTCTACCCAGGCAAAATGAAGTGAACAGTGAGGCAATTATTTGTGAGTGGAATTGATTTGAACAGTCAACCTGAATAAGTCAGACCCAAAACACCCTCCCTTTCCTTCTCAATGGCGGTATTCCACCCACCCTCCCCCATGGTCTGGAAATTTGTCTCTATTCTCTACTTTGCCTACATAGAATCATTATGCAGGAAATAAGTCATGCGTTTTTCTTCATTTTGGATTGGCTCAGACAGTCTCTTTTCCCTTAGTTATTATTAACCATATTTCTGATTATGCAAAGAACCTGAAACTTTAACTGGGATTTTCCTAGGAGAACAGTCAAGGAGTGCAGAGTTGCCTGAATCTTCTCACACTTTTGTATTTGAATGTGACTCAAAAGCCCTTTTCCAAGAGAGGAGATAATTACTCTTTGGGTGGCAGCAGGATGTCAGAATTTAATGAGCACCTCTTATTTGACCCTGGTGTGACACAGTGCACAGACGAGAATTTGGTTCTTTTTGTGTTGCTGTTGATTGCTGATTCTGTCTGCTCTCCCCCCTCCATTTTTTTTCTTTACCTGTTTACTTACTTTTTTTTTCATTAGAAACACTTCTGGGGATCTCCAAACACAGCTATCATTCTAAAATTTTTTTTTCCGAATATAGAAGGAAATTAATATTTTGGGAAACATAAAGAGATAAAAATTTACTAAGGAGTTTAGTTGTCTACAGGTTAGGGAGTTGGGGGGAATTGCTCTTGTAAGTTAACTAGAAAACCAATGAGTCTTTCAAATTTGCCTGGAAGTAAAAATGACTGTTTACTTCAAATCTTCAAGAAGGCAGAAATTCACCAACTTGAGTTTTTTCTACCAATTATAAGCAATAAGGCAGTCCAGATCACATAAAATTGTCACCAGATAAAGGTCTGTATTTGAAACCAGACTCCAAGTCATGTAATGGCTATATTTTCAAGCAGTATTCAGTTAGACAAAATGTCAGTATAAGGATAAAAATTACAGAAACTCCTAGAGTTCATTTTAAAAGAAATATTTCATGTTTCATGCTTATTTCTAAGCCTGAATTAAAGTCCATGCAGTAGTGTTTGTAAAATTATGATATATTCACCTTCTTTTGGCAGCTGTCCTAGAATATAAAACTGAGGCTCACGTCACTTATCCAGTGTTATTTGAGACATCTAAAAATAAATGAGGAGATGAAAAACAGAGATGATCTCATATCCTCTTTTAGTTTTTCATGTACCAAAAGGAGCCAAGAGCCTAGGTGTCTGAGTGAAGGTAAAGAGGAGTCAGGCTGCCCCAGATCCAGTATTTCTTAGCGTCTTGTCAGGAATTGAAATTTTAGGCTACTTTTAGTGGTCTGGCAGCCCTGTAAAATGCTCCCTATTGGCTGGTTGTTAGAAAAAAATGTTCCTGAGTTATTTTCAGGTGGTAATTGAATAATAGAACAAAAGCTTTATATTCACTATGTCTTGGGGAGAGAGGTAGAGGAGCAGGAAAACAGACCAGCCTCCTGGGTGGGTAAAGCTGAGACCACTCTGTTCTAAGTGGGTAAATACAGATATTCTGGCCTTGGACCTATATTTTGAAATTCAGGTCTATAGTTTATATTTTGTTTGTCTGCGCTCAGTCATGTCCGACCCTTTGAAACCCCGTGGGCTATAGACACCAGGCTTCTCTGTCCATGTAATTTTCCCAGCAAGAACACTGGAGTGGGTTGCCATTTCCTCCTCCAGGGGATCTTCCCAACCCAGGGATCAAACCCACATCTCCTGCATCTCCTGCATTGGCAAGCAGATTCTTTACTACTTGATCCACCTGGGAAGCCCATAGTTTATATTTATTTCAACACAATTCATTTGACGGTTTTCCTGAGGTTCAATATCTAGCTGTTCTTAATTGGCGTACATCTAGGAGAAATCCCAAGAGAAGAATCCCAGTGTGCCCTGTCTTCTCACTGCCTCTCTAGTCTAAACTATCTAAGCAACTTAGGACAGTTTCTGCAGAGGAACAGTACAAAAGGAAAGTTTTTTCCCTGCTTTAGCATCCTGAGCCTCTTGAAGCCATGTCCTCCTGGCTGAGATTTCCTCCTTGGACCACTGGAAGACATTCAACTTGTACATTTTTGTCTTGAGTCTTCCTGTTACCTCCTGTGCGAGGGTTTTAAAAAAGAGCATTTGTTGATGATAAATTCTTTTGTTTTATTTATGGGCTATAGTAAGTTTTTACAAATGTGTTTATACTTCTGCACATATTCAAAACACATCTGTTTCCAAAAAAAAAGTCAAAATCCCAAATTCTGACTGAACACTAAGTGGATTTAGGAGGGGGGTGGGTAGGGAGATGGTAACAGTGATCAGGGAGATAAGAGGACAACAGGTTTGGGTAGCAACTACTTTTGTGTTGCCTGGGTAATAAAGCCACATAGGATAGCTATATCTTTAATGTGCCGCTGTGTTTGGTTTGCAGCCCATATTGCTATAATAATGTTTTATTGTTCCACACAGCCAGACTACCAGTGGTATGCTCCTGACCAGTTTCCGCCAGATGTGCAGCACAAGGCAAATGGTAAGACCACAGCTGGATTGAGCATTCTTTCATGTTTACATTTTAATAGGATCTTTGGGGGGATGTTTACTCTACATGCATTCACTTGGACTTGGGGAGGAGCCCCTATAATGTTGTGTTGCATACACAACTCTAATGTGATGCGCCTGGAGTTAAATCAAACTCCTTTAGAAAAAGAAAATGCTCGAGTGCAGAAATGCAGGGCTCTCAGTCCTGACTTCTGTTCCTATTCTGTCTCAGAGTCAGTATTCCATCTGGGGTTAGAGATTCCAGCAGGGCTCTGTTATAACCACAACAGCAAAGTTCCGTGATTCTGCTCCAAAGTTCAGACACACATCACTCTTTCATGTTGAGGTTGCTAGACAGACGTTTCAAGTGTCACTGGCAGACAGAGGAAACCAAAAGCTCAGGGCCATGTTCCCTAATGATTAAATGTCAGACTCCAAGTTTAGGCCAGAGTTGCCCACAACACCCACTCTTAAGTGTGCTGGACAACAGTAAAAAGTCACTTGCAAAGTGCTCACAAATAAGAATACTCTTTTGTCTTATTTTTCTCTGGTTTATCACGCTCCTCTTTCTTTTCAGAACCTGCTAGACATTCTGTTGGTTGATTCTCTGCTCTCGTGAGGCCACCCAGAAGTGGGCTGCATAAACTGGGCTATAATCATAATCCCACTTCTGTTCCCATCACATGCAAGCAGAAGTCAGCATGTCTGCTACATGCTTAAAAAATCCCACGTGACACACACCTGTAGCTCTTTAAGTTGTTAGTGTCCAGATATTGGAATCTATCTAGAAAAGCTGAAAATGAGCCATATTCCAGTTTTAGGCCATGCTTGAAATGTTTTCTCCTTTAGTTCATATCTGAAGTCACAGAATTCTAGTTTCTAGTACAAGGAGTCCAGTATGGAGTGGAAGTAGGGGGCCAGGGATACCATATGTAGTTTCTCCTGTTGGGAACGTCACAAGTCCAGGGGCTTTTCATGGTAGTCTACAAAAGTGGAGCTTCCTACAGTTGTGCAGTACACAACCTTGACAGCAGTACACAGAAGCAGTGGGAGTGGCAAAGGCCACAACTAGCAGTAGCATTATGGAGAAGAAAGATAAAAAGTGAGAACTCTATAATAAAATATCTATATATTTATCAAAAGACTGTAGTACTTTCTTTTTTCTTTTCTACTACTAATAGAACCATTGGCTTTAATAAAGGTCTTGGGTTCAAGTCTTAATGGAGAGCTTTTAATTGAAAGGCATGCTATTAACCATAATGGTTGTTGCATAATCTCTATGTTTTTGAAATCCATTATTATACAATAGCTGAGTTGCCACCCAATTATAATTTCCCATTTTATATTATATTGATCTGGAATGAATATTAAAGATATTTTCTCTTGAGTTGGCGTTTAATCACTAGACAGCAAATTATACAGTAGAAAATTCAATAATATCATAAAGCCATTTATACATCACTATTGTATTCATCTTGGACCAATATCATAGAACCTAATAACTATATAAAACAGGAATGAATTATGATGACCTTCAGAAACTAAATAATAAGCAAATATATAGTTTTATAGTCCGTGTGTGAGACCTACTGATTTTTGTCTATTTGTTAAAAAATATAGAGCTTTGTGATGTAAAGCATGTTGTGTGACATGGTCTACAGATGCAAAATTACAATAAAAAATTAGCCTTTATTATGTAGCAACCTGAGTACTTTTAAAACATTGTTTTAATCTTCACAGCAATGCTATAAAGTGACCATTTTACAGATGAGGAAACTGATTAGGAAGATTTAGCCCTGGAATTAGATTTCAGGTATATTAAGACTTCAAAACCTGTGCTTTGAATCACATCCTATAGTGCCCTTGAAAACCTACCTCTCTCACTATATTAAAAATTTTCTAAAATGATATATATAAAAATGACAGTTGGGGTCTTATCTTGGATAGTTATGGGACTAGTACCTAACCCTCAATAATCTCCTCTTCCTAGGAAGTCATAGCATGTATTATCTGTGCTTCTCATTTGACACTTAGATTGTCACAGGTAAAAGATATAGTACTAACTATGTAAGAATGTGCTTAGTCGCTCAGTTGTGTCCGACTCTTTGCAACCCCACGGACTGTAGCCCACCAGGCTCCTCTGTCCATGGGATTCTCCAGGCAAGAATACTGGGGTGGGTTGCCATGCCCTCCTCCAGGGGATCTTCCCAACCCAGGGATCGAACCCGGGTCTCTCACATTGTAGGCAGACTGAGCCACCAGGGAAGCCCACGTAAGAATAAGTGTGTAATAAATGTGTCATGAGCAGTCCTGGTGGAAACTGAAGGGATATTACCATTTGAAACCTGACCTCCATACCAACACAGCTCTGCACAACACAACTGTGGCTTGGCCATAGCAGGGGAAGGGACTGATCATGACTAGAGCACCATCATAGAGAGAAACTCCTTACTTAAAAATCTACCTGCTCCTCTTCTAGTTCCAAAGCTGATGCTATTTCCAAGGTCAAGCCAGGTCATGAGTCTTGGCAGAAGCTCTGAAATCACGCTGTCACAGACATTGCATGTACCATTAATTAATTTCAGTAGGGATTCTTGTTAGTTTTTGTTTCATTTAATTGGAAAGCTCCTTTTGCTTTGTAGATCCAACACAATTGCTCAGAATTCTTAAAAATAATTTTGTGGTATTGTTTTTAAAATATAGGTTTAAAAATCTTTTTATTATAAAGATATTTCCATTGTCTCATTACATGACTGATATATTTATTCTCCACTATTCAAGAATATAGTGCTAGTCAATATGGCCTGTGTTTGGGGCCATAAATATCAAAATTCAAGCAGTGGAAAGAAAATTGAGTAGAAAAATGAGACTCTGATTTTGATAATCTATAAACAGAAACTATTTCTGAAAATTGCTCTAAGTTTTACTCATATAATAAATACTTTAAATATTTTATTTTTAAATAAAAAAGATCCTTTTAAAAATATGGATATTTAAATTAATGTTAATTAGTACATGTGCTTTATAGATTGTCCTAGTTCTCGGTTTTTATTAATTTCCTACAACTCATGACAAATCTATTTTTCCGACCCCAATATATGTAGGATATTTTTATCTTAGCATCTTCCTTTGTGATTCCTCTTATTATAATTTAACCTGAAATAGTGACTCTGATTTTTACACTTAGAGCAATAGCCTTCTGATTTTTCAAAGGTATAGTGGGTGCAAAAGAAAGTGAAAGTGAAGTCGCTCAGTCGTGTCCGACTCTTTGTGACCTGTGGACTGTAGTTGGCCAGGCTCCTCCGTCCATGGGATTCTCCAGGCTAGAATACTGAAGTGGATATAGGGTTATCGTTACCATCTTTCTAAATTCCATATATATGTGTTAGTATACTGTAATGGTCTTTATCTTTCTGGCTTACTTCGCTCTGTATAATGGGCTCCAGAGACTCAGATGTATAGAACAGACTTGTGGACTCTGTGGGAGAAGGTGAGGGTGGGATGTTTCAAGAGAACAGCATCGAAACATGTATATCTAGGGTGAAACAGATCACCAGCCCAGGTTGGATGCATGAGACAAGTGCTCGGGCCTGGTGCACTGGGAAGACCCAGAGGGATGGGGTGGAGAGGGAGGTGGGAGGGGGGACCGGGATGGGGAATACATGTAAATCCATGGCTAATTCATTTCAATGTATGACAAAAACCACTGCAATGTTGTAAAGTAATTAGCCTCCAACTAATAAAAATAAATGGGGAAAAAAAAAAATTAGAATACTAAAGTGGGTTGTCATGCCCTCCTCCAGGGGATCTTCCTGACCCAGGGATGGAACCCAGGTCTCCCACATTACAGGCAGACTCTACCCTCTGAGCCACCAGGGAATCCCAAAGTATAGTTGATCTTCCTATTGATAAATGAAGCTGGAAGGCCAATGTCAACTTTAGGACCCTCAGACTTCAATCAGCTCTGTGCCAGAACACGCATGGAAAGACCTGGGCAGTGCCCCCACCCGAGCCCTCTCACCTTCCCCCAGGAGGGGTCTGGAGTGTGAATTTGAGAACAACCTAGCGGGCATATCCCAACTTCATCCATATACCCCTCACCACCCAACAACAGAAGAGGACCACGTGGGGCCTGGAAGCAGACCCAGGGTTGCCTGGCAGAGAATCTGTGGATCTGCTTGCGGGTGCGGGGGCTTGTTCTAAAGGGAGGCAGGCTCACATAGTGAAGGGGAGTCTGGCTGGAGGAGGGCCAGGGCTGGGCCCTCTGAAGAGGGGAGGAGGCACGGGGATGGGCTCCCTGGCCGAGCATCGGGTCAGCAGGTATTTAGTACACCTGGGAGAGTCGTCGGCTCAGTTGACCCCCAGTCTTGCTCTCAGGTACAGCCGTGGTTATTTTAGAATGCTTTGGGGACTCACTGGAAAGCAAATCTTTTAGAGCTAAAGATTTAAATAAAGGTTTTCAAATCTTCGTGAGTTTCCTGGCTTTCTCTCTACATAGCATTAAGTAATGGCATTTTTCTACTTTGAAGTCCACAGATGTTAATGGGTTACAGTTTCTGTTTAAACGTGTGATTTTACAAAGAATATTTCAATCTCATTTTATCCATTATCAGAATAGTATGTGAAATGATTTCCATGTTTCCAAAACGATTATGGCGCAGTAGAGTTAGTATAACCTTGAAAACACATTGTTGACTCCTTTCTGAAATGTTATAAGGCTATGGTTTTTGACTGTATTGTATGCCAATCACTTCTGTACCTTCCAAAATTCTCATATGGTGTAGAGTTAAACTTTGTCTAATAAACTGGAGTTCAGTTCTTACATATTTGGAACCGCATGAATGTAAGCATGCAAGATTGTGTTGTAAGCAAACATCATTATTTCTTTACAATACAGATCAAAGCCCAACCATTCTAACTGGCCTTTACCAATGTCAAGTAATAAGTAATTAATAGAATAATGGCTGAATTTGTTTCCTAGGGCAACCATAACAAAATACACAAACTAGGTGTCTTATCGCATCAAAAACTTATGCTCTCACATAATTTATTCTCAGAACTAGAAGTCCAAAATCTAGGTGTTGCCAGGGTCAAGCTCCCTTCAGAGCCTGCAGGGAAGTGGGGGGTGGTCCTTCCTTGCCGCTTTCAGCTTTTAGTCGTCCAAGATGTTCCCTGGTTGGGGCAGCATAACCTGAATCTGTCTCTATCTTCATGTGGCTGTCTTCCCTTTGTGTCTGTATCTAAATTTTCCCCTTTTATTATATATATATATAAGGACACCAGTCATGTTGGATTAGGCTAATCCAGTATAGCCTTATGTTAATCTGCAAAGCCCCTATTCCCAAATAAGGACATGTCTACAGGCCAAGGACTTAAACACATCCTTTGAAGAGGGCACAGTTCGCTCTATAACACTGACTATATGCCAGAAACTACTGTAGGTGCTTTGTGTTCATTATCTCATCGAAACCTTACAGCAACTGTGTGAAATGAGGACTGCCGTAGTCCTGTTTTGTGAATGTGCAGACTGAGGAGCAGAGAGATCACATGACTTGTCGAACCCCCCGTGGCTGGTGACTGGCTGGGACACAGACACGCCCCCACATTGTAACCGCTAAAGCCATATTAAGTAAAATGTAGTAGTATCACACTTTGCACTTATTGTATTTAAATAAATTCTAATTGTCTGTCCTGAAAGTCAGAATCTATTATTTCTCAGTTTGTGTCTTTTTGTAACTGTCTTTATATTTAAACATTACAGGTGATTTTACACTGGTAAATGGCTTGGATTAGTTGGACTTTTTACAGTTCCCAGTTGTATGAAGAGCTAACAGAACCAGTGTAAACAGTAAAAACTATTCAAGAAATTAAGAAACAGCAGAAACTTAGAGACTATGCATTGTACAATTTTCAATACCAATAGACAAAGCAATATTTTTCTTTTATAAAATATTTTATTTTCTTAGTGAATAAAGAAGAATTGATTGAAATTTAGAGGCAGATAATGTTATGCCTGTTTCTAGAGTGTTAGAAAAGAATTGTAGGAAAAATGCCGCTTCACCTTTAATACTCTAAAGGTCCAAACCTATCAGTAAACTAAGTGATTTTGCTACAAGAATACTAAATAGAATGCAAAAGTACATTTATATGTACAGGAACATATGAAAATACAAGTGGTAAATATATTCCTAGACAAACATTGACCTTTATAAGCAATGAACTTTGGGATTGATATATGGCTTTGAATCAGAGCTTTTGTTTTCTTTGGCTATGTACCCAGGAGTAGAATTGCTGGATCATATTTAGTTCTATTTTTAGTTTTTTGAGGAACTTCTATGCTGTTTTCCACAGCAGCTATACCAACCAGCATCCCCACCAACAGTGTCCAAGGTTTACCATTTCCCCACTTCCTTGCCAACATTGGTTATCTGTGATCTCTTTGATGACAGTCATTTGGGCAGGTGTGAGCTGATTTCTCACTGTGGTTTTGACTTTCATTTCTTTGATGATTAATGATGTGAGTATCTTTTCATGTGCCTATTGGTCAAACGTCTGTCTTCTTTGGGAAAAAGTCTATTCAGGTCTTGTGTCCATTTTCAATTGTTTTCTGTTAATGTTGAGTTATATGAGCTATTTATAGTTGTTAGCTTTAGCCCCGTGTTATTAAAATCATTTGCAAGTATTTTCCTCCCACTCAGTAGCTTGTCTTTTCATTTTGTTGATGGTTTTCTTTGCTGTGCAAAAGCTTTTCAGTTTAATTAAGTCTTTGTTTATTTTTGCTTTTGTTCCTTTGCCTAGAGACAGATCCAAAAAATATTGCTATGATTTATGTCAAAGAAGTTCTGCCTATGTTTTCTTCTATAAGATTTGTGGTTTCCAGTGGATTTTTTTTTTTTATGTAGTGACCACAGTTCTCAGAATAATATTTCTTAAACATGAAAAAGTAACTTCTTATCTTCCTGTTACTAAAATGTTAGTTTAGCATATATTTGAAATTGCCAAATGCAGGGCAGCAAATATAAAACATTTAACATACTAAATCGTTATCATCAATCAGGAAAACTTCATTTCCTGGCATTCATATTGGCATTCATGGCAATAATTCTGTTGCCATGAGTAAACTTCTTTGATTTTGTCTTCCCTATGGCACTCGTTTGTGGCATTTTTTCCTGCTTCTACTAAAATTCCAAATTTTTCACATTGGTTTTCATGATACTCATTCACATCTTACCACATCTCTTCTATGGCTTTGGCAATAATGCACCCAGTATCATAGTTTTAAAGCACTATATTTGGCAATTATCTCTTTGTGGGTTGAGTGCTGAACCTAATAGTAGCATGTATAACTCACTTTCATAAGCAAATGCCAGAGCCACCAAAATGCCAGCAAGAACAAGAAGTAGTACCTCGTCAGGCATGATTAGAACGAGGCCACAAGTGATTTCGGGAAATAGTAAGCATATGTCAATGCTGAAAATAATAACCCTCCGTTTGCCACCTCTTGATTTCTCAGTGTAAACTTGTGGGGGCTCATGAATAAAGCATTTCTTTTCTTGCCAGCCTCAAAGTTTATGTTAGCCCTAAGCCAGAATAAGAGAAGTGAACCTTTAATTTTCAATCTGAAGCATTTTCCCGTTGGTTTTCACAGGTCTCCCCTCAGAAAAGAAAGCCAGTCAGTAGATGCACACACCGGCAGAGGGGCACACGGGCCGGGGAGAGCTTGGCGGAAGGCCCTCGTCCCCCTGCTTGCTGGGGCTCCTGTCTCCACCGCTGCACACCCCGCCTTCACTACGGGTGCCCAGGCATGGCTCCCCTTGGCAGGAATGGAGGACGAAGCTGAGACAGCCTGAGATCCTGATCGAGTCCAAGGAGCCAGAATTTACAGCCTATCACAACTTCCAGTTTCCTGGAAATGAGATTTGGCTGATGAATTATGGGTGATGCCTCAAAACTCTGTTCAGCATATTGCTGTTGGACTTTCAGAAATGATTTCATGATTTCAGCAGCTCCATTTGTGATGCGGTGATATTGTGTGTTGATTTAAATGTGTTCCCTGGGGGAAAAGTTTCTGCAATTATAAAATTTTAACATTGCTCCCATTGTTTTTATAGGGGCTTAGGTCTTTAGCCAGTTTATCTAGATGCTAATTTCATGATTATTCACCTCAGAGAACCAATAAACAGAGTTGAAGAGGTGTATATACTTTCTTAAATGGATTCAACCTAAAGAAAATAGTAAATTTGAAACTATAAACACAAATCATTTCTTTAAGATGAGAAATTGTGAGCCTACTTCATTTTTAGGTGGACTAGATTATGAAAGATAAAATCCTAATGTGATGGTGATGGCTTTGCTGTGTACATATGTATTTAGAGAAGTTCAAAAATACATGAATTTGCAGTTAAATCTGTTTTCCTTCCTGTGTATTTGCATGCTGCTGCTGCTAAGTCACTTCAGTCGTGTCTGACTCTGTGCGACCCCATAGACGGCAGCCCACCAGGCTCCCCGTCCCTGGGATTCTCCAGGCAAGAACACTGGAGTGGGTTGCCATTTCCTTCTCCAATGCATGAAAGTGAAAAGTGAAAGGGAAGTCGCTCAGTCGTGTCCGACTCTTAGCGACCCCATGGACGGCAGCCCACCAGGCTCCTCTGCCCATGGGATTTTCCAGGCAAGAGTACTGGAGTGGGGTGCCATTGCCTTCTCCGGTGTATTTGCATAATTACTAACAAAAAGCATAACTCTGTCTTCTCAAACCAATTAAAATGGAAAACAGATGTATCCAAATTTTATTGCAGTTAAATTATACAGTTACATAACAGATGTCTAAAGATTGTGCTAAGTCACTTCAGTCGTGTCTGATTCTTTGTGACCTCATGGACTGTAGCCTGCCAGGCTCCTCTGTCCATGGGATTCTCCAGGCAAGAACACTGGAGTGGCTGCCATTTCCTACTCCAGGGAATCTTCCCGACCCAGGGATCCAACCCTCATCTCTTACGTCTCCTACATTGGCGGGCAGGTTCTTTACCTCTAACGCCACCTGGGAAGCCCCGAATTCAGTCCTTTGAGAGCTTTTCAGCAAACACAAATCAACAATATTTACAGGTATGCTGTTTGCTCAGTGAGTCAGTCGTGTCCGACTCTTTGTGACCCCATGGACTGTAGCCCAACAGGCTCCTCTGTCCATGGAGATTCTCCAGGCAAGAATACTGGCGTGGGCTGCCATGCCCTCCTCCAGGGGATCTTCCCAACCTAGGGATTGAACCCAGGTCTCCTGAACTGCAAGAGGATTCTTTACCGTCTAAACCGTCAGGGAAGCCTGCCTAAAGAATAAGCAGATTTTAAAATACTAAGTTCATCCATTTAATAATGATTCTGCTAGGACCAACTGGAGATCCTCTTTGTGAGGAGGTATAAAGCAAGAATGTGAGATTCATGAATATCTGTATTTCTCTAAATATCTAAAGAAAACCAGGAGCATCTGTTGAAGCTGCAGTCAAATAAATAATCCAGAGGTACACCTGGGAGTATCTAGCTCCAACTTCCAGATGTTATTCTGCTTAATTCCAGCTCAATCTTCTCAACTTCAACTTCTTAAGATACTTGAAGCTTTGTATAAGAGGAAGATTAAAGGGTCTTATGAAGCAAAATACTTTCAACCTCAGTCTTTGGTGGCTTAATTCTTAATGATTCTTGAGGGAGAATTATCCTTTCTGCCCTAAAGCTTTGTTTTCTCTACTTGTTAAAGAGAGAAATCACTCCTGGACAATACTTGAGTATAAGTGAATCAGGAAAACAACAGTTGCTTCCTAACATTTTGCTATATTTGTGTAAATTCCCATTTCCTTGAATGAGTAAAAAAGTCATTGTAATCCAACTTCCAGTACTGGACTTTGTTTGCTAACTGAGGTGTTCCCACCAGAATAAAAATTGAACATATATACAAGAAGTACCCCTTGATAGGCTTGTTATAGGTTAATTCAGCAGCAGTAATACATGATTTAATTTACTGAAGACATCCTATTACCAATTAGCAAGTTGCCAAACATTGGCAAGATTGTACAAATGCTAATGTATTGGGAGAAAATCCAGTTTAGGTGAGACCTAATTTCTTTTGAACTCCTCGTGGGTGACTGCAAAAGCGCAAAGAGGGCCCTTGCTCAGCGCACTACTGCGAATCCGAGAGGACTGACTTCCATGCCCCTCACCCACAAGTCAGCCAGCCCCTCCCGGCCCTCTCCCTGGATCACTGGGGGACTCTCTACCTCAGCGCCTTGTGAGGGTCAGACCCCTAGGCCGTGGCACTTGCTGCTTCATCACACACAACGTGTAGAAACTCTGTGAGGAATAGCCTTGTCCCTTTGAAAGGAGAGGAAGTCACAACTCACAGTCTCAGTCTCCTTTGCTTTGGAAAAGGAAGACCAGGCATATTTTAGATTTTCAATGATCATGGAGAATTTGATCTTTGACTTGAAGGTATCACATTAAAAGAAAAGCATATTCAGTTTGTCATGGTTGTGGGGTGATGTCAGAAAACCTTCCTTGGAGTCTAGTTAGGTCTGGGAGTGGGGCCAGCTTCTAACACTCACTCACGAGCACAGAGTTTTTTAACTTCACTTTCCTTATCAGCAGAAAAGAATATTTCAGACTAAATTTCTAATATTATTAAGCATGGGCTAGCTTCCAGATGATTTTCCTTAGTTTATTTATTGAGCTCCATCACCAAGCAAAAGAGGTATAGTTATCCTCTTGCTACAGGTGATTAATCAAAATCTCGTGGCAAGAAAATGACAGAGCCAGGATTCACAACTTCTCCAGGGCTGCCCGGTTCTGTGCATGCTATAATCCTGCTTCTAAATTATTCCAGCAAGTTCCACTTGTTCTACAGTTCTTTGGGTCTTCATCAAGTTGCAGTACAAGAGCATACTTCTTAAGAGAAAATATTTTTATAAAAATACTATATATTGTATAGAATTTATGCTACCCCCCTGAGTAAAGACAATTATCTCATTTAAGCTCCTATCTAGAAAAAGAAAAATAAACATTTAATGTTAAACTACATTAAAGGTACAAGCATGGGCCTTGTAGGCTGCTTTCACATATTGACACGTCCCTCAGTCACTGGTAGTATTGAATCTAAAAGACATATATCTCTCAATTCCACCATTCAGTTTAGCGATTATTCTTTAAATACCCACTTGTTTTAAAAAAATGTCCACGCAGCTCAAAATATCACACTTCTTTCTCTGTGCACTAATTTTGATTGAGTCCATATCTAAAGGGGAGGACAGAGTCGTTTAGCAGCCATTATTCTCCCCAGTGTAAGATCTCTTTGCCTTATCTCATTTCTCTCATTTTTCTTCTAATCTTCCTGGTAACCTACATGACATTACATCTTAGGAAGATAGATAATCAGTTGCATTGCTGCTGCAACTCTACTGTGATTTGGCTTAAGCTTCAAGCACAAGTTCAAAAGAAAAGAAAATTATTTGCTAAAATCCTTATTTTTACTTTTCAGTAATTTTAGAAATAATTTCTCTTGCCTACTTTCTTTTTTGTATATATACCTCTTCATTTTCATCAGTCTCCTCTCCAAGGGAGAATGGTATTATGAGAAAACAGTTACACCTCCAGCCTTTGTGATTCCATAAAAAAAGGAAAGTTCTGCTAATACACACATGCCATACACACACCCACATACACTACAGGCATATGCGCATGTGCATGAACACACACACACACACACACACACACACACCCTGCCTCTGCCTCCCCATCCTTCCAGGAAACACTGTGGGCCTCTGGTTTCTCTGTCTGTGATTGGGTGAAAGTTAAGTGAAAGTTAAGTTGCTCAGTTGTGTCCGACTCTTTGCAACACCATGGACTGTAGCCCACCAGGCTCCTCCATCCATGGGATTCTCTCCAAGCAAGAATACTGAAGTGGGTTGCCATTTCCTTCTCCAGGGGATCTTCCCAACCCAGGGATCAAACCCAGGTCTCCTGCATTGCAGGCAGACACTTTAACCTCTGAGCCACCAGGGAAGCCCTCTGATTGGGTAGATATATTCAAATGGAAAATTTTCCATAATAAAGCTATTTATTTCCATTTTGCCTCAAATGCTTGCATGTGTTTTATATTGACAAACTCTATCTTATGCTTCCTACAGGAACTGATAACATTGAGATATAACAACAATTAACTTGCCAGTAATTGCAAGTTACATGAGGGGAATTTAATGTTTGTGGAAAGGTGTGAGTCTCACTAATTTGTGTCCTGCACTCAGAAGTTAAAATAATTTCTCTCTGCTCTTCTTCCACTTTATTCCACTTCAATATCCAAAAGAAGAGTCCAATTTATGAGGTTCATGAAGTAACGACGTGGGTAAACTAAACCCAACCCACAGGGCTTCCCAATGCCCTTAATTTGTTACTGAGAATTAATTTGCTAGGAGAATCCCTCCTGTGAACCGACTTTCTGGAGTCTGCCCTTGACTCGGGGGAGCATGCTGGGGCGGCCTGGAGAGCCCATTTGCACATCAGCAGGGAAGCTCTCAGCTCCCTTCTTGCTCCCCTGCAGCCCTCGGATGACAGCCCACATCGGCCAACACAGACACAGCTGCCAGGCAGCTGGCAAGCCCGAGGCCCCCTCCGCCGAGACACCCCTCTGCAGGCAGGAGGGCGGGCTTCATGCTGGCGAAGCTACCCAGTGGGTCCCTTCACGTGCATTGCCACGCTCAGTCCTTATCCTCCACCCGCCCTGGAAGGGGGCTGAGAACGCGTGTGCGAGGTCTCAGGGTCCGCCTAGGCTGACACTGCATTTCTCACAAGGAGATGCAGCATTAAACAGAATCTGGCATGTAAGGGATGAGGCCTGTGCCTTCTCTCCTCCTTTGATTCTGTTTAACTTCCATAGATTCCTTCTCTCTGTCCTGGGTGGAGGCCCTGATGTCTTCCTGTTTCCTGACTGCTTCTGAATGACTTAAATCAAAAACATGTCTTTCCCTTCAATGTCCTCTTTTTTCATACTCATCTCACATTCCTTTTAGGTAACTGAAGTTTCCAAGAGGCAAGATGGATGCTCGTAAACAGTGTGATCTCAAGTTCTCTCTTACATGGATGTCTCTAGATTCCTAGTTCTCAATCCAGATCCCTCTCCTGGTTCCTAATTAAGAGCCTAACACTTCACAAACTGTGAGAAATGACATCTTCCCTTCTAAACCCACTCTGTCTTCTATACCTGACTTTCACCTACAGAATTGCCATTCGTCTGGTTCCACAAACCAGAGGCCTGTGAAACAGCAGAGCCTCTCCCCTCCGCCTCCTCTAACTGCCCGTATCACTCGAATCTCTCTGCTCCTCTCCAGATCCTTCACTCTCAACATCTGTTCATGCTTGCATCAGCTCTCACCTACGCTACACCTGTAGTTCAAATGTCAGCCAGAGATCTTACCCTGCATCCCTCCTAACCTCTCCAGGAGCAGCTACACCTGTAGTTCAAATGTCAGCCAGAGATCTTACCCTGCATCCCTCCTAACCTCTCCAGGAGCAGCTTACAGTTTTTTGTTTTTTGTTTTTTTAGCAACACTGGGCCCTGAGCTTCTGCTTCTGATAAATGAGATCAATTTTATGGATCATCCCAATTCTGCTCCAAACTGAGCTACCCTCCCCATACAGCCAAGGTACCTGACTTCTTTTCTCTAACATCCTTCACATACACATGGGTGTACCATAAGAGACTTGGGGAAATCAGTGAAGACACTATTAGATAAGGGGATCTTCTAGACCTAAGGATCGAACCTGCATCTCTTACATCTCCTACATGGGCAGGAGGGTTCTTTACCAATAGAGCCACCGGGGAAGCCCATTATATTATATACTACAGATTATTTTTTATCACCATTTTCTGCAATTGCTTAGGGAATATAATTCATGTTGGTGAAAAATAAATCTATATATAGCTCACACACACTCACAGAGAACAGAAGGGGAGGGGACAGGTGGAAATAATAGATTTCAAATAATGAATCAGATAGTTTATATTTCACTCTTTGGCAGCCCAGTAAAAGTGGCAGAGGCTCTGGTATTTTGAAACTGTGGTCATGAAATCCCTGGCACAATCCTAAGAGCCACCACTAGGAGCACTAGAAAGACTAGTTAGTGCTCAGGGCCAGGGACCCTCCTCCACCCGATGCAGAGGGAAGTTCCATGGCCTTCAGATAGATATGGCGATAGAGCCTACTTTCAGAGTGCTGCAGCTGTTGTTCTTGCTCAGTCCTGTCTGACTCTGTGACCGCATGGACTGCAACACACCAGGGCTTCCCTGTCCTTCACCATGTCCTGGAGCTTGCTCAAACTCTTATCATTGAGTCAGTGACGCCATCCAACCATCTCATCCTCTGGCATCCCCTTCTCCTCCTGCCTTCCTTCAATCTTTCCCAGCATCAGGGTCTTTTCCAATGAGTCAGTTCTTCACATCAGGTGACCAAAGTACTGGAGTTTCAGCTTCAGCATCAGTCCTTCCAATGAATATTCAGAACTGAATTCCTTTAGGATTAACTGGTTTGATCTCCTTGCAGTCCAAGAGACTCTCAAGAGCCTTCTACAACACCACAGTTCTAAAGCATCAATTCTTCAGTGCTCAGCTTTCTCTATACTCCAACTCTCATATCCATACATGACTACTGGAAAAACCATAGCTTTGACTACAGGAACCTTTGTCGGCGAAGTAATGTCTCTACTTTTTAACACTCTATCCAGGTTTTTTTTTAGCTTTTCTTCCAAGGAGCAAGCGTCTTTTAATGCTTGCTCTATCTTTTAATTGAGCTTCCCTAGTAGCTGAGATGGTAAAGCATCTGCACACAATGCGGGAGACCTGGGTTTGATCCCTGGGTTGGGAAGATCCCCTGGAGAAGGAAATGGCTATCCCACTCCAGTATTCTTGCTTGGAGAATTCCATGGACAGAGGAGCCTGGTGGGCTACAGTCCATGGGGTCGCAAAGAGTCGGACATGACTGAGCGACTAACACACACATGTTTTAATTAAGAGCTCTGTCTTTTGTTATTTGAGGAAAGGTGTGCACTATTTGCTGTGAAAGTGCTGCACTCAATATGCCAGCAAATTTGGAAAACAGCAGTGGCCACAGGACTGGAAAATGTCAGTTTTCATTCCAATCCCAAAGAAAGGTAATGCCAAAGAATGCTCAAACTACCACACAATTGCACTCATCTCACACGCTAGTAAAGTAATGCTCAAAATTCTCCAAGCCAGGCTTCAGCAATACATGAACCGTGAACTTCCAGATGTTCAAGCTGGTTTTAGAAAAGGCAGAGGAACCAGAGATCAAATTGCCAACATCTGCTGGATCATCGAAAAAGCAAGAGTTCCAGAAAAACATCTATTTCTGCTTTATTGACTAAGCCAAAGCCTTTGACTATGTGGATCACAATAAACTGTGGAAAATTCTGAAAGGGAAGGGAATGCCAGACCACCTGACTTGCCTCTTAAGAAATATGTATGCAGGTCAGGAAACAACAGTTAGAACTGGACTTGGAACAACATGGAATGAAAACTGATCTTTTCCAGTCCTGTGACCACAGCTAAGTTTTCCAAATAGGAAAAGGAGTACAACAAGGCTGTATATTGTCACCCTGCTTATTTAACTTATATGCAGAGTACATCATGAGAAACACTGGGCTGGATGAAGCACAAGCTGGAATCAAGATTGCCTGGAGAAATATCAATAACCTCAAATATGCAGATGACACCAGCCTTATGGCAGAAAGTGAAGAACTAAAGAGCCTCTTGATGAAAGTGAAAGAGAAGAGTGAAAAAGTTGGCTTAAAGTTCAACATTCAGAAAACTAAGATCATGGCATCTGGCCCTATCACTTCATGGCAAATAGATGTGGAAACAGTGGAAACAGTGGCTGACTTTATTTTGGGGGGCACTAAAATCACTGCAGATGGTGATTGCAGCCATGAAATTAAAAGACACTTACTCCTTGGAAGGAAAGTTATGACCAACGTAGACAGCATATTAAAAAGCAGAGACATTACTTTGTCCACAAAGGTCCATCTAGTCAAAGCTACGGTTTTTCCAGTGGTCATGTGTGGATGTGAGAGTTGGACTATAAAGAAAGCTGAGTGCCGAAGAATTGATGCTTTTGAACTGTGGTGTTGGAGAAGACTCTTGAGAGTCCCTTGGACTGTAAGGAGATCCAACCAGTCCATCCTAAAGGAAATCAGTCCTGGGTGTTCATTGGAAGGACTGACGTTGAAGCTGAAACTCCAATACTTTGGCCACCTGATGTGAAGAACCAATTCATTGGAAAAGACCCTGATGCTGGGAAAGATTGAAGGCGGGAGGAGAAGGGGATGACAGGGGATGAGATGGTTGGATGGCATCACTGACTCGATGGACATGGGTTTGGGTGGACTCCCATGGAGTTGGTGATGGACAGGGAGGCCTGGAGTGCTGTGGTTCATGGTGTTGCAAAGAATTGGACACAACTGAGTGCCTGAACTGAACTGATTTTAAAATGCTTTTTTAAAAAAACTGGCCTGCTGTTAACAGAGATCCTCATTATGGCTTCCAGGACAATTCACAGCCAAACAATTCTTCTTGGAGCCCCCTCCCACTGCCAACAATCGGTGGCCTCCTTCCTGGCCTCACGGAGCCTTCCGCAGGGGAGCCTCCTGCTGGTCTTGCTCCTTTCCCCTGCTATGACCCCACCCACACCTGCTTCCTGCATTAGACTAGTAGCACTCTTTTATAAACTATTGGTTTATGTGCCTGTTTCCCTTGCTTGTCTATTTGCTCCTAGAGAGAGGTCTGTTTGCTAGATACCCATGACACACAGCATAGTTACTCTGTGAGTTTGACCAAAACACTCAGCTTCTATGAACTTCATAACCCTCTATGATGACTTGCTATCTCTATTTTGCCATTTCTGTTTTACCAGCTCACGGTGACCTCCACGCCTTATGTCACTCTGTATGTAAGCCTGGATATGAAATTTAGAACCTCTCAGAGGATCCACAAGTAATCTGATCCCTGCCATGAGCTTCTCATGGTTTGCACAGTCTGTCCTGGACATTTGTTGGGTCACAGGTGTTGCACTCATAGCATCCCACTACAGTTTCTTATCCGGTACTCAGGTACCCTGCCTTGCCCTCTGTGATAGCTTTTCGCCTTCTTCTCTTCTGCCTTTTTCCACTTAGTATTCAGTCTCTGTCCTGGATTTCCAAACATTTATTCCATTTTGCTTTTGGAATAGTGCATTAATATCATTTAGGAAAATTATTTTTTTCTCCACTGGACCCAGTTTGATCTAAAGTGTCCTGTCCTCTCCTAGGCAAGGAACAACCTTGAGACCCAGACCAGTCCAGCTGCACCCTTGTTTGCTAGAATTTGATCTTCAAGTCAGTCGAGTGCCTTGAGGAGGCAGTAGCCGCTATATTGGCTCCTTAAGATTGACCGTGCTCTACAACTTCCCTGTTATTCATGTCAGCAACCCAATCAATTCTTTAAGTCAGCCAGAGTTAGTTTTCTAGTTTGAAACAAAAGAATCTTAACCACAGATGTGGAAGATAAAGCTCAGAGTTTAAGTCAATGGTCTTGTGAAGAATATATGTACATATGCAATATAAATGTTTTTTCTTTATTATATTTTAGAAAATCAGAAGTCGCATTCGTGGTAGACTTAAAATAATATAATCAGATGAATTAATTCAAATGTTATGCTTCCAAGTCTGACAAAATATTACCTAGGACCATTGCACAGTACATTTTAATATATTTTAAAGTGAAAAACACTGTAATACAAATAAAATACAATTATTCATTTGAATTTCCTCCAAAATCTGACAAAGTCCCTTAAGAAAATATTTTAATGAAGCAACTTTGGGAAAAGTTCCAGTGAAACAAAACCACCAAAGCCCATGTCTAATTTCCTTATTTCTTTTGATGAAGTACCTGCTTGCATATAACTGTTAATTTACATTTTAATAGGTTGTTAATAAACAAATGATAGGAAATAGTATTCCTTTGTGAAAACACTATACCGAATGGGCTCTGCTTTAAAAATCAGTGAGATGATGGTGCTACATTCCAGCAAAGTTAAACTCTAGCATTGTAAGCTTTGAGTTATTCTGTAGCAAAACGTTAATTCAAGTACAGTGCAGCTCCTCAATGAGAAGGTAAAGTAAAATTCTCTATGGCTTCAAAATTTTCTGCCAGTCAATACATTTTTGGACATTTGGCCAGTTCTACACATATCCTAACTCTTATCTTGATCAATTATCTATTTTGGATGTAATTATTTATCAGTGTCACTTTATTGAAAATTTCTCCGTTTGCATAAAACTGTATTGTGTGGCATGATGGGAGGGTGATATCAACCAGAGGCAATTCCTGTTGTTTCTGAGGTCTAAGGAAAAATATTCTAGCAGTTGTGGGGAGAATACATTGAAGCCAGGGGAGACTAAATCACCTTTTAATTTCCAGCCTATTCCTTGGCCCTTCAATGTCTCTAGAAGTATAAATATTATCTTCCTTCTATAAATCACAGGAGACAGTCAGTCAAAATTTGGCAATTTAAATTGAGCAAACTATAATGATGTTCAAATATGCTAGCAAAATTTTGTAAGATTTTTATCAAAATGTATTATTTCAATAATTAGCAAACATAGACCTATTTTTCCCGAAAGGATAACTAGGCTTTAATTTATTTTTATAGTATTCTTAGTTTAATAGGGCTCTAACAAACAGCATGGCATAAGTGTATCTTTCCCATAAAACATTAAAGTTAACCCCGGGATATGGATTAATCACTAAGATAATTTACAAAGTTAAAATGAATTTTTAACTATAAGGAAATGATAGGCCAATATTTCTGATATAAATTTTATTTATATTCATGGTAAAAACCACTACAATATTGTAAAGTAATTAGCCTCCAACTAATAAAAATAAATGGGAAAAAAAGAAAAAATAAATAAACTGCAATTGAAAGAAAAATTAAAAAAATTTTTATTCATATTCATAAATTTAATTTTTCCAGGTTTACATGTTTTTCCAAAGAAATTATCATTAACAATATTTTTAATTTACCTTTGGACCCTAATTCTTGCTTTGTCACCAAATAATTTAGCATCTATTTCCTTCACCCTCCACTGATTGCTTTCCAGTAAAATGAAAAAAAAAAGTCAGGTAAAAATAAGTTTTCTTCCCAATAGGAATAGTTGAGATAGTTTAAGAACTTCTATCTGAGGTCTTGTAAGAGATTCACTTTTATCAAATAAGAATATAATGAGTGGTAAAATTTTGTAGAAAGAGCATGGAACTTGGCAGGTTTTTTCCTGCTGATAACTTTCTGGAAGCTCCTTTGCTCCAATAAACATGCCACCTCAGTGCACTGCAAATTCTTTATAAGCAGTGGTTGTCAGGATGTTACAGGCAGCTTGTACAAGTTAACGACAGTCATGCCAGTGTGGCATTTACACATCCTGGGATTGAGAACTGCTAGGATAAGAAGCAGAACTCAGAGAGTGGTAAGCTCTAAAACACTATTCTCCCATTGTGAAGCTCTCACCTCTTCACAATCTTCTGATTTTACTAGACTTCGACAAGGGGAAGGAGGCAGTTAGCAGAAAGACGGCTTATTAGTGAAATGGAGAAAGAATGACCTCAAAGAACGTCCATCCTCTGACACTCCAGGAGCAAAACCAATCACCTTGCCATCACTGGGAACTGCAGGCACATTACAGGCAGAAGTTCCTTATTCTCAAGCGTCACTGTCTGAAGCATTCAGGTCATCTTCGATAAATCAGCAGCCCAGACATAACTGTGTCATAAGCATCAACCAAGCCAGCAGGGAACGCTTTTCTGAGAAAGGCCATCTGCTGTGGCTCTTTATGGGATAAGAGTCATCAAGTACTTTTTTGAAGTTTCTGTCTTAGCGCACATTGCACGGGGTAAGATGCTTCTCTGTGTTCCCTTCCAGCATTGTGTTAGCTCTGAAGGTCCACACAGAAAGCGGCTCCCTCTGCTCTGATTCTTCACTTGAGATCACTGGGCTTTCTTTTCCCACTCTTTACAAGCTTTCTTAAGAAAAAAGCTTCTCTTCTTTCTTCACATTTTCATCCACTTGAAACTACTGTCTTGTTTTTTGAAGATAATTCTTGACTAAGAACCTTCCTCATGCTGACCCAGCAACAGCAGTGTTGGACCACGTGGTCCTCCTCTAATCCTAAACCTTCCACATGGCTGAGAGCAGCTCTCTGAGCCAGACTGGTTCCCAAAAGTCAAAAAGGATCCTCACGTTGTGAAGAGACAATGGTGAGAACCAATGTACTTGCTAAAGTCTTATACCATGTGCAGATGCTCATGTGTGTATAGCTACAGTATTTATATATCTATAGTATCTATATAGCTACACCATATCTTTAAAACATGTTTTGCAAGTTACATTGTAGTGGAAGAATAGATTCTAGATGAATTAAGAGGTAAAAACCTTAAAAAAAAAAAGGCAAAAACCTTAAAAGTGATATTTAACATAATAGAAGAAAGGAACAACTAAAAACATCCATAGATTTGCTCTACAAATGCAATCATAATCATGTAGACACCACAATATTATATATGGTATTTACATGTACTATATTTAAATATTTTTAAATAACATAAATATGTAAACTTAAACTAGGAAAACACATACACGGCAAATATGGTAAACAATTGACTTAATTGTTAAGTGCTTAATATTTATTTAATAAATTCTTAATTTGTAAGCTATTTTGTCACTATCAAAAAGGTTTACAAAATTTTAACATGATAAGAAAATATAATATTAATGTAACTTTTTAATTTTTCATAATATAATATAAGTAAAGAGAAAATGTGCCTCTTCAGCCATATGGTAGCAGCTAATTTGCACATTTCTGAGCCTGGCTTGGCTATTTGCTATCGTAATGATCCTTACGTATTTTCAGTTCTTATTTTTACCAACCTCAGTCTATGATTTCATTTTGAAGGATCATTTGGAAATTTTGAAGTGATCTATTGTTAGGCCATACCTAAGTTCTTTTCCTTTCTGATAAAGCAAAGTAGAACACATCTATGATCCCCAAAATCTGTATATCTAGCTGCAAATCAAACAATATAGATTTGTTAGTAGTCTTATTTTAAAACTATTCTTTGAACTTAAAAATTTGGCCTAAATTTGAGTGTCCTTTATTTTGTGGATTAGATGTGTTTCATAATGCAGGCTGTGCTATAATGTTAATGCTGGTGATTTATTAGCTGTCTTACATAATAAAATTAAAGATACATTCATAACCAAAAATTCCTCCAGGAAGAATTGAAGTTTAAATCTTCCAGCAAAAAGAAGACATACTTCCTATTGGAATCACTAGATGTCACTCACAACCCTTTAAGGACTTGCAGAATTTCTCCCATGAGAGGTTTTTGTTCTAGCTCTGCTACCAATTTTCAGTGATTCTAAGGCTACAGAAATTCTCATATTTCCCAAATTCTTTGGACCCAAAATCACAAGTTTGTGGTTCCCCAAATTGAATTTTTTTTCTATTTTGATTGGGTATATGCAATACAAATGGGGATCTTGTGGTAAGTTTAGATGGAAAGAAGGAAAAATAAGAGTCTGGAACTCTCTCTTTCATGAACTTTTCTCGGCCCAGAGCTGGAACATGATTTACTCATGTTTCATACAAAGGGAATGAGCTAAATCCAATATTTCTAAAATTTTTCCACTGAAGAACCTTTAATAGCAAGATGAGAATGAACGTGTTTGAAACAGAGACACTTTTAGAGAATTTCCATCATAGATTTTTAAAAAATAGGCTAATCGTGCATCCTATGTCACCATATTATTTTTCATATAAAAATGATGAATAAAATTGAGATTTCAGAAAGCTGTTCCATGCATATTATGTGACTACTTATACTCCAGACGTACTATATTTCTCCAGGAAGATTCATTCTGTAATTTAAAGAACCTGAGAAAATAGTTTCTTCCTGTACTAAAGTCTTCAGGATTTCTGATGCCAGACTGCAATATCGTATGTCGTCAGTAGGTGCCGCCACTTCCCACAATTTTCTAGAAGGTGAAAATACCTGTTTACTGTCCATCAGCTAATTAGGACATTTTAAAATTAGTGCCATTAATGTAGAAGATGCAGAAAGTAGCTTTGCTTAAAATCGGGATATTTTCCACTAGAAGTCTAGGGAAAAAATTCTGTAGCTGAATGCTGTGCAGAGTCAATGAACGGTGGCATCCTTCGGAAAGGCGTCCATTGTTTTCCTGGAGTTTGGGGTACCAAACATACTTTTATGATAGATTATGTTCCTTTTCTGACTTGCAAAACTTTAAAATAAAAAACATTGTTTTCAAATATATTAAAATAATTTTCCTTCGTTTTAAAAAAAACTCCAAAATAATAACACAGTGTTGTGGAAACTCATGGAATTTGGAGTCAGACAGATCTCAGTTTGAGCCCATCTCTTCTGCTTACTATTTGGACAGTTGAAAGGAATTAACTTGGGCTGTTTTTGTTTTTGTTTTTGTTTTGCCAGTCCTTATTTCTTAATTCCAAGGTTTACACATTTGATAGCGCTTTTAGATGAATAGTAATGTATGTAAATCCCCTGGCATATAGTAGGCATTAAAAAAGCAGTAATTAGCAGTAGTCATGTTTCAGCAAAGCCTCAGAAACTGTATTACCCCCATAGCATTAAACGTGGTAATACTGACCATTAGTATTAATAGTAATAATACTGCAAGGAGATCCAACCAGTCCATCCTGAAGGAGATCAGTCCTGGGTGTTCATTGGAAGGACTGATGCTGAAGCTGAAGCTCCAATACTTTGGCCACCTGATGCGAAGAGCTGACTCATTGGAAAAGAGACCCTGATGCTGGGAAAGATTGAAGGCGGGAGGAGAAGGGGACAACAGAGGATGAGATGGTTGGATGGCATCACCGACTCAATGGACATGAGTTTGAGTAAACTCCGGGAGTTGGTGATGGACAGGGAGGCCTGGCATGCTGTGGTTCATGGGGTCGCAAAGAATCAGACACGACTGAGTGACTGAACTGAACTGAGTGTTAAAGTTAACTTTCATTTGTTCTAATGCACTATAACCAGTCATGTTCTTGCCTGGGAAATCACACAAACAGAGGAGCCTGGTGGGATATGGTCCATGGGGTTGCAAGACAGTTGGACACGACTTAGCAACTAAACAACAAACAAAACACACTACAAAGCTAACATTTAAGAAGCAAATATATTTCCTCAACAAATCAGATTCAATTTAACCTTGAGTCTGGTCTGAAATCCGGTCTGTAAGTTGGACTCATTTATAATAAGCACACTGTCTGGAGGTCAGGCAGTAGGGAACATACTGTAGGGACCAGCTCATTCTCCATGTGGGGGGAGCCCAAATACTCACAAGCACTGAAGACATAAGCATGCTAAGCACATTATAAGTGCTTTAAAGAACAGGAGATGCTTGACTGAAGTGGATTAGAGTGAAGTTTTGCTGATCAGCCCATCTGGGATTTACGGTTACCTACTGGCAGGAGAAGTAGAAGGCAACAGCGGATGAGATGGTTGAATGGCATCATCGACCCAATGGACATGAGTTTGAGCAAATTCTGGGAGACAGTGAAGGACAGGGAAGCCTGGCGTGCTGCAGTCCATGGGGTCACAAAGAGTCGGACATGACTGAGCGACTGAACAGCAAACTGTACCCCACGGGCCGAGTAGAGAATGGCAACCGTCATAATACTTAAATCACGGGAAGAGGTCTAATTGGGGAGCCTCTGTGTGTACAAGTTAAAACAACACTATATTGGTCTTGACATTTTGCATTTACAGGGGCACATTCAAGACATTCACACCACACGAGCAAAGTGTGTAACTAGGAGGGGAACGCATGTTTTCCCTGGAATAACAGAGCCATAACTAAAGGCGCTGTGAAGGCTCTGTCACGCTGATCTCAGCCAGTCTTTATTTCACCATCTGGCTCCCCTTCCAGGGCTCCCTCAAATGGATGTCCTTAACAAACCCATCAGGGCCTTCTCTCCTATATATCGGTCCACGTAGAGGGAACAAAGGAAGCCGATTGTGATGATTTTCTCTGTAAGGCCTCACACCAGGCTTGTTAGCAGGAGCCTCCTCCTTCACCCAGTCTGGCTGGCCTCCCCTTCACAGTCAGGACTCTTCGTTCAAGTCTCCTTTAATGAGAGAAGCTGAGAGCAACTCAACAGTCCCCACCTTCCTCTTAAAGGAACGGAACTCCATCCTCTGTCACAGCCACTGCCAGCAGCATTCCTAATAAGGCTCGGGCATGTTTTCCTTCAATAGTTATTCCGTGCCCACACAGTTTTATTTTGAACCAACATTGCTGTTGGTTCACCAGTTTGAGCTTATTCCATTTATCATTATCATTATTTATCATTTATCATTATGTTGGGTGGAATCTGTTTACTGAAGAGATGAGTCCTGAATCAAATAAAGAAGGACAGTGTGCAAAACCTCTTCCTGCTTCCAACTATTTCAGTGATTCCTTTGGGGCCAAATAAGCCACTTAATCTAGGCATGCTTAAATAATGCACAGGTGAGCACCCATCTTAGTGGTGGCTGTTTTGATTTCCAGGCTCCTAGACCTTCTTGTGGACATCACCACATTCCATAGCGTCGCACAGAGTCAGACATAACTGAAGCGACTTAACATGGCACAATATTATTTCTGTTTTATGTCCTGGTTTTATTGGCTGCAAGGCATGTGGGATCTTGGCTCCCCAACTGGAAGCCGCACCCCCTGCACTGGAAGTCAGAGTCAACCGCTGGACTGCCAGAGAAGTCCCCTACGATGCTGTCTTAAATCAATGGCTTTACCAAGATGTTTTATGAACTGTCCAAAAGCTGTGACTTCAGGCATTTAGACATTGATTTCTTGCTTGTAAGAAGTGATATTATTACTGTTTGCAAATAGTGGCTCAGAGTGTGGCTCCCAGATTAGCTGCATCAGCTGGGACCTTGGTAGAAATGCAAACTTTCAGGTCATATCCAGGAAGCTGAATCAGACCCTCCAGAGGATGTTGGAACAATTGTCCCAGAGCCTTGATGCCTGCTGAGTTTTCACGTGTGGGACGCTGGGCAAACAGCAGATTCTACCTTCACCTTAACTAGATAACATGGAGAAGAGTCTCTCTAGTGCTGAGGGAAGTCTGAACAAAGCAGGCTGTGGAGGACCTTAAATAAATCTTTCTGAAACCTTTTGCCCCTACTACAGAAAGGTTGACATTTCAATATTTTCTTGTCCTCGCCCCAATCTATCGTATCACATGAATCTTATTCCCTGAAACCGAGTCCTGTTGAAAAGAAGCAGGTGAATAATTCCAGGCAGTAGAAGCACTCTAGACATGTAAGTGAGTGTGGTTCCCACACAGTAACCAGCAGGCTGTACTTCTTTTAAATATTTAAAAAATCCTCGTCTGTAGGTTATTTGGGCTTCTGGGTAGCTGTTCTCTCTCTTCCTTACTAAGCTGGATCTCTCTTTTAAGATGTTGTTTTGTCCAAGGACTCTAGCTTTGTCTTAATAGGCTTTCCCAGGCAGCGTTTTGCTAACCCTCTCAGGTCAGCTCCACATGCAGCCACTCTGATCATCTTTTCTGTCACTGTTTCTGGACTTGACTGTGAGCAATCTCCTTCCTCTTTTCTTGTTAATCACCAGGCTCATACCTTGAGCCCTGATGCTCTCGGTAATCTTCAGGCTCCTTGTTCCTGTGCAGTCCATCCATTCACCCTCTTCAGCCCAAACCATTATTTATTAGTTTCCTTTGATCAGTCCTTTGAGTCCCTTATCGCTGCCTTTCTCTGGCATCTATTTAGTATCTGATAGCGTCACCTGGCCTAAATGTAGGTAAGCTGAGGAGCTGTCCACAGTGACAGGATGAACCAAGAAAGGCCGAGAGGCAGACAATCTCCTTGTGGGTGAAACAGCTGAACCTAGAGTCCATCTGTGTGTGGAAAAGGATGGAGACTTTTGCTTGAAATAGACAACAGACGGAAGTCAGGAACGATGGCCTCATCTCACTGTTTCATTCTGGGCACTCTGAGCCACATCCACTTCCCTCTCGCATGCCCTGCTTTGCATGTTGCTTCCAGCCTTTGATTTACCCCCTGCCTTTGTGCAAGTTACAAAAAAGTGGTGCCTCTGAGCAGACACACCCACAGGGAAACATTTAACAAAGGGGCCCTTCTGGGAGGACAAAATACAGACAGGTGGCCCTTCCCTTATGTTTACATGGCCCTGGGGGCTTAACAAGTGCAACTGGGGCTGGATTTCAAGCTCACTGCCACCCCACCCACTATCCATGCTGGTGCCTTTGTTTCAGGCTAACATTGCTAAACCCGACAGTTGGTACTGCTTATCTTTTCCCCATTTCTTACTGCTCTGCCTAAATCAGTGGTTCTCAAAGTACAATTCTCAGATCAATAGCATCATCACCTAGAAAAGTGTCTCACAGTCTCAAACCCTGCTGCAGACCTCCTGCTTTAGCAAGCAGCCATCTGCATTTAACCAAGCCCTCCAGATGATTCTAAGGTACACTAAAGTTTGGAAACACTACAAAAATACCTGACACATAACAGGTACTTGGTAAGTGTTTGCTGGCTGAAAGAGTGGAAGAATGTCTCCCTCAAAATCAGGCTCAAGCATCATTCTCCTGAGCCTTGCTGAGCCTGCATCTCCTCTGGCTATACCCACTCTCTGCTCTCACCCGAGCCTGCATCCCTGCCCTGCAGGGAGATTAAACACACCGCAGGGAATCACCGGACAACTTGGCTCTTCACATGACTTAACTAAAGGAGGATTGGGTAGGAACTGTGCTTACTGAACTTCATTTTTGTACCAACTCAACATAGTGCTTTGTCTGCAGTAGGGACTCATTTCACATAGAACAACGCGTAGGAGGAAGATTCAAACAAACCAGCAGGCAGGGAATAAAGTAGTCACCAGGCTAGGAACTGGTAACTCCTCAAAGGACCAGGGGCTAGAAGTTTTCTTTCTATGAAATTCCAGTCATGACTTCCTTGGTGGTCCAGGGGCTAAAACTCCACCTTCCAATGCAAGGGGCACAGGTTTGATCCCTAGTCGGGGAACCAAGATCCCACATGCCTTAGACCAAAAAGTCAAAACATAGAAGACAAAAGGAATATTGTAACAAATTCAATAAAGACTTTTAAAATGGTCCACATCAAAAACATCTTTTAAAAAATTCCAATCAATTAAAAATTTGTTCAAAAAATTTTGAATCTTAGAAAAACTAATATGCTGTTTTTTCTTGTACAGTTGTTTTATGTACTTTCAGTTTAATGATAAAATTCGTTTTGTCAGGTATTTTAGCCACTTGTGTCTAGGGCAGCATTTGTTTCTACTTCTAGGTCTGCATGGGAGCAGGGTCAGAGAATGAAGAGGGCTGGACCCTGACGGTGCTCACCCCGTCAGCCACAGGAGGACACGGGGGGACGCGGGGGGCTGACCTCATGGGGGTGACGCTCCAGTTGAGAGAATGTGTGACCACTGCAGAAGATGCTCCTCACAACTTCCTGCCTAGACATCTGCTCCTCAAGTCACCCCAAAGGCATCGTTTATCAGGGATCTTCGCCGTCACTTCCCCTTTAGTCTTCTCCAGCACAGCCTGTGAAGGGTTAGGGGCTTCCCAGGCGGCGCTAGTGGTAAAGAACCCACCTGCCGATGCAGGAGACACAAGAGATGCAGGTCGATCCCTGGGTGGAAGGTTTGATCCCTAGGTCGGGAAGATCCCCTGGAGAAGGAATGGCAACCCACTGCAGGATTCTTACCTGGAGAATCCCATGGGCAGAGGACACTGGTGGGTTTCAGTCTAGAGGGTCACAAAGGGTCAGACATGACTTAGCAACTTAGCACACATGTGTGAAAAATTAGTCCCTATAAAACTATTCTACCGTAGAACAAGAACACCTCAAGAAACACATTTTGTACTAGTTTCAGTTTGCTAGGGCTGCCAGAGCAAAACACCACAGACTGGAGGGCTTAAACATCCGAGAGCTGTGTTCTCATAGTTCCAGAGGCTGGAAGCCAAGGATAACATGTCAGCAAACTTGATTTCTTGCCTTGCAGTGGCAAGCTGTCCTCACGTGGTCTTTCCCCTAAAGGTGAGCATTCTGGAGTCTCTTGTGTGTCCAAATTTCCTCTTCTTAGAAAGACACCAGTCAGATTGGATTAGAGCCCACTAGAATGGCCTCATTAGTTTAATAAGCTCTTTAAAGGTCTTAACTTTAAATATAGACACAGTCTAAGGTACTGGGCATTACTGACTTAATATACAATTTGAGGGGAGAATATAATTGAGCCTATAACATACGGGAAAGCAAAACATGTCTCCTGTTCCTGGCTTGATTTGGGAGCAAGTCCAGCCTCCGCCAGGATCTTGGACAGATAAATGCACTTTCTCCCGTAGGTTGGTGTGCTGTTTGTCTGTCCTCTGTCCCTTGATGATCTGCACCCAGACTGGGCTGAAACCCTGAGTCCCAAATGTGTCCCAGAAATGTCCAGGATCTGTCCTCTGACTTTTCTGGATGTACCACCTACCATTTTTACCATTTTAAAGAGTTCAACTCAGTACCATTAAATACATTCATTGTGTTGTATAACCACCATCACTATCTATTTCCAGAATTTTTCCTCAGCCCAAACTGTACTCACTGAATAGTCAACTATTTTGGTCTTTTGAAATAAGAAATCCACATGACACAGAGAAATCTGTAGGCTAGGTTTCAAGCACTTGAGAACAGGATAACAGTAACAAGAACTGTGACTTCAGACTTCCTTTATTCCAAGTGGTTAGAGGTTTACTCTGTGGGCCTCCAATCTGCTTTTAAACATACTGTGATTAGAAGTAAGACTTCACCAAATCAGTAAAAAAAAAAAAAAAAAATCCAGCCACTTTAATGTCTTGGAATCATCCAGATGATTAATATTTAAATGAAATATCTGACTAGACTGGCCATCTTGCTACTGTACTGCAAATGAGAGCCATTTCCAGAGGTTACCTTTGCACATTGCCAACAAATCACTTCAGATGGGCTCCGATATTGATAGGAAGCCCCTCCTGTGCTATAGGACAAAAGCAACTGTCAGTATCAGAAATGCTAGGAACTGAACAGCAAACACTTGACCTTGAAGGCCAATAAATATTGTTTTTGAAATGAATGTATGCATGCTAAGTCACTTCAGTCATGTCCAACTTTGTGCAACACCATGGCAGGCTCCTCTGTCCATGGGCTTCTCCAGGCAAGAGTACTGGAGCGGGTTGCCACGCCTTCCTCCAGGGGACCTTCCCAGCCCAGGGAATAAACCTGCATCTCTTACCTCTCCTGCACTGGAAGGCAGATTCGTTACCACTAGGCACCTGGAAAACCACTTTGAAAATGAATAAATGAATGATTTCTATTACTCTGTATTTTTGGAAACATGTACCAGATTCTTAAAAATTCAGGTTTGTAGTTTGTTTCTTTTCATCGTCATTGCAGTGTTATCTAGTTTGGCTCTCTGCACTGATTAAATTTTTTTTTTTTTTTTACACCAAATTTCTAGTGTGTCTGGTAGCTCAGAGGGTAAAGCATCTGCCTACAGCACAGGAGACCTGGGTTGGGAAGATCCCCTGGAGAAGGGAATGGCAACCCACTCCAGTATTCTTGCCTGAAGAATCCCATGGATGGAGGAGCCTGGTGGGCTATAGTCCACGGGGTCGCAAAGAGTCAGATACGACTGAGCAACTTCACTTTCTTTCTTTTAAGCATAGGAAAAGTGTTTTATTTACAAGCAGATATTTTTCTTTTCCAGCTTAATTATTTGGTCTCACCTTTATTACTTTTGAATTTAGTATTTTAAACAAATTAGCTCTGCTATTATCCTTGTTATTTTCCTTTAAAGCTGATTTCATTCAAAAAAGAAAAAACACAACACACTAATTTTTGAAATGGAAGCTTTGTTTCTAAGTTAATGTCCACTAGATGGAACTATTGCTTCAAAAGAAGAGGCTGATGCCTTGGAAAGGATCCACTTCTTCCCACTGAACTTCACCTCCTGAAAACTGATAGAAGATAGACAATGTCGTTTCTTTTTCTTTTTATAACTAACTCTTCTCTTTTTTTTTAAATAAGTGACATTATCATTTAAAGCACATGCCACTTGAAGACTTATATTTTGAAACTTTGCATCTCTAAGACTTTATTTAGTTAAGCTGTCTCAATGTTCTCTTTTTAAAACTTCTCTTTTCTATATACTTCACCAAGTTTAATGCAACAAATAAAAGTATCTTAGCTGTAAAATGTGCCTTAAAAAACAGAGAGAACTTTCTTAATGAGTCAAAAATTTAAAAACACAATTCATAGAGGTGTAAATAAAAATCGTGAGACTACAGAGCTTTATAAAAAGATAATAAAGCCTCAAGTGTGAAAACATATACAAAATGATTAAATGTTAGTGATTATTATATGTTTCTCAAGTTTCCAAAAAAAGATATGACTGTGTATTCACATACTCTTGACTAGTTTACACAATTGTATTTAAACTGCATATTTTAATATTTGCTAATGCAAATAGCATAGTAAAATTACAGATTACTTTCCATTCCTGTTTGCATTTGCTGATATGAATATAAAAATTCTCTTTGTAAGCTGAAATCTGTCATGATTTACCCTTAGTGTAGCTTAAGTTTATAAAGCAGTTTATTCATTTTCCTACTATAATGTCTATCACTAATATTTTAAAAGTGTTTACTTAATGTTTTATGGCATATTACATTTTATAATTAAACATGGCTTTGGAATTAACTATTAACTTACTAGTTGTAGGAAGTACAGTTCTAAGAAAGGGAAGTTATGATGCAGTTTAAAAGGTTTTAGTTCAAACCTTCAACATGATAAGTTTCCTCTCATGTTACCCCACAGTGTAAGCTTTCAACTATTGATAAAGAGAAATCTATCAACTCCTTGGCAAATTCTTTGAGGAAGTGATTGGCGACATCAAAGTGCATATTTCATAAAGCAAATCTGAGTCACCATGATGTCATTGAAAACACCATGATTCCTTTCTTTTCTCTATTACAACCGAGGGGGAATTTTTATCATTATTATGTAAGTATCAGGTGAACGGCATCACAATTCAACATCTGCATATGCTACAAAGGATTATTACCATAAGTCCAGTAACCTTTCATCCACATAGAGGTGATCCTAAGGGGACTTTTCAAAATTGAAATAGTTATACTTTATTATTTCTTCAAATCTCTCACAACTAAAAAATACTTTTAAAGTTTTGAGAGTGAATGTTCTTCCTCACATAACTTATTTAACTGTAAAATTTAGCAAATAAACCGAGATGCAAACTGGCAGCGGTTATATAGCAAGGAGCACGCGTGCTCAGTTGCCACTGACTCTTTGTGACCCGTGGGCTGCCGCCGGCCAGGCTCCTCTGTCCACGGGATTCTCCAGGCAAGACTGCAGGAGCCAGTTGCCGTTTCCTTCTCCAGGGGATCTTCCCAACCCAGGGATGGAACCCACGTCTCCTGTGTCTCCTGCATTGGCAGGCGGGTTCTCTACCACAAAGTCAATCTGGGAAGTGGCTTTATAGACTTCTCCTTAATCACCTATCAAAATAAAATTTTGAATATTAGGGTTTTCCAATTTATAGAGAAATAATTGACATAGATCACTGCGTAAGTTTAAGGCATACAGCATGATGGCTTGATTTACATATATTGTGAAATGATGACCACTATATATTCAGCTAACATCCATTTTCTCATATAGATACGATAGAAAGGAAGAAATGAAAAAAATTCTCCTTGTGATGAAAACTCAAGATTTACTCTCTTAACAGCTTTCCTTTATATCACACATCAGCATTAGCTATGGTTATCATATAGTACATCGCATCCTTAGTATTTATATCTCTAATAACTGGAGGTTTGTATCTTTTGATTTCCTTCCTCCAACTCCCCTCACCCTGCCCTCCCACCTCTGGGTAACCACAAGTCTGATCTCTTTTTCTATGATTTTTTTAAAATATATTCCACACACACAAAATATATATATATATATATGTATTCCACAGATAAGTAAAATCATACAGTATTTGTCTTTGTTGATTTATTTCACTTCACATAATGCCTGCGAAGTCAATCCATGTCGTTACACATGGTAGGATTTCTTTGTATTACAGCTGAATGATATTCCATTACATATATAAATATTCCATTATATGCGTGTGTATATATACATATATTTGTATATAATATAACTTCTGTATCCATTCTTCCATCAGTGAACACTTAGTTTGTGGGTTGTTTCCATGTCATGGCTGTTATAAACAATGCGGCTGACTGGAGTGCAGATAACTTTTCAAGTTAGTGTTTTTGTTCCTTTGGATATATTCTCTGAAATGGAATTGCTGGATCATATGGTAGTTCTATTTTTAGTTTTTCAGGGAACCTCCGTGCTGTTTTCTATAGTAGCTGTGCCAATCTGCACTCCCAGCAACAGTGTCCCAGAGTTCCTTTTTCTCCACATCCACACCAGCATTTGTTACCTCTTATCTTTTTGATGATGGCATTCTAGTAGGTAATATCTCACTGTGGTTTTAATTTGCATTTCTCTAATGATTAGTGATATTGAGCACTTTTCCTGGTTTTGCTGGCCTTTCATATATATTCTTTGAAGAAATGTCTATTTGGTCCTTTGCCCATTTTTAAATTGCGCTATTTGTTTTTTTGCAATTGAGTTCTTTATATATTTTGAATAGTAACCCCTTATCAGATACATGGTTTGCAAATATTTCTTCTCATTCTTAGTGTTGTCCTTTCACTTTGTTGACAGTTTCTTTTTCTCTGCAGAAGCTTTGCAGTTTGATATAATCCCACTTGTTTTTTTTACATTTTATTATCTGTGCTTTAGGTGTTATATCCAGAAAACCATTACCAAGAGCCATGTTAAGGAGCTTTATGTCTTTATCTTCCAAGAGTTTTATGGTTTCAAGTCTTAGATTTAAGTCAACACATCTTGAGTTAATTTTTTTGAGTATAAGATATGGGTCTAGTTTCATTCTTTTTCATGTGAATATATAATTATCCCAGCACTACTTATTATATTCTTGGCTCCCTTGTCAACTATAGCCCATCTAAAAGTGGATTTATTTCTGGGCTTTTGATTTCGTTCCATTAAAATATTTGTCTGTTTTTACTCCAATAATATTATTTTCATGACTATAGCTTTATAGTATAGCTTGATATCATGAATGGTGTTGAATTTTGTCAAAAAGCTTTTTCTATATCTATTGAGGTGATTGTATGATTCTTATCTTTCATTCTATTAATGTGCTATACAGATTTGTATATATCAAACCATCCTTATAGCCCAGGGATATAGGTTTTGATTTAATCTCATATGTACAAATACAAAAGCAGTTCACACACTATGAATTTCACTTATAAAATAGAAACTCATTTTCCAATTCTAAAACTAGACTAAAATTAATTAATCTAAATTCAATTAAACTAAATTAATCTACTGTGAGATGGTGGGCCAGTGTGTTATGTATTGATAAGTGATGACACTGTTGATGTTTGGCATAAGCAGCACATGCCAAACCAAGTTCAGCCCCTACACATAATTTCACTGGAAAATTCAAGACAGTGTGAGCCCTTGAAACCAGTGTTAGAATGATTACATGGTCCTTATTTGTTCAGCCGTCCAATTACCCCTCCACTCGTTAATCAATATTTATCAAATTCCTAAGATACCTTTTTTAGTACCTGATGTTTCTCAAGTCTTTATTTTTAGTACACTGTCATGCCTTTCTAATTTGATTCCCAAATGTTCTACTTTTTAAACAGAAAAAACTTCTATAATTTCCCACTGCCTACAGACAACAAATTCAACTCCAAATTCCTTGGTCTGACGTGGTAGCTTTCCTCAATGCAGCTCCACCTTTTAAGGTTTATCACCTATTATTCCACCTATTTGACATTTCATTCAGATCTTATAGAGTCTCCATTCCCTAAATATCACCTTCACTTTCCTTTGCTTAAACTACTTTCCTGTAATGCCTCTGAGTTCCCACATATTTCCAGGTTTATCTCAAATTTTACCTCCTTTGTGAGATTCTACTCCATCCCAAGTCAGAAACAACCTTTCCATTCAGTAAGCTACCATTTTTGCCTTTTATTTCTAACTCTCTCGTGTCGTCTGTCACTTTATACTTAATAGCAGACTTATTAGCATATGTTTTATCTCCCTCTTTCAAACGGAGGGAGGGCTGGAGTCCTGATGCATTCATCGTGGCATCTTGAAAGCTCCTATCACACTACCTCTCATTACCCAACCTGAGACAGGCTGGATCAGCATCACTGCATCCCCCTGATCTTCAGAGGGCCTGCCTCTTCCCGGTAAAGGCTAATGCTTCCACCAGTATCTCACACCCTCCTTCCCACCTCCTTAAGGGTCTCCTGCCTCTTGTCCTTCTTTACTGAATTCTTCCCATCTGCATATAAACATGCTTAAGTCTCTTCTAAAACCTTTTCAAGCCAACTCAGTTTCAGCGAGCACACTATTTCTCATCTCGCTTACCAGTCACATTTCTCGAAAACATTTTCTCCACGTGATGTCACCATGTCCACAGTTCCCACTCATTTCTGAGCCCAATGTGATCTGACTTTCATCCCCTTCACTCAAGTGAAGCTGTCATCACAAGGCTCACTGATGACCTTCTGGTCGCTAAATCCAATGGACACATCTCAAAACTTCCGGGAGGGCAGTGTTCTCTACCTCACCTGATACTATGGACCATCCAGCACTCTTTCGAGTGCCTCTTCCCTGGAGTTTCTGTGACCTAGGTTTCTTCCTGAGTTCAACCATCTCTTAATATGTGGACTTTGATCATGCTCTGGCCTTGGCCTTCCTCTCAGATTGTAAGTCTACACACTTCCCTGAATGGCCATCTAATCCAGTTTCAGATGCCTTTGGACTAGTGACTTTTGTATGTCTCTTTTATCTTTAGCCTAGACTTCTCTTCTAAACGTCTCTTCTAAACTACCTACACAAAGCCTTCTAGACTTTTCTATTTGGCAGCAGGAGTTCTGGGTTCTGCCATTCTCCTTGGACTTGGAGAGAGTTCGTTGATGTGGCAAAGCATTACTTTAGCATTCTATGTGTTTCAGTAGTGTTTATTTCTTTAACCACAATCAGGCATTGAATAAATTACTACAATAAAATAATATTGTAATTCAGAGCTCACCTAAAATGATAGAAAATTGAGAGTAAGAGGTTCTCATGCTTTCTTGCCTTGTCTTCGTACATGCATTCATGCAACAATTTTAAAATTGTTTATTTATTTATTTTTGGTACTATTTTCCCTGGAGGGGCTTTGGTCACCAGCAGCTCAGTTAGTGATCCTGCAACTTACAGACCTGTCCTAGCGGAGCTAACAGACAGGTTTTCTAGTAGTATAATTTATGTTACAAACACCGGTTAATCCTTACAGCATTCGCACATTCCGTCTGCCTTATTTTACTTTCTTCCCATTCACAACTCCTAGCCTACTCCATATTTCACCTCCTAGTAATTGCGATGTTTATTTCATTCTTGCTCCCTCATGAATGAAGACATGTCTAGCTCACCTGAAGAAGATTAAGTTTGCTTGTTCCTTTAAACCCTTATGGCATTGGCTCAGGCCCCTTTTATAATACTTAGATTCATCAGTTTTGGACTTTTCACAGCACTGGTCTCCTCTCTGCCCCGTCATCCAGTCCTCACCACATCTGACAATGCACACTTCTGTTTCTGAGACACCAGCTTTCTCACTTACCTATGTGTCCATTGGACAAACTAGCCCAATGCCTTTAAAAATTGAACAGGCTTTGGGAAAGATAAACTGAAGACAAATCCTTGCCTTATGATTTTTTAAATTAATGTGTTGGTTAGGTTACTTTTATGCATCTCAACTTCCCCATCTGCAATATGCGGAGAATACCTATTTATAATCTTTTGGTTAAGATTGCATATAATAATGGAGAAGGAAATGGCAGCCCACTCCAGTGTTTTTGCCTGGAGAACCCAAGGACAGAGGAGCCTGGTGGGCTGCTGTCCATGGGGTCGCACAGAGTCGGACATGACTAAAGCGACTTAGCAGCAACAGCAGCATATAATACATGTTAGGTCCTCAGCCCTGGGCTAGTTGAGGAATACGTGAATTAATTCATATAGCATGGAGCTTTGGTCCACAGGTCGCTGAGGCTGCAATGAAAGTCTTTCTACCAGGTGTACAAACCTCACAGGTGCAGATACCTAGGCCAACACTTGGCCTGTAAACTCTGTCTTATTAAGGCCCATTGTCTTTCTGCCTAATCTGTTTTGTAGTCCTGAGCACACATAAGGCAGGAACACTGGAGCGGGCAGCCATTCCCTTCTCCACAAGATCTCCCCAACTGAGAGATCAAATCTGGGTCTCCGGCTTTTGCAGGCAAATTCTTTATCATCTGAGCCACCAGGGAAGCCCAAATATAAGGCAGTGCAGTATAATGGAAAAAACTATTTGGAGCAAGAAAACCTTGTTTTTAACCTAAGCTTTAATTGTTTGTATGATACTGAGGAAGCCAGACATTTATCCCCTCAGATTTTCATGCACAAAATAAGAAGAACCTGCCACTTTGCCTCAACAGGCTTTCAGTGAGAAGTATAGAGGATTTCAGAAGTGAGAGCTATTTGGAAACTGTAAAGGGAAATACAAATATGAATTAAACATTTAACTGACTTCTTAAAACTTTTGAATAGTTATTATATAAACTTTGTACACAGTTTTAAAATTACAAATGAGTAGACAGTCAAGTCTTTCTCCCCCGCCTGTCTCCCAGCCATGCAGCACTCCGCAGTGGGAACACAGATGTTATCATTTTTATCTTTCCAATATATGCAATATATTATGTAACTTTCTATTAAACTCTCTAACAGTCCCCATACTTTCTTCCAGGTTAAGGTTCTGCTTCACACTTTAAAAGCCAGCAGCACCCAGAGCTGACACTTATAGTTGATCAACTTGCATTGCTGACTGCATTCACTGTTAAGAGGTGCTCAGTCACTGAGAACGAGTCTAAGCCTGAGAAAGCCATCCTTCTCAGCACACAATCCCCCTGCAGGGAGCAGAGGGCACAGTGAAATCCAAAGTTGCTCTGTCTTCTGCTCAGAACCACAGTAACTAATGGGTCGCTCTTTTCACACACCCAATCTGAAGCCCCAAGCCATTGAGAATCAGTTGTTTTTCTTTTTTCTCCTACATGCCCTTGCTCAACTTGGATACATATGAAATGACTTATTTGGAATTCCCCCTATATTTGCTTGAAATAGTTGTTTGTATACTTGAAACAGTCTTAATCTTTGACTTTTATGCAATATTTACATCCTATCCCATCCACAAGATTACTGTGCAGATTAACTAAAAGTATCATTATTATCAAACTCTTCCACATTTTTAGGTGAAAAGTCTGCTTATCTTATGTATGTGGCTTTAACACTAGACAACTTCTTCAATATTAAACTACTTCAAATGAGGGTTGTAAACCCTGAAACTTAAACATTGTACTGTTTAAAATCTTCTGGTAGGTACATCCTGAATTTTGAAGATCACACTGAAAATAATCAAGATTAATGTTTTAACTGATCATTTGTGTTACTTTTTGGTCACTTATTCAGTCAGGGTCCAATCAGAAGACAGAAACTCTGTCCGTTAAATCGAGAGGACTTAATATAACCATGAATCAGAGAACTGAAAGGGCAAGCTAGGAGCAAAAAGGGAACGGGGCGGTCTCCCAGAGGTAGCAACTGAGAAAGCAGAGGTTTCTGCTGAGCACAGAGGTGGAACTGTTAAACCCTACGAGCCTGGAGTCAGAAGCATGAAGGAGCCCAGTGCAGTTGGAACTCAGGTCCCTGAGGATGAGACGCACACTCACGGTGCCGTGTTAGACCTATGACCTGTGACCTGGACCTCCGAGGTCAGGACGCCGGCATCCCTGACAGGCTGTGATGAGGCTGACACTACAGGCTAGGAAAACCGCGAAGGGGCAGCAATTACTGCTACTGCAAAATACCACCCGCTCAAGTGGTGCCCACCGGCACGCGAAGCCGCAGCCGCAGTGGGTGTGAAACAGGAAGCGCTCAGGAAGGCAGCGCCCCTTCCCCCTCCTCCAGCCTTGCACTCGCCATCATGCACGCAGAGCCAAGCCCGAAGCTGACAGCAAACCCAACCTCGACCCCGCAGAGTGGGGAAGAGGAAGAAGGTGGGGAATGGGACGGGGTGAAAAGACCTTAGTATCAGGCATGCTGGGCTGTGCTTGGTTGCTCTGTCGTGTCCAGCTTCTCGTGACCCCATGGGTTGTAGCCCACAGTTTCCTCTGTCCACGAGATTCTCCAGGCAAGAATACCGGACGAGGTGGCCATGCCCTCCTCCAGAGGATCTTCCGACCCAGGGGTTGAACCTGCGTCTCTTGGGTCTCCTGCATCGACAGGGGTGTTCTTTACCACTAGTGCCACCTGCAAAACCCAGAATCAGGCACAAGATGTTATCTGTTCAAAGGGGACCCTCATACAAGATAAGGCTTCAAAAAGGGAATCATTTCCAAACCCTAGCAATGAGGTGAAAAATGAAAAGTCCCTCATCATTTTAGGAAGATCTCTGAACTTTCTACAGCTTCTCAAACATTGGTTAGTAGAATTTATAAATTATTCTTTTCTATGTTTTTGAGATAAAAATCTATTAAAAGGGTCTGATAAAACACCATAATATTACTCTTAGTTAAGTATTAATTAGGTGGAATATAAATACTCTCTCCGTCTCCACTCTGAAGCAGACTTCCTCTACCCTAAGTGAATAGCTGTCTCTTGAGATACCCAAATTAGGTGTTTCGCCCATTGAGGGATACCTTAAAAAAATAAGTCATTTTGTGTTTACTTTTGCTTAAGTAAATTAAGTTAGCCTTTAATTTCATTCTTCCCATTCATATTATAAAACTGATTTTCTAGTTCACTTGAACAAAAATAATGCAAGAAACCAATAATAGACCTGGAGGTGTGTGTGTATTTCTGTGTGTGTGTACGATCTACAAGAATTGGCATCCCAAAATAAAAGTGAGAGTTGATTAAAACTGTGGCTATATTCTTCTCCTACCTGACCTAATTTGGTAAAACTTAGCCCCAAATATTTTACAACTTCAAAAGAACACAAAAATAACTTTCCAAATTAATATACTCTTTTGAATTATGTTGATGATTCTCTGTTGAGTTTTTGAGCCTGTGATTATATGAGTTGAGGTAGATTTAAAATAGCCACAAATTCTTTACAGATTCTTCCATCAAGAAGTGGAGTCTACTTACTTGCTTCTTGACTCTGGGCTAGCTTATGAGTGGCTTTGATCAAAAGAATGAGGCAGAAGTAACACTGGGTGACCTCCATGACAGATTGCAAGGGGCTATTTCCTCCTTTCTGCCCCGTTTCTTTCAGGCTTTGGGGGCTCACTGCCCATTGCTGTCCTATATTTCCTGCTTTGTTAGGATCTTTGAAGGAGATCCAACCAGTCAATCCTAAAGGAAATCAGTCCTGAATATTCATTGGAAGGACTGATGCTGAAGCTGAAGCTCCAATATTTTGGCCACCTGATGCGAAGAACTGACTCATTGGAAAAGGCCCTGATGCTGGGAAAGATTGAAGGTGGGAGGAGAAGGGAACGACAACAGAGAAAGAGATGGTTGGATGGCATCACCGACTTGATGGATGTGAGTTTGAGTAAACTCTGGGAGTTGGTGATGGATAGGGAGGCCTGGTGTGCTGCAGTCCATGGGGTCGCAAAGAGTCGGACTTGACTGAGCAACTGAACTGAACTGAATTAGGATCTTTCAGGAGCTTCCCACTGCTGTAGATCAGACAAGAGTCCCTCCTGCCTTCCCCCTAGACTAGGACTATCTCACTTTACAAGCATGCAAAGCAGCAATGGCATGAGATATTATTTTAAGTGGTTCTGTAGCAATTATTTTATTTATTTTAATGTGTATGAGAGAAAAAAACTATAACTAGCATGTGAAACAGACATTACTGTTTAGGTTGTTAAAGTTCTTTTTAAATAAACTATTTTAAATAAATAAATACATAACCTATTTTGAAAAACAAACAAACAAACAAAAAATGAAGGACTATAGTTTAAACAAATCCAGTAAGTAATAGTAAAGACTGTGTTGAAATATGGCAAACTTTGGGGAAATTCTGGTTTAAGGTATATTGGCTCAAATTCCCCTTGGTGTAAATACACAATTCACTTTACTTTCTCTCCTTTTGCCAAGACGACCCCTTTAACTTCAAAGTTGTGCTCACTTCAGGCTTCTATCACCCTTCCTTTCACTCAAGTTGCCCATGAACTTCAAGCAACTCTTGGAAGCTTTTCTCACTGGTAGTGAGATGGAAATTCTTGAAAGATGTTACTCTGCCTCCCAGTAAAGTTTGTTACACCTTGTTATTTTCTCATTACATGAACACTGACTTTGTGATGTTACCTCTAGACTTGGGGTGATCACACACCACCCCTTATTCTTTGGGCTTCTCAGCTCCTCTGACACACTCGCCTCTCTGTATTTCCTGCCTCACTCTGGTCTCAAACCCCTGTCTGCATGCCCACTCCTGACTATCCTTAGCTCTAATGGTCTCACTACCTGTCTTTACTTTCCCATTGACCTTTAGTTTTTTAACTACTATCTCTTCTTCCCTTCACTCTTTTCTCTCCTGTTTATCCCCATCTCCCATTGCCTTTACTCCTAATTTTTTTCTTCCCTGACATGTGTTTCGCTAGACTTGCCCTGAAACACAGAGGAAGAAAAAGTGGGGAGTTTGAAAATATGTAAAGATGAAGAGAATCAGACTTTTTAGCACTTCTAAACTTGTTTTTTGCACTTGGATCCTGCACCTATTCCCTTAAGAACATTCTCACTCAAAATAAATTACAAAAATTCTGGTCTAGAATTGATCGGATGTAAGATTATCTTTAGTTCTTGAATGAGACTTTGTGTTCAACACAAATTACATATTCCTCATAGGTAGGTGTGAAATTCCCCCCATAGATAAGGTCTTCAAAAAGTTCTTTCAAAATCAGAATGATTTTTCTATGTTTTGACAGACGTACAAATGAATTCTTTGGAGTTTAGTGTTTCAGACGACCACTGAGTTTCCAACCAGTTTGAATTTTCATGATGCTTGCCTCTTCAAACTGCAGAAAAATGTCCAACCCCTAAGTTTTCACTCCCTCCCTCTGAGAATTCCTTTAGATTTTGACTGAGAAGTTTAAGGTTTGGGGCTTGGAAGTGATATGATACCAGTAATGATTATCACATTAATAGAAATTTATGGGCTTGGAAGTATAGTTACTGATAAAATGCTTGGAAAGCAAAAGAGAAAAATTCAAGGTTGTAAATTGGTAATATTATGGTGAGAACATGTCATATAAGGATTAATCTGAAGAAATGAAGTTGATTTAGACTAGATAATCTAAATTTACATTAGTGAAAATAAAATTTTTCTTTTATAACACCTAGAGTTTTCAAAGTCACATCAGACTCTATCAGAATAAAAGTTGTTTTCCCAAAATAATTTCGGTGGTTCATTTACAATTTATTATCTAGAAAAATGGCTTTACTCCTTTTAAATGACTTGAAATACCACAATTTTTTCCTTCAGTTGAACATATGAGAGCTGAGCAATTATGTTTAGGACGTGAGCACCAATGCTGTTTATCATTACCTTGCACATATAGATTTTGAATTTTTTGGGTAATGATTCATACTTTATTTAGCTTTATAATAGAATCTGATTTGGCACAATGCAGTAAATATTAATACATGGGTTTTCTAGATGTGGTATTTAAAAGTAGAAATGTGACAAAATTTTCATTTGTTAAGTGGGCTAATCCAAAAAAGAATTTAATATGTTTGAGTCTGTTAATGCACACCAAGAAACCCTAACAGAATTTTGACATAGTGCTATTCTATTCAAGAAAAGTTTTATTTTTTCAAAGAAAAGTTTTTTAATAAGCCAAACTGCTTTGTTTTTTAGTTGCCAAGTCATGTCAAGAAATAGTTAAAATAGGTGTTGATGTGGCTGGACTTGGTTTATTCTTAAATTCTTCAGTTCATTCTCCACGTTTGTGAGGGAACTACCTTGAATCCATCCAAAAGGGGTGTCATAACTAAAAGCACTGCCTGGGTTCTCATTTCTTCTTGGCAAGAAATAGGACAAGCTCTGACAGTCTCAGTAGCCTCCTCTCTGAAGTGGGCATCATGTTGCACCTACTAAGGATGGCTCCTGGGGGACTAGTAAGCAGTAACAATCGCAGGCACAAGGAAACCACCCAATTAATAACAGGAATTCGACTGTCAAAAGGTTAATGCAGGATGTCCTTTATTTCTAAGTAATAGAATTCTAGGGTTAACAAGTTCCTTGTAATGGAAGTTGGTTGAATCGAAGGTACGTATTGTCATACGTGTGCTTTCTATGAGCTGCACATGTGAAGGTTCTGAAAAATCATGTTAGCCTTCCTAACCACGCTGTTTGTCATGGGCAAGGCATTGTCCAGGACCTTTAGGAAGGACCCATACTGTGTCAACTGGATGGAGCGAAAAAGGTTTTCAAGGAAAAGACTCGGGCAGCTAAATCAGGTTGGACCATGCTACTTCCCTCTGGTTTAATCTTCCAGACTTGTAACTGGAGAAATCTGTGGCTAGAACTGATGAATTGGTACACTTTGTGAAAACAGAACTTGTGGTTAAATTTGCTCTTATAGAGTGCCAAGGAGCCACCAATTCAAATTCTGCGGTAAAATATTTTTTTAATAATTATTATTGCCTATTAACATGACAGAACCAAAAAGAGAAATGAATATGTGAAAACTGTTGATAGAAAGCTTCCAAGTAATGTACCTGGACAGCTGGGGGAGCTGGTTAAAGAGCAGAGGCTTCAGGGTCAGACAGAGCAAGGTTCAGTTACTTGTGTCCCTAAACTTCAGTGTCCTCATTGTGAATTGTGGAAAATCACATTTCTCTGTCTTTGTTTTAAGGAATAAACTAGGTAAAATCTGTAAAGGGAAGAGTATCATATGTAGTACATTTTATAAACTTGAAATTGTTCATTCTGTTCATCCTGTTCATTCTGTTCATCTGTTCTGGATGATTCCATTCATTTCATTTTTTTTTTCACTTATAAATGGTTTTCTGATTAGGCCAGGGCAAATGTTTTGTGCATTTTAAGGCAAGATGAATCCAGGGAATAAGAAAGGGCAATTATTTAGTGCCTATTTATGTATTCAACACTTGACATATTCAAAACAGTGTAATTCTCACCATAAAATTCCTCTCAGGAAAATTTTATTATTCCCATTTTACAGATGATAAAACAGAGCTTGAGAGAGATTAGATAACTTCAGGTCACACCGCCTCCAAGTTTTTAAGGGGCAACATAGGAAACTGTGCACAAGACCTCTGATTCAGAAGCCTTTCCATTTGGTCTGATGCCACTCAGCCTCACAACATTTAAAAAGTAACTGGACTTTGTGTCTGAGTGGCCTCGAGGCAGTATGATATCACTGGCATGTAGTTATCAGGCACTTGGGTCAAACTTCTTCCATGAAAGAATTTTCTTTTTAGCTGTTTCTGAACAAGTCATGAGAAGTAGAAAATAAAGCAATTTTTAAATGATCCCAAATTATAGGAATGTATTAGTCACATAATACTGGACTCCCTGTTATATCTAATAATACCATCCCACTCCTGTTTCTTTCAGCTATTTTTCTACTGAAGACGGGGCCCTGTGTTTTTTGCATTTCTGTGTGTGTGTGTGTGTGTGTGTGTGTGTGTGCACACAACAGCTTCAGGACCCTCACAACAGTGCTGCTAGCTTGGCTTGCGTGGTCTGCCATCGATACGCAATTGCCACAGTGCAGGCAACCGAAAACGGTGATTCCCGCTGATCTGGTCAGCAAGCCTGGGCCAAATAATAGTGGTGGAATACCACTGGCTGAGACTCACTGTCACCAGTGGATTCTCTTTTCTGGGACATGAGAGGCACTCAGGAAAGGTTTTTCTAGACTGACATTAAAAATAATTTAGCTTTTAGTAAATCAGCTATACTTCAATAAAAAATGTTTAATAAGTAGTTTTTCTATCACATAACTGATAAAGTATAGTATATCATTTAGTAAAAGCATTCAGAAGCATATACATACAGTTGACCTCTGAACAACATGAGTTTGAACTATGCAGGTCCACTTATATGTGGATTTTGGATCTTTTTTTCAATAGATTCTACAGTACTACATGAGCCTGGGTTGATTGAATCAACTGGTGAGGAACCACGGATACAAAAAGCCAACCATGGAAACTGAGCATCGGAGGATTTCAGTACTCACAGTGGATGCTGGAAAGGATCCCCCAAGATAGGAAGACTGTACTTTGAAGTGAAACAAATAAGGGATTTTACGCAAGAGGAACCTATTTACTGTAATCAAAAGAATGCCTCTTTTACGAACCAGGAGTGTCCTTAAGTGTGGCAAACAATGCTTGCTTTACTCTTTTGTTTAGGGCTTACTCCTTGCCAAGAGGAATGAAGCGCAAGCCTCATCTTATAGCCTGGTCACTGCAATCTACCCAACCTACATCTGCAATTTCTTTTTCTATATTAATTCCATGACCAAACCCATCCTGGCTAAACTACCCTGTTTTCTCCCTCTTAGCGCATCTTGGTGTTTCCTACCTCTGAAGCTTTCCCAGTGATATTTCTGTGACTTTGAAGCTCTCACTCTTCTCTCCATGTTCAAACCTTTACCACTAGTGAAAAAGTCATGTCCTGCAACTTTAGCTGTTCCCTTGGCAGCTATCTCTTGGTGTCTGATGCTGTGACCAATATTTAAAGCCAGCTGACCTGTCACTATTGTGCTTATGCTCTGAGGGCAGGAGCAACCTGTCTTTTTCATAAAACATCCTCAGGATCTGTCAGGTAATAGGTGCTCAATAAATACTGATTGGATGTCTAAAGGAAGGAAAGAAAATATGTCTGAATTCATCCTACACGTCCCCTGGGCAAACACTGTGCTTTAGATTTGTGTGTGTGTGTATCTCTTTAGTATTGAGTTCAGTGCTGTGAACAAAGTAAGAATAAAAAAAAAATTCTTTTTCAAGGTACTAAATTAATCTTGGAAAGCCATGCAAAAATGTGTTTGAGGTTTCTAATAAAACCTTTAATCTTTTTATAATCCAGTGATTCTTTTGTATGATAATGGTAATTCTGATTTAAATTAAATGTATTTAAATGTATCATAATGCTTTAAAAACCAGCTTACTTTTCAAACAAACTAAAACTCTAGAAAAATAGGTTGATTTTATCTACACCTTTACAATTAAGATAATTTCCTATAGTAGTGTGTTTTATGGTAATACTTTCTGAATAAGTCAAAGTCTATGCTGTTCCCTCTTTCTTCAAACCCTCATAAACTCCACACCCCCATCCTTTAACCCAAGAGGACTGATCCATCTTCTGTGTCTCTCTTTAGATGTTACTTTTTCCAGGAATTTTCCCTTGACGCTCAACTTCCAGCTTTCTCATGGATTTGCAGCATCCTACTACCTCTTTATTATATCACATAATAATTAAATTTTCCACTGGACTAGATTCCTGAGAGCAGGAGTTCTACTTATCCTTTTCTTCCCAGCAGGTAGCACAGTGCCAGCATATAGTAGGTGCTCAACATGTGCGTGTTAAATGAATCAATACCCTCAGGAAGAATGAAGGGTGACTCAGGCCTAGTGTTTCCACTTAACATTGGTTCCGTGTGTAAGAGGTATCAAATTAGAGGTAATCATTAATTTTGAATGGAATTTAGAGAACTTCTTCAAGAATTGTGTAACAACCTCTGCCATAGAGAGGGTGGGGTAGGGAAAGGATTGAAACTGAGCCAGCTAACTAAAGAATGCCTGGCACTGGTTCAGTAGAACGCCCAGGCATGGTACTGTGTTATCCAAACTTCAAGATTCATGTGATTCATTCCAGTTCCTGGTGTAGAAATGTCTACTACAGCACTCTACAGAGTTTAGTATAAAAATCTGCTGTTATTGTTGTTCAGTTGCTAAGTCATGTCTGACTCTTTTGCAGCCCCATGGACTGTAGCCCGCCAGGCTCCTCTGTCCATGGGATTTCCCAGGCAAGAATACTGGAGTGGGTAGCCATTTCCTTCTCCAGGAATCTTCTCGACCCAGGGATCAAACTCACATCTCCTGTGTCCCCTCATTGGCAGGCAGATTCTTTACCATTTTACATTTGTGTTAAGTAGAAATATGTTGGACAAATAAATGCATGTGAGGTGGTGGCCAATCATTAGGCAGAATACTATGATAAGCCTTTGATGATCTTTCAATCTATTTTCATGATTAGGCCTGTTCCATAAGGCAGTGGTTCTCAGGAACTACTTAAAACCACTGAGGATCTTAGAATTATTGAGGATCCCGAGCCGTTTTTATGTAGGTTATTTCTGTCAGTATTCAATATATGAGGAATCAAAATGGAAATTTTAAAAAATTTATTAGTTTGTTTAAAAACAACTATAAATAGATCCTACATTAACATAAATAACATCATCTTTCTGAAAATAGCTATACTTTACAAAGAAAATAATGCAGTGAGAAAAATGGCATTGCTTTACATTTTTGCAAGTCTCTTTATTGTTTGACTTAGTAGAAGAGAGATGGATTCTCCTATCACTTCTATATTTAACCTGTTTCAATCTAATGTTTGAAGTAAATCTGGTTTCACACAGATATGTAGTTGGAAAATGAGGTAACAGTTTAATAACTTTTTCAGATAATTCTGTATATTTTTCTTTGGTTATACACCAAAACTCAACAAGGGGTAATCTCTTAAGCTTTATAATTGCAATATGAAAGCATACAAGCATACTATTCATATTATCATATTCAAATTCACTAGTCTATCTTGTGTTTTGAATACTACTTTAACTCATGCTTGGTTTTAGAACATCATGAATTATTGATCATCGGAAAATACTGGCTAACTGCATTATGCAGGTCTTCCAAATGACAACACATTTCATGGTATAATATCAAAAATCACATTAACTAAAAAGACCACAATCCTATTATCAAAATAGTTTATGTATTGGAAAGCTGTCAAGTTCATGGTGACAAATACAAGTTTCTAAATTCTATATTGTTTTCCTTGAAAGTTCACATTTTTCACAGAAAATACATACTGCCAGTTGTTTACCTTGAAGTGATGAGCTCACATAATTTTTTTTTAAAAAAGTCTGCCAAATATCTAAGTGTGGATAACCATAGTTTGTCTGTGAGTTGTTCTCTAAAGAAAAAAACATGTTTCATGGGGGAAAATAAAACAAAAATTAAAAAAGCAAATAGCTGGTTTAGCTCACAACTCAGTTACACAGGAGCTTTAATTCAGAACCAATACTGTACTTTGGTACGTGGCAGAAAAGTTCATGTGTGCCTCTCACTTCACTACTGTTTGGTCACTAAGTCATGTCCAACTCTTTGAGACTCTATGGACTGCAACTTCTCTGTCCTCCACTGTCTCCTAGAGTTTGCTCAAATTCATGTCCACTGAGTCCTTGATGATATCTAACCATCTCATCCTGGGTCGCCCCCTTCTCCTTTTGTCTTTAATCTTTCCTATCATCAGGGTCTTTTCAATGAGTCAGCTCTTTGTATCAGGTGGCCAAAGTATTGGAACTTCAGCATCAGTCCTTCCAATGAATATTCAGGGTTGATTTCCTTTAGGATTGATTGGTTTGATCTCCTTGCATCCAGGGACTCTCAAGAATCTTCTCCAGCACCACAATTCAAAAGCATCAATTCTTTGGCACTCAGCCTTCTTTATGGTCCAACTCTCACATCCATACATGACTACTGGAAAAACTGTAACTTTGACTATACAGACCTTTGTCAGCAAAGTGATGTCTCTGCTTTTTAATATGCTGTCTAGGTGTGTCATAGCTTTCCTTCCAGGGAGCAAGCATCTTTAATTTCATGGCTGCAGTCACAATCTGCAGTGATTTTGGAGCCCAAGAAAAGAAAATCTGCCACTACTTCCACTTTTTCCCCTTCCATTTGCCATGATCTTAGTTTTTTGAATGCTGAGTTTTAAGCCAGCTTTTCCACTCTCCTCTTTCACCCTCATCAAGAACCTCTTTAGTTCCTCTTCACTTTCTGCCATTAGAGTGGTATCATCTGTATATCTGAGGTTATTGATATTTCTCCCTGATAACCTTGATTCTAGCTTGTGAGTCATCTAGCCTGGCATTTCACATGATGTACTCTGCAAACAAGTTAAAAAAGCAGGGTGACAATATACAGCCTTGATGTACTCCTTTCCCAATTTGGAACCAGTCTGTTGTTCCATGTCTGGTTCTAACTGTTGCTTCTTGACCTGCATACAGATTTCTCAGGAGGCAGGTCAGGTGATCTGGTATTCCCATCTCTTGAAGAATTTTCCACAGCCTATTGTGATCCACACAGTCAAAGACTTTAGCATAGTCAATGAAGCAGAAGTAGATGTTTTTCTGGAATTCCCTTGCTTTTTCTATGATCCAAGGGATGTTGGCAATTTGATCTCCAGTTCCTCTGCCTTTTCTAAATCCAGCTTGCACATCAGGAAGCTCTCAATTCAAGTATCATTGAAGCTTAGCTTGAAGGATTTTGAGCATTACCTTGCTAGCCTGTGAAATGAGCACAACTGTAGAGTAGTCTGAACATTTTTGGCATTTCCCTTCTTTGGGATTGGAATAAAAACTGACCTTTTCCAGTCCCATGGCCACTGCTGAGTTTTCCAAATTTGCTCACATATTGAGTGCAGCACTTTAACAGCATCATCTCTTAGGATTTTAAATAGCTCAGCTGGAATTCAGTCACCTCCACTAGCTTTACTATCTAGAATATTAGAAAGACAGGGTCAAGGGTTAAATTTAATAAAATGAATAATTTTCACTGCTTAATTGAAGACATTCTTAAGTGATACTGACATTTGTGACGATGGCTTTGACAGTAACTCCTAGGACATCTTGGTGTCACTGCCTTGATCCGTGCTAAGGTGCTAGCAGTTTTACTCACCATTGCTTTGGTACTATTAATGGAAATGACAACACAGCAAAAAAAAGAAAAAAGGCAAATTACCATCTTAGAGTTAATATGATAATAGCTTTGGCCTTACAGAACTCCCTGAGAGGGTCTCACGCCCCTTCCTAGGGACTGCAGACCACACTTTGAGAACTGCTGCCTTAAGACATGGGCTTGGACGAGGACGTCTCTTAAATAAGTCTTTAATTACACTTTTAAGTTTATAAAGTTTTGGACTTTTAATTTTTTCCAAATGACTGAATAATCATGAATTTCATAGTGTAAAAGTAAGTTGAAATATAATCAAATATCTTTGAAATACTTGAATAGTCTACTACCTAATCCTCCAAAATATTTGTAAGTCAGCTATAATTTATTTCATTTTTATATTTGAAAAAAATAAACACTGAAGCTCAGTGAGATTAACCTTGTCCCACAGCAAATAATTACTAGGGTTTAGAATTAAATACAAGTCTGTCTGACTAAGTAATGCATGTTCTAACTACCACACCCAAATGTCTCAAAACACACTGAGGATATGTACATACATAAACATAAACATATACAATGCCACTGGATTTACCAAGAGCACATATTTAAGACAGCTATATTGATATATGCAAATCCTGATGTTCAAAATCAGAGATACTTGGGGGAATTGTCACAAAAAACATCTTTCACCAAGTTCTTATAGAACTTTCCCCAGAGCCTCGGTCATGGATTGGCTGATTCAGAAAGTCACTTTAACGTCTTTTGGACTCAGTTCCTTCCCAATGGCAATTTTAAAGCAGTATCTCAACGCCCTGTTTATCGGACCTCCACCAGCACTGTATGATTCACAGGACAGGCACTGTTGCCATCACCATACTGAGGCAGGGACTGATCCTCAGAGAAACTCACAGACTTTCCCTCTCCACCTGCTTCTCCCTCAGCTTTGTGAAATTCAGAACATGTGTCTCACACAAGGAAAACAAATGAAAGTACAGCAAGGAAAATACTTTTCTCTCCATCCATTTCTCTCCGTTCCTCCAGGGCCAAAGTACTACAGAAGTGAGCTTCACCCTCTGTCCTCATAATCGCACCTTCTCTCCCTGTTATTATCCGGATCCATGGCACACGTACAACAGAAACGATTCCTTAGGTCCAGATCTCAGACCTGCCGCCGAGAGCATCGGTGTCTTCTCAGCCTGGTTGCACTGTTCCCCCGCCACCTCTCCCCCTCATCAAAAGTGCTTTGCTTCCTCGGCTTCGTCATCACTGCGCCGCCTCGGTGTCCTCTTCTCTCTTGGGTCTCCCATCCGGTTCTCTCGAAGGCTGTGCGTACCCATCCAGCCCTAGAACAGCAGTGTTCTGCCACGTTCCTTCCTCAGTCTTCCCTCCTGGACCGCGTTCCTCTGCACTCTGGCTTCAAGAGATACCTGAACGCTGCTGACTCCTGGTGGATGCATCCAGCTTGGACCGTCTGTGCTAGGAATGTTGTTTCTGGCTGCTTATACAGTGTTGCATCCAGACGTCCCCCAGGCCTCCCGAGCTCAACAAGTCTAAGACAACTCATCCCATCCCTCCTCAAACTGCTCCTCTCTACACACTGTCTCTCTTGGCAAAGGGTGCCGTCACCTGCCCATGTGCCCCCGCCAGAAATTGGGGAGGCAGTCTAGACTCCTCCTCCTTTCCATGACGCTCCATGTCCAATCAATCACTAGGTCCTGCTATATAGTTTCCTAAACATCTCCTGAGCTGTCCTAATATTCCAACTGGTGCTTTCACTGCCTTAATTATGGCCTAAGTTTTTCTCTGGAAATAAACCTCTTCACTGTCATCTGCTTGTCTTCCACAGTGATTCCAGTGGTAACTTTTCAAAACTCGGATTTGATGACATTTGAAAACCTTAAAATCTGTCCTTGTTTAAAACCCTTAGTAGTTTCCCCAACCATGTACCACCTACAGAAAGTTCTGGCTCTTTGGGCCTAAAGAGTGTGGTGCGGCTTGGCCTTGCTTGCTTCAGCCGCACCTAACTTCTCCCGCTTTCCAGGACAAGCCATGCACTTTGACACTTTTCTGACTTTTTCACTTGCTTCTCTCAGTTTGTGGGAACTCTTTTCTCCCCCATCCTTGTTTGCCTGATATTCTCTTCCTCGATATTCAGAACTCTACACTAAAATCTCTACTAAGAGAAACTTTTAAAGGGGAGTCAGCTGCTTCTTTTTCCACCTTCCTATGGAAACAGGCACAAACATACCTTATAGAACTATCACATTTTCACTGATGCTTCTGTCCCCCCGCCAGGCTGTGAACTTCCTAAAGGCCAGCATTATGTCCTACCTTGAAACATCAGCACCAAGACATACATGGTCCACAGTAGGCCCTTAGTAGCGGCTTCGCTGGTGACTCAGTGGTAAAGAATCTACCTGACAGTGCAGGAGATGAAAGAGACCAGGGTTTGATCCCTGTGTTAGGAAGGTCCCCTGGAGAAGGAAATGGCAACACGCTCCAGTACTCTTGCCTGGAGAATTCCATGGACAGAGGAGCCTGGTGGGCTACAGTCCATGTGGTCGCAATAGTCAGACTTGACTTAGCAGCTAAACCATCACCAACAGGCACTTAATAAAGGTGTTACTGAGTTCTCCAGTGACCTGTTTGGGACCATATCTCATAAGCGCAGAAGTCATTCTTGCAGATCTTCTGAGCAGAGATCCACTTCCTCCATCGTCTCATCTGCTAAAAATATATGTACAATGATCTCAGTGTCCCTTTTAGCGTTTAAAAATTCTAAGGCTTTTATAAAGTGATTTGGAAAGTAAATCAGTTTAATAAATCCACCTACTGCACTGTTCTCATCCAGTAGACACAGAACTTAAGGAGTTGCATTGGACTGCTCTTTCTGGTGACCAGGTATGTAAGAACAATATGATCTCGGTAAGGCTGATTTTCATCTTATCTTTGTTTTTCCGTGGCATTGAGAAGCGGGCAAGTATTTTTCATGGTTTCATTACTGACGCTGTATCTTAACAAACTGTATGTTTTGAGAACTTAAAATCCAAGGGACTAAAAACCAGGTTTGCTGAAAACTAGGCTCGCAGTTGCTAAAGTGAGATCACTAAATCACCCAGGTTTTTGCACACCACCCCGCTCGCTTCCCCTCTGTTTTCCTGTGCCCAGGCCAGGTTGCTAATTAGGTAACTTCTTATCATAATTGCCTAGTCAGCCTTAATGGCTTCACACACCGCTCTGCCTCTCACTGGTCCGTAGGGCCGCTTTTCAATTGTTAAAACAGCTGCTGAGTTTCCAACCGGAGGAGGCTCGGAGTGCGCCAAGGGGCAAGCGCTCCCCGGCTGAAGACTGGGGTAGGCAGGCGGCCGGAGGAAAAGTGGGACAGGCATGCAGTTTGCACACTCTGCTCTCCGCCTCCAACCTCGATTTTAGCTGGTCTCCCCACCCCGCCCCCAAATCAACACGAGTTCCCCCTTATGATGCACCCGGGTCTCCCTGACAGTGCGATGCCCTTGGACGCGTCTCTTTGGGTTTCGTAGCTCTGACCGGGTCTCGCGGGCCTCCTTCTGCTTCTCTGCCGCTGGCTGGGAGGTCAGGGGAGAAGTACGTCTCCCGCGATGCCGCCCGCGAGGGTCTCTATCTAAGGAGCGCTGGGTCGCCGGGTGTGTGTGTCTCTGTGTGTGTGTGTGTGTCTGTGTGTGTGAGCGCGCGCGCGCGATGGCGCGCAGCGGGAGGGAGGGAGGAACTGAGCGGGAGACGGTGGGCAGAGGCGGGAGGGGGCGGGCGGGCAGCGGCGGGGCGGGCGGGGAGCGGCTCCGGGCTTCAGCAGTGACACTCGGGAGAGATCAGCACTCCTGGCTCAGCGGCGCGAGAGAGCGGAGCGAGCCCAGCCGCGCCCCCGCCGCCGCCGCCGGGTGCGCCCGACCCTTCCCGCGCCGCGCTCCAGCCTGGCGCCGGCGTCCCGAGCGGCCGTCCGCCGAGCCCGCAGCCGCTCCCAGCCCCGCCGCAGCCTCCTCCGGCCGCCCGGCCCCCCGCACGCCCCCGGCCTTTTAAAAGGACCTCCCGCAGCTCGCGCGCTCGGCCCTAGGTTTCCCCCGGCCCCGCGCTTCGCCCCGCTCTACTTCTCAGCAACTTCGGCGGCCGCGCGCCGCCGGTTGTCGCCCGCCTTTGAAGTTTGCAGCGCCGGCCGCAAAGTTGGGACTCTTCGGGCGATTTCATTTTTTCCCCCTCCTCTTTTATCTGCCTCCTCCTCCAAGTCCTTGTGGTTCCCGAGTACCGGTGTTTAGCATCTTGGCCGGAGAAGCCGGGGACGTGGACTTGTTCGCACACCACACCTCAGGGAGGGATCTTTCCTCTTCCCTTCAGAAAAACATGCATTTTGTAAGGTAAGTAGCGAGGAGAGGAAAAAAAAAAAAAAGCCGACGTCCCGCCGCCTCACCCCGCCACCCGAGACCTGGCGCGAGGAGCGCTCACCCCGCGGGCTGGTCGGGGAGAGGGCGAGGCGCGTCTCCGGCCCCCGCCGGGCGCTCGGTCCCCGCGGGGCGAGGGCGCCGGCTCCCGAGGAGCTGAGGGCAGCAGGGGCGCGGAGCAGGTCCCCGCGGGTGCCCCAGGCGGGCTTCGCGGCTGGGCGGCCCCGGAGGTGCAGGGAGAGCGTGCACAGGCCCGGGACGCGGGCGGGTGACCGGGGTGCAGCGGCGTCCTGGGGGCCGCCGAGCCTTTACCCCCGGACTTGGCCTGGACGCGCTCTGTGCCCGTCCGCCCGGAGCGCTGCCGCCGCCCGCCCCGGTTCGTGCCCTCCGCCCGCCGCTGCAGGAAGCCTGCGGGACCCGGGGTCTCGCAGGGCGCGTCTCAGTGTGAAGCGAGAAGCAAGGGCTCTGGCCGGTGCGAGGGGCGGGCGCCTGGCGGACCCTCCCGGGGTCTCTGCCCGGCCTTGCCCCGGAGGACCTCCCACCGCTCCGGCTCCTCAGGCGTCCTTGGCGGGTTAAGGCGAGCCTCGTTAGAGAAACTTCCTATAGCCGAGCGGGGTGGCCCGGTGACCCGATCCTACTTTTGCCGGGAAAGCAAAACTGCCACCGAGGGCACGCTTCTTCCCGCCGCAGATGGAGCGCCCCAGTCCCGTCTGTGCGGGAGCTGGGGTTCGCTCTAGTCCGCCCTCCCTTCGGGGCTGCAGTCCGGCGGCCCCGACTCTTTGGAACCCGAACGGGCGGCTCCAGGTCCCAGCTGTTCTCTTGGGGGGAGGGGGGAGCTTCGCTAACTGCTGGTCTGGGGGTACGCTTTCCGTACACTCTGCTCCCTCGGTGCCCCCTTCCCCACCGCACACCTCCTCCAGCGGAGGTCGAGGCGGGAGGACTCCGCGCAGCCCCCGCGCCCGCTGCGCGCGGGTCCCCGAGGCCGGCGGAGCTCCGCGCGGGCCCCTCTGCGCTCGGCTCAGCTGGCCTTCGGGCGGGTCGCGGGTCCCCTTCGGGGCGCTGCCCATTTCCCGCTCCTGGGTACAAGTCGCTCCCAGAAACCGAGACCTTGAGCGGGAAATGAACCTAAGAAAATGTTTCTGGGTGTGTTTGTTTGTTAATTGGTGTAACAGAATTCTTTTTAGCAACTTACTTGGGTTGGAAATTCTTTTTTACTTTTCATCTTTCGATCCCGCTAAATCGCGCAAAATACATGTGCACGTATTTTTCGTTGCTGATCTCTCCGAACACACTAAGCTCTCTCTCCCCCCTCCACCCCTCCTCCTCCCGCCTTGCTTCCTGAACCTTTTTTTCTTTTCTGAAGGAGGGAATCTCCGCACCTCCTCCTCCTCTCCTCCCACCCGATCCCTGAGCGCCTGTGAGAACCAGGGGAGTCGTCAATGGAAATAAATAGGACCCAGCTCCATTCCCCGCCCCCTTCAAACAAGTAAAATCCTCCCCGGGCTCGCAGAAGTAGAGATAAAACATCCCTCCCGAGGGAGCGGTTGTCGGCATTTGATGGGATTGAATTGTTTTATTATCCTGAAAGACGTGACGGATGGATGCGAGAGCAAAGATGCGAACAGACCAGAGTGTACTGAGGGCGATAGGTATTTATTGCTCATTATTGTTTATTAAAAGTGATAATAAGGCCCGTAACCCTAGCTGAAGGCAGTGTTTATAGTTGGTTTTGATTCTATGTCAGTCTCTTATTACAGTGGTTTCAGAAAGTGAAAACACCAAAAGGATATTAATTCCTCACACTCTTTCTGCATATGGAATTAATCAAATGTCAAAAAGATTCTGTCAATTTACCAAAGTTTTAACCCATGAACTTTTATAAGGTTGCAGTCATATAAATGTCCTCATTTGCCTCAATTTGTCTTCTTAAAGTTCAAAAAACTTGGCAACATAATTAATTATGGTCCCAATTCCCATTTTCAATCTAAACCTATATTCAGGATTATATTAAAATATCCCATCATTTATCCTTTAAAAGTGACTCTGAAGAGATTAAATTATTGACAGGGTTGGGGGTGGCTGTGGGGAGCTGGGAATGAGGGACCCAGAAATTTTGAGAAATACTATTTCGTATTTCTCTCAAAAGCCCTTCACTTCTTCCTTAAAGAAAAGAAATGTTTTTTCCTTTGCACAGTTCTTAACGTCAGTGAATGTACTTAATCTTTACCACACACTCGAAACATAACAGCTGGCAGCTTTGTCCCTATTATTGTTTTCCTTTTTTATGTCAGGACATTTTACTCATTAAACCTGTATGTTGAAGTCGAAGTCGCAGGCTCAGCGTGGCAATAGCACTGTTTTAATTAGTAACTATCATAAAAAAGAAGCTAGAACTCTGTAATGGGCCTAAATTGCTATGAATTATGTGTGGTTTAAATTACACATTTATTTCAGCAGAGATGAAACCATGAATACAAAACATCTTTTAATCACTTGCAGAGACAGCTTTTATCTCTTTAAAATGTAGCAAATTATATAATTGAAAAATACCTTTCTGTGAATGAGAGAAGCCCCCTTCCTCAGTTTATTTGTCCTGAGTTTATTGAACATTCAGGTAGTAAAGTATGAATGTTAAAGAGTAAAGAATAATGGCATGTAAGGGAATGCTTCATTTGAGGTAGCCACAGTGGGTCAGATAACTTAATGTTGCAACTTTTTCAATTGGCTTCATGAGCCTGGTGATTCAGATTTTCATTTTTTCACTTGGATTTACTGACCAGACTGTGATAGCGGGGGAAATGTGTTGTAAAGCTCCATGATTTGAAACGAGAAGGTGGGGAAAGATAGAAATAAAGTGTATCTGTGTTATGTTCCTATGTTCCTTTTTCTATTCAGTCTGTCTACACATTAGAATTTTTATTTCAAAGCCAATTGTATTTTTGTTGTCATTTTTAGGACAGAACTTATTTTTCCTTTTGCTATGATGGATGAGTAGATAGTAGAAATGGAACAGTTATGCCTGAATTAACAGTATGAGTAGTATGATTTCACATAATTTGCCTTGATTTATTTATTTTAATGCTCTTCCTAGTCTTCCCCATGACTAGGTGGTGGCCTGTAGTAACCAGGTTGTGCTCTCTGAAACGAATCTGCTCCCTGTCTTGTCAGGTGTTGCTCTGGGGGCCAGTGCATTCATAGTGGTAGCCTGGTAATGCCTGAAACTTGCCAACATCAGTAGCCAGCAAGAGACGCCAGCAAGAAAGCAAGCTCTATGATCTTCTGTACTGGGTCAAAGGCAAGCATGACCTGCAAAGATCGTTCAGGTTATTCATTTGACCTTGAAACAGTATCTGTGTCTCTAAATATTTGTTTTGCAATGATTATTCTGAAAAATGTAATTTATTCTTCCTTGTTGGTTCACAATTATTTAATAGAAGCAACAGCTTAAAAAGTTTTAGTTGGATAGTCAGTCACACCAAATCTGTTGAAACAGATTTTAAAATTCAAGGTCTCCAACATTTAAATACTCCATTTAAAAATACTTTGCAATTTAAATCCTGAATTTGGGCTAAATTCTGCATTATTTTTCCTCTGTATTGCAATGCAAATCGATACCTAAGATGCACGCAGTTGTGCTTCCACACGTTAATTTCTACCTAGGAAGAAAAGTAAATACTGCTCTTGTTGTCATTGTGGTTAAAGAAAAAAAAAAAAAAGAATCATATAGTATGACATGGAAAAACAGAATTGCTAATATTTTATTGAGCCACGCAGTGGTATATTGACCATAAGTTCAGGTTATATTGCTTGGGAAAGCAGCACCATTTTCGTGAAATCTGTGTTTATTTGGATGTGCATATGTATCTACTGCACTTCTGAGTTGACACCTGAAAATCTGTTCTGTATCTCACCGATGCCCGTGCCAGTGTCAGAAGCAGGTGGTTTCTTGGCTGCTTACTTCCTAAACACACTTCTTAAACTCAAAGATGCTATATCTATATCGGTCCCCTCCATTTTGATTTTTTTTTTTTTTACCAAAAACTGCAAACCAACACATCCACACATTTTAAGCTTTTGAAATATTTGGAGCATATGAAATATATAATATTAATTCACCCAAAATAAAAAAGGCATTGCTTGTTTTACATTTTAAAAAGTAAGAGTAAGGCGTTTGATCAGCATGGAATAAAAGCAAACTAGCAATACGTCTCTCTAGACTTTTCCCTTTGGGTGAAGGAGCAGATTTGACCACAGAATAGCTGGATATTGGGTCCCATTACAGTGTCAATTTTTTAAAGAACTCACCAAGCTAGATTTGGTTTAAACTTTGCTTTAAAGTCTGCAGACTTCAAGTTGTAAGTATAGAAACTTCCAAGATTACATGTTATTCCTTCAGTAAGTTCCAGATCCTTTGGAAACTGATTTATTTTAGTAAGTTGGTGAATAGATTTTGGCTTTCATTTGTTCATTTTTCCTTGTAGCAAATTTGGAAATGACACATATTTAATGGTTCATATATTTCTCTGAAGTATTTATTTTCAGTTTCACTTATAAAAATTCTGAAATGACTCTTTTGAGAAAGAAAAATGTGGCAGAATGTATATAGTTAAATTATCAAATGTCTCTTTAAATTATCCTTTTGAAAGAATTTGCTGCCTTTTGCATAGTTATGAGAAAAGAAAAAATATTTTTAGAAATAATGGGGTTATATAAAGTTTAGAAGGAACATAACAAAAATATGATTATACAGGATTGAAAATCAACTCATTTGAGTGGAACTCCTATGACACGCTCAGTCATGTCTGACTCTTTGTGACCCCATGGCCTGTAGCCCACCAGGCTCCTCTGTCCATGGGATTCTCCAGGCAAGAATACTGGAGTGGGTAGCCATTTCCTTCTCCAGGGGATCTTCCCAGCCCAGGGACTGAGCCCGGATCTCCTGCACTGCATGCAGATTCTTCCCCCTCTGGGCCACTAGGGAAGTCCAACCTTTTCACTTAGACACTGCCTCTGCGGTGTGGAGATCTCATATATAAGAACCAAATAACAAAAATCAAGTTAGCAATATGCACTCCTGTTTGTTTTCTAGCTGAAATGATTTCAACCAATAGTCTAAATGGTTTCAGCCAGTACTAAAGGAACTGGTGACTGTTGTAAGTTTTTGTCTGTCCGTCTTTCTTCTCCTTAACATGAAATCGAGGTCAAAGCCCTCTTCTTCCAGCTGCGCTCTCAAACAGCAGTGTATTCCACAATCAAAAGATATAGCCAAAACATATGAGTTATATTCAAATGGGTGTTTTACTAACAACAAAAGATTTCATAGCTACCTCTTGCTCTTTGTGGCAAAATCCATGTATATATAGAGCTAGACAAAATATGAAAGTTTATCATTTTCTAAAATAAGTAGTAAAAACTGAATCCATAATTAGAAAGATTTGTGAGGCATGATATCTTCTTTTGGGAATCACCATGATTATTTTTAAAGTTATAGAAACTATGAACAAGTGTTTGTATGTGAAGATAGATAATACCATATCTCAACAGTTGACAAAATGACAAATGCTGTGGTACTTACATGGAAATATTATGTTTAAAAGGGGAAAATCTAATGTAAAAGAGCTTGATTTATTTAGGGTTAATTTCTCCAAGGTAGATGCCTCTTGGAGTAGATAGATGGTTACAACTTATAGCACATCACAGTGAAAAGTAAACCCTAGCAATGCATGTGAACCTAGGAGATGGCTTTCATTATTTTCTTTTGTTCAAGTCATATGTACTCTAAGCCCATAGGCATTGCCAAGTGTAACATTATGCATTTTATTCCAGCAATAAAATGTGTTTCTGATTAAATTATCAGATTTAATATCAAATTATCAGTCATACCATATCAGCCATACCAAACACAAATATGATGTTCATACCCATGAACATCAATGTACTTGATCCTTCTTAGTTATCTTGTTTAAAATACATTTAAAGGTAAATAATAAATACTAGTATACATGTCATGATTTAAATCTAAATGTTGTTCGTATGTTGATAGTACTAGTAAATGTTGTAATTTCACGTTAAATTATAACATTCACTAAAATTCCCTGGTATCGAAAGCTTCAAATCGTGTTGATTCAGAAGTAACTAGATCCTGTAAGTGAAGAGACATTTGTAGCCAGCAGTGGCGACAGAGATCAGAAACAGCAGTGCTGGCTAAAACGCCTGGCAAAGTGGGAGGCCGCAGCGGCCACTTGACGCTTGGCCTCTCCAAGTCTCAGCTGGAGAGCATCTCAGGTCTAGCGCTGATCCTAAAATCGCTATGAAAATATATTACTTTCTGTAGAAAAATAAAATTGCCTCTTTAATGAGAGATACAAATTTAGCACTCTAACAACCGCAGTAGCAGAATTGACTACTAGTAGATAAACCAACAACCGGTCCGCCGAGACGTGGCCCGAGAGGTATTGGGACCCTGCCTCAGGGAGGTCTCTCATGGTAATAAAGCATCACCGGAAAAAACTTCATTGTTCATTTTTAAAGTAATTTTGTTTTTCACTGCCCCCTATAAATATGAAAATATCTCTGGGATGGGAAACAGGGTAAGCAGCAATTGGCTAATATCTTCCAAAGATGTTAATAGCTAGATAAAGCCAGATTGGAATGTGGCTAGTTTAAGACAGAATTTTAGAGAGGGTATGTCTTGGGCTCTCTCAGCCTCTCCTTTAGACAGCCTGCCTTTAGTATATAGCTCTTCTCTGTTCCCTTCCTCTGGTGATCGATGCTCATTTCTTATGTTCCAGTGTAAGTTATACCCAGGGCCAGCTTCTTGGGCTGCATTTAGGAGACCCCAGTGCTCAGCTGAATGCTCTGCCATCGCTGAAATTCTGTTGCTGCCATCTTGAAATTCTTTATTTATGAATAAGAGATCTTATATTGGGTCCCACCAACTGTGTAACTCACTTTCATCCTACTTTGGTGGGAATTTAAGACAGAATCTTGGTGTCAAGGAATTGGAAAGGACATTTGATATTGTTTTTACAAGGTTAGATCCAGTGAATATTTGATTTAAAAACACATCAATATTTGACTTTAAAATATTTTAACTAAAAGATATAGGAAACTCTTTTAGACAACTGAGGCAGAGGTTTCCCATTGCCTCTAAAACTATACTGACCAGTTATCCAGTTTCCGATAGTGGCAGCCTTATAGAGCAGCATTCCCTAACAGCGTGCCTTTCTCCTTCTTCCAGAAACACAGTGTCTCATTATGATGAAAGAAGAAAATAGCAGATGCTTTATTTGTATTTACTTTTATGTATAAAGAAGGAAAATAAGTTTTCTTAATATTATTTAATATATATATTGAAAAAGACAGTGTAACACACCATATCATATGGTCATTGAACAATTTAAAAAATGGCCAAGGTGATAGCTTCTATGAAGTAAAAATAATCTGAAGTGAAAATGACATTCTAATCAGCCTTTACAAGAGGTAAGCCCTGCCCACAAATTAACTAGAAAAAAATTAAAATATGCCATTGCATCCACTGTAATTAATTATGATATTGATCTCAGTATGGAATGGCTTAAGTTATTCTAAATAAATGAAATATATATATATATATATATATATATATATATATTTTTTAATCACAACTCTAAGAGATTTGGAGACAGCACATTACGGAGCCAGAGACACTGAAAGGAGGTGAACAGGTAGCTGAAAAAGCCTTAGTTAAATTAGTCGTCATAGTCTTCAAAAGTATTCTTGATTATTTGTGCAAACATCTCATAATTCCTGTTATCAATAATTAGATCTTGTACTCCATTATGTTCTGAATATTTCAGTATTTTAAGAGTTAAAAACGTCTCATCTTCATGCTCATAAAAACATATATTGTGTTACATTCTGAAATTTTTAAAAATTTTATTGTTTTACAGTGTCGTCAGTTATTAATGTGTTAAAGTTGTTTCTGTGCTTTGGATTTCGCAATGTGAATGGAAAAGATTCTATTTATTAATATTATCATAGCCCTTGACTGTTTGTAAGGTATTTCCACATCTATCATTTTCCTTAATCTTCACAGGAACCCAGTGAGGAAGTTATTATATCCTGCTACTGAGAAATCTGAGACTCAAGTTTCAGACAAACTGAGATAAACTTAACTGAACTTACAAACTTAAAATAAAGTGATAACTCTTTGGTTTCAGAAGTAAAATTGATAGAAATACCTAAATTTCTTAAAATTTAGATTAATTGCCAAATTAATTTGCAAGGACACAGTCTGCTTAGTTTTTTAAAAATAATTTAATGATTAAAAAATACCATTATTATTGTATAAGTCCACAAGACCTTAATCATAGGCTGCCTATGTACTACATGTTTCTTTGTTTCTTTTGTTTTATTTGTTTCTTTGTTTATTTGATATTTGTTTTGATAGTTTCACTTATTAGGACATTTTTTAGGGGAAAATGATTACATTTTCCACTTTAAAAATCTGTTTAAGGTCATGCCAAACAACTTTTGAGAGTGAACACATTCAATTTAAAATAACACAAAACTTAAGCAAGAGTAACTAGATAAATAACGCCCCTCACCTGTCCTTTGAGAAGGCTAAAGGCTTTTTTTTCAATCAGGGGAATTTTTGAAAGTGAAATGGAGTAAAGATTGCTGACTATATGTAAGGTCTGGTGTAAACCTCTCCTGTCTCCCCACACCCCCAAACACTGCACAGATTCTACCCCAGTCACAAAAGGCAAACTAGTTCATCACTTTGCTTTATTAAGTCTACATATAGCTAAGAGTACTGGCAACCCACTCCAGTACTCTTGCCTGGAAAATCCATGGACGGAGGAGCCTGGTAGGCTACAGTCCATGAGGTCCCAAAGAGTCGGACACGACTGAGCAACTTCACTTTCACTTTCACTTTTATAGCTATGGAATCAATTCTTGTAGGCAAATCTCTTTTCCTTTCTTGAGCCCTCCTCTTGGTTACACTGACCAGCCATCCAAACCTAGGTGTTAAAATGCCCTAAGATACACTATTTGTTGTGTCTGGTGCATATATGTGTGTGTAACAGACAAAGATTTTAACATACTTTAGAAACAAGTTGTCTGGAAAAGGAAACAATAAAATATTTTCCTCACAAAGTGGAGTCTAATGAGAAAATTAAAGATTAAAAAATGAGTTATAAGTGTATTAGAGACATATACCCTCTAATTTTGAAACATATTCCAAGTATATATTGTAGGTTTAGTACTGAAAAATCAGTAAGCTGCAGAGTCCATTTTAACATCAGTAGTCAGTCAGTTCAGTCGCTCAGTCGTGTCTGACTCTTTGCAACCCCATGAATCGCAGCACGCCAGGCCTTCCTGTCCATCACCAACTCCCGGAGTCTACTCAAACTCATGTCCATCGAGTCGGTGATGCCATCCAACCATCTCATCTTGTGTCACCCCCTTCTCCTGCCCTCAATCTTTCCCAGCTTCAGGGTCTTTTCCAGTGAGTCAGTTCTTCGCATCAGGTGGCCAAAGTATTGGAGTTTCAGCTTCAACATCAGTCCTTCCAGTGAACACCCAGGACTGATCTCCTTTAGGATGGATTGGTTGGATCTCCTTGCAGTCCAAGGGACTCTCAAGAGTCTTCTCCAACACCACAGTTCAAAAGCATCAATTCTTCGGCACTCAGGTTTCTTTATAGTCCTACTCTCACATCCATACATGACTATTGGAAAAACCATAGCTTTGACTAGGTGGACCTTTGTGTTGGTAAAGTAGTCTCTGCTTTTGAACATGCTGTCTACATTGGTCATAGCTTTTCTTCCGAGGAGTAAGCCTCTTTTAATTTCATGGCTGCAGTCACATCTGCAGTGATTTTGGAGCCCAGAAAAATAAAGTCTCTCACTGTTTCCATTGTTTCCCCATCTATTTTCCATGAAGTGATGGGACTGGATGCCATGATCTTAGTTTTCTGAATGTTGAGTTTTAAGCCAATTTTTTCACTCTCCTCTTTCACTTTCATCAAGAGGCTCTTTAGTTCTTCTTCACTTTCTGCCATAAGGGTGGTGTCATCTGTGTATCTGAGGTTATTGATATTTCTCCCAGCAATTTTGATTTGGAGCTCAGTGGTAAAGAATTTGCCTGTGAATGCAGGAGATGCAGGGGACACCCATTTGATCCCTGGGTTGGGAAGATTCCCTTGGAGAAGGGAATGGCAGCCCATTCCAGTATTCCTGCCTGGAAAATTCCATGGACAGAGTACCTGGTGGGCTACAGTCCACGGGGTCACAAAGACTCAGACACAACTGAGCGACTCAGCATGCAAAAAAAATAGTAATTCTACACTACAATTATTTTATTATTGCACTAATAATGTGACATTTTTGAGAGGTAAGATTTGAAGTTAGTTCAATTTTAAGATTTTTTTTTAAAACAGTGATTTCCAAAAAGTTGGATGGGATTACACATTTCAGTGGAATAATGAGAGCTATTATAGACATGTATACCACATATTCCAAATATCCTAAATGTTTAAAGCCCTTTAAAACACAATGAGAAATAAGTAAATTCAAATAATGAAAATATTTATACACACACACCCATATTAATGCTTCAGCCACCAAATTCAGTCTTATAATTGAAAAAACTCTATGTTTAAAGTTTATTCACACTCACAAAAGCAAGGACCACAAAGAGGCAGTTTGGAAGCATCTTTTCCTCTTGGTAGGTTGTATCTAGTAATGAACACCCTTGACCCCCAAGACTCACCAGCTGCAGATTTTCCTCAGTGTTTCCCTTAAAAAGATTTTAATAAGAATGAAAACCACACCTAAATATATCTCTTACTTTTGAGGTGGGGAGGAAGGAATGAAATAATTGTGGGTGTGAATTCCTACACTGGGTCACTATTCTGTAGTTTATCATCTTTCCAATGGTTCTAGGGGTGTATGTTTGTATTATTTCATCATAATTTGCTATAAACTCTTCATTAACAGTGACTATGAGGCCTGTCTGCATCATCTGCCTTTTGAGTGTCCTGTTCTTCAATCATCTCTTAATCCAGAAATAATAATGCAGAACATCCTGGGAACTGAGCCTAATCCTCAACTCTCTAATCTCAACACGTGCCTCTTAAAGCCTTTGCTGGATCTAGTGCCTAAAAAGCCTACGTACACTCACCTTTGAATCAGTTATAGTCCACCTTTTTTATTAAACAATATTGATGTCTTCAGATGAGACATATCAAGGGTAACAAAGGGAAGAGTAACAGTTTCCTACTGTCTGTGTGATTATTGTTAAAAACTTAACATCTCACCCTTTCCTCTGTGTTTCTAGTCAGTCTCTTATTAAATAGGAACCTAACCTTTTACCTGATCGATTAGGTAAATAAAGGTAGAATAATCTGATGCTGAAACTTCTTCTCGTATCTGTTTTAAGAGCAAGGCAAAACATGTGTCTTTTGCTGTTGAATAAAATTTTGCAACTAGTTGGAAAGCTAGCTTATAGTATTTGTTAATGAACAGAACCTTCTTTACTTTTAAAAGAGCACTCATGTCTACCATTTTTAATCTTATTATAATCCTGGGAATAATTGTCTTCATTTTGTAGATGAGGGAACTGAAACTCAAAGAGATTAAGTAAGAAGCTTGCACTTTTGCTCAAAGTACAAAAGCTAATAACTGTTCAGTCAGAACTTATCCAAGTCTGATCCTCTTCCTCTAAGTCCAGTGATTATTTTCTATTTTAGGCAGCTTTGTTAACAGTCCCCAAATGTGAATGAATAAATGAATACATACATAAAAATTGCATGACAGGGGAGAATGGAAAGAGAGTAGAAAAACAAACCAAAACTTAAATCCAAGTTTTTGTAGAAACATATAATCCTGAATTGATAGAACAAGAGACGGGAGAGTGAGACAGCGAGACGAGAGTCTCTATAAATGACTAGATTGTCAGGAGCCAGGCGGCGATTCCACCCCTGGGTCGGGAAGATCCCCTGGAGCAGGAAATGGAAACCCCCTCTGGTATTCCTGCCTGGAGAATCCCAGGGACAGAGGGGCCTGGCGGGCTACCGTCCACGGGTCGCAGAGAGTCAGACAGGACCGAGCACATTCGCAGACGGTGTCCCTGAAAAACGTGACCTCACCTCTCCGCAGGCTTGGCTCTGACTGTACAGTTTGTTTGGGGCCTTGGATTTGAAGGCCAAAGAGTTGAAATACTTTTACTTCATTTTACCAGAACAACATACCCATGTACCCCCTTTCTTCTGAAAATAAGACTAATGTACTGTTTAACCATGTTCCCTGTTTAAGGTCGCTGGTATATCTGTCTCACCCACCTATCACTGGATGATAGTATTGTGAGGACAGTTTTTTTACATTACTGTTGTGATTTTGTCCTGGGCTTCGGCATGGAAGTCAAATCCTCTTTGGTAGCAAGCAGGCTTTAATGCTGTCATATCAAAACAACTGCTGGCGGGGAGGAAGGATGCTTCAGGATCATCAGATATTGGGGAAAATAAAATTGTCCAAAGCATTCATAGCTTGTTTCCTATTTAGCTTTTATTTGCACTTGTTAAACAGATTCCGTAAAGCAGGAACAACTGGCCGTGTTGTCGTCACTTGTCCATGACACGGCCGGGAAACGTCACCCGCCTCTGCCCGGAGCTGGGTTCTGCGTCACCCCCGTAGGGGGCGCGTGGCCGCGCACGCGGGCTCTCAAGAAAACACGCAAGCAGCATGCAAAATGGCTTGCAGTAGACGTGTGAGCGTAGAGAAGCGCACAACTTGATTTCTCCGCGGTTGCAGACGCTGGAGTGAAGAGTGCATGACGGTAGTTTGCCCCCAGAGAGGGGGCGGCGGTGTCCCAGCCGCGGAGGTGGCCGGTGCTCCTGGCGCCGGGGAAGTGAGCAAGGCGCCCGGGATGTGAGCAAGGCGCCCGGAGGTCGCGGGAAGCGCGTCTGCGTGAGCAGAGGGCTGGGGCCCAGAGGGCCTCGCGTGCACGGCCTTCAGACTCTGCTTCGTGGGAAGCATCTGACTTCTTTTTTCAGCAGATATGTAATAGATCTCGTTTATCACGGGGTCAGCGGTGCTGTGAAGAAGGCCTGAGCAGAGATCCAGGGGACCCGGGTGTGAGAGCAGGCGGGGGACGGTGAGTAAGCCGACGGCGAGGTGCTGGCCTCTGGGGTAGGGAAGAGCGCGCGCCTGCGGGAGGAGGAGCAGCGGAGCGGCGGGATTTGATGGGCCACGCACCGTGGGGATCAAAACCTCAGATGACTTGAGGGCCCTGGTTCAGCAGCTGGCAGGACGGGTGCTGCTGAAACAATGCCGGTGTGCGCCGATCCAAGGCAGCCCTTCAGCCATCTCACTGGGTTTGATGTCTGAAGTGGCAGTGTCTCCGGTACAGTGCCCTTTCAGACAGCAAACTTGGAAACTAAGGTGCAGAGTGGTTCCACGTGTTTAATCTGCCCCCAGTGGCCATGCTCTGGAAGGGTTCCCAGGAACAGAGCCCAGATTCAGGTTGGCCACTCCACACCTTGAGGGTTAGATGCCTGGGAAAGGAAGGAAAATGGGTCTGGAGCTAGCAATCAGCCTGGAGCAAGCAGCCAAAAACCATCCCCAGCAGCCTTGCGTGGTCCAGAACGTTTAGGGATCTTTCTAATGCGAGACATTTCAAATTACCTTCAGTTCAGTTCAGTTGCTCAGTCGTGCCTGACTCTTAGCAACCCCATGGACTGCAGCATGCCAGGCCTCCCTGTCCATCACTAAATCCCAGAGTCCACCCAAACCCATGTCCATCGAGTCGGTGATGCCATCCAACCATCTCATCCTCTGTCGTCCCCTTCTCCTCCTGTCCTCAATCTTTCTCAGTATCAGGGTCTTTTCAAACAAGTCAGCTCTTCGTGTCAGGTGGCCAAAGTACTGGAGTTTCAGCTTCAACATCAGTCCTTCCAGTGAACACTCAGGACTGATTTCCTTTAGGATGGATTGGTTGGATCTCCTTGCAGTCCAAGGGACTCTCAGGAGTCTTCTCCAACACCACAGATCTAAAGCAGCCATTCTTCGGCACTCCGCTTTCTTTATAATCCAACTCTCACATCCATACATGACTACTGGAAAAACTGTAGCCTTCACGAGACGGACCTTTGTTGGCAAAGTAATTGTCTCTGCTTTTAATATGTTGTTTAGGTTGGTTATAACTTTCCTGCCAAGGAGTGAACGTCTTTTAATTTCATGGCTGCAATCACCATCTGCAGTGATTTTGGAGCCCCAAAAATAAAGTCTGACACTGTTTCCCCATCTATTTGCCATGAAGTGATGGGACTGGATGCCATGATCTTAGTTTTCTGAATGTTGAGCTTTAAGCCAACTTTTTCACTCTTCTCTTTCACTTTCATCAAGAGGCTCTTCAGTTCTTCACTTTCTGCCATAAGGGTGGTGTCATCTGCATATCTGAGGTTATTTACCTTACTTCCAGCTATAAGCTTCTCCAAAGCAGTAAAATTAAGCAAATATTTATTTAGTGCCTACTTTGTGCAAGAACTAAAGAAGTCTATGTAGAGGATATACAGAGTAAAAAGGTTATTTCTGTCTAAGTGCACTTTCTTGGTAAACTTGTTATATAAGTGTCATGAGAACTTTTTTTTAGGGACGAGAAAAAAAACAAAAATAGCTATAATTCAAGTGAGATAAGAAAGTACAGAAGAACCAAAGTCTCTGGTTTTTATAGGAGAACTCTGGTTCTGCCTTATCCCCCTTCAAGTCCCCAGGGAACTCACAATAGTCACTTAATAAACAGCAGCTCACTTACTGACAGTGAACAGAGAGCTCAGATAACAAGTCATCTAAGTAAACACCAGGCTGCTGCAATCCTATTAGGAATCTCCCCAGGGAAATTCGGGCTGCATCCTTTCTCTGTCGGAACACCTCTTACTTTTTAAAGTGCTCTGTTCAGTTTCAGGGCTTTATCAGAGAAGTATTTCACCACGTTCCCGCCTCCTTCCCTATCATGCCCTGCCAGCCCCTGGACTAGCTGGGCTAGCCACAGGGCTTCTAATCCTTCTTTCATCTGATAATGGACCTTAAAAAAACATGGTGTTGCCCTTCCTAGCCACCCCCCCCCCCCCCACCTCGGGGTTAACATTGGTCAGCTGTTCCCCACCTGAAGTGGTTGTCACTGTGGTCCCTGAGGCTTGCCCATGTGGGCGCAAGCCTTTGGGTGGCTGAGGCTCTTACTGTTTGTGACCCCATGGACTGTGGCCCACCGTGCTCCTCTGTCCATGGAATTTTCTGTGGCAAGAATACTGGAGTGAGTTGCCATTCGCTTCTCCAGGGGATCTTCCCAATCCAGGAATCAAACCCCAGGGTCCTAAACTGCAGAGAGATTCTTTACCGCTAAACCACAGGATAGCCCAGTTCATGCATGCAGAATGTGAAGCCCGGGTGATGAAGCAGATCCTTCCCCTCTGTCTCCCTCAGTTTCCTTGTCTGTAAAGGTCCCTTCTAGCCCCAATATTTGGTGGTTCTCCAGGGCTTAGTCTCTCCATCAGGCCCCTGCTGAAATAGCACTTTCTCAGAGAGGTCTTCCCGACAACCCAGCCACCTCTGCTCCCTCCGGCCTTCCCCTCCCTGTGGCCTCCTCTCCAGCCTCTTCACTCTGATTTGCATCTCAGTGCTCCTGCTCCCGGAATCTTTGTGTGGAGCATCTCTTAAATCCAACAAAGTGTAAGCTTTGCAAGCATGAGAACCTCACGCAAGCGTCTTGTTCACTGCGACATTTCCAGACCTCAAGGAGTGCCCAGCACAGAGTAAGAGCCCAATAACTGTTGAATCAGCCAGTGAGCTCTGCAGTTCCACCATGCTTGCTCTCCTAAAAAGGTTTCTGTTGTCACTGCCTTGTGGATGAATATCACTTTTTATTACATCACTAGAAGCTTGGGTATAAAAGAGTTCTTTGATCATAACCTGTGGAAGATGCAGCCCATGTGTTCAGCAGACAGAGCTGGCAGAATTGCCAGAGCAAGTTTTAAAACCAGGTTTGTCCTGAGAACAGGAATATCTCTGAACTCGGATAATTGAAGTACCTGGTTTTGTTAGTATGATGAGTAGAACTAAAAAAAACCTTTTAGATCTTGAAGTTCTTTTGAGTAGGTAGTATGTCTGCTCCGAGATAGATGGAAAGGACAGTTGCTGATGCATGAGTGAAGGGATTGATGGATTCTTAGAATCCTGCTACAGGATTTTGCTTTCATCTTTTGGTTTTTATCCTTGCTATCACTAACACACAAAACCAGTAACAAGGGGCTTCCCTTGTGGTCTAGTGGTTAAGAATCTGCTTGTCAATGCAGGGGACATGGGTTCGATTCCTGTTTGGGGAAGATCCCACACCTGGTAGAGCAACTCAGCCTGCAGACCGCAACTACAGAGCCTGCTCGCCCTAGGGCCTGTGTTCCGCAGAAGGAAGCAACCCCAAAGAGAAGCCCCTGCTCCACAACAAGAGTGGTCCCCGCTCGCCACAACTGAAAAAAGCCTGGGGGAAGCAACGGAGACCCAGCACAGACCAAACAAATAGTGACGATCTCGGTTCAGATGTAATCCTTCTTAAACTCGGCCCATTGGTCAATCAGTACTTAGTGAATGCTTAATATGTGTATTACAGGATGCCTGAAAAGACGGCTGACTTTCCGCCCTCAGACTGGTACACTCCAGGGCTCGGCATCTGTCCAGTGACCCGCTGGGGTCACACCATTGCTTTGCCCACGGCCTCTGCCTGCCTGTCCGTGGGCGCGCAGCCTGCCTGCCTCTTGCCCTCACCTGCGGAGTCCACCTCATCTTGTCCCTCTGTCTGGGAATCCCTCGACTGTTCTGGTGCTGTTCGCCAGAAGAGGGCCCCGGGGCGTCCGTTAGGTGACCCTTCGCAGGTGTGGCTTCATTAGAAAGTTCTAAGTTGTACTTTGTCTCTGCATCTGGACACAGCTCATGAAGAGGTCTGGTCACACATGCCAAATGGCAGTGTTTTCTTCTCACATATTCTTCATAACTTCTATATCTGTCCTCCGTACTTTCCTGCTCACTTACTGAAAACAGCTCCTTACCAGAACTTTTGACTAAGTAGTCAGCCTCAAATATAGTCCAAAGAAACAACTACCGGGGTGGGGGTGTGTGTGTCTGTGTCTGTGTCTCTGTGTGTGTCTGTGTGTATGTGTGTGTGTCTATGTGTCTGTGTATGTGTGTGTGTGTGTCTGTGTGTCTGTATGTGTGTCTGTGTGTGTGTGTGTGTGTGTCTGTGTCTGTGTGTGTGTGTCTGTGTCTGTGTGTGTGTGTCTGTGTGTGTGTGTGTGTGTGTGTGTGTGTGTGTCTCTGTGTGTGTGTGTGTGTGTGTGTGTGTGTGTGTGTGTCTGTGTGTGTGTGTCTCTGTGTGTGTGTCTGTGTCTGTGTGTGTGTGTCTTGCCTCTCCCCAGAATGTCTTACCACCTTTTCCCAACCTGACAACTGAAATCAATGCACACATCTTGCTTCTTCCCACCCCGGCCTATGTATCTTTGTTTCTCCTTTTTCTAATACTTTATCCAGTATAAAAATTAACTCTTAAAAATTGTATCTAAGACAGCCAACACCTCAAAAATTATTTGATGCCAGCTTGAAATTCTGCTTGACTCATCTCCTTTCTCTCTGATTCTTGCATCTCTCTATTACTTATGTTTTGTCCTTTTCTTGTATCTGGGTTCCTATAATCAAGGTGTTATCTTTGATTCCTCACTCCCTACCTCCAGCTCACCTGCACATTCTGCTGACCCTGCCTATTAAACATATCCTGAATCTCCCCACTCCTTTCCACCTCTGCCATGAGGTTTAAGCCATCAGCATGTCTACCATGAACAACTGTAGTAGCTTTCCCTTCACCGGTTCTTATTGCTTTTACAAGATGAGTTTGGTTTTTGCTTTAACAATGATCCCTTCCCCCAAATCCATTTTCTATGCAGTAGACAGTTTTTCCTAAAACCATGAACCAGACCATGGTTCCTGGCCTGCTTAAAGGGCTTTCCATCATACTTGGGATAGAATCCTAACTTATTCGTATGGTTTGCAAGGCTGTGTGTGGTGTCCCCTTTACCTTCACTTTCCCCTTCACCTACTCTGTTCTGCATGGACATCTTTTCCTCTCGGCGGTACCCCACACCTGTGCCACCTTAGGGCCTTTGCAGCTGCTGGTTCTGAGCCAGGAATGCTCTTTCCCCTGACATTTGTTTTATTGGCTTCCTTTCCTTTACATCTCAGAATAAATGCCATTTCCACCAAGAAATCTTCTCTAAATATACTATCTAGAGGACTTCCCTGGTGGTCCAGTGGTTAAGACTCTGCACTTCCAATGCAGGGGGCATGGGTTTGATCCCTGGTCAGAGAAGATTTCACATACCACATGGCACAGTCAGAAAAATAATAAAATATGTAAATAAATGTACACCTAGAGTAGGCATCACCACACTCTCTTTCCCACAGACCTCTTAATTCTCTGCATGGCAATGAAAGCCAGCCAATAGTGTTTTCTTATTTATGCACCTGGATATTGCTGTCACCCACACAAGAACATAGATTCACAGGGTCACCACTGTCCCCAGAAGAGCGCCAGGCATGCAGCAAGGACTCATTGCATAGGTGTTAAGGAACAAGATAGTGAATGAGTGATATAGATGTGACTGGACTCTGGTGTCTGGGTATGTAACTTTTGTCTTCATAAGTAGATTATATATTCCTAGGATATTTCTTTTGGATCCTCATATTATTAACCTGGTGGCTCAGACAGTAAAGAATCTGCCTGCAATGCAGAAGACTTGGGTTCGATCCCTGGATCAGGAAGATCCTCTGGAGAAGGGAGTGGCTATCCACTCCAGTGTTCTGGCCTGGGAAATCCCATGGACAGAGGAGCCTGGTGGGCTACAGTCCATGGGGTCCCAAAGAATTGGACTTGGCAGAGCCACTAACAGTTTGACTCTGACGTTACCCAGTTTGGTTTGGAATATGGAGTCAGAATTTAGAAAATTCTTGTTCTTTTGAGTTTTAGCTCCTTTGACCATATTTTGTTTTTGGTATCTTAAGAAATCTATGGAGTATCTTCCTGAAAATTCCTTTCCTGGAGCTTTTATAGGAATTTATTTTACAGGCTGAAATAACTGTAAAAGTATCAAATTTGTAACTGATATACTATAGTCCCAACCTCCAGTAAGTCTACAGCAACCCGCCTCTAGTGTGTTAATGATCATTTCCAGGAAAGGAGAATTGGGTTGACTTGCCAGTAGACTTTCACACTGATACTCTTCTGTGCTATTACTGTGCTTGTGGAAACCCTTTCTCAAGGTTCACCTACAGCAGTAACCATTCAGTTCATTAAGTGCATGGCCATGTTTCCATAAAAGCAGGCTGATTTTCCTTCACTCTGTCCGTAGCCTGTTCTTTCTTGTCTGAGAATTAGATCCAGAGGAACCCAAGTTGCAATGTGTCCTGGAGGAGCCTCGCTTCTGCGCTGAGCTGCCGGCTTCTGTGAGAGATCGGATGCACTCACCCTAGATGGACCCACAGCCGCAGGGAACCTTGAGAACAAGCCTCCATCATGGATGGTTCTCCTGCCCACAGCGGATGTGTCTTAACACTCAGTCTGTGGTTTTTCCCCTGAACCATGCTTCCTGACCTTGGGGATGGCAGGGACAGAGATTCTGTGTGGAAAAGAAAACAGTGATTTTTGAAAAAGTATCCTGTCTTGAAGAAACACTTGTCCTTGCCTCTGGGGTCTTTCTCCATGGTCTCAGGCACATGAGGTGACATTTTAAGGACCCTCTTCAGAATGAGTTCTGAAGAAATCCCAGGAATTTCAGTAATTGCTAAGAAACAGGTTGTAAACCATGTTTTATAGTCTTTAATAGTCTTTTAGCTAAGCTTTCACACTCTTTAGAAAGGTGCATTTTGCTTTTACAGATCTTTGCCATTAGTTCCCTGCTGATCTCTCTTCACCTCTGCATAAGAATATTTTCATCCTCACTTCTTGCTCGACTGTAAATACTCCAAGAAGAGAGGAAGTCTCGCACAAGTGGCATATCTTCAGCGTCCAGCGCATACAGGGGCTCAGCTGACGTTTGTTTAACTCTTCCTGATGCGGTTCTTTATCAAATCAACTCCCTGCCCTCTCTACCTCCATCTCCCTTTCCTGAGTCTAGTTCATTCTTCTCCTCTTACCTCCACTCTGAGGCCTATTCTGTCCTCACCAGTTCTTGGGTATTTTTCACTCCAGCTCTGATAAGCACTTGTTTATAATCTCAGCCACCCTTTCCTCTTGGTAGGTGTTCACTTACTCTTATGCATAATTAACATCAGCTCAACTCAGTGGTAAACAGTGGACTGGTATGGGTGGGTAGTTAAGGTCACTATACTTTCAGTGTATTTTTGGCATGTTTCACACAGCAGGGACTCTGCTGACCATGACAGTTCATATCCCATCTTCAAGGGATATGTGACGCTGCTAGGTGCTGTTGGCACATTGCCGTGTTCCATTAGCTGAATTTCTGTGGAGGATGGTGTGTGCCATTTATGAACAACTTTGGGGAACATTGCACAGGAAGTCATCTCCATTTTGTTGCAGATCAACAGGAAATAAGGCTTAGCTGCCAAACTAAAGTAAGAAAAGCAACCGAGCACATTATTCCCCCCTTAGGAGCTCTCATTACTGCAGGAATCATTAGTTTCTAAGACAGTGAAAATGAGCCCAGCTATCACAGCTGTCACCACAGAGGGAATTCTGATTGGAGGAGGATATTTAGAATCTTGTTTCAGTTTTACTTTGCGTTATCTTCTAAATTGCTTTTGAATTTATCATACCTTTGAATCACCTATCAGATGCATTTTAGGAGATTTACTCCTTTCTTTGGTAAAATGAATCTGGCTTCTTAAATCAAAGACTACTCTCTATCTGTAGTACATTTGTTTTGGCCATTTCTATTGTTCATTATTCTATTGGCATTAATGGTGCTGGAATACAAGGTTACTTCATTTTAAAACCTGATCCTCTTTCAAGCTATTCTTATTATGTAGGCTTGGCTATCTTTTAAAATTAAAGTGCCCCAGCCTTGGCCCTGCTATGAACTGCATACCATGAAGATCAGAGGGGAGGGGATGACAGAATGGAAACTTTATTCAGATCTTTGGCATGTTTTAATTTTACATTGCTTTTTCATACTAATTTAATTTCCTTCCAGAATGAAAGTTGGCAGTCATTTAGAGAATGGGTAGAGGAGGTTGGAATCACTGCCACTGAAATGCCTGTGAAGGTCCCTAATCCATAGATTATTGACATAATGAACTCTAAAACCCTTAATCATTCCACTCTATAATGACAGCCTGCATTTAGAGAGCTTTAGCCTGTGAATTCTGTGCCCAAGCCCGGCGTTGCTCTATAGGGCCATAGGAGTTAGAAATATTGCAGCTGCATTTGAAGTTATCAGGGAACAAGAGCTTACCCAGCCAGGGCAGAGGACCACTCAGTGCTGACCTGGAGCCCTGGACTTCTACTTGCTTCTTTCACCCTTATCAAAAATATGGAAACATACCAAACCACAGTATGCTCTGTTTCCCTCAAATTTTCAACTGTAACAGAGGCTATCTATATTTATAGGGACAACCAATTAATCTCAGTTAATATTCTCATTGTTTACAAAAGACAGGAGAACAAAACAGCTTCTGGGAATTCAGGGTCCCCCTCCCCTTTTTTTTCTACCTTGAGGGAATCTGTAGATCCAGGATGGGCATTTTACTTTGTCAAAGCGCAAAGACAGAGCACCCCCCGGCACCCCCCCACCCCCGCCACAACCCACCCCTTCTTGCTTACAGAACAGATCCTGGCAGACATGGGGGGCCATTCCCCTGACCAAAGCTACACTTTTTTCTTTACAGCTAGATCAGATGCTTCAGATTTATTATCAGATGTGGCATGGATGATTCAAACAAAAACAAATGCCCCCGAGTTTAAAAATAGAAGTTAAAAGACTAAATGTTTGCACTTAGAAAGGAAAAGAAAATAACAGAAATCTCTGCGGCAGACCTTTCCTTAAAATTATCCTCACTAAATTATAATCATGCACTTTCCAGTCTCTGTAATTAAACATTAGATTTTATTTATTCCAGATGCATTTGTCTCAAGTAAATTCAGAATGCCCATCCTTCTTTTTGGTCATTGTAAATTTATATCATGTTTGTGGCAGACACATGGTTGGGCACATTGGATAGTTTTTAAGTGAATCTTAATAACTCAATGAATTTTCTAACCGTGTACTACATGTGGCCTATTTATCCTGATGAATCTGATCTTATTAAGTTTTATACCCTGTAATGTCTATAAAAGCTTGATGACATTTTTTTACAAATATGTTCACATATTCTACGGGAATTTGCAGGACCTTGGTTAATGGGAAGGTGATGGAGGAATTTGCTTTGATCATGTTTCTCTGAGGCAGGTAGAACTGTCACTGCTGTCCAGAGGAATCCACAAAATGAGAAAGGTCACGAAGCCTTAATTTATATGACATCTTCTATTCGGAAAGCCTTGGACAGTTCCATGAAAACCTGAAAGAACTTTTATTTACCAGACTTGCAAATTTATTACATTAGTAAGATAATGTGACTAAACAGCAGTCTATAAATATTAAAGGCAAGCTTTTTAGTGGTTTGAAATATCACTCTACTCCTAAGACAAGATTCTCAATTAGGATTTGTGGTTAAATGCATTTAATACATATTTCAAAGAAGTAAAAATAATTAACCAGATTTATTTACTTATTATCCTTGCTTACACCATTTCCAATAATACATTTTTATTTTCACTAAGTGAGTCAGTGGGTTAACCAAGTTGACTATGTAATTGGAGATAAATTTTGCAAAATGACAGTGGGGGAGCTGCTACTGACTCTCTGGGGAACATTTGATTTGCTTTTAGGCCTATTGTGGTTTTTTTTGTGGTGACCAGGGTCATCCTGGGTTTTTAGTCAGTGCATTGATAAATTGTTCAAGGTCCCTTTAATTTTTTTTCTTGCTTACCATATGACCATTTTACAATTTTCAAGGTGTGTGGGAAAAGGATATGCCAGGTCAATTTGACTATTTCTTTTAACTATACTGAAAGCCCCATAGAATAAAAAGTTCAAGTTAATGCAAAAAATAAAGTCTTAGAATTATTTGTGTCTTCAGTTATTCGGCAGCTGCTCCACTCCCTACCTCTTTTAGAGTAATACAAATGCTTCCTATCTCCTCACTGGCATTTTCTTTAAAACTAGTCCTCGGTTCATCTGCTGTGGTCCACTCTCCACTTCCCTCTCTAGGGCCGGCAACAGAGAGCCCCGCAGAGAAGGTGGAAGGGCAAGTGGGAGAAGCAGCTCCAGTCGTCAGGTCCTCAGACCTTTCAAAGCAGTCCCTCTCCATCCTCCTAGAGTGGTAGTGCTCACTCACGTTCCAGAGAGGGGGCAGCAAATATAGAAATAAAGTTGTGTATGTAAAAGGTGCTTCTTTTAGAACCTCTGCTCATTTCCTCGAACAGCAACGTTGACGGTAAAGAACCCGTGTGTCAATGCAGGAGAGGGAGAGGTAAGAGATGCAGCTTGATCCCTGGGTCAGAAAGATCCCCTGGAGGAGGGCATGGCAGCCCACTCCAGCATTCTTGCCTGGAGAGTCCCATGGACAGAGGAGCCTGGAGGGCTGTGGTCCATAGGATCGCAAAGAGCTGGACACGACTGAGCGACCTAGCACGCACGCATGCTCGCACACATGCACCCACACACACAGCACATCAACTAATAGATTCATATAATGTGTCTGAGTTGTTTACCTTAAATCTCTGTGTGTGTGTGTGTATCCTATAAATTAATAACATTTAAAGTTATTTACTTTTCAGTGTCCAAACCTCTATCTTTCTATGTATTTCTAAGTATAGAACACGATACATCTCATTGAACAATTATATTTCAAAAATAATTTCTTCTTTGACTCTAGGATGCATTGGCACTCCAAAGGATAAAATTGTTTCTCATCTCCACTAATCTAAATTACAGTAATCTAGGTTAGAGGTTGAGGTATATAAAATCATTTTTCTTTTTTCACCTCAGCCTAGGTAAGATAGGAAGGAGTGTGCCAAATATGGAGAAAGGCTCTGACCAAACGAACAATCTCAGAATTTTGGATTAACATCCATGTACCTGATTCATCAGAACTTTACAACTGAAACAATTGAAGTCAATCTTTTCAGTTTAATAGGATAATACCACTTAGTTTTTCTGGGCTGAGAATCATTGTGCAACCAAGTTGATCAATCTGTCTAGCAAAAAAAAACCAAAAAACCATTTTAGCAACGTTCTACTTCTGTTGGAATTAGACCTTGGATTGTAGAAACACAGCAAGATTTCTTGATGTGCAGACACATTTCCTAGATTACCCACCAGATACCCATTACAGAAGTAGTAATTCTGAAAGAGAAATTCTGAGGAATATTATTTACATTAAACTTTAAACCTCGATGAGCTCTAGGTACCTAGAAGGAACAAAAATAAATGAAAGGAAAAGTTATGCCATTAGAGGGCACTTTTGTAATCTTAGAAGAAAAGTCTGTTATAGACTGGCTTACCCATGGCTTATTCTTAAGAATGTATTTTCCCTTGCTTATCTAAAGTGACTAATTCTTAAGTCAAATGTTTAAGAACTTTTTTTGTAGAGAAAAAAATTCTATGAAATTTCATCCTTTAAACAATACTTACGTAAAACTTTAAACTTGAATCAGTGAATATAAATTGTAAAAATATGCAAAATGTGACTGCATAATAGGTTTTTGGTTAGCTATATTCAATGCTTCTTTTAAATACATCTTGTTAGAAAAATTCTGCCCATAACCTGATCAAATTGAACAAATTCTTAGGTTTCCCTAATAACTGAACATGTTTTTTTCCCCAGCAGTAGACAAATGTTATTAATAACATTCTGAAAACAATAATCCTATAGATATAAGTTCCTGTGTTTGGAGGCTTGTTCTGACTTTTTTCCAGTTGTGTTGAAAAATGATTGACATACATCACTGTATATGTTTAAGGCATACAGCATGATGGTTTGATTTACATGCATTGTGAAATGATAACCACAATAGGTTCAGTTAACACCCATCTTCTCCTGTAAATACAATAAAAATAAAAGGAAGCATGCTAGTTTTAAACACTTTTCTGAAAAGTGTCTGTTTTGCCCATAACTGATACACCAATTAAAATGGTTAAAACTGTTTCAGAAACAGAAAGCGTGGCCTGATAAAATTGAAGCTGTGGAAATATGATTTTGTATAAAGAAAGCAAAAGGTGAAGTTTATTCTATTCTCTGCTGCTGATTATCTAAATAAAAATGTCCACCGGAGCCAGTGAAGCCAACAAGCCAGTAAAGCAACTTAACAAGTAAAAGCTTGCTGTGAGAACTGTAAAGCGTTTGAGATTTTACCCTCCTTGCAAGCTATCAAGTTAGCCTGTCAGAGTTTCCTGGATGCGAGGTGGCGTGAGACTCAGTGACAAAGGACTTATTACTGAGAGCAATAGCAGGAGCCACAGATCCACAGCAGTATCATTTTCTGCCACTCGCTCCCTGACCCCCGAATCTCACAGGATGATGCAGAGGGTGCATACAGTGGGGATTGTTACAAGAGAGCAGCCCTGAGCTTAGGGAACTTGGGTTTTCATGATGGGTTATAATCACGCCTGCTCTTTGCTCCAGAAGCATTATCTTCAAGGCTATGAGCTACACAAACATCCTTGAAATGATGGTAATCTGGAACAAAGGCAGTCAGTTCTTCTGCTTCCCACCTATGCACAGACAAGTACAGTCCCATGAAGAACTGTCTTTATCACTTACTCTGCATAAGCCTATCATCTGAAGTTGTTCACTTTACCTAACATTACATCGCTAAGTAGCTGATGCTGAGGAATGTATAATAATCATATTTATCATACTTTTAAAGTCACTCCTGAGACTTTATATTCCTCATATCGTGTTGTAATCACTATGTGATCATACTCGTCCAAGCCTCAATTTGATTATTTTTGAGGAGAGATAAATAATATTGCCTACACCATAGGGCTGTTGCTAACATTATATGAGATAATAGATATAAAGCACTTAGAGGAGTGCTTGGCATGCATCACATACACAATAAAATGTATTAATATTGTTCTTATTAATTTAAAATTCATCTCTTACAATTAGCTGATTTAATAAGAGAAAGTTCCTCCCACAGGTAGCTGAGGATGCTGGAAAAATTCCCGCCAGTCATAACTAGCTAGCCCTCTAACCCTGGGGCTGACCTAAATATCCCAGATATCCTGGGACATTGGGCAGCTTGTCCTGTTCAGTTGTGTGCAGTTGACAGCTTTCAGGGCAAATACAGGGCTAATGAGGGAAGGCTGCCCTTGAGTGGTTCTAGGGCAAACACGCCTGAGTATCTCACACACAAGTGCTTCCCTGGCATGTTGGCTGTAAGTTCCTAATAAATATGGAAAGTCAAACTCTAACCATTTCTAAAGAGATGTATTTTGTTATCTGGACTCCTCTGCTAAAGTTTCAGAGATGCCGCTGCAAAGTAAACTGAATATGTTTTATTATGTTGAAATAATGAGTATTTCTTTACAGGGTTGTGTGCTAAGTCACTTCAGACATGTCCTACTCTTTGCAATCCTGTGCACTGTAGCCCGCCAGGCTCCTCTGTCCCTGGGATTCTCCAGGCAAGAATACTGGAGTGCGTTGCCAGGCCCTCCTCCAGGGGATTGTGCCGACCCAGGGATCAAACCCAGGTCTCTTATGTCTTCTGCATTGGCAGGCGGATTCTTTATCAAGTTCTTTATCTTTGCCACCTCTTTTACAGGAGCAGCATATCAAATTCCATTTTGATTTTATATTTCTGTTAGCTACAGGACAAAGGGCATCAGAAGGGGAGGGATTAGGTGTCACAAGTGGAGGTTCCATTCAGTTTTCTCCACCATGTCCCTACTTATTTGGAATAGGTTCACTGAGTTTTTATTTTGATCCGCCAAGCCATCTTTCATAGATATAACGTATGTCTAAGTAAGTCATGTGATCTCCCATTAACACCCCCAGCCCCACTTGGGCTCCCCTCCTTGACAATCAGCTGGGTATCTGAGGGACAGATTATTTAATGAAACTTAAAGAGGCCTGGTTTTATTCCTAAAGTGAAAGTGAAAGTGAAAGTGAAGTCACTCAGTTGTGTCTGACTCTTTGTGACCCATGGACTGTAGTTGGCCAGGCTCCTCTGTCCATGGGATTTTCCAGGTAAGAATACTGGAGTGGGTTGCCATTTCCTTCTCCAGAGGATCTTCCTGACCCAGGGATCAAACCCAGGTCTCCCACATTGCAGGCAGACTCTTTACCGTCTGAGCCACCAGGGAATCTGCTAGCTATTTGGGAAGAGGATTTTAGTGTTCAGTCATTGTTCATTTTCAGATTTTAGAGAAACCTTCCATCCAAACCATTTATAAAATTGAGGTTCAGAATGTGAATTAAATTGCCTAAGATAACACTTCTAATTAGGAGCTGAAACTAAAAAGCCAACTTTCTTAACATTTGGTCATTCAATGGCATTGAATTTTCATTCAATCTCAATACAATTGAGAAATAAGGATGTGAAATATGAACCTCTATTTCTTGAGAAAGATTATAGAGGATAAATGTTTGGGCTTTGCAGTCAGATTCTCCTGGGTTTATATCCTTTCTCTGCTTATGTTAAAGGAGGCTTATTCTTATGTAAGAATAGTACATTCTTCATAAGTTTCCTGTGAAGATTCAATGCAGTAGTGCAGTTAATGAACTTAGCACCGTGTTTTGCACACGCATGTGGGTATGCTCAGTTGCTGTCATATTTGATCAACTCTCTGTGACCCCATGAACTGCAGCCTGCCAGGCTCCTCTATCCATAGGATTTTCCAGGCAAGAATATTGGAGTGGGTTGCCATTTCCTTCTCCAGGGGATCTCCCCAACCCAGGGATCAAACCTACATCTTCTGCATTGCAGGGGGATTCTTTACCTCTGAGCCACTGGGGATGCCTGCATATTTTGCACACAGTAACTCTTAAATACTGCAGATATTTTATATGGAAAATTGCAGAGCAATGATAGATAACAACTTTTGAAAAAGCAAGTTACATGAACTTTCTGAGCAAGCAAGCTCACTGGGAAAAATTACTTCTCAAACTCTAATTAAAAAAAAGAAAAGAAAAGCATATTCCCTTCAAAAAATATGTTCAGTTGTATGAATATATTTTTGGTAGCACTCAAAGAAGGATAAAATTAAAGTCAAGTGATGGTTTAAGTAGAAGTGACCTCATAGCTATAGCAATGGCCTTTTAGAAACAAAATTGGCATTCAAATCATCTCAAATTATTGCAAATATTTGCATTTGACTCTTGCACTATTTAAAGTACTTCAATGTAAAAACAATATATTTCCCTAATGCTTGAATTCGCTGATGTATGTTGTCAAAGAGATAAGGGAAAACAGCTCCTTTCAGAGGTTTTTTCTGAGGAAAACCAGCACCAGATCCTCAAAGGAAGCAAAGCCTTTCACAAGCAGTTGATGTGAAAAGAAGCTCACCCACCTGAAGCTTCCTATTGGGAGGACACATGCAGAAGATGATGTCCTTGAAAACATCCTTCCAGCAAGGTGCCCTAGAGGGTGATCCATGACTGTTTATGCTTTTTAATGAAAAGTCAGTGATTAATGCCGAAATGTAACTCAATGAAAACACTAGACTAGGGTGGTAAATACATAACTCTGCTGGAGATTAAGGCAAGTGACCTAACTGTAGAACTTCCCAATGGTCTTTCTTGATTTGAAGTGGGAATCCATGCCTGCTTTTTAATATGGTGAAGGTTTATATATAAATGTTGTGTTTAAGAGTCTGATAAATCTGTAATACTAGACACTGGCAAATAGCTCCCCTTGTGATTTTGGACAAATTGTTTCACCTATAAGAAAATTAAACTTATAATATTTTAAAATCTCTGATTTATGAAAATTCAGTTTGTGGACTAAGAATATTTCTATATATGTAGGATTCTTGGTCAAATTTTAAGGAAGAATAGAAATAACCATACAGTGGTAATTTTCTGGTTCTCAATGGGTCTCTGTGATTTCTGTCAAGTTTTAAGCTTTGAGACGGTTGTATGGAGATATCTATAATGACCGCTTCTGCCATACTGAAGGGGGGATTTTCTGTCTCAATACCCAATGAAGTTAATGCACCAAGGGTTCTTTTGTTTCAAAATCTGTTTAGTATCTGAAATTCCGGTGAATTCATCATCAACTCGATGAAATACTTTGAAAAACAAACCGGCAAAGTTGCCCTCAAGCTCATGTGTGTGTATCCAAAATACATAATACAGCTCTTTCTGTCGAAACCAAAGTAGTGTTAACCATCAGAAAGTTTGCAAATTGCCCAAGTGTTCTGCCTGTAGAGTTGACATAAGCAATTATTTCTGTCGCCCCAGGACGGTGCCTCTGCGCTGGTGGATGCTGTGGCTGCTCTTACCACTCAGCTCAAGGACCCAGAAGTTGCCTACTCGAGATGAGGAGCTCTTTCAGATGCAAATTCGGGACAAGGCACTTTTTCATGATTCGTCAGTAATTCCAGATGGAGCTGAAATTAGCAGTTATCTCTTTAGAGACACACCTAAAAGGTATTCTCCCTGCAATACTTCCTTTATCAATAAACTCATAAAGGGTGTCTCTAAAATAGAAAGGAAACTTTTAGACTTACTTAGTTTAGATGATTTGCAATCAAGCTCTGAATGAAAGTGAAAGTGTTAGTCGCTCAGTCGTGTCTGACTCTTTCTGACCCCATGGACTGTAGCCCATCAGGCTCCTCTGTCCATGGAATTCTCCAGGCAAGAATACCGGAGTGGGTTGCTGTTTCCTTCTCTAAGGAATCTCCTGACCCAGGGATCAAACCTGGCTCTCCTGCATTGCAGGCAGATTCTTTACCACCTGAGGCACCAGGGAAGCCCAGTCTCTGAAGAGCATTGTGTATTTTTCTCTAAGTAAGAAAAAAAAAATGGTAGTGCCACTTCAGGTCACCAGACAGCTCTTTGATTCTCACTGATGGTGATCTTTGGGTGGAAAGAGCAGATTTTCTTTTCTTCTGGGTGGTAGGAAATTTCTAAGTATGACTCTGGATGATAAATGAAATTATTTAATACATGTGATTCTTCAAGGGTTTGCATTGTCTTGTAAGGACATTTCTTTGATCTATATGATTGTGTTTTGAAAGCATCAAACCAAACAGTGATGAGAAGTGACTGCTCATCTATCTTCATGCCAACATCAACAAATTGAGTTCATATAATGCTTCTAAATATTTTGACCTTTAAAAAATTACATATAGATCATACAAATAGATATATATATCATATAAACTACATATATTTAAAGTGATTTATTTTGCAGTGCCCAAACTCCTGTTTATCGTATTTCATAAACAATTTCTCCTTTTAACTTGGGCACCTTGGTATTCCGAAGGATAATACTATGTGTCATCATCAACAATTCATTTTCCAAAGATTGAGGTATAGCAGATCATTAGGTCATTTTTCTCTTGTCACTTCAGTTTTGGTTGACACTAAGAATGGAAGGTGGTTCTCCCCTTCCACTGAGTAGCAAAGTCATGTTGCCATCTGGACAGTCTGAATGATAGTAAATAATAAGTTTACTTGTGACTGATGTGACCTGTTGTTTGGGTATCATTTCAGCACCACCTGAATGAAATTATCCATTTTAATGAAGGTAATAGATTAGGAAATGATTTGTCAGTAATACATAAAATAATTATGCTCTTTCAAGGACATTCATAAGAATAAATAAAAGCACAAAATGCAAGGATAATTACACTGAAGGAGCTTGATGTCTTACAGAGGTTTAGTCTGTGAAAACAGGGGAGGGCAGGGAAGACAGTTTTAATGATTCAAATTAGTCTTAAATAATCAGCTGAATTCATGCCAAACCATTTTGCTTTTTATATCCTTTGTCTCTTGGAATTTTTGAGTGAATCCAAATTTTTCTTTAACAATTTCTTTGATTTCCCACATGGACTTGCGCACTGCTTTGCAGCATTCTTGAAAAGACAGCATTCTTTATTATGTAATCATATCACTTAATCAAATAAACAGTTTATCCTTGATCTTCCAGTCTCTTAAAAATTAAATGAGTTTTGGTTTTAAGAGCTATCTTAAAATTACATTTTTTCCTTTCAAGTAGCATGTTTTTATTATAAGATTTCAGAACCCACCCTGTTTTCAGACTTTTCATCTGTTCATTCTTTTGGTCTTTTCTTCCCCACAAATAATGATTGGGGACTTTGATATCTACATTTGGATGTCATGTTATCTTACACTAGTTAAGGAGTTGAAGCCACAGTCATTTCTAGAGCTAAAATATGTGACAGGAGATACGCATAGGCATTGTTGATATTACAGCTAAAGATGAAACTCCAGATAAAGTTTGGCAGCAGAGAACAGCAAAAGAAAACAAATTCATTAATTATTCTTATGTTTATACAGAAATTCCAGAGTCTAAATGGTTCATGGAGTGTTTATCCCTCAGCTCCGGCATTATAATTTGGAGCATATTTATCACATTTCTGTCTCTCTCACTAGCCAGTGAATACCTGAAGCTCGTAAATCATATCGTATAATCTCTGATTGCAGCTCCCTTCCACAAGGGTGCTGTGCATGGTAGACAATACATGTTTGTCAAATTGCTCAAGTTTATTCAGATTATCTTTTATCCCTAAATCATGAGTGTTTCCATATGAAGACGCTGACTTACAGGGGCTCCCTGATGTTTTGTATGTATAATGATTACCTTGTGGAATGCAGGCATTGTTTCCTTTGTTATTGGTTGCTCATGGCCTGTATTCAGGTTACTAAGACACAGTTGCTTACTTTGGGAAACAAACTACTTTCTTGACTGAAAGGAAAAGAGAAGATAATAAATGAACTTGCACATGGATTTCAGTACAGGTTAGCTCTGCTACCCATGTAAAAACCAAAAACAAAAGCAGAAAATTTTGAATACCTTTTATATTACATGATGCTAAGGAAATTATTTTGCCTTACCTAATTCTTTGCAATATAGATAGGTTCAGTTGTGTTTATGTGGTTAATATCACCTACGAAACCTGGCCAAAGGAACAAAACTCTACTGTCCAAATCTGACTGAATTGAAAACTAAGCCATTTGACACACATCTTTATGGATGCTTAAAGTACATAAAATTTCCATACTGTGAACAATTCAATCATCTAAGTTATTTTGTCTGGATGATTATCTATCTTTATTCTGAACAAGTCATTTTTACTTTTTAGGGGCTTCACTTTATTTGTCCTTCTACAGTCCTAACTCCACCCCCCAATTCCTAATTCATCTTTGAATAGGGGTGGGGGGGCATATATTTCCATTCAGATTTTGTATCTTCAGGTAGATTCTAAGCATAGGTATCCTCAGGCTAGAATAAAGTGGGTGTTATGATTCTTCTGTTCTATTTATTCATTTAGTAATTCATTCATTAAAAAGGTTTATCAAGACCTTCTGAATGCAGAAATCTGTGCTAAATGCTGGGAATAAAATGACATAGAAAATGCACCCTAAATGGGCCTTTGTGGGGAAAATGATATAAATCAAATAATAATATAAATGTATATTTATACATTACACAAATTTAACAGGTGCCCCAAGTGAAAAGTATAGGACACTCAGAGTATGTGAGCGAACCTGAACCACACCCGTAAGAGAAAGCGAAGTGAAGAAGTGACTTAGAGTAAGGGCATGTACATTAACTATATTTCAATTTAAATTATTTGTTTTTTCATATTTATTAGTAAAGACTAAAGAGTGTATTTCAGGCAGAGAAAACATCGCAGTGGCTCAGAGATGGGGTTGAGTCTGGAAAACAAAAGAAGCCCTCCGTGGTTCAAACACAAAGAACAACAGGGATGATGGCAGGATACTGATGCTGGCAGAGGTCCCGCCCCCGAGGGATTTCCAGGCTCTCTGACCAGTTAAGCACTTTTTCCTGAAAGCAAAAAGCTAAAGCTATTCGTTAATTAATTCAACAGATATTTATGAAGAATTATTTTGTTTCCTAAGTTTTGAACCAAATGCTCTGCCCTCTTGTAGTTTGCATTCTAGTCAGGAGAGGTGGAAAATAAAAAAAAATAAACAAAGGCATATGTATTACATCAGGTAGTGATCCAAGTGCTTTGAAGAAAAATGAAGAGTAGAAGGACTTCACGAGTAGGAAGGTAATATCTTCTATAAAGAGTCAGAGTAGGTCTATGGCGAGATGGTGCTTGAGAAGGGAACTGATGCAGTGGCTGAGCGAGTAAGGTCAACAGCTGGAGGATGAGCCTCTCAGGTGGCAGTTATGCAGCCGCTCAGTGGGGTCTTCCTTTTTGTGACCCCATGGACCGCAGCACAGCAGGCTTCTCTGGCCCTCACTATCTCCCAGAGTTTGCTCAAACTCGTGTCCATCAAGTTGGTGATGCCATCCAACCATCTCAAGCTCTGTTGTCCTCATTTTCCTCCTGCCCTCAATCTTTGCCAGCATCAGGGTCTTTTCCAGGGAGTCAGTTCTTTGCATCAGGTGGCCAAAGTATTGGGAGCTTCATCTTCAGCATTGGTCCATCCAGTGAATATTCAGGGTTAGTTTCCTGCTTTGATCTCCTTTTAGTCCAAGGGACTCTCAAGAGTCTTCTCCAACACCACAGTTCAAAAGCATCAATTCTTCAGCACTCAGCCTTCTTTATGGACCAACTCTCACATCTCAGGTGGAGGAACAGCAAGTGAGAGGCCCTGAGGCAATAGTGTTCCATAAATACTCCAAAGAGAGCAAGGAGCTGAGTAAAGAAGGGAAAGGATGGAGGAGACAAGTTTAGAGGCTTGGTTGGGGACCCAGATCATGGCAAGTTCTGCGGCTTTTACTCTGAATTAAACAAGAAGCTCTTGGAGGGTTTGCAGCAAGTGTGTTCAGATTTAGGCTTACAAGAATATTGCCTTCTCAAAGGAGGTAAATAAACTAAGGAGGTCAAAGTAGAAATGAGGCCATTCAGAAGGCTACTACAATGCTCAAGAAAGAAAAAATGATGACTTGGATCTGATGTTAACAGAGAAAGTGGAACAAGGTGAGGGAGTCACTATGTTTTCAAGACGAAGCCAAGAAATGTCTGCTGATTCAGTGTATGTGGAGTGGAAGAGAAAGAAAACATCAAAACATCTAAAATGTTTGTCCTGAGCAACTGGAAGATTAGGGTTGTCATTTACTGAGAAGAGACAGACTGCAAGAGAGGCTGATTGGGGGAGAGAATGAGAAATTTGGATTAGACACCCTAAGTTTGACATTTTCAGTAATATCTAAGTGAAAGTGGCAAGAGGATTTGGTATGGTCGCTACGTTGTGTCCTATTCTTTGCGACCTCATGGACTGTAGCCCACCAGGCTCCTCTGTCCATGGACTTCTCCAGACAAGGATACTGGAACAGGTTGCTATTTCCTTCTCCAGGGCATCTTCCTGACCGGGATAGAACTCCCAGTCTCCTGCATTGCAGGTGGATTCTTTACCAGCTGAGCCACCAGGGAAACCCAGCAAGAAAATAGTTGTTTCTAAAACTTAGTTAGAATTCAGGCTGCGGCTTCCCTGGTGGCTCAGTGGCAAAGAACCTGCCTGCCAATGCAGGAGACAGATGTTCGATCCCTGCTCCAGGAAGATCCCACGTGCCATGAAGCAACTAAGCTTGTGCATCACAAGTACTGAGCCAGCGCTCTAGAGCCTGGGAGCTGCAACTGCTAAAGCCCAAGTGAGCTAAAGCTCAAGGCCATGCTCTGCAACAAGAGACTCAACCTCAGTGAGAAGCCTGTGCTCCGCAACAGAATGCGCTGCAACTAGACAAAGCCCACACATGGCAACAAAGACCCAGAGCAGCCATGAATGCATTAATTCAATTATATGAAAAAAAAAGAATTCAGGCTGACCATTTAAATTAGGGAACCATTAACATACAAGAGGTTAAAGCTGGAGCCCAGGTGAGCTCACACAGGACATGCGCATGGGTAGAACAGAGCGTTCTGGCACAGGGCCTTGGTTCACCGGCTGGAAGGAGGCGGGTTAGAGATCAGGGAGGGGAAAGGAACTGCAAAGGAGACTGACAGAGCAGACAGGCATCGGGGTCAGGTTGGGAGGCTGTTGGGGTGGATGTGGAGAGAATCTAAGACGAGATACTGAGGAGGTACGGTCTCTAGGAGGTAAAACTTATCTTTTGCCATGAAACCAGTGAGGAAACTGGTATGCTCCCTTGCAAGATTATAGGCTTTGAAAGATAAACGTAATCATCTAAATTATTCAGAGTAAGAAGATATAGCATTGTTATACGTACGCAATATTTTTTATTCTCCGTAAAAAGTTCTTTTGAGACCATTTAAAAAATCTAAGGAGAATGTGTAGAGCAGAATGCTTTAATCTTTTAAAATGTTTTAAAATCACTCAACTCTTATGACACGCTCAGTTGTGTCCTACTCTTTGTGACCCCATGAACTGGAGTCCCCAGGCTTCTCTTGTCCATGGGACTCTCCAGGCAAGAATAATGGAGTGGGTAGCATTCCCCTATAGAGAAAGAGATGGTTAGATAGCATCACTGACTCAATGGACATGAATTTGAGCAAACTCCGGGAGATAGTGAAGGACAGGGGAGCCTGGCATGCTGCAGTCCATGGGGTCACAAAGAGTCGGGCATGACTGATCGACTAAGCAACTGAACAACATCAACATTGTAAAAACGTGAAGACAGTGTTATTTTGCTAGAGATCAACATGCATTCTAGAAGGACATTGCTGTAAAAATGATCTTTTGGAATAGTTAGTGCCTTAGAGTGCCCTTAGTATCTTAGAAATTTATCACTACATTTATGGAAAATGCAGTACCTGTAGGGTAATGTCCCTGGAAATTCCTTTGTTGTGACTTACATTGCACTGGCAGGGCCTGGGCTGAATAACACCCCCAAACTGGGTTAAGTGTTTATTTTTAACCCAAGTAACACCCAATCAACACATTTTGGTTCAACATCTACTTATTTCATACCATGTTGATGGTAAATCTGGTTGCAGAACTTTGGGCTATGGACTTCCACAATTAATGCTGAAAGTATCATGATTTGTGTCAGATAGCCAGTTTGATTTTCTGTTAAATGAACACAAATTAAACCAAGTGATTTTTCCAGTAATCTTGGTTGTTCGGTATGAGGATAGTTGTCCCATCTGAAGTGGTCCACTCTCGCTCAGGTATTTCTTTGTGGTTGAAGAGGACAACACTCCGTTGTCCGTCACAGTGACGCCCTGCGATGCGCCCTTGGAGTGGAAGCTGAGCCTCCAGGAGCTGCCAGAGGAGGCAAGCGGGGAAGGTTCAGGTGAGTACCCTGCCAGACCTGGTCCCGGACCTCGGGATGGATGGGTGGCTGAAAGACAGGAGACATACAGCCTTCTCTTCGTAAGACAGAACAGCATGGATGCATAGGAGAAGTTGGGCATTGAGGAAGGAGATGTGGGAAGTGGGGATGACATCAGATGACCGTGATTTGGTTAAAAAAAAAAAATGGTTGAGAGAGACAGGTGTGGGGACTGAAGGGGCAGGGAAAGGCAAGAGGTTCAGATTAGCTTCCCTGGCTGTGGTTTGCAGTCCTGCCTGAACCTTGGAATCACCAGTGGGGCTTCAGATGCTGGATCCTGCCTCAGAGGTTGTAATTTAAATGCCTTGGTGTGTGATCTGGACATTGGTATGTTAAAAGCCCCTGTAGGTAATTCTAATATGCAACCAGGATGAGAGTATCTGATCTCTGGGGAGTAAAGGGTAGATAGGAAGAGAGAACAGAAGGGCGTTTAGCACCGCCTCGAAGTCCAGGATGAAAAGAAAGTCAGAAGGAGGAGTAGGTTAGGCATTTAAGGAAGATTCAGATGATGGAAAGCAAATAATGAGTACAAAGAAATGAGTAGGGTCTGTTTGAGGCCCTGGGTTGATGCTGCCCATGCCCCTCCCCCCCGCTTAAGGGGCAAAGGCATCCTAGCTTTAAGTAAGGCTTGAGATTGATGATGTGACAGGATGTTAGCAAGCTGGATATCTACAGTAATGGGGGAACTGTACTTAGGAAAATATTGAAAGAGCATATGGGGAGTGATAAGACAGGTAGAGAAAAGGAATAGTCATGTGACGACTGTGTTCATCACATGATTTAGGGCCATGAAATTCTACACACCTCACTCAACCTGCGGTGCTCAGTTGGAAACCATCTACTTCACTCGGGCTATGCAGTCATTTTCTGGATCCTCTCACTTATGTGCACGTTGATGTCTGTGTGATATCTGATATTAACAGTAACAAAAACAAAGGAAAACATTTTAGTTTCAATGCTTTCCCTTCATTCCTCCTGGGCAAGTGTTCTACACATTGAAAATTATATCCTCTTACTGGAGCTTTATAACCTATGTTCTAATGAGACTGTCCCATCCTACAAACAAAAGTGAAATTAGTGAAATGGCTAGCCGTCCAAGTGCAAACTGGTAGAATCTTTTTGGTAAGCAGATTGACAGTAGGGATTAGTCTGTAAGAGATTTGCAGCCTCTGACCTAAAAATTCCACTAATTGGAGTCTATTCTGAAGAAATCATTTAAAATCAGAAAGCCTTACATATATAAGAGCATTATTATAATGCTCAAAAGTTAACAACTATTATTTCTATTATATAATAATTACTGAGAAAAAGGGAGGTTTCTCTAGATATGTATATACATGATAATGTTATAAAGTTACAGAGAAAAACAGAATAGTATCAATTGCATGAAGCATGTAGAAGAAAACCTGAGAGAAATCAAACTGTTAATAAAGGACTGTTAATAAATAACTGTTAATAAAGGATCATATATTAATGGATAGTCTTTTTATCTCCTTGTATCTCCCAAATTTCTACAGGAACATGTATTTTTTTTATAATGGATAAAAACTAAATTGAATTGTTTTACAAACACCATTTAAGGTAGTGCACATGTCCTGACATGTAGACTGTGTCTCTTCTGTGTCTTTTAGGTGATCCAGAGCCTCTGGATCAGCAGAAGCAGCAGATCATTAATGAGGAAGGCACGGAGCTTTTCTCCTACAAAGGGAACGACGTGGAGTATTTCATATCTTCTAGTTCTCCATCTGGTTTATATCAGTTGGAGCTTCTTTCAACAGAGAAAGACACGCATTTCAAAGTGTATGCCACCACAACTCCGGAGTCTGACCAGCCCTACCCTGACCTGCCTTACGACCCGCGAGTTGATGTCACGTCTCTGGGACGCACCACGGTTACCTTGGCTTGGAAGCCGAGCCCCACCGCCTCTGTGCTGAAGCAGCCGGTCCAGTACTGCGTGGTCATCAGCAGAGAACACAACTTTAAAAGTCTCTGCGCGGTGGAAGCCAGGCTGAGTGCGGACGATGCTTTCATGCTCGCCCCCAAGCCCGGCCTGGACTTCAGCCCTTTCGACTTTGCGCACTTCGGGTTTGCTGCGGAGAGCTCAGCGAAGGAGCGCAGCTTCCTGCCGAAGCCTTCCCCCAAGTTAGGGCGGCAGGCGCACTCGAGGCCCAGGGCGGACATTCAGAAGGTCTGCATAGGAAACAAGAACATCTTCACGGTCTCGGATCTGAAACCCGACACGCAGTACTACTTCGACGTCTTCGTGGCCAACAGCGACAGCAACATGAGCACGGCTTACCTGGGCACCTTTGCCAGGACCAAGGAGGAAGCCAGACAGAAGACGGTGGAGCTGAAGGACGGGAAAGTCACTGACGTGTTCGTTAAGAGGAAGGGGGCCAAGTTTCTACGGTTTGCCCCAGTCTCGTCTCACCAGAAGGTCACCTTCTTCGTTCACTCTTGTCTGGACGCCGTCCAAATCCAAGTGAGAAGAGATGGGAAGCTCCTTTTGTCCCAGAATGTGGAAGGCATTCGGCAGTTTCAGCTGAGAGGCAAACCAAAAGCCAAGTATCTCATCCGACTGAAGGGAAACAAGAAGGGTGCATCTATGCTGAAAATACTGGCTACCACCCGGCCCAGCAAGCAGTCGTTTCCCTCTCTTCCTGAGGACAGGCGCATCAAGGCTTTCGACAAGCTCCGCACCTGTACTTCAGTCACAGTGGCTTGGCTAGGCACCCAGGAAAGGAACAAGTTTTGCATCTACAAAAAGGAAGTGGATGATAATTACAATGAAGACCAGAAGAAAAGAGAGCAAAACCAGTGCCTGGGCCCGGATACGAGGAAGAAATCAGAGAAGGTCCTCTGTAAATATTTCCACAGTCAGAACCTGCAAAAAGCCGTGACCACAGAAACAATTAAAGGCCTTCAGCCTGGGAAATCTTACCTGCTGGATGTTTATGTCACAGGACATGGAGGGCACTCGGTGAAGTATCAGAGTAAAGTTGTGAAAACCAGAAAGTTCTGTTAGTCACCTTGTATGGAGATTTATCACATACTTCAGGAGAGACAGAGCCGCATTAAGTAGAAACTGACTACTGCTCCCCCAGCTAAGAGAAGTTGTGACCTATACTTGTACTGTGGAAGGGAGGGTATCATAGGGTGTATGATGGAGTTTATGTAACTGATTGCTGGAGGAGACTTGTTCTAGCGTGCCCCAGTGGTACCGCGTGTGTGTCTGATGTCCGCTGATGTCAGAGAGAGAGGACGTCTTGAAGGAACTGCCATCCCTTGCTTTGACCACTGCATGAACTGCTTCTAAATTATTTTATTACCTAAAAATTTAAAATATGCCATTCATTGCACACAGCCACAAATGAAAATCATTCCTCTCAATAGATGCTAGGATATATATATATATATATATATATAAATTATTTTATAAAGTCTTGTTTTAAATGTCCATGTTTCTATGATTGTAAACTATTAAATTCTTTTCCTGTTAAAGTACAGATCTAAGTATATTAAGTGGACAGCTCTTTAGTCAGTTATATTGTTATTGTAAATTCTTATCTGTTGAGTAAAATGTTTAAATACTATATGTATCTCATGTACAAAGTTGACATACATTATATTCATGTATATAAAATTAAAGATATTAGATTATATACTGATCATTTTCCTAAGTGGCAACCTTGGTGTATTCAATTTCTGTTCTGTCCCCAAAACTGTGCCTTTATGTAATTTGGCACCAGATTTGACCCTTTTCTAACAGAAGGCATGCTGCATCTCTCTAAAGTTATTGGGACATTAGAGAGTTACTGCAACTTGTATTTTGATTTTGAATAGGAGCTGGCTGTTGAGACTTGAAAGCACGCCAATAGACTTAAAAGGACAAGCTTGAGAAATATTCCTTAATGACCTAAAATACATTACCTCTATTTTAAAAATAAGCATCTCTTTTAAGTACAAAAATTGGGATATTACAGAATTTTCCAACTGCTTGAATGTTAGCAAAATAACTGTTTTGATTTCTAGTGGAAGCAGTGGAGCAACCATCAGTTAGGACTGCAATGAGGAAACTGGAAGCAACTGTTTTGTAACATCAATGGTCTCATACTTTTAGCTTTGATAATTCATGAATCTTTAAGAAGTAACTTAGATATAAGGTAAAATGTAGGCAAATCATAATAGAAACCATTTATCAAAGTTCTGCACAAGGGGCAGTTTTAGATAGTTTCACACTCCACAGGTTCTACGAATGAGGTGTCATGAGGATTCACAAGAGTCTGGGATTTAAGTCAACTAGGCTATGTGGCTTCGAGTAAACCTGTTACTTCCCATTGTCCCTCTTTCCTATTTATAAAATTAGGTGTGGTAGATTTGGATAAGATGATGTTACAGGATACCTTCTATCATATGACATTGTCTTTTGTAGAAATCTGTGATTCTAAATTATAAAATGTGTCTGTAACTACAAGTGGGGCAGGTGTAATTCCTTAACCACAACCTTTCACCTACTTGCTGGACCACCTTTCACATGGTGGGCATGCAGGAGCAGCATCCCTATGGAGTACAGAATCACCTTGGCTTGGGGAGTGAAAGTGGTGGTCTTTATGAAAAGACCTCATTAGTAGAAAACATCCCCCCTAAAAATGTGTCCTCTAATTCCTGAGTGTTAAGGTATCAAAACAAAATATATCATATTTGTATGAAACAGTTTGATACCTGAAATAACTTTTAAAAAGGAAGAAAGAACACCTCCCCAATGGCTATGTAACTAACCAACTTGAAAGAACTTTAAAACTGACACTGTCTCAGAGATGTTCTATCCTGTTATAAATTCAGTGACTTTGGAAGGAGAATCAACTTTCTCATATTATTCACAAATATGTTAGTATAGAGCAATGTGCTAAATGGGACTACAGTGAATCAAAGAGTTATTGCAGCTTCTGAAGGTGATGGGCTTAACTCTCAGATATTGCTAAAGGCCTGGGAACCAGGCCAAGTCAATTTAACCAAGCCTTTACTTTTCAGCCAGCTGGAATGGTGGTTTCTATATAGTCTGGATATATCAGAAAATTCTTTCATGGTCCCAGTGAAATTTCCTTTTTAAAAATTATAGGAAAATTAAATACACATTGTGAAACTTCTATCACTCATAAAAGAAGAGAGAAACCTATTAAAAATAAAGCTCTCTTATTTCCTGATGTGTTTAGATTTTAAGAGCATTCAGGTGAACAGAGGACAAGAAAGGAAAATTTGTTCTTAATTAATAAAAGAACTAGAACATAGCTAATATGAAAGCACCATCTTTTCTCCATTAAGCTCCAGAATAGCTATATTGAGAACAGGGCATTTAGAATCCCAAGGACAGCCATAGTATCATGGAGGAGAAGGGATCTTTGAGGACAATTTCATTCAAGTTCAGTATCTTATTTTTTAGGTTCAAAAATAAATTGAAGACCAGAGAAATGAAAAGAAATTTCTCATAGTCAAAACAAGTAAGTAGTGAAATTGCTTTGACTCCAAAATGCTTACTAGAATATAAATCACCAATTCTTGGGAGGGGGGAGTAATTTAAGGATCGTTTTCCAAAAGGAAATAAAAATTTTTTCGTATTTATGATTTCAAAGCAACTCGTTCTTACAGACCATTTCAAATTTCCTTAAGAATGTGTGTGTAACCTTAACTGACAACTTCAAACTTGTAAGGAAAAAAAATACTATTATTTTTAAGACAGAAACTATTCCAATCTAGATTTGCATGTGCACACAAACTGAGGCTGTAACATCATTAGTCAATTGTTTTAACCTAAAACTATTTAGGATCTATTTTTAAAAAGTATACAGTGGGTGATTTTCCTAGTTAAAATACTTTATAATCAATGTTTAGATTAATTTTTAAAACATGTATCAAAGGATTACTGCTGGAAAGGACATATGCATTGCTCATTTAAGTTGCTAATAAACTTGGAAAAGTTATGATTTTTATATCCTGAAAAGCCAAATGAAGAGTGACTTCAAATGAAAAATTATTCAGAGGAACTTTAGAGTTTGAAACCACTTTTAATGGTTCTGAATAGTTCATCTTCAATGAAAACACATACACACAAGTTTTGAATACAATTCAAGGAAATTGTTTGACCTGAAACAAATTGGGATCTCTTCCAACACTTTACTAACACCTCTTAGAGATCATCTAGTTCAGCTCTCATTTTGCAGATGAGAGGGTTGAGACCCAACCAAGACGAGACCCCAAACAGATCCCTGCACTCTCCGTTTAATGATCACCCAGTGCATTGTAAGCATGCCTTCAATTCACAAGGCATGCAACAGTTTACCCAGACTATGCGCCTTTGCCTCTCTTCACTGACTGGCTTCAGAATAAAACTAGCATCTAACTTGAGGAGCAAGGCCATTTGGAGCATCTCCATACACTTCCTTCCCCACTTAGATAGAGTGCAATTGAGGTAAAGTCAGCTGGGAAGTCAATTTGGGTCCTCCCCCGAGGACCAAGCAAAGTGACCATGGCCAGATTTCAGCTGTCCTTTGTTTGAAGTTGTTTGTGGGACCTGGGAGACATCAGGGCACACTCATCATCGTGTTTCTCCCAGAGAGTTTTGGCCAGAAAAATATGCAGTGGCTTGGGATTTGGGTATCTGTTATCGTTTTGAAGGTGGGAAGTGGGAGAGATGAGAGCAGAGAGGAAATGGAGTGTGAAGGGAAGTATGTTGTTGTTTAGGTGCTAAGTCGTATTTGACATTTTTTGTGACTCATGGACTGTATGTAGCCAGCCAGGCTCCTCTGTCCAATGGAATTTTCCAGGCAACAATACTGGAGTGGGTTGCCATGCCCTCCTCCAAAGGATCTTCCCAACTCAGGGATCAAACCACATCTGCATCTCCTGCATTAGCTGGTGGATTATTTACCAGTGAGCCACCAGAGAAGCCTTCCAGAAGAAAGTATAGTTTTTCTGTACTTTTCTTTCTCTAACTGGCCTGAGATATCAAGGAAAGTGAGAGAGCTAAGATAGCTTCATTTTATTAAGAATTTGGGTTCTGTCCAACACAGAACCTGGCACAACAAATTTTGACTTAGATCACCATCCACTCTATTAAAATTGTATTGCACTATTTGCTAGGAATGACTGATCATGTATCTGGGCAAGATGTCCTTCATTTCTATTTATTTGCATTCCTCTTCCTCCATCTTTGAGAACTAAGTTTAGTAATCAAAGTTTAGAGATGAAGTTACCTAGAATGACTTTTCATATCTACCCTGATACCTCTTTCAGATATTTTCTAATATTATTTTAAAGTATAAAAGAAATTGAAGGCTATCAGTCACCATCATGGGAAAATAGTTTGTTCCAAGATTGAACAGTGCAAGGCCTTAATTACATTTCTATATTGTCCTTATTCAAATACTAACGAAGATCGTGTGGCATCAATTATCAGAGGGGAGGAGAGTCATACAAGGGGAGACACTTGAGTCCTTGGAAATAATTCCTTCGAAAGCAGAAACAAGAATGAATATGACTCCTCAACCCATTGCACTACAGGAGAGAATTTTCAGAAAACTATAAGGGTTTCTGGAAACTTTTAGAAACTTACAGGCTAGAAATTTTGAAGCAGAAATACATCAAGCAGCCTCCCAGGATGTGGACATGTCCCGAGACTTCAGAATTTGAAATAATTTTATAAATTGAGACTAAGGTGTAAAACAGAGAAGTCACAGCATATGGGTTCTTGTTATGGGTGATGAGATCCAGATAGAACAGTTAAAAAAAATAAAAGCCATCTTACAACTATTAATAAGAGAAGCAATGAGTGCATTGTTTCGTTTTTGAGTCCAGTATTATTGTCAGAAACTGGTGAGCTTTAGGAAGAAAAATGTTTCCAGTCTCTTTCTTCTTGTATAAATACTGCCAAGATTAATAGCCAATCAAATGACCATAGTTTGGAAAGGAGCAAATGTTCATTTCTTGTCCATAGTTAGCCCTTGAGGTAAACTTCCTACGTTGCATAAATACAGCAGCACAGAAAAACAAAAACAGTTATTTTAAGATACACTTGACAAGACCCTTAAATGTGCATATTGTTATAACTTGGACAGGATTTTGCTTCTGAGAAAAATTATTTGTGATAAACAGCTCCAAGTATATTAATACATAGCGGGGTTAGAGGTTTGACTGTTCAGTCTTGTCTCTTCCTATAAAATGGACTTGGACCTATAGAGAAAGTTAACATATGGCTACTTTTGCCATGCAGGCTGGAAAAGTTCCCCAATGTCAAAGCAGCAAGCAGGTTTTGGAAGCTGTTTGTTACTCTTGAAAACCACAGCGATGTCTCATAGGCCTCTGCCTTTATTTGGCCAATTCTGTGCCCTTCTGTAGATCCATATGAATAAAATAAGTGGATTGTGGCTGAACCATTGAAGAGTTATAGGAACCGATATAGCTTTCTGTGTTAGCAGCTTGCGAAGAGCGAGTGGTGTAGTCAAAAACACAGCCTGTTTCCAGCGGCTGGGTCTCCATGTATCAGCAGCCGCAAGTGGCCTTGGTGACAGTTAGGGTCTCCTGGCACTTCTGAACAGACTAAGAACTTGACTCGAGGCTGGGAAAGAGGCGACTGAAACAACTGAGAGACAAATTAATGTACATATTTTTTTAAAAATACAATTCAACCAATTTTACTATGGTAATACACTATTTTAAAAACATGTTTTTAAAGAAATAACAGACTCTTTTAGCTATTTTTAGTGGTAGTATTGAATATCTCCTTCCTGCTGAATAAAGCTTGCCATTCTTCCTTAAATGAAGAGGCCAAGAGCTAAATTACAGGTTGCCCAATTTTGCCTCTTTTCCATCATGCACATGATCACGGGTTCTCTTGGCTTATCCATGGGTGATCTTCAGGTTTGGAAAAAGATGACAAAGATGTAAAAGCAGAGTAAGAATCCAACACTTAAATTTAAACTACTTGCATTTTGTGCAAGTTCTGTTGACTGATGGAAGCGAGCTGGACTTCAAATACAGCTGTGTGCTGCGCGAACTTGACTGCTCTGAATACTGAACTCTGGTTCCTCTGCCAATTCCATGGGCAAGAATTCCGGAGGCCTGAGTTGAAATGTGCAGATAAATACTCAGTGCCGGAGTTCTTGGTGCCAAAGCACACAGAATACTTACCTCTGCTATGGAAATCTTGGAAGAACAGAACTTCTGTTTTTAATATCTCTGAGGATTTAGAGCAGTTCTTAGACGACTTTTTACCTTTCATAAAACTGACTCCTACTTTAAAAGTCTCTTGGTGGCTTACCTATATTAAAAAGAGGAAAAGAATACTTTTTGATTCCACTGAGTTTTCTCTTCTCTATTGAATTTAAACAAGTTAATAAGAGAAAGGACAGCAGTGGAAAGAGTGTAGAAATGGGACTTCAGATGTGTGGGTTTTTTAAACTTCTGTGGTCTTAAGCTTTCTCATTTGTCAAATGAGAAGGGTGATGATCTCTAAGATTCCTTTTGGAAAAGCAGGGAAACTAACAACCTTTAAGCTCATACTGAGTGCCAGGCATGTGAAATACAATTACTTAATCCCCATAACAACCCTGAGATGAAGACATTATTGTATTCTCCTTGAACAGACAAAGAACAAAGAAATTACATAACGTGCTCAACGTCACGAAGACTAAAAACTGGATACACCTCTAGCTCCAAATGTATGCGTCTTTCTGTTTCCATCTGTGTGGTGTGAGCTCTAGAGCTTATTAGTGAACTTATAGAATAGAACAAGGAGGAGAAAATTCATAAAAATGAGGAAAGCTAAAACATATTCAAAGGCTGACCTGGACATTTATCAACAAATTATCTTGGACATGGATAAATATGAAGAGCTAGAGACAGCAGAGAAATAACACACAAGGATCACTAAGTTCCTCTTACTGTGTAGAATTTCTCCATTTAATGATGTCTTATACTATATCACAACCTTTATAGGTGTTTGTTTCTGTATCTCATTATACAGAACTTGCTGTAATGCTTACATATGGTAAAATGTGTCTGTAATGTGAGGCCAATAAACCCTTATTTAATACATTTGTGTTTTAGCATATAGAATTCTCTGTGGTTGTTTGGGCTTTTGTTTCTTACATATTCTCTTTCTTTTGTTATAGGTTTTTTTTAAAAAAAAATTTAATTGCAGGATAATTACTTCCCAGTGTTGTATTGGTTTCTTCTGTAAAACAACGTGATTTGGCTATAAGTGTACACGCATTCCGACGCTCTTGAGCCTCTCTCCCACCCGCACCCCCATCTCACCCTTATAGGTCACCTTAGAGCTTCAGGCTGCGCTTCTTGTGATACGCAGCAACTTCCCCCCAGCTCTCTATTCCACAGCTGCAATGTACATATTTCAGTGCTCTGCTCATAGGAGATACTTACTGGGACTTTATTACATGCCAGGCCCTGAGCTGAGTCATAATGTGACAATCCACACGACAATCTTTTGAAGGAGATATTTTCCATGTTTTACTGATGAAGAAACCAAGTGTCAGAGAGGTTAAGTAACTTCCCTGATATGACACAGCTAATCAGGAGCACAACCCACTATCAAATCCAGGGCTAGAAATAAAGCCAACGCTAGAAGGGGTGATTCTCACTTCCTGCCTTTGGGAAAGAACTTCTGATTGTGCTTTGCAAGTAATCCACTGGCACAAATTTACTTTTAAAGTTTGCCGGACTTGTGCTCATTCTACTAAGGACTTGCTTTATTGGCACACTGAGTACTTGCTGACAGTCTCCTGATTCACTTCTTTATGCCTTTGCTCCCATATAAATTTTTCCTATGTACTTGGCATTTAAGAAACTCACACAGCCACCACTATAGTCTCAGTTTGGAAGCGGGTGAACTCTGTATCCTGCCTGGGAAACAGCCGCCGATGAAGAGTCCAGTATCAACTTTGGGATCAGTGAGTTAGCTGATATGGCTTCTTTGGTTGAACTCTTTCCTAGACAGTGACAGGAAGAGAGGAGGGCTCTGTTGTCCCTTTAGCCCCTCCCTCATTTAAAAAAATATATTTTTTTTCTAATTGCTATGGTAGGGTTTGTTATAAAAACTAAAACACAACCTAAAAACTTTCTAAAACATAACTTGAAACTTCACTCTAATTCTATTCCCCAAAGAAAACTATTTTTAACAATTCTTAGTTTACACTGATTTACATTCCAATACTTTTTTCCTTCCCTGTGTATAAACTAATATTTATTATTACCATTCGTTTTTATCAAATATGAAATTGTACTAAACAGTTTTGCAACTGGCTTTTTTAATTGAATGTGGTATTTGGGCCCACATTCTGTGTCAGCTTGAGCTCATTCTTGGTTGTTTTTTTTTAAAGTTTTAGTCATATTTTTATTTATTTCAACATACCAAAAATATTATCATTTCAAGTGAAATTAATTTTTACAATTAAAATGCTGTACAATCTTTTTATCACACCCAGCTTGGAAATTCAGCGTGTCTGTTACCCTTACAGCGCACCTCACTTAGGGCTAGCCACTCTTCAAGCACGCAATAGCCACCTGCACAAATCTCCGTATTTGCACAGAACCACACCTCTCCTGTAACAGGCCTGTAGCGCATCTGCGACTGCATCTGCAGTTTCTCTGCCAAACCTTCCATATCATCGGCAAACACACCCACAGGTCAGGGAGCCGCCCTTCTTGATCTCATTCTCTTTTTGAATTGGAGTATAGTTGCTTTATAATGCTGTGTTAGCGTCTGTTGTACAACAAAGTGAATCAGCTCTATGCATACACGCATCCCCTTTCTCCTGGGCCTCCCTCCCGCCCGCCCGCCTCACCCCCCACTCGCCCACCGAAATCTCCGCAGAGCACCAAGCTGAGCTCCCTCCGCTCTGAGCAGCCTCCCACTAGCTCTCTATTTTACATATAGTAGTATACATATGGCGGATTCCCTGGTGGCTCAGATGGTAAAGCATCTGCCTGCAATGCGGGACCTGGGCTCTATCCCTGGGTCAGAAAGATCCACTGGAGAAGGAAATGGCAACCCGCTCCAGGACTCTTGCTGGAAACTTCCAGAAACGGAGGAGCCTGCTAGGCTACAGTTCATGGGAATGCAAAGAATCGGACACAACTGAGCAACTTCACTAACATGTGGGGCTTCCCCGGTGGCTCAGCGCTAAAGAATCTGTCTGCATTGAAGGAGATTCAGGTTCGATGCCTGGGTCAGGAAGAGCCCCTGGAGAAGGAAATGGCAGCCCACTCCAATATTCTTGCCTGGGAAATCCCACGGACAGAGGAGCCTGCAGGGCTACAGTCCATGGGGTCGCAAAGAGTTGGACAGGACTTAGTGACTAAACCAACACTGCCACGTACGTCAATGCTGCCCTCCCAGCTCGTCCCGCCCTCCCCTTCCGCCCGTGACCACATGTCTGCTCTCCACATCTGCATCTATTCCTGCCTGTGGATGGGCCTAGAGTTTGTCATACAGTGAAGGAAGCCAGAAAGAGAAACAGGAATATCTCATATTAACGCTGTATGTAGAATCTAGAAAAATGGTACTGATCTCCTTTTTTAAACATTGGTTCTTCCCAGACATTCTCCTCAGATGTGTAAAATGTGTATCAATATGAACACACAATGGTGGTCTCTGTCAGTTACATATTAAACCATCCTCAAATTCAGGCCTGAATCGTCACTGACGTCTCCTGTCTTCATTATTGCATAGAGGCATCCTCTCCCAAGTGACAAACTCTCTCTTTGACCTCTCATTAGGCTTCTCTGAGCTGCCTAGTCCTGGATATTCCGTTTCCATCCCAGGAGGGCCTGCATAGCCCAGTGTTAGCGAGAACCCTTATAGCTCAGTTTAGCAGGAATCCTTTACCCTAGAATCAGAAGACTGGCCAAACTTCTCATCCTTCTAGTTAGTCAGTCACTCGGTCATGTCCAGCTCTTTGCGATCCCAAGGCCTGTAGCCTCTGTAGTCCCGCTCCTCTGTCCATAGAATTCCCCAGACAAGCGTACTGGAGGGGGCTGCCATTTCCTTCTCCAGGGGATCTTCCCAACCCACAGATCAAACCTGGGTCTCCTGCATTGCCAGCAGATTCTTTACCGACTGAGCTACTAGGGAAGCCTCTCATCCCTTACCACCCCCCAGATAATAACTTATCACCCCAGCCTGATTTCAGCAAGGATCTCAGTAGGTCACTTTAGCAAGAATCACCATGCATGTGTGCTAAATTGCTTCAGCTGTGTCTGACTCTTTGCAACCTCATGGACTGTAGCCCACCGGATTCCTGTGTTCATAGGGTTCTCCAGGCATGAATACTGGGGTGGGTTGCCATGCCCTCCTTCATGCCCTTCCTGACCCAGGGATGGAACCCGCGTCTTGTGTCTCCTGTATTGGCAGGCGGGTTCTTTACCACTACTGCCACCTGGGAAACCCAAGAATCACCATCCTCTCCTCATAACTTTTCCTCCCCTGATTCCTCTTCCCACCCTGCTCTTTGATTGTATATTGCCACTTGTCTTTGTTGTATCCGGAGTTAAGCCCAATCTCTCTGTGCCACACCACCCCATCACAGAAGTCCCTACATCTACTGCAACAGTCCTAAAAACAGTCTACCTACTATTTGAACAAGTATCAGAGTAAATTTTTTTAACACTCATAAATACTTTCAGGCCTTGCATTTTCTGTAGCCTCATCAGTATCTCTGTGGGCGTACTCACCACAGTGTGGAATACTGCTGAGGGGTTCACGTACACATGATGCTAACAGTCGGGCAACTATATTCAATTGTAATTTCAAAGGAAATGTTTCTAAAGCCCAGTTTAATTTTTTTTTTTTTTGATGAATTTCTTTTTTTTTCCCATTTATTTTTATTAGTTGGAGGCTAATTACTTTACAATATTGTAGTGGGTTTTGCCATACATTGACATGAATCAGCCATGGATTTACATGTATTCCCCATCCCGATCCCCCCTCCCACCTCCCTCTCCACCCAATCCCTCTGGGTCTTCCCAGTGCACCAGCCCTGAGCACTTGTCTCATGCATCCAGCCTGGGCTGGTGATCTGTTTCACCCTTGATAACATACATGTTTCGATGCTGTTCTCTCTAACATCCCACCCTTGCCTTCTCCCACAGAGCCCAAAAGTCTGTTCTGTACATCTGTGTCTCTTTTTCTGTTTTGCATATAGAGTTATCATTACCATCTTTCTAAATTCCATATATATGTGTTAGTATACTGTATTGGTCTTTATCTTTCTGGCTTACTTCACTCTGTATAATGAGCTCCAGTTTCATCCATCTCATTAGAACTGATTCAAATGAATTCTTTTTAATGGCTGAGTAATATTCCATGGTGTATATGAACCACAGCTTCCTTATCCATTCGTCTGCTGATGGGCATCTAGGTTGCTTCCATGTCCTGGTTATTATAACCAGTGCGGCGATGAACATTAGGGCGCACATGACTCTTTCAGATCTGGTTTCCTCGGTGTGTATGCCCAGCAGTGGGATTGCTGGGTCATATGGCAGTTCTATTTCCAGTTTTTAAAGAAATCTCCACACTGTTTTCCATAGCAGCTGTACTAGTTTGCATTCCCACCAACAGTGTAAGAGGGTTCCCTTTTCTCCACACCCTCTCCAGCATTTATTGCTTGTAGACTTTTGGATAGCAGCCATCCTGACTGGTGTGTAATGATACCTCATTGTGGTTTTGATTTGCATTTCTCTGATAATGAGTGATGTTGAGCATCATGTGTTTGTTAGCCACCTGTATTTCTTCTTTGGAGAAATGTCTGTTTAGTTCTTTGGCCCATTTTTTGATTGGGTCATTTATTTTTCTGGAATTGAGCTGCAGGAGTTGCTTGTATATTTTTGAGATTTATCACTGATGAACATAGATGCAAAAATCCTTAACAAAATTCTAGCAAACAGAATCCAACAACATATTTAAAAAATCATACACCATGACCAAGTGGGCTTTATTCCAGGAATGCAAGGATTCTTTAATATCTGCAAATCAATCAATGTAATACACCACATTAACAAATTGAAAGATAAAAACCATATGATTATCTCAATAGATGCAGAAAAAGCCTTTGACAAAATTCAACATCCATTTATGATTAAAACTCTCCAGAAAGCAGGAATAGAAGGAACATACCTCAACATAATAAAAGCTATATATGACAAACCCACAGCAAGCATTACCCTCAATGGTGAAAAATTGAAAGCATTTCCCCTAAAATCAGGAACAAGACAAGGGTGCCCACTCTCACCACTACTACTCAACATAGTTTTGGAAGTTTTGGCCACAGCAATCAGAGCAGAAAAAGAAGTAAAAGGAATCCAGATAGGAAAGGAAGAAGTGAAATTCTCTGTTTGCAGATGACATGATCCTCTACATAGAAAACCCTAAAGACTCTACCAGAAAATTACTAGAGCTAATCAATGAATATAGTAAAGTTGCAGGATATAAAATTAACACACAGAAATCCCTTGCATTCCTATACACTAACAATGAGAAAACAGAAAGAGAAATTAAGGAAACAATACCATTCACCATTGCAACAAAAAAGAATAAAATACTTAGGAGTATATCTACCTAAAGAAACAAAAGACCTCTACATAGAAAACTATCAAACACTGATTAAAGAAATCAAAGAGGACACAAACAGATGGAGAAATATACCATGTTCATGGATTGGAAGAATCAATATTGTCAAAATGACTGTACTACCCAAAGCAATCTATAGATTCAATGCAATCCCTATCAAGCTACCAACAGTATTTTCACAGAACTAGAACAAATAATTTCACAATTTGTATGGAAATACAAAAAAACCTCGAATAGCCAAAGTAACCTTGAGAAAGAAGAATGGAACTGGAGGAATCAACCTGCCTGACTTCAGACTATACTACAAAGCCACAGTCATCAAGACAGTATGGTACTGGCACAGAGACAGAAATATAGATCAATGGAACAGAATAAAAGCCCAGAGATAAATCCATGAACCTATGGATACCTTATCTTCGACAAAGGAGGCAAGGATATACAATAGAAAAAAGACCACCTCTTTAACAAGTGGTGCTGGGAAAACTGGTCAACCACTTGTAAAAGAATGAAACTAGAACACTTTCTAACACCATACACAAAAATAAACTCAAAATGGATTAAAGATCTAAATGTAAGACCAGAACTATAAAACTTCTAGAGGAGAACATAGGCAAAACACTCTCTGACATAAATCACAGCAGGATCCTCTATGACCCACCTCCCAAGAATATTGGAAATAAAAGCAAAAATAAACAAATGGGACCTAATTAAAAGCTTTTGCACAACAAAGGAAACTATAAGCAAGGTGAAAAGACAGCCCTCAGATTGGGGGAAAATAATAGCAAATGAAGCAACAGACAAAGGATTAATCAAGTTTAATTTTTATATTATAAAATTATTATTCAATATTATATTGAATTATATAAATATTCAATATTATATGAATATTCAATATTATAAAATCAATATTATGTTGATTTTTATATTAACATTTATATCTAACACTCTTTGGAAGGATCTGTGTTCCTGTTCCATACCAATCAAATTGACATTAGCAAGAAAAGCTGAGATCCCATGTAGAAATTGTCCCTGAGTCCACGTGACATGGAGGTTGGGTTAAAAGCAGGCCATCGCCTGCCTTCTCTTTTATGAACACCCTCAGAAACCTCCACCCTCCACCCATCTTAAAACAATGAGAGCAAGGAGCCAAGTCATTTCAAAGCAGTGCTTCAGTCTACATGTGTCTTGAATTGTAATCAGTTTTGTGTGAGGAGTAAGAATAGTGAAGAAAATGTCTCTTATGTATTCACCCAGCGCTCGCAAACAATTCTGTCAGGGGGGAAAACAACAAACATCTTCAAGCCACCTTGAGACTTTCTCCTCCACAGGCAGCTCTTTGGAGTGTTCAGGTAGGGGACTGAACTGCGGGCATCAGTGAGGGCAGAGACTGGGCCAGCGAGGGCAGGATATGAATCCTCTCAGAATTAAATGTCATGACTCTCTTCTCTGTTGGGAGCTGGAGCAAATACCTTTAAAAATCCCATTTCATGCTCATTATAAATTCTGGTTAAATGAAGTAACCATAAGAAGTAAATTGAAACTACTCTCAAGGGATCCATAGAAGACTGAACTAAGATTTGGAGAGTATTTTTAAAGACTATATAATAAAAATGATTATTGAATCTGCATGTTGTGTAAGATAAAATATAAACTTATGTCAACATCTGGTTTCTTTTACAAGTCCTGATTTTATATATATATTTGCAAAAAAAACCTTTGTGTATCTACATAAATACACAGAGGATATAAAGTTATTTACAAAACCATATATGGAATATAAACAAAACAATATTTGTCCTGGATTTATGCTTTCATGTCCCAGAATGAGAATGTTTTTGTCTTTGTTTGATTTTCTTATAATGATTTTCTTTGCTTCACAAAATTAATCAGAGAGCTTTCCTTCTCTCTATATCCTCAGAAACAATTTGCATACTGCTAGGAGTTATTGGTTCCTTGATAAAACACACTGGTGAACTATCTGGTTCTTTTTCCCTTTGAAGCAATGTGATTATTTATTCTATTTACCAATAGTATTCACTCAGGTTTTCTATTTTATCTTGAAGCAAAATTTAATTTGTATTTTCTTTAAAATTTGTCATTTTACTTAAATTTCCAAACGCACTGTTTCAAATTTGTTAATAATATTATATTCTTTAAATATTTTATATCTTTATCATTTTATGTCTTATTTCGTCCCAAGAGCTTGTCAATTGTTTTAGTCCCCCCGCAAAAGCAGTTCTTAATTTTATTACTCTTTTAAATTGTTTCTTTATGTTTTGTTAATTTCTAATATTATCTCTATTGGTTTCTTCCTTTTGCTTTCTTTGCATTTAATTGCATGAGTTGATCACTTAGCTTATTTATTTTTACTCTTTCCTTTTGTAACAGTACAGTTTAATGTATGCAAATTTTAAGAAATCATTTAGGAGGTCAGGGGATCCCAGAAGGGAATATAGATTTTGGCCAAAGGATCTAACAAATGTATGTGAAACAACACCATGGAAGGGTCAGGTTGCTAACCTGGTAATTTTGTAAATGAATGGAGTTGTAAAACTAAGAGCAGAAGAAATATACCCGAGCACTATAGTCCAGCTGGTAGAGTTGCTTCCCATGGGGGTAAGTATTAACAATTCTGATGCTGCTGTAAATAAATACTAGAATCGGCCAATAGGATAAATGTATTGCAGATGGGGGAAGCAGAATTCTCAGGTTGGAATGGGAGTTTACTGATAAACAAGGAGAGGAGTCTAGAATGATCCATATGATGGTGATGAAATAGAGCTGGAGCATAAACTCATATTTAGAAAAATATAGATGTGGTTGGTCACATACAGAAAAATGTATCAATATGTGTATATATGTGGATTAGTACTGTTGTTGTTCAGTCGTTCATTTGTGTCTTACACTTTGACACATGGACTGAAACATGCCAGGCTTCCCTGTCCTTCACTGTCTTCCGGGAGTCACTCAAACTCATGTCCATTGAGTCAGTGATGCCATCCAACCATCTTGTCCTCTGTCGTCCCCTTCTCTCCTGCCTTCGGTCTTTCCCAGCATCTGGGTCTTTTCCAATGAGTCAGCTCTTCAAATCAGGTGGCCAAAGTATTGGAGCTTCAGCTTCAGCATCAGTATACACACATATATTTCTATACTCTGTCAGTGAGAAAGCATAGAAGAAATGTCACCTCTGTAGCAATAAGCACAACTCTCACCCAGATCTTGGTTTCTGTCTTAGTTAAATGGAACAGTTAAACGGAACTTGCTCCCCATGTTCTCAGCTTGCCTTTTGTGTGTGGAAAAACGTAAGGCAAAGCATAAGTTTAACCAGAGAAGTGAGAAGATGCAGAAACAAAGGAAAACAATCCAACAAGATTAACAATAATAGTTTAGTCATTAAGCATAGTCAGAGGGCTTTAGCTCCTCATTACAGGCTATAGATAATACTCTGAGCCTTATCCTTGGAGTTATATCATAATCAGTGGCCCCCAACCTTTTGGTCACCAGGGACTGATTTAGTGGAGGACAGTTTTCCCACGGACCAGGGGTGAGGGGGATGGTTTCAGGATGATTCAAGCACATTGCATGATTTGTACACTTCACTTCTAATCTAAGGCTGCCACTGATTTTACAGGAGGTACTGGTCTGCAGTCCAGAGGTTAGGGGCCCCTGTTATAGATACCGAAACCCTCACCAGGTAGACAGTTAACCACATAATGACCAGACTGCAGCCATGATTTGAGCTGCTATAATTCCCATGACTGTCAGAGCTGACTGTGCTGTTTATGCATGTAGCCCCTCCCTCTGTCTATAAAAGCTCTTGCCAGCATTAAAAATAAAGCAAACTTTCCTTCAAAGCAACCTTACCTCTTTATTGGACCCCACTTTTGAGAACAGCTTTGGCGCCCATACGGGGCGACTGTGCTCTCGCGATATTTGGCTGCCCGGGTTTCCCGGGTCGAGCCGCAGCCATGACACCACGCCAGGAGGGCTGTGAAGAGCTTGCTGCCTCACGGCTAGCTGGCCCTGAGAGGGAGATCGTGGGGTAGTTCCTAGCAGCTGCCGAAATCTTTCGTTTCCGGGATCCTCCCTATTTCTCACCTGCTCTGCTTGGCACTGGTTACCAACTCATGATTTTCTTTGGTGGCAGAGAAGCGCGCACCTGGATGAGGTGAGGAGCGTCGAGACCAAGTGAAGTTCGCCGGTGTGCACCCGGGCAAGCTTCCCATTTGCGCCCCGTGTCACCGGGGCATTTTGCAGATTAGTTCTGACGTGTGTCTGATATTGAGAGTCATTTGAGTTAGGATAGTGTATACCCGCCATCCCCTTAGTGGATTTGTGACATCTGTCTTCTGGTGTGTGAATGTGCATTCCATTTTTGTGACTGGTATTATTTTTTTTTAATTGGAGGATAATTGCTGTACACTGTTAACGTTAGTTTCTGTTGTATAGCAATGAGAATCAGCTTTATGTATTCGCGTATCCCCTCTGGAGCCTCCCTCCCTGCCCTCCCACCTTCCCCTCTCGGTCATCACAGAGCTCGGAACTGAACACCTTGTGCAGTACAGCCCCTTTCCACTAGCCTTCTATTTCACACACAGTAGCCGTGTATATATCAATGCTACTCTGTCAAATCGCCCCACCCTCCTTCCCACAATGTGTCCACAGGTTCAGCCATTCTCTATGCCTGTGTCTCTATTCCTGACCCTGCAAATAGGTTCATCAGTACCATTTTCCTAGGTTCCACATGTGTGCCTTGCATACTAAGTCGCTTCAGTTGTGTCTTTTTGCAACCCTACGGACTGATGCCTATCAGGCTCCACTGTCCATGGGATTCTCCAGGCAAGAATACTGGAGTGGGTTGCCATGCCCTCCTCCAGGGGATATTCCTGACCCAGGGATCAAACTGTGTCTCTTATGTCTCCTGCATTGGTAGGCAGGTTCTTTACCATCAGCGCCATCTGGGAAGCCCTTGTATTAGCCTTAATATATGATATTTGTTTTTTCTCTTTCTAAATTACTTTACTCTCTATGACAGAGCCTAGGTCTGACAGACTCTAGATTCATCCTTGCCTCTATAAATTGATACAGCTAGTATGGAGAACATTATAGATATCCCTTAAAAACCTAGGAATGAAACTACCATGTTGATGTTCAGTTGCTAAGTCCTGTCTGACTTTTTGCGAAGTCAGACTTTTTGCGAAGTGGTGTACTGAAGCGTACCAGGCTTCCCCGTCCTTCACTATTTCCCAGAGTTTACCCAAACTTATGTCCACTGAGTCAGGGATACTCCAACCATGTCATCCTCTGTCATCCGCTTCTCCTGCCTTCGATCTTTCTCAGCATCAGGGTCTTTTCCAATGTCTTTTCCTCTTCGCATCAGGGGCCACAGTATTGTAGCTTCAGCTTCAGCATCAGTCCTCCCAATGAATAGTCAGGGTTACTTTCCTTTACGATTGGTTGCATCTCTTTGCAGTCCAAGGGACTCTCAAGAGTCTTCTCCAACACCACAGTTCAAAAGCATCAATTCTTCCACGCTTAGCCTTTTTTGTGGTCCAACTCTCACATCTGTACATGACTACTGGAAAAACCACAGCTTTGACTATATGGACCTTTGTTGGCAAAGTGATGTCTTTGCTTTTTAATACTCTAAGTTCGTCATAGCTTTCCTGCCAAGGAGCAAGTGTCTTAACTTCATGCCTTCAGCCACCATCTTCAGGGATTTGGGAGTTCCTCAACATTTAAACTATCACTGCTTCCACTTTTTCCCCTTTTATTTGCCATCAAGTGATGGGACCAGATGCCATGATCTTAGTTTTTTGAATGTTGAGTTTTAAGCCAGCATTTTTGCTCTCTTTTTTCACCCTCTTCAAGTGAAAGCCCTTCAGTTGTGTCCAATTTTTTGCGACCCCATGGACTATACAACCCATGGAATTCTCCAGGTCAGAATACTGGAGTGGGTAGCCTTTCCCTTCTCCAGGGGATCTTCCCAACCCAAGGATCAAATCCAGGTCTCCCACATTGCAGGTGGATTCTTTACTAGCTGAGCCACAGGGGAAACCCAAGAATACTGGAGTGGATAGCCTATCCCTTCTCCAGGAGATCTTCCCAACCCAGGGATCAAACCGGGGTCTCCTGCATTGCAGGTGGATTCTTTACCAACTGAGCTCAAGAAGCTCTTTAATTCCTCTTTGCTTTCTGCCATTAGAGTGGTATCATTTGCATATCTGAGGTTGATATTTCTCCCAGCAATCTTGATTCCAGCTTGTGATTCATCCAGCCCAGCATTTCACATGATGTACTCTGCATATAAGTTAAATAAGCAGGGTGACAATATACAGCTTTGACATACTTCTTTCCCAATTTATTATCTCCAATTTTCTTGAAGAGATCACTAGTCTTTCCCATTCTATTGTTTTCTTCTGTTTCTTTGCATTGTTCATTGAAGAAGGTCTTATTTCTTTTTGCTAGTCTCTGGAATCTGCATTTGGTTGGGTATATCTTTCCCATTCTCCCTTGCTTTTCTTCTTTCCTCAGCTATTTGTAAAGCCTCCTCAGATAAACTACTTTGCCTTCTTTCATTGGGATGATTTTGGTGACTGCCTCCTGTACAACGTTACAAACCTCCATCTGTAGCTCATCAGGCACTCTGTCTACCAGATCTAATACCTTGAATCTATTTGTCACTTCCACTGTATAATCATAAGGGGTTTGATTTAGGTCATACCTGAATGGCCTAGTGATTTTCCCTACTTTCTTCAATTTAAGTCTGAATTTTGCAATAAGGAATTCATGATCTGAGCCACAGTCAGCTCCCAGTCTTATTTTTGCTGACTGTATAGAACTCTCCATCTTCAGCTGTAAAGAATATAATCAATCTGATTTCGGTATTGACCATCTGGTGATGTCCATGTATAGAGTCATCTCTTGTGTTGTTGGAAGAGGGTGTTTGCTATGACCAGTGCATTCTCTTGGCAAAACTCTGTTAGCTTTTGCCCTGCTTCATTTTGTACTCCAAGGCCAAACTTGCCTGTTACTCCAGGTATCTCTTGACTTCCTACTTTTGCATTCCAGTTCCCTGTGATGAAAAGGACATCTTTTTTTGGTGTTAGTTCTAGAACATCTTGTAGGTCCTCATAGAACCATTCAGCTTCTACTTCTGCATTAGCATTTGGGGCACAGACTTGGATTACTGTGATATTGAATGGTTTGCCTTGGAAATAAACAGAGATCATTCTGTCATTTTTGAGATTGCATTCAAGTACTGCATTTCAGACTCTTTTGTTGACTATGAAGGTTACTCATATGACTACTCATAGTTATATGGAAAATCCATAACCCCTACTTAATCATTGGAGAAGGCAATGGCAACCCACTCCAGTACTCTTGCATGGAAACTCCCATGGATGGAGGAGCCTGGTAGGCTGCAGTCCATGGGATATAGAAGAGTTGGACATGACTGAGTGGCTTCACTTTCCCTTTTCACTTTCATGCATTGGAGAAGGAAATGGCAACCCACTCCAGTATTCTTGCCTGGAGAATCCCAGGGACAGAGGAGCCTAGTGGGCTGCCGTCTATGGGGTTGCACAGAGTTGGACACGACTGAAGTGACTTAGCAGCAGCAGCAGCAGCAGCAGCAACCTAGTCATGAGAAAATCATCATACAACTTTCAATCATTGTCTTGAAATGCCTGAAAACTCTCAAGATCATCAAAAACAAGGAAAATCTGGTTACAGCCAAGAAGAGTCTAAGAAATGGTGAGTAATTGTAATGTGGTATCCTGGATGGAATTCTTGAAAAGAAAAGGGACGTTAGGTAAAAGCTAAGGAAATATCAATATAGTATAGACTTTGATTAAAATAATGTATCAATATTGGTTTACTCACTGGCTTCCCAGGTGACTCAGTGGTAAAGATTCCACCTGCCAATTCAGGAGATGTGGGTTTAACCCCTGAGTGGGAAAGATCCCCTGGAGAAGGAAATGGCAACCCACTCCAGTATTCTTGCCTGGGAAATCCCATGGACAGAGGAGCCTGGTGGGCTACAGTCCATGGGGTCACAAAAGAGTCAGACATGACTTAGTGACTAAACAGCAACAATTGGTTTATTCATTAAAAGAAATGTGCCATACTAATATATAGGCTGATAATGAGAGAATTTGTGTGAGGGGTATGTAGGAACCTTCTGTACCATCTTCATACCTTTTCTATCCATCTGAAGCTATTCTAGAAATAAAGTACATTAAATAATGTTGTTTCATGACCTTAGAAAAATCTCCAAAATGCTGCCAGCACATATATAGTATTGGAAAATTGTTTTCCAATAAATCCAAGTCTTCTAGTTCTAAATATACCCCTAAGTATCTAAATTAATGTATCCACTCTGTAAAGTTGCTAGATGTTTGCTGAATGAATGAATGAGTATATAAACCATTCTAACACTGAAGGCAGTATTTTTTATTATTCATTCACTCAATGAATATTTTGTAAGTGCCCTTCATGCACTAGGCACCATTCTGAGTATTGGATATATAAAAGGGGGGAAAAAAAAGACATGTTCACTGCCTTCCCAGAAAATCTAGTCTAGGAAACACTAAACTATTCTTCCTGAGAACCAAGTGGAGGCAGATGCCTCTTGAGGTTACTTTTAGCTCCAGCAGTAGCAATGTACAGCCAGCAGAGAGAAGCCCCCAAATTGTCTGAATCCCAAGTATTTTAGCTTGGCAAGGAAAGGGAGTAAAAGACGTTTGCTTACTTAGAAGCAGTTTCAATCATTGAGATTTAAATTTATATAAAATAAGAAAAGGAGAAAGAACCAATACAATATAGCCTTGTTTCTCTAGGATTAGGAGACTATGAACCTGATTCTGTTTGCATATCGGTTAAAAGGTAGAATTTCTCCCCCTCTGTGTTTCTCACCTGGGCTTGACATGTAGAACCGCAGTCATGGAAGCAGATGGGAGCAGCGGAGAACGTGGACATAGAACACTCAGTCACAGCCAAGAGCCAAGGCATTGCAGGGCCAGTTTGTTATGACGTGAGCAGCAGCTAGACTTTTGCAAAGGATTCAGGAAGGAAATAGAGCCTTCTAATGAAACTTATAGACATTTAAACCCATCTATGTTGACTACATTCAAAGACATACTTCTTTGAAAAGAAAATAAAACAAATTAGCACGAGCTTAAAGTCAGACAGTCTTAAGTACCAATGCCAGCTCATCCAACCTACTAAGAAAGTCACCTGGAACAAATTGCTTAGTTAAGCAAACTGCCTGATTACAGTTCAACCGATCCTTGAACTCAAGTCTGACTCCAACATAAAGGTCCTTTTTAGCTTCCCAAAGCTGCCTCCCTGAGCAGAAAGCCCTGAGAAACTGGGCAATGCCACCACGTGTGGTCAGTTCTCTGACCCTGAGAAAGGAAGGCCTAGAATGTGTGTAAAGAGCTACATCTTGCCATGAACTTTTTGGTGAATTAAAGTGCTTAGTTTCTTCAGGCCTCAACAGGAGTGATTCTCTTTCATTTTGCAATATATGATGGAATATTCAAGAAGTGGATCAACTGTAAATTTGCCTGTAAAAAATAAGCTCAGGTTTTCTGTTTAGTCCCCAAACCTGACTTTTCTCTTTTCTTTTGGATTTTACATTATTTTACTACATTGAAACCATTTGAGAAAATCTGTGACACTCTTCGTTGACACAACAGTGCTTTGGGTACTCATCCACAAATCTGGACTGCTCATATGAGGGCTGATCAATAAGAGCAGGTTTTAGGTAATTTATCGAAATTCAACTATAATCTTCATATAAAAGAATCATGAAGAGAAAAGTATATAAGCCCTCTTCGAATGAGGGGGTGGGAGTTTTCTTTAAAATATTCTGTATAAGTTGAGCAGTACAAAAGCAATGACAATAAAGAATAATATTACATTCCCATGGTAAGTCAGAGAATCAAGATAACATATCCTTCATAAGTGGGGAATGTATACAGGGCTTATGAGAGCCTGGGCTGAATGCCATCTTGCCTTCCCAGATTTGTGACGGGCAGTTTATGTGAAAGATTATTTCCTATTTAATCAGGGATCACACATACTCACTGGAATCAGGTGCTGCAGAGAAGTCTGGATCAGCACCCTCAACCAAATTAAAGGCTCTGTTTTCCTGCATGTGTTGTTGTTGATTGCTTGGAAAGCCAGTATTTCCAGCCCATTTATTTTAAATTCATTTCACTCCGAGGTGTTATTTTGCATGGGCAGCACTCCTGTGTTACCCCTGGCACAGCTGTTGATTTCTCTGTGATTAAAATCCTTGTGGGGAGAGCAGAAAGCTGGCCTTTTACATCATTACTCATTAGTTTGGCTTTTCATTCCTATTGGATCATTGTTTAGGCTTGTCACAGGGCAACTTTCAGTAGGGTCTTTTGGCTGTGATGGTGTTTTTACAGAGCAAATGGGATTCAGAAACCCAAGCAAATGTCTTTTCATCATTTTCAACTAATAAAAGAAAGATGCTACCAAACAAAAAACCCTTTAAGCATGTTATTTCAGCTGTATTTAATATTTAATCTTCAAGTTTAGGTAACGGCTATTGTTTAAGAAAATTCTGCAAATATTAAGTCAAAATTTTAAGAGTCAGATAAGTTTTCTATTAGGTATTGAATCTAAGTGCCAGAAACTCAAGAATATGAAAACTACTTCTGTGCTGTTGACTTCCTTTCCTTGGTTATGACATGAACTTTGATTGAAGATCCAAAGATACAACTCTAAATTGCTGATTTGGGACCAATGAAATCCTTTGCTTTTTACTAATTTTTACCTCAGTCATCTATTCCCAAATTCGAATACCATATTTAAATGCCTATTTAGGTTATATGTGTCTATCTATAGGGCTTCCCTCATGGCTCAGATAGCAAAGAATACGCCTGTAATGCAGGAGACCCGGGTTCGATCCCTGGATGGAGAAAATCCCCTGGAGAAGGGAATGGCTACCCCTTCCAGTATTGTTGTCTGGAGAATCCCATAGAGAGAGGAGCCTGGCAGGCTACAGTCCATGGAGTCACAGAGTCGGACATAACTGAGCAACTAAGCCTACATATGTCTATCTATAAGAAGGTCCTTCCCAGGTAGCACAGCGGTAAAGAATCCACTGCCAATGCAGGAGATGCAGGAGACCCAAGAGGCATAGGTCGATCCCTGGGTGGGAAAGATCCCCTGGAGAAGGGAATGGCAACCCACTCCAGTATTCTTGCTGGAGAATTCCATGGACAGAGGAGCCTGGTGGGCTACAGTGGAGCCTGGTGGGCTACAGTCCATGGGGCTGCAAAGTGACATGTCCTATATATCCACTTCTAAGTTTTTATCTCTTGTAGAAACCCACTTCTAACTCTAGTTAGATGTGTTATTGCTTAAACAGACCAAAGATAGCTCCTACCCCCTGTGATTCTGCTCTGGACTGACCTTTTTCCCCAAGACATTAGGAAAGCCTGGTACCAAGCTTTCACACATAGTTAGATTATACCTAGGTGCCATAAATAAACTCAAGATTGCTGACACCATTGCAAACATCAGGATCAAAAGAGGAAATCTCATTGAAACTAAACCTGATTTCAGATAAGAAAACTCTGGCCTTCAATTTTTTTCTTTTTGTTAACATTAGTTTTACTAAAGTTTCCTCTTACACTGACTTTGCCTACTTTTAAACCAGAATGAAGCCCCCCCCCACCTGCTGCAAACACAGCTATAACATAATCTTAAAAAGTGCATGCATTTTGAAGCTATGCAAATTCAATGACTTCTCAATGCCTATATCACAAAATAACAATAGAAAATGTATTACTTTGATAAAAGAAGAAAAAGTTTGTGTTAGTAATAACCTATACATCAGGATCTGGAAAACTTTACCGTTTAAATGTATTATCCAAACATTATACTCTACCAAGAGCCAACTAAAAATGACTATTTGCAAATAAAAGGTAAATGCCCCTCTTCTGGGTCTGCTTAATGTCATGACTTGAGCTTCTGTGATTAATTTCTTTAACACATGCCTGTTCTAAGAAGCTTATGCAATGGTCCTGCTATTTCAGTCATCACTTATTAAAAACATTCTGTGATCTTCCACATTTATAATATAGATAATGTGGGTGCCTTGAAACAAGAGCTGTAAATCTGCGATGTTATGAAGCAGATGGGCTCAAATGATGAGAAATGAACAATATATCCTGTCAACAACACAGAAACATAGTGGAAACACTCTCATTCCTCCGCACCAAGTAATTTCTAGCAAGTCATAAAACCACAGAGAAAGATCACTGTAGATAATTAATCCTGGAAGAGCTCTCTCAGCTAATCCAACCACCCTAAGTTTAAAGCTAATGAGACAGTCTTAGAACGATGAAGCAGGTTGCCTAGGATCAGACAGCAAATTACAGAGGCTCTTCTACAATATTCTACAATTCTACAGTATTCCTTTGTTTGGCTCCTCTATTCATTAGCACAATTTCAAAATTAGCAAACTTTGACCTGCTGGTCATAATTATTTCTCAAAAGTATTTTCAATAATCAAAACTTCATGCAAATATAAATTTCAGATTTCAATGGTAAATTTGATGGTCAGGAGGATAGACTTCTACTCCCCTACATATTTCCAGTTCACAATAACATTGATCATTAAACATATGTGGAGCATGAATTCAGAAATAGCATATACTGATTCACTAAAACAACATTAAAATGAGATATTGACCTATAAATCAGTTTTCTATTTTAGCTGTACTTTAAGACTTTCCATGTCTAATCAGTGTCTCTTTTGGTAAACAATTCTGACCCGCTCTTACTTATTGAGGGTCTGAGGAGTAATAATCATTAATAACAGCTGTGTGAAACTTACAAGATACTGGTTGGTTTGCAGGCCTCTGGATGAAACTAAAGGCATTGCTTGCCAAAACTAAAGGCAGTGAGGCCTGATGAGTGCCAGCACGGGGACAGAAAGGGAAACTCTACATTTCCCATCCTTCAAAGTAAGAACAAGCCACAAGCAGCACAACAAGGGAAGATGTTGTGTCTCCGCAGAGACAATGCTGCTGAGGATTTTGGTCACGTGGGAAGTAATGCAGAGGACTTGCAGAGCAAGAGCAAGATGAAGCCAGCCCAGGGCTCTGTGTCTCCCATGTTACAGGGGTTTGAGTGAGAGCCCGAAACAGGCCAGGGGTAGTCTCTTACGCCACTGCAAACAGTCAGGAGTGAAACTGGAAGCTTTTGTTTTTGCTTTGTTTGTTTTTCCTGTCTCTAAGATGTAGATTTGAGGGACTTCAAATAACAGTAGTGGGTCAAACCAGAATCTTAGTGAGAAGCTAATGGCATGGGCTGCTTTAGAAGCAAGTATAAAAGTTTATAGTACAGAAGATATCCTTTAATTTCCTTCTAAATGAAGATATAAATCTAACCTAAAAGGAGAGTGGAGGGTGAGATGTTTTATTGCTCTGCTCTTGAATGCCAGAGCAGGATTGTTAGAAGGGAAGCATTGGAGTGACAATTAATGCAACTTGGACCAAGAAAAAGAGAAAGAACAAGTTCTACTAGGAAAATTCTTTAAAGATTCAACCCCAGAAGTATTAACATTTCAATGAAAGGGGGGGAACACTAATGTTACCTAACAGTAACTGTGAACTTTTCATTTCCTATACAGCTGGGTGCTCTGCCCCAAGGATATTGTGAAACTTATAAAAGGGCATAAACGGTTCAGAGGCCAGGCTATACTGGATCAGCATCTAGGCTGCCAGTCCTGAAATGGGAATCAAAAGCCGAGGAGTTCTGCCCAGGTGGAAACCTCACTGACTGAGTGAAAGTCACCTCCTTGTTCAGGAGCTTCACTTCCTTGGTGTAAAAGGAGGGGTTCCTTTGAATAATAAAATAAAATTCTATGATTCATAATGTAAGTAAGTCCATGAACTCTTTACTTGCCTGAGATCACTAAAAGAAATATTTGGTGAAAATGAAAAAGCAGAACAAAAAAGCAACATTTTATGTATTCAACAATGTTTAAGTCAAGAGAATCTTATTACCATTTGAATAGAATGATATAACCAACTTGAATAGAATGATATAACCAACTTGAATAGAATTTTTAGCAAACTAGGCAAAATTTAGGAAATGCTTTTCAGGATTGGAATCAGATGTCTTTCCTGGATAATAAAAACTTCTACTATGAGCATTATCCAAATGTTCTTTCATATTTCCAATTTGAAGCAATAAGAGAAGTCTTGGACGTTTCAATGTCCAATTTCTTCATCGCATAAAACCTGAGACACAATTTTTCATTCATATAGCACTTCACCCTATTAAGTAAATACTATATCATTCAGTACTTCCTATAGACACAATTTGTCATAAAAATAACTTGATAATATTATTCTTAACCTAGAAAAGTCCACAATAATTGCACCTTACATATTTTTACGATGAGTCACACTTCAGAGCAGTCACTTACTTATTATTTTACTTAGTTGTCACAGTCCCTTTGTCACACAGGACTTTGACCCCTACCCTTAAGTCAGCATGGTAAGGCTCAGAGACATTCAGCGACTCCCAGGAGGGCACACAGCTGAAAGGGGAAGTGTTAAGATTGTGCTGAGAGGTCTACTATCAAATCCAGTTCTACTTCTCTTAATTTTCAGTAGAGTGCTCTTGTCCTTAGAATATGAACTCCACAGGGCAGAGAGTTTTTTTTGTCTCTTGCTTACTTCTCTTTCCCTAATGCCCAGATGAGTGCCTAGCTAGCAGGCAGCCAACAAGATTTTATTGAATGTACTATCGCTGACTTTATTAATATAAAGGTAATACACAGATGACAGTGTTTAAAACAGAAGAATTGAGAAAAGGTACCAATATTCAACCATTCAAAGACAATCATTAATGGCAGTCCACTCCAGTACTCTTGCCTGGAAAATCCCATGGGCAGAGGAGCCTGGTGGGCTGCAGTCCATGGGGTCTCGAAGAGTCGGACATGACTGAGCAACTTCACTTTCACTTTTCACTTTCATGCACTGGAGAAGGAAATGGCAACCCACTCCAGTGTTCTTGCCTGGAGAATCCCAGGGACAGTGGAGCCTGGTGGGCTGCTGTCTATGGGGTCACACAGAGTCAGACACGACTGAAGTGACTTAGCAGCAGCAGCAGCAGTATATCTCTTATCAATCGCTTCTTTCTCATTGTATCTTTATTCATATTTTAATTTTATGTTGTACTCTGTGATTATGGCAGGATGTATTAGACATATGCGTGTATGTATGCATATTTATTTTGTTGTTATTTTAGATGCTAAGTTGTGTCCGACTCTTTTGCAACCCCATGGACTGTAATCTGCCAGACTCCTCTGTCCATTGGGATTTCCCAGGCAAGAATACTGGAATGAGTTGCCATTTCCTTCTCCAGGGGATCTTTCCCACTAAGAGATCGAACCCGTATCTCCTGCATTTCCTGTACTGACAGGTGGATTCTTTACCACTGAGCCACCAGGGCACCAGGGAAGCCTGTATGTTTATGTGTATGTATATACACACAGATACACATATATAAAATTTGCATTCTTTCAAGCATACTTTTTGAGAAACTATCATTCTCAATCCATATAGTTGAGATGGGCTTATTTTTCTCTTTCAAGAGCAATTAACCCTAGTCATGGTGATTGGTTCAGCAATTATTTAGGAAAAAAAATCAACAATAATACTTAAGCTATTATTTATTCTGTGCTTACTATGTTCCAGGAATTCTAGTAAATGTGTATTAGTAAATTGCATGTATAATCTCATTTAATTCACCCAAATAAACCTATAAAATAATAATTATGTTTACTCTCATTTTCAAAATGAGGCAACTGAAATATAAAAGATATAGGAAATGTCCACAAATCACACAACCAGTAAGTGGTAGATCCAAGATCTAAGCTTGTGGAGTTTGATTACAGAGCCCACACCAGGCAGTATGGGAAAAGCCAGCTCAAGACTAAAGCCAAAGAAGGAGAGCTGGGCCCGGGCCAAGAAGCAAGCTCTGCCTGCAGTTTTTTTTGCCCCTGCTCCAGCAATTTCTGAAGCCCTATCCACTTTTAGTTCAGCTGGGACACATGTGGAATATTCAAGGGAATTCAGACTTTACTACTTAATAACAAAAGACCAGAAATAGCCCAATGTCTACAATAGGAAACTAGTGATATTGTGATTTATAAGAATTTATACTTGATCATTTAGATGACCAAAGTATACCTCACATATATGTTTGGTCTTCATCCACAGATCTTAGCTCACAGCTCCCAAAACCTCTGGACTTTCCTAAGTGTTGAGAGTGATTGAAGTGTTTTGTTTTGTGAATGATGTGACTTTTGGAAAGCTTCTAAGTACGGGGACTGGTTGCCAAGAGAACCAACAATGTGATTAGAGGGTCGGAACTTTCAATTCCACCACCTGACCTCTGGGGAGGGGAGCGAGGCTAAAGGTATAATCAATTATGCCTGTGTAAAGAAGCCTCCGTAAAAACCCAAAAGGTCAGGGTGTGAAGCACTTCTCCATTGATAAACGCACCGAAGTGCTGGGAGAGTGGCTCAGAGAAGGTATGGGGGCTCCACGCCCTTTCTCACACCTGTCTTAAGCATCTCTTCCATCTAGCTGTTCCTGAGTTACATCTGGTTTATAATAAACCAGTAATCTAGTAAATAAACTATTTCCCTGAGTTCTGTGAGCCTCTGCAGCAAGTTATTCAAGCCCAAGGATGGAGTCTTGAGGACTCTGATTTACAGCCCTTTGGTCAGAAGTCCAGGGCACAGCCTGGGCTTGTCACTGGCGGCTGAAGTCTTCCCAGGGGACGCAGCAGAGCAGCCTCGTGGGACTGAGCCCTCAGCCTGTGGAATCTGGTGCATCTCCAAGTAGATGGTGTCAGAACTGAGCTGGCTCCTTGGACTCCCTGCTGGCGCCTGAGAACTTCTTATTGTAGGTATGGGGAGCCTCCCCCCACCTTCCCATACTGGAAACGGGATACTCAGAACATCAAAGGAACAATAAAAAGAAGTATGGATTTCTTGTTCAGTGGACACATGTGGCCATTATAAATACCTCTATCCATTGATATAATACCTCAAACCCAGCAACTCTCTGACTAAGGAAGCATAATATTTTAATTTTTTTATCTTCATGGGAGAATTTTTTCAAATTTTCTTGAATAATCCTGATTTCATTTGTTTGTACCTAAAATTGAGGGGGAAAAAAAACATGTTAAGCAGACTAGACTTCATCAATCAAAATTCACCATTAGAATATGAATTTCTGTTGAGTTGAATCTGCCAAGTGACTGAATTATTCACTCTCCCCTGAGACAATCAAGTCACAAGAGTTTAAAGAGTAGATATTAATATTTACTCCAATGGGCAGGTAAGCTTGCAGGATGGGCCATGATGAGGTAATGCTCCTCAATCAAAGAGTTGATCTCTTCAGAAACTCATATAGAAGTATAAACAAGTTAAACACTTAGCCATAGTGAAAGTGGAGACTCATTCAAAGCATAATGTCCAGAATCTCATGATAATGATCTTACTGATCACTATGTTAAAAAGCAAATTAACTAAAATTATTGCACCTATACCACTCAAAGAGATTCAAAAAGTCCATCATTAATTGCTAAAGATAAGCCCCTGATTCAGAGAAAAAACTTTGGGGAACATCAGAATGCCCAATACTTAAAAATAATTGTGTTTACAAAACTGTTTTCTGGTCATACAAAATGATCTGAGTTTAGAAACAAGTCAGAAGTTTCATTATTTTGCTCATAGCAGCATATCTAAATTGATCTGGATATTGAACCATCATTGGCTAGGTAATTTTAAGAGTATTGCCAAGGATGTTTCCAGTGTACGTCTTCCTTGCCACCAATATAATCCTGACAAGACTGTGAAGATGGGACGTGGACAGGAATCAGAGCCTTGGAGCTCCTTTGCATACTTTCAATGCTCTTTACCCCTACAAATTGGGATTAAGTATGTTTTGGTCATTGTTTGCTAATTCTCAGGATGCTTTCAGGTTTTTTGTTGCTGGAAATGAAGGCATTGATGATAGTGGAAAATTAGTTTGATTTTTTGTTTGTTTGTTTCTGATGTGTGGAAATATTCATATCACCCATCTCTAAGTGACAGGACACACATTTCACTGGGGCTCTTTTTAAAAAAACTCTGCAAAGCCTTAGCTTTTATTAACAAAAACTTTACCCTCAATCTTCAAGAAAAGTAGAGCAAATAAATGAAGCTCTCAGACTAAGGTTAGCAATGATTTCAGAGATATTCAACTTTCCTTGGCCTAAGACATTTCATTAGCTTTAATGACAATGAAATCAATTATTTTCAGCTTTATCTTTTTACATTAACAAGTGTCTGTTGCATGTAGGAATGTCACATCCAATCCTTGTTACAAGCCAGTATGGCCAAGCACTGCAATGGGCTCCTACACATATCCAGTCTTTTTTTATTTTTTAATTTTTATTGGAATATAGTTAATTTACAAATTTGTGTTAGTTTCTACTGTACAGCAAAATGAATCAGGTTGTATGTATACATGTATTCATGCTTTTTTAGATTCCTATCCCACATAGGTCATTACAGAGTATTGAGACGAATTCCCCGTGCTATCCAGTAGGTCCTTATTCAGTTCAGCTCAGTTCAGTCGCTCAGTCGTGTCCGACTCTTTGCGACCCCATGAGCATGCCAGGCCTCCCTGTCCATCACCAACTCCAGGAGTCCACCCAAACCCATGTCCATTGAGTCAGTGATGCCATCCAGCCATCTCATCCTGTCATCCCCTTCTCCTCCTGCCCCCAGTCCCTCCCAGCATTAGGGTCTTTTCCAATGAGTCAACTCTTTGCATGAGGTGGCCAAAGTATTGGAGTTTCAGCTTCAACATCAGTCCTTCCAATGAACACCCAGGACTGATCTCCTTTAGGATGGACTGGCTGGATCTCCTTGCAGTCCAAGGGACTCTCAAGAGTCTTCTCCAACACCATAGTTCAAAAGCATCAATTCTTCGGCGCTCAGCTTTCCTCACAGACCAACTCTCACATCCATGCATGACCACTAGAAAAACCATAGCCTTGACTAAACGGACCTTTGTTGGCAAAGTAATGGGTCTCTGCTTTTAAATATGCTGTCTAGGTTGGTCATAACTTTCCTTCCAAGGAGTAAGCACCTTTTAATTTCATGGCTTATTAGTTATCTATCTTATATATGCGTGTGTGCCAAGTCGCTTCAGTCGTGTCTGACTCTTTGTGACCCCCTGGACTATAGCCTGCCAGGCTCCTCTGTCCATGGGATTCTCCAGGCAAGAATACTAGAGTGGATTGCCATGTCCTCCTCCAGGGGGTCTTCCTGACCTAGGAATCAAGCCCCTGTCTCTTATGTCTCCTGCAATGGCAAATGGACTCTTTACCACTAGCACCATCTGGGAGGCCCATTTCATATAGAATAGTGCTTATATATCAATCCCAGTCTCCAAATTTCTCCCTCCCTCTCTTCCTCCTGCTCCAGTTTCTCCCCTGGTAACCATAAGCTTGTTTTCTACATCTGTGATTCTATTTCTATCTTGTAAATACATCTATCTGTACCATTGTTTGTTGTTTTTTTAGAGTCCACATATAGGCGATATCATATGATATTTGTTTTTGTCTGACTGACTTCATTTAGTATGATAATTTCTCTAGGTCCATCCATGTTGTTACAAATGGCATTATTGCAATATTTTTATGTCTGGGTAATATTTCATTGTTTACACGTACCACGTCTTCTTTATCCATTCCTTTATTGGACCTGGCTATTGTAAATAGTGCTGTAATGAACATTGGGGTGCACGTATCTTTTCAAATTATGGTTTTCTCTGGATATATGCTCAGGAGTGAGATTGCAGGATCATATGGTAACTCTATTTATAGTTTTTTTTAGTAACCTTCATACTGTTCTCCATGGTGACTCTAGCAATTTACATTCCCACCAACACTGAAGGAGGAGTCCCTTTTCTCCACCCTCTTTCCAGCATTTACTGTTTGTATATTTTTTGATGATGACCATTCTGACTGGTATGAGGTGATACCTCATTGTAGTTTTGATTTGCATTTCTCTAATAATTAGTGATGTTGAGTATCTTTTCATGTGCTTTTTGGCCATCTGTATGTCTTCTTTGGAGAAATGTCTATTTAGATATTCCACCCATTTTGTGATTGCATTGTTTGTTTTTTGAGCTGTTTTGAACCGTTCGTATATTTTGGAGGTTAATCCCTTGTCGGTCACTTCACATACCCAGTCCTAATATCAGCAAGCGTAAGCAGCTTCCATATATTATTCCCCATCCTACTAACTAGCCTCTGAATGATTTAAAATCCAGAGATTTAGTCTTCTAGAAGGAGATGGCCCTCAAATTTTGATTAAAATTATCTTATCAGATATTGTTAACAATAGTACCATGGTAAGCTCCTAGGAACCCTTGGATTTCTGATTTCTAATTTGAAAAACACAAATCATCTTCCCTGGACCACTGGACATCCATTCCATGAGGACATTTTATTTATTTATTTTTTTCCATTTATTTTTATTAGTTGGAGGCTAATTACTTTACATCATTACAGTAGTTTTTGTCATACATTGAAATGAATTAAGCCATGGATTTACATGTATTCCCCATCCCGGTCCCTCCTCCCACCTCCCTCTCCACCCAATCCCTCTGGGTCTTCCCAGTGCACCAAGCCCGAGCACTTGTCTCATGCACCCAACCTGGGCTGGTGATCTGTTTCACCCTAGATAATATACATGTTTCAATGCTGTTCTCTTGAAACATTCCACCCTCGCCTTCTCCCAGAGTCCACAAGTCTGTTCTATACATCTGAGTCTCTTTTTCTGTTTTGCATATAGGGTTATCTTTACCATCTTTCTAAATTCCATATATATGTGTTAGTATACTGTAATGGTCTTTATCTTTCTGGCTTACTTCGCTCTGTATAATGGGCTCCAGTTTCATCCATCTCATTAGAACTGATTCAAATGAATTCTTTTTAATGGCTGAGTAATATTCCATGGTGTATATGTACCATAGCTTCCTCATCCATTCGTCTGCTGATGGGCATCTGGGTTGCTTCCATGTCCTGGCTATTATAAACAGTGCTGCGATGAACATTGGGGTGCACGTGTTTCTTTCAGATCTGGTTTCCTTGGTGTGTATGCCCAGAAGTGGGATTGCTGGGTCATATGGCAGTTCTATTTCCAGCTTTTTAAGAAATCTCCACACTGTTTTCCATAGCAGCTGTACTAATTTGCATTCCCACCAACAGTGTAAGAGGGTTCCCTTTTCTCCACACCCTCTCCAGCATTTATTGCTTGTAGACTTTTGGATAGCAGCCATCCTGACTGGCGTATAATGGTACCTCATTGTGGTTTTGATTTGCATTTCTCTGATAATGAGTGATGTTGAGCATCTTTTCATGTGTTTGTTAGCCATCTGTATGTCTTCCTTGGAGAAATGTCTGTTGAGTTCTTTGGCCCATTTTTTGATTGGGTCATTTATTTTTCTGGAGTTGAGCTGGAGGAGTTGCTTGTATATTTTTGAGATTAATCCTTTGTCTGTTGCTTCGTTTGCTATTATTTTCTCCCAATCTGAGGGCTGTCTGTTCACCTTGCTTATAGTTTCCTTTGTTGTGCAAAAGCTTTTAAGTTTCATTAGGTCCCATTTGTTTATTTTTGCTTTTATTTCTGAAATTCTGGGATGTGGGTCATAGAGGATCCTGCTGTGATTTACGTCGGAGAGTGTTTTGCCTATGTTCTCCTCTAGGAGTTTTATAGTTTCTGGCCTTACATTTAGATCTTTAATCCATTTTGAGTTTATTTTTGTGTGTGGTGTTAGAAAGTGTTCTAGTTTCATTCTTTTACAGGTGGTTGACCAGTTTTCCCAACATCACTTGTTAAAGAGGTTACCTTTTTTCCATTGTATATCCTTGCCTCCTTTGTCAAAGATAAGGTGACCATAGGTTCGTGGATTTATCTCTGGGCTTTCTATTCTGTTCCATTGATCTATATTTCTGTCTTTGTGCCAATACCATACTATCTTGATGACTGTGGCTTTGTAGTAGAGTCTGAAGTCAGGCAGATTGATTCCTCCAGTTCCATTCTTCTTTCTCAGGATTACTTTGGCTATTCAAGGTTTTTTGTATTTCCATACAAATTGTGAAATTATTTGTTCTAGTTCTGTGAAAAATACCGTTGGTAGTTTGATAGGGATTGCATTGAATCTATAGATTGCTTTGGGTAGTATAGCCATTTTGACAATATTGATTCTTCCAATCCATGAACAGGGTATATTTCTCCATCTGTTTGTGTCCTCTTTGATTTCTTTCATCAGTGTTTTATAGTTTTCTATATATAGGTCTTTTGTTTCTTTAGGTAGATATACTCCTAAGTATTTTATTCTTTTTGTTGCAATGGTGAATGGTATTGTTTCCTTAATTTCTGTTTCTGTTTTCTCATTGTTAGTGTATAGGAATGCAAGAGATTTCTGTGTGTTAATTTTATATCCTGCAACTTTACTGTATTCATTGATTAGCTCTAGTAATTTTCTGGTAGAGTCTTTAGGGTTTTCTATGTAGAGGATCATGTCATCTGCAAACAGAGAGAGTTTCACTTCTTCTTTTCCTATCTGGATTCCTTTTACTTCTTTTTCTGCCCTGACTGCTGTGGCCAAAACTTCCAAAACTATGTTGAATAGTAGTGGTGAGAGTGGGCACCCTTGTCTTGTTCCTGATTTCAGGGGAAATGCTTTCAATTTTTCACCATTGAGGGTGATGCTTGCTGTGGGTTTGTCATATATAGCTTTTATTATGTTGAGGTATGTTCCTTCTGTTCCTGCTTTCTGGAGAGTTTTAATCATAAATGGATGTTGAATTTTGTCAAAGGCTTTTTCTGCATCTATTGAGATAATCATATGGTTTTTATCTTTCAATTTGTTAATGTGGTGTATTACATTGATTGATTTGCAGATATTAAAGAATCCTTGCATTCCTGGGATAAAGCCCACTTGGTCATGATGTATGATTTTTTAAATATGTTGTTGGATTCTGTTTGCTAGAATTTTGTTAAGGATTTTTGCATCTATGTTCATCAGTGATATTGGGCCTGTAGTTTTCTTTTTTTGTGGCATCTTTGTCTGGTTTTGGAATTAGGGTGATGGTGGCCTCATAGAATGAGTTTGGAAGTTTACCTTCTTCTGCAATTTTCTGGAAGAGTTTGAGTAAGATAGGTGTTAGCTCTTCTCTAAATTTTTGGTAGAATTCAGCTGTGAAGCCATCTGGTCCTGGGCTTTTGTTTGCTGGAAGATTTCTGATCACAGTTTCGATTTCCTTGCTTGTGATGGTTTTGTTAAAATCTTCTATTTCTTCCTGGTTCAGTTTTGGAAAGTCATACTTCTCTAAGAACTTGTCCATTTCTTCCAAGTTGTCCATTTTATTGGCATAGAGCTGCTGGTAGTAGTCTCTTATGATCCTTTGTATTTCAGTGTTGTCTGTTGTGATCTCTCCATTTTCAGTTCTAATTTTGTTAATTTGGTTCTTCTCCCTTTGTTTCTTAATGAGTGTTGCTAATGGTTTGTCAATTTTGTTTATTTTTTCAAAAAACCCAGCTTTTAGCTTTGTTAATTTTTGCTATGATCTCTTTAGTTTCTTTTGCATTTATTTCTGCCCTAATTTTTAAGATTTCTTTCCTTCTACTAACCCTGGGGTTCTTCATTTCTTCCTCCTCTAGTTGCTTTAGGTGTAGAGTTAGGTTATTTATTTGACTTTTTTCTTGTTTCTTGAGGTAGGCCTGTAATGCTATGAATCTTCCCCTTAGCACTGCTTTTACAGTGTCCCATAGGTTTTGGGTTGTTGTGTTTTCATTTTCATTCATTTCTATGCATATTTTGATTTCTTTTTTGATTTCTTCTATGATTTGTTGGTTATTCAGAAGCGTGTTGTTTAGCCTCCATATGTTTGAATTTTTAATAATTTTTTTCCTGTAATTGAGATCTAATCTTACTGCACTGTCAGAAAAGATGACTAGAATGATTTCAATCTTTTTGAATTTACCAAGACTAGATTTATGGCCCAGGATGTGATCTATTCTGGAGAAGGTTCCGTATGCACTTGAGAAAAAGGTGAAGTTGATTGTTTTGGGGTGAAACGTCCTATAGATGTCAATTAGGTCTAGCTGGTCCATTGTGTCCATTAAAGTTTGTGTTTCCTAGTTCATTTTCTGTTTAGTTGATCTATCCATATTTGTGAGTGGGGTATTAAAGTCTCCTACTATTATTGTGTTGCTATTAATTTCCTCTTTCATACTCGTTAGTGTTTGCCTTACATATTGCAGTGCTCCTATGTTGGGTGCATATATATTTATAATTGTTATATCTTCTTTTTGGATTGATCCTTTGATCATTATGTAGTGTCCATCTTTGTCTCTTTTCACAGACTTAATTTGAAAGTCTATTTTATCTGATATGAGTATTGCAACTCCTGCTTTCTTTTGGTCTCCGTTTGCGTGGAATATTTTTTTCCAGCCCTTCACTTTTAGTCTGTATGTGTCCCTTGTTTTGAGGTGGGTCTCTTGTAGACAGCATATATAGGGGTCTTGCTTTTGTATCCATTCAGCCAGCCTTTGTCTTTTGGTTGGGGCATTCAACCCATTTACATTTAAGGTAATTATTGATAGGTATGGTCCCGTTGCCATTTATTTTGTTGTTTGGGGTTCATGTTTATACCACCTTTCTGTGTTTCCTGTCTAGAGAAGATCCTTTAGTATTTGTTGAAGAGCTGGCTTGGTGATGCTGAATTCTCTCAGCTTTTGCTTGTCTGTAAAGCTTTTGAGTTCTCCTTCATATCTGAATGAGATCCTTGCTGGGTAGAGTAATCTAGGTTGTAGGTTATTCTCTTTCATTACTTTAAGTATATCCTGCCATTCCCTTCTGGCCTGAAGGGTTTCTATTGATAGATCAGCTGTTATCCTTATGGGAATCCCTTTGTGTGTTATTTGTTGTTTCTCCCTTGCTGCTTTTAATATTTGTTCTTTGTGTTTGATCTTTGTTAATTTGATTAATATGTGTCTTGGGGTGTTTTGCCTTGGGTTTATCCTGTTTGGTACTCTCTGGGTTTCTTGGACTTGGTTGGCTATTTCCTTCCCCATTTTAGGGAAGTTTTCAGCTATTATCTCCTCGAGTATCTTCTCATGGCCTTTCTTTTTGTCTTCTTCTTCTAGGACTCCTATGATTCGAATGTTGGGGCGTTTCACATTGTCCCAGAGGTCCCTGAGGTTGTCCCATGAGGACATTTTAAACCAAGGATTCTTCAGAATCCAGAAGATTGAAGGTAATCATAGAAAGGTTATTAGCCCAATATCTTTAGATCAAGCTGATGATAAGACAAAGTAAACTGTTCCCATCTTAGAGTATGCAGCAAGATTATCTTTCTGATAGAATTGCTCTCCTATTTATCATTTCTTTATTGTTAATCTTATTTGCTTTTGTACTCTGGTAATCCCTAGAATTGCCCCCAAATAGTTTATCAATATGTTTTTACATATACACATTATTTTCAGAAGTTTGGCCTCCTATAACTTTTCTCTATCAGCAAAGTAGAGAGACTCTAAAGGATTACTGGATCTGTTATTCTCCCATATGATCCTACTGACAAAAATCTAATAACTATTAGTTTGCAATATCAGAAAGCATATTTCCTCTCAATGGTTTTTTTCAGGTACTTGAAGTTTCCTCACATTATTAAGCCAATCTTTAGCCTTAAGGAAATTAGACACAGACCACAACACAACAAAATAATTCTCCTGAAATCTATACAGCCATTTCCATGGCACTGACTTCACCAGATTGAGAATAAGTACTGGATTGACAATTTTGGCTGTCATAGTCTATTATTATTATTATTATTACTATTAATATTCTCCAATCAGCTTTGTACGACCTATTTAATTCACTCATGAAAACTACCAGCCAATGCAGGGGGTCAATAATTGACCCTCTCCTTTTCTGGTAATCCATGCCATATTAAGATACCATTTCTTACATGGACATGTGCCATGTGTGTGCTATGTTGCTTCAGTCGTGTCTGACTCTGTGCGATTCAATGGCCTGGACTGTAGCCCACCAGGCTCCTCTGTCCATGGGATTCTCCAGGTGAGAATACTGGAGGGGATTGCCATGCCCTCCTCCAGGGGATCTTCCCGATCCAGGGATCAAACCCGCATCTCTTATATCTCCTGCATTGGCAGGAGTGCCACCTGGAAATCCCCTCTTATGTGGACACCAGGCTTTAATTACTTAAGATGCTCAAAACTCTATTGTATACACATTTATATACACATATTTATATACACATATATATACATATGTGTATACATATGTTGTATACACAGCATAATAGCTAGAGACTTTCAGGGGATACCTGTTGCTGCTGCTGCTGCTGCTAAGTCGCTGCAGTCGTGTCCGACTCTGTGTGACCCCATAGACGGCAGCCCACCAGGCTCCTCTGTCCCTGGGATTCTCCAGGCAAGAATGCTGGAGTGGGTTGCCATTTCCTTTTCCAATGCATGCATGCATGCTAAGTCACTTCAGTCATGTCTGACTTTGTGCAACCCCATGGACGGCAGCCCACCAGGTTCCTCTGTCCACGGGATTCTCTAGGCAAGAATACTGAAATGGGTTGCCATTTCCTTCTCCACAGGGAATACCTAGATACCTCCATAATGAGTGAAATAAGGACCGCTTAGGAGAGCTACTTGAAGGGTACATAAGGGTGTCAGGCTCCCGCTCCATGTGTGGTGCATGGACTGTTACTCCAACAGTAGGCGTAAATTAGAAAAAATGGATGAAATTTGATAAATTAGAAAAAATGAATGAAATTTGCTTCTAACCAGGAAGAAGTTATTGTAGCATTGTTAAGTACTCTTGAGGTGCTCCCAAAATGAATTTAAATTTACTAGCAAGGATTATCATGGATAATCACGTAGCCTTTGATTTGTCTTGGCAGGACTAGGGGTAATATGTGTTATAACTAACACTCCTGTTGCACCTGTATGAATACCACTAGTTATGTGGGAAAGTCTGTGACTGGAATTAGGGAAAACTAAACCTGTTTCTCTAGAACAGACCCAGCTGTACTGGGGGTCTTGTTTTTTGTGGCTTGGATGCCATAATCTAGTTTCCTGACATCTCAGTAACTTATAATAAATAATAATCACCCTGGTTCTGGAAAATGTCTGTATTTAAGTTAGTCTATGTGACCTGCCCTGAATCTTAGATGCTACTGGACAAACATTGTAGCATCAGATGATTCAATAGCCCCTTCTACATCAAAAGGAGTGTTAGGAATGGCCTTATTCTATGAAAGAAATACATACAAAGAATCCTTCCATACCCATTTTTGATTAATAACTATTTCTACTTCCTTTATGAGGAGTAAATAAAGTTATTCTTTGAAATCAATTATCTATAAGAGTTTTCACACCTTTAAAACTCTGTCTATGATAAGAAATATATTTACATTGTGACCTAGTATATGTGTGTATATGTATAAAACTGAAAAGGAATTTTTAAAAATAATGCTCACCTTTACTATGTATGATGCATTGTATTTTATATTTTATTTTAAATTATATTTTATTTATTTTAAAGATGCTGGATGCAACACATAAAATTGATACCCTCTAATGAGTTGCATCCCAACATTTGAACTACAGTATGTTACCACATGGGGTATTTTAGCCATGCATATTCAGTTGTGCAAAAAGTTTTACTTTTAAAAGACTTTTCTACAGATTCTCTACCTCTTACTGCTGCTCATCATGATAGCAGAGCATATCATCAAGGAATCCCAATTCTTCTCACATATTTCAGATTTAGAATGAGTTACATCTTTCTCACTAGGAAAACACCTAGGTTGTAGGTATTCTTACAGAGCATCATGGCAGGTGTTTGGAGGCAGGGCATTTATAGGACAGTAGGGAAATAATAAAGAGATAATCAGAAAGGGGTAGTTCACAGTGACCAAAGCTGCGGAGAAGATGAATATAGGGAGGGTAAATTTTTTTCATATTTATTTTAAATGATTATTGGCTATTGCCAACCTTTAATAATCCAACTTCAGATTAGAAGTGGAGTGGGAGATGGATTACAGCAGGATAGATAGAGAGGGGGAAGTATATGAAAGTAGTAATGTTAAAAGTTAGTAAAGTTAAAGCCACAGGATGAGAAAGTCTAAGGATCAGACATTTTTCTTAGTGAAAAAAAAGGGGGGGGTCCTTGCTCGTTTGCTTCTTTTTCTTTCTTTTTTTTTTTTAAGGATGTTGTAGTCCAAAGAAAGGGAGCCAGTACAGAGTGTATCACTGAAGATACAAGCCAGAGAGGAGATAATTTATGGGCAAATGGTTCAGAAAACTCAGAAAGGAAGGTGTTAGGATTAACTGTTTCCATGAAGTAGGATATTTTCCCCCAATGACTAGAGTGAAGAAATTTGCGAACTTTTCACTTCACTAGAGTGAAGAAATTTCTTTTGAAAGAATAGAGATGAAAAGATAAGTAAACTATTAATTTCTTTCATTTACAAATTATTTTTACATTTATTAGCTCATGTAAAACTAGTACTTATTGGGCGTACAGTTGCAGTTTTGCGAGATGAAAACTTTCTAGAGATCCATTGCACAATGTGAATGTACAGAAAAATAAAGATGATGAGTTTAATGTCATGAGTTTTTTATCTTGATAAAATAATTTAAAATAAAATAAGCAAAAAATAAAATAGATAAAAGTCTTTGCTATACATTAAAATAATAGCCACATTTTAATAGAATCACCAACCTCACAGGACATCCTGCTGATCAGCTATACTGATGATATCATTCAATAGGCCATTAGGAGCAGGATGTAGCCTAACTTCCTAAACACCTTAGTAAAATAGCTATGTGTCAGAAAGAGATATAACCTAGGAAAGTGCAGAGTCTTTCAATCTCAAGGATCCTTTTGGAGCCTGGGAAATATCAGAATATGATCTCCAAAGTGAAAGTATGAAACATAAATTGCTGCCCCACTCCGACTCCACGAATATGAAGAAGTGTAAGACTTGAAAGGCCTTTATGAAGGATTTGGATTTTGAAAGCAGCGTACATCACAATTGTGATGTGTGTGTGTGAGTGTGTCAGTGGAGTTGGGGGTGGGCAAAAAGTTTTCCCATAACATCATATGGAAAAACCCACCAATCAAACATTTTGGCCAGCCCTATATATATATATATATATATATATATAAAATATTAAACATATTTTATACATTACATACATAAATCTGTGTGTGTAGTTCTCTCTTCCAGATCAGTCATAAAGCTGCCAGCTCTGATTGGCTCTGGGCATGAGAAGTCTTTGCAGCTGGTTCAGTGTAAGCATTTTCCAAATCGATGGCTGCATACCAGATGCTTACAGCAGTGCCGTCAACAGAGCACATCTGGAACAGCAATTATGATTTGAGTCAGCGCCTTATTAATTTCAGAAAAATTCCTTTTTATTCTCTAGAACCAAATACCAAGTTGAAAGGGAACATGCTAGGAAACACCATTTCTGCTTATTTCAAGTGTTTAAAGATGACATTAACGTCTGTAATCACCCAGAAAGTCTATATTACACTTAGTTAACTCTTTTGATAGGGCAGGGTGGTTACTAATGCTTCCTCTTGGCAGTTTCAGCAAAATAACCTCTACTTCAGAAGTTAGTGAGCCAATGTACATATTCTACTACTTGCCAAGTGTTTCTGTTTTAAGATCTACGTTCATAAATGGGGGAAATAACCAGGGTATGTTTGTGGAGTCACTGCGTCCACTAAGGCAGCCTCAAGCCAAAACTCCATTTGTCACCTGAGCACCATAAGCCCCAACTGTACTTGGTAGAATGCAGTGCTATTTAGACAGGAAGCCTCAGCATCCAAATAGAGCCAGTAGTTCTTGAAAAGTCTAGGTACACAACAATTTTAATAAACAGTCACAAGTTCTTTTAGTGAAGTACAGCCTAATTGGAGAAGGAAATGGCAACCCACTCCAGTACTCTTGCCTGGAGAATTCCATGGATGGAGGAGCCTGGTAGGCTACAGTCCACGGGGTCGCAAAGAGTTGGACACGACTGAGCGACTTCACTTTCTTTCTATAGTTCCTTTTGGAGAAGGAAATGGCAACCCACTCCAGTGTTCTTGCCTGGAGAATCCCGTGGACAGAGGGGCCTGGTGGGCTGCCAGTCTATGGGGTTGCAGAGAGTTGGACACAACTAAGCAACTAACACACACACACACAGCTTAAATATCTACAAAACAAACCTTATGGTTCATCACAGCGCTTTTCCTTTAATGTACTCTTAAATGTACTTTAATGAATTTCTGAAAATTGCATGAGAAACCATCCCTCTCTGCTGAGATCATTCAAGTCAGGCTGCTTTTTTGGTAAGATCTAGAGTACTATAGAAGATTTGGGCCAGTTGCTTTTCTATTTCAGTTTGAGGATGCCTATTGACCCAGTAGCTATTGCCAAAGTTTGTCTGCAGGTAAAACCTTTCTGATTACTACTTCTACCCTGCTGCCTACTGTGATAACCATGCCTATCTTAGCCCTGGTGATTAAGAGTTTCTATTCAGCCTTTGCCACCATCATCTGCATTGATATCAATAAGCTCATTTCAGTAGCAACATTTTCTAAGTTCATCCCTAGGAAAAGGGAGGGGAGAGCTTCCTCTACTTTTGACAAATAAAAGTGCACTGAAGCTTGGGCTCAGGGTGCTATATATAACATGTGTGCTTGCTAAGTTGCTTCAGTTGTGTCTGACTCTTTGCGACCCTATGGACTGTAGCCCACCAGGCTCCTCTGTCCATGGGATTCTCCAGGCAAGAACACTGGAGTGGATTGCCATGCCCTCCTCCAGGGGATCTTCTTGACCCAGGGATTGAACCCACATCTCTTATGTCTCCTGCATTGGCAGGCAGGTTCTTTACCACTAGTGCCACCTCTAGGGAGACAGAAATGGGGACTTGCTATTTAATGGGTATAGTGTATCAGATTGGCAAGATGAAAAAGTCCTGGAGATTGGTTGCACACAACATGAATACATTTAACATTACTGAAATATAAACTTAGAAATAATTAAGACAGTAAATTTTTATGTTACATGTGTTTTACCACAATTAAAAAGATAAAGCACACTGCCTTAGCCAAGATCCAGGTATGAGGTCATGACACTGTTACGGCCATAACTGCATCTTGTCAACAAAGTGCATGACTAGATACCAGATTTCTGTTAAAGAAAAATCCCATGCCTCAACAATTGTACTTCTGGCAGAAAAGCAGAACAGTAGGCAGAATGCCTCTGCCTCTTTGGCCTTAAATGGTTATTTCTGATAGCCACATCCTCAAACCAGACTCTAGACATTTTTGCGGGCAGTATAGGAAGATTCGCCAGAAGGAGTTTAAATGGATGACATGTGCCAATCCACCCTATTCACCACAGAAAAATATTTTTCTACAAAGAAAAAAATATTTGAAGTACATTTTCATGACTTCTGTTTCTAGTAAGAACAAAGGCAATGTGTTTCTAAGTTGTCCTGCTTCCCCTCAAATCTATATAGACAAATAAGGGAGAGGGGGCAGAAAATGGAAACAAAAAATTCCCACACACTGCATTTTTCTATAAAACAAGAAAATATAGAGAACCCCCAAACTACAGATTACAGATAGGAGGTGTTGCCATAGCCAGAGACAAGAAAACTGCAAGATGGAGGAACAGAGTGTTGGATACTAGTGGGAGCAAATTCCAGAGATCTCTAGAAAATACCACTGCCAGAAGGAGACAGTTTCGTTATGAGAGAGCTGCAGAGATCTCGCTGAGCGTAAGCAGAGCTCAGGGCTGAATGAGACTCACACTCAGCCAAACACTGAGGAGAGAGGCTGAGAAGGAAAAAGGTGAGGACCAGAGCCAAGGGAGCACATAGGTGGCAGACCTTTAAAAGATCGAGCAAAGCAGAAATCTGATAGATGTGCACTCATCACCTTGGGAGGCGAACTGATAACTTTTGATGATGCTCGAGAGGAGGCCTCTCAGGGAGGGAGAGGGGAGATGGGGGAAAAGCCTTGGCTGGTGGCAAAAGCCCTCCTGAAGTGAATATGACTCTGGCTGTCAGAGGAAGTGGCACAGATTAAAAAGAAACAGTCTATCACTCTAGCACAGTGATTTTCAACCCAGCCCAATTTTGTCCTCTAGACGATATCAGTCAATGTCAGGAGACATTTTGGTTGTGACACTGGAGAGAGTGTCATACAATGCACAGGACAGCCTCCGGGATAAAGAACCATCCAGTGCTAAATGTCAACGCTACCAAAGGTGAAAAACTCGGGTCTAGTAGCAGAAAAGAGAGCCTCTAAGCTGTGAGTTTTAGAATGATACCTTGGCTCATTTCTTCCTCCACTGGAAGCTCCTGCCAATGGTCCAAGAAAACCAAATAATTGCTAAAAATTTGAAAAAATGATTAGCACAGAATCATATGAATAGGCCATAAACTGAAAAAGTGAGGCTCAGTGTTTCCATTTTCAGTTCAGTTCAGTTGCTCAGTCGTGTCCACCTCTGCAACCCCGTGGACTGCAGCACGCCGGGCTTCCCTGTCCATCACCAACTCCCGGAGTTTACCCTCGAGTTGGACTCAACTCATGTCCATTGAGTCGGTGATGCCATCCAACCATCTCATCCTCTGTCATCCCCTTCTCCTCCTGTCTTCAATCTTTCCCAGCATCAGGGTCTTTTCTAATGAGTCAGTTCTTTGCATCAGGTGGCCAAAGTATTGGAGTTTCAGCTTCAGCATCAGTTTCCATTTCAGATAATGACATGAAAGATAATAACATTGTACTCCAACTGTCTTACAGAAATTTTGAAAACTCATAGAAGACCACAAAACATAAGTACAATACATAAGTACAATAATAATACATAATACAATACAAAACATAAGTACAATAAGTAAAGTGAGAGATGGACACAAAAAGGGGGAGGAAAAGTACAATCTGAAAATTTGAAGTAAGTTTGGAGATTGTAGGTGATTTTGAACATGCAGGAACTGAAGAAACCACTAGAACAAAAATAAAAACTTCCTAAGATTTAGAACTATATATTTTTTAATAAAGTAAACAGATCACACAGTGAAAAAGATTTATAGATAGAAAAAATATTATAAAAGCTAAGACCAAATATATAAGTAAAACTAGGCAATTCTCCACTCCTTTTAAGATTTAAATACTGATCTACAAAGCTGATTCAGAAAAACAGAAAAAAATTCAGAAAGGTACAAAAGGCAAATAAAATCAAATTAGGAGTGAAGATATGCTGTTATATGCGGAAAGTTTTACAAGACTCTAGAGGACACAAGGTAGATCCAAGGAAAAACATAACCTGGAACACATGTTCTTTAGTAGAAAATTTTTAATATTTTCAATATGTAATTTTATCTAATTTATGAATTCAGTGCAACTTCAATTAAATTGCAAATGTTTAGAAGAAGGAGAGGAAATGGCAAGCCACTCCAGTGTTCTTGTCTGGAGAATCCCAGGGACGGGGGAGCCTGGTGGGCTGCCGTCTATGGGGTTGCACAGAGTCGGACACGACTGCAGCGACTCAGCAGCAGCAGCAGCAGCAGCAGAATCCAGTAAGTTAATCCTGAAGTTATTGTGTAAAAATTAAGTAAAGATATCTAGGAAAACTGAAAAATAAGTGCAATGATAACTGATTAGACCTGTTAATCATTTTTTAAAAAAGTAATGTTCAAATAAATAAAATAGAAACATGTTAGGGCAGGAACAGGTAGACAGATCAATCACACAAAATAGAACAACCCAGAAATAGACTCAAATACATACAAGTACTTAGGATATGTCAAAGGCGGTATTTTTAATTAAAGTGAAAGTGAAAGTCTCTCAGTCGTGTCCAACTCTTTGTGATCCCATGGACTATATAGTCCATGGAATTCTCCAGGCCAGAATACTGGAGTGGGCAGCCTATCCCTTCTCCAGGGGATCTTCCCAACTCAGGAATCGAACCAGGGTCTCCTGCATTGCAGGCAGATTCTTTACCAGTTGAGCTATCAGTGTAGCCCTTTCAATTAAAGGGGTAGACTGTAAAATGAGATTTTAAAGTTATCATCTCAAGAAAAAAATATTATAACTATGCAAGTGATGAATATTCATTAGACTTACTGTGATTATCATCTTGCAATGTATACAAATACTGAATCATTATGTTGTACACCTGAAGCTAATATAAAGTTATGTGTCAATTATATTTCAATCTGAAAAATTAATGAAATAAAGATAGACATAGTATTGAAACAATTAGATAGCCATCTGACAAAAGATAAAGTTGAATCCTTTATTCATAGGGTTCTATGGAATTAATTATGAATGGACTTTAAATGTTAAATATGAAACTTTAGAGTTTCCTATTTAGGAGAGGAAGAGATGGGAAGGGAAGGGAGGAGAGGAATATGGTCACTTTCTCTTCAATGATACAGGAAGATCTTTAAATGTGATTTCACCCCTCCTACTGTCTTGCTGGGGCTTCTCCTTTGCCCTTGGATGTGGGGTATCTTTTTTTGGTGGGATCCAACATTCTCCTGTCAATGGTTGTTCAGCAGCAAGTTGTAATTTTGGAGTTCTCACAGGAGAAGATGAGTGCATGTCCTTCTACTCTTCTATCTTGCCAATTTGCCTATAAATCCCTCATTCCTGACCTGAAGGCTGCCCTCAAAGTAGCTCACTAGTCACACTGCCTTCTGCCAGCCTGCATGCTCTCCCCTCCCCCCAAAAGAGTCTGAAATGCAGTACTTGGGAACAGTCTCAAAAATAACAGAATTATCTCTGTTCATTTCCAAGGCAAACCATTCAGTATCACAGTAATCCAAGTCTATGCCCCAACCAGTAATGTTGAAGAAGCTGAATTGAATGGCTCTATGAAGACCTACAAAACCTTCTAGAACTAACATCCAAAAAAGATGTTCTTTTCATTATGGGGACTGGAATGCAAAAGTAGGAAGTCAAGAAATACCTGGAGTAACAGGCAAATTTGACCTTGGAGTAGAAAATGAAGCAGGGCAAAGTCTAGTGAGTTTTGCCAGGGTAACACACTGGTCATAGCAAAAACCCTCTTCCAACAACACAAGAGAAAACTCTACACATGGACATCACCAAGTAGTCAATTCTGAAATCAGAATGATTACATTCTTTGCAGCCAAAGATGGAGAAGCTTTATATAGTCAGCAAAAACAAGACTGGGAGCTGATTGGGGCTCAGATCATAACTCCTTATTGCCAAATTCAGACAAATTGAAGAAAGTAGGGAAAACCACTAGACCATTCAGGTATGACCTAAATCAAATCTCTTATGATTATACAGTGGAAGTGAAAATAGATTTAAGGGACTAGATCTGATAGACAGAGTGCCTGATGAACTATGGACGGAGGTTCATGACACTGTACAGGAGGTGGTGACCAAAACCATCCCCAAGAAAAAGAAATGCAAAAAGGCAAAATGGCTGTCTGAGGAGGCCTTACAAATAGCTGAGAAAAGAAGAGGAAGCAAAAAGCAAAGGAGAAAAGGAAAGATATTCCCATCTGAATGCAGAGTTCCAAAGAATAGCAAGGAGAGATAAGAAAGCCTTCCTCAGTGATCAGTGCAAAGAAATGGAGGAAAACAATAGAATGGGAAAGACCAGAGATCTCTTCAAGGAAATTAGAGATACCAAGGGAACATTTCATGCAAAGATGGGCACAATAAAGGACAGAAATGGTAGGGACCTAACAGAAGCAGAAGATATTAAGAAGAGGTGGCAAGAATACACAGAAGAACTGTACAAAAAAGATCTTCATGACCCAGATAACCACAATGGTGTGATCACTCACCTAGAGCCAGACATCCTGGAATGCAAAGTCAAGTGGGCCTTAGGAAGCATCACTATGAACAAAGCTAGTGGAGGTGATGGAATTCCAGTTGAGCTATTTCAAATTCTAAAAGATGATGCTGTGAAAGTGTTGCACTCAATATGCCAGCAAATTTGGAAAACTCAGCAGTGGCCAACAGGACTGGAAAAGGTCAGTTTTCATTCCAATCCCAAGAAGGGCGATGCCAAAGAATGTTCAAACTATGGCACAATTTTACTCATCTCACACATGAGCAAAGTAATGCTCAAAATTCTCCAATCCAGGCTTCAACAGTATGTGAACTGAGAACTTCAGATATTCAAGCTGGATTTAAAAAAGGCAGAGGAACCAGAGATCAAATTGCCAACATCACTTGGATCATAGAAAAAGCAAGGGAATTCCAAAAAAAATCTCCTTATGCTTTACTCACTGTGCCAAAGCTTTTGATTGTGTTCATCACAACAAACTGTGGAAAATTCTTCAAGTGATGGGAATACCAGACCACCTGACCTGCTTCTTGAGAAATGCGTATGTAGGTCAAGAAGCAACAATTAGACCTAGACTTGGAACAATGGACTGGTTCCAAATCAGGAAAGGAGTACAGCACCCTGCTTATTTAACTTATATGCAGAGTATATCATGTGAAATCCCGGGGCTGGATGAGGCACAAGCTGGAATCAAGATTCCTGGGAGAAATATCAGTAACTCAGATATGCAAATAACACCATCCTTATGGCAGAAATCGAAGAGGAACTAAAGAGCCTCTTGACGAAAGTGAAAGAGGAGAGTGAAAAAGCTGGCTGAAAACTCAGCATTCAAAAAACAAAGATCATGGCATCTGGTCTCATCACTCATGGCAAATAGATGGGGAAACAATGGAAACAGTGACAGACTTTATTTTCTTGGGCTCCAAAATCACTACAGATGGTGACTGCAGCCATGAAATTAAAAGACACTTGTTTTTTTTGGAAGAAAAGCTATGACCAATCTAGACAGCATATTAAAAAGCAGAGACATTACTTTGCTGACAAAAGTCTGTCTAGTCAAAGCTATGATTTTTCCAGTAGTCATGTATGGATGTGAGAGTTGGACTATAAAGAAAGCTGAGTGCTGAAGAATTGATGATTTTGAACTGTGGTGTTGGAGAAGACTCTTGAGAGTCCCTTGGACTGCAAGGAGATCAAATCAGTCAATCCTAAAGGAAATTGGTCCTGAATATTCATTGGAAGGACTGATGTTGAAGCTGAAGTTTCAATACTTTAGCCTCCTTATGCGAAGAACTGACGCTTTGGAAAAGACCCTGATGCTGGGAAAGATTGAAGGCAGGAGGAGAAGGTGATGACAGAGGATGAGATGGCTGGTTGGCATCACCAACTCTATGCACATGAGGTTGGGCAAGCTACAGAAGTTGGTGATGGATAAGGAATCCTGGTGTGCTGCAGTCCATGGGGTCACAAAGAGTCAGACATGACTGAGCGACTGAACTGACTGACTGATCCCTAATGAACATAGGATGGAAAATTCCCCAACAGGGTGTCCTTGGTGGTCCATTTGTTAAAAGTCTGCCTGCCAATGCAGGGGACATGAATTCAATCCCTAGTTCAGGAAGATCCCACAGCGATGGAGTGACTAAGCCTGTGGACCACAGCTAGTGAAGCCTGCATGCCTTAAGGCCATACTCTGCAACAGGAGAAGCCACCACAATGAGAAGCCCACGCATTGTGATGAAGAGTAGCCCCCACTCACTGAAACTAGAGAAAGCCCATGTACAGCAATGAAGACCCAGTGCAGAGAAAAATAAATTATTAAAATAAATAAATCCTTTTTAAAAACCTCAATAAAATATTGTCAAACCAAATTCAAAAATATATTGGATGGAGTATACACTATAATTAAGTGAGATATTCAAGGATGCAAGGATGGTTTAATATCCAAACTCAATCAGTGTGATTACCACACTAACAAAACAAAGGATAAAAACCATAAGATTATCTCAATAGATTTGGAAAAAAAAAAACATGTGACAAAACTCAGCATCAATTACAAAAACTCTCAGTGAAGTGGGTATAGATAGAACCAACCTGAACATAATAAAGGACATATATGACAAACCCTTACTAATATTATAGCTAAACTATTTTGACTTTATATTATGTACCATGGAAAGCCACTGAAGTGTTTAAACAGGAAATGTCATCATCAGACATCAGGAAGTGTCATCATTATCATATTTTTAAAAGAGCACTCTGACTTCTCTGTACAAGATAGATAGGAGATATAAATGGAAATGGGGAGACTAGATAGGAGGCTATTTTGGTAATGCAGAGTGATGATGGTAGCTTGCGTAGCTTCAGCGAAATGTAGTTTAAGAAGTATTAGGGAGTAGTATGGACTTCCATGGTGGCTCAGCAGTAAAGAATCCAACTGCAACGCAGGAGACTCAGGAGACTTGGGTTCAGTCCTTGGGTCGGGAAGATCTCCTAGAGAAGGGCATGCCAACCCAGTCCAGTATTCTTGCCTGGAGAATCCCATGGACTCAGAAGCTTGGCAGGTTACAGTTCATAGGGTGGCAAAGAGCTGGACACAACTGAAGTGACTGAACACACAGCCCACAAGGAGTAGGATCCCGAGAATTTATAGATTCATTTGACGTGAGGATGAGAGGAGAAGGAGATATTAAGAACTTGATTTTTCTTTTCACTTATCTTGCCTCAGGAATATCAACTGAAATTGGAAGATATTATTTAGAGATCCTTGAGAGCTCTTAGTTGTAAAATTCTATAATTTTGTAATCTTAAGCTTGTACATTAATGGCTTTGTTATTTATGGTTATTATTTTAAACTTACAATTTAGGGCCTGTTAAATATAATTATCAAACAGTTTAAAATTATGACTGTCGGGCAAATGTAATGGATTATGTATCAAAGATGTTATTTACCTCTTTAATAAATGAAAGATATTTTAATTGACTCAAAGAACATTTAAGAAATATCTATCTGAAAATTTAAAAAGATATTAGAATAAAATCACTAAATTAGATACTAAACTGGTTAATATCTTCCATTGTGATTAACTTTTGTGGTTATCTGTTCCACCAGACAGAAACTATTCATAAAACTTTTGCTCCTACAGAATTGTAATATATCCCAGTCATTCAAACATCAAATTTAGTGCTACACTAAAAGGACATCACATCATCTCTTTCACCTACTTTAAAATTTCATATAGTTTTTCTGTTAGGCACATTATGGTGTCCATAGTGGAAGACAGTGCAGTGGTAAAAGAATCTGCGTGCCAGTGCAGGAGATGCAAGAGATATTAATTCCATCCCTGGGTCCAAAAGTTCCCCTGGAGAAGGAAATGGCAACCAGCTCCAGTATTCTTGCCTGGAAAATCCCATGGACAGAGGAGCATGGCAGGCTACAGTCCATGGGTTGCAAAGAGTCGGACACGACTGAGCACACAGTCACAACAACGAGTAGAATAAATGAAATTAGTCATTTCAGCATAATATAGATTTATAATAATTCTAATATATCCTAATTTCTGTCATATTGGGATCCTAGTGAAAGTGAAAGTCACTCAGTTGTGTCCGACTCTTTGCAACCCCATGGACTGTATAGTCCATGGAAGTTTCTCTAGGCCAGAATACTGGAGTGGGTAGCCTTTCCCTTCTCCAGGGGATCTTCCCAATTCAGGGATCAAACCCAGGTCTCCCGCATTGCAGGCTGATTCTTTACCAGCTGAGCCACAAAGGAAGCCCAAGAATACTGGAGTGGGATCCTAGTGAGGGATAAGCAAATCATTGACATAAAAATAATACCAGATGGAAAGCAAGTTTTATATAGAATAATGTTAAAATACTTCCTTCAGATTTAAGTGCAAGTTTTCCATTCCTGATTAGTCAGTAAAATTTTATTTTAAATTCAGAAGTCTAGTTGTAAATATATAAAATCGAATTTATAGTAGGAAAAAAAACACTCTTCTTAAAACTGATAGCAAAACTAATAATGACCTACTGCAGCCAAAAATAAGATTTAAGGATATTTTCCTTAGTTGATTCACATGACCTTGGTTTGCCTAGTTGGCAGCTTCATAATTTGAACAGGTTCTGCTATGAACTGAAAAGCTGATCAGAATTTTTTGAAGAGCAGATTATCAGGATAGCAGTTTATAGCACCAGCTACAGTTACATGTAAACCTCTCATTCCTGTCATCTCTTAGTCACTTAAGAACTGATTTCTCTTCAGTGACTAATTTTGAAGCATATATAATTAAATGCTTTAATACTCCATATTTATTTTAAACTTCTGTGTTTTCTCAAAGCTTTAGTTTGTGGGCAGTAACTTGTGTCCTTATTCGTCTGACTTGCCAGTGGGAAGTCTGAGCCATGAGAAACAAGCATCATGCCATGGTTTCCTCACTAAACAATTCAAAGAAGCTCAGAATGTATATTCCCGGGGAATTAAAGGAATCAAGTCATGAGTCAAATTCTAGTTAGTGGCCTAGAATTTGAGTTCCTAAGGATATATTTGGAGGTCAAAAATTAAAATTCTGAGAAGAATAATTTTATAGAGGTATTCTAAGAATCCAGTCTTTTAATAGGTGTTGCTCGTGACTAATGAGGTGTTCTATTGTGAACTTGGATAAGGTAACTCCCCAAGGTGCATTCATATAATCGGGTGGGAAGGAGGCCATATCATTCTAGTATCAGACTTGGGAAATGGAAGTGGAATTACTCCCAGGGCTAGGATTTATCTGTCATTTACTGCTTGAGTAAGCTCAATGGCCCAATTCTCTTTCTCTTCCTGGTAAAACAAATTCAAAAGGCCGAAGAAAATTAACTATTTCTTGTTGAATTCCGATAGTTCCAGATGTAATCCAAATGTTCAAATAATTTCTTTGGCTTGTAGCATGCATATTGGTTGTCCTCAAAAGTTAATTAGTTAGATTATAGTCAAAAGAATTCCTCATTTTCTACCAGTCATGCAGGAAAAACAAAATGGTACCTTCTCATAAGTACTCAGAAGACGTGGGAACTTGGAGCAATTCTCTACTGGTGAGAAGGCATTCATGTTGGTTTATACCTACCTCAAAGCTAAAAAGTAGAGTTTTCAATCAAAAGCATTTGTTTTTTTTTTTTTTTTTTATTTTATTATTTTTTTTTCCCATTTATTTTTATTAGTTGGAGGCTAATTACTTTACATCATTACAGTAGTTTTTGTTATACATTGAAATGAATTAGCCATGGATTTACATGTATTCCCCATCCCAGTCCCCCCTCCCACCTCCCTCTCCACCCGATCCCTCTGGGTCTTCCCAGTGCACCATACACTAATAATGAGAAAACAGAAAGAGAAATTAAGGAAACAATACCATTCACCATTGCAACAAAAAGAATAAAATACTTAGGAGTATATCTACCTAAAGGAACAAAAGACCTATACATAGAAAACTATAAAAACACTGATGAAAGAAATCAAAGAGGACACAAACAGATGGAGAAATATACCGTGTTCATGGATTGGAAGAATCAATATTGTCAAAATGGCTATACTACCTAAAGTAATCTATAGATTCAATGCAATCCCTATCAAACTACCAACGGTATTTTTCATAGAACTAGAACAAATAATTTCACAATTTGTATGGAAATACAAAAAACCTCAAATAGCCAAAGTAATCCTGAGAAAGAAGAATAGAACTGGAGGAATCAATCTGCCTGACTTCAGACTCTACTACAAAGCCACAGTCATCAAGACAGTATGGTACTGGCACAAAGACAGAAATATAGATCAATGGAACAGAATAGAAAGCCCAGAGATAAATCCACGAACCTATGGTCACCTTATCTTCGACAAAGGAGGCAAGGATATACAATGGAAAAAAGACAACTTCACTTTCTTTAGCAATATTCGTAACTAGAAAGAATCTAGTGCATATATCTAAATATTTCAACACTAAGGTATGCACATTGTTAGGCAACAGTCATATATGTTTATTTTAAAATTCTAGACATAATTACTGGGGGAAATGCTTCCCTGAAATCCTTACAGATTTAGAGTGAAGCTACATCACCTATTATGATATAGGAGAATCCAATACTGCAATTTTCTTCCTTTTAGACAATTAAGAGCTATCACAGCGGGCTTCCCAGGTGGCACAGTGGTAAAGAATCTGCCTACAAAGCAGGAGATGCAATAGACGGGGTTTCAGTCCCTAGATGGGGAAGATCCTGTGAAGAAAAAAACGGCAACCCACTCCAGTATTCTTGTCAGGAAAATTCCATGGACAGAGGAGCCTGGCGGGTTACAGTCCATGGGGTCACGAAGAATCGGACACGGCTGAGCAGGCACACATGCACTCAGGAGCATGCATAAGTGAATAAGTAGGCTCAGAAAGAAAGTTTTCCCTCAATGGAGACTGAGGGAGTGACCAAACCTAAGATGTCAAAATCTGTGAAGGAAATAATCTTTTCTACTTTGATAACAATGATGATGACGGTGATGATGTTGATAATAGTAGTAGGAGCAGTGGCTGCAGAAATAACAAAGCTTACCCAGTTTTTTGGTATGCACCAGGCAGAGTGCTGAACTTTAGCATCAGCTCACTTACTCTTATCCATCATCTCTCTGTGAAGTCTACGCACATAAAACAGAAACAAATGAACGAAAAACCAACACTCTTGTTAAGCACAATCTAAGAACCTACCTTACAAGGATCTGTAGACATACCCTCAAAGCAGCTCACTATATTAACAGAAAATCTTTAAAATATGGTTCATTAGAAACCACTAGGTGAATTTTACATTCCATTTCATAATACGTATGCCTATATTTTATAATTAAATATTTTAAATGGCTGAAAAAATAGAAATTTATATTCCCTATAATCAATATTCTTTACCTGATATTTGAACCTCACTTTCATTGAAACAATTTTGCTTCATGAAGTAGTATACCACCAGAAATTTTCTAATGTTAGATCAACTTAATGAGCTAAAAATTATCATTAAAATGAACAATGAATTAATTTACCATGTTTAAGATTTTTGTGCTCTTTTCTTCTACCCTTGAAAATTTCCCCATGAATTCAGACACTTTTGATCAGCACCTTTCACAGCTTAATCATACAGAACAACCCAAAGCAAGCAAAGTACTAAAGTACTTTGGGGCTTCAGTTCACCAACTTCTCCAAAGTACGGTTCCCTGACTGCCTACTGTGTGAGGCTACCTGGTTAATTTCTTTCTCAGTCCCTATAAATAGTCATCCTGGACTTGAAACAATTTTAGTCATTCCCACATTCCCCTTTAATCATCCTCAATTTAGATCAGTGGAAGAAAAGTGAGACTTTGGAAACAAAGGCTGGGCATGTTCAGTTTTAAGGTTCATCGTCTTTATTTACCTTCTAACAAAAGTAGGTCTTCATGTCCACTCTGCCTAGCTCAGCAAAGGAAAAAATACACATTTCCTTGTAGTAAAAATTTTTTGGTGTGTCTAACATTAAAACATTTTTTTTTTACTTTTAGCCTTTGAATAAACCTTTGAATTAAATCCTTCTAAAAGGACTTGTTTCATTGCCTTCTTGTATCCCTGCAGTTCACTACACTGTCTTGGAGGCTCTAATATGCAAATGAAGATGTCTTGGATAAAATTTGGCTCAGAAAAAAAAAATTTTTTTGGTTCAGAAAATTTCCCAAGACAGCTGCCAAGCTTTGGTCAATTAGTAGCTAAGAGGATATAGGATAGAGAAGAGCAGTCACTTTAGGAGAATTCGGTGGAATAAGAGCACTTTTATTACAGAGTTATTTCTTCCTAGGACTTGAGACCAATATTTAATACATAACTAAATGAGGCTCTTAGAAATGCCCTTGAAGCCTGCCATCCTCTCCTGCATGAGTGCTAAGTCGCTTCACTTGTGTCTGATTGCAGCCCACCAGGCTCCACTATCCACGGTCTTCTCCAGGCAAGCATACTGGAGTGGGTTGCCATGCCCTCCTCCAGGGGTCATCCTCTCTGTCATCCAGGACACTGATAGTGACAGTAGGACTATTTTTTTGCCACACTGTGTTATTGTCATATGGGAATGTACTGCTTTCAGGAATAAAATGGGCAATAATTAAGGTGATTGTTGGGTCATAACCTGGGGAGCTTCCTGAGAGTAATCTGAAACCAGCTGGAGGGCAGAGAGACCAAAGAAAGAGACAGACCTTCCAGATTACTAGACAGCAGTATTCATGAGCAAGGGAATTTCCATAAGAGGCTTGTCTTTGGTGGCTAACAAGATAAGGAGTGCACCCAGTAGCCAAATTTTAAGCGTTTCTAAAGAGGCCTTAGATGGGTTTGGTCACATGTAGTATACAGGTGATCTCAGCAACAGCTTCCTCTCTCAAGGCCACATCCTGGGAACAGCTCCCACGGAGGGAACAGCAGGCAGAGCATGCATTCCAAGGACAGGGGCAGGAGTGAACAGCCTCCAATTGTGTGGGTCAACTGGCGGTCATGTTCTCTTGATCATTCTTCAGATAGTGAAATGACAGTCCCTAAAGTGCTTTTGAAAAGGATGCCTCTCATAAAGAGAGTGTAAGGAAAAATGGACTTCAGTTCAGTTCAGTCACTCAGTCTTGTCCGACTCTTTGCGACCCCATGAACCACAGCACACCAGGCCTCCCTATCCATCACCAACTCCTGGAGTCCACCCAAACCCATGTCCATTGAGTTGGTGATGCCATCCAACCATCTCATCCTCTGTCGTCCCCTTCTCCTCTGGCCCTCAATCTTTCCCAGCATCAGGGTCTTTTCAAATGAGTCAACTCTTCCCATCAGGTGGCCAAAGTATTGGAGTTTCAGCTTCAAAATCAGTCCTTCCAATGAACACCCAGGACTGATTTCCTTTAGGATGGACTGGTTGGATCTCCTTGCAGTCCAAGGGACTCTCAAGAGTCTTCTCCAACACCACAGTACAAAAGCATCAATATGTTGGCACTCAGCTTTCTTTATAGCCCAATTCTCATGTCCATACATCACTACTGGAAAAACCATAACCTTGACTAGATGGACCTTTGTTGACAAAGTAATGTCTCTGCTTTTTAATATGCTGTCAAGGTTGATCATAACTTTCCTTCCAAGGAGTAAGCGTCTTTCAATTTCATGGCTGCTCTCATCATCTGCAGTGATTTTGGAGCCCAGAAAAATAAAGTCAGCCACTGTTTTCCACTGTTTCCCCATCTATTTACCATGAAGTGATGGGACCAGATGCCATGATCTTAGTTTTCTGAATGTTGAGTTTTAAGCCAACTTTTTCACTCTCCTCTTTCACTTTCATCAAGGGGCTCTTTAGTTCTTCTCACTTTCTGCCATAAGGGTGGTGTCATCTGCATATCTGAGGTTATTGATATTTCTCCCAGCAATCTTGATTCCAGTTTCTGCTTCTTCCAGCCCAGCGTTTCTCATGATGTACTCTGCATATAAGTTAAATAAGCAGGGTGACAATATACAGCCTTGACATACTCCTTTTCCTATTTGGAACCAGTCTGTTGTTCCATGTCCAGTTCTAACTGTTGCTTCCTGACCTGTATACAGGTTTCTCAAGAGGCAGGTCAGGTGGTCTGGTATTCCCATCTCTTGAAGAATTTTCCACAGTTTATTGTGATCCACACAGTCAAAGGCTTTGGCATAGTCAATAAAGCAGAAATAGATGTTTTTCTGGTACTCTCTTGCTTTTTTGATGATCCAGAGGATTTGGCAATTTGATCTTTGGTTCCTCTGCCTTTTCTAAAACCAGCTTGATGTTTCGAGAGGACAGCATCGAAACATGTATATTATCTATGGTGAAATATGTCACCAGCCCAGGCTGGATGCATGAGACAAGTGCTCGGGCCTGCTGCAGTGGGAAAACCCAGAGGGATCAGATAGCGGGGGAGGTGGGAGGAGGGGTTGGGATGGGGAATACATGTAAATCCATGGCTGATTCATGTCAATGTATGACAAAAACCACTACAATATTGTAAAGTAATTAGCCTCCAACAAATAAAAATAAATGAAAAAAAAATAAATAAAACCAGCTTGAACATCTGGAAGTTCATGGTTCACATATTGCTGAAGCCTGGCTTGGAGAATTTTAAGCATCACTTTGCTAGCATGTGAGATGAGTGCAATTGTGCGGTAGTTTGAGCATTCTTTGGCATTGCCTTTCTTTGGGATTGGAATGAAAACTGATCTTTTCCAGTCCTGTGGCCACTGTTGCATTTTCCAAATTTGCTGGCATATTGAGTGCAGCACTTTACAGCATCATCTTTTAGAATTTGAAATAGCTCAACTGGAATTCCATCACCTCCACTAGCTTTGTTCGTAGTGATGCTTCCTAAGGTCCACTTGACTTCACATTCCAGGATGTCTGGCTCTAGGTGAGTGATCACACCATTGTGATTATCTGGGTTGTGAAGATCTTTTTTTGTACAGTTCTTCTGTGTATTCTTGCCATCTCTTCTTCATATCTTCTGCTTCTGTTAGGTCCCTACCATTTCTGTCCTTTATTGAGCCTGTCTTTGCATGAAATGTTCCCTTGGTATCTCAGATTTTCTTGAAGAGATCTCTGGTCTTTCCCATTCTATTGTTTTCCTCTATTTCTTTGCATTGATTGCTGAGGAAGGCTTTCTTATCTCTCCTTGCTATTCTTTGGAACTCTGCATTCAAATGAGTATATCTTTCTTTTCTCCTTTGCTTTTCACTTCCCTTCTTTTCACAGCTATTTGTAAGGCCTCCTCAGACAGCCATTTTGCTTTTTTGCATTTCTTTTTCTTGGGGATGGTCTTGATTCCTGTCTCCTGTACAATGTCATGAACCTCTGTCCATAGTTCATCAGGGACTAGATCTGATAGATAGAGTGCCTAAATCTAGGCACTATTAAATCTATTTCTCACTTCCACTGTATAGTCGTAAGGGGTTTGATTTAGGTCATACCTGAATGGTCTAGTGGTTTTCTCCACTTTCTTCAATTTAAGTCTGACTTCAGCAATAAGGAGTTCATAATCTGAGCCGCATTCAACTCCTGGTCTTGTTTTTGCTGACTGTATAGAGCTTCTCCACATTTGGCTGCAAAGAATATAATCAATCTGATTTTGGTGTCAACCATCTGGTGATGTCTATGTGTAGAGTCTTCTCTTGTGTTGCTGGAAGAGGGTGTTTGCCAGGACCAGTGCATTCTCTTGGCAAAACTCTATTAGCCTTTGCCCTGCTTCATTCTTTACTCCAAGGCCAAATTTGCCTGTTACTCCAGGTGTTTCTTGACTTCCTACTTTTGCATTCCAGTCCCTTATAGTGAAAAGGACATCTTTTTAGGGTGTTAGTTCTAGAAGGTCTTGTAGGTCTTCATAGAGCTGTTCAACTTCAGCTTCTTCAGCGTTACTGGTCAGGGCATAGACTTGGATTACTGTGATGTTGTATGGTTTTCCTTGGAAATGAACAGAGTTCATTCTGTCATTTTTGAGATTGCATCCAAGTACTGCATTTTGGACTCTTTTGTTGACCATGATGGCTACTCCATTTCTTCTAAGGGATTCCTGCCCACAGTAGTAGATATAATGGTCATCTGAGTTAAATTCACTCATTCCAGTCCATCTTAGTTCGCTGATTCCTAGAATGTTGATGTTAACTGTTGCCATCTCCTATTTGACCACTTCCATTTGCCTTGATTCATGGACCTAACATTCCAGGTCCTATGCAGCATTGCTTTTTACAGCATCTACAGGTGTAGGGTCAATGACCTCTAGGTTACAGAAGGAACCTCCAAAATTAAGAACTATTGCTATTCCACTAAAATGAATTTACCCTATTCTGGACATCCACAGCATTCTTGGTGAGTTAAAACTCTCCCATTACCAAAGAAAGAAGGGGGAATGACACCAAGGAAAATAGAGGGAATGTTATCTTAAGTTCTCATTGGCTACTGATCAACTTTGTAAACAAAGCTAAAACAGGAAACAGGACCTATTTGCACAGTCTGTTCTTTCTCCTCACACCTCCTTCCACTTACTAATAATTCTGAAGTCTACTCTGCAAGCCCATTGACTGGGCATTCTTGACAAAAGACCTGTTAGAATTCATTCTGCTGCTATAATGTGATATTTCCTATCACTGCATGGTTGTTCTCTCACCTCTATCATTTGAACTTTATAAGTAACAGATAAGACCTGCACAAGACAGTTTAGAGGAATATAGCAGAATAGAATTGTATAGACAAAGATTTTGAAGGATACTATCCCAACTACCAGGGCTTCCCTGGTGGCTCAGATGGTAAAGTGTCTGCCTGCAATGCGGGAGACCCGGGTTCGATCCCTGGGTTGGGAAGATCCCCTGGAGAAGGAAATGGCAACCCACTCCAGTACTCTTGCCTGAAGAATCCCATGGACAGAGGAGTCTGGCGGGCTACAGTCCACAGGGTCGCAAAGAGTCAGACACAACTGAGCGACTTCACTCACTCACTCGCTCATCCCAACTACAGACAGGTACACTTTCTTCAGATATTCCCCATGGACCCAGAGTAATGGAAAGCTGTCCTTAACACGAGTACAATTGATAAGCTTGCTTTTCGATTTCAATTATTTTTAGACTTATCAAGCACTCCAAGGTTGTTATGGAGTTGCATACTGTATTTTCAAAGAGTTTCTTTCTGTCAGTATGCAGTGACTCTACACTTCATCTATCATCTAGAGAAATCTCTCTTGGGGTCAGTTTTGCATGGTACTTTTCATAATGTATAGAAGAATCTGTAAAGGTTGAGGTCATTTTTTAACATGAAGTACATCCTTCAAATGTCTTTTCCAGTGTACTGTTAGTTATGAAAACACTTATAATGTGTCCATTTTCAAGCCAATATGAGTATTACCTCTTTGGCAGCTATTGAGTAAAGTCTCTTACAAATTGTATCTATCCTATGAAGCTATTTATCAACTTCCAAATATAATGTAATAAATTATGGAGTGATCAGATTACTTAGCACTTCACACTGAATATAGCCCAATTGGCATTTACCAATTAGGAACCTTTCAGCTCTACAATAAACTTATTTCTTGTGGAAATTTCCAACATGGAATTTAAACTCCCATGTCCTATTCATTACAAAAGCATTACTTCAGACTGCTAAAGCTCTTTCAAGAGTTCCTAATGAATTTATTGTACAGTTGTACTGCCAAATGCAGAGAGCTAACTGATAGACCCAAATAGTGCCTTGATCAGTACCTAATTTATAGAGTTTTCCAAAAGGACAATCTGTGCATAGGGGAAATAAGCCAAGGCTTCAGAAACACACTGGAGCCACTCGATCACTTGGTTACCTCTTCTACAAGGGAACACACTCTGTGACTTTCCAGAGTACATGCATCTTTTTTGTGATTTCTCTTCCTGCGCCTGCACCTGCACTTCTCTTGTGCTTGGATGCAGAGCAGCCCACTCTGACTCACATCATCAGGTACTCTCTGCGATTTGGAGTTCTCTTGTTTTCTTTCCTACTCAGTTTTGTCTGGCCTTAGTGACCTAGTTGTAGGGTAGCACCACATTTATGGACTTTCATAATATTTGGTATGACTGAAAGGATAACCCACCGAGGACTTTATTCTTTGTTGTTGGTCAGTCACTTTGTCATGTCCAACTCTTTCTGAATCCCATGGGCTGCAGCGCACCAGGCTTCCCTGTCATTCACTGTCTCTCGGATTTTGCTCAAACTCATATCCATTGAGTCAGTGATGCTATCTAACCATCTCATCCTCTGTCTCCCGCTTCTCCTCCTGCCCTCAATCTAGGCTGGACTCTTACAGACTTTTTAAGGACTTGGATGATCTCTGATCATTGTTCATTATTCTCAGAGTTATCCAGTGGGGAGTATCACAGTGTCTGTAAGAACACTAACTTTCAAATCTAATTGGAAAATGACGTTTATCTATCACACATTTGGTGGACACTTCTTATATTTGAACAACTATGTGTTAGGTGTTAGGGGTCTTACCATACTGTAGAAGATAGTTAAAGAGAGTATGATTCTTAGTTTACAAACTCGAGTGAGCAAAATTTTTTAAAGTTGTATTTCTTTATTTCTTATAAAGCTGGAAGAGAATTCAGCTTCAGTCATTACCATGTCCCCCTGGGCAAAGGTGTGGAAAGGTTCTAGAGTTTTATGTATACTCTACAGTTTTATATAAACATATGCATATGTTTTATTTCATAGCACATCATAAGGTTCTATGGATCACTGTTGCTCATTTTTCTATACTGGTCACTGAAAAGACACCAAGGGTTATAATCTAAATTGACCAACAGGACTGGCCATTCAGATCCTGTGATGTCACCCTTGGCAAGGATATTTTAGGGAAGTTTAGTCCCTCAAAACTGGCCTCTCAGTGTCCTGTGGGGCTATTTCTTCCAAGGGCTTGGTCAGGGAGCAAAGTGCAGTTCCCCCAATTCCTTCCGCAGTCAAAACGATCACTTTCTTTACCGTCCACTCCTCCAGGGTAGTGGTCACTGGCTCAGGCTTTGGGAAAATGAGCCATAAAAGGAAGCATCAGACAATTTGTGCATTTTGCCTTATAACATCAATCTCAATCCCCAAAAGGGGAAGAGAGATGCCAGAGTCCCCAGAAAATGTCCTGATTTTTGTGCTGATATTCACCTTTTATTGCTCCAATTTAAATCAGTGGAACAAAATGTAACAGTTTCTATGACAGAGGTTGTGAATGTCCCCATAGCCCTTGAAATAATCTCTATGTCCAGACAAATGTCTTACACTCAGCTGGTCTAAGCATGAGTCACTTATGTGGCAAAGAAGACAGAACTAACCTGATTGATTATCAACCAAAGTTCACTTCTGGAATTTAGAGGTCAGCCCTCCAAACTGAATAGCTACTACATAGAGGATAGTTTCAGAGAAGGCAATGGCAACCCACTCCAGTACTCTTGCCTGGAAAATCCACATGGACGGAGGAGCCTGGTGGGCTGCAGTCCATGGGGTCGCGAAGAGTCGGACACGACTGAGCGACTTCACTTTCACTTTTCACTTTCATGCATTGGAGAAGGAAATGGCAACCCACTCCAGTGTTCTTGCCTGGAGAATCCCAGGGATGGCAGAGCCTGGTGGGCTGCCGTCTATGGGATCACACAGAGTCAGACACGACTGAAGTGACTTAGCAGCAGCAGCAGAGGACAGTTTAGGTAGAGAGTTTTAATGTGTCCATTACGTGGTATAACAGACTATTATTTTCATCTCCAAACCTCACATTATTTTCTGGTACTCTGTATATTGTTGTTGTTGTTTAGTCACTAAGCCATGTCCAACACTTTTGCAACTCCATGGACTGCAGCCCACCAGGCTCCTCTGTCCATGGGATTTCCCAGGCAAGAATACTGAAGTGGGTTGCCATTTCTTTCTCCAGGGGATCTTTCCAACCCAGGGATCAAATCTGCATCTCCTGCTGTTGGCAGGTGGATTCTTTACCACTAAAGCAACCCAGCTTCTCTGGTTGCTCAGTCGGTAAAGAATCTGCCTGTCATGCAGGTTCGACCCCTGGGTTGGGAAGATCCCCTGGGAAAGGAAATGGCAGCCCCCTCCAGTGTTGTTGCCTGGAGAATCCCTATGGACAGAAGAGCCTGGAGGGCTGCCGTCCATGGGGTCATGAAGAGTCAGACACAGCTGAGCGACTAAGCACAGCACAGGCCACCTGGGAAGCTCACTCTGTGTATAGAAGCCTTAAATACCAGTTTCAACTTTGGTGGCCATCCTCAGGAGCTAAATGAAGTGCAGGGGTCAGTAAACTAAGAAACCAAAGATTCGCTTACTAACCACTCTGTTGCTGAGCAGGCATGTTTCATTTATTTGCCATTCTCTGGGAACCCAGTATGTAACAAATTCTGTGCTGGGCACAAAAAAATACAAAGATAAAATAAACAGTCCCTGCCCTCAATGAACCCAAGCTTGCATTCTTCCCACTGACAGTCTCATATTTAGCATGTGTATTGAAATTGAAAATATTTCCTATACACTTCTATACGTATCTTGCAATTGAAGCAAAGAAAAATCTTAAAAGAACAGTAAACTTAAGAGTGCAGCTTCCCTTGATGGCTCAGTGGTAAAGAATCCTCCTGCCAATTCAGGAGACATGGATTTGATCCCTGGGTAGGGAAAATGCCCTGGACAAGGAACTGCCCATCCACTCTAGTATTGTTAGTCGTTAAACTGTGTCTCACTCTCACTCTTTGTGACCTTGTGGATTGTAGCCCACCAGGCTTCTCTGTCCATGGAATTCTCAGGCAGGAATACTGGAGTGGGTTACCATTCTCTTCTCCAGGGATCTTCCTGACCCAGGGATTGAACTGCATTGCAGGCAGGTTCTTTCTTGACTGGCAAATTCCATAGACAGAGAAGCCTGGCAGGCTACCGTCCATGGGGTCTCAAAGAGTTGGACATGACTAAATCCCATGGACAGAGGAGCCTGGTAGGCTGCAGTCCATGGGGTCACTATGAGTCAGACACAACTGAGTGACTTAACTTTCACCTTAGTGACTAAACAGCAACAAAACTTAAAAGGATGGAAGGTATGTATGCATGAACATCCATGATGTAACTTCTGACAAATGGAATCCCTTTATTCTCAACTCTTAAAACCCAAAAGCTCTGACCACGTCTTGAAAATTTGAAATAGTGATTTCTTAGTCTCCATCTTTGATTCTTCCTAGGTATTTGCTTCTTTGTGCCACACAGACTTTCTTCAATTCTTTTTCTTCTGTTGCCTTGCCTTCCCGCTCTCTCCAGTGTTTCAATTTGCCCTTTGTTCCAATTCTTGCTGTTCCATCCTCTTTACTGACACCTTCTCCCTTCATCCCCAACTTCCCTGGTTGGATCTCTTATGCTGGCTTTGCACCCAGTTTTATCCGAGTACATCTGTCCGTCCCTCTATAAGTGCCCAACCTTAAGCTCATCTAATTGCAGGTCTTCAGCCATCACCTTTTCAGATAACTCCTAAATGAGTATCATATCCTCTGTCTTTTGCCTGCATTCCAGTTCCCTGTTTTTTGAGTACTGATTGAACATCTCCTGTGACAAGTCTCAGCATTAGCAGGACGACACCATAGCTGGAAAGCTGGTGCTGCCTCTTACCACTTGATAACTTTGAAGAAGCCGAGCCACCTACGAGGTCTCTGTATCCCTCCATTAAAGAATGAGGAGGTTGGACCAGATGATCTCAAAAGTCTTGTGGAATTCCGAAGATTTCATGCTAATTTATTTCCATACCTGAATCAATCTTCTGCCTCATCAAAGCACCATTCTTATCCCATGCGCCGGTCTCCATTTCACTTTACCTCTGACTCTTTTCTCTTTGATAGCATCTTTCACCAGCTTCTCTCTTCAAACCTTGTCTATCTTTTTTATTCTGGAGGCTACTTTCCTCTGTCCCTTCAGCTAAGCCCTCACTTAGCCTCCTTTCTCCTCCTAATCCAAACTTTATTAATGCCTTTTCTAAAACAGTGTTTTTTATCATGCTATTCCTTGGGTAAAAATTCACAATGCTTTTATTGTCAATGTCAACTGTCATCAAATCAGACCTAATAGATAAAGAGAGTGTGTGCTTACCCCTTACAAGAGATATGGGAGCCTAGTTCAAGGAGCTCTCTGCAAGTGCAGAATTTCTCTTTAAATGTTTTGTTTTGAAGTGGACTTTTCAGTTTACTTCATAATATATCCATATAAAAGTCATGATGTTTGGGAATTGAGTGGAGGGTGGGGAGTGGGGGGTGGTGCTGAAGTGGTTAGCTGTTTGGACCCCAAAACCTGCATTTGAATCCCACTCCACTCCTTACCAGTTGAGTGACCTTGGGAAGATAAGAATCTCTGCTCCTTGATTATCTCCATCTTCCAAATAGGAATAATAACAGTACATATAATATGATATTGTTATGAGAATTAACTGGTGGATGTAAAGTGCTCAGCAAACTCCTGGCCCAAGGTAAGGGGACTAGTTACAGTTTGTGCTCCATACTCAACCACTTGGGGTTAAATCTTGGTTCCAGCTGTTGCTAGCTATGAGACAGGTAGCTATCAGGTTGCTTAACCTTCCCAGGTTCCCTTGTGTAGAGGTAATGATAATTACTTACTTCATAAGCTTTCCATGGATAGATAAACTAATCTAGGGTGAGTTTATCATGAAACCAAGCCTCTCATTTCCAAAGGTTCCTTGTAAGACTCCAATAGCTTGGCAGGGGAGTGAGGGAGGTGACTAGAAATCTACTCATATGGGATATGTTTTTACAAAATTTACAAAATAAGATGTTTTCTACTTGATTAAGATGGATGATTCTTTTCACTCCAGTTTCCTCCATCACAGTTTATTTCTGGTTGGGTGAGGTTGGAGTGGCCCATGGCATTTTGGGGGACATGCATAGCTATTGCTAGTTGTCCCCAGTGTAGAAATTATATATATATATAATTATATAAATACTATATATAGTATTATATAGTATGTATATATATAGTATTATATATAGTATATATATAATTATGTATCAAATTACATATAATTCAGGAATACAGCTATCCCCACTTGTACCATGACAGAACGCTGCAGGGTCAGAGGTCATAGTATGAGTATGTTCTATAGTGCCTGATTCTGAAGTATGTGGATAATGGTGGATAAACCAGGTTTGAATGCATAGCACCAGAAGCCAATCTGTGGAAATTTCTCTCCTGTCAGGAATATACTCGATAATGCATAGTATATAATTATAGGGATATTAAACTTTTATTTTTATATTTGGTGCCTTATTCAATAAAGCTCTAATACACCATTTTAATTGGAAGTTGTGAAGACATTTTGGAGTATATCAATAAAGTAAGTGAGAAAATTATGAATTTCTGATTTTATAATATCTTTTATTATCTTTAAATTTACCCATTAAAGAACTAAATGAATATTCAGATAAAAATTAATGAAATATTACTCAACAATAGTGTTGAATAGTGTTGAATAGTTGTTGAATGTGTGCAGGGTTGGAAAAGAATTTCCAGACTTAAAGCAGAATGAGAGGAGAATAGAATTTATTAGAGCAGAAGACAGAACAGTGGGCCGGCTCAAGGGAGAGCTGTCGCCTTTCATGGGCTAATAGCTAATTTTTATGCCTCAAAACAGAAAATTCCTGCTGTAAGGGTGGCATAAGATGATCAGTTAGGATGTAAGGGGGGGTGTAATAAGATGGGTATTTAACCTAATGTGCTGGGAGATAGTGAAGGACAGGGAAGACTGGCATGCTGCAGTTCATGGGGTCACAAAAAATCCTACACAACTTACTGACTTAGCAATAATATAACAACATTCTATCTAATATGGGGTCAGAGAACTGACCAGTTTATATCCGGAGGTCCCTGGTAACTGTCGCTATGGGGCTCTGTCAGTTCTGGAGATTTTTGTCCTATAACCTTGGTATAGGACTCTACACCTGTGACCTTGCTATAGAGTTCTACATTAAGGTGAGTGATGAAATCTAAATTATTTTGATGTTGAGGAGCAAACTGTAATAAAAAGTACTTTGAAAAGTTGCAATTAATTAAAAGGAAAATACAAGTTTGAATATAATAATAAATAGATCCTTGGATTGTTTAATAATCAAATTCATGTAGAAAAGTGAATTATATACAATATACACACTGGATGTGACGTGTGTGTCCAGTTGTGGATGTGACTGGTGATGGAAGTAAAGTCCGATACTGTAAAGAACAATACTGCATAAGAACTTGGGATGTTAGATCCATGAATCAAGTAAATTGGAAGTGGTCAAACAGGAGATGCAAGAGTGAACATCAACATTTTAGGAATCAGTGAACTAAAATGGACCAGAATGGGTGAATTTAATTCAGGCAACCACTATATCTACTACTGTGGGCAAGAATCCTTTCGAAGAAATGGAGTACCCCTTGTAGTCAACAAGAGTCCGAAATGGTACTTCAGTGCAACCTCAAAAACAACAGAATGATCTCTGTTCATTTCCAAGGCAAAGTCATTCAATACAAGAGTAATCCAAGTCTATGCCCCAACCACTAATGCCCAAGAAACTGAAGTTGAACAGTTCTATGAGGAACTATAAGACCTTCTAGAACTAATAACAAAAAAAGATCCCTTTTTCCTCATAGGGGACTGAAATGCAAAAGTAGGAAATCAAGAGATACTTGGAGTAACAGGCAAGTTTGGCCTTGCAGTACAAAATGAAGCAGGGCAAAGGCTAACAGAATTTTGCCTAGAGAACACACTGGTCATAGCAAACACTCTTTTCCAACAGCACAAGAGATGACTCTACACGTGGACATCACCAGATAGTCAATACTGAAATCAGATGATTATATTCCTTGCAGCTGAAGATGGAGAAACTCTGTACAGTCAGCAAAAACAAGACTGGGAGCTGACTTTGGCCAAATTCAGACTTAAATTGAAGAAAGTAGGGAAAACCACTTGATTTAGGTATGACCTAAATCAAATCCCTTTTGATTTTACAGTGGAAATGACAAACAGATTCAAGAGATTAGATCTGATAGAGTGTCTGAAGAGCTATGAATGGCAGTTCTTAACATTGACAGGAGCTGGTGATCAAAACCATCCCCAAGAAAAAATGCAAAAAGATTGTCTGAGGAGGCCTTACAAATAGCTGAGAAAAGAAGACAAGCAAAAGGCAAAGGAGAAAAGGAGAGATATACCCATCTAAATGCAGAGTTCCAAAGAATAGCAAGGAGAGATAAAGCCTTCCCACATGATCAATGCAAAGAAATGGAGTAAAACAATAGAATGGGAAAGACCAGAGATCTCTTCAAGAAAATTAGGTACCAAAGGAACATTTCATGCAAAGATGGGCTCAATAAAGGACAGAAATGGTAGGGACCTAACAGAAGCAGAAGATATGAAGAAGAGGTGGCAAGGATACACAGAAGAACTGTACAAAAAAGATCTTCATGACCCAGATAACCACAGATGGTGTGATCACTCACCTAGAGCCAGACATCCTGGAATGTGAAGTCAAGCAGGCCTTAGAAAGCATCACTATGAACAAAGCTAGTGGAAGTGATGGAATTCCAGTTGAGCTATTTCAAATCCTAAAAATGATGCTGTGAAAGTGCTGCACTCAATATGCCAGCAAATTTGGAAAACTCAGCAGTGGCCACAGGACTGGAAAAGGTCAGTTTTCATTCCAGTCCCAAGGAAAGGGAATGCCAAAAATATTCACTACTGCACATTTGCACTCACTTCATATGCTAGCAAAGTAATGTTCAATATTATCTAAGCCAGGCTTCAACAGTACGTGAATGGAGAACTTCCAGATGTTCAAGTTGGATTTAGAAAAGGCAGAGGAACCAGAGATCAAATTGCCAACATCTGTTGGATCATAGAAAAAGCAAGGGAATTCCAGAAAAAACATCTACTTCTGCTTCATTGACTACACTAAAGCCTTTGACTGTGTGGATCACAACAAACTGGAAAATTCTTCAAGTGATGGGAATACCAGACCACCTGACCTGCCTCCTGAGAAACCTGTATGCAGGTCAAGAAGCAACAGGACATGCTACAACGGATTGGTTCCATTGCTAATACTGGACATGCTACAGCGGATTGGTACCAAACTGGTAAAAGAGTACATCAAATCTGTATATTGTCACCCTGCTTATTTAACTTGTATGCAGAGTACATCATGCAAAATGCCTGGCTGGATGAATTATAAGCTGGAATCAAGATTGCTGGGAGAAATATTAATAACCTCAGATATGCAGATGACACCACATTTATGGCAGAAAGCAAAGAGGAACAAAAGAGCCTTTTGATGAAAGGGAAAGAGGAGAGTGAAAAAGCTGGCTTAAAACTAAGATCATAGCATCTGGTCCCATCATTTCACAGCAAATAGATGGGGAAACAGTGGAAACAGTGACAGACTTTATTTTTTTGGTGCTCCAAAATCACTGCAGATGGTGATTGAAGCCATGAAATTAAAAGATGTTTGCTCCTTGGAAGAAAAGCTATGACCAACCTAGACAACATATTCAAAAGCAGAGACATCACTTTGCCAGCAAAAGTCCATATAGTCATCTCTATGGTTTTTCCTGTAGTCATGTATTGAATGTGAGATTAGGACCATAAAGAAGGCTGAGTACAGAATAATTGCTGCTTTTGAACTGTGGTGTTGGAGAAGACTCTTGAGAGTCCCTTGGACTGCAAGGAGATCCAACCAGTCCATCCTCAAGGAAATCAACCCTGAATATTCATTTGAAGGATTAATGCTGAAGCTGAAACTCCAGTACTTTGGTCACCTGATACAAAGAAGTGACTCAGAAAAGATCCTGATGCTGGGAAAGACTGATAGGAGGAGGAGAAGGGGACGACAGAGGATGAGATGGTTGGATGGCCTCACTGACTTGATGGATGTGAGTTTGAGCAAGCTCCGGGAGTTGGTGAAGAACAGGGAAGCCTGGTGTGCTCCAGTCCATGGGGTCTCAAGGAGTCACACATGACTGAGCAAATGAACTGAACTGATACACACTGGAGAAAGAGTTGTTACATGTCTTGATTAAATATTAAATACTGACAGTAATATATATAGAGAGACACACATACATAGATATATATAAAACACTCATAGTCACCATTACAATCAAAGACACCAATTAAAAGCTTGCTAGCCATCAGTTTAATTAATGAGATCTCCCTGTGCACACACATCCACACAAATAGGACATACTCGCACAGACACAAACAACTTTAAGTGCCCCAGCATCCTACAGTTTATAGTTTTTAAGAGTGGGAATCTTTAGCAAACAAAAATTCCAGAATATTTATATGATTTTATCAATAATAATTTGTGAAGCTGAAAAATAACTTTCCAAATTGTTGGTACTTAAAGCCAACTTCAAGTCATCATGCTAGAGAAAAGTTTAAATTATCTTTCTCTTCTCTCTGTGGAAAACGTCACTAATTCTTTGCTATAAGAAACAGCAATCAAAAAGAGTGCACCAAAATTGAGGCAATTAAATCACAGAAGTGTGTCTGGCATATTGTGTTTTTCACCTAGATTTTAGATTGTTTGTGGTTTCATTGAAAAATTTTGTTTTGAAGTGTAATTTCTATGACTGTACAACGCACTTATCTGTACTTTCAGCTATTTAAAGTTTATAATTTATTACTTCTTTTTCATCTAAATAAATGTTCACTTCATACCTAATAATGTGTTTTTAAAAATTGATTTATTTTTAATTGGAGGATAATTGCTATACAATATGTGTTTGTTTCTGCCATACATCAACATGAATCAACCACAGGTGTGCATATGTAAAACGGCTTCCCTGGTAGCTCAGTCAGTAAAGAATCAAGCCTGCATACTGTATGGTCTTATATCTGTGCTGGTTACATCGCCTGGATTGGGTCCAGATTCAAATCAATCACTCAGTAAATTCAAGATTCCTTAATAATGGACGAGAGTTGGCTATTCCATCGGTGGTTATAAAATTGATACCACCCCTTCCTTCATCCTATTCGTCTACTGCCTAGACTACGATTGCATCTGGTGGCTCCAATGATCACTGGCTATTAAAAACATGGCAGCCGGATGTAACACTGGGTCACTGTTTCTTTCAGTTTTCGTTTCCCTTGGTGTTCATTCCAAAGATTAGGGGCATTCGGCTTTCTGATTTGTTTCATTTATAAGAAATCTCCACTGCTTTTCCCAAGTCTTCTATTTTTTGATTCACACCATCTATTGCAAACATTTCCCTTGTCCCAACCTGATCCTTAGGTTCTATTTTGCTTGTTCTTTTGGATGAGCATCTGACTGCGTTTATTAGGTAACCCAATTGTGTATTTGGATAAATATCTATAATGAAATGTGTTATGTTGAGCATCTTTTCATGTGAATTGTTATCTCATCTGTATGTAAATAATTAAAGAAATGTTTTTAGAGTGTTTTTCCATTTTGATTGGCCCTTATTTTCTGATGGTGGAGGGTTATTTTTATTTTTATATAATTCCTTTATTCCAGTGTTCTACATTAATTATTCATCACAATTAATAGGCTGATTTTTTTATTTAGTTTATTTTTGTGGAAAAGCTTTATAAATGTTCATTAGACTTTCAATGTATTTTATGAATTTTATTCTGAATTTGGATTAAAGACAGGACCTGCTTTGGATTCAGCTCGAGAAAATGGTATTAACTTTGTTCTCCTTAAGTTTATAATTTCTTCCTGGTCTAAAAGATTAGCCTTTTTAATTTCCATTCTTGAGTTTTATTTATGTGGTACTGTAATGCTTAATAGTTTTTCTATTTTGGTATATTCTTTTACAGTGTTGACCTATGTAAACACAGCACACTTTTAAATGTAGGTAAACTTATAGGAAAGACTTGGTAAAGAAACCCTATATGCTAAAAAAAAGCAGCTGAAACTCAGATGGGAATGACAGGTTCTTAATTTGTTGTATACTTCTGAGGTGAATGGGAGGTGGGAATTTATGAGGAGAAATATCATTGAACACAATTAAATTATAGTGGGGAAAACACAGAAATGAGCAAGCTGTTATGAAAGCCTTCTGGAAGTACAAATTGCGCATCATATCACTGGTAGCAATGCTGAAAGTAACCCAACGGAATCGGCGAAGTTAGTTGGGTGGGGGGACTGGGATGGGGAGTACATGTAAATCCATGGCTAATTCATATCAATGTATAACAAAAACTACTGTAATGATGTAAAGTAATTAGCCTCCAACTAATAAAAAAAAATAAAAATAAAAAAAATAAAAACAAAACAAAAAAAAAAGAATCAGCCTGCAATGCCGGAGTCTGCCTGCAGTCAGGAGACATGGTTTCGATCCCTGGATTGGGAAGATACCCTAGAGAGCAAAGGACAACTCACTCCAGTATTCTTGCCTGGGAAATCCCACGGACAGAGAAGCCTGGTGGGCTATGGTCTACGGGGTTTCGACAATCGGACACCACTTAGCAACTGAACCACCACCATACATATGTCCCCTCTCTCTAATTTTGTGTCTTAATGTTTTTTTCCCCTGGAGGTACCTACCCGTCCAATTGCATCTGAGTGAGACCCCACAAAACCCAGATCCACCACTGGCACTTTGGGAGAAATACTTGGCAGGAACACAGGAAGCCCTTAGTCAATGGTCACTGTATTTTCTCTCCTTCACGTTTTCAGTTTCTCAGCCTTGGTGACATCATTCACTAAAAGATAGGGGCATTCAGGTTTCTGAGTGATTGTTTCATTTATCAAACAGAAATTCCTCTGCTTAATAGTCAAAGTCTTCATTTTTTCTGATTCTAGGCTACCTTTCTGCAAACATTTGCCACTGTCCTCAAGTTGTATCCTTGGTTCTATTCTGCCTATGTTCTTTTCATGACTGACACGTTGCCTTTTATTTAGGAAACTAAATTGCTATCATTTAGGAAAAAAATAAACTAACATGAAAATGTGTTATGTATGTGACATATATTTCAGTGGAAAATATTTACAAATCTCAAACATACAAGTATGTAAATAAAAATAAAAGTATATTTTTGTACAGAAAAAGTGCATTTATGTACAATTTGACTAATGGGTATTTCTGAATGGTGAGTGGTTATTATGTTATTCTTTATATATTCCTGTTTATTCCAAGTGTTCTACAATAAACATTTATTCAGGAAAAATACTTAAAATTAAATAGGTCAGATGTATTTTATTTGGTTATTTTTAAAGAAGAGAAAGTGCCTTGAATAAAATGTGCCCTCATTAAGACTTTTCAATGGTCCATTATTATGAAAGTTGTATTCTAATTGGAACTTAAAGACAGGAACCTGGCATTCCTGTGATCAGCTCCCAGAAATGGTATTAACTTATTCAGTAGCCTTAAGCTCTTCACTTAACCTTTTAGCTTACCCTTCGTAAAGAGAGGATAATAGCCTTTCTTGGGGAATTACGATGGCAAATTAGCTTAGGTTTGTAAAGTGTTATAAAGATAGGTACCTGAATTAAATTGCTTTATATTTTTTGCCATTATTTAATGAGGATAATAATTAACTATCTTAAGTGTCTGTATTCCTATGGTAAAAGAAAACAGAACTTTTTAATAATGTACAGAGTAAAAGCTTGGAATGAGGTAAAATGACTTGGTAAATGAAAGCACGCATGTCTGAAAATAAAAGTCAGCTGAAAACATCAGAGGACCCACACAGTTGGTTCTTCTTAAAATTTTGTTTATGTATATACTTCTGAGGCTGACTGGGAGTCAGGGAATCTTGGATGAGAGGAAAGACAATATTCTTTGCAACACTAATTAAAATATGAATAGGATGGGGGAAAACACAAGAAAATTGAGCAAGGATTTTAATGAAAGCCTCTTCCTTGTGAAGTAGAAAATTGACAGCATCATATCACTGTAGTAAGCATGTTTATGCTGTTCAAAAGTAAAATTCTCCAAACCTGAATTAACCCAAACTTTTAGTTGGGGGTGCTGGTACTTGGGTAAAGAAGAAATTAATGGCCTAACTTGAAATACTGATTGAAGTAAAATGGTTTTGAAATCACTTCTAGAAGTAAATGCTACCAATTAATATCTTTATAAATCATTTGCTCATAGCAAATCAAAATAGAGGGGAAAGCATGTTTTTTACATCACCAAAAGTATAGGCAAAGAAAAAACAACATGAAATTGAGGGGGGAAGGAGTAGTGTTTTCCCTAAGGATGGAAGGGCCCTCTTAAATACTGACAAAAGGCCTGTTTAATTGTTTAAGAAAGTAGATTATGTCTTTGATTTCTTTTGAGGAACACAAGTTTGAAATCGGTAGTGAACATGTGGTTTGTGTTGAGTTCATGTCAATGCGATTTGTTCCAGGCCTTATATCTCCAACTGTCCCTTTCCTATCAACACCAGTCTGTGAAGAAAAAAAAGAGTCATGAAGCTTGATCTATCAGAAGCAGAATGTAGTCCATAGGATGTTGTGTACTATGTAGTACTATGTAGTACTTAGTACATCCTATGTAGCACATAGGATATAGCACATAGGATGTTATGTGCCACATCCTTGCCTTAATCCTCATCCCTGCTGGTGTCACAAGGGGATGCCCCTCATGCTGAGCTATTCCCAGGGAAGTCCAGGAGCTGTCAAAAGCAATTTGATAAAGCAGGGTGTCACCTTCCAGACCCAAGCCCTGAGACTCAGCCAAAAACTGACCCAGCAGTTTCATACACCCTCGCCTGCACCCAAGGAAACTTTCTGCCCATTATAAAGGCTTAGGGAGAGTTTGTCTTGCAACTTCTGGCTCCAATTTTGTCCTTTTGAACATTAGCTTAAACCTTCCAGAATTTCCTTCCCAGTTTACTAAAGTTTTCTTGACCTTACTTAATTTGCTTTGCCATTTTAATGGACAATGAGTGGAAACAACTGAGTGTCAGAAAGCATCATTCACATATTTGTTGAAGAAATTATTTACGTTGCTCTTTTAGGCATGTAAGAAAAGAACCAGTTTTCAAAACTCATGGACCTGTAGCTTTCCTTATATTGTGAAAGAAATGCACATTTGTAAGGATCTCTGACTCTGTTTCAAGAACATGTATCAGACACTCCTTGTCTGATTTTCTGTCAGAAATGTCCCTAAAATAATGACTAAAAAATCACTAAAATAAAAGGAAAGTGTACGTATGGGAGAAAAGTCTGACACCATTATTTCTCACCATTCTTACTACTAAATGCCTTGTCTCTGGTATATAGATTTTTGGCCAATTAGTCAATAGACAGAATCATTATTATATAATGAATATCAATAATAGTAAAAGATTAAGTGTTATGAGATAATACTTGAGTTCAGTATGTATTTTAATAACCTAACATTTTTTTGCAGTTTGGCATTTGTACTAAAGAGCTTGACCTTCTGAGATAGCTGTCTCATCTTTCTCAGAGGGTTTTTTCATATGATTTGCATAAGCAAATGAATTTGAATAGAAAGTTAAAGCTGAATTAAACTCTGGAAATTCTTCACACACTTTAAAAAAAATCACTAACCATCCTTTACTAATAAATTCCCTAAATAAGTTGATTGGGAAGTTGAGGAGTACAACAGTTCAGCTACCAGAGAGAGTGCATTAATATTAGCTGTCTCAGTTTAAGAGAGGAAGCTTATTTTCACTGGTTCAGAGATGCAGTCTTTTCCTCTACCATATTAATCCATTAAATGTTATTATCATATACTCATATGCATAAGCCATTGGCCATAGATAATAAAAGGGCAAGGGAGTTGAAAGTCTGAGGCTTTTCATTTAACTCAGCTTCAAGAAACATCTTTTAAACCCAAATGTTAAGTATGGTGTCTTGTCTGTCCTGAGCATACTTGTCCAAGTTCACTAAGAGTTTGGAGACCGTATGTTTTCTTCTATTTGTTGTCTGCAAAAGAAGGATTAACAAATGTTAATTTTATCCACATCTAAGTAAAGCTGATCTTTCCAAGGGAAAATTGCACATTGTTTTACATTTTCCATTTTAGTTGCACACTTACTTTTGTGGGTTATTAATATTTGCCAATATCACCATGAGTTCCAACCAATCACACTTCTCTCCCCTTCTTTGAATAACTTGTAGTAAACCAACCATGAATAAAGATGCCTGTGGCTGCCCATGGCTAAAGTCAAGTAAACAATGTGAATCACTTTTGAAGAGGTTAAGTACTATTATAGTCATATATTCTTAATTGAAAGAAAAGTCTTGACCATAGGCTACCATTTATTTGCCTCACCGTTATAAGTGCCACTGGGGTAAAACCTCCACCTCTTTTTAAAGACTGGCCAAAGATATTTTGGATTTTTAAATATATAGAGACATCTGAGAAATTGTGTACATACTCCAGTAAATTACAAAGTGAAGCATGGCTATGAACTTCCCTTTGGAAGGTATGTGACAAATATGTGACTCTGTTAATCTGAACAGAAATATACAGGCATTCTTCAGAGATACTGTAAGTTTGGCTCCAGATCACACAACAAAGCAAGTCACACAAATATTTTTGCTTCCCAATGCATATTAAAATTATGTTTTGGGGTTGGGAGGGAGGCTCAAGAGGGAGGAGATATATTGAGAGCTGTTTCACATTGTTGTACAGCGGGAACTAACACAAAATTTTATTTTATTTATTTATTTTTTTTAAGAACCAAAAGAAATTTATTTACAAAATTTCTTACTTGACTGGTGGTGAGAACCAACAAACCATCAACTAAGACCCCACTACTTCAAGTCAGTTCACACAAGAGAACAACCACTGCAGTTTCTGATAATTAGGCCAGAAAGATGTCCTTCTGCATATCCTTCCACTAAAAAAGGAGATATTAATACATTTGACCACAGGGACCTGTGCAAGTAGCAACATGGTACTTGCAGACTCACGAATCATACCTTCTAGAGTGCTGTTCCCTGACTACCTCACATAGCTGTTTCACTACTTTTGTTGATTTCTTTGTAGGCTTCTTTCTCTTTTTCTCCTTCTCTGTTGGCTCCTTTTTCTTCTTCTCTGCTGTTGGCTCCTTTGTCTCCTCCATTGCTGGCTTCTTTCTCTTCTTTGTCCTTAATACCAGTATAAACTGCTTTGTTATAACCTTCTCGATTCCGAGCAATTTCAATGGCAAAAAATTGTATCCTGGGTGCAAAGATGGTGTTTTCTTCAGTGTAGCCCTGTGAACAGTTCAGTCGCAGCAAAGTACCATAGTTGAAGTCTTCCACAATCCCATCGAACTTCAAGCAGAATGGCCTCCACTTCTCTTTAGCTGTTTCTGATTTGAGTTCTTCTGGATCCAGTATATCTATCCTGAGATTCTTAAAATTTTCCCGAAACTCAGAATAGATTTGGTCATCCACTTTGGTGAGTTTCAGGAACTGTGGGTCAACTGATGAAATCAGTTTGTAGTAGATTTCAGCATGCTGCATTGCTCTCATGGCCCAAGCCATCTCGATATCAGGCCGACCACAGAGCAACGTCTCACCAACTCCTCAGTTCCACCGGTTGCCTCCATGTTGCAGCCCACAAAGCATGGTCCCACTTCTCCGAAAATGACTTTTCCGTACTCCTTCCTCGGTTTTCAGTTCCTAACACAGAATTTTAAAGCAATTATCCTCCAATTAAAAATATAAATATAAAGATACTTACAATCAGAATTTTATTTGTTCATAGAAATAGATTATCTGCAGTAGAACTAAAGTGTGTACGTGTGTTAGTCATTTAGTCGTATCTGACTCTTTGTGACCCCATGGCCTGTAGCCTGCCAGGATCCTCTGTCCATGGAATTCACCAGGAGTGGGTAGCTATTTCTTTCCCCAAGGGATCTTCCCAACCCAGGGATTGAACCCAGGTCTCCTGCATTGCAAGCAGATTCTTTACCATCTGAGCTACCAGGGAAGCCCCAGAACTAAAGGGTGATACCATATTCACATTTCAGCAGTTGTTTAGATATTAACCTACTTATACAGAAAGACGGCTCTGTGGTCTGATGAACCAAGGAAGACTTCAAGTTCAGATTGGTAAAGAGAAATGGAAAGAGTGTTCCAGACTGATAGATTTAGATGAGCAAAGACAAGAAGAAAATATTGAAGGCTCACTATGAGAAGAGGTATCTAAGAAAAACAGGAGAAAGTGGTGGTTTAGAACCAATTAAAGGTGGGCTATGCCTCCAACCATATTAATTCATCAATCACTTAAAGGTTATTCATAGTTGGTATTTATAATTACTCTTTGTAATAGTTTGAAGAAGGATGGATACGTATTTACCGATTATTTTATTTTTGATCATTAATTTGTTTTTCTCTTTGGTTGCACTGGTCTCCGTTGCCGCGCTCAGGCTCGCTCTAGCTGCGGTGCGCCGGATTCCCCCCGCAGTGGCTTCTCCCGGCGCCAGCGCAGGCCCGCGGCTCACAGGCTCAGTAGCTGCGGCGCTAGGGTTTCAGTAGCTGCGGCACACGGACTTGGTTTCTCCGTGGTGTGTAGAATCTCCCCAGACCCATGTCCCCTGCATAGGCAGGCTAATCCTCATTCAGTCTAAACAGGGATGAGTTTATTATTTATTGAACAAAGAGATTGATATAACAGGTGAGCTCACCATTGCAGTTGATTTCCCCCAGCATTTGTAAACTCCAGCGTGTGGAAGCTGTGTTTTCCTCGGGTTCTGCGAAGTTTGTGGAACATCATTGAGTGTGAAAGCAATGAACAGTTCCGTAAGACTTGTGCTTTTTAGAGAAAATAACCTAGATTGCTACACTTTATTTGAGCCATGAGAGTAACGTTTGGGTGATGTTTAGATGCAAAGCCATTAAGTTAAATATTGTATTTACTGGAATTGCTTCCTATTGCTTGGAGGGAAAATGAGGGAGAATTTTATATTAAGGAGATAACTTCTTGTGTGAATCTGATTTAAATTGCCTAATTTAATGAATGACTTACCTCCAAAAGAAAATCATTCGTACTTGCTCACTGTAGAATCAAGGACAACAAAACTTAACTACTGCTTTTTTGCATTATCAAGCAATATTTATTTTATTGAAAGAAATATAGAACAGCATGTATCTATAAAAATTAACCTCCACAGTGGATTACTTCATCTAGGGATGAACAACTTCTGTAGTTGAATGCTAAGCAATAATTGACTTTGTGATTTTGTTTTAGGAGGGGAGGTTGCAAATTTGTGTTGTGACACTTTTAGTAGCAAAATCTGTTTGAAAAAGAGTAGAAAGGAAAGGAAAAAATTATTAGTAGCTTTACATGTAATTATTAGAATTTTCAATCAGTTAAGGTCCTCTCTTTACCAATGCAAAATGGAGGTGACTTTTAAATTACTACACATTATACATATTACAATATTTTAATTAGCAGAGAAAATCAGCCTCAAAATTGTCTTCAGCAAGTTAAGTATGCCATTAACTATGAACTGAAAATAGATGATAGCAATTTAAAAAAATCTAGTTGATACCTTTCATGGGTGCTGTACTTTAGAAGATCTAATTTTGTAGTAAAATTTTTTTTTGTTGTTGGAAGTTAAACTATTTGAATAAAAGTTTATGCATTTTTGCACATTTAGTTCTTCAAATTATGGGTAACGCCATTCCAGAAAATCGATATATACTTGCCTGGTTAGTAAAACTGAAATGCTGAGTTGTATATTTGTTCATGTGAGAGTATATATTTTATTTTTTTATGAATTTCTTTGAATCCAAGGTGAATGATTTAACGAAGATAGCCTGAGGAATATTGACACTTTGGCCAACCAGATGAGAGGACACACTCCACTTGTATGGAGTTTGGCCAGAGTGTGTCTCACAGTTTTCTCTGTGAAAGTAAAGAATAGAGATGAGGAGATGTGGTGGGACGTGTGTGGGGCTGGGAAAGGCAGAACTCAAGGAAAAAGCAGCCCTGTGACCCAGGTTAGCTCACAGGGCTCTGGGCTTACATTCCACGCTTGTGGAACCTGCCGGCTTCTTTTACCAATTTCATCTAGTTTCTCTGGCACCTTAACATCCCTTGGAAAATTTATTTTCAGAATCTGACTGATTGATTCAGAATGCATATTGCCTTCTTAAGAAAACATTGACAAACTATCCAGGCTTCAGTAAGAGCTACACACCACTTCCTGAAATTTGACATCAAAATTTGGATGCATCGCTACAGAGGTTGAGGGCTGTAGGAACACTGGCAGACCCCAGTATGAGTCTTGGCTAGGTTTCCCTAGGTTCAGAAATTAATGTGGATTTATTAAATCCACAAGCTTTGAGATGGGCTTGAATGATCCAGAAAAGAGTGGAAAGACAGAAACCACAGTACTCTGACAATAGGTTTATTAAAAATCCATCAATGTTACATTTATTACATGAGAAATGTACTTCATATTTGGTATAAATCCATTCTTAAATCTTCATCACCAGATTAGCTGCACAAAGATATTGCATTTTACAAATTCCAAGTGATTAAAAGGATGCAATCAGACTGGAGAAAGAAATGCAATACAACTTGACACTTGTTTTTCATAGAGGATCAGATTTTCAAAGGCATCTTTTGATTAAGTATCATTAGAGTTAGGCTTAACATCAGGATCCATATTACTACTCCCATTAATCATGGCTTTAAAGTTAACAAACATGTCCTTGAAATGAAAATAATTTAGCTCCTATTTATTGGTAGGGTCTGATAAATGGTCCCCCAATATGCTTTAAAATCCTTCTTATTACATTGTTTTCATTATATTCTTTTGAGACAGGTGGTTATGGCCAACTGTCAGTTACATCTAAGTGACAGAAGGCAAGAGTACCTGAAAGTTGTGGAATTTTATTATGGCAGCCCTAGGAAACTAATACTTTGAGTGAAAGATAATAAATCAAGAAAATATTATGAATTCCAGCAACACGCTACAATCAGTAACTTTTAGACCTCAAAGTTATCTTTTTATTTTCATTTTTTGGACACAGCCTGCAGCATGTGGGATCTTAGTTCCCTAGTTCAGTTCAGTCACTCAGTCAGGTCCAACTCTTTGTGATCCCACGGACTGCAGCACGCCAGGCCTCCCTGTCCACCACCAACTTCCAGAGTTTACTCAAACTCATGTCCATTGAGTCGGTGATGCCATGCAACTACCCCATCCTCTGTCTCCTCCTGCCTTAAATCTTTACCAGCATCAGGGTCTTTTCCAATGAGTCAGTTCTTCAAATCATGTGGCCAAAGTATGGGAGTTTCAGCTTCAACATCAGTCCTTCCAATGAATATTCAGGACTGATTGCATTTAGGATGGACTGGTTGGATCTCCTGCAATCCAAAGCACTCTCAAGAGTCTTCTCTAACATTATAGTTCAAAAGCATCAATTCTTCGGTGCTCACCTTTCTTTATAGTCCAACTCTCACATCTGTACATGACTATTGGAAAAATCATAGCCTTGACTAGACAGACATTTGTTGGCAAAGTAATGTCTCTGCTTTTTAATATGCTGTCTAGGTTGGTCATGGCTTTTCTTCCAAGGAGTAAACGTCTTTTAATTTCATGGCTGCAGTCACATCTGCAGTGATTTTGGAGACCCAAAAGATAAAATCTCTCAGTGTTTCCATTGTGTCTCCATCTATTTGCCATGAAGTGATGGGACTGGATGCCATTATCTCAGTTTTCTGAATGTTGAGCTATAAGCCAACTTTTCCACTCTCTTCTTTCACTTTCATCAAGAGGCTCTTTAGTTCTTCTTCACTTCCTGCCATAATGGTGCTATCCTCTGCATATCTGAGGTTATTGATATTTCTCCTGGCAGTCTTGATTCCAGCTTGTGCTTCATCCAGCCCAGTGTTTCTCATGATGTACTCTGCATATAAGTTAAATAAGCAGGGTGACAATATACAGCCTTGACATACTCCTTTCCCTATTTGAAACCAGTCTGTTGTTCCATGCCCAGTTCTAACTGTTGCTTCCTGACCTGCATACAGATTTCTCAAGGGGCAGGTCAGGTGGTCTGGTATTCCCATCTCTTGAAGAATTTTCCACAGTTTATTGTGATCCACACAGTCAAAGGCTTTGGCATAGTCAATAAAGCAGAAATAGATGTTTTTCTGGAACTCTCTTGCTTTTTCGATGATCCAGCGGATGTTGGCAATTTGATCTCTGGTTCCTCTGCCTTTTCTAAATCCAGCTTGAACATCTGGAAGTTCACAGTTCACATACTGTTGAAGCCTGACTTGGAGAATTTTGAGCATTACTTTGCTAGTGTGTGAGATGAGTGCAATTGTGTGGTAGTTTGAGCATTCTTTGGCATTGCCTTTCTTTGGGATTAGAATGAAAACTGACCTTTTCCAGTCCTGTGGCCACTGCTGCATTTTCCAAATTTGCTGGCATATTGAGTGCAGCACTTTCACAGCATCATCTTTTAGGATTTGAAATAGCTCAACTGGAATTCCATCACCTCCACTAGCTTTGTTCACAGCTTTGTTCACATGCTCTCTAAGGCCCACTTGACTTCACATTCCAGGATGTCTGGCTCTAGGTGAGTGATCACACCATTGTCATTATCTGGGTCCTGAAGATCTTTTTTGTACAGTTCTTCTGTGTATTCTTGCCACCTCTTCTTAATATCTCCTGCTTCTGTTAGGTCCCTACCATTTCTGTCCTTTATTGAGCCCATCTTTGCATGAAATGTTCCCTTGAGATCTCTAATTTTCCTGAAGAGATCTCTAGTCTTTCCCATTCTATTATTTTCCTCTATTTCTTTGCACTGATCACTGAGGAAGGCTTTCTTATCTCTCCTTGCTATTCTTTGGAACTCTGCATTCAAATGGGTATATCTTTCCTTTTCTCCTTTGCTTTTCACTTCTCTTCTTTTCTCAGCTATTTGTAAGGCCTCCTCAGACAACCATTTTGCCTTTTTGCATTTCTTTTTCTTGGGGATGGTCTTGATCCCTGTCTCCTGTACAATGTCATGAACCTTTGTCCATAGTTCTTCAGGCACTCTGTCTATTAGATCTAATCCATTGAAAATATTTCTCACTTCTAGTGTATAACCGTATGGGATTTGATTTAGGTCATATCTGAATGGTCTAATGGTTTTCCCCACTTTCTTCAATTTCAGTCTGAATTTGGAAATAAGGAGTTCATGCTCTGAGCCACAGTCATCTCCCAGTCTTGTTTTTGCTGACTGTATAGAGCTTCTCCACATTTGGCTGCAAAGAATATAATCAATCTGATTTCTGTATTGGTCATCTGGTGATGTCCATGTGTAGAGTCTTCTCTTGTGTTGTTAGAAGAAGGTGTTTGCTATGACCAGTGTGTTCTCTTGGCAAAACTCTATTAGCCTTTGCCCTGCTTCATTCTCTACTCCAAGGCCAAATTTGCCTGTTACTCCCGGTATTTCTTGACTTCCCACTTTTGCGTTCTAGTCCCCTATAATGAAAAAGACATCTTTTTTGGGTGTTAGTTCTAAAAGGTCTTGTAGGTCTTCATAGAACCGTTCAACGTCAGCTTCTTCAGCATTACTGGTTGGGGCATAGACTTGGATTACTCTTGTATTGAATGGCTTTGCCTTGGAAATGAACAGAGATCATTCTGTCATTTTTGAGATTGCATCTAAGTACTGCATTTTGGACTCTTTTGTTGACTATGATGGCTGCTCCATTTCTTCTAAGGGATTCTTGCTCACAGTAGTAGATATAATGGTCATCTGAATTAAATTTACCCATTCCAGTCCATTTTAGTTCGCTGATTTCTAAAATACGACGTTCACTCTTGCCATCTCCTGTTTGACCACTTCCAATTTGCCTTGATTCATGGACCTAACATTCCAGGTTCCTATGCAATATTGCTCTTTACAGCATCGGACCTTGCTTCCATCACCAGTCACATCCACAGCTGGGTATTGTTTTTGCTTTGGCTCCATCCCTTCATTCTTTCTGGAGTTATTTCTCCACTGATCTCCAGTAGCATATTGGGCACCTACCGACCTGGGGAGTTCATCTTTCAGTGTCCTATTTTTTACATTTCATACTGCTCATGGGGTTCTCAAGACAAGAATACTGAAGTGGTTTGCCATTCCCTTCTCCAGTGGACCATATTTGTCAGAACTCTCCACCATGACCTAATCCCAACCAGGGATCAAATTCATGCCCTCTGTGTTAGGAGCACAGAATCTTAACCACTGGCCCACCAGGGAAGTCCCGAAGGTATTATAAAGATGAATTGACCCAATCCTCTTGTTTTACAGCTGAGGACACTGACTTACAGAGAGAACTCTGCAGCACATATGAGGTAGAGATTGAATAAGCAAGTCCATTCATATAAGTCCTATTCCTGGTCCTCTTTTCTCCATTACTTGCTACGTTCAGAGAGAAAGAACCTGTAACCAAAGTCCAGAAAGATTATAAGGAAAATACACAATATAGATGAGTGTATCTAATACAGCAGATGAAGATCATTTTTCTGGGAAGATCACGGAGGGCACCAACAAGGAAGTCAAATGTGTATTTGTGTGTGTGTGTGTGTGCGTGTGGTTTTGTCTGTGTTTCATTTTAATTTTTAAGTTTGAAGGATAACCCAGTTGGTAGGCAGAGTGGTGAAAGGACAACATTACAACATTTTCAGGTGGAGATGGTAGGAACACCATAGGTGAAGGCAGGGATATACTGGATATGTTTGGAGAAGGTGAGGGATCCATTTGCTTGCTGGATAAGGCTCCTATGGAGGTTTAGTAGCAAATAAAACTGGAAAGGTGGCAGAAGCTATGCTGCTAAGAGTTGGAGTCTGGGGAAGGAGGGCCGTGTTGTATGGATAGCGACATCAGGCCTTTCTGGGTAAGGATTTTGCTTTGATTTTGGGCCCAGGTGTCCCATCTGTCAGGGTTCATTACTGTTCTCCCTGACAGGAGGTTCTTGCCAATGGGTAATTCAGATTTGATTATAACAGCATCGGGGAACTACTCCGATGTCCTGTCTGCTTTCGATTCCTCAAACCTGCTTACTTCAGTGAATGTATGTGTGCTTCTATGTATGTGCACAAGAGAGAAGCCCCCAAACAAAGCCCCAAATTAGTTGGTTCAAAAAGTGTCAGGATATTCTAGCTGATCCCATGTCTTTCTGGGCATTAAAATGCCATGAAAACCACCACAGGAAGGTGACTCATAGTTCTTAAAGCCATGTTTTTACAGAACATTTGTAACTTCCAGTATTTCCAAGAGGCAGAAGCATTTTTTGAAGGGGGTTGTATCTACTTACCCTTGTCCATCTCTAAAGGGAGAAATAGTAAAATGAAGTTTTACATTGTGCAACTACTCATTAATAGCCATTTTAATTGCATGTACATTGAGTTCTTGCAAGGTCAACGTACACATTTTGTATTTAACAGCAGTGGTAAAGAATCCGCCTGCCAAGGCAGGAGACTCAGGAGATGCAGGTTTGATCCCTAGGTGGGGCTCGATACCCCGGAGAAGGAAATGGCAACCCATTCCAGTTCCCAAGTCTTCTTGCCTGGGAATCCCATGGACAGAGGAGCCTGGCAGGCTGTCCATGGGGTGGCAAAGAGCTGGACACACCTGAGCAACTGACCACGCACATCCTTGCAAGCACATCTCAGAAGCCATTTTGACCGTGTGGCAGTTACTATAGAATGATGGTGGCTTATTTTTTCATAAATATACAGGTTATCACAACATGAAATGGTAATTCTTTAGGATACCTAAAGTTGTTGTGTGAGGGAAAAAACTAATTTTTAAACCATGAACCAATCAAATTCAAGGTAAAACAATAATACTTAATCTTTAACACCTCTGTCCTCAAAATCCCAAATTGTCAAAGATTTCACAAACATTAGTTTATTCTCATTCTTCTCAGACTATATTTATTTTTAAAGAAAAATATATGGGTCAACTTAAACCAAAAATATTAATCTTCCATAAATAATTATATTTGGGCATACACTTCTCAAGGCCAAATACTTTTCTAGACAAATTATCTTCATTGTTATTTGTACTCTGATACATTATGTTTTTAAAATATATTTTATTGCTCTGTATATTTATTTATTTCTATTGCTCTGTCGTATTTATTCAAGTACTTTGCATCTAACTCAAATTAAAATAGTACGCAAATAACTGAGAATCAGTTTAGTCCCAAATGTTTATCTCTAGGTTACAGATGTTTTCTTTCTTCATTTTTCTGCCTTAGATGCATTTCATTCCTTTTTAACATTATAATTGGAGGTAAATAAATAAACGTTTCCATTGGGGAAATTGGGGAAAAGAACTTTCACCAGTTGCAAGCTTCACTGCACTGGTAAATCTATATTTATTCTGTATTAAAACAATAATGCATAGCCCTGGCCGGAATTCACAGCTAAATTTTAATCTGTTTAATTGGGGAAATTCAGTCTGAGGTCCTCCTGTCCTTCATAAAACTGTACTTTGGCAGTTTATGATTCTAACAAACCTCCAAGAATGCGTTACGGGTTGGCGCTCAAACTGGGACTATCCACAGAATTATTCAGAAATAATATTCTAACTGGGGACACTTTATCTTTTTACAGTGGGATATTTTATTTTACCACGCCAGAAATATTTGTCAAAGAGACAAAGAAAATTTTTTTCAAAGACCTTTTTGGCTCTTTCCTCTAGTTTTCTAAGATAATTAGTATAATAATGTTTCAGTTCCTTTGACTGAAGAATGTGTTTTAAAACTTCCAAATGAGTTTTAAAGAGAAGTCAAGGCTATATACATGTTAATGAGTCACATCTGAATTTAGGATTTGGGATCTTTCCCACTCTCTTGGTCAAGTATTTCTCAGACACACTGAAGAAAGACAGTGAACCCAAATATTAGGTGCACCCTCATAAAAGGCCTAAGCTCCACTATGCATGCTGTTTTCATTGAATGGAGGGGAAGGAAATTGGCATTTTTTGAGCACTTACTACAAGCAGACATGGTGCTCTGTGTGTTACACACATTAACTCATTCCATAGACTATATTTTTTACATATGTATCTAAATAGCCATGTCTATATATAGTTTTTCTTTATTTTCAGACATTAAATATTGTTTTTCAGTGTCAAATCAGAAGCTAAGAGCTAAACCAAATCTTTCTGGCTCCAGAGTCTATTCTCTTTACCTTCACTTTTACTTTAAGATTTTAAACAAGTAATACAAAAATCTATTCCTTTTGTAAAAAATTAGATTGTTGTGATTAAATTTTAAATGCCTTTGAAACCATCTCTAATCCAAGTCTCTTTTTTCTCTCCGCTGACATAATTTTATGCATTTAATGTGTATTTTTCAGAACTTTAAAATATTTGGTTCACATATAGGTACCTATAAAGATGTATAGTGTAGTTTAGTATGTTTCCTTATGTTTTATGTAATAGTGCACAAACAATTGTGTAAGTCATTTTTTTATGCATTTGAGATCTACTTGAGACACACATATCTAGCTTATTCATTTTCACAGCTCTATGACTATGTCATATTTGAATTTATAATTGCAGCTAGAGTGACTGTTGTGACAACATTCTGTTACAATTCTTCTTGAGCATATGTGCTAGTGTTTCTGTCCGAGGGGGAACCCGTAAATAGAACTGCTGGGGTTTAATGGCTCCTGCTCAGTTTCTGTTCACAGTGGATCTCCCGGTTCCTGCACAGACACTGTCACTGTGAGGGCCCCCGATTCCCTGTCCCTCGCCAAGTCTGGGGGCCATGCTCAGCTTTTAGATTTTTGCCTAATGATGAGACTGGAAGTGTTATCTCACTGTTTCTTCAGTTTGTCTTTCCCCGATTACTAAACAAGGTAGACATCTTGTCAACGGCCATTTCTATTTTCATTCCTATTAATTACTTTTCCACTTTTGTCCATTTTTCTTTCAGGTGTGTGTCTTTTTCCTTACTGACGCATTATCTGTTACATATATTGCAAATATTTTTCCTAGCCCATAGTTTATCTTTTAATATTGTAATGATTTCTTGAATTGTTCAGAAATTTTAAACAAATGTGCTCCATCATATTAATTTTTTTTCATTAAAATTATTCTTTAAGAAGAATTTCTCTACTCCAGGGTCACAGAGATATTCTCTATTTTCTCCTAGTGATTTTAAAGTTTTCATTTTTATACATAGTGATGTTAGATGTTAGATGTGTTAGATGGTGTGAAGTATTAATTGAAAATTTTCCTGGCTTTTGACATTACCAAATAGTGTAAGGCTGAAAGTACAGACGTATCTGTGTCAAGAACGAAGTTACTAATTTCTCCAAAGTCAAGCTCAAAGATAGCCTCCGGAGATTCCTAGTCTGACCTTGGGTGACAATAGGGCTAACTCGGTTTGACCGCATTTATCAATAAGAGAAAGGAGAGGGAATCTGGAAGGAAAGGGTACTTGCTACCAAGTGTTCTTTATGCTTAGGAGTATCGCATTCTGTTACCCCTACATGTTGGGGGCAATGAAAGTGATGTATATCTGTTGAAATTTAATGGTATCCTAAAACATAAAGGCTAAAGTCAGTTTCCTGTCTGAAGGTTTCTGAAGAAGTGACAGGCATAGTAACTCACCCTTGCTAGTCATGAAGAAACCCGAGTTTAGAATGTATGAGTCCAGAGGTATACCCTGGAAAGGCCACAATTCCCTGTTTCCTTATGAGATTGAGTATCTGGAGAAGAACGCCAGTAGTTTTTGATGGCTTTCCCCAGAAGAACATTGCGACTTGCAGAGGGGGTGAAGGCCACGGCACTGCCCAGGTGGTCCCGTGCCAAGCCCAGCGGGCACGCACACTGGCAGGGGAATCTGACACGGGTGCTGCAGGGAGGAAGGCTGCCCCTCTAGAGGGAAAGAGATCATTCGATCTCTAGGTAACGCTGAATCGGTCCTTGAGAAAACGGAGCTCAAACACAGAGCATCGCCATGGAGCCAGTCTCTCCTCCCTCTTCGCCTCATCATTTGCTACGTGGAGAGAGGCCAGTAAGGGAACTCAGAGGGAGGGGAAGGGTGTGTGTATGCTAGGTCGTTTTGGTTATGTCAGACTCTGAGACCTTTTGGACTGTAGCCCAGCAGGCTCCTCTGTCCATGGGATTCTCCAGGCAAGAATACTGGAGTGGGTTGCCATGCCCTCCTCCAGGGGATCTTCCCAACCCTGGGATTGAACCCATGTCAAGATCTTAGGTCTCCTGCATTGGCAGGCAAATTACCACTAGTACTACCGGGGAAACCGAAGGGATGAGAGGGCTGTTCAATTAGAGAAAGAAAAGAGTTGAGTAGAAAAACATAACTTCCACTTCTTCACTTCCTGATGCCAGAAATGCAAATCCAGCAGCTAGGAGGTGAGGCTGCGGGTTCAAATTCAGACAGTCACACTTCCACACTGACCTCTCAAAGACCATGCAATATGTGATTCCCGAGTATGGTGTTTGCTCTAGATTTCTGGTTTACATCCAATTTCTGATTAAGAGCATTTTTTTTTTTTTTTTATTTATTTTATTTTTTTTTTTTTTTTTTTTTTTTTTTTTTTTTTTTTTTTTTTTATTTGTTGGAGGCTAATTATTTACAACATTGCAGTGGTTTTTGTCATACATTGAAATGAATTAGCCATGGATTTACATGTATTCCCCATCCCGGTCCCCCCTCCCACCTCCCTCTCCACCCCATCCCTCTGGGTCTTCCCAGTGCACCAGGCCTGAGCACTTGTCCCATGCATCCAACCTGGGCTGGTGATCTGTTTCACCCTAGATATACATGTTTCGATGCTGTTCTCTTGAAACATCCCGCCCTCGCCTTCTCCCACAGAGTCCACAAGTCTGTTCTATACATCTGAGTCTCTTTTTTCTTTTTTTTGCATATAAGGTTATCGTTACCATCTTTCTAGATTCCATATATATGTGTTAGTATACTGTAATGGTCTTTATCTTTCTGGCTTACTTCGCTCTGTATAATGGGTTCCAGTTTCACCCATCTCATTAGAACTGATTCAAATGAATTCTTTTTGATGGCTGAGTAATATTCCATGGTGTATATGTACCACAGCTTCCTCATCCATTCGTCTGCTGATGGGCATCTAGGTTGCTTCCATGACCTGGCTATTATAAACAGTGCTGCGATGAACATTGGGGTGCACGTGTCTCTTTCAGATCTGGTTTCCTCAGTGTGTATGCCTAGAAGTGGTATTGCTGGGTCATATGGCAGATCTATTTCCAGCTTTTTAAGGAATCTCCACACTGTTTTCCATAGTGGCTGTACTAATTTGCATTCCCACCAACAGTGTAAGAGGGTTCCCTTTTCTCCACACCCTCTCCAGCATTTATTGCTTGTAGACTTTTGGATAGCAGCCATCCTGACTGGTGTATAATGGTACCTCATTGTGGTTTTGATTTGCATTTCTCTGATAATGAGTGATGTTGAGCATCTTTTCATGTGTTTTTTTGCCATCCGTATGTCTTCCTTGGAGAAATGTCTGTTTAGTTCTTTGGCCCATTTTTTGATTGGGTCATTTATTTTTCTGGAGTTGAGCTGGAGGAGTTGCTTGTATATATTTGAGATTAATCCTTTGTCTGTTGCTTCATTTGCTATTATTTTCTCCCAATCTGAGGGCTGTCTTTTCACCTTGCTTATAGTATCCTTTGTTGTGCAAAAGATTTTAAGTTTCATTAGGTCCCATTTGTTTATTTTTGCTTTTGTTTCTAAAATTCTGGGGTGTGGGTCATAGAGGATCCTGCTGTGATTTATGTCAGAGAGTGTTTTGCCTATGTTCTCCTCCAGGAGTTTTATAGTTTCTGGTCTTACATTTAGATCTTTAATCCATTTTGAGTTTATTTTTGTGTATGGTGTTAGAAAGTGTTCTAGTCTCATTCTTTTACAGGTGGTTGACCAGTTTTCCCAGCACCACTTGTTAAAGAGGTTGTCTTTTTTCCATTGTATATCCTTGCCTCCTTTGTCGAAGATAAGGTGACCATAGGTTCGCGGATTTATCTCTGGGCTTTCTATTCTGTTCCATTGATCTATATTTCTGTCTTTGTGCCAGTACCATACTGTCTTGATGACTGTGGCTTTGTAGTATAGTCCGAAGTCAGGCAGGTTGATTCCTCCAGTTCCATTCTTCTTTCTCAGGGTTACTTTGGCTATTCGAGGTTTTTTGTATTTCCATACAAACTGTGAAATTATTTGTTCTAGTTCTGTAAAAAATACCTTTGGTAGTTTGATAGGGATTGCATTGAATTTATAGATTGCTTTGGGTAGAATAGCCATTTTGACAATATTGATTCTTCCAATCCATGAACACGGTATATTTCTCCATCTGTTTGTGTCCTCTTTGATTTCTTTCATCAGTGTTTTATAGTTTTCTATGTATAGGTCTTTTGTTTCTTTAGGTAGATATATTCCCAAGTATTTTATTCTTTTGGTTGCAATGGTGAATGGTATCGATTCCTTAATTTCTCTTTCTGTTTTCTCATTGTTAGTGTATAGGAATGCAAGAGATTTCTGTGTGTTAATTTTATATCCTGCAACTTTACTGTATTCATTGATTAGCTCTAGTAATTTTCTGGTGGAGTCTTTAGGGTTTTCTATGTAGAGGATCATGTCATCTGCAAACAGAGAGAGTTTCACTTCTTCTTTTCCTATCTGGATTCCTTTTACTTCTTCTTCTGCCCTGATTGCTGTGGCCAGCACTTCCAAAACTATGTTGAATAGTAGTGGTGAGAGTGGGCACCCTTGTCTTGTTCCTGATTCTAGGGGAAATGCTTTCAATTTTTCACCATTGAGGGTGATGCTTGCTGTGGGTTTGTCGTATATAGCTTTTATTATGTTGAGGTATGTTCCTTCTATTCCTGCTTTCTGGAGAGTTTTAATCATAAATGGATGTTGAGTTTTGTCAAAGGCTTTTTCTGCATCTATTGAGATAATCATATAGTTTTTATCTTTCAATTTGTTAATGTGGTGTATTACATTGATTGATTTGCGGATATTAAAGAATCCTTGCATTCCTGGGATAAAGCCCACTTGGTCATGGTGTATGATTTTTTTAATATGTTGTTGGATTCTGTTTGCTAGAATTTTGTTAAGGATTTTTGCATCTATGTTCATCAGTGATATTGGCCTGTAGTTCTCTTTTTTGGTGGCATCTTTGTCTGGTTTTGGAATTAGGGTGATGGTGGCCTCATAGAATGAGTTTGGAAGTTTACCTTCTTCTGCAATTTTCTGGAAGAGTTTGAGTAAGATAGGTGTTAGCTCTTGCCTGAATTTTTGGTAGAATTCAGCTGTGAAGCCATCTGGTCCTGGGCTTTTGTTTGCTGGAAGATTTCTGATTACAGTTTCGATTTCCTTGCTTGTGATGGGTTTGTTAAGATCTTCTAATTCTTCCTGATTCAGTTTTGGAAAGTTATACTTCTCTAAGAACTTGTCCATTTCTTCCAAGTTGTCCATTTTATTGGCATAGAGCTGCTGGTAGTAGTCTCTTATGATCCTTTGTATTTCAGTGTTGTCTGTTGTGATCTCTCCATTTTCGTTTCTAATTTTGTTAATTTGGTTCTTCTCCCTTTGTTTCTTAATGAGTCTTGCTAATGGTTTGTCAATTTTGTATATTTTTTCAAAAAACCAGCTTTTAGCTTTGTTGATTTTTGTTATGGTCTCTTTAGTTTCTTTTGCATTTATTTCTGCCCTAATTTTGTTAAGATTTCTTTCCTTCTACTAACCCTGGGGTTCTTCATTTCTTCCTTCTCTAGTTGCTTTAGGTGTAGAGTTAGGTTATTTATTTGACTTTTTTCTTGTTTCTTGAGGTAGGCCTGTAATGCTATGAATCTTCCCCTTAGCACTGCTTTTACAGTGTCCCATAGGTTTTGGGTTGTTGTGTTTTCATTTTCATTCATTTCTATGCATGTTTTGATTTCTTTTTTGATTTCTTCTATGATTTGTTGGTTATTCAGAAGCGTGTTGTTTAGCCTCCATATGTTTGAATTTTTAATAATTTTTTTCCTGTAATTGAGATCTAATCTTACTGCACTGTTTAAAGCCTATTTTAAATATGACATATTCTTATATATTTTCTTTTCATACACTGTTCAATTCTGTTAGTGTATTATTTAAGAGTTTTACATTCATGTTCAAAAGTGAAATGGAACTATACTTTTCTTATTTTGTAGTATATTCATTCATTTTTAAAACAGAATATCATTGGCTGTAAGATTAGTTGATTAGATCTGATATTTTTCTGAACCTATTTACAAAAGAACGGTATTGTTAGTCAGATCCTTGATCTTGGATATGTCTTAAGTCAGGTGACTTTTGTATAAGTAGATCATTAACTACCTGTTGAACTTATTGTTGTTCTACTGGGTTTTCTATTATTTCTTGGATCACTTTTAGTAATTTATGTCTTCCTGGGAAAATTATCCAGTTCATGTAGGGTGTGTCCAGATTCATTGATAAAAGACCACTGATGGTAATAACCAAAATCTAATAACATTAAAAAAGTCTTTGAATCAGGAGTGTTCTGTTTTATGATCTTATTGTTATCAGTGTTTTCCTCACATTTTTCTTCATTGTCATTGTCCTAAATTTTTCTTTGAAAAAGTTTTTAAATACCATTTTTATTTTAATCAATTCTATTCAATTTCTATATTTTCTGTTTTATTAATTTATTATTTTAACATTGTTGTGTTTGTTCTTCCACTTTCTTTGAGCTTTATTTTACTTTTCCACCCCATTGCTTCATGATGATAAGATGTAATCTATTTATTTTCAACTCTTCTTTTTCTTTTTTTTAATAATCAAGGGTATATATCTTTCCAATTCTATGGCCTTTGTTTTGTAAGTTTTTTTTAATAAATTCTAGTTTATTATTATCATTCACATTTAATTTCATTGTTCTCTTCAGTGTGTTCAGTCTGTGTGACAACTTTCAGTTTTTTTAAAAAAAATTAATATGCATTCTAATCAGTTTAGCTCTTAGGCTCTTGCAAGAGGAACACCTGTTTTGAGCCTTGTACTTTAGAGGGCTCTGCTTTTAATTTCTGAGTCCAATCAGTGATTCTGTCTCTTACAGCTTTTTTCAGTAATTATAAATAACACATAAAAAATTACCATCTTAACTTTTTAAGTCTACAGTTCCGTAAAGTATATTTCAATTCAATTCAGTTCAGTCGCTCGGTTGTGTCTGACTCTTTGCAACCCCATGGACTGTAATGCATGGACTCTAATTCATTCTTTTTTTTGCAGCTGAGAAATATTTCATTGTATATATGTGTCACAAATTCTGTATCCATTCATCTGTTGATGGGCATTGAGGTTGCTTCTATGTCCTCAGTTCAGTTCAGACACTCTGTCATGTCTGACTATTTGTGACCCCATGAACTGCAGCACGATAGGCCTCCCTGTCCATCACCAACTCCCCGAGCTCGCTCAGACTCAAGTCCGTTGAGTCGGTGGTGCCATCCCACCATCTCATCCTCTGTCGTTCCCTTCTCCCCCCTTCAATCTTTCCCAGCATCAGGGTCTTTTCCAATGAGTCAGTTCTTTGCTTCAGGTGGTCAAAGTATGGGAGTTTCAGCTTCATTATCAGTCCTTCCAATGAATATTCAGGACTGATTTCCTTTAGGATTGACTGGTTTGATCTCCTTGCAGTCCAAGGGACTCTCAAGAGCCTTCTCCAACACCACAGTTCAAAAGCAATCAATTCTTCGGTGCTCAGCTTTCTTTATAGTCCAACTCTCACATCCATACATGACTACAGGAAAAACCATAGCTTTGACTAGATGGACCTTTGTTGGCAAAGTAATGTCTCTCTGCTTTTTAATATGCTGTCTAGGTTGGTCATAGCTTTTCTTCCAAAAGAAAAGAGCCTCGTGATGCAAGTGAAAGAGGGAAGTGAAAAAGTTGGCTTAAAACTCAACATTCAGAAAACTAAGATCATGGCATCCAGTCCCATCACTTCATGGCAAATAGATGGGGAAACAGTGGAAACAGTGAGAGACTTTTTTGGGGGGCTCCAAAATCACTGCAGATGGTGACTGAAGCCATGAAATTAAAGCATACTTGCTCCTTGGAATGAAAGCATATGTACATTATGCAATGTATCTATAGAACTATTTTTCACCCTGCAGAATGAAACTACTTGCCCATTAAAAAACAACTTCCCATTTCTTCCTCTCTCCTTGATTTTATTTTGTGTTTCCAGAATTTGACAATTTTATATAGGTCATATGACTAGAATCATACAATATTTGTTTTCATGTTACTGGCTTATTTCACCATAATATCCTCAAGATTCACCTGTTCTATAGTGTATGTCAAAATGTCCTTCTTTTATAAGGCTGAATAATATTCCATTACATGTTGATACCACATTTTGTTTATACATTCATCTGTTGGACATCTGGATTGCTTCCACATCTCACATATTATTTTCAACCCATTCATATTGATTGCAATTATGTCTTTGTTTTAACTTTTTCCAGTTATTTATGTATACGCTTTATATTATAAGCTTTCTTTTCATTACTCTTTTTCCCCCAACATTTTTTTTCTTTTTCTACATCTCAGTATCCTAGAGAACTTTAACAGATACATCTAAACATTTCCCCTAATAACATTTAGAGCCAGTCAATCAAAATAAGCCTCCAAATTTAACATGCATTTACTCACCTTTGTTTCTCTCTGCATCCTCCACACACATACACACGCACACACACAACTTTGTCTGTGTCAATAATAACTAGAATTATAAGTCTTCATTGACTTAAACAATTGTTGAAGTTTTATAACCCATAATGATGTAAATTTACTTATATCTGCTTATTGTTTATTATATTATTGGGTTTCCCTGGTGGTTCACATGGTAAAGAATCTGCCTGCAATGCAGGAGACCTGGGTTCAATCTCTGAGTCAGGAAGATCCCCTGGAGAAGAGAATAGCAAACCACTCCAGTATTCTTGCCTGGAGAATCCATGGACAGAAGAGCCTGGTGGGCTATAGTTCATGGGATCACAAAGAGTCAGACACAGCTGAGCAACTGACACTCCACTTTCACTTCCTCTATAATATTATTGCTTTGAATTCGTGTGCTCTGTCATGTCCGGCTCTCTGTGACGCCATGGACTGTAACCCACCGGGCTTCTCTGTTATGGTACTCTCCAGGCAAGAATACTGGAGTGGGGAACCAATCCCTTCTCCAGGATTGGATCTTCCCAATCCAGCGATCAAATCCACATCTCCTGCATCTCCTACATTACAGACAGATTCTTTACCACTGAGTCACCTGAGGAAGCCATATTACTTCAACTCAGTTCAGTCGCTCAGTCATGTCTGACTCTTTGCTACCCCATGGACTGCAGCACACCAGGCCTCCCTGCCCATCACCAACTTCAGAGTTTACCCAAACTAATGTCCATTGAATCTGTGATGCCATCCAACCATCTCATCCTCTGTCATCCCCTTCTCTTCCTGCCTTCAGTCTTTCCCAGCATCAGGGTCTTTTCAAATGAGTCAGCTCTTTGCATCAGGTGGTCAAAGTATTGGAGTTTCAGCTTCAACATCAGTCTTTCCAATGAACACTCAGGACTGATCTCCTTTAGGATGGACTGGTTGAATCTCCTTGCAGTTCAAGGGACTCTCAAGAGTCTTCCCCAACATCATAGTTCAAAATCATCAATTCTTCAGTGCTCAGCTTTCTTTATAGTACAATTCTCATGTCCATAAATGACCACTGGAAAAACCATAGCCCTGACTAGATGGACATTCACTGGCAAAGGAATGTCTGCTTTTGAATATGCTGTCTAGGTTGGTCATAACTTTTCTTCCAAGGAGTAAGCGTCTTTTAATTTCATGGCTTCAGTCACCATCTGCAGTGATTTTGGAGCCCAGAAAAATAAAGCCTGTCACTGTTTCCACTGTTTCCCCATCTATTTGCCATGAAGTGATGGGACCAAATGCCATGATCTTAGTTTTCTGAATGTTGAGTTTTAAGCCAACTTTTTCACTCTCCTCTTTCACTTTCATCAAGAGGCTCTTTAGTTTTTCTTTGCTTTCTGCCATAAGGGTGGTATCATCTGCGTATCTGAGGTTATTGATATTTCTCCCATTAATCTTGATTCCAGCTTGTGCTTCATCCAGCCCAGTGTTTCTCATGATATACTCTGCACATAAGTTAAATAAGCAGGGTGACAATATACAGCCTTGATGTACTCCTTCCCCTATTTGAAATCAGTCTGTTGTTCCATGTCCAATTCTAACTGTTGCTTCCTGACCTGCATACAGGTTTCTCAAGAGGCAGGTCAGGTGGTCTGGTATTCCCACCTCTTGAAGAATTTTCCACAGTTTGTGGTGATCCACACAGTCAAAGGCTTTGGCATAGTCAATAAAGCAGAAATAGATGTTTTTTTCTGGAACTCTCTTGCTTTTTCGATGATCCAGAGGATGTTGGCAATTTGATCTCTGGTTCCTCTGCCTTTTCTAAATCCAGCTTGAACATCTGGAAGTTCATGGTTCACATACTGTTGAAGCCTGACTTGGAGAATTTTGAGCATTACTTTGCTAGTGTGTGAGATGAGTGCAATTGTGTGGTAGTTTGAGCATTCTTTGGCATTGCCTTTCTTTGGGATTGGAATGAAAACTGACCCTTTCCAGTCCTGTGGCCACTGCTGCATTTTCCAAATTTGCTGGCATATTGAGTGCAGCACTTTCACAGCATCATCTTTTAGAATTTGAAATAGCTCAACTGGAATTCCATCACCTCCACTAGCTTTGTTCGTAGTGATGCTTTCTAAGGCCCACTTGACTTCACATTCCAGGATGTCTGGCTCTAGGTGAGTGATCACACCATGTGATTATTTGGGTCGTGAAGATCTTTTTTGTTTAGTTCTTCTCTGTATTCTTGCCACCTCTTCTTAATATCTTCTGCTTCTGTTAGGTCTCTACCATTTCTGTCCTTCTGTTAGGTAACTACCATTTAGGTCCTACCATTTGTGCTTCTGTTAGGTCCCTACCTCATCTGTCAAAGATGAGCCCATCTTTGCATGAAATGTTCCCTTGGTATCTCTAATTTCTTGAAGAGATCTCTAGTCTTTTCCATTCTATTGTTTTCCTCTATTTCTTTGCACTGATCACTGAGGAAGGCTTTCTTATCTCTCCTTGCTATTCTTTGGAACTCTGCATTCAAATGGGTATATCTTTCTCTTTTTTCTCCTTTGCTTTTCACTTCTCTTCTTTTCACAGCTATTTGTAAGGCCTCCTCAGACAGCCATTTTGCCTTTTTGCATTTCTTTTTCTTGGGGATGGTCTTGATCCCTGTCTCCTGTACAATGTCAAGAACCTTTGTCCATAGTTCTTCAGGCACTCTATTGATCAGATCTAATCCCTTGAATCTATCTGTCATTTCTACTGTATAATCATGAGGGATTTGATTTAGGTCATACCTGAATGGTCTAGTGGTTTTCCCTACTTTCTTCAATTTACGTCTGAATTTGGAAATAAGGAGTTCACGGTCTGAGCCACAGTCAGCTCCTAGTCTTGTTTTTGCTGACTGTATAGAGCTTCTTCACATTTGTCTGCAAAGAATATGATCAATCTGATTTCTGTATTGATCATCTGGTGATGTCCATGTGTAGAGTCTTCTCTATACATGTTGTTGGAAGAGGGTGTTTGCTATGACCAGTGCGTTCTCTTGGCAAAACTCTATTAGCCTTTGCCCTGCTTCATTCTCTACTCCAAGGCCAAATTTGCCTGTTACTCCAGGTATTTCTTGACTTCCTACTTTTGTGTTCCAGTCCCCTATAATGAAAGGACATCTTTTTTGGGTGTTAGTTCTAGAAGGTCTTGTAGGTCTTCATAGAACCACTCAACTTCAGCTTCTTCAGCATTGCTGGTTGGGACATAGACTTGGATTTCTGTGATCTTGAATGGTTTGCCTTGGAAACAAACAGAGATCGTTCTGTCATTTTTGAGATTGCATCCAAGTACTGCATTTCGGACTCTTCTGTTGACTATGATGGCTACTCCATTTCTTCTAAGGCATTCTTGCCCACAGTAGTAGATATAATGGTCATCTGAGTTAAGTTCACCCATTCCAGTCCATTTTAGTTCGCTGATTCCTAAAATATTGATGTTCACTCTTGCCATCTCCTGTTTGACCACTTCCTATTTGCCTTGAAACATGGACCTAACATTCCAAGTTTCCTTGCAATATTGCTCTTTACAGTATCAGACCTTGCTTCCATCACCAGTCACTTCCACAACTGGGTGTTGTTTTTGGTTTGGCTCCGTCTCTTCATTCTTTCTAGAGTTATTTTTCCACTGATCTCTGGTAGCATATTGGGCACCTACTCACCTAGGGAGTTTATTACTTGCTTTAACCTAGTTTTACTTTCTTCTTGCTAAACTGTATCTTTCATCTTTCAGAGTTTTAGGGTAATAAATGTGAATCCATGTATGTTTGAAAGTGTCATTATTTGCTTTTAAGTTGGAATGATAGTTTGATTGGAATAAAATTCTAGGTTCACTTCTTTTATCTTTTCCCTTATCAGTTATTGGTTTTAAGTTTTTGCTTAATTTCCTTACTGTGCCCAGTACTGCTACTTAAAGAACTTATGAGAATCTGATTCTTGTTCCTGTTTGAGTCTTGGCTTTTGTTCCTATTATAGTTGTATTTCTTTATGCATTATCTTCTGAATTTAACTATTTTTTTTTTTTTTTTTTTTTATTTTATTTTATTTTTTTTAATTTTTATTAGTTGGAGGCTAATTACTTTACATCATTACAGTAGTTTTTGTTATACATTGATATGAATTAGCCATGGATTTACATGTACTCCCCATCCCAGTCCCCCCTCCCACCTCCCTCTCCACCCGATCCCTCTGGGTCTTCCCAGTGCACCAGGCCCGAGCACTGGTCTCATGCACCCAACCTGGGCTGGTGATCTGTTTCACCCTAGATAATATACATGTTTCAATGCTGTTCTCTTGAAACATCCCACCCTCGCCTTCTCCCACAGAGTCCACAAGTCTGTTCTATACATCTGAGTCTCTTTTTCTGTTTTGCATATAGGGTTATCGTTACCATCTTTCTAAAGTCCATATATATGTGTTAGTATACTGTAATGGTCTTTATCTTTCTGGCTTACTTCGCTCTGTATAATGGGCTCCAGTTTCATCCATCTCATTAGAACTGATTCAAATGAATTCTTTTTAATGGCTGAGTAATATACCATGGTGTATATGTACCACAGCTTCCTCATCCATTCGTCTGCTGATGGGCATCTGGGTTGCTTCCATGTCCTGGCTATTATAAACAGTGCTGCGATGAACATTGGGGTGCATGTGTCTCTTTCAGATCTGGTTTCCTTGGTGTGTATGCCCAGAAGTGGGATTGCTGGGTCATACGGCAGTTCTATTTCCAGCTTTTTAAGAAATCTCCACACTGTTTTCCATAGTGGCTGTACTAATTTGCATTCCCACCAACAGTGTAAGACGGTTCCCTTTTCTCCACACCCTCTCCAGCATTTATTGCTTGTAGACTTTTGGATAGCAGCCATCCTGACTGGCGTATAATGGTACCTCATTGTGGTTTTGATTTGCATTTCTCTGATAATGAGTGATGTTGAGCATCTTTTCATGTGTTTGTTAGCCATCTGTATGTCTTCCTTGGAGAAATGTCTGTTGAGTTCTTTGGCCCATTTTTTGATTGGGTCATTTATTTTTCTGGAGTTGAGCTGGAGGAGTTGCTTGTATATTTTTGAGATTAATCCTTTGTCTGTAGCTTCGTTTGCTATTATTTTCTCCCAATCTGAGGGCTGTCTTTTCACCTTGCTTATAGTTTCCTTTGTTGTGCAGAAGCTTTTAAGTTTCATTAGGTCCCATTTGTTTATTTTTGCTTTTATTTCTGAAATTCTGGGATGTGGGTCATAGAGGATCCTGCTGTGATTTATGTCGGAGAGTGTTTTGCCTATGTTCTCCTCTAGGAGTTTGATAGTTTCTGGTCTTACATTTAGATCTTTAATCCATTTTGAGTTTATTTTTGTGTATGGTGTTAGAAACTGTTCTAGTTTCATTCTTTTACAGGTGGTTGACCAGTTTTCCCAGCACCACGTGTTAAAGAGGTTATCTTTTTTCCATTGTATATCCTTGCCTCCTTTGTCGAAGATAAGGTGACCATAGGTTCATGGATTTATCTCTGGGCTTTCTATTCTGTTCCATTGATCTATATTTCTGTCTTTGTGCCAGTACCATACTGTCTTGATGACTGTGGCTTTGTAGTAGAGTCTGAAGTCAGGCAGATTGATTCCTCCAGTTCCATTCTTCTTTCTAGGATTACTTTGGCTATTCAAGGTTTTTTGTATTTCCATACAAATTGTGAAATTATTTGTTCTAGTTCTGTGAACAATACTGTTGGTAGTTTGATAGGGATTGCATTGAATCTATAGATTGCTTTGGGTAGTATAGCCATTTTGACAACATTGATTCTTCCAATCCATGAAGACGGTATATTTCTCCATCTGCTTGTGTCCTCTTTGATTTCTTTCATCAGTGTTTTATAGTTTTCTATGTATAGGTCTTTTGTTTCTTTAGGTAGATATACTCCTAAGTATTTTATTCTTTTTGTTGCAATGGTGAATGGTATTGTTTCCTTAATTTCTCTTTCTGTTTTCTCATTGTTCAGTGTATAGGAATGCAAGAGATTTCTGTGTGTTAATTTTATATCCTGCAACTTGACTGTATTCGTTGATTAGCTCTAGTAATTTTCTGATAGAGTCTTTAGGGTTTTCTATGTAGAGGATCATGTCATCTGCAAACAGCGAGAGTTTCACTTCTTCTTTTCCTATCTGGATTCCTTTTACTTCTTTTTCTGCCCTGATTGCTGTGGCCAACACTTCCAAAACTATGTTGAATAGTAGTGGTGAGAGTGGGCACCCTTGTCTTGTTCCTGATTTCAGGGGAAATGCTTTCAATTTTTCACCATTGAGGGTGATGCTTGCTGTGGGTTTGTCATATATAGCTTTTATTATGTTGAGGTATGTTCCTTCTATTCCTGCTTTCTGGAGAGTTTTAATCATAAATGGATGTTGAATTTTGTCAAAGGCTTTTTCTGCATCTATTGAGATAATCATATAGTTTTTATCTTTCAATTTGTTAATATGGTGTATTACATTGTTTGATTTGCGGATATTAAAGAATCCTTGCATTCCTGGGATAAAGCCCACTTGGTCATGATGAATGATTTTTTTAATATGTTGTTGGATTCTGTTTGCTAGAATTTTGTTAAGGATTTTTGCATCTATGTTCATCAGTGATATTGGCCTGTAGTTTTAAGGGCTGGAAAAAAATATTCCATGCAAACGGAGACCAAAAGAAAGCAGGAGTCGCAATACTCATATCAGATAAAATAGACTTTCAAATTAAGTCTGTGAAAAGAGACAAAGATGGACACTACATAATGATCAAAGGATCAATCCAAGAAGAAGATATAACAATTATAAATATATATGCACCCAACATAGGAGGACCGCAATATGTAAGGCAAACGCTAACGAGTATGAAAGAGGAAATTAATAGTAACACAATAATAGTAGGAGACTTTAATACCCCACTCACAACTATGGATAGATCAACTAAACAGAAAATGAACAAGGAAACACAAACTTTAACGGACACAATGGACCAGCTAGACCTAATTGACATCTATAGGACGTTTCACCCCAAAACAATGAACTTCACCTTTTTCTCAAGTGCACACGGAACCTTCTCCAGAATAGATCACATCCTGGGCCATAAATCTAGTCTTGGTAAATTCAAAAAGATTGAAATCATTCCAGTCATCTTTTCTGACCACAGTGCAGTAAGATTAGATCTCAATTACAGGAAAAAAATTATTAAAAATTCAAATATATGGAGGCTAAACAACACGCTTCTGAATAACCAACAAATCATAGAAGAAATCAAAAAAGAAATCAAAATATGCATAGAAATGAATGAAAATGATAACACAACAACCCAAAACCTATGGGACACTGTAAAGCAGTGCTAAGGGGAAGATTCATAGCATTACAGGCCTACCTCAAGAAACAAGAAAAAAGTCAAATAAATAACCTAACTCTACACCTAAAGCAACTAGAGGAAGAAGAAATGAAGAACCCCAGGGTTAGTAGAAGGAAAGAAATCTTAAAAATTAGGGCAGAAATAAATGCAAAAGAAACTAAAGAGACCATAGCAAAAATTAACAAAGCTAAAAGCTGGTTTTTTGAAAAAATTAACAAAATTGACAAACCATTAGCAAGACTCATTAAGAAACAAAGGGAGAAGAACCAAATTAACAAAATTAGAAATGAAAATGGAGAGATCACAACAGACAACACTGAAATACAAAGGATCATAAGAGACTACTACCAGCAGCTCTATGCCAATAAAATGGACAACTTGGAAGAAATGGACAAGTTCTTAGAGAAGTATAACTTTCCAAAACTGAACCAGGAAGAAATAGAAGATCTTAACAAAACGATCACAAGCAAGGAAATCGAAACTGTAATCAGAAATCTTCCAGCAAACAAAAGCCCAGGACCAGATGGCTTCACAGCTGAATTCTACCAAAAATTTAGAGAAGAGCTAACACCTATCTTACTCAAACTCTTCCAGAAAATTGCAGAAGAAGGTAGACTTCCAAACTCATTCTATGAGGCCACCATCACCCTAATTCCAAAACCAGACAAAGACGCCACAAAAAAAGAAAACTACAGGCCAATATCACTGAATGGGCCCTTTCAAGCTGAGATTTTATGGCATTCACAATTGCTTCCTATTAGCTACTGACAAAATCAACTCTCTTGATTTCAACCTCATGTTCTTTATAATATTATAAGGAAATGTATCTATAGTTTGTATTTTAAAATTTTTAAATGAATAATTTTAAAATTGTGAATAATTATTCACAATAATAATTCACAGGTGAATAATACAAAACTCCACTAGTTTATAAATAAAGAACAATTAAATCCAAATTGTGTTTCTGACAGATAAAATGTCCTGCTCAGATGGCTAAAGATTTTTATTAGTATTTGTGGAGACTTTTTGATTTCTCATTTATTTAGTTTCCAAATAGTTCCTTTTTTCCCTTCTGATGAGAAATATCTCTCACGTCATAGAGGAGACATGGTAGAAAATTCATTTCAAAGGCACAGAGAAAATATATGTTTCCTCCAAGAAGGAGTTTGGTGTATATTTGCCTCTTATCAGAGGTCTAAGGTAATTACTATGAACATTTTTCTTTTTTTTCTTTTGTGTCGGACAGTACTTATCCTGATGTCCTGATCTTTTACAATTTCAGCAGCATGAATGATACCAAAGGGCTGACCCCTCCACCCACCTATACTTTATTCAGTTTGCTTCTTACATTGTGGAGAAATTTTCCAATTAATACGGAAAGCAAAAGATTTATATGTTCTGAATGTAGAACTGTATGTCTCTTGAATGTTTTAATGAACTGTTCTACAAAATATTCAGAATGTTTTCCTTTCCTCTGGGTACATGGTTTCATTTCAGTTTAGGAGGGAAGGCTCTCCCAAAAAAGTTTGCACTAGGCTCTGAATATCAGCTTGCAATCATGCCAACTTCTGATGTTAGAGCTACTTAAAAAAAATACTTTCAAAGATTTTACTGTCAAGTTTCATTCAGGACAAACAGTAGAATACTGGCAATACTGAGCTTTAAAAGTTATTCTTTCCTTTTTCTTTTTTTTTCTTAAACCAAAGCTATGCCTATCAAGTGACTTGAATCCAAAACCAAAAATCCTTTTATGATCCTTAAACATGGGTGTAAGAAGCATCTCCAAAGAATGTGCAAAAGTTGCAGTTCTCCCAAGGTCTTGGAGTCACCCGCAAGGGTAGCCCAAAGAAAGAATAATAGTCCTCTGAGAGCTGGTAACAGTCCATAGGATGCTAACCTCAAATGAATGCAACCCACATATCTGTCCAGTCATATTTTTGGGTTTCCAACCTGATGGTTGAGCCACCTGCATATACAAGAACCTGACAATATGCATGTTGGCAGGCAGAAGTCAAGTTCTTAGGACAATCAGGAAAGCAAAGCTATTCTTGGGAAGGAGAGTATCAGTAACCAATGGGCACCCCAAAAACAAGTTCACAAGAGTCACAGTTCAAAGAACTAATTCTTACCAATGTTTTTTCCCTCCTTTATGAATTCAAAAAAGCTAATCAAAGTGAAACTTTACCTTCGTTCCTAGACTGGGCACTATAGATAGCTATCTGGAAGAGCTGACTTTGGTAAGGGTTTTTACCCTTTGATGGTTTATGCTAGTTTTCCAAGGATCCCATTGTTAACATAATTAAACAAGGAGGCCATTAGACCAAGGTAGCCTCCTATTGAAGAAAACAAAAATGTAAGCCTGTACATGCCCCGTGTGTGTGTGTGTGTGTGCAAAATAGCTTTAGTCGTATCCAACTCTTTGCTATCCTATGGACCATAGCCTGCCAGGTTTCTCTGTCCATGGGATTCTCCAGGCAAGAATACTGAAGTGGATTGCCATGCCCTCCTCCAGGGGATCTTCCTGACCCAGGGATCCAACCCACCTCTCTTATGTCTCCTGCATTGGCAGGCAGGTTATTTACCACTAGTGCCACCTGGGAAGCTGGTAAATGTCTCAAGGTTTAAAAAATCAAAACTCTAACTACAAGCAATCACAGTCAAGTAGGCTTTAAGTTACAACCAATCAATAATTATCTTATTTTCTCTATAAAAGTCCCCCTCAGTCCTATTGATGAGATGCTCTTAACCACTACTGAATTGGCACTGCCCAATTCAAATTGATTTTTGTTCAGATAAACTCTTAAAATTTTCAGTTTATCTTTTAACACCATCTTCAGGCTCTAGAGCAACTGAGGTGTCACAATGGGTCCCTTCCTTGTCACCAAAATTGTAAGTGAGGAAAAATAATTTTTTCTCTACCTTTCTGAGTTCTTGGCTGAGAAACTCTACTAATAAAACACAGATCACAAGAGAAAAACAAACAGAAGTTTATTAACATCTATGCCTCTTACATACATGGGAGATACCAAGGAAAATTCAACAATTCCCAACAAAGCCCAAGGCATCACCTTAAATGGTTTCTTAGTTAAAGACAAAGGGAAAATGCTGGGAGAAGAGGGGAGAAGCCAGTTATAGGAGGTTAGCAGGAAAAGCATGTTAAAGGGTTAGATTTGTTACTCAGATGCAAGTAGCTGCCTTTGCCTCGGTAAGTTTCTTGTGATTTAGAGTCCACTTTCTCTTATAGGGACCTGGAAGGAGGCATCTTACAAATGGAGATTTTCTTTATAAATGTAAATTTCCCTTATAGAAGGGTAACTTCTACTCTGTTTCCAGAGTTTCTTCTGTGAAGGCTGTTTCTCAGAACTTACCAGCCCAAAGCAATCATTTATGCCCAAAGGGCATATTTGGGGGTGGCATTTTCTGCTACCCACTTCAGTAGCAAGAGTTAAAGGAAGCTGTGAACTATGGAGAAGTTTTGGTTGTAAAACATGAGAGAAATGGCACAAGAGAGGTAGTATCACACGTTTACGCCGATGCTGTATTATGTGCAAGCAGGCTGGCACTCATGACCGTGCCAGTGGTGCGCTGCCCAGCTCCACAGGGAGCCGTTCACGCTAACTACAGTGTGGCTGAGACCTCTTCGAGCTGGGTGGTACATGACCTGCCTTGCTTTGAACTGTGGCACTATTTTTACAGCGAGATGCTAGATAAATAAGGATATAAAGTGTAAGACATAGTACCTACCTTCAAAGACCTTACAATCTGGTTAGGTAAATATGAGAAACACACGCACAGGCACAGGCACACACCTAGCAGTGTGAGATAATGCTTGTTAAAGTGACAAATGAATGGACAGAGCAAACAGTGGCCATGTAAAGCGCGAGAGCTCACTTCCAACTGTGATGATCAGAAATAGTCTCATGGAAAAGGAGAAATACAGATTGGACTGGGCAGGGTGGCAGAAGTTAAATGAGAGGAAAACAACGAGGAGGACATTTGAGGCAATGGAAAATTGCACGCACAACATTGAGCCAGCTTTCATAAATTTTAGAGAAGAGAGAAATTAATTGAATAGAGGATTCTAAAAGAACAGAGGGAGTTAAGGGTGGAAGGGTAGGATGGAATATTATTGTGGATAGGCCACTGATTTCTGGGAAAGGATTTGAGATATTCAATTGGGCTTCCCTGGTAGCTCAGCTGGTAAAGAATCCACCTGCAATGCAGGAGACCCCAGTTTGATTTCTGGGTCAGGAAGATCCCCTGGAGAAGGGATAGACTACCCACTCCAGTATTCTTGGGCTTCCCTTGTGGCTCAGCTGGTAAAGAATCCATCTTTAATGCGGGAGACCTGGGTTCAACCCCTGGGTTGGGAAGATCCCCTGGAGAAGGGAAAGGCTCCCCACTCCAGTGTTCTGGCCTGGAGAATTCCATGGACTGTATAGTCCAGGAGGGCAAAGAGTTGACACGGCTGAGCGACTTTCACTTTCACGTGGATTTGTGGGCTTCCCAGGCGGGTGGCTCGGTGGTGAGGGATCTGCCTGCCAGTGCAGGAGAAAATGGAGACACAGGTTTGATACCTGGGTCGGTAAGATCCCCGGAGGAGGGCATGGCTGTCCACTCCAGTGTTCTTACCGGGAAAGTCCCATGGACAGAGGAGCCTGGTGGGCTACAGTCCATGGGGTCACACAGAGTCTGACATGACTGACTGAATGACTGAACACGATTTATTCAAGTTATTAGAGAAGTGTCAAGATAACATATAAGGAATACTAATCTTGCTGTATTATCTCCCATACATTCAAGCAAAAAAAAAAAAAAGCCAGTGTATGATTGGTATATAAATAAGAGTTAGATGTGAGGCTTTAGGGTCTAAACTATGGAGAGCCTCCATTGTTTACATGGGAAGCGACATGGGAAGGGGTAAGACAACAATAAAGTGAATCTAAATCTAAGACATCTGGGGAATTTCCTGGTGATCCACTGGTTAGAACTTGGAGCTTCCACTGCGGGATCATGGGTTCAATCCCTGACTGGGGAACTAAGATCCTACCCAAAATGAGTAGCAGGACCAAAAAAGGTAAATAAATCTAAGACAGCTGGTAAACAGGGAATTCATATTTCAATCAGAGATGCTGGTAGAACTGTTTCTAAAGTAAGAAAATTGGAGTTGTTAAATATAATAATGTTGTATCACTAAAGGTCTAAAACAAGCTTTGGCATGTGAAGCCAGTGAAGAAAATAATTAAAAATAATTAAGACCAGTTTTTCTGTAGTTTTAAAATTATTTTAGTTATTCAATATTTATCTCTAGTTCTAGAACAAGTGTGAGGATCACAAGATGCAACTAAATATTTCACATGGGCCAAAATATTTCTTTCTTAATATAGGCAACAGTTGGAGCTTTTTCAGATTTTACATTAGAGCTAATCACCATACGGAATATTATTATGCTAGGAAATACTTATCCTTTGAAAAAAATGATGTTGGTATGAATAAATATTTTTGAATTAATGAATAAAACATTCTTTATTAGATGTTTTCTTTTAAATGAGTTTAAACTCTCCAAAGCTAGTTAAATTAGCAAGTTGTTTTTAGTAGAATTTTGCTATATGATAGGCTTTTAAGGTCTTCCTTTTGAAAGTTCCACAGCTACTATATAATCATAAGTATAGAAATATTTTACTTACCCTACAATCATTTTAAATTTCATGGGCCAAATTCTCCCTTCAGATGTACTTTTTATAACTCCCACTGAAGTGGGTGGAAATTTAGTTAGACTATCTGAGGGCAAAATTTGGAAGCACATTTACAAAGATATTGACTTTTAATGATTCATGTTTTATTGAAAAATTGGACATTTAAATTGGCTAGGATTATCTATAATAAAGTATATGAACTTGATGCCATTTAGACATGTTGGGAAAAGAAGAAAAATAATGTTTTACTGCAGGTTGCTACTTTTCAGATTTTGACTTTCATTTCCCATAAAAAATTTTAAAAAATGGAAAATTAAACACCTCCACATTTTCTCCTACTGAGCTTGCAAGTTAAAAAGCATTTCAGCTGCATGAGTAAAATATTTTTTATAACATATAATAATACTGGCACTCCAGGAGACTGGCAGGAAAAGGGAAAGGAAACAGAGGGTGGAAGAGGGGAATATATGTGAAATACTGGACACAGGAATCCAAAATAAATGAGCCAAACAGTTTAAAGAGTAACTCATATTATTTCATCTTTATATTTTCATTGTGTGGAAACTATTCCAAAGGTTTTGGAATCCAAAGATTCCAAACAGTTCTATTTGTTTGGTATTGACTTTAATTATCTTTTCTAAAAATCTTGGAGTAACATAGTATACCCAGAAAAATTTGAGTCCTATGTACTCAGAATTCTGCAAGGGATGGTGCTTATGGTTCATTGTTTACTCTGGGCATCAGACTCTGTGTCGATATTTAAATAATTTTGGAGAATTTTTTTAATACCTAATGAAATATCTGTTTAAGATGATAGGGCTCACTCTCTTAATGAGAAAATCTTCAGTTTAGTCCTCACACCAATATATCCTGGGCTCTGTGTACAACTTACTACACATGCTAGATGTGTTGGGTTCAACTATTTGTTCCATGTCTTCCCGTTTCCTGGTGTATAAAGAATCAGCTTCGGCTGATTCCTCTTCTATATCTATCATGTTTCATATGTTCTTTACAATTGTTCTTTCCAGTTAAAATGTCCCATCAACTTCTACCTTTAGGCATTTTGCAGCCAAGTCTCTTCTTTGCTCATATGCTTGCTCAAACACAGTGTGTTGCAGCTGAGTTGTTAGCAGCTGATGCTCAGAAAAGGCTTGCTTCTTCCCTGCAGGCTCTGCAGGATGCTTGCTCTGTCCATGTGAGACTACGGTGCTATCTCTAAGGTGACTTCTCTTCCCTATTAGTAAAATAAAGGCCATAGTGACAGACATAATGTTGAAGCCTCCTTGTCAGGAAGATGTTGTGCTGCATGTGTGTTAAGTCACTTCAGTCATGTCTGACTCTTTGCAACCCCATGGACTGTAGCCTGCCAGGCTCCTCTGTCCATGGGATTCTCCAGGCAAGAGTACTGGAGTGGGTTGATTGTTCTCCTCCAGGGGATCTTCCCAATCCAGGGATGGAACCTGGGTCTCTTAGGTCTCCTGCATTGGCAGGCGGGTTCTTTACCACTAGTGCCACCTGGGAAGCCCCAGGAAGGTGTTATTTCCCCAAAATTCACTGTCTCCAATTGGACAGAAGCAAGATCTCCATGGGACACCTCTTGTACCACATTAAATAGGCTCCTTTTCTCCTTGTCCCACCCTGAAGTAGTGTCTGTTACAGTGATATTTCCATGCACCCTTTAATTTGCAAATTTTGATAACTTGGATTACATATTCCTTGTGCTTGGCACACTCCTTGGTTAGGAGTTCTATAATACTTGTTGCAGGACTATATAATGATTTTATTTATTTTTTAATATAAATTTATTTATTTTAATTGGAGGCTAATTACTTTACAATATTGTAGTGGTTTTGCCATACATTGATATGAATCCACCATGGGTGTACATGTGTCCCCATCCTGAACCCTCCTCCCACCTCCCTCCTCATCCCATCCCTCTGGGTCATCTCAGTGCACCAGTCCTGAGCTCCCTGTCTCATGCATCAAACATAGACTGGCGATTCGTTTCACATATGATAATTTACATGTTTCAACATCATTCTTCCAAATCACCCCACCCTCGCCCTCTCCCACAGAGTCCAATAGACACAGTTCTATACACCTGTGTCTCTTTTGCTGTCTCGAATACAGGGTTATCGTTACCATCTTTCTAGATTCCATATATATGCGTTAGTATACTGTATTGGTGTTTTTCTTTCTGGCTTACTTCACTCTGTATAATAGGCTCCAATTTCATCCACCTCATTAGAACTGATTCAAATGTATTCTTTTTAATGGCTGAGTAATATTCCATTGTGTATATGTACCATAGCTTTCTTATCCATTCATCTGTTGATGGACATCTAGGTTGTTTCCATGTCCTGGCTATTATAAACAGTGCTGCGATGAGCATTGGGGTACACGTCTCTTTCAGATCTGGTTTCCTCGGTGTGTATGCCCAGCAGTGGGATTGCTGGGTCATATGACAGTTCTATTTCCAGTTTTTTAAGGAATCTCCATGCTGTTCTCCATAGTGGCTGTACTAGTTTGCATTCCCACCAACAGTGTAAGAGGGTTCCCTTTTCTCCACACCCTCTCCAGCATTTATTGCTTGTAGACTTTTGGATAGCAGCCATTCTGACTGGCGTGAAATGGTACCTCATTGAGGTTTTGACTTGCATTTCTCTGATAATGAGTGATGTTGAGCATCTTTTCATGTGTTTGTTAGCCATCTGTATGTCTTCTTTGGAGAGCTGTCTGTTTAGTTCTTTAGCCCATTTATTGATTGGGTCTTTTATTTTTCTAGAATTGAGCTGCAGGAGTTGCTTGTATATTTTTGAGATTAATTCTTTGTCAGTTGCTTCATTTGCTATTATTTTCTCCCATTTTGAAGGCTGTGTTTTCACCTTGCTTATAGTTTCCTTTGTTGTGCAAAAGCTTTTAAGTTTAATTAGGCCCCATTTGTTTATTTTTGCTTTTATTTCCAATACTCTGGGAGGTGGTATAATGATTATACTCATTTTTTTAAATGGATGACACCTAATTTGAGTTAAATATTGAAGAATTTATGTAGTTCTAAATAAATTGAGACTATAATCAAGAACTTCAAACTGACCAAATATATTTGACACAATTTAACTACTGGTGGGTTTATTTTTCAATTTCCCAGGTGGTGTTAGTGGTAAAGAATCTGCCTGCCAATGCAGGAGACATGAAGTTTGATTCCTGGGTCTGAAAGATGACCTGGAGAAGGGCATGGCAGCCCCTCACTCCAATATTCTTTCCTGGAGAATCCCAGGGATAGAGGAGCCTGGTGAGTTTCCGTCCACAGGGTCGCAAAGAATTGGGCACGACTGAAGCGACTTAGCACATGTACATGCCGGTTTATTTTCTCCTCCTTTCAGAAACAAAAGGGATCCATGAGCCCAGGGAAGAAAAAGTTTTCTACAAGCTCTCATTAGGAATTTTTACTATACATCTTGTCTCTGTGGAAGCAGCATAGTCTATAGGCAGCATTATACAGATATTAAAGACATCCTTCTTGCCCTGGAAGGATGATTGGGGTCTGCCTCTGCCACAGTAGAAGTTCATAGACTCACTTCTGGGTAATTCTAGCAAAATCCAGATGGCTTATTGAAAAATGTTGAAGTATAGCTATGAGGCTTAGTTCTGATCCATGGTGACAATAACTTCCATTTATTTTGAAACTATTTTGTGCTTGGGTCTCTGTTCAGACAAGGAAGTAGAGTTTTCCAGGGGTTATTAACCTTTCCTATGGTCTCATGTTAATACGTCTCAGGTATGTGGTTCAAAACTCCATATTTCCTGATTCAAAAATCCTTGCTGTCTCCCTGGATCCTCACCACTCCAGCGGAGAGACTGGAAGCTCTTCTAACAGGAGGGGAGTTCCCCATGGTGGGAGCAATGGAGGGACAATCTTCTGTCAGTTTTGTCTGGAGGAAGAGGTTTCCAGAAGCTATTTTTGTGGGTAGCCTGTATAATTTAGCACAAACTCTGGCACGATCTATGTGACTTTTTTAAAAAAAGTCTTTTGCTTCCTTTGGGCCTAAGGTTCTTTGTGGCAAAATTGTGCAGAAACATTCAGAAATGATGACTTGAGGAATCAGCATGATGCCAGTTTCTTCTTCGCAGCTGCATAGTAGCGTTTTACAAAGAGAGACATGAACAGCGGTGCAAAGACTGGCTGGATTATAGTTCAGAGAGGAAACATTTGACCCCATGGTATAAGTGTTGTTTTTACTTTATTTCATTATTTATTTATTTATTTATTTTTGGTATCTTTTCTCTAGAGAATACACCTGTCACATAGCCAGAAGTCTTCCAATTTGGTTTTCCGTATGTTGACAAGTTTTTTTTTATAACAAAGATTTTAAATTACCTTCAGGGCAGGCAGTATTAGTAACTTTCAGAAAAAAAAACACTGCTTCTTCTTTCAGTCACATCTACCATTTAAATGTTACACTTCACAACTTAGGTTTGGATATAAAAACTTAAGATCTACAGACCTGTTTCAGCAACAGAAGATTTTGTTGATGTGTTAGAAATAAATGACACTCATATTCCATTGCTAGTTACAAAGACTTTGAAACAGGTAAACCAATGTTGGTGAACATTATTTTCTTCAATTCACCCAAAATGCTAAGAAAAATAACATATTCTTCATTAATATGTAAATTTATGTTACTATGGTACTTGGCTGCAAATGGAAACAACAGAGGAAGTTCTAAAATTAATGATCTTCAAACAATATTAATTTGCCATGACTGCATCAGTACTCAGCATAACAGGATAGAGTTAGAAGCTTACCTCTCTGAAGATGAAATACTATGTGAAACTTCAATCTGCCAAATCTAAGAAGAAACAATGGGCAGAGGACGAGGCCTTATGGAGACCCCAATTCAGTAGGGAATTACATCATCAGTTGTGTATGCTCCCCTTTTTACTGAGAAGTCACCAAGACATTAGGACTCAGATGTGATGTCTATTTTAAATTAATATTTTCTGCAGAAAAATTTGTTTTTTGCCTCCATGCTAAAGAGTTAGTAAGCATTATAATAATTATTATGTTTACTCCCTTCATTATATCAGGGAATTCATAGAAAATAGCCACTTAAACTAAGTTCCTCCTTACTCATTTGATGGTGTATTAAGGTGACCCACCTATTTTTAACAATGTTTCAGTAACTATTTTATTTTAGCAAGGGGAAAGGGAAACCAGTAGAACAAATTGAGTGTCTCTGACAAACATTAAGAGCACTGGTATTACTTTTTGGTTAATTACTGATTCTTTTAAATCTTACCATTTCTGTGGATTAAAAATTTGTGGATGAGCTAAGCTGTGGTTATGAACTGGCTGATCCTCAAAATATCTGCCAGGTTCAGAGAAACTTTTCATAAAAGTGGGGTCTTATAGTCCTCTCTGATGAGATATCCCGTGGAGAAGCACATAACTCTGTCTTTTCCTAGACACAGTCACTTGGATCAAATTGGAGCATCTGAGCACAAGGTACTATTTACTAGACCTTGGCCGGATTTTCTGCTCAGATCTAGAGGAGTTGGAGGAGGATAGGAAAGGAGATATGAAAGAGAAGAGAGAGATCTGTTTGCTCTGGAGGTGCTTGCGTGTGTGTGCACACGTGTGTGTGTGCTCATACGTGCCTGTGTGCGCTCAGTGACTCAGCTGGGTCTAATTCTTTGCCACCCTATGGACTTTGACCAGCAGGCTCCTCTGTCCATAGGATTTTCCCAGCAAGAATACTGGAGTGGGTTGCCATTTCCTCCTCCAGGGGGTCTTCCTGACCCAGGGATTGAACCTGTGTCTCCTGCATTGCAGGCAGATTCTTTACCACTGAGCCATCTGGGAAGCCCAGAAGTGCTACTAAGCCTCACTAGAGAGTGAGTCAGACTGAATCAGCTGGAGATAAAATCAAGGACATTGGAATCAGCCTGTTCTGAGTTGTTTTTAATTTTTTTTACCTCCACCACTTCATGGGTGCATGAAATTGAGTAAGATCAATCACCTGTCTCGTGTGTATAAAATGGGGCTAATACATTTTCTTTGCAGGGCTATTATGGTAGGGCTGTTTTAGGGCTTTAAGATAATGAACAGGAAAAGCCTGGTCCAGTTTCTGGCATATAGTAGGAAATAATTATCCGTCTTAGTTGCTTCCTCTCACTTTCCTTTAGCTTCATGCTACCTTTCCATAACTGCTCCATGAATAGCATCTAACTTTGGGGGTGAGATGACACTGACTTGTCCTTTGGCTTTTCTTTTTATAACATCGCTCACTCTAGTCTCAACAACTTCTAGGTTTCTTCTAATCAAAGAGTTTTATGATTCTTCTCTGGTACTGCATACAAATTTTTGCTGCTGTCATTCAAAATCAAGAAACTAAAGAGAATTTAATGGGCAGACATTTTCAGGCTTCAGTGTTATCTTTTCATGGCACTACTGTTACTATGGAATCAATGCTATGGAAAGGATGGTTTCAGAGCAAGAATCCAGCAACTAAACTCTAGATTTTATTTTTGAGATTTTTTTCTTTCCTCCTTTTTTTTAGTCACAAAAAAAATATATCTTTATTCTTTTCTGCTCAGGCAACTTGGTTTTATAGTCATTCACTACAATCCTTCTGACTCAAAGGAGACTAAAGATAAACAAACTTCAGTATTTCTTTCTATCAGGCTTTTAATCTTGAGAGTTGGTAACAGTAATTAATAACTGAGACACAATGAAAAGATTCTATAGTATGTGTGGTAAAATAATTAACTATTACAGAATTATAATTTAAGTCTCCCCCCTGTAGTAAACAAACAAGGCCTGCACCAATATACAAGTTTGAATTAAAAAACTAGAGCTTGATTTAGGCATACCAATGAAAAAAAATGTCCTCCAAAAACAAATTTGAAAGTAAGGAAAAACTTACTTGGAGTCATTTCTCTTGTGTCAAGATTGTGTAGTATTTTCTAGAATAAGTAAATCAGGTACATGATAGTAGTTTCATGTCAATGTTTTGATTTTCTTATTTTTTTAAGACTGGATTTAAACTCTTGATATAAAGCAGACTTTTAATTTCCCGTTTTTCAAAGACAATATTGAAAGGTCATCTTCTAGTTTCTAAAGCTGAAAGAAATGACTCATTCTACCACTACTGTCTTAAGGGCTTCAAAATCAAATTTCCGGTCAGTATTGTTCATTTTGATTTGGCAAATATGTATCCCTTTTTATGTGTTGTAAGAGAGATTATTTTTAAGAGCTTTTGTTTCTGGTTTCTATATTTTACCTAGTAGATCTTCAGAAAAATTCAACAAATAGATAAAAAGAACACTCCATGCTTTAATGAAATATACTGTTTGTGTTAGTTGTAACCAAATCTCTGATAGAGATTCATAGATGATCTGGAAAGTTTCTCATTTTATTAATCTCAGATTTATCTTTACAAACTAATTTATTTTTTATTGCCTCCTAATTAGTAAAGATAGCTACTTTCAGAAAGATGAGCATTCTCAAAATGAAGACTTGGTTCCCCAGAAAGGTAGCAGCAATCAAACGGGAGCTGTGCCAGAGCATGGGTCATCAGTGAGTGAGGCTTAGATCAGACTGAGTCCAGAAAACTTTTCTTTTTCTCCCTAGTGATGAGAAACCGTGGAAGCTACCAAAGAGGCATGGTAGAGCATTTGGCAGAGGAGCCAGGATGGCTTGAGGGTCAGGGCTGAAGTGCCCTGGCAAAAGTGCCACCCGTCACCTCTGGACTGTGGTCTGGTTCCAGCTGGGTTCAGTGGACCTGCTCTGGCTGAATGAACTCCAGGAGAACCTACTTAGTCCAGATTCTTTGAGGAACAAACAACAAATGGATTCTAGCCTTACCATTGACTGATTAGAAAGTCTCGGCTTATCCTCAGCATTGACTTTTCAAAAACTATTTATTTTATTTATTATTTAATTATTTGGTTGCACCGGGTATTCACAGCAGCACCCAGGGGATCTTTAGTTGCAGGATCTAGTTCTGCAACCAAGGATCGAGTCTGGGCCCCCTGCATTAGAGGCACAGAGTCTTAGCCACTGGGCCACCAGGGTGGTCCCTCAGTGTTGACTTTTAATCAAGACGTATTTATTAACCAATATTACATGCTTCAAGACCATCTAATTTCAAATTTCCCACAAACAAACTTCGTTTATTTACTGATATGTGTGTACTCAGTCGTGTCTGCCTCTGTGACTCCACTGACTGTACCCTGCCAGGCTCCCCATTCCATGGAATTTCCCAGGCAAGAATCCTGGAGTGGGTAGCCATTTCCTCTCCCAGGGGATCTTTGGAACCCAGGGATGGGGACTGAACCCCGCCCCCAGTCTCCAGCACTGTGCTTTTACTACTGTGCTACCTAGGAAGCACAAGTTAATTCATATACCTCTATGAAAAGTTAGATATCTTCAATGGCGAAGAGATCAGAACTCAGAGAATGATTAAGGCACATGTTCTTCTCATCCCTAGACACCTGCTCTTCAGTTTTTTAAAAAATAATATAAGTCTTTAAGATTTCCAAATACTGCTACTAACATAATTTTATTCATAATGCTTTTTCAAAAACCTTCTTCTGAACTTCAATAAAATTCTCCTACTTAGGAAATTAGGACTGTTTATGTTCCAAAGTTTTACTTAGCCTGGAAGACAGGAATCATTTCCACCCGTGTTGCTAAAAACATGACAACAGGCCCCAAATGCTAAATGCTAAATTCTCCATCAAAACTGAGACAATCCCAAATTTTGGCTCTCCTAGAAAATGGGAGCTTTGGCTAGTCGATAGGTAGGTGCTTGATCAGCATTAATTAGGTGATATGCCTCATAGGCCCCCACCATCCCCTAAAAGAAAGATACCTTTCAATAATCAGTCCGTTTTTTGCCTGGTATAACGTCCTTGTTCCTAAGCCCTTCTGCTCATAATAGCCTTTCATTTTGTATAGGTCCTCGAAACTTCTTCCTTTCAGTCACATTGGATGTTGTCTAAATCATGACTGGTTGAATAAAGCCAGTAAGATCTTTAAAATGTATTCATATAAGTTTTTCTGAACAGTGTGCCTTTAATTTTGTCAAAATTGTTATTATTTTATCGGTTTATAAGAAACAATATTTATTGAGAACATCAAATACGTTCCGAGAAAAGAACCCAGTGCAGAAAATGATAAAGAATATCCAGAGAAATGAGCAGAGACAGTCCAGTTCCTCCTAAAGAAACAAACATCCTTTTGAAATTCTGAATGCCACTGCATTATCTACTAACTTTATTAAAAACACTAAAAGAAGACTTGTGAATTTATGGTCAAAATTCCAGATTCCATTGTTTGGTCACTCCCTTTTATCTTCCCCATCTCACGTTTTGACTGAAAATCCGTAATTGGTCTGGTGATTTTCCAGGAAGAGAAGACGCGGGGATAGTTTACCTTTGGAAGTGTAAGAAATTCCCAGGGATTAGGACACCATAAGCTAACTAATTTCTACTGGATTTAAATGTTACTTCAGTTGTTCACAACAAATTTCGAGTCAACTTGAAATGGATTACTTGCGTATACGCCTTTTTCTGAAGGTTAATGAACGTATTCATTAGTCCCCTACGAGTTTAAGCCTCTGAAATAAGCATGAAGTAAAGCAAAGATGCGGACCTCACAGGTAAAAAGGCTGCAATTTCCTAGACCTCAGGTACTGCTCTCAGTAGTCAGGCAGTAAGTGTGCTTTCGGCCTGAAACTTGTACAGTTGTTTTGGAGGATGGCCCCAGCTCTGTCAAGACCCATTCAGTTTTGCCTCTGGAGTGTAACATCCCCTGACTGGGAGCCCTAGTTCGGAGTCAAACCCCAGAGGTGGAGAAGGGGGGGCACGTCGCGCCGCCGGGCGCAGCGCGCGGGCGGGCGGGTCGGCTCCCCGGCCTCCGGGTTCGAGGCTCCGTGCCGGGCGCGGGTGCGGGCCGCTAACTTCGGGCCAATCAGCGCGCGGCGTCCCTGCGCCCCCGCGCCCGCCGTGGCCTCCGCCGCTCGCGGCCGAGCCGGACCCGGGACGAGGAGGGGCCGCGCCGCGGGGGATCCTGGAGTCGGAGGGAGGTGGGGATTCTGCGAGGGAGGCTCCATTTCCTCCCCGCCCGCCGGCCTCTCCCCGCCGCCCCGGCACCCCAAGTCCCCGGGGCCGGCGCTGAGGGCGGCGGCGGCGCGGCGCGAACATGCTGGGCATGTACGTGCCGGACAGGTTCTCCCTGAAGTCCTCCCGCGTTCAGGACGGCATGGGGCTCTACACGGCCCGCCGCGTGAGGAAGGTGGGTGACCCGCGGCGGCCTGCGCGCCCCCGCTCCCGCCGCCCCGCGCGCCCCTCAGCCGCGGGCTCCGCGCGCGCCGCCTCTCTTCGGGAGCCCCGCGGGGAGCTGGGGCGGCTTCCGAGTCCCGCTCCTCCCGAGGCGGCGCCGCCACGTAGGTGCCGCGCCGCCGGCCGCCCTGCAGCAAGATGTCTTTCCTCCGCCGCAGGAAGTGAGGCGGGATGCTGCCTCCCACCGCCGCGGCCCGGCGGGGGCTGTGTCCTGGCGCTGGCAGAGGCGCGCGCGGGCGGCTGTCGTCCGGGCGCGCACGCAGCCCCGCCAACGCTTACTTGCTTCAGGATGTGGAAGTGTGACCAGAAGCGCCCCGCTTTCCCGGTGGGCATGGATGGGGGTGGGGGCGCCGCCCACAGCGCCGCGTTCCCGCAGGCCTCAGCATCTCCTTCTGGCATCCAGCAGTTCTTCCCCTCTTTTCAGAATGTGCAGTGTGAGTTCTGGGAGGGGCCATCTAGATAAGGTTTGACTCTCGGCCCTTTTCTCTCAGGTTTTCAGAATTTTTCCTCCCTCTCTCCATCCAGAAGTTTAGAGACACGTGAGTAGGACCGGCACAAGCCGGTGGCTGTCAGGGAATGGCCTGGAAGTGCTGGAGGTTGAAAGCAAACGCTTAGGAGAGATTACGGGAAAATGCCAAGCCTTTGTATCTGGTGAGAGTGTGTTCCAGCCGCCATTCCGGAGGATAGATGATATCACAAACCGTGGAGGCAGCGCTCAAGTGTGCAGGACAGTGAGAGCCAGCGTTTACTGAGCAGCTACTTGGTGCTGGGGCCCGTACGTGCTGTTTTATCTCTGTGGGTAGCTTCGCTGGAGTGACACTCCTGCGAGAACAGTCTTAATCTGCGTGCAGGAGAGAAGAAAACAGAAGGACTTGGAGGTTAAATTTCCTGCTGAGTTAGTGAGTTAGGCTGCAAGCCCCTTGCTTCTTGATCCAAAGCCCAAGTTGTTTTCAGGTCTTTTTCTGCCATCTTCCCATCACCCGTCACCCCAACTCTGTTAGGGGTGAGGTTTGGGGGAGAGCAGGTTTGTTCTGTGAAGGTGGGCTAACAGGAGCTTCGCAAGATGCACCTGAGACCCAGGGATGCCTTTCATTTGAGTATGAGTTTTCCTCACCCCCTAACCTAAGGAGCGGGAGAAGGGAGGCGCACAGAAAGCCTTCACTGACAGCAGGGCGGGTGAGCAACACCCAGGGTAAAGCTTGGAGTGATAGACCCCCTATTTACTCTTTTAAATAGGAGGCTGGGGAGAATGCTCCAAGGTGAAAAGCAGGTATCAGCACTTATCTGAATAGGTGTTTTTGCCCAAACAGTAAACTTCTGCTCTTTCACAGCAGAAGTTGAGATTCTGCTTTTAATTTTCTCACAAGACATGAAAATTCCCAAGTGGCTTTTTCTTGACGGTCTCAGTACTGAATGTAAGTACTTAAAAAGCACAGTTCTTAAACATTAGTTTAATGGTGGTGGTTTAATTGCTAAGTCGTGTCCGACTCTTGGGACCCTAGGGATCTAGTAATATACTAAAATTGTAGAGATATTACACTTACTAAATTATCCTTATTTTGCCTTACTAAGATTTCTAGAAAGAGCTGGCTGATACATGTTCTTTTGATATTTTTATTCCAAATTATTTTTCCAAGAATTATTTGGAAGTTTTAAATTATTTTGTGGTATAGAGTGAACAGCTTCCAAAATTATATATTTCTGCATTTTATTACCTCAGTATTTACAGATATTATGTTTTCTTAGTTTATGTAAGTTCACCATGTAAAACACATGGTTTCATCTAGGTCATAATTAGAATTCTTAACCTGTATTTCAAGTGAATCTGCAGATGTTTGCAATAAGTTCAAATCATATACTGTTCGTGACAAAGTTTAGTTGTGATCACAAGATACTCAGTCATAAGGTAATTGATCATGGGCACGTTCATTGATGCCAGAAATGACCTTTTAGGTTTCAGCTCCTTTGCCTTGCAAAAACTGGTCTAAAGCTGAAGCTGAATGGCAGATTTTAGCTGTGCTATGAAGCTAAAGCTGAATATCGGTGCATCCCTTACCTGTTTGCATATAGTTTCCTGATGCTTAAATACTTTTCAGGTAACCTTGTACTAGGTTCAACTCTAGTCTTTAATAAAAGGATCTGAGGAAAAAATATTTTAGCAGCTGTATTAAGGATCTTACTTAGAAGGCTTTTGTTCTTTCTGAACAAATTTTGGAATCTAATTTTAGGTTTTTAAGTGGGAAGTTATAGATGTTTTAGTACACTTTCATAGCATGTATGCTTGCATGTTATTATTGCCAAATTCAGACTTAAATTGAAGAAAGTAGGGAAAACCACTAGACCATTCAGGTATGACCTAAATCAAATCCCTTATGATTATACAGTGGAAGTGAGAAATAGATTCAAGGGATTAGATCTGATAGAGTGCCTGAAGAACTATGGACAGAGGTTCATGACATTGTACAGGAGACAGGGATCAAGACCATCCCCAAGAAAAAGAAATGCAAAAAAGCAAAATGGCCATCTGCAGAGGCCTTATAAATAGCTGTGAAAAGAAGAGAAGCCAAAAGCAAAGGAGAAAAGGAAAGATATACCCATTTGAATGCAGAGTTCCAAAGAATAGAAAGGAGAGATAAGAAAGCCTTCCTCAGTGATCAGTGCAAAGAAATAGAGGAAAATAATAGAATGGGAAAGACTAGAGATCTCTTCAGGAGAATTAGAGATCCCAAGGGAACATTTCATGCAAAGATGGGCTCAATAAAGGACAGAAATGGTACGGACCTAACAGAAGCAGAAGATACTAAGAAGAGGTGGCAAGAATACACAGAAGAACTGTACAAAAAAGATCTTCGTGACCCAGATGATCACGATGGTGTGATCACTCACCTAGAGCCAGACATCCTGGAATGTGAAGTCAAGCAGGCCTTAGGAAACATCACTATGAACAAAGCTAGTGGAGGTGATGGAATTCCAGTTGTGCTATTTGAAATCCTAAAAGTTGATGCTGTGAAAGTACTGCACTCAGTATGCCAGCAGATTTGGAAAATGCAGCAGTGGCCTCAGGACTGGAAAAGGTCAATTTTCGTTCCAGTGCTCAAGAATGCTCAAACTACTGCACAATTGCACTCATCTCACACACTAGTAAAGTAATGCTCAACATTCTCCAAGCCAGGCTTCAGCAATACGTGAACCGTGAACTTCAAGATGTTCAAACTGGTTTTAGAAAAGGCAGGGGAACCAGAGGTCAGATTGCCAGCATCCATTGGATCATCGAAAAAGCAAGAGAGTTCCAGAAAAATATCTATTTCTGCTTTACTGACTATGCCAAAGCCTTTGACTGTTTGGATCACTACAAACTGTGGAACATTCTTCAAGCGATTGGAATACCAGATCACCTGACCTGGCTCTTGAGAAATCTGTATGCAGGCCAGGAAGCAACAGTTAGAACTGGACATGGAGCAACAGACTGGTACCAAATAGTGAAAGGAATATGTCAAAGCTGTATATTGTCACCCTGATTATTTAACTTGTATTCAGAGTACATCATAAGAAACACTGGGCTCGAGGAAGCACAAGCTGGAATCACAAGATATATTGCCAGGAGAAATATCAATAACCTCAGATATGCAGATGACACCACCCTTATGGGAGAAAGCAAAGAAGACTTAAAGAGCCTCTTGATGAAAGCAAAAGATGAGAGTGAAAAAGTTGGCTTAAAGCTCAACATTCAGAAAACTAAGATCATGGCATCTGGTCCCATTACTTCATGGCAAATAGATGGGGAAACAGTGACAGACTTTTATTTTCTTGGGCTCCAAAATCACTGCAGATGGTGACTGCAGCCATGAAATTAAAAGACGCTTGCTCCTTGGAAGAAAAGCTATGACCAACCTAGACAGCATATTCAAAAGCAGAGACATTGCTTTGCCAACAAAGGTCCATCTAGTCAAGGCTATGGTTTCTCCAGAAGTCATATATGGATGTGAGACTTGGACTCTAAAGAAAGCTGAGCGCTGAAGAATTGATGCTTTTGAACTGTGGTATTGGAGAAGACTCTTGAGAGTTCCTTGAACTGCAAGGAGATCCAACCAGTTCATCCTAAAGGAAGTCAGTCCTGAATATTCATTGGAAGGACTAATGTTGAAGCTGAAACTCCAATACTTTGGCCACCTGATACGAAGAACTGACTCATTTGAAAAGACCCTAATGCTGGGGAAGATTGAAGGCTGGTGGAGAAGGGGATTACAGCAGATGAGATGGTTGGATGGCATCACCGACTCAATGGACATGAGTTTGAGTAAACTCCGGGAGTTGGTGATGGACAGGGAGGCCTGGTGTGCTGCAGTCCATGGGGTCACAAAGAGTCAGACATGACTGAGTGACTGAACTGAACTAATTCTTGCATAATAATTATTATTTTTTAAAAATTGCAGTTTAAGTCATATGTTGATTTCAGAAAATCTTATTGTAGACCTGTACTGATCTTGGGGGATTTTGCTAGACTTCCTATTCGCAGTGCATCTATCATACTGATCTGGAATTCCCTTACCAATTGGATCCTTTGATCCTTTTCTAGACCCATCCCTTTTTGTGTGGTGTTTCCGAGAGTGGGGGGGGGTCTCTGCAGCCAAGTCACCTAATACCCTGGTTCCACCTTTGTTCTCCTAGGTTTTTCCTTGGCAGTTGTCTTGTTTTTGTAGGCTTGGTACTGCTGCTGTTGCTGTCTGCACCACACCCCCCACTTTTTTTTTTTTTTTTTTTGGCTATAAAGTCGATAAAATGATAAGAAGAAGAAGAAATGGAAGGAACTTGTTTTTCTTTTTTGGCCATTATGGAATGCCCTTTCCTTTTCTTGTTGTTTATTTGCTAGGTCGTGTCCCCCTGTTTTGCCACCCCATGGAAAGTAGCCTACCAGGCTCCTCTGTCCATGGGATTTCCCAGGCAAGAATACTGCCATTTCCTTCTCCAGAAGATCTTCCAGACCTGGGGATTAAACCTGTGTCTCTTGCTTGGCAAGCATATTCTTTACTACTGAGCCATCTGGAAAGCCCCTTTTCTTACCATCATGGAAATTAGAGATTGAATGAAGAGAGGGTCGTTTGTTAGATATTTCTATGTGAGCCATTATTGCTTTTGAGAGAAGGAATGGATTCAAGTTTGTTGGAAAGTCCTAGAGTAGAAAAAAGCAGACTGAGTTCATTCGCACTTGTACTCATTGCAGTTTGCTAATGAAAAATATAATAAGAAAAAGTAAATTTAACACTTTAGCTTGCCAGACCCTGTTCTAAGTGCTTGTTAAGTGTTAATCTCATGAACAGTTTGATGTTGCAAAAAAGATGTAAAATTCTAAGTTATTATTCAGATTAAAGTTAATGTTAGGTATTCCAAGCTAATACAGTAAATAAACATATGATAAAAAGTTATGTAAACAGCTCACTATAATGCATTTTTTGTATCATGACTATGTTTTCCATTGCCAGATTGTGTGATTAACCAGAGAGTGGTGTGTTTGATTTTGTGTTTGAACTCAGAAAATGGAAAGGTAAGTAATAAGATTCCTCTGCGCTTTCAGGTTCTGTGACTTTATGCAGAGGGTTAGGGTGGCAGATATGCCACTGCCAGTCTTTGCTTCCTTGGGGTTTGTTGCAGGCCGTTGGTTTTCCTGTCTTCCCTTCTGATTCTTAGTCATTGAATCTTTCAGTTGTGGCAGGCACTGTCCTAGGTCTTGGGGATATATAGGTTGGCAAAAAAGGCAAGGTCTTTGTTCACATGGAGCTTGTCTTCTTGTGTGGGAAGAGAGGCAGTAAGCAGGTACAGAAGGGGAAGTTTCCAAAATAATTACAGTATGTGTTAAATGAAAGCCAAACACAGGATGACGCATTAGGGAGTAAATAGAGGTGGAGCCCTGTACTTTAGGCATGCTGGCAGGGAAGACCTCTCAGAGGAGGTGACATCTGCCTGAAACATGAAGGAGCTGAGCTAGCTAGAAGAATGTGCAGGGAAATATGCCAGTGAGTCTGAACTAGGGTCGAACTGAGGATAGAGGAAATTGTTTGGCTTCGAGGTATAGTTGAGAGGTTAAATAAAACAAAACCAGCTAGAATCTTCCAGTGGGTTGAATGAGGCCCATCATTGAAGGAGAATCTTGGATGACTCAGTTTTTGGCCTGACCAGTTGGTGCCAACTTGCCTTGGTGCTGTTTGCTCTCATGTGAAGTCTACTATGTTGGAAATGGTACTTCAGTTGTAGAATATGTTGGTAAAAGTACATCAAAAGCAACCAGCCCTGGCTAAGCATCAAATAGAAATAGGACAGTGCACTAAACACTGTTGATAAAAAGAGTTTCTTTTTCCATACTCTGGGACTTACAGCCTTGTTGGGAAAATGGAAATACAGAATTTTAAAAAATACATTTTTAATGTATCAAATGTCCAAATTTACATGGTGTGTATGGATTGATTTTGCTGGGCACTGCTTTAGGGAACAGAATTACAGTAATTTTTAGTCTGGGCAAGGAGAATGGAGCTGGAGGAATCACGCTTCCCGACTTCAGGTTATACTACAAAGCTACAGTCATCAAGACAGTGTGGTACTGGCACAAAAACAGACCAATGGAACAAGATAGAAAGCCCAGAAATAAACCCATGCACCTATGGGTACCTTATTTTTGACAAAGGAGGCAAGAATATACAATGGGCAAAGACAGCCTCTTCAATAAATGGTGCTGGGAAAACTGGACAGCTACATGTAAAAGAATGAAATTAGAACACTTCCTAACACCATGCTTTTGCTGCTGCTAAGTTGCTTCAGTCGTGTCCAACTCTGTGCGACCCCATAGATGGCAGCCCACCAGGCTCCTCCATCCCTGGGATTCTCCAGGCAAGAACACTGGAGTGGGTTGCCATTTCCTTCTCCAATGCATGAAAGTGAAAAGTGAAAGTGAAGTCACTCAGTTGTGTCCGACTCTTTGGGACCCCATGGACTGTAGCCCACCAGGCTCCTCCATCCATGGGATTTTCCAGGCAAGAGTACTGGAGTGGGGTGCCATTTCCTTCTCCTTCTAACACCGTACACAAAGATAAAATGGATTAAGGACCTAATGTATGACCAGAAACTATAAAATTCTTAGAGGAAAACATAGGCAGAACACTCAATGACATAAAGCAAGATCCTCTATGATCCACTTCCAAGAGTAATGGAAATAAAAACAAAAGTAAACAAGTGGGATCTGATTAAAAGCTTTTGCACAGCAAATGAAACTATAAGCAAGGTGAAAAAACCCTCAGAATGGGAGAAAATAATAGCAAATGAAACAACTGACAAAGGATTAATTTCCAAAATACAAGCAACTCATACAACTCAATACCAGAAAAGCAAACAACCCAATCAAAAAGTGGGAGAAAGACCTAAACAGACATTTCTGCAAAGAAGACATACAGATGGCTAAAAACACATGAAAAGATGCTCAACATCACATTATTAGAGAAATGCAAATCAAAACTACAATGAGATATCACCTCACACTGGTCAGAATGGCCCTCATCAAAAAGTCTACAAACAATAACAATGCTGGAAAGGGTGTGGAGAAAAGGGAACACTCTTGCACTGTTGGTGGGAATGTAAATTGATACAGCCACTATGGAAGATGGTATGGAGATTCTTAAAAAAACTAGGAATAAAACCACCATATGACCCAGCAATCCCACTCCTAGGCATATACCCTGAGGAAACCAAAATTGAAAGAGACACATGTATCCCATTGTTCATTGCAGCACTATTTACAATAGCTAGAACATGGAAGCAACCTAGATGTCCATCAGCAGATGAATGGATAAAGAAGTTGTGGTACATATACACAATGGAATATTACTCAGCCATAAAAGAAATGCATTTGAGTCAGTTCTAATGAGGTGGATGAACATAGAGCCTATTATACAGAGTGAAGTGTGTCAGAAAGAGAAAGATAAATACCATATTCTAGCACATACATGCAGAATCTAGAAAAAATGGTACTGAGAATTTACAGGGCAATAGTAGAGAAACATACATAGGGAATAGACTTATGGACATGGTGAGAGGGGAGGAGAGGGTGAGATGTATGGAAAGAGTAACATGGAAACTTACATTACCATATGTAAAATAGATAGCCAACGGGAATTTGCTGTGTGGCTAGGAAACAAACAGGGTCTCTGTATCAACCTAGAGGGGTGAGATGGGGAGGGAGATGGGAGGGAGTTTCAAGAGGGAGGGGACATGTGTATACCTATGGCTGATTCATGTTGAGGTTTGACAGAAAGCAGCAAAATTCTGTAAAGCAATTATCCTTTAATAAAAAATAAATAAATTAAAAAAAAAAGTAGTTAAGAGGGAGAAACCCCAGTGGTCGTTATAGTAAGTCATCAGAAAGCGCTGGGGGAATCAAAGAAGGCCTTATGGAGTTGAATTAATGAGGTCACATTATTATTGTATTTTTATTAAGCACTTTAAGTTTGGCTATGTTAATACGTTTTACTCTTCTCTCAACCCTATGAAGTAGATATTGTTACTGTACCCATTCTCAGATAAAGAAATTAAGGCAAAAAATGGTTGGCCAGTGTGACTTGTTAAGTATTGCCTGGGTGACAGAGTAAATGGTGGATCCATGATAGTAATTTCAGTGAGTCTGACCTGATTTGGTGCTCTTAATCAGTTTGGAGTTGAATGATTTGTAGGTAGAATTACTGAAAATAAAATGGAAACAGTTCATTGAAGGTTAGACCTCGTGACATACCTTATTTCAGACCGAGGAAGTTGTTAAACATCTCCACTGAAGTGTCACCTTGTACCTTGGAGCCTGTGGGCCCGCCTGGGACTGTCGCACACAATCACACATTTTGAATTCTGCTTGTTTTTTTGTTTACTATGCACTTGTGTTGTTATTTTATTGTGTAACATTCTTCAGGGGTTTACTATTATCCCCAGTGTATAGATTACATATTTCCTCAATGATCATTTCTTGTCAAAATTTTCAGTTGTCCTAATGTAGACTTAAAATTTTTTTTCTCCTTTCTGATTCCTTCTTCATTAGCAGGCTAAAGCCTGCCTGGCCTTATCTTCTGATGCGTAGTTGTTTTCCTTTATATGTAGAAGCCCATTAACTTGCATGCCCTTAGCATAGCTGAGTGGGCTTTGTATTTCTAAAAAGAACTAAAGACTGAAAGGAAAGCTGAAGACAAGCAGAAAAAGAAAATAACCAAATACAAGTGAAGTGAGTATAGTATCTTTCTCATATTTTGGGCCCCTAATTCTGGTAGAAGCAGTTAAGAGCATTGATGAGGCTGAGGTCTCCTTAACGTGGTACACACTAGCTGCAACGAGTTGCCCCCTCTGGAATAAATAGCTCAGTTCCTGGCTTCCATCCCTCTCATCACTGCTCTTTTGCCTAAGGGGTTCCGGAGTGGCAGCCTGTGCCCCTGAACCCCGGGGCAGTCCCCCAGCTTCCTCCTGAAATAAGGTATGTCCCGAGGTCTGATCTTTAAAGGACTGTCAGTAATTCTACCTACAAATCATTCAACTCCAAACCGATCAAGAGCACCAGATCGGGTCAGACTCACTGACATTAATATCATGGGTCCACCGTTTACTCTGTCACCCAGGCAATACTTAATGAGTCACACTGGCCAACTGCTTTTTGCCTCAATTTCTTCATCTGAGAATGGGTACAGTAACAATATCTACTTCATAGGGTTGAGAGAAGAGTGAAGCGTACTAACACAGGTAAACTTTGCTCTTCCACAGATGGACCTGCATCCGTTTTGGTAGTGCTGAGGTACAGTGTTAATTTCCTTCTGCAACTGTGGCAGATTATCTGGCTTAAAACAAGAGAAATTTATTCTTTTCTATTCTGGAGAATATAAATCTAAAATGGGTGGTCAGGCCTGGTTCCTTCTGGAGGCTCCAAAGAGAGTTTACTTCCTTGAATTTTGCAGTTTTCTGAAGGCTACATGGGCTTCCCAGATGGCTCAGTGGTAGAGAATCCCACCTGCCAGTGCAGGAGACACGGGTTCGATCCCCGGGTCCGGGAAGATCCCCTGGAGAAGGAAATGGCAACCCACTCCAGTATTCTTGCCTGGGGAATTCCATGGACAGAGCAGGCTACAGTTTCAAAAAGTCAGGTATGACTGAAGTGGCTTAGCGTACACACACATTATACACTCTGCCATAGCTCCACAGTGTAGTTCTTGTCTGTGTTATATGGAACGTTTTGCAGTGAAGTATCCCTCAACTACTGGTCCCAATGAAATGTCCACATTGCACATCTACCATATTGATGACTGTTCTGCCTTGTGTTCAGTGTTGATTCTGGCAGAGGTCAACAAGGTTGGCATTCACGCAGTGCAACCCGAGTGACTGGTTCTCTTATATAGAGGAAGAGAGCGTATGCACATTAGAAGGAGGAGGAAGAATAGATTCTGACCACGCTCTAAGTGATGGTGTTGAGAAGGATGTCAGAGGGAGCCCAGCTTGCACATGCTCATCTGACAGATGAGGACGCGGAAGCCGGGGTGAGCTTTGCCTGGAGCCCTGCTACCCACAGCTGCCTCACAGACTCCTGCTCCTCCGCAGGGGCATCTCCCTCGGGCGAAGGCTGGCACCGCGGTTCTCTTTGAGGGCTTTGTAGTGGAGACTTTTGGTAAGGTAAAATCCAGAGAAAAATCTCTGATATTTAAATCTTATGTTTGTGAAAATACAGGAAGCTAAAAATAAAAACAGGCAAGTTGTGTAGGGTTAGAAAGACATGGGAAAGGGAAAAACACCCATTATCTCTGTGGTCCCCAAAAGTCAAGTAGTGAAAGCACAGAGGAAAACTCACTTTGTTAATAAATGAGTAGGTTTCGTGGAATAAGGTGTTCTGTTGATCAGCTTAGAAGGTGACTCTCCTGAGGAAATCATAAGGGGTCTTTGTGCCCCAGCTAAAATTCTGCCGGTGGACGTTTGTTTAAGGTTCCTGGTGGCTGGTGAAAGCTAACCTGGAAACATAATCAGAGGGAAGATAGTCACCATTGATGCCTGCCATATGTGCTATCTCTTTTCTGTGTTCACATTCACCCTCTACAAGTGACTCAGTGAAGTTTTGTATTTCTTGGTGTTATTATAGATTCAGATATTGGTTGGTTTTTGTGATTGTAACAGCTTCAGTTAATTCTTTCAGCAAATATTTATTGAGCAACTGCAGTTGTTAGGCTCTGGGCTAGTTGCTAGAGACAAAAGGGTGAGTGCCAAAAGCACTCGATGTGTTCCATGGCTTGTATTTAACCCTGCATTAAGTCTGCACGGGGGCCATTATAGTCCTTGTTTTACAGATGAGCAAACTGATTGTGAGGAAGGTTATAGCCCAAGAAGGGAATTAATCAGAATCTGAACTCAGATCTTTCCAAATACCTTTTTCACTAAAAAAGACTAAAAATTATTTTTCTTCATACTGATAAAATGCTGTATCCATGCTCATTTCCATTAGCATAGACACATACCTATACACACTCTTTCATAAAGTTATTTTACAAAAATGAGAAAAGAGTGAACTCATTTTATCATCTGCCATTTCAGCAGTTGCTTATAGAGATCCCTCTAAGTAATCTGCTTTGGCTCTAATATTTTTAATAACATATTCTATAAGGGGGATGTGATGTAATTTTCATTTGTTTGGGGCTTGTTTTACACAATTATTCACTAAATGTTTATTGCTAAGATCTGTACCAGCTATTTGGAATGCAGTAGTGAACAAAATAGAAATTCTGGCTCTTGCTTAGCTTGTGTTTTAGTGAGGGGAGCTAGGACAGGAAATTGACAATGAAAAATTACAAACATTTTATACTGTGCTAAAATGTTGAAAGTCCTTCAGAAAAAAAGAAAAAGAGCTGGGTATTGTTGACTTGACAGAGTGTGTGGATGTGTGGATGGATGTTATTCTAAATAGGTGATTGGTCCAGGTAATCCTCCCTGAGCAGGGGAAATATGGGCAGTGACTTAAAGGACGGGAAGAAAGGCAGCAGTCAGAGCGAAGGCCCTGAGATGAGACTTGGCTTGCTGTGTTCAGGGGATAAGGAGAGCAGTGAGGCTGGAATGGTCTTGTCGGGGGCTGGGTACTAGGAGAGGAGGCTAGAGAGACCGTGAAGGGCCTTTTGGGCTATTGTGAAGCCGTTGGCTCTACTTTGAGTGGAATAGGAAGCCACGGCAGGGTTTTAGGCCAAGGAGGGATGTGATCTGACTTGAGTTTATCAAGGATCGCTTTGACTGCTGTGTTGAGAATAGTTGACCTCAGAGTGAACTGGGAGACTTGTTAGGATTCTTCTGCAGTAATCCATGTGAGAGGTGATGGTGGTTTAGACCAAGAAGCTGGCAATGTTGAAAGTGTAGTTTGGAGACAGAATGTGCTGATGAGATAAGTGAAAGAAAGGTAAGGATCAAAGATGATTCCAAGGATTTTAGCCTGAGAAATTGGGAGGATTGGATTGTTGGCCAGCAACTGAGCTGGGGAAGATTTTGGTGCGGCAGATTTGAAGGGGGGAGATCTGGAATTTGGTTTAAGACATGTTGATTTTGACAAGTTTATTAGATAACAGATGTCAAAAAGGCAGTGAGATAACTGCTGTTGTAGCAGCAGTTCCTCCTTCCCATCCTTTACGACATCATTTTTGTCTGTTTTGTGTGTCATAAACCTTACAGTACACTTTTACTCTTTTCCCTTTATACCACCAATTATCTTTTAGAGCAATTAAAAAATAAGATTGTGTTATTCACCTTTATTTTGGTTTCTGGAGCTCATCATTTCTTTGTTGTGAATTACGTTTTTGTGTGGTATCATATTCTTTATGTGAGAACCACATCCTTTGAACATTCTTTGTATCACAAGTCTGATGGCAATGAGTTTTCTCAGTTTCCGTTTTCTGAAAAAAGTATTGCATTTGTGTTTGAAAGATATCCTCTCCAGATTGATAGGTTTTTTTCTTTCTCATTATATTAAAGATATTACTTGTTCTTTTTTTGACTTAAAACATTTCTGAAAAGTTTGCTTTCCAGAGGTTATAACATAAAAGTGTTATGTTCTTCACACATTCTCTTTTTCCCCCTCTGCTTTTAAGATTTTTCTAGTTTTCTTTGGCTTTTAGCAGTTTGAATATGATGTGTTTAAAATAAAAAAAAATTGCTTCTTTTATGTGTAGTTTGATATCTTTTATCATTTTTGGAAGATTCTTAGCCATTTTCCCTTCAAATATTACTTCTGGCCCAAACTTCCTTTCTTCTTCTGGGACTCCAGTTACGTGCATGTCAGACCAGTTGATGGTATTGTCTCACAGCTCTTACATGCTTTGTTGTGCTTTATTTTCCCCTTTTCCCCACTCTGTGTTTCGGTTTAATAGGTAATTTCTGTTGCCTTCAAGTGTATTGCTGCTTTTCTCAGTGCATCAAGTTACCTGGTGATTGTGTCAAAGGCATTCATGTTTGCACCATGGTTTTTATTTCTAGCATTTCCACTGGATTCCCTTTTGTAGCTTCCATGTCTTAGTTGAAACCTACTATATTCTTGCATGTTATCTGCCTTTTCTAGTAGATTATTTAACAAATTAATCATAATCACTGTTAAAGTGCTTATCTGATAGTTCTAATATCTGTCATTTTTTCATCTGATTCTGCTGCTTGCTCTGTTTCTTCACTATGGGCTGTATTTTTTCTCCTTGCTTCCTTGTATGGTTTTTTTTTGGTTTGTTTTTTTTTTTTTTTTTTAATTGAAGGACAGTTGCTTTACAGGATTGTGTCGGCCTCTGCTATGCCGCAGCATGAGTTGTGCACAAGTATACACGTCCCCTCCTTCTTGCACCTGCCTCCCGCCTGCCACCCTGTTCCACCCCTCTCGGTGGTCACAGAGCCCTGGTCTGAGCTCCTCTGTCACACAGCCAAGTCCCACTGGCTATCTGTTTTACATATGGTAATGTATGTTTCCGTGACATTCTTTGTTTTTTAAAATTATTTTAATTGGAGGATAATTATTTTATACTATTGTGATATTTTTGGCCATACATCAACATGAATCAGCCATAGATATACATGTGTTCCCTTTCCCCATCCTGAATCCCCCCCCCCGCCCCCTGCCACTTCCCTCCCTACCCTGTCCCTCTAGGTTGTCCCAGAGAACTGGCTTCATGCACTGAACTCTCACACCGGTCATCTGTTCTACATGTGGTAATGTGTGTGTTTCAATGCTGTTCTCTCAAATCATCCCACCCTCTCCTTCCCCCTCATGTGTCTCCACGTCTGTTCTCTATGTCTGCATCTCCATTGCTGCCCTGCAAATAGGCTCATCAGTACCATCTTTCTAGATTCCATATATGTGCATTAATATACAATATTGGGCTCCCTCTTTCTGATTTACTTCACTCTGTGTGATAGACTTTAGGTTCATCCACCTCACTAGAACTGACTCTGATGCATTCATTTTTTGTAGCTGAGTGATATTCCATTGTATATATGTACCACAGATTCTGTATCCATTCATCTGTTGGTGGACATCAAGGTTGCGTCTGTGTCCTCAGTTCAGTTCAGTTGCTCAGTCATGTCTGACTCTTTGTGACCCCGTGGACTGCAGCACGCCAGGCCTCCCTGTCCATCACCAACTCCCAGAGCTTACTCAAACTCATGTCCATCGAGTCGGTGATGCCATCCAACCATCTCATCCTCTGTCATCCCCTTCTCCTCCTGCCCTCAATCTTTCCCAGCATCAGGGTCTTTTCCAATGAGTCAGCCCTTCGCATCAGGTGGCCAAAGTATTGGAGCTTCAGCTTCAGCATCAGTCCTTCCAGTGAACATTCAGAACTGATTTCCTCTAAGATTGACTGGTTTGAACTCCTTGTAGTCCAAGGGACTCTCAAGAGCCCTTCCTGTGTCCTAGGCATTGTAAAAAGAACTGCAGTGAACATTGGGCTACATGTGTCTCTTTCTGTTATGGTTTTCTCAGAGTATATGCCCAGCAGTGGGATTGTTGGGTCATATGGTAGTTCTGTTCCTAGTTTTTTAAGGAATCTCCATACATGTTCTCCATAGTGGCTGTATCAGTTTGCATTCCCACCAACAGTGCAAGAGGGTTCTCTTTTCTCCACATCCTTCTCCAGCATTTATTGTTTGTAGATTTTTAATAATGGTCATTCTGACAGTGAGGTGATAACCTCATTGTAGTTTTGATTTGCATTTCTCTAATGATAGTGATGTTGAGCATCTTTTCATGTGTTTGTTGGCCATCTGTATGTCTTCTTTGGAGAAATGTCTGTTTAGGTCTTCTGCCCATTTTTTGATTGAGTTGTTTGTTTTTCTGGTATTGAGTTGCATGAGCTGCTTGTATATTTTGGAAATTAATCCTTTGTCATTGTTTCACTTGCAATTATTTTCTCCCATTCTGAGAGTTGTCTTTTAATCTTGTTTATTGTTTCCTTTGCTGTGCAAAGCTTTTAAGTTTAATTAACTCCCATTTATTTACTTTTGTTTTTCTTTCCATCATTCTAGGAGGTGGGTCAAGAAGTATTTTGCTGTGATGTATATCAAAAAGTGTACCGCCTATGTTTTCCTCTAAGAGCTTTATAGTTCCTGGCCTTACATTTAAATCTTTAGTCCATTTTGAATTTATTTTTGTATATGGTGTTAGAAAGTGCTCTACTTTCATTCTTTTACATGTAGCTGTCCAGAAATCCCAGCACTGCTTACTGAAGAGGCTGTCTTTTCTCCACTGTATATTCTTGCCTCCTTTGTCAGAGTTAAGGTGCCCGTAAATGTGTGGGTTTGTCTCTGGGTTTTCTGCCTTGTTCCGTTTGTCTGTATTTCTGTCCTTGTGCCAGCACCACGCTGTCTTAGTGACTAGCTTGTAGGACAGTCTGAAGTCGGGAAGGCTGATTCCTCCAGCGCCGTTCTTTTTCAAGACTGCTTTGGCTGTTTGGGATCTTTTGTGTTTCCATATAAATTGTGAAATTGCTTTGTTCTTGTTCCGTGAAAAATACCGTTGGTAGTTTAATAGGGATTCCTTTGAATCTGTAGATTACTTTGGGTAGTGTAGTCATTTTCACAACATTGATTGTTCCAATCCAAAAATGTTATATCTCTCCGTCTGTTTATGTCATCTTTGATTTCTTTTATCAGTTTTTTTTTTTTAATAGTTTTCTGCATAGTGGTCTTTTGTCTCTTCAGGTAGGTTAATCCATAGGTGTTTTATTCTTTTCATTTTGAAGGGAATTGTTTCCTTAACTTCTCTTTCTCATTTTTCATTATTAGTGCATAGGAGTGCAAGGGATTTCTGTATGTTAATTTTATATCCTGTGGCTTTACTGTATTCATTGATTAGCTCTAGTAATTTTCTGGTGGAATCCTTAGGGTTTTCTATGTGTAGTATCATGTTACCTGCATCTAGTAAGGATTTTTCTTCTTTTCTGATCTGAATTCCTTTTATTTATTTTTTCTTCTGATTGTTGTGGCTAGAACTTCCAAAATTATGTTGAATAATAGTGGCAAGAGTGGGCACCCTTGTCTTGTTCCTGATCGTAGATGAAATGCTTTCCGTTTTCAACATTGAGAATAATACTGGTTGTGGGTTTGTTGTATATGGCTTTTATTATTTTGAGGTGGGTTCCTTCTATGTGTATTTTCTGGAGAGTTTTTTAAAAATCAAATGGGTGTTCAATTTTGTCAAAAGCTTTTTCTGGATGATCGTATGGTTTTTATCTTTCAGTTTGTTGATATGGTGTATCACATTGATTGATTTGCATATACTGAAGAATCTTTGCATCCCTGGGATGAATCCCACTTGATCATGGTGTATGGTCCTTTTAATGTGTTGTTGGAGTCTGCTGGAATTTTGTTGAGGATTTTGCTTCCTTGTATGTTCTTAATTTTTTTTTGAATGCCAGTGTAATGTGAAACAATCAAGAGTGTAGTAAGCAGTATTTATGCTTTTGTTTTGTCTGGTTCTTAGTGGGGGAGTTTGGATCAGTCTGGGTGGGAGATAGGTGGGTTTGCGTTATGTTGTTTCTGTTTCTCTCACTGAACCACAGGTTGCAGGTTCCTCTGGAGTTGCCTTGTGTTTCGGTGGTGCTTCAGGTTTTTCTCAGTGTCTGTAGCTGCCTCAGTTTTCTTCTGTCCTGAGTGCCTGCAGCATAGAGGTGTCCTCCCACCCAGCGGCACGCTCTGCCCTTCCCCTGTAGTAGACTGCTGTGCGGTTATTTGAGGTCTCTGTTCTCTGTCTTGGTTCAGCTTCACTCTTATCTAGGGTTGGTTTATCAGCCTGAGCTCTGGGAGTTGAATTTCCATAGCATTCCTCTCTTTCCCATGAGAGCCAAACATTTGCCTTGCATCAGTGGTTGATGTTTTGTGGGAGGGTGCTTCCTGTCCCTCACCCGATGGGAGGAGTCCTTTGAGGGTTGCGGTATAGGTTCCTGAGCCTCCTGCCCTCCTTTAGTGGCCGTGGATCTTTCCTTGTGTCTTGGAGGTGACAGAGTTTGCTGCTCTTCTTCTTACAGGGCAGAAAGGTCAGGGTGGGAGATAGACGGTGCAGCATGTTTTGCAGCAGCTGCTGTTCTCTTAGATGCCTGCCCACTGGACGTGTCTGTCCTCCTTTCTGTCCCCCAGCTTCCCTTATATGGAGACGTCCTTGGAAGGCAGTCTGTAAGCGTGAGCTCCCCTTGGGTCTGGGGCTGCCGGCAGTTCTAACACAGGCAGGCTGTTTTACATGCATTCTTAGCAAACTGAAAATGTTAGTTGATGTCTTGCTTGTATGCTAGTGGGCATCCTCCTCATGATTTGCCGTAGATAACCTAGTGCTATCCTCAAGAAAAGTGTTTTATAGTTAATCAACCTTTCTTATTTTAGGGTAGGAGTGAATCCTTGATGAATATTGAACTTTGAAAAATTTAACATTAATGGCATTTCTATATATTCTTACTTACTGTTTTTATTACTTAACAAATCTATCAGTTTTGAAAAATATTTTAAAATCTCCAGCTCAAGTTCTTCTTGCATTTCTCATATTTTTATGCTGTTGGTTTCTTATAGTTCTATGTTCTTCATACATATACTTTATATCATTGCATAATGTTCTGTTTTACTCTCTTTGGTGAGTTCAGCCATTAATTGAACCTTGTCTGATATACCATTGCCTTTGTTTTCTTTCTTTTATCTGTATATTTTTGTCTACCCAGTTTAATAAATTTTTTATTTCTTTTATCTTTTTGTAATCATGTGTAGCTGGGTTATATTTCATAATGGAGATTTATAATCTCTTTATTTAATAAGAGATTTTAAACTTCATATTTAGTGTAATGACTGATATAACTGATTTTTATTCTTGTCATCTTTATGCTCATTACTTTCTTGTTATTGTATTTTAATTTTCCCTATTTTTGCTGTCCAAGTCACTGTTCATCCTTTTCCCCTCTCTTATTAAGTGGTACTCATACCTTTATTTGATGATTTACTTACTCTTCCCCTTTCATAATCAGATGCACCTGACTTTTATTTGATAGCTAGAACTCAGCCATTTTCTCCACAAAACATGATTCTTCCCAGTGGGATGTTCATTTCTGTATTACTTCCCTCTTCTCCTTGCTGTCACCCACTGCTCCCTCCAACCTCTGGCTACTGTACAAGCTTGGAGATGCTTTTATCTTCCTGCCTGCCAGCTTTGATGAAATGGTGTGTTACTTAATCTAATTTGTTTAAAAATATATTTTTGTATTGCTTATAAAGTTTCATAGAAAGAACATGTCTGAGTATCATTCTTTTGGCGATGACAGTTGAACAATACTCATAAAACATAACTGTTGTTGAGTAACTAATAATTACCAAAGATCATAATTGTACAATATTGAAAAATACAGAAGAAAATACAATTGTTGGAGGGCAGTTGCTCGGCAGTGTTGTGTTGGCCTGTGCCACACATCACGAATCAGCCCCAGGCACACACGTCTCCCTGCCTCTGAGCCTCTCCCAGTTCCCGGCACACCTGAGCCCTCTGGGTTGTCACCGAACAGAGCGGAGCTGTCTGTGTCACGCAGCGAACTCTCCCTGGCTGCCTGCTTACACACATGGTAATGTTCACGTTTCCATGCTGTGCTCCCCGTCGTCTCTCTCCACTGTTCTGTGTGTCTGTGTCTGCACTCCTGCCTTGCAGATAGCTTCATCAGTACCATATTTCTAGATTTCGTATGGATGCTGTAATAGACAGTATTTGTGTTGCTCTGACTTCACTTTGTAGAATAGGCTCTAGGTTCATCCACCTCATTAGAACTGACTTGAATGCATTATTTTTTATAACTGAGTAATACTCTGTTGTCTGTATGCACCACAGATTGCATATCCATTCATGTGTTGGTGGACATCTGGGTTGCTTCCATGTCCTAGCTCTTGTGAGATGTGCTGCAGTGACGTTGGGGTACACGTGTCTCCTTCAGTGGTGGATGCCCAGGGGTGGGGTTGTTGGATCAGATGGTGGTTCTGTTCCTGGTTTTTTAAGGGGTCTCTGTACTGTCTTCCCTGGTGGCTGTGCCTGTTTACATTCTCACCAGCAGTGCAAGAGGATTCCCTTTTCCCACAGCCTCTCCAGCATTTATTATTTGTAGATTTTTTAATGATGGCCATTCTGACCAGTGTGAGGTGAAACCTCTTTACCCAGTTAATTATGTTATATTAACTTTGTGTGTTTGCACACCAGCTGTTCATTTTCTTCTGATTTCTGCTGTTTGTTCTGGCTCATTTGTTTAGAGATGTTTTGCAGTTCTTCTTCTCATAACATGTGGATAATACTCTGTCTGAATCTGTGTGTATCGTCAAGTAGCTCTCCTTCCCATCTGACTGTGAAGGATCTACTGACTGGGTAAGTGATTCCCAGGTTCTTGTGTTTCTCTTTCAGCTTACTCTCCAAAGATATTTAACTAGGCCATTATGTTTTTCAGTTTTAGAAGCGTCTTTATTGAGTGCTGCACTTGAATATCCTTAAATTCCCTTCCGTAATTGACATATTTGATTTATTTATTTATTTGGCCATGCTTCATGGCTGTGGGATTTTAGTTCCCCAACCAGGGATTGAACCAAGACCATCAACAGTGAAGCATGGAGTCTTAACCACTGGACCTCCAGGAGATTCCAATGTAATTCCCTTTAATTAAAGTACTCTCTCCTACACATGTTCTGTTTTACAATATGGGTCTTGTTTTTCCCTTTGCTCTCCGTCGTAGGCGGCTGGACCGTTGGCACAGGCCGTTTGCCGTGGTGGTTTTACCTGGCTCACGGCTGGCTGTTGGGAGCACTGGTGTCAGCCCTGCCCCGTGGGCAGAAGGCGCGGCGCTGCCGCGGGCCTGCGGTGGCACGTGGGCTCTCAGGCCCCTGCAAGCTTTCTGGTCTCCCTGCACGTTGCTGGGCTGCAGGGATAGGGCGGACTGTGGGCCGTGGTCCGCCTCCTGTGACTCTCAGCTGCTTTACGGGATCTCCTGGCTCCCAGTCCCCAGCACTGCCTCTCTGCTGCTTTCCAGTGAAGCGCTCGGGCTGTCTGGGAGAATGCCCACACCAGCTCTGTGCCAGGACCTAGGGTGTCGCTCCTACAGCTTCCCATACGTGCTCATGGAAGCTGCTCTGCTCAGGAGAACAGTGGCCTGGCGCTGCGGTTGCAGGAAGGGTGCTCGGTTCAGGTTGCCGTGTTCCAGAGCCGCTTCTCCTTCACAGCTCTCCTGCATTTCCCGTGTCATGCTCCTTTCATAACTGGTGCATTTCATAAAGATGTTTCTGCTTTATCCTGGGCATGAGTGCAGTTCTTTGCCTGATACTTGCTCTGTCAGCTCAGAGTAACAGACAGCTGCAGTAATCTAAACCTCAGAGGTTATGGTCTCTCAGTAACAAGGTGGGCATTTGCTACTATCAGTTCAGTGGCTCCAGATAGCAGGTGGACATGTTTGCAATTCTCTTGGGCTTAAAATGGCTGCGTTAGCCCCAGGTATAGTGATCTTCTTCCAGATGAGGATAAAGAGGAAATAACCAAGGCATTAGGGTGTTTGTTACCTGCCGACTTAGCTCGCATTCAAGAGCTTTTGTGGTAGGTTCATACTATGATTTCTGCTTCCAGGTTGTTAGCTCTCCTCTCTGCCTAAATGGAGAGCTGATAATGTAGTTTTTCTGCCTAGATACATTAGTACCCTCAGTACCCTCACAAAGGTCAGTGTTCTAATACTAAGGAGAAAGGAAAAGAAGATTGGATATTTTTCATATTGAACTTTTTAGAAATGCACTTTATTGGTGGCCTACTTGAATTGCAAGAGCACACATATGCACAATAGTTAGCCTTGAAATATAATTATATTCTAAGTGGGGACTCTAGACTCCTTTTGTGAAGAACATTATTTTACATATAAATGATTCAACTGCAGATTGATTCACTTTAGTATAACTTGTTTCATTTATATGTATATGTGTTTTATTTGCTGAACCATTTCAAAGTAAATTACAGACATTATGACCATTCATTCCTCCATATTTCAGCTATAAGGACATTTTCCTAAATAGCCATACTATCATTTTAGCATCGAACAAAAATAAGTGATTTCTTAATGTCTTCTAATTTCAGCCCATATTCAAATTACTCTAAGTACCTCTGAAATGTTTTTATAGCTGTTTATTTTTGAACCAGAATTCTCATGGACCACTTCTTATGCTTGGTTGTGTCTATTAAATCTCTCTTTAACACTCTCCCTCTTCCCATTCCCTTAAAAACAAAACAAAACAACAAAAAGTTACTCTCTGAAGAGAGCAGGCTCTTTGTTTGTGGTATGTATCACTATCTGGATTTATCTGATTGTTTTCCCAAGGCACACTATTTAACATGTTTCTCTGTTGGTGGTGGTGTTCAGGTGCTAAGTCATGTCGACACTTCTGCAATCCCATGAACTGTCCAGGAGACAGGCTCCTCTGTCCATGGGATTCTCTAAGTAAGAATACTGGAGTGGGTTGCCATTTCCTTCTCCGGGGGATCTTCCCAACCCAGGGATTGAACCCAGGTCTCCTGCACTGCATGCAGACTCTTTACCACTGTGCTGCCCGGGAGCCCTATTTGTTTCTTTGTCATCTGTATTTCTTCTAATCTGAGAGTTAGATATGCACTTTAAAACAACAACAACAACACACTGCTGTATATTACACACTTCTCTCTGCCCTCAGGATGCTTCTTATGTTGCAGGAAGCAATGCAGTCTTGGCAGTGGGAGACAGGAAGGAACATAGGCGGCATCTCCTGCTCCCCTCTTACATGTTTCACCTTGTGCTCCCTTCTAGATGGTGGGGTCTCCCCACGTGCCTGGTGAGAGACTGGACAAGGGCAAGAGGTCTGTGGATGTCCACTTGCCCTCTGGAGGTGCCTGGAGAGTTTAGCAAACACCCCTGTCACATGTCCCTATGACAGACACTGGAGAATGACGGGCTGGAATGATTTACTTCATAGTGTGTTTTAGCAGCAGGCATCTAATATGGTCTTTCTCTTAGTAATACCAACACTGCGTTGATGCAGTTTTTCCATTGTAAAGATGTAACTGATAATCTGTAGGTTCAAACTGTAAATACCTATTTTACTGTCATCATTTGAAAATCTTTGCCTGAATCAGTTACATTATTAGGGATTTCAAAATGGGGATTTCACTTGAACGTTCCTCCTCCTTTCATAAATTAGATTCCTCTGTAAAGAAGAGCTTTCCTTCATCGTCTACTGCTGTCTGGTTATCCTGCAGTAGCATTATTGTTGAAAAGAAGAGAACATGCTTAGTTCTTTCTCTTTATTATTTTTTATTGGCTATTATGGCAAATGAGGTGTTTCAAAAATTCTTCTCTTCTCTTCCTGGCAATCACTATGGACTTAAGAATTTGTTAATGTTTCAATTACACTCTTGTTCTCTTTGATTCTCAAATTGTTCTAAATTTGGCCTATGGGCACTAGGATTTGAAAGCTGAAAGGAATCTTAGAAATCAGCTAATCCATATCTATGACTTCCCAGGTGCTTTAGTTGTAAAGAATCTGCCTGCCAGTGCAGGAGACACGGGTTTGATCCCTGGGTTGGGAAGATCCCTGGAGAAGGAAATGACAACCCACTGCAGTATTCTTGCCTGGAAAATCCCATGGACAGAGGAGCCTGGCAGGTTACAGTCCATGGGGTTGCAAAGGGTCAGACATGACTGAGTGACTAAACAACAAGGAATCTTAGAAATCAGCAAATCTAGAGCTCCAAGCTTTATAGCCGAGGAAACTGAAGCTCAGAAGTTTGTTACGCTCTGTTGTGTCACAGGTGGTCATTGGCAGAGCAGCGGTGAGGATGCAGATCTCTGGAGTCCTCAGCACTTTCCTCACCGAGTGAAGCTCTGCAGTAAAAGCTTGCTTTCACGTTCTTGCTAATAATATTACTCAAAATGACAGAAAATGGCCCACATGTTTTCAGTCACACTCTTTTATTAAAAGTTATTGTCTAGTCTGGTGGGTCCCAAGTTGAATAGATATTTATCTGCATTGTTTAGAAAGAGCAAAGAAGCACTGTTGTAGTCTCAGCATTGAGCCAGTCTGAGAAGTGAGTTTGACTTGACTTGGTGTCCGCAGGTTGAACTTGTCTTACAGTCACATTTTATTTGATCTACATAGAATTTTGGAAACTTGAAATTCATTGCCTATATATATATATATATATATATATATAAAATACTGATTTCATATACAAATTTAAATTGTCAGTTTCACTAAAATATTCAGTTGGAATTGAAAATGTTCAGTTGGAGTTGAAAAGCTTTATAAATGTGCATGTCCCTCCACCTCCCTTCCTGGCCACTCCCTGCTGTTTCCTGTATATAGTTTTGTCTGATGTTGTGCTGCTTTCCCGCCTCATTCTGTAAGCCTTTGGGTTAGATAGTTGGAAGCAAGGAATTCTAGGAAGATTTCTTGAATATAGTCACAGGTTGAAGGTAGTAATATGGAGGTAGACACATGAACAGCAAGAAAATGGTAGAGTTGATAGTTTTTTTTGCTGGTAGTATGAGATCTTCAACAGCTAAATCACAAAGTAAAACCAATGATGACAAGAAGTCAGCTAGAAATTTTTGAAATTTTCAAAGAGATAGTTTGAAATGTTGCTTTCCTTCTAGTCATTAATTATGAACCTCATGTTAGGTGTTGAATAGGCTCATGCACCTGATCAGAAAGATCCCCTACAGAAGGGAATGGTAACCCACTGCAGTATTGCTTGGGAAATCCCATGGACAGAGGAGTCTGGTGGGCTATGGTCCATGGGGTTGCAAAGAGCAACTGAAAACACACATGCATAAATAATTTATATTATGATGAATCCTATGAAATTTTCATGTATCAAAAATGGTCAAATATTAGCAATTTGATACAGTTCAACCAAAAGAAAAAAGTTCTATGTATATGGAGTGAGCGCCCTAAATCATCCTTCCATTGGTACATTACCCAAGCAAGTTTGAAGCCTGCTGAGGTAGGAGAAGCTTATTCTTAGAAGGATCATAGAAAATGGTTAGTGAATAAAGCTGTGTATACATTAAAATTACGATGATGAGAAAGTACTGCTGGGGTAGTAGAAATGACAGTGGACAGAGAGAGGACGGGGCTGGATTGCAGGTGCTGGGTTCTTTAGAGGAATCTAAGAGTGGGTCCAGTAAGTATAAAAACTTCATCAAAAGCCTGATATAAATTGTTTTAATTATCTTCAGTGTTTCTTACCACAAATATATGGATAGCTAAGAGTTAAATATTGATATTTTATTATCTTGCAGCCACAGAAACTCAAGTTTATTTGATCACATCATTCCAGTATACTCACTAGGGTGCTTTGAAGGCAATTTTACCAAATACAGAGAGCTAAATTTAAATTTATTGCCTCTATCTGAATTTTATGTCAGTGTATTTCAAATTGAATTGCAGCCCATTGATGTGTTGTGAAATTAATTTGATTATTCACTTCTGTCAAAACTAGTGTTTTTTTCAAAAGTGAAGTAAAATTGAGTAGAAAATATGAAATACATTGTATAGAGTAAGGGCAGTGTTATTTCAAGAAGTTTACATTTTAGTTTTTAAAGTGTGTGTTTGTGTGTACAGTTGACCTTTGAACAACGTGGGAGTTAATCCACACATAAAATATAGTTGGCCCTCCACATCTGCAGTTCTTCCACACCTGTGGATTCAACCAACCAGGATGATGTGATTAAAATATCCATGTTTAAGTGGACCCATGCAGTTCAAACTGTGTTAAGGGTCAGCTGTGTATATGTGAATATACTAGAATGAGATGCAGAATGTATTTCTTGGCTTGAGTAAAAAATTTGAAAGCCATGTTTATTATAGTTTGGTAGTTTGATTTTATGACAAAGTGATTGCTCACTATTAGTAGCAAAGCTTTAAACTCACACTCCTGATTCTTAATTTGAGTTTTCAAAACTTAAGAACTTTAGCATAATCTTACTAGGTCTGCATCTAAGGAGGTGTTTTCCCCCCCAACCCCAGTCATTTACTTGGGTTTCTGTCTCTTTTCAGGCGTTTGAACTCTGCTTAATTGCTCGACACACTTTTCTGTTTTCTGTAGATTTGTGCCATGGAGGGGAACTGACTGGCATGGGTGCATCTCTTTGGAAAGAGTGTCCTCAGATGGTTTTCTTTTGCAGCAGTTGCTGAAGGCTAAATATAGGACGAAGTGGAGTAAAAAGTTGAACTATATATGCATTAATACCAAATCCTCAACTTTGTTGCCCAAAGCACACCTTAATACTTGGTTTCTGTCTTCAAGTTTGGCTGAAATAGCCAAATAGCAGTCTGCCTGTTGGTGTGCTTGTTTCTGGTTTATTTAGGACTATAGTTTTGATTTCAGGAGTCTTTCTAGCGTTTTCTGCCTCCTAGTTAAAATTCAGCAGTGGATCTCCCAGACTCTGCTGTTGCTTGTCACCTCTCAGAGCCTCTCTCCTTTGTCAGGTGAGGGCCTGGGTGGTTGTTGCTGGTCAGTCGCTCAGTCGTGTCTGACTCTCTGCTGCCCTGTGCGCTGCAGCCCGCCAGGCCCCTATGTCCGTGGGACTCCCCAGGCAAGAATACTGGAGTGGGTTGCCATTTTCTTCTCCAGGGGATCTTCCAGACCCAGGGATTGAACTCCTTGCTTCCTGCATTGGCAGGCAGATTCTTCACCACTGAGCCACCAGGGAACTGGGTTAGCTAGTTGTACTTCCTTTAAGCTTTAACACTTAACTGTTGCCAGGAGTTGCGTTTTTCTGTTCATTCAGTCATTTGTAGTCCTTGAAACACTATTTTGGTGGTTCCCCCCCTTCACAGTGTTCATGAGGAGTTCCACCGTGTCCATATGGAGGCGAGGGTTCTACTGTAGGGTAGTCATGGGAGGTTTGGGGGAGGCTCACAAGGACACGCGGAATCCGTGTCTTCTCCGCACCATGTCTGTGTCACGCCTGGCTGGACAAGCACGACCCCGCTCCCAGTACCTCCAGCCCCTGCTTGATGGCCTCAGTTGTGAAGGCAGTGTTGCTCACCATCCACCCTGCCTCACAGATGCCTTCTTGTTGGGGCCACTCCTGGTTTTGCCAGCGGTTCTTACCTGGGAATTTGTCTATACACAGCTTCCAACATCCCACTCCCAGAGATTCTGATTTTAATAAGCTCAGGATTCTGAACTTGAAACAAGCGACCCTGCTGAATGAATCTCTTGACGGTGATTCAAAGCTCGTCTTTGGAGAAGCCCGGGTTCATGGAGTGCCTCCTTGGTTGGTTGAAGGATTGGCAGGAGAATTTAAGCTTTATTTATGAACAGTCTTCCTTTGAGAATGGCAAGCCTACTTCTTTCTGTTCATAATTGGGATGAATTTATGGTTTTTATGGAAATCAGGTGATTTTCTGCCTGGTAGGCTTGTCTCTCAAGCTAGGCAAGACTCTGCTTCTCATGGCTGCAGAAGTTTGAAACAGTAAAGTATGATGTTCAGAGTCTTGTCAGAATGTAAATGTTGAGCAATTTAACCCTTTTGTGTTGGCTGCTGTGTTGTGGTTTCATGCTCTTTGGCTAAAAATAGATTAAGTTGGATTTTAGATATGTAAATATTTTCTGTTGGGTAAATTACTTAATATTTTAAATGTGTTTCAATCATTGGGCAGGAGATTTAGAGAAAAAATTTTTCCAGAAGAGAAATAATAGTTTATTTTTGTATCATGATTATTGTTCTAATTCATTTTCCATATAATCATTACTACTCAGGGTGAAAAGTTTGGACCATTTGCTGGAGAGAAGAGAATGCCTGAAGATTTGGATGAAAATATGGATTACAGGTTGATGTGGGAGGTGAGGATGTGATTATATTGAAATATTTAAAATATGTTTCTCTATATATGAATATTTGATTTATATTTAATAAATGTAATTTATATTATCATATATTATTTATAATATAAATATTAAATATAATTTATATTTAATAATATAAATGAATATTTAATTCATTTATAAGGCTAAGTTAATAGATATTGATACTAGTTGACTAAGCATTGAATGTTTTAATTTTAAGGAACCCGAGTACCTTGAGAGTTTAACATTTAAAAAAAAACTGTTGAAATATGTAACTAGAAATTATTCTATAACTCTGGATCAGTTTATATATTTCATCATTAAAAATATTTAATTAATTAATTAATTTGTTTGACTTCACCAGTTCTTATTTGTAGCATGTGAGATCTTCGGTCTCTGCTGTGGCATGTGGGTTTTTTTCATGCTGCATGTGAACTCTTAGTTGTGGCATGTGGGATCCAGTTCCCTGACTAGGGATTGAACCTGGGCCCCTGCACTGGGAGCCTGGAGTCTTAGCCACTGGACCACCAGGAAAGTCACTATACTTCATCATTAAAAACAAATCATTCATGAATAAGGATGTTTGGATTTCAAAATAAGCATATTCTTGTTATGGATTTAGAATTTGATTTCTGAAAATGAAATTATATTTTTTGTTTAACTTTTATTTCCCAATTGCAGTTCTAATTGCACAGAAACATTTCTGAGCTTTATATTGGAACAAAAATCCCAGCTTAAAATGTACCTTATTTCTAAAAACATACATTTAAAGAACTATGACACTGTAGATAGTCTTTTGCAATCTAAAGTCTCTCTAATGCAGGAATTTATATATGCAAATGCACATATGTATATATTATGTGTATATTTGGAGAATTTTGATCCTAGCTTATGTCACTTATTTTCATTACTGTTGTTTTCTAATCTTTAGAAAAAAAAGGGCCTAGAGGGTACAGAGGTGTGGATATTGTTCAATAAAAAGCTGGAAAAGGAAACTCAGTCCCAAGAATTTTATTTGGTGGGTTCCATGAGGAGGGTGGGAGCTGAGATATGTGTGGATGGGGCTGAGAGAAGTAGGATCATTAAATCAGAAAGGGATATAGTGCTGGGCCTGAGAACTACGCATACGATGTCTCTCTGAACGTGCATTTATCAGTTAGGATCACAAGAAAAACAGAGGGGGGTGTGTGTGTGTGTCTGTGTCTGTGTGTTTCTGTGTGTGTGTGTGTGTCTGTGTGTTTTGTGTTTCTGTGTGTGTGTCTGTGTGTGTGTCTGTGTGTTCTGTGTGTGTCTGTGTGTGTCTGTGTGTTTCTGTGTGTGTCTGTGTGTCTGTATGTGTGTGTGTCTGTCTGCTGTGTGTGTCTGTCTGTGTGTGTGTGTTTCCCCCAAGGACTTGGCTTACATGATTGTTGGGGTGGCATGTTGGAACCTGTAGGCTGGAAACTCAGACAGGAGTTAATACTCCAGTCTTGAGGAAGAACTTCTCGAGCATAGCTCAGTTTTTGCAGTTAAGTCCTTTGGTTTGGTCAAACGCCATTCTCAGTACTGACAATAATCTCCTTTATTTAAAGTCAGCTGATTGTAGGTGTTGGCCGCATCTGTAAAACACCTTCAGCGAAACCTGGGTTACTGTTTGAGTACATAACTGGGTACTGCCATCTGACCAAACTGACACACAAAACTGTACTATCTGCAAGGAAAACAGATTTTTAAGCATCACCGTATTGCTGACACTGCTGGATGTGGGGAGTGGGGTGGCTTGAGAGGGAGATTCTTGAAAGATTTCTGAAGTGCAGGTGATGGAAAATGGAAATTTTATAATATAGTCTTTAAGTGGAAAATATTACAGGTTTACCTTAATTTAATATGCTGTTTTAATTGTTTATGTTTATAAACCTAAAGATATTTCTAATGCCCTTAACTGTTTTTCTGGGCTTCCCTGGTGGCTCAGATGGTAAAGTGTCTGCCTGCAATGTGGGAGACCTGGGTTTGATCCCTGCATTGGGAAGATCCCCTGGAGAAGGAAATGGCAACCCACTCCAGTTTTCTTGCCTGGGAAATTCCATGAATGGAGGAGCCTGGTAGGCTATAGTCCATGGGGTCACAAAGAGTCTGACACGACTGAGCAACTTCACTGGGTTTCTGTTTTTCTATAAGGTCTTAACTTTCTTAGCAATCAATTTTTTTTCCATAAAGATTTTCAAAAATTGAACATTTATGTGACAAAATAACTTCAATAAGCCATAAATGATAAAAACATCAATTATTAAAGAGGTCATTAATGACTTTTGATATTTGTTTTATTGTCTCAAAGTTTTAATGTAGTGGTCAGGTTAATATCTTGCACAGCTGGTAATGCTAAGCAGATAATGATTATCATTTTTACTTTGAAAAAGAAGTCTTCCATGTGGGAAACTTACGGAGGCTGTCAGTGGTACAGCAGACCTTATCTTTGCATTATGTAATCCTGTGGTTCTGTGGTATCTTTATTGTTTGTTTTTACATACCAATAATATACCCAGTTCTCTCACTTTTCTACCCAAAGAGCTACTGATTATAAAATCAGCCTATGTTCAGGTAGTGTTACACTCACGTAATGATCGCTGTTCTCCATTTTCTTTTTATTTTATGCCTGTTTTGATTAAACAGTATTTGTACTTGTGACCCAGTTCAAAAGGGTACTGGTGAAGTCTCCCTGTGCCCCACAAGCCCCTCTTCTCACCTAAGAGCTTGGATTCCTTTAGTCCAGGCTTCACTTGCCTCTCCCTCCTGGACTCCTTCCTTCCGAGCCTGCTCTTCAGGATGCCTTGTTGCTGGGCTCTGCGCTGCACTCTTGCGCTGCTGGGCGGGGCAGAGGACTCTCTCAGTGTTATAGCTTCTTGGGGGAGCATTTGAAAAACAATCAGCAATCTGAAAAAACAATCTGAACTGCAGCAGAGGTTTGCTGCTTGCTAGCTTTAGTTCTGTTCCTTATTGTGTTAATGGAGAAAACGGTTTTCTAGCCTTGAGATGTATTCTTCAAGTCCATTTTTGCTGTTTTAGCTTTGGAGCTGCCAGGATTCAGAGGGTGCACAGAGAAAGGAGGATGACTGGTTCTACTGCAGTCTTCCCCTCTTGGAACCCTTTGAACCCTCTCAAAGGGAGATAGTGGGCCTTCCCTCCTCTGGTGGGTAAATTGGGACCAGTTATTTAAGTCATTTCTAACAGTGGAAAAGAATACGCCTACCAGTGCAGGAGATGCGGGTTCAGTCCCTGGGTTGGGAAGATCCCCTGGAAAAGGGAATGGTAACCCCCTCCAGTATTCTTATGTGGGAAATCCCATGGACAGAGGAGCCTGGCAGACCCAGTCTCTGAGGTCACAAGAGTCAGACACAACTTAGTGACTAAATACACATAGTATACCCCGTAACTCTAGAGTGAGCCACTCACAGCTCTCATGTGTGGTCCCTCTCAAGCCAGTGGTTGCCTGTGTTGTGGTTATGGAGCGTGAGCCAGGTAGTGTTGTGGTTATGGAGCGTGAGCCAGGTAGTGCTGTGGTGTCTGCAAAATGACGCTGTCCAAGAGGGCGTGTGGCATGATACCTCTTTGTCAGTTTATATTTTGGTTATGCTGCCCACGGTTGTGGTGGACAAGTCCAAGGGCCGCTAGGTGGGCATTTCACAGCAGAAATCCTGGAGGTACTGGTGAGGGTTGTGCTTACTGGTGTGCCTGAGTCCCTGTTAGTGTGGGCCAGGTGTAGAGGGGCCTGAGGGTTTCAGTGGGGAGCACTGACTTTGCTGCAGCCTCCCCGCTCCCTGCTGAGGGGCAGCTTGGTGCTCACCGATGCCTGCTGCTTCAGAGCATTCACCGGCACCTCAGCCTCCCTTTGTGTTGGCCACCAGGGTTTGAGATTGGGGTCTTAAGAGACTGTCTTCTCTGTCCTTATATCTCCTTGATACCTCAGGCTTTTCTTTTGAAATTAACTGCATCAGCAAAGGAATTCTGGATTTCTGAAGCCCTGGGCCAATTATAGAGCTTGAAGTTGGAAACCAGTGCTCCACCATAAATGCTTCTCATTGTTCGTTTGTGGAATGTGTGCAGTTGTCTGTATTGTAGTCTGTTCCTTCCTTAAGTAGAAGTCTTTCTGCATACTTTTTCCCAGGTGGTTTGGAGTCTGAGATACATTTTCTTCTGTTCTCTACCTGCTCAGACTTGATCTAAGACCAAAATCCATTGAAGTAATTGAGAGTTTGCTCAAACTCTCAATAATCTTTACTTTTAAATCTCCAGGTTCGTCTCTTTGTATAATATTTTCTTCAGTATTTCAAACTGCAGCTCGAATACCTTTTCTCCAGGCTCTGTGTCTCATTCTAGCGCGTATCTTTAAGTGTTGGTACCTTTATATTGTGTGGGCTTTTCTAGTGGCTCAGTGGTAAAGAATCCACAGGAGATGTGGGTTTGATTTCTGGGTCAGGAAGATCCCCTGGAGAAGGAAATGGCCACCCACTCCAGTATTCTTGCCTGGGAAATCCCATGGACAGAAGGAGCCTGGTGGGCCACAGTCCATGGGGTCGCAAAAGAGTCAGACACAACATAGTGACTAAACATAAACCACCTATAGATTACAACACAGACTGTGCATTTCACTGCTGCCTGCCCAGCCAGTGATTCGGGTATTCCACAGTGGCTGTTGACAAATCCAGTGTCTTCTTGAAGCCTCCAAATGGCTCTGCTCTGTTGGCAGGACATTTTATCTTCGCTTCTTTTCCCGGGGCATCCTCTTGCGTTGTCTGCAAGGGATTTTTTTGTGTGTAGAAACTGGCCTGGGAAGTTCTCAGAGCTTGGCCTTGTTCTGATGGTTCCAGTTGAGTCATTTATTCCCAAACTCTCCATCTATTCTGAGATCACAGAGTTCTCAGCCCCATTATTCTCTTTCTCTCCCTCTCGGGGTGGGTTTGTTCTCTGCTCAGTCTTTGAACAATTCCACTGAGGTGGTGTGACCTGAGCCAGGTTGAACCAGGATGCCACGCCCCGGGGTTCAGTACTCCTGGACGGTCCCTCTGTGGGCAGATCGTTCTTGCAGTTAGCCAGCTATGAACTCACATGCAGAATCCCAGATAGCAACCAGAGACTCCAATGAAATATTCCAGTCCTGAGTGATGTTTTTATTAAAATCAAATCTCTTTTACTTAGATTTATTTTTTTTTTTTTATTTATTTTTATTTTTATTTTTTTCCATTTATTTTTATTAGTTGGAGGCTAATTACTTTACAACATTGCAGTGGTTTTTGTCATACTTTGAAATGAATTAGCCATGGATTTACATGTATTCCCCATCCTGGTCCCCCCTCCCACCTCCCTCTCCACCCCATCCCTCTGGGTCTTCCCAGTGCACCAGGCCCGAGCACTTGTCTCATGCATCCAACCTGGGCTGGTGATCTGTTTCACCCTAGATATACATGTTTCGATGCTGTTCTCTTGAAACATCCCACCCTCGCCTTCTCCCACAGAGTCCAAAAGTCTGTTCTATACATCTGAGTCTCTTTTTCTTTTTTTGCATATAGGGTTATCGTTACCATCTTTCTAAATTCCATATATATGTGTTAGTATACTGTAATGGTCTTTATCTTTCTGGCTTACTTCGCTCTGTATAATGGACTCCAGTTTCACCCATCTCATTAGAACTGATTCAAATGAATTCTTTTTAATGACTGAGTAATATTCCATGGTGTATATGTACCACAGCTTCCTCATCCATTCGTCTGCTGATGGGCATCTAGGTTGCTTCCATGTCCTGGCTATTATAAACAGTGCTGTGATGAACATTGGGGTGCACGTGTCTCTTTCGGATCTGGTTTCCTCAGTGTGTAAGCCTAGAAGTGGTATTGCTGGGTCATATGGCAGATCTATTTCCAGCTTTTTAAGGAGTCTCCACACTGTTTTCCATAGTGGCTGTACTAATTTGCATTCCCACCAACAGTGTAAGAGGGTTCCCTTTTCTCCACACTCTCTCCAGCATTTATTGCTTGTAGACTTTTGGATAGCAGCCATCCTGACTGGCGTGTAATGGTACCTCATTGTGGTTTTGATTTGCATTTCTCTGATAATGAGTGATGTTGAGCATCTTTTCATGTGTTTTTTTTGCCATCCGTATGTCTTCCTTGGAGAAATGTCTGTTTAGTTCTTTGGCCCATTTTTTGATCTGGGTCATTTATTTTTCTGGAATTGAGCTGCAGGAGTTGCTTGTATATTTTTGAGATTAATCCTTTGTCTGTTGCTTCATTTGCTATTATTTTCTCCCAATCTGAGGGCTGTCTTTTCACCTTGCTTATAGTTTCCTTTGTTGTGCAAAAGCTTTTAAGTTTCATTAGGTCCCATTTGTTTATTTTTGCTTTTGTTTCTAAAATTCTGGGATGTGGGTCATAGAGGATCCTGCTGTGATTTATGTTGAGAGTGTTTTGCCTATGTTCTCCTCTAGGAGTTTTATAGTTTCTGGTCTTACATTTAGATCTTTAATCCATTTTGAGTTTATTTTTGTGTATGGTGTTAGAAAGTGTTCTAGTTTCATTCTTTTACAGGTGGTTGACCAGTTTTCCCAGCACCACTTGTTAGAGAGGTTGTCTTTTTTCCATTGTATATCCTTGCCTCCTTTGTCGAAGATGAGGTGACCATAGGTTCGTGGATTTATCTCTGGGCTTTCTATTCTGTTCCATTGATCTATATTTCTGTCTTTGTGCCAGTACCATACTGTCTTGATGACTGTGGCTTTGTAGTATAGTCTGAAGTCAGGCAGGTTGATTCCTCCAGTTCCATTCTTCTTTCTCAAGGTTACTTTGGCTATTCGAGGTTTTTTGTATTTCCATACAAATTGTGAAATTATTTGTTCTAGTTCTGTGAAAAATACCGTTGGTAGCTTGATAGGGATTGCATTGAATCTATTTGGGTAGTATAGCCATTTTGACAATATTGATTCTTCCAATCCATGAACACGGTATATTTCTCCATCTGTTTGTGTCCTCTTTGATTTCTTTCATCAGTGTTTTATAGTTTTCTATGTATAGGTCTTTTGTTTCTTTAGGTAGATATACTCCTAAGTATTTTATTCTTTTTGTTGCAATGGTGAATGGTATTGTTTCCTTAATTTCTCTTTCTGTTTTCTCATTGTTAGTGTATAGGAATGCAAGAGACTTCTGTGTGTTAATTTTATATCCTGCAATTTGACTGTATTCATTGATTAGCTCTAGTAATTTTCTGGTAGAGTCTTTAGGGTTTTCTATGTAGAGGATCATGTCATCTGCAAACAGAGAGAGTTTCACTTCTTCTTTTCCTATCTGGATTCCTTTTACTTCTTTTTCTGCCCTGATTGCTGTGGCCAACATTTCCAAAACTATGTTGAATAGTAGTGGTGAGAGTGGGCACCCTTGTCTTGTTCTTGATTTCAGGGGAAATGCTTTCAATTTTTCACCATTGAGGGTGATACTTGCTGTGGGTTTGTCATATATAGCTTTTATTATGTTGAGGTATGTTCCTTCTATTCCTGCTTTCTGGAGAGTTTTAATCATAAATGGATGTTAAATTTTGTCAAAGGCTTTTTCTGCATCTATTGAGATAATCATATGGTTTTTATCTTTCAATTTGTTAATGTGGTGTATTACAGTGATTGATTTGCGGATATTAAAGAATCCTTGCATTCCTGGGATAAATGCCCACTTGGTCATGGTGTATGATTTTTTTAATATGTTGTTGGATTCTGTTTGCTAGAATTTTGTTAAGGATTTTTGCATCTATCTTCATCAGTGATATTGGCCTGTAGTTCTTTTTTTGTGGCATCTTTGTCTGGTTTTGGAATTAGGGTGATGGTGGCCTCATAGAATGAGTTTGGAAGTTTACCTTCTTCTGCAATTTTCTGGTAGAGTTTGAGTAAGATAGGTGTTAGCTCTTGCCTAAATTTTTGGTAGAATTCAGCTGTGAAGCCATCTGGTCCTGGGCTTTTGTTTGCTGGAAGATTTCTGATTACAGTTTCTATTTCCTTGCTTGTGATGGGTTTGTTAAGATCTTCTATTTCTTCCTGATTCAGTTTTGGAAAGTTATACTTCTCTAAGAACTTGTCCATTTCTTCCAAGTTGTCCACTTTATTGGCATAGAGCTGCTGGTAGTAGTCTCTTATGATCCTTTGTATTTCAGTGTTGTCTGTTGTGATCTCTCCATTTTTGTTTCTAATTTTGTTAATTTGGTTCTTCTCCCTTTGTTTCTTAATGAGTGTTGCTAATGGTTTGTCAATTTTGTTTATTTTTTCAAAAAACCAGCTTTTAGCTTTGTTGATTTTTGCTATGGTCTCTTTAGTTTCTTTTGCATTTATTTCTGCCCTAATTTTTAAGATTTCTTTCCTTCTACTAACCCTGGGGTTCTTCATTTCTTCCTCCTCTAGTTGCTTTAGGTGTAGAGTTAGGTTATTTATTTGACTTTTTTCTTGTTTCTTGAGGTAGGCCTGTAATGCTATGAATCTTCCCCTTAGCACTGCTTTTACAGTGTCCCTTAGGTTTGGGGTTGTTGTGTTTTCATTTTCATTCATTTCTATGCATATTTTGATTTCTTTTTTGATTTCTTCTATGATTTGTTGGTTATTCAGAAGCGTGTTGTTAGCCTCCATATGTTTGAATTTTTAATAATTTTTTTTCCTGTAATTGAGATCTAATCTTACTGCACTGTGGTCAGAAAAGATGACTAGAATGATTTCAGTTTTTTTGAATTTACCAAGACTAGATTTATGGCCCAGGATGTGATCTATTCTGGAGAAGGTTCCGTGTGCACTTGAGAAAAAGGTGAAGTTGATTGTTTTGGGGTGAAACGTCCTATAGATGTCAATAAGGTCTAGCTGGTTCATTGTGTCCTTTAAAGTTTGTGTTTCCTTGTTCATTTTCTGTTTAGTTGATCTATCCATAGTTGTGAGTGGGGTATTAAAGTCTCCTACTATTATTGTGTTACTATTAATTTCCTCTTTCATACTTGTTAGTGTTTGCCTCACATATTGTGGTCCTCCTATGTTGGGTGCATATATATTTATAATTGTTATATCTTCTTCTTGGATTGATCCTTTGATCATTATGTAGTGTCCATCTTTGTCTCTTTTCACAGCCTTTATTTGAAAGTCTATTTTATCTGATATGAGTATTGCGACTCCTGCTTTCTTTTGGTCTCCGTTTGCGCGTGGAATATTTTTTTCCAGCCCTTCACTTTTAGTCTGTATGTGTCCCTTGTTTTGAGGTGGGTCTCTTGTAGACAGCATATATAGGGGCCTTGCTTTTGTATCCATTCAGCCAGCCTTTGTCTTTTGGTTGGGGCATTCAACCCATTTACATTTAAGGTAATTATTGATAGGTATGATCCCGTTGCCATTTATTTTGTTGTTTGGGGTTCACGTTTATACTACCTTTCTGTGTTTCCTGTCTAGAGAAGATCCTTTAGTATTTGTTGAAGAGCTGGTTTGGTGGTGCCGAATTCTCTCAGCTTTTGCTTGTCTGTAAAGCTTTTGAGTTCTCCTTCATATCTGAATGAGATCCTTGCTGGGTAGAGTAATCTAGGTTGTAGGTTGTTCTCTTTCATTACTTTAAGTATGTCCTGCCATTCCCTTCTGGCCTGAAGGGTTTCTATTGATAGATCAGCTGTTATCCTTATGGGAATCCCTTTGTGTGTTATTTGTTGTTTCTCCCTTGCTGCTTTTAATATTTGTTCTTTGTGTTTGATCTTTGTCAATTTGATTAATATGTGTCTTGGGGTGTTTCGCCTTGGGTTTATCCTGTTTGGGACTCTCTGGGTTTCTTGGACTTGGGTGGCTACTTCCTTCCCCATTTTAGGGAAGTTTTCAGCTATTATCTCCTAGAGTAACTTCTCATGGCCTTTCTTTTTGTCTTCTTCTTCTGGGACTCCTATGATTCGAATGTTGGGGTGTTTCACATTGTCCCAGAGGTCCCTGAGGTTGTCCTCATTTCTTTTGATTCTTTTTTCTTTTTTCCTCTCTGCTTCATTTATTTCCACCATTTTATCTTCTAACTCACTTATCCTATCTTCTGTCTCTGTTATTCTACTCATGGTTCCCTCCAGGGTGTTTTTGATCTCATTTATTTCATTATTAATTTTTAATTGACTTTTTAAAATTTCTTCTAGGTCCTTGTTAAACCTTTCTTGCATCTTCTCAATCTTTGTCTCCCAGGCTATTTATTTGTAACTCCATTTTGTTTTCAAGATTTTGGATCATTTTTATTATCATTATTCTAAATTCTTTTTCAGGTAGATTCCCTATTTCCTCCTCTTTTGTTTGACTTGGTGGGCTTTTTTCATGTTCCTTTAGCTGTTGGGTATTTCTCTGCCTTTTCATCTTGTTTAGATTGCTGTGTCTGGAGTGGGCTTTCTGTATTCTTGTGGTCTGTGGTTCCTTTTTATTGTGGAGGTTTCACCCAGTGGGTGGGGTTGGATGATTGGTTTGTCAAGGTTTCCTGGTTAGGGAAGCTTGTGTCAGCGTTCTGGTGCGTGGAATTGGATTTCTTCTCTCTGGAGTGCAATGGAGTGTCCAGTAATGAGTTTTGCAATGGGTCTCTGTGTTAGGTGTGACTTTGGAGAGCCTGTATGTTGACACTCAGGTCTATGTTCCTGCATTGCTAAAGAATTTGCATGGTATGTCTTGTACTAGAGCTTATTGGCTCTTGGGTGGTGGTTGGTTTTAGTGTAGGTATGGAGGCTTTTGGATGGTCTCTTATTCCTTAATGTTCCGTGTAGTCAGGAGTTTTCTGGTTTTCTCAGGTTTTGGGCTTAAGTCTCCTGCCTCTGGATTTCAGTTTTATTCTTCCAATAGTCTCAAGACTTCTCCAACTATACAGCACTGATAATAAAACTTCTAGGTTAATGGTGAAAAGATTCTCCACTGTGAGAGACAACCAGAGAGATTCACAGAGTTACATGAAGAATAGGAGAGGGAGGAAGGAGATAGAGGTGAGCAGGAGGAGAAAAAGGGGACTCAAGAGGAGAGAGACAGATCTACACAGTTATCTGTTCCCAAAGTGTTCTCTGTAGCCCAGACACCCACAAAGATTCACAGAATTGGATTGGGAAGAGAAGGGGAAAGGAGGAAATAGAGGTGTTCTGAGGTAGAAAACAGAGAGTCAAAAGTGGGAGAGTAATCACCACACTCCTGAATAGAAATGGGAACTGAATATTGGATTCTTAAATGTCCAAAATTTATATCACATACTGAAAAACAAAGATTAAAAATCTAGTGTAGAGGTTAGACTCTTTGAAATACAATATTTAAAAACAAAAACACACAAAAAATTTAGAAATGTATATGAAGTTTGGTTTAAAAATAGGGTTTCTCTCTTTTTTTTTTTTTTGGCAAGGTTATAGTGAAATGAAAATGAAAATTAAGGAATAATAGAGGAGTATTAGAGGACTTTAAAAGGAAGTAGAAGAGAAAAACAAGAAAAAGAAAAAAAAATTTTTTTTTCCCCTAATTAAAAAAATCGTAAAAATATATGAAAATGAAAGTTGAGGAGTAATGGGGGAGTAATAGGGAATTTTAAAAGAAAATAAAAGAGAAAAAATAAAAAATAAAAAAAAAGGAAAAAAAAAATTTTTTTTTTTTTTTTTAAAAAAAAAAAATACATATATATCTAGGAATTTCTCTGGAGTTGTTGCGGTCAGTGTAGGTTCAGTTGCAATTTCAGATAGCTCCTCTTTCCAGCTTACACTTCTAGATATCTATAGGCCCCTTCCGGTGTAGTCGGTGTTACCTTCAGGGATTTTAATCTGTTGCACCGGTCCTTTCTGAAGCGGTTCCCTTTGTTTATTTTGGCTTCTCTTCGGTGTCTAATTTCCGCCCTGACACAGGCGGGCGGAGGTGATCTCTTATTTAGGTTCGCTAGTTCAGTTCAGTCCTGCTACGGGGAGGGCGGGGCGCTGCAGACAGATGCCGCTCTGTGTGGATAGCACTCACCGTGTTCCGGCCACACTGGGTTTGCCCCGCTCACGGGTGTCTGTGCTTTCCCCGTCTACACTGCTCAGGCTCCCGGCTGCTCTATATGGAGCGGGCCCTGCGTTGAGTGCGGTTCCAGTTTTCGGGTACTCCACAAAAGCGCGGATTCGGTTGCGCCTGCGTTTTGTGCCTTTCCTGGCCTGAGCGGCCCAGGCAGCCAGAGGCTTGGGCGCACTCTCCCCGGGTACGGCGCGCTTTTTCCCTCCACGTCGAGCGGCCCAGGCAGCCAGAGGCTTGGGCGCACTCTCCCTGGGTGTGGCGCGCCTTTTCCCCTCCGCGACCCCAGCGCACGCCTCCAGTCAGGCCTCAGGAAGTCTTTAGATAGGAACCAGGGGCCTGTTTGCAATGTGGAAGGGGGTGGCTTCTCAGGGGCTGAGTTTGCCCTTTTCCCCTTCCCCCTGCCTCCTATGTCCAGCGGGGATGGGCCTGCTCTTCTCTGGACTTTTTCAGTCCCTTTGTTTTGCGAACCACAGGCAGTGTGTTCCGGCCGGTTAATTTTGTCCCACCCCCACCGTTTATAAAAGCTCCCTCCGATTGCTCTCAGGGTCTTCGGTCCGGTCCTTACCCTAAGCAATGCCGCCCGCTCCTCTCCGTTCCGCCCCCACTTGTTGGTGGCGGGTGCGGGCGTCTGGGGTACTTTTCTGCTGGGAGTTGCTTTTAGGCACGTAATCTGTGGGCCTTGTTTAATTTTTCCTCCCAGTTAGATTGCCGAAAACTTCCCCCAGTCCCGCCAGTGCGAGGGTTTCCTGGTGATTGGAAACTTCCTCTATTAAGACTCCCTTCCCAGGACGGGTCTCCGTCCGTAGCTCTTTTGTCTCCCTTTTTATCTTTTATATTTTGTCCTACCTCCCTTTGAAGACAATGGGCTGCTTTTCTGGGCGCCTGATGTCCTCTGCTAGCAATCAGAAGTTGTTTTGTGAAATTTGGTCAGCGTTCAAATGTTCTTTCGATGAATTTGTAGGGGAGAAAGTGGTTTCCCCGTCCTATTCCTCCGTCATCTTGGCTCCTCCTACTTAGATTTATTTATTTTTTTTTTGCTATTGTACCATCTATAACTTAGTAGAAAAATATCTATCTCAATACAAGATCAATAGGGAAAAAAGATAACACTGTTTGAACTTTGCTGCTTAAGTTTTCATGCTCTTAGCCTAAAGGAGCTTCAGTCTTGTAAGGATTGCAGAGGTAACTCATGGTGGCATACCATGAGTATAGTAAGAATAGCCTGCTTCATCTGCAGCATGAGCCTGACTTAAAGGTATTTAAACAGTTTTACTCTTGTTTCCTTTTGTGGATCTATTCCCTTGAAGATTAATAAGGAAAGCTCTATTTTTTACATCTGAAAGTGAAAGTCAATCAGTTGTGTCCTACTCTTTGTGACCCCATAGCCCGCCAGGCTCCTCTGTCCATGGGGATTCTCCCGGCAGGAATACTGGAGTGGGTTGCCGTGTCCTCCTCCAGGGGATCTCAAGGTTAGTGGAATTACCAGGGCAATTAGCCATTACAGTTTACTAGATAGCTGTGTATTACAAAATGCAGAATATCAAATTATCATAGCTTTATTTATTTTAGTCAGCAGAAATGATTTTGTACCTCTGAGTAAATGTTTTCAAAAATGTAGCAATCAGAATTATAAGATGACAAGATTTGCAGGTATATTTGTAAGAATTGTTAATATCCTACAGTTATAGTAAACTATTATTTCAAAATAAATGTATATAGTGGATGAACTGGGGCCCCTTTTGTAATTGGTCAAATAAATATAGATTGTTCTTGGAGACTTCCTTCCCAACCTCCATTCTCCACTTCACTTACAGACTGGTGATGTTTACTAATTAATAACCCATCTATGTTTCTAACAAAGAAAGATCACATAGGAGCCAGGTGAAAACTAAAATACCCACGTTACTAATGAGGTATATATGTGGTATATATTACGTGAGCATATAATAACTCTTTTAAGTTCATGGCTTCAAAAAGTTGAATTGGTGAATATGACTGGGATACTCGGTTTGAATGGAGGCTTTATACTCTGCTTCTTGAATCTTGCCCTGTGGACCAGAAGTGTACAAAGTGAACACTTGATACTCTGCTTCTTAAATCTTGGTCTTTGTGGGCAAGAGTTGGGCCTGAAGTTTAGATTCTGAATGTGTATGCCATCTGTCCTTTCATGGAGCATTGTGGCCTGACTCACAGGTTCAGTTTGCAGCATATCAGAGAGCATGGGAGAGAGGCAGGTGTGCAGCCTGTGGTGAAAGGCGTGTCCCGAGTCTGGGGGCAGGTCTGCTTACTGCACAGTGGGGAGCTGGGCCTGGGAAGGAGTAACATCAGTGTCTTAATAATCAGCTGAAGAGAAGAAATCACGAAGGAGAGAAACTCAAAGTATATTTCTGCTCATTTCTCTCTCATGGAGGAAAAAGTGAGGGAATGTTTGCTGAGGACACACACACACAGAATTAACCTTTCTCTTTTTCTCATACTGAGAAATGACTAGGTTAGAAACTCTTTACAAAACAGAAATAGGCATGATAAGTGAAACATGATAGAAAGAGCAACGATACCAGGGTCAGGCAATCTTTAGTGTGATTTCGCGCTGAGGATCCAGTAAAGCTTTTGCTTTCTTGGGGTGTATGTTTCAGCAGGGAAAGAGAGACATAAAACACCTTTAATGAGTAATACAAAGAAAATAAAATAGGGCAAGAAAACTTACCTCAGATGAGAACTTGAACACACTGTTATTACTGCTGCTACAAAAGACCCAGATTAAATATAAAAGTGATTTGTGTAAGGCCATCAAAGAGCTGTTAAAGAGAAGAGTTGTAGAGTGATTAAGCCTCCAGAGAGAGAAAAACTTTGAACAGATGAATTGATAAGCTATAGCCTTTTTCTTTTCTCCCCCTTGGGGAAGTGGTCAGAGCTTTGCTGATGGTGGGTATGGGCAAGAGGCTGAAAATTTGACCTCAGCCCATGTAGAGGGTTTGTGTTTGAGCACAGAGTAGCAAGTAGAGCTTTGGGCAGTGTTGTGAGGTTGGAGTGACATTATTGGAGACCCAAAGCAACTCAAAAACGTTGGTGCCTCTGTAAAACATTTGCAGAATTGTGAAGCTGCATGACAGAAAGCTATAAAGTTAAACCATGTATGGTACTTCTAAAAGGCAGTGGTCTGCAGTCTCGTGTTGCCGTGGAGACCCCCTCAGTTGCACATCATACTTTCATTTGGGAGGAAGCACAGCAGGGTGGTGCTGTAAGGATAGGATCAACTGAGTCTGGCTGACGTCTGCCATAACTGTGGCTACGTTTGAGTCAGCTCACTGCCTTTGTAGCTTACAATGAACAGTTTCCACTTTGTCTGGGAGAGGTTGGGGTGAACCCTATAATATCTGCATCCTCTAATTTTCTTTACTACAGAGTGTCCAGCATTTAATAAAAATGACTAGATGCCAAGAGATAGGACTCTATGACTAAAACCACAAGAAAGGCTGGACAATGGAAAGTGACTTAGGAGGATTCAGATATTGATTGGAGTTAGCAAATGAGGACTCTTAAAATAAATGCGATTGGTATGTTCTAGCAAATGGAAGAAAAGATGAGGCAAACAGATGAGAAGATGGAGAATTTTACTAAAAATTGGGAGGTATAAATACCAGGTGGACTAGACAAAAATATTCAAACTGAAATTGAGAACTCAGTGTTTGAATTAGGTATTAAATGACACAGCAAAAGATAGGATTATTGATGAGTAAAAGAAGTCAATAGAAAATACTGAAAATGAAGCACAGAGACTAAAAATAGATATATGAAAAATGAATTAATGTATCTGTAATGTTAGGATCTTTTAGCACTTGAAGAAGGAGAATATGGGGAAGACACAAATTTGATGTAATAATGGCTGAGAATTTTCCAAAACTTATGCAGGAGACCTGGGTTCGATCCTTGGGTTGGGAAGATCCCCTGGTTATAAGAATACTGGAATGGGTTGCCATGTCCTCCTCCAGGAAATCTTCCCAATCCAGGGATCGAACCCAGGTCTTTCTGCATTGCAGGTGGATTCTTTACCACATGAGCCACCAGGGAAGCTCCTCCCCCCCCAAAAAAAAAATTACCTGGTGAATTGAAGAAGCTCTGTGAGCCTGAAGAACCATCACTGTAAAGAAAGCCACACTTGTTAGATATATCTTAGTAAAACCAAGACAGTCTTTAAAGCAGGCAGGGGGAAAAAATAGACATTACTTTCAAAAAAGAAACAGTAAGACTGAAAGCTTTCTTTTAACAGAAAGGATAAAAAAGATAATCAACAACAAAAATATGTCTTTAAGAGAACATCATTGCAATCTAGAATTCTATACCCAGTAAGCATATTTAAAATGAAGGTATAGTTCTCCGAGCCGCTTTAGCTGTGATCTCTCCCTAGGGACTGTGCTTTGGAATTGCCTTGCAGCATTAGCCCCAGCACTGTCTTCACTTACTTTCCAAATGTGGAGACTGAGGCGACTGCCACATCCCAGCCAGAGGAAGAATTTGCTACTCTGAATTTAGCAAAGGGAGGCAAAGAACAATAAGAACATTTGAATACACAGGTATTGTTTGAATTGATATAGACAGACTTTACTAACAACAGTGAGAAAATTTTCAAATAGAACTAAAGTGTAACAAACCCTGCAGTCTTTTCAGAGGAAGTCGTAATTGATCTCCCAGATCCCAAATTTAGGGGTAATGTTTGTTGACCATGTGCAGATAACTCACCTGCATAGGGATGAGAATGAAGAGATGTCGATTTATTTTCTCAACTGAAGTGACAGAACTTGAAGATATTAAATCATATACTGAACATGTTTTAATTTTGCTAAAAATCCTTGCTTTAAAATATTTTTTTCCAGTATATTTTATCTCAGTCAAGAGTGGCAACCCATGTTCAGTTTTAACTGAAATCAAATGGGAATCTGGGAAGGACTTGATGAAATGTTTGTGTCAGACACAGTAGAAAGAGGTAGTGTGAAAAATCTCAGACCTTCTTCACTTGGTTCACTGATGATTTGGATGCCAGTGCAGGCAAATTAAGAGAGTTAATCAAAGATGATATTTGGCCAAACCTATTGAATTTATTGATGAATTAGAAGCAGCTGAAGTTCATAATGATGGAGAGGATGGAGGTGAAAGAGAAGATGAAGCTGGCGACAGTATGAGGAAGAAGAAGGGTAGAGCAGGATGAGTAATAGAATACGAACAGACTGCAGCCTCCCTTTTAGTTTTAATACGAACAGACTGCAGCCTCCCTTTTAGTTTTAATACTAACAGACTGCAGCCTCCCTTTTAGTTTTAATACTAACAGACTGCAGCCTCCCTTTTAGTTTTAATACTAACAGACTGCAGCCTCCCTTTTAGTTTTAATACTAACAGACTGCAGCCTCCCTTTTAGTTTTAATACTAACAGACTGCAGCCTCCCTTTTAGTTTTAAATAGTTTATATTCTCTTGGAGCAAGTTGCCATCTCCAGTTTTTCTCTTTCATGCTCAGTTGTCTTGTCCTAATGAGGTGTCTTTATTTTTTTGTCTCTATTATATGATTGCCCACTTATTTTGTGGGAGACTATCTTGAGCAAAATACAATTGGGAACCATCTCTAATTATTTCTTATTCAAATTCATTTTTATTCCTTCTTGTCTCAAAAAATGTGAATGTAGTGGAATTAACTACATCACCATGCACTGTGAGGAAGAAGAAATTTTCTGCCCTTGTTCTGCCAGAAGCTAGAGGGTGTTCATCCTCCTTGTGCTTAAAACTCTTGATTTTTACTTTCTTTAATTTTATTTTTTATAAATGTTTAATTTTGTCCTGGGAAATAGGCAGTTAACAGTGTTGTGATAGTTTCAGGTCAACAGTGAAGAGACTCAGCCGTACACTTTACATGTATCCTGTCTGCCCCAAACTCCTGTCCTATCCAGGCTGCCACGTAACACTGAGCAGAGCTCCGTGTGCTTTACAGTAAGTCCTTACTGATTTTCCATTTTAAAAAGAGCAGTGTGTACACGTCTCTCCTAAACTCCCTTCCTCCCATCCTTCCCCTGGCTACCATAAGTTCATTCTCTAAGTTGGTGAGTCTCTTTCTGTTTCACAAGTAAGTTCATTTGTATCATTTCTTTTTAGATTCCACATATAAGGGATGTCATGTGATATTTCTCCTTCTCTGACCTATTTAATTCAGATTTTTACTTTAAAGTGCTTGGAGATTTCACTGTGACTCTGTAATATGAGCATTTAACATTATCACCATGTAAAATCCTAAAGTGCTTTTTTTGCACTTTGTGAAAAAAATCTAATAAAGTGGAATTATGTTACGTGAGGAAAGGAAGAGTTTGAATTGTTAGGGCATTTGAGTGTTGGTAGGTAGGAGACAAGAGAGAATGGGGCAGAAGCAAATTTGAAAAGATAATAGTATCAGAGTGTGTATTTTCACAACATAAGTTTCAGACCTTCCAAATTAGATTTGTTTAATAACTGGTACTGTCAAAAAAATTAAAGATATATTCAGGCAGCAGGAGCCAGCAGACCTGTATCAAAAAGAACACTAATGTAAAGGTAATTCTTCTGAGAGAAGAAAAATGAATCTTGATGGAAACTTGGAAATCCAGAAGAGATTGAACATCAATAAAAGGTAAATATATGGTCAAATAAACATAAATATTGATGGTACCAAACAATTATAGAAGTGATTTGTGAGTTTGAAAACATATACAATATATATAATGGTAAGAGCAATTGACTACACATTCCAGGATGTCAGAACCAGACATCCTGGAATGTGAAGTCACGTGGCCTTAGGAAGTATCACTATGAACAAAGCTGGTGGAGGTGATGGAATTCCAGTTGAGCTATTTCAGATCCTAAAAGATGATGCTGTGAAAGTGCTGCACTCAATATGCCACCAAATCTGGAAGACTCAGCAGTGGCATGAGGCCTGGAAAAGGTCAGTTTTCATTCCAACCCAAAGAAAGGCAATTCCAAAGAATGCTCAAACTACTGCACAAATACACTCATCTGACACGCTAGTAAAATAATGCTCAAAATTCTCCAAGCCAGGCTTCAACAGTACATGAACCATGAACTTCCAGATGTTCAAGCTGGTTTTAGAAAAGGCAGAAGAACCAGAGATCAAATTGCCAACATCTGTTGGATCATCGAAAAAGCAAGAGAGTTCCAGAAAAACATCTATTTCTGCTTTATTGACTATGCCAAAGCCTTTGACTGTGTGGATCACAATAAACTGTGGAAAATTTTGAAAGAGATGGGAATACCAGACCACCTGACCTGCCTCTTGAGAAACCTATATACAGGTCAAGAAGCAATAGTTAGAACTTGGCATGGAACAACAGACTGGTTACAAATCGGGAAAGGGAGTACATCAAGGCTGTATATTGTCACCCTGCCTTTTTAACTTATATGCAGAGTACATCATGAGAAACGCTAGGCTGGAAGAAGCACAAGCTGGAATCAAGATTGCTGGGAGAAATATCAATAACCTCAGATATGCAGATGACACCACCCTTATGGCAGAAAGTGAAGAACTAAAGAGTCTCTTGATGAAAGTGAAAGAGGAGAGTGAAAAAGTTGGCTTAAAGCTCAACATTCAGAAAACTAAGATCATGGCATCTGGTCCCATCACTTCATGGCAAATAGATGGGGAAACAGTGGGAAACACAGTGGCTGACTTTATTTTTCTGGGCTCCAAAATCACTGCAGATGGTGACTGCAGCCATGAAATTAAAAGACGCTTACTCCTTGGAAGAAAAGTTATGACCAAACTAGACAGCATATTAAAAAACAGAGACATTGCTTTGCCAACAAAGGTCCATCTGGTCAAGGCTATGGTTTTTCCAGTGGTCATGTATGGATGTGAGAGTTGGACTATAAAGAAAGCTGAGCACCAAAGAATTGATGCTTTTGAACTGTGATGTTGGAGAAGACTCTTGAGAGTCCCTTGGACTGCAAGGAGATCAAATCAGTCAATTCTAAAGGAAATCAGTCCTGAATATTCATTGGAAGGATTGATGCTGAAGCTGAAACTCCAATACTTTGGCCACTTGATGTGAAGAGCTGACTCATTTGAAAAGACCCTGATGCTGGGAAAGATTGAAGGCAGGAGGAGAAGGGGACGACAGAGGATGAGATGGTTGGATGGCATCACTGACTCATGGAGATGAGTTTGAGTGAGCTCCGGGAGTTGGTGATGGACAGGGAGGCCTGGCGTGCTGTGGTCCATGGAATCACGAAGAGTCAGACATGACGGAGTGACTGAACTGGACTGAACTGAAGAGCAATTTGAAAGGCAGGAGGGAAGCTAATGGAATTAAAGAGTTTTGAGGTTCTAGCATTATCAGGTAAATTTGTCTAAATTGTGTAAAATAATAGATAATTATTTTGACCAACAAGTTAACAAAGGGAAAATGGGATAATCAAATTTATTCATTAAAAGCCAGGAAGTAAGGAAAAAAGAGCTAGGTCATATCCAAAGTAAATACCAAGATTGTGTCTATAAATCCAACTCAATCAATAATCATATAAAATTTATGTAGATTAAGTACTAAGTACTTCCAGTAAAACACTGTTCTGCATTGTATCCCCGAACCAACCAATGTCCCTTTAACAGACAATTTTAAAATGTAAAGACACAGAAAGCCTGAAAATAGAAGCATGGAAAAAGGTATATCATGTCAATGTCAATGCAAGTGATAGGAAATCAGGTGTAACTTCACTGGTATTTGACAAAGTGGCTACTAAAATTAAAGATGGTCCATACAAAAAACAATGTGTATGTTTCAAATGTGAAAGCAATCCAAATGGAAGACTTAAGCACATCTTTCTCAAATGCTGATAGAGTAAATGGAAAGATAAAGCTCGAAAGGACAGAGAGAGAATCTGATCAAGTTAACATCCATGGTCTAACTAACATACATGGAACATTGTACTCAATGCTAGTTGATCAAATGATGCATATGAAAGTCTTCAAAATTAACTGTTTGCTGGGTCATACAGGATGATTGATTTCACAAGGTGCAGTCTCATTAAACATTCTAGCAATTCACTGTGTGTGTGTGTGTGTGTGTGTGTGTAATTTGATTCTGAAATTTACATGAAAATTCAAGGGGTCATGAATTCCCAAGGGAGCCTCACAATGAAAGAACTGGAGGACTTATTAAATATCAAGATATGTTGAAGAGGAGTTCTAATTTAATACTGTTATGCTTACCCCGAGATAGACAAATACACATTGTTTCTGACAAAGATGTCATTAACAATACGGTGGGGAAAGGATGGTTTTTTCAATAATAGTGTCAGGTAAAAGTAACTTTCTTATGGAAGAAGGGTATTTTACCCAAACTCACATCATATATAAAACAGTCAGTTTAATATGAGTATAAATGTAAAAGTCATATAAAAAAGGTTAGCCTTTAAAGGAAAATATTAAATACCATTTTCTTAGGTTACTTTGAGTTTTCTTAAATAATAAACACTGTGAGGGGTTTATTGTTATTGTTCAGTGGCTGAGTCATGTCTGACTCTTTGCAACTCCATGAACTGCAGCATGACAGGCTTCCCTGTCCTTCACTATCTCCCGGAGTTGGCTCAGACTCATGTCCATTGAGTCAGTGATGCTATCTAACCCTCTCATCCTCTGCCACTCCCGACTCCTCTTGCCCTCAAATACTTCCCAGCATCAGGGTCTTTTCCAGTGAGTCGGCTCTTTGCATCAGGTGGCCAAAGTATTAGAGCTTCAGCATCAGTCCTTCCAATGAATATTCAGAGTTGATTTCCTTTAGGATTGACTGGTTTGATCTCCTTGCTGTCCAAGGGACTCTCAAGAGTCTTCTCCAGCACAATTTGAAAGCATCAGTTCTTTGGTGCTCAGCCTTCTTTATGGTCCAACTCTCACATCCATACATGACTACTGGAAAAACCATAGCTTTGATTATTTGGAACTTTGTCATCACAGTGATATTACTGCTTTTGAATATGCTGTCTAGGTTTGTAATAACTTTTCTTCCAGGAAGCAAAAGTGTTTTAATTTTGTGGCTGCAGTCACTGTCCACAGTGATTTTTGGAGCCCAAGAAAATAAAATCTGTCACTGTTTCCACTTTTTTCCCATCTATTTGCCATGGGACCAGATGCCATGATCTTAGTTTTCTGAATGTTGAGTTTTAAGCCAACTTTTTCACTCTCTTCTTTCACCTTCGCAGAAAGCTCTTTGGTTCCTCCTTGCTTTCTGCCATAAGGATGATGTCATCTGCACATCTGAGGTTACTGATATGTCTCCTGGCAGTCTTGACTCTAGCTTGTGATTCATCCAGCCTGGCATTTCACATGGCAAATAGATGGGGAAACAATGGAAATAGTGACAGGCTTTATTTTTTTGGGCTCCAGAATCACTGCAGATGGTGACTGCTGCCATGAAATTAAAAGATGCTTGCTCATTGGAAGAAAAGCTATGACAAACCTAGATTGCATATTAAAAAGCAGAGACATTATATTACTGACCAAGGTCCATATAATCAGTGCTATTGTTTTTCCAGTTGTCATGTATGAATGTGAGAGTTGGACCATAAAGAAGGCTGAACGTTGAAGAATTGATGCTTTTGAACTGTGGTGTTGGAGAAGAGTCTTGAGAGTCCCTTGGACTGCAAGGAGATCCAACCAGTCCATCCTAAAGGAAACCAGTCCTGAATATTCATTGGAAGGACTGATGCTGAAGCTGATGGTTGGATGGCATCACTGACTCAATGGACATGAGTTTGAGTAAGCTTTGGGAGTTGGTGATGGACAGGGAAGTCTGGTGTGCTGCAGTCCATGGGGTCGCAAGGAGTCAGACACAACTGAGCAACTAAACAACAACTCTGCATAGAAGTAAGCAGAGGGACAATATATAGCCTTGATGTACTCCTTTCCCAATTTTGACCAGTCCATTGTTCCATGTCTGGTTCTAGCTGTTGCTTCTTGTCCTGCATACAGGTTTCTTAGGAGACAGGTAAGGTGGTCTGGTATTTCCATCTCTTTAAGAATTTTCCACAGTTTTTTATGATCCACACAAAGGCTTTAGCATAGTCAGTGAAGCAGAAGTAGATGTGTCTTTTTTTTTTTTGGAATTCACTTGCTTTTGCTGTGATCTCGTGGATGTTGGCAGTTTGATCTCTGGTTCCTCCTCTTTCTCTAAATCCAGTTTTTACATCAGGAAGTTCTTGGTTCACTTACTCCTGAAACCTAACTTGAAGTATTTTGAGCATAATTTTGCTAGCCTGTGAAATGCGTGCAATTGTACGATAGTTTGAGCATTTTTTGACATTGCCCTTCTTTGAAATTGAAATGAAAACTGAAGTTTTCTAGTCCTGTGGCCATTGCTGAGATTTCCAGACTTGCTGTCATACTGAGTGCAGCACTTTAACTGTGTCATCTTTTAGGATTTGAAGTAGCTCAGCTGGAATTCCATCACCTCCACTAGCTTTGTTCATGGTAATGCTTCTTGAAGTCCACTTGACTTCACACTCCCAAGATGTCTGGTTCTAGGAGAGTGACCACACCATTGTGGTTACCCAGTTGTTAAGAGCTTTTTTTTGTATTGTTCTTTTGTGTATTCTTGCTACCTCTTCTTAATCTCTTCTGTTTCTGTCCTTTATGTGCCCGTCTTTGCATGAAATATTCCCTTGGTACCTCCAGTTTTCTTGAGCGCTCTAGTCTTTTCCATTCTGCTGTTTCCCTCTGTTGGAAAACAGTAAATACTACAAAGCAAGTAACCAAGGGAGAGAGGATATTTGTAATGTATTTGTTGAAATAGGACCTGTATTCAGAATGTATTGATAACCACAAATTGATTAAAAAAAAAAAATGGCAGAACACTAGAACAAGTACTTCACACAGGAAAATATCTAAATGGCCATTAAATGTGAAAAAAATGGTCAGCTTCACCATCAGTGCCAACCAAAAGCACCATGAGGTGCCGTGATATATTCACCAGCATGACTAAAATTAAAAAGATAATGTCACGTATTTACAGGAATTATCTGAAACTCTAATATGCCAGTGCTGAGTGTTTAAATTGGTATAGGCAGTTTGAAAAACCACTTAGTCGTTTGTCCTAGAGCTGAATATATGTGTTTGATGAGATTCAACAATTCCATTAGACATAATCCTAGTAGAAATGCGTTCATCAGCATCGAAACAGGTATATTATCAAGGGTGAAACAGATCACCAGCCCAGGCTGGATGCATGAGACAAGTGCTCGGGCCTGGTGCACTGGGAAGACCCAGAGGGATCAGGTGGGGAGGGAGGTGGGAGGGGGGATCGGGATGGGGAATACATGATTCATGTCAATGTATGACAAAAACCACTACAATATTGTAAAGTAATTAGCCTCCAACTAATAAAAATAAATGAAAAAAAAAAAAAAGAAATGCGTTCATACATTTACTAAAAGATTTGTACAAGAACTTTCAAAGCAGCACCATGGATAGTTATCTCAAACTGTAGAAATGCATATTCATGAAGTGGAAGATTACAAAGCTTTGTGATAATGAAAGGTTACAACTCTGCTTAGGAAATACCGGTGAGTCTCAGAAACAGAGGACTGAGTGAAAGAGGCTGGAAGAAAAGAGTTCATAATTTTGTATAATTTTGTTTAGGTAAAGTTAAACCTGGGTCAGGGTAATCTATGAACCTGAGTTGTGGTTACCTTGTTTTGAGGATAGTGGCTGGATGTGGGGGCCCGCGCAGACTTCTGGCGGATGGCTTCTTCATCTGTGTGCTGGTTTGTGAGTTAGGTACGTTTACCTAGTGAGGATTCACTGAACTGTGCACTTAAATTGGGTTTCTTTTCTTTTTTGCAATTATGCTTCCACAAAAAGCTTACTTTAAAAGAACAGAAGAGTGGGACAAAATGCTCCAGCCTTGAGTTTCTGCTTTGGCACTCTGGGTGGGCGCTCAGAGTGTTCCAAGATGACACAGCGGGGGTGAAGCCGTGAGAAGCCCTGGGTGAGAACCAGGTAGTAGCAGAGATGGCAGTGAACGTCAGAGGACTGGAACAGCGGAGGCCCGTGGTCACTGAATGATGGGCCCACGGCGGGGCGTCGCATTAGAGGGGCAGGCGTAGGTCACATCACGAGGTGTTACAGCAGCAGAACAAAGTCGTGGGAAAGGTGTAGTTAGACTGGTGGGATGCCACTGATGCTTTGAGAGGGCAGTGTGTTGGCTGGATGGAGAGCAGGCTGGAGGGAGCAGACACGCCAGGCGGGAGTTGGTGGTGGAGAAGTGGTTTGATTGTGACCTGGACTTGTGCCTTTTTCTGTGGATTTGTTGAGAAGTGCTTGGCTTCTGGTGTATATTACTAGAGACTGAGGGTAACTAACACCAAAAAGGCTTACTGATGGATTGTGTGTTGAAAGAGAAAAGTCCAGAATGACTTTTAAGTGTTTGGCCTCTGTCATATAGGTGGAAAGTGAAAGTCGCCGTGTCTGACTCTTGACGACCCTGTGAACTATATAGTTCATGGAATTCTCCAGGCCAGAATAGGTGGGTGTCCTTTCCCTTCTCCAGAGCACCTTCCCAACCCAGGGATCGAACCCAGGTCTCCTGCATTGCAGGCGGATTCTTTACCAGCTGAGCCACCAGGGAAGCCCCGTACATAGGTTTCTAAGACAGGACAGCATTTCTAAGGTGGGACAGTTGCAGAGGGAGAGTGAGGGGCTGGGGGATTGGGGTGCTCTGCTGCGTTATAAACTTTGGAAGACACTGCTCCTCGGGTCTTAGCACAGTATCTGCAGCATAAATATAAGTGGCTGGAAGTCTGATTAATTATGTAGCTAATATTTAATCATTCACATTCAATAAACACATTGACTAAGGGTATATAATTTTTACCATTGGCATCCTTAAAAAAGCTTTAAGAGTTAATAAAACTAATTTATTAATTCTCGTGGTATTTTGCTACCTTTTGTTTGTCTACTTTGTAGATTTCTTTTTGTCATGAAGATGGTGATTTGAGTGAAATAAGGTTTTTAAAGAAGCTGATTGGTTGGATATTAAACTGGACATTTTGTTTAGATGTTTTTCTGTTTCTTTGCAGTTACTTTGTGATTACAGCTGTTCTGCTGTTTGGGAATTTGATTCAGTATCAGGTTTCCAATGTGTTTTAGTTTTTGGAATAAACGTTTTCAATTGTTTAACATCTTTTATTTTTCTTTATTGTTTATGGAAGTCCTTTTAGGTGTTTGGAATGAAGAATTTTCTTTTCCAAATGTTTTTCTTTTGCAGACGATAGCATTTTGTTTTAGGTTCCAATTGGAACCACTTAGTGTAGACATTAGTGGAAAAATACCACCTAAGAAGACTTGAAAAATGTTGGGAATCCTAAAACAAATGTCAGAGTGTTCCTCCTGACACTAATCCTTTAATTTGGAATAAAGCAAAGCAATTCTGTGTTACACATCTTCCAGGAGTCCTGTGTTTGTTTTGTGGTGGTGGTTTGCTCATCACAAGATGACTCCTACTTGGGTATGTCAGCCAACGTTTGGTCATTCAGCCAAACCCGAGGTGTGATTGGAAGAATGTTGGAAATCCAGGCTGAAGAGTTTGATTAAAAAGGAAAACAAAGCAAAACAGTATTTGTATTGTTAGAGTACTTTGATTATTTTTGTGGTTCTGATCACAACTTATAGCCCCCATAGGAAGTTTATGAAATAGATGCATTTGACTGCAGACAGTGGAAACTCCAGTTCATTTAAATAAAGAGAACACCATGTTAAGTAAGAGGAAATTCAGCAGTCTGGTAGGCTTTTGAGATGGTTGATTAGTTGGCTTTATGGTATCACCCAGAATACAAAGAGAACTCATATAACTTGTATTTTGGATGTTAACTCCCATGTTAGATATGTGATTTGCAAGTACCTTCTCCCATTCAGAGGGTCTGTCTATTTTGTTGATGGTTTCTTCACTGCGCAGAAGCCTGTTATTTTGACATAGTTCCATTTGCTTATTTCTGCTTTTGTTTCAAATGCTTTTGGAGTGAGATCTGAAAAACATCTCTAACATTATGCCCTGAAGGCCCATTCATATTGTCTTAAGTAGGAAGATTTTTTTTCTCTTTTGTGACTGAGTAGTATTCCTGTATGTGTGTGTGTGGCCAGTGGGGTTTACCACCTATGTTTTCTTCTAGGAGTTTTATGGTTTCTGGTCTTATGTTAAGTCTTTACTCTATTTTGAGTTGCTTTTTGTGTGTGTTGAAAGATACCCTAGTCCAGTTTCATTCTTGTGTGTGTGGCTATCCAGTATCCCCAGCACTGCTTACTGAAGGGACTGTTATTAACCCACGTGTGTTCTTGCCTCCTTTGTTGTATTAATTGGCCAAATGTGTGGGTTTATTTCTGGGCTCTCTATTCTGTTCCATTGATCTGTGTGTCTGTTTTTATGCCAGTACCACACTGTTTTGATTACTGTATTGTTGTAATATAGTTTAAAACCAGGAAACCTGATACCTCCAGTTTCATTCTTTCTCAAGATTTCTTTGTCTAATTATACTCTTTTGTGCTTCCATACAAGTTTTACAAGTGTACTGTTCCTGAGAGGAATGCTATTGGAATTTTGATATGGATTGTATCAAATCTAATTGCTTTGGATAATATGGACATTTTAACAATATTCATTCTTCCAGTTCACGAGCATGGAATATCTTTCCATTTATTTGTGCCTTTGGTTTATATCAACTATTATCAATGTGTAAAAGTTTTCAGTGTACAGATCTTTTACCTTCTTGGCTAAATTTATTCTTGAGTATTCTTTTTGATGCAGTTGTAAATAGGATTCTTAATTCCTCTTTCTGATAGTTTGTTGTTAATGTATAGAAGTATAATAGATCTTTGTATATTGATTTTGTACCTGCAGCTCTCCTGAATTTGTTAATTACAACACTTTTTGTAGAGTCTCTAGGGTTTCTGTATATAAAGTTTTATCATCCACAAATAGTGACAGTTTAAATTTTTCCTTTCAAATTTGAATGTCTTTATTTCCTGCCTAATTGCTGTGGTTAGGAGTTTCAGGACTGTGTCAAATAAAAGTGGTGAGATGGGCATTCTTATCTTGTTCTGAAAAGAAAAGCTCTGAGCTTTTCTCTTTTCAGCTTGATATCAACAGTGGGCTTGTCGCATGTGACCTCTATTATGTTTTGGTATGTTCCATTTATACCTACTTTGTTGAGAGTTTTTATCATAAATAGTATTGAATTTTGTCAAATGCTTTTTCTGCATCTGTTGAGATAATCATATGATTTTATCCTTAATTTTGTTAATGTCTTGTATTACATTGATTTGTGAATGTCAAACGATTTCTGTATCCCTGGAATAAATCCGACTTGAGCATGGTATATGATCCTTTGAATGTATTGTTGAATGTGGTTTGTTGATATTTTGTTAAGGATTTTTACATGTATATTCATCAGAGCTATTAGCCTGTAATTTTTTTTTTTTTTCTTGTGGCATGCTTGTCTGGTTTTGGCATCAGTGCAGTGCTGGCTCATAAAATGAGTTTGAAAGAGTTCCTTCCTCTTTAATTTTTTGAAAGAATTTGAGAAGGATTGGTCTTCATCTTTGAATGTTTGGTGAAATTCATCAGTGAAGGCTTCTGATCATTGGCTCTTGTTTGTTGGGTGGCTTTTGGTTATTGATTTAATCTCCTTCCCTGTAATCTGTTTGTTCAGATTTTCTGTTTCATCATGATTAAGTCTTGGGAGGTTGTGTACTTCTGGGAATTTACCCATTTCTTCTAGATGGTTGAATTTTTTGGTGTATTCATAGTAGTCTCCTTTGATCCACTGTGTTTTTTAAGTATCACTTTTAACGCTTCTTTTGTTTCTGATTTTATTTGAACCCTTTCTCTTTTGCACTTAGTGAATTTAGCTGAAGTTTTGTAAATGTTAACTTTACAAAGATTTGTCTCTTAGTTGTATTGTTCTTTTCTATTGTCTGTAAAATCTCTGTATTATGTATTTTTCACTCTGATCTTTCCGTTTCCTTGTACTAACTTTAGGATTCATTTGTTCTTTTGCTACTTTGTTGAGGTATAAAGTTAGTTTGAGATTTTTGTTTGCTTTTGAGGTAAGCCTGTATCACTATGAACTTCCCTCTTAAAACTGCTTTTGCTTCATCCCTTCAATTTTAGAAAGTTGTGTTTCCATTTTTATTTGTCTGAAGGTATTTAAAAATATTCTCTTATTTCTTCATTGATCCTTTGGTTGTGTAGCAGCCTGCTGTTTAATGTCTCTGTGTTTATTTTTTACAGTTTTCTTATAATTGATTATTCATTTCATACCTTTGTGCCCCCAAAAGATGGTTGATATGATTTTAGTATTCTTATGTTTATTGAGATTTGTTTTGTGGCCTAATATCCTGGAGAATATTGTATGTGCACTTGAAAGGAATGTATAATCTGCAGATTTTGGGTGGAATGCTTATATATATATATATATATATATATATATATATTAAGTTTATCTGATATGTCATTTAAGACCAGTGTTTCCTTGATTGTCTGGATGATCTGTTTATGTTAGTGGCATATTAGTCCTTTACTCTTTTCATATTATGGAGAACTTCTTTCTTTATGTCCATTAATACTTGCTCTATATACTCAGTTGCTTCTGTGTTAGATACCTAAATAGTCAAAAATGTTATATTTTCTTGTTGGATTGACCCCTTTATGATTATGTAATGCTCTTGTATGTCTTTTGTTAATAGTCTTTATTTTAAAGTCTATTTTATAAAAGTATTGTTATCCCAGCTTTCTTTTCATTACATTTACATGGAATATCTATTTCTATCCCTTCATTTTCAGCCTGAGTCTTTAGATCTAAATCAAGTCTCTTATAGGCAGCATATGGTAGATCTTTTTTTAAAGAAAGAATAATAATCCATCCAATATCCTGTGCTTCTTGATTGGAGAATTTGGCTCATTTATATTTTTTAAATTAATTTTTTTGTTGGAGGAAAATCGTTTGACAATGTTGTGTTGGTTTGCTCTGTACAACAACATATATATATATATATGTGTGTGTGTGTGTGTGTGTCTCCCCTCCCTGTTGAGCCTCCCTCCCCTCCCTCCATTCTGCCCCTCTGGGTCTTCACGCAGTGCCAGGCTGGGCTCGCTGTGTTCTGTAGCAGCTTCCCACTAGCTGTTTTACACATGCTGATGTATGTATGTCGGTGCTCCCTTCTCCATTCATCCTTCCCTCTCCTTCCCCCGTTTAGAGTAATTATTGATAGATATGCACTTATTTCCATTTTGTTTCTGCTTGTTTTTGTATTTTCCTGTTTCTCCTCTCGGTCTGTTCCTTTTTGGTTTGTTGATTTTCTTTAGTATTATGTTTGGATTCCTTTGTCTTATATTTTTGTTTTGGGCTTTTGATTTATCTTTACAATGAAGTTCATATATAGCAATCTATATTTAAAGCAGTTTTAAGTTGATACTTGCTTAAGTTCAATTTTATTCTAAAACCACTACATTTTTAACTCCCCAGGCCACATTTCATGTTTTATAGGTCATTATGTTTTTATTTTGTGTATCCCTTTACTACTAGTTATTATAGTTGATTTTACTACTTTTATCTTTTAATCATCATACTAGCTTTATAAGTGGTTGAGTCACTACCTTCACTGTATATTTTGCCTTTACTAGCAAGAGATTTTTCTCTCATATGTTTTCTTATTTCTAGTTATAGGCTTTCATTTTTCATTGAATTCTCTTTAACTTTTCCTATAAGGCTGCTTTAGTGGTGATACACCCTTTTAGTTTTTGCTTATCTGAAAAGCTCTTGCTGTCTCCTTCAGTTCTGAGTGATGGCCTTGTTGTATACTCTTAGTTAGCTTTTTTCCTGTCTACACTTTGAACATATCAGGTCACTCCTGTCTGCTTTGTGCAGTTTCTGCTGAGAACTCCACTGACGGTCTTATGAGTGCTTTCTTATACATGACTAGTTGTTTTTCTCTTGTTTCTTTTGAAATTCTTTCACTTTTGACGTACTAATTGTAATGTCTTGGTGAGCATCTCCTTAGGTTTATCTTGTTTGGAATTCTCTATGCTTCTTGGACTTGGTTGTCTGTTTCCTTCCCCAGATTAGGGACGTTGTGAGCTGTATTTTTTCAAATAGGTTTTCTGTCCATTTCTCTCTCCCTTTCTTTTCTAGGACCCCTATAATGCAAATGTTAGTATGGATGGTGTTGTCTCAGAGGTCCCTTAAACTGGCCTTCTTTTACAGTGTTCTTTTCTTTTGGCTGATCTGATTAGGTGGTTTCCATTACTATGTCTTCCATGTTGGTGATCTATTCTTTTGTATTATCTAATCCACTGTTGATTCCATTTAATGTATTTTTCATTTCAGTTACTCTATTCTTAAACCCTGATTGGTTCATTCTTATATTGTCTATTTCTTCTTTGATGTTCTCACTGTGCTCATCTCCTGAGTTTGATGAGTAATTTTATGACTATTACTTTGAGTTCTTTATCAGGTAGATTGCTTACTTTCATATCACTAAAGTCTTTTTCTGAGGTTTTGTCTTGTTTTTTTCATTTGGAACATTTTGTTGTTGTTTCCTCATTTTGCTTGGCTGACTGTCATTATTTCTATGCTTTAGGCAAAACTGCTACCTTTGTTGGTGTTGGTGGAGTGTCCTTACATAAGTGACGATCCTTCGTCAGTTCTGTGCTAGGTCTTGATTGCTTCATGATTCTTTGTTGTTATATATACCACGTGATTTATTGATATGTCACTGTGGTTGAGGGCATGTCAAGACCTGTCAGTGTTCCAAGGGGAGGAATCTCATTTAGCGCCTAGTTTCAGGCTGATTAGAAGCCAGACACTCAGGCAGCAATTATTAAGCTTTGCAGGTGTATACAGTCCTGTGTAGCTGCAGTTATAATCCCTGATGACCTCCAGACCAGGAGGGCTAGAGTTGTCCCCTGGGTGACAGTTGCAAAAATCAAATCAAGCCTTTTGACAAGTGTATAAGCAGCTTTCTGGGAAATCTTGTGCATTTGTGAGGCCAAGGGCATGTGGAGGATGGTGTTTCCTTACATTCCTTGAGAGGCTGCTCTTACTCTATAGACATGGGGAAACTTGAATTGTATTCCTCAGGGTGAAGCTCCAGGCTTTCACAGAAAGACAGGGGTTGTGTTTCAGCCTGCGGTCTAGGCAGTGTGCTGGTGGTAGTGGCCCATCAAGAGCTGTGTTGTCTATTGGTGTAGTCTTGTGGGGCCCGGGACTGCCAGCCCCCTTGGCCAGCATGGCCAGGTGGTCATGGGGTGTCCCATGTGTGGACTGCACCCTCCCTGACTTTAGCGAGGCCACTGGAGAGCAAGGGGCGGGGCTTGCACTCTTGCTTCAGGAAGGCAGCAGGAAAATGAATTGAGTGTGCCAGCCTGCAGGCTTCAGTGTCGCAGCTGGAGAGTGCCCAGGCTGTGCACGCATGTCAGTCTGATCAGGGAGTATGAAGCCACGGTGACCTCTCACCCCTGCTGGCCCAGCACAGGGAACAAGGTCGAGCTGCAGCTGCCTGGGCGCTCCGGCTTCAGCAGAGGGGCTGGCCAGTTCTGCAGTCACTGTGCCCAAGTGGAGCTCATGTGCTAGCAGATTAGGTAGGAAACCCAACAACAGTGTCTCCCAGGGCCTCCTCCCATCTGTGGGGAGCATTTCCACCATTCCTCAGCCCTTCACCTGATGCTTGTAGATTCAAAAATGGCTGTCCATCACATAGTCTTGGCATTTTTCAAACTGCTATTATTTTGCTGTGTTTCAACTGAGTGAGGCTACTTGAAAGCCCTTTAAGAAGAGAGTCTTAGTTTCCTGTAGCACTTTGGGACCCTTAGATATCAAACCTTTGGTTCTCTAAGGCAGGTATTTTGGGAGATTGTCTCTCCAATGTAGATGACAGGGGCCGCGGTACACGCTCTGGGGACCAGCCCCTTGGTCCTCCAGGAGAAGCGCCCACCCAAGGAGCCCCCTCCTATCGTGTACCCTCGGGCTGGGGTGGGGGTTCTGGCAGCAGCCCTTCTTGCCCCTCCTCTCTGTCTTGATGTGGTCCTTCTTACCCTTTGTCATGGAGCAGCTGTTCAGCTAGTTCTCAGGTTCTTTCCAGAGGAGGTTGATCCAGATGTAGCTGTGTATTCATTGTGTCTTTGGGAGGTGCTAACTTCAGTGCCGTCTAACTGTGCTGCTGTCTTGAAGAGCTCTCCCCATTACTATTTTCCATTTCTTTCACAATAGCCATCTAGTGGGTGTGCAGGAGAGCTACTATTTTGAGACATGTACTCACTATCCAAAAGCGGTTAGTAACTAGTGATAGACTAGATGCCTCTATGATGAAATCAAACAAGGGTCAATGTAAAATCAGCTTTCCAAGTTCAAGATGGGGGATACTGGACTTGACATTGACTCATATGCAAATGTCTTAAGGGTTCACTTGCTTTATGTGGACATTTTAGTTAGCAATATTACTTGGTGGCTAGATAAAAAATCCAGATTGCAAATAGAGAAATAGAATCGTGTGATCATGGGAGAGAAGAATGCCATTTTACTACATGCTGGTCAGACCACATCAGGAGGGTCATGTCAAGTTCTGGGTGTTAGATACGGATCTGGAAATGGATAAACAGCTGACATTCAACAGAATACAGCCGTACAACAAAGGGTTTGAAAACTGTGAGTTGGAAATCAGTAAGTAGGGAACTGAGTTTCTTAACCTGAAGAAGAGCAGGAGCAGAATCAGATAGCTGTCTTTGTATGTTTTAAGGTGTTGTACGTGAAGGCTTTCCTGGTGGTTCAGTGGTAAAGACTCCACCTGCCAATGCTGGAGACACCGGTTCAATCCCTGGGTCGGTAAGATCCACTGGAGGAAGAAATGGCAACCCACTCCCGTATTGCTTGGGAAATCCTATGGACAGAGGAGCCTGGTGGGGTACAGACCATGGGCTCACAAAGTTGGACATGACTGAGCAACTAAACTGCAGTTTGTTGTGTGAAAGATGGTGAAGGCTTAGCTTTCCTGGTTTGAGGACAGAACTGGAAAAAAAAAATCATTATGTGAAAGTAGAGAGAAACATGTTTCTAATCCACATGAGAAAAACCTTTCTGGCAGAGAGTTCCTACTGTGGGCAATGTTTGAGTTAAGCTGGATGGAGGGGGTAAGAGCTTTGCTGGAAAAGGTCTTCCTCTCCCAGATGGAGACCTGGCACAGTGGATCTGTGTGAAAACCTCTGTGTCTTCTTCCATGTGCTAGAGATTATGCAAAGCTAGACAAAAACCAGTTCTGTACACAAAAGCCTAGAACATAGTAGGTGTCCAGTTTTGCCTGTTCAGGGTCAACTCTTCCTAGGCTTGCGTCACACTGAACTCTTCAGTTTCACGTTTCATTAACCTCTACATGTGCCTTTGCTTTCGCCACCAGGGCTTCCCTCATGGTTCAGCTGGTAAAGAATCTGCCTGCAATGCAGGAGACCCTGGGTTCCATCCCTGGGTTAGGAAGATTCTGAAGAAGGAAACGGCTACCCACTCCAGTATGCAGGCCTGGAGAGTTCCATGGACTATATATCCGTGGGGTTGCAAAGAGTTGGACATGACTGAGCGACTTTGACTTACTCTCCTGCTTGTATCCCCTCCACTTTCCTACTGAACTGATGGTGGTGGAGGGAACCTCTCCTCACTGCTCTTGGAATACCTGAGGCAGGTCACTCTTAAAGCGTCTATTGGGGTGTCTGTCCCTGCTCACTGGGTCCTAAGCTCGCTCACAGGGATTGAATATGATTTGCTGTTGATGTTTGATTTCTCAGTGTGAACTAAACCTGTTCATTGAATGCAGTGAAAGGGGGCATAGTTATTATCTGTGTGCCTCAGTGCCAGTGCAGTGCTTGACACCCTCACTCGCTTATCACTGAAATAATAAAGTTGACTGTATCTTTTCTCGTCAGTTTAGGTAGTTACATCTTTGGGTAGTTCTGCACAGTCTTGTTGGGGTGTGTGGGCTTGATGTCAGCACAGGGCCTGGCGAGCACTCCCCTTCTGCCCTCTCTCAGGCTTCTCTCCCTCCTCCCCTCTCTCCTGTTCACCCCGTGCTCCCTCCTCTTCCTCACTGCCTCCTCCCTGCTTCCTGTCCGCCTCTTTCTCCACCTCCTCCCTCTCCCGCCTCCCCTCACCCTGTGCTCCCTCCTCTTCCTCACAGCCTCCTCCCTGCTTCCTGTCTGCCTCTTTCTCCACCTCCTCCCTCTCCCTCCTCCCCTCACCCCATGCTCCCTCCTCTTCCTCACTGCCTCCTCCCTGCTTCCTGTCAGCCTTTCTCCACTTCCTCCCTCTCCCTCCTCCCCTCACTCCGTGCTCCCTCCTCTTCCTCTCCGTGCTCCCTCCTCTTCCTCACTGCCTCCTCCCTGCTTCCTGTCTGCCTCTTTCTCTACTTCCTCCCTCTCCCTCCTCCCCTCACCCTGTGCTCCCACTTCTTCCTCACAGCCTCCTCCCTGCTTCCTGTCTGCCTCTTTCTCCACTTCCTCCCTCTCCCTCCTCCCCTCACCCCGTGCTCCCTCCTCTTCCTCACTGCCTCCTCCCTGCTTCCTGTCTGCCTCTTTCTCCACTTCCTCCCTCTCCCTCCTCCCCTCACCCCGTGCTCCCTCCTCTTCCTCACTGCCTCCTCCCTGCTTCCTGTCCGCCTCTTTCTCCACCTCCTCCCTCTCCCTCCTCCCCTCACCCCGTGCTCCCTCCTCTTCCTCACTGCCTCCTCCCTGCTTCCTGTCTGCCTCTTTCTCCACTTCCTCCCTCTCCCTCCTCCCCTCACCCCGTGCTCCCTCCTCTTCCTCACTGCCTCCTCCCTGCTTCCTGTCTGCCTCTTTCTCCACCTCCTCCCTCTCCCTCCTCCCCTCACCCCGTGCTCCCTCCTCTTCCTCACTGCCTCCTCCCTGCTTCCTGTCTGCCTCTTTCTCCACCTCCTCCCTCTCCCTCCTCCCCTCACCCCGTGCTCCCTCCTCTTCCTCACTGCCTCCTCCCTGCTTCCTGTCTGCCTCTTTCTCCACTTCCTCCCTCTCCCTCCTCCCCTCACCCCGTGCTCCCTCCTCTTCTTCACTGCCTCCTCCCTGCTTCCTGTCCGCCTCTTTCTCCACCTCCTCCCTCTCCCTCCTCCCCTCACCCCGTGCTCCCTCCTCTTCCTCACTGCCTCCTCCCTGCTTCCTGTCCGCCTCTTTCTCCACCTCCTCCCTCTCCCTCCTCCCCTCACCCCGTGCTCCCTCCTCTTCCTCACTGCCTCCTCCCTGCTTCCTATCCGCCTTTCTCGACTTCCTCCCTCCTCCTCCTAGCACCCTCCGTGCCCTCCTTAGACTGTGTTCTCATGCAGAGTTCGGTAGGCTTTTTGACTCTGTAGTTCATGTATCAGTTAACCTCAGATCATAGATCCTAACAGAGATTCCAGATCACTTGTGTGTTGACAAGGAGGGTTTTTTCTCTAATACGGCAAATGAGGTTCAAACATACCTTGTTGAATCTGTACACATGTATATTTTTATTTCCCTTTCTTCCTAGTTTTTTATTTTCTGTGTATGTGCCAGCCTCTTGGTGCCAACCGTCTGTTGATTCTCTAGTATTAACAGCAGCACAGGCTCTGTCTGCATTCGGTATAGTTTGCATTTTTATGTTTGCCGAGACCTTTGTCTGTCATTAGGTAGTGATTCATTGTGAGAGCAGCAGGCAGGCTAGAGTTCTCTTTACGAGCAACTTGGTTTATTTCCATCTGAGTGTATAAGCTGTGTAGTTACTTAGGTCTGTTTTAGTAACAAATTGAACCTCTAATTTATTTTGAATATACAAAAGCTAATTTAATGAATTTTTTCTCAGGACAGGTATGGTATTTCTACGAGTCAGAAACACTAGCATGATGTGACCACTCTGTACACAGTGGAGATGCTCCAAACACTACTGAAAGATTGCTTAAATTTCTACCTGCAGAATTTCGTGCTTTCTTTTTATATAAAGAAGATTAATGCTCATGGGCTTGAATTTGGCCTATAATTTCCTTACTCTAAGATGAATGACTGCTACGAAAGTACTTTGTTTTCTGAAGAATTTTTAGGGCAGCTTAAGTAATTAATGTTTTGATGTGCATATTTGTTATTTTTAACTTTTGATTAACGAACCATGTTATTAAAATTATGCTTTTTCTTCTCTCCAGCCCCAGAGATCAGTTGAAACATATAGGTCGTCTTTTGTCCCTGTTGAAGATGATAATTTTGCATTTTGCAAATGTCAGATCTTTCAAAGCCCAGAGGAGGGGCTATTGCATCTTGTCTTCAGCTTGTGTATTAGAAAGGGATTGTAGGTGACTCCAGAGGAATGCATTCTTACGTGGATAGAGACTGCTGATCTTGTGCTCAGTTTTTTTTTTTTTTTTCCCATTTATTTTTATTAGTTGGAGGCTAATTACTTTACATTATTGTAGTGGTTTTTGCCGTGCATTGACATGAATCAGCCATGGATTTACATGTATTCCCCATCCCGATCCCCCCTCCTACCTCCCTCTCCAACTGATCCCTCTGGGTCTTCCCAGTGCACCAGCCCTGAGCACTTGTCTCATGCATCCAGCCTGGGCTGGCAATCTGTTTGACCCTTGATAGTATACTTGTTTCAATGCTGTTCTCAGTTTTTAATCTATGTGCTTCACATCTAGGTCATAGAGAATGTGGGGATAATTCTCCACAAAGAGAAAATCTGTTTTTTTAGCTCTTTTATAGATTGCCTGCTGTCCATGCAACCTTTCACAGATTTATCACAAAAAAGGTCTTTGTTCCTAGGTAAATTAGCATGTTTTTCTTTAATTCTGTGGCACTGTACTATTGCCAGAGCACCTGTTATCATTCTAAGACATTTATATCATTTCTGTGGAGAAAAAAGACTCTTATGGGTTGTTTACTCATTTTAACCTCTAGGTATATAGATCTTTACCTGGAAATCGGGACTCTAAAAAGCTCTGAACACCAAATTTTTTTTAGATAACTTGTTTGGTAGTAGAGTCTAACTTGAACCAATGTGAGGCAATTTATAGCCTTCTGTTCTTATCCTACTTAGCATGACTATTGATACTTCTAGTTGCAGAAACATGAGTACGTTTGATTATGGGCTGGTATTCAAAACCCTGTAGAAAACATTATGTAAATAAAGTGTATGCACAAAATTACCTTTCTAAAATAAATTTTAAAAAATCAGCTTTCAATAACATATGATCTTGTAATATTGTATAGGGACATTTCCAGTTCTTATTGAGGTAAAAGACCAAGAAATATAGATATTTCTGTAGTAGAGATCTGTTAAAGGCAAGTGTAATTGTGTAACAACAGATGAGTAAAGAAGTGATTTTAGAGTCAGTAAGGGACTTTTTTGTCCAAAAATAAGAAACACTTGTCCCATGCATGTACAAAAACCCTAGTATTAAACTCTAATGACCATCTCACTGGGCCCAGGACTTTACCTTCCAAATGTGTTCACTGGGTGAAATGGAAACAACATTGGAAAGTTGCCTGCAATGAACTCCTGAAAGATTGTACTAAATCTTATGTATTCATGATACAGAACATAATACCAACATGTCTTAAGTTGTTCTGACTTGCAGGAGTTCATTGCAGGCAGCTTTTCAATGTTGTTTCCATTTCATCCAGTGAACACATTTGGAAGGTAAAGTCCTGGGCCCAGTGAGATGGTCATTAGAGTTTAATATTAGGGTTTTTGTACGTGCATGGGACAAGTGTTTCTTATTTTTGGACTAACAGCTGCCAGTAAAATGAGATATCTCTGGACAAAGAAGGTGTTTTTGTCACTTTGTAATTTTAGATGACTTATCTTAAAAGGTAGTTTGTTGCAAAATTAAAAACACTCAGTCCAGCAAAGTCCTAGATTTGTAAGCACACTTTAAAAAACTCAAGCTAATGTTACATAATACCTTTTAGGCTTCAGTTTCCCCAACTTCTCCTCTTTAGTGGGTTCTGCATCTGTATTTTTAATGATTTAATATGTCTTTATGAGGTGAAAAAATAATAGAAAAATATTTACGGTCAATAGTTTCCTTATGTGTTAAATTCTTGATACATGTTTGATATCTCTATATACACTAGTGGAAGTATATTCAGGCAGCTCTATAATAAATGTAAAAAACATAATTTAAAGTTTAAGATTTAGAGAGAACTGATGAAATAGAATATGTGGAAGCATTTATTTTTTATTCTGTAAGAGGAACTGATTGTTTCTGTAACCCAAGAATTAGTATTAAAATTGAAACAGAATACAGAGTAGGTCCCTTCTCTATTCTTTCTCTTCCCTCCTTTCACTTACTGTGAGACTGAATTCCTTACATTAAACCTAAGTTTATATTTAAAGTCATTCACATTCTTTTTACATAAAAGTAAAAGTGTTAGTTGCTGAGTCTTGTCTTCCCTCTATTCATAGAATTTTCCAGGCAGGAATACTGAAGTGGGTTTGGCATTCCCTTCTCTAGGGGATCTTGACCTATGGATTGGACCTGGGTTTCCTGCATTGCAAGCAGATTCCTTATCGTCTGAGCCACCACGGAAACCCCATTTGTAGATTATAAATCATTGTTCATCACCTCATCTGAGTGAAAGAAGCAAGAAATTGAGGCCTCTCTTTGTCCTACTGCTTCATGGAACTGGAATTTGTCCAACAACCTGGGTGAACTTGAAAGCAGATTCCTGCATATAGTCTTCTCCACAAACTAAGCAGAGAATCCTGTCAAGCTCATACAGACTTCTGTCCTATAGAACTCAGAGATAAGAAATAGGTATAGTTTTAAGCTATTTGTGGTAATTGTTCAGTGATAGAAAACTAATGTAGATTTTGGCACCAGGAGAAGATTGTTAGTTTTCTGCTTTTGCCTTTAACTAATCACTTTAAATTTAGTGACTTCCAGCAACATCCCCACCCCTTTTTTTAATCTTACAGTTTTAATGGTGAGAAGTCTGTGTGAATTCTCTGTGTAATGGTCTTTCAAGGTCATATCAAGGTGTTGGCAGGGCTGAGTAATCTTAATCTGGAGTCTTTGAGAATCAGTTTGCTTCAAACTCATTGAGGTTGTTTGATTGAATTCAGTTCCCTGAGGTTATAAGACTGATTCCTCTACTCTGTTGCTGGGATTGCTTTTAGTCCCTGGATCTCTTTGGAGGTTGCTCTCAGATTGCCTTGATGCTTGTCCATCTCAGCCGTGGAGAATTCCCTCATGTCAGATTCTTCTCATGCTTTCTGGGTCTCCAACTTCTTTTCTGCTATCAACCAGAGAAAACTCTGCTTTTGAACATCTCTTGTGATTAGATTAGGCTCCCCAGGATTAATCTTCCATTTGCCATACAGGATAATCATAGGGATAGCTTGTAATACTTAAGGTTTTGCTTACACTCAAATAGGGGGGCCTTCTACAGGGTGAGAGTCCTGAGGAGTTCCTCTCAGAATTCTGCTCATCAGTCTGCAGCTGGTGACCTGGGTGCCAAGTGTTTTGAGGTAGTGTGATGTTGTGGGCACAGGAATCAGATTCTCTTGGTTCAAACTCTAGCTCTAGTACTTAACTTCCCAGGTGGCGTTAGTGGTAAAGAATCTGCCTGCCAGTGCAGGAGACGTAAGAGACCCAGGTTTGATCCCTGATTTGGGAAGGTCCCCTGGAGGAGAGCACGTCAACCCACTCCGGTATTCTTGCTGGAATCCCAGGGACAGAGGAGGCTGGCGGGCTACAGTCCATAGGGTCGCACAGAATTGGACAAGGTTGAAGCGATTTAGCACACATGCACACTAGTACTTAACTAGCTGTGAAACAGGTTATTCTCTTTGTGCCAAGAGCTTTTCTTGACATCTGAACAAGAGTAGTTTAGGGTGCTCTGAGGGGAGGGGTAGGGTCAGATCCTGTGCTCTTGGTTAGGAAAAGGCAGAGCATCTGACCCAGAAGCAGGTTCAGGTTTGGGATTTGAGTCCCAAGGTAGAGAAGAATGTAGAAGGTCAGTCTCCAGGGAGTCTCTCATCTGATAGGCTGGGAACTGTAATCCACCATCCGGATTACCCGTCTCAGAAGAGTGGGACTGTTGGCCTGTAGGACTGAGGAGCACCAGCTGGCAGGTACCAGGTCTGTCCTTCGTCTGACTGTGGGTGAGTTTTAACAGTGCATGCCTGTGCCTTATTTTAAAAGGTTGGGGTTGAGGGAAAGGAATCCAATGACTAGAGTGACTATACTGAGTATAAAGCAAGCTGTATGGGATCCTAGTTGCTTGGGGAGTAGGTTGGGAATGAGGTATCAGATTGTCCCATGGAAAAACAAGTCAGAAATGAAACTAGGATTTGGGGTTACCAGAGTTGGAACGGGATTGGCTTTAGGGCTGATGTAGCAATGTCTGTGCTCAGCCACATCTGACTCTGCGTGCCCCCGTGGGCTTTCCCAGCCAGGCTCCTCTGCACGTGCACTTTCCCAGGCAAGAGTACTGCAGTGGGTCACCATTTCCTTCTCCAGGGGATCTTCCCAGCCCAGGGATTGAACCTCGGTCTCCTGTGTCTCCTGCATTGGCAGGCGGAATCTTTACCGCTGCACCATGTGGGACTTAGCACCAGCAAGGCCTGAGTCATCTCAGTGTCCTCGCATCTTCTCAGGCAGACCGTGTGCTGTTCTCAAAGGCATGGCGATTTGAGGGTGAGGACTCAGTGGCTGAGTGGGGGAGTTGGAGGGCCCCCCAAAACAGCCCAGTAAGCTCCAGGTCTCTGAAAGGGGTCACATTCCTGATGGGTCCCTTGGAACACCCAAGATTCTTTTTCTGGCGGGCTCTTACCCAGGGGAGTTCTCATTTCTGTCAGCTCCGTAGGCCCGGGCATTTGTGTCCAGCTACAAAGAAATCAGATCAGGAGAAAATCCCCAGCTTTCTTTATCAGAAAACATCCTCTGCTGCAGGGTTTGTGTCCCGGGTTTGAATGGCATTCCTTGCCAGGCCTTTAGCTGCCAGAGCATTATTGATGCCAGACATTTGGTCTGTAACAGGGCGATGCCCCTATCCCAGTGATCCTGCTTCCTGGCAACTTGAGCCTTTTGGCAGGATTCTAGAGAATGAGCTACAGTGAGAGCTTGTGTAACATGGGTGTTGGGGTGCCTTCCGAGGCCATCCTTCTCTTCACATTCAGGTGATAGGAAGTAAAGAACTTCAACTGGAAAGTTTCTGTTTGTTTGTTTATATGTTTTTTAAAATACATAATTAAACTTTTATTTATTTTTAAGTGAAAGATAATTGCTTTACACTATTGTGTTGGTTTCTGCCAGACATCAGCATGAATCAGCCTTAGGTATACATATGTAGGCCCCCCTCCTACCCCCCTCTCACCTCTCACCCAATCCCACCCCTCTAGGTTGTCCCAGAGCTCCGGTTTGCTTGCCGAGTCTACAGCAGAGTCCCACTGGCTGCGTCTCGACACACGCTGGTGTGTCTGCTTCCATGCTGCTCTCCGTCTGCCCCGCCCTCTTCCCCTCCAGCCCTGTGTCCGCAGCCTGTTCTCTGTGTCTATGTCTCCACGGGTGCCCTGCAGATAGGCTCATCAATGCCATCTTTCTAGATTCCATATGTGTATTAATATATGATACCTGTTTTTCTCTTTTTTACTTCACTTTGTATAATAGGCTTTGTGTTCATCCACCTCATTAGCACTGACTCAAATGCGTTCCCTTTTATGGCCAAGTGTATTCAGTTATATATCTGTACCACATCTTCCTTATCTGTTGTCATCTGTTGATGACATCTAGGTTGCTTCCATGTCCTAGCTATAGTAAAGAGTGCTGCAGTGAGCATTGGGATATATGTGTCTTTCTCAATTATGACTTTCTCAGAGTATATGCCCAGTAGCGGGATTATTGGGTCATAGTGTAGTTTTACTGAAAACCCAGGTGGCACAGTGATTAAAGAGTCCACCAGCCAATACAAGGAATGCAAGAGATGCAGGTTCATTCCCTGGGTTGGGAAGATCCCCTGGAGTAGGAAATGGCAGCCCACTCCAGTATTCTTGCCTGGAGAATCCCATGGACAGAGGAGCCTGGAGGGCTATGGTCCATGGGGTCACAAAGAGTTGGACACGACTGAGTGCAGCACAGAACATGGTAGTTTTATTGCTAGTTTTTAAAGGAATCTCCATCCTGTCTTCCATAGTGGCCATATTAATTTACATTCCCACCAACAGTGGAAGAGGGTTCCCTTTTCTTCATACCCTCTCTGGAAGTTATTGTTTGTAAATTTCTTGATGACGGCCGTTCTGACCAGTGTGAAGTGATCTCGTTATAGTTTTGATTTGCATTTCTCTCATAATGAGCAGCATTGAGACCTTATTAGCCATGTGCATGTCTTGTTTGGAGAAATGTCTGTTTAGATCTTCTTCCCACTTTTGGATTGGGTTGGTGGTTTTTCTGGTATTGAATTGCATGAGCTGCTTGTGTATTTTGGAAACAGCTGGAAATTTTGAATGAGGAACCTAAATCTTTTAGGAGCAAGTAGAGATATGCTCCTTGGAGAGGGCTTCTTTTTCTGAACATTCTGTAATTTGGAGGGCCATTTGTAATTCCTTTTGAATACTGTCTGGTGGCACTCAAGGGCCTTCTATGAATTATGTGTGAGGGTCATACTTCAACATTTTTCTGCTGTGTTGTGAGAGCTATAGAGAGTTAGGAATCCTTGGCAAACCCACCTGATGGGCTGGATGTGTAGGAGGATTTGAAAAGAATTTTCTGCTGTCTTCTTTGCTTGCATATGACATAAATATTATTTAAATTTTGTGTTTGTATTCCTTCATATAACTACATTAAATATGCCTATCTGGTTTTGTCTCTTTTGGATTCAGACCTTCTAGAGGAGTGGGCTGTCTTATTTTCTCCCTCTGTTTTTCAGGTGTTAGGTTCTAACTTTTAAGACATAAGCTTCCCACCCTTATCTTTCATTCTCTGCTTAACTCTGTTTTCTTATTTCAAAAGAACATTTCTTTTTAAGTCCTCTTTTTATACATTAAAATCCCCAAGTGTAGTGTCAGACTAATCTCTTTCTGTTTGTTATTCCCTTTCAAATAGTTATTACCTTTTCAATCTCCCATTAGTATCAATGAGACTGATCTCTGGAGCTTGCAGTTTTGGAGTATTTGCCACTTTTTCCTTGGCTTGTATCTTAAATCAGCTCCATAAACAGATTCTGTCCAGCTCTTTATTTTGCAGTTACCCATTGTTTTCATTTTTATAGCCATTAACTCTTTCCAGAGCCTTATTATTTCACATCTAGGTCATTGTAATAGCCTGTTTAATTCTTTTTCCTTTCATAAAATTTTCCCTCTATACACAGTCCATTCTGCATATTAAAGTTGTTGGTTTCCTCCCATCGTCCATTCTCCTTCATCTTTCCCAGTTAAATTATCTTTTCTACTTTTCCCTCTTTCTTCATGTGTATTGTTACTGAGAAGCTCATCCCTGCTGGGGTGGATCCTGATTTGTGGTTATGTTTGAAGTTTCTTTTTGATGAAGCACAAACCTTCCTAATGGACACTTTTCCCACTTATTTCCTATTATTTCCCTGATTTTACTGCTTGAACCACCAAATTAAGAGTCCCATCATTCTTTACTGTCTTCCCAACCACATTTACTAGTATCATTCATCTTGCCTCCTCCTCACAAAATGACTAAAATGCTCTACTATTCTTTTATTGTGATAATATTCTCTAGTGTAGAATCGCAGCCTACACAGGACTTAGAACTAGTTCATCAGGCAAAACGATCTCATGTCATTGCCATTATGGGCTGTGAAAAGAAATGGTCCCTACTGTCCAAATTTATTTTCTTTGATTTTTCTTACTTATTTTTTCCTTTCATTGAATGGTTGTAGTTTAATTTGTGTAAGTTACATATAAGCATGATAAAATTCTGTTGATCTCTAGATGATTTTCTACCTCTTCTGTTGGCAAGTTTGTATGCCGTCCATTCAGCAACTGGAACTAACCTTATCTTATGTGTTGGGGATTCCCAGGATCACCCCCACATTCTGAGATTCCCCAGAGGGACTCATGAGACTCAGCATGTAGTTGTACTTATGGGGAAGATTTTCTTCAGTGATGTGCACAGCTGGGTCACGAGGGAAGAAGGCACAGCAGAATCTGCAGGAATCCAGGTGTCGATTCCGTCACTCTCCCTCCTTCCCGTGAGAGGTCACACAGAGCTCCCTCTTCGTGGTGATGGAGCAGCACACACATGTGATGTTTCTATACAAGGAAGCACGTTAGAAATTTAGTACCCAAGATTTTTATTGAGGGCTTGTAGCCATCTTCTGCCTAGCATGTACCATGATTGCAGTTTCCCAGAAGAAAAGCAGGTTTTCAGCATAAACCATGGTGTTTATACTGTCTAGGAACAGTGAGCCACCCTTATCCATTAACTATAGACTGGGGACGTCCTGAGAACTCCAGGTTCCCACATGCCAGGCAGGGGCCAGTCTCACTCACAAGCAGGCCTTTTGTAAACATGATCGTCTTGGCCTGCTAGGTTTACTCTTTTTGTAAACCTTTTCTAATTGGAAGCTTTTTATAACATACTCTTTGCTAAGATTTTATTTTTCCTTTGGTCCATCCTCAGGATCTCAGCACAGTTTGTTATTTTACACCTGTGTGTACTGTTTTTGAAATAAAGTTTGTGTGTATATCTACCTTATGATAATCAGACTTTGCTTTGTTAGTTCTTTTAAAAATTGTGTTTTCTGTGTCCTTATTAATACTGAGGATGTTGGATAAAGGAACAGTATTCTAGAATTTCATTTGTAGCTTCTCATGGCATATTTTAAAATAACCAGTAAAGAACTGCACAATAGATGTTGTCCAATAAATGTTGTTTGCTGATAACTGTTACCTTTTTAGAATTCTTCAGCACAGAACCGTGATTGTTGGATGATTTTAAGAAACGAAACGATGGACGCTAGTGATTGGGAAATATTTTATTGCTTTAGGTGTACTCTCATACTAAGATAATTTATTTGTTTCTTTATTGAGTTGCATACAGTTTGAAGGTTTGAATGCAAAGTACAATTAATTTAGGCAGGCCGGGTAGGTTCAGTATTGATGGCTGTAGGAAACCGTGAATTCAGGAGAAATCTGAAGCCAGTGAGCACCGTGCGGTTTGGGCTGGGAGATGACTCAGCTGAGAATCGGGGAGTGGGGTCTTCCTCATTGTCCTGGCACAGGGCTCTCTGTTAGCTTGTCTGTTGGCCTCGCCCAGGGATTTCCAGGTACGAGGTGTCGTCTTCTAAACACAGCATCGAGAGTGTGATCTAAGGGTCTTAGAAAGTATCGTTGTTTTCTTACACAAAGAACTGTTTGACGTGCTTTTGTGTCTGTTAATTAGACTTTTGCTAGTAAATTTTTCTTATATTTGGCATATTTTGTGTACCTTTTAGTATACCATAGGGAGGATTCTACAGAAGCTGACTTCAAGGCTTTTGTCTGTATAAGTCTCAAATCTGTATTAAAATTTTGACAACACTATAGGCTCATAAAATGTTAATTAGATTTAAAGTTTTGTAAATCGTATATGATAGATTTGATGGATTATACCAAATTGGGAAATGACATGCTAACTTTATTAATACATTTTCTAATTCCTTAGTGAAATAACACTTTACTTACGGAGAAGTCACCTGCCTTAGGATATTGACAAAATCACGAAGTGAACCAAAAGGCCACTAAGCAGTCAGAATGGATGCCAGTATTTATGCACTAACTTTTGCACATTCTTTATAGAAAACCCCTAAAGCAGGAGGTGTCATAAGCTAATGTCAGCTAAATGTTTTTTATTTTTTATGCAGTAAAAAACTTGTCTGTACAAAATATCACTGAAGTCTGACTGCCTGAACATGTTTGTAAAACTATAGGAAGGGACAGTGGTTACACTGCTAAGGCTCTTTCATGAATTTACTGTGAAAAAGATGATATGCTTTTCATGGTGTCTTTCACATTGTCATGTCAGTTATTTCTTCTTTAAAAAAATTACTCCCATTTTACAAGTGCTTTGAGAGGCAAGGTATGGAGTGCTTTTGAAGTTAAGTCTTCCATTACCTCTTATAAAATATTTTCTAACTTTTAAAGGAAATGAAGGCAATGGCACGTTTTAAAAACAAAGACACATTAGCTGAGCTTTTAGTGAATAAAATATTTATTGAGATAGGACCAGATAAAAGATTTCCATCTCTGTGTGGTCAGGTGCCCAAGCACAGGATTTGCTTACGTATATAAACCTGACTGAGTTCCTCAGTTAAAACTTGTCTTTACATCTTTGACAGTATCAGGAGAGCTTTCTTGATATAGATTAGGTGATTATAAAGGCACCCTCAACTAAATGTGAGATGTGGCAATCAAAACAGCTTTTGTGATTTTAAATTGTTTCAGTAGAAAAGTGAATGTGAAAATCGCTCAGTTGTGTCTGACTCTTTGCAACCCCATGGACTGTAGCCTGCCAGGCTCCTCTGTCCATGGAATTCTCCAGGCCAGAATACTGGAGTGGGTAGCCTTTCCCTTCTCCAGGGGATCTTCCCAACCCAGGGATCGAACCCAGGTCTCTTGCATTGCAGGCAGATTCTTTACCGTCTGAGCCACCAGGGAAGCCCAAGAATACTGGGCTGGGATAGACGCCATCCCTTCTCTCACACATCTTCCTGACCCAGGGACCGAACCGGGGTCTCCTGCATTGCAGGCGGATTCTTCACCAGCTGAGCTACCAGGGAATAGTGCCCACATCACACTAGTCCTCTGTGCACTGAAGGCTGTACTGTGTGAAGAGTTTTGACAAATCAGAGTGCATCTGTGAGAGGGCAGCCAGGATAGTGGAGGAACATTTATTACCTTAGACAAGGAGAGAGTTATTTTCTGGGAGAAGAGAAAATGTGGAGAAAGAGGTACATACTGCTGCCTTCAGAAACTTGAAGGGCTGCAGTCGGGAGAGAATGAGAACTGCTGAAGGGACAGAACTGGAGTTGAGGGCAGCACGTTGGAATTTGACTTAAGGAAGGTCAGCTGAGCTGAATGACCCCGGGATTAGCTACTGCCTGGTGATGGCACCTGCTCCTTCAGGCGTCCAAGCAGAGCTACTTGTGTGTGTTTGGGTTTGATGATGTTCTCAGGCTATCCTTTATGACAGGAGCATGGTGCGCGTGTGCCCTGCATGCTGCTGGGGGTGGTGGCCGTCTCTGAAAGCACGCTGGTGGCCCTGGGCCTCACTCTCCTCCGTGTGCCTTGCCCTGCCGAGTCTCTTTAGTCATGTCTGACTCTGGGCTTTCTGGATCGCAGCCAGCCAGGCTCCTCTGTCCATGGGGTTCTCCAGACAAGGATACTGGAGTGGGTTGCTGTGCCCTCCTGAAGATGCAGGGGACCCTCCCGACCCAGGGGTCTGATCCGTGTCCTGTCTCCTGTGTTGGTGGGCGGGCTCTTCGCCAGTCATGCATCTTCGTCCTTTGCTGCTCCCATTATGGGGTCAGCACGGGGACTGCCATCTCCCATTTAGAGGTCATGAGACCGTGGCTTAATTCACCTGCAGGACGTGAGTCGCCCAGCTCACCCCATGACTCACAGGCAGAGTTTGGATCACAGCTGGCCTTTTGATTTCTAGTCCAGCATTTTTATCACTCTAAAATGCCAGCTTGAAATATTTAGGGCAGTAATTATTGGTAATGAAAAAGAGACTTGACTTTGCTCATTGGTCCTTTTAAGTTATTTAATTTTGTGTGTGTTCTATTCTGGATGGTGCCCAGTAAAGGCTGTTATTGAAGACCTGTCAAGGCCTGTGTTTTCTCTCCATGTGATTTCCCACCTGAGGATGGGTTTCTGTGAATCAGGATGATGGGATAGTGTGTGGGGGAGATAAAGGCAGGTATGCTACAGTGATTGTGTGTGTGTGTGTTTAAAGGCACCAAAGCTAGGAAGAATTTGAGACGGAAGTCTTTGAAAAATCAACAGGAAAAAACCATACCTTTTGCTTAGAAACTATAAATCGTTACAGTTTCCTAGGGATGATCTTTGCTGATTCCTGAAAGTGTGTCTCTCTTTAGGTTAACTCTGACAACAGTGTGCTGTCCAAATTGATTATTTGAGCACACTTAGTTTTTTGTGGTCCTAAAGATATCCTGAAGTCTGGGTAATTAAATACTGAAAGCAGGGCATCTGGCCTTACTTCATTTAAAAACAATTGCTGAAACAATGCCTGTAATTTAAATACAAAAACATGATGACAGTTTATCCTCTAAAGACATCCGTGCTCTAAATTTTGCTTCTTTAAAATTACCTTCTTTGAAAAGTCTTGCTGAAAGACAGAAAGGAAAATATATTTTCTTTAATAAATCATATAACATAACATATTGTGACTTCTAATTAAGGAAATTATTGCTATATTTTTGGAACTAATTATATTTCACTGTCGTTAAATTTTACCATATGTTAAGTAAAATTCCATTGGTTACATTTTACCAGGTCTGGGGACAAATCTGGCTGATTAGGTTTGCCCTGGGAAGGCTGATGCCTTGTATGTACTAAGTGAAAAATTTCTCAGGCATTCAAAATAATTGAAGGAAAATAGTAGAGTAACATTGTAAACCCTTCTACTATGAACATGAACCATCCAAAAAATAAATAAGCTTCTCTGTTTATAGTTGACCCAAATTAACAGAAAGAATATTTAAATTGAAGGAAAGAAAAATTGTTTATATGTATTTCCAATTTTTTCTCTCACATGTTAGGGTTTTTTTTGTTGTTGTTGAGCTGAATCTTTTTGTGGTTTCTTCTGTCCTTCGCTGGATGGGAAGGCAAACTGTGATATATTTAATTCCATTAATCTTTTTTTTTACTGTTCAAATTGATTTTTAGTATATATACAAAGTTTTACAGTCATTACAATAATCAATTTTAGAACGTTTTCATTGGCTTCAAGAAGCCCCTATACTCTTCAGCTATGACCCTTTTACCTCCTAATCCCCACAGACCTAGGCAACCACTAATTTACTGCCTGTTCTGGACATTTTGTATCACTGAATCATATAATATATGGTCTTTCAAGACTAGATTCTTTCACTTAGCATAATGTTTTCAGATTCCAGTCATACTGTAACTTCATTCCTTTTATATGAATGCCATTAATCTTTAATCTGGAAATAAAGACAGATCCAGCACAGTGTCTTGGACCTTGAGAAGTGATGTCAGAAGCATTTGAGAGAGACAAGAACCTGCCAAGTTCCTGCACAATGATAATTTTCATTTAATGTACAGTGACAGAGTCCCAGAGATATGAGTGACTAGATTAAAGGGGGGAAGGTTTTCATTTTCACGTGAAAGTTTCTTTCCCTTTCCTAATTTAGCTAACTTATTTTTATGTAACTGGCTTAGGAAGCCTGTGCAAATCAGAGTTTGGAACTGAGATGGTTTTTATTGCAAGATGAAAATTTATCTTCTTTATTGTTGTTCAGTTGCTCAGTGGTGTCCCACTCTTTGCCCCACCTTATGGACTGCAGCACACCAGGCTTCCCTGTCCTTCACCATCTCCCGGAGCTTGCTCAGACTCATGTCCATTGAGTTGGTGATGCCATCCCACCATCTCGTCCTCTGATTTCTTTATAGACCCTGGTATTCAGAAGATAGTCCTCAATAGAGCATTAACCAATACGCTTTATTTCCACAAAAATTCAAATAGAATAAGATGGTATTGGGAAGGCTAGTTTTGAAAGGAAAAGCAATACACACTCACTGCGAAGGTCAGATGCTGGAACATGATACTGAGAGGAATTTTGAGTCTTCTTTATTCATTAGTCTTTAAAAATGTTCAATTTATGATTACTCAGGGTTCACTGTCAAAATAGACACATGGAGCCTTTAGTAATAGCCATCTGTCTGGAGTTTTTTTTTTTTTTTTTAATTTGGTTTCTTTGGAAAGAAGAAGGATGGATTAGATTATTCCTGGATGTCTCTCTTAGGTATTTCAGTGAGGAGAATGCTGGGGTTAAAAGTCATGTGAGCGCTAATCCAGCAGCTTCAGTCAAGTGTTGGAGACGGGTGGAGAGAACGGGGAGAGGACCAGCGCTGGGAACTGGAGAAAGCGGGCGGCCTGTGAGGACCGCACGGTGGGGACTTCAGTGTCACGTGGGTCAAGATGTTTAGAGTAAAATAAATGAGCAGCAGCTCTGTTAATGAACAAAGAAGTTATCTCAAATATAAGTGTGTAGGCCACTACAGTCTGTCATTATAGTGTTGTTAGGAGACTGTAAGCAGTAATATATAGATTTAGGCTATTGAAAGTGACAATCTTGTAAGAATTTATGAAAAAATTAAATTGTACATGTCTCTTAAGCTGAAATATGATGTGAGAGGATAGTAGGTAACCAGAAAGTGCATACATCTAATGGACTGGAAATGAGTTGCTGAGTCCTTCAACATAGCTGGAGCCAGGGGGCCTGGGGAAAAGCTGAAAAAATAAGGAACAAGCAATGCCCTTGGTAAAATGGGCTTATTATAGTAAGTCACAGAGAAATCTTTGTTATGTTACACATCTTTGAAGAATGAGTTTCAAATGTCAAACACATCTGATATATATTGTGCTTAATTTGTTGTTCAGTTGCTCAGTTGTGTCCAACTCTTTGTGACCCCATGGACTGCAGCATGCCAGGCTTCCCTGTCCTTCACTATCTCCTGGAGTTTGCTCAAACTCATGTCCATTGAGTCGATGATGCCATCCAACCATCTCATCCTCTGTTGCCCTCTTCTCCTCCTGCCCTCAGTCTTTCCCAGCATCAGGGTAGTTCCAGTGAGTTGGCTCTCTGCCTCAGGTGGTCAGAGTATTGGAGTGTCATACTTAATACTGAGTAACAAATGTATGACTAAGAAGGATCATTAACGGTTTCTGTAAGTAGTGGTGGCCTCTCAAATGCAATATGCCATGGCCATCATGCTGATGTTTCCTGATGTAGAATTGGCTGGGTTGTGTTTATTTCAGCAACAGTTGTAGATTTTAGATTTCACTTCTGAGAAATTTTTTTTTCTTTTTTTTAGTTATCTAGTGGCATTGCTACCTGCTTTGCTTAATTTAGCTGTTTGTCATATAAACAGTTTTGTTACTATAGCTATGGCGGAGTCTGGAAAGGAGAATTTATACTCGGATGTTTAGAGTTACTTCTTTTACTCCGCTTGAAGAAATGTGGCCTGGTGTCCTCTTTGAGGAAGTGTTGCAGCGTCACTGTCTGTGCCAGCAGTGTGGTTGGACACTTCCAGCTTTACCCAGTGGGTATCAGGATTCTGAACTGATGGGTAAGCAGGTGGGCAGGACAGTTTTCAAGGCCTCTCAATGCACATCTCAGAATGAGGTTGTTATTTAGTGAGAGATTCCCATTGCTTCACACCTAAATATAAAAGACACAAGGAAGAGGTATTTATAGTCTTAAATTCTTTGAGTAGTTTCAGTATTGAAAACTAAATTCCTGCCTTTTGAGGGTCTGCCATTTATTACAGAGATTTTTAAATGATTATTGAGGATCCTTGGACCCTTAAGAAAACAGGGATTGTTTGAGAAACACGGCAGATGTGAAATACAAGGAGAAGGCTAGCTGTGTTTTTCCCCAGAAGACACGTGTTAGGACCCTGACATGTCAGTCTTGTAGAGCGTGCACAGGTGTTTTCACACAGCAGCGTTTGGGTTGCTCACCCTCTGGGGGCAGCTTTCTTGTCCCCAATCAGTGCCCGTGACCTGGCCTGTGTCAGTCTGTCTGATCTCAGCACCCACCACTCTTTCCATTGCTCCTTCTGTTCTACCTCATGGCCTCTTGCTGTCCTTGATTTGCTTCCAGCTCAGGGCCTTTCTCCGTGTCCTTCCTTCCCTGGCTGTTCCTCTGGCTTGGAAACAGTCTTTCTGAGCTCTCCCCTGGCCTGTGCCCTGTCTTCACTTAGAACACTTTTCCAGTCACCTCGTCAGCACGGCTCTGCCTGACCGCTGCATGCTGAGGAGCCCTCCTCCCCTTCCTCCACGTCCTCCTCCTGAGAGCGAAGGTCTAGTCTGTGCTTGTTTGCTCTTCAGTGTTGTGGGGCCAGGCTTCCTCTGTTTCGTTCACAGAAAACTCCCCAGGGCATTAGCAGTAGCTGGCACCGTGGTAAAACTCCCAAGGGCATTAGCAGTAGCTGGCACCGTGGTACGCGCCTGCTCCGTTGCTTCAGTCATGTCCAGCTCTTTGCGACCCTGTTCTTTGCTTTATAAAATAAAATTTTAGAAATCTGGAGTTTGTTTTTCCCCGCCCTGAGTCAGTGAAGGTATAGTCTTCATATTAATATTTTTGTTACTTTGTGTTGGAGATATGGAGTGCTAATCACTCCTTCCTTCCCTCCTCCTCTCCTTGATTCCAGTTGAATATAAACTCAAAATGAGCCTTGGGTGAAGATTGGTATATATTTTATTAAACTGAGCAAGTGGCTATAGCTTTACAGTGCAGCAGTTTTAAGACTCTAGATTCAAAGCAACTTGGATTCAAGAGTGTCCAGTGGAGTCCTTGGTCCTGGGGCGGTTACAGCCCTCCCTTGATGGAGAGCTGAGCCAATCTGAACAGGAGGGCTTCTGGCGTGAGACAGAGCCGACGGTCTACTCGGCAGGACTTCAGCAGGCCACGAAAAGACAAAACTGAACTTTTTTATTTATCCACTAGTTAAAATGTGAATTGTAGCCCAGTGGATGTCCGATTCCACTGGTTAGATTAGCAAATTCTCCACATGTGGAAATGATTCAGTAAGCAGGTGGAGACAGAAGTCGAGATGACTGTTCCAGCTCTCCCCCTGCCACTCGAGGAGCCAACCCGCACTGCCCTCTTGTGTGGGCAGAAAGGGGTGTGTTGCAATTATGGTTATCCCCGAACAGCTGCATTTGCAACACACATATTAAAACGTACCTACAAACAAATAGTTTTGACCAGAAAAGAGCTATCAACACAGGATGTTTCTGAGAATTGATTGCATTTGTGAGTCATCTAGACATCTGCCAAATGAAAGCTCAGGCTCTATTTGTATGTATGTTTAAGGGGATGGATGTTAATCCAGCATCTCTTCAACACCTGTTAATAGAGAGGTGATACTATGAAAAAATGCCGTGTTATTTTTAGTTTGGCTGATCTGTTTAGTACGGCTGATACTAACTTCAAGTGTAAATTCAGGCGCTCTTACGTTTCAGGTTCGGGGGAGTAAGGGAGAAGTCCTGTACATTTTGGATGCTACCAACCCGAGACACTCCAACTGGCTTCGCTTTGTTCACGAGGCACCATCTCAGGAGCAGAAGAACCTGGCTGCCATCCAAGTGAGCTGATTTGCTTCTTATTTGTACTCTGTACATTGAGGGGAATGAACTAATTTATAACTGTTCTCCCTGTTTTAAATTTATTTCCAAATGACCTGCTTCAAATAACAGTAACTAACTCATAAAAGCAGAGAAGTCTCATCTAGTCAGCATATGCAGGAAAGGGCAAGCCCAGCTGTAAATTGACACCAGATCACTGACTTTATGAGAATTCTTGAGGGGATGAGTTACATGGTCTGATATTATCCTTGGCAGATTCTGCTTTCAAGTACTTTTAATTCATTCAGTGAATGTTTTTATTGATAGTTTTTCTGTTTGATGGCTTATTTGGCTCGTGGCACAATGTTCTATGATATTGTTTGGGAAAGGCTTCATGAAGAAAGTTTGTTTGGGTGTGTCTCCCTGTGGCTGTCCTCTGAGCTTCTTGAGGGTGTTGCATTCCTCAGGGTTTTGAGAGAAACAGAGCCAATAGGATCTATATATCTGTGTCTGTGATGTAAAGAACCCAGCTGCCCGTGCAGGAGACATAAGAGACGTGCGTTTGATTTCTGGGTCAGAAAGACCCCCTGGAGGAGGGCATGGCAGCCCACTCCAGTATTCTTGCCTGGAGAATGCCATGGACAGAGGAGCCTGTGGGCTACAGTCCATAGGGTCACAAAGAGTCAGACACGACTGAGTGACTTAGCATGAATCTATCTACTTATCCATCCATCTACAAAGAGAGAAAGAGATAGAGACTGAGAAAGAGATTTATTTTAAGGAATTGGCTTATGTAGTTATGGAGGCTGGCAGGTTCAGTCTCTTCAGAGCCAGTGTCCCACCTCAAGTCCAGAGGCCACAGGCTGCTATAGAACAGTGAAGAGCAGATGTTCTGTTTCAAGGTTGATGACATGAAAGCTGCTGTAGAATCAGCAAGAACCAGTGTCCCGCTTGAAAGGCTGTCAGCCCTGAAGAGTGGATTTTCCAGTTTAAAAGCCATTAGGCAGAAGAATTCTCTTGGAACTTCCCCTGAGCTCCAGGGGTTAAGGCTCTACATTCCAGTGCAGGGGGCACAGGTTTGACTCCTGGTCAGGGAACTAAAGTTCCGCATGCCATGGGTTGGAGCCAAAAAAAAAAAAAAAGGATTCTCTTTTACTTGGTGGGGGAAGGGAGACCCTTTTGTTCTTTTCAGGACTTCAGCTGATTGGATGAGGCCCACCTACATTGTAGAGGGTACTCTACTCAAATTCACATATTAAAATGTTAATCTCACACAAAAACATCCTCACAGAAACAAAATAATGTCTGAATAGCTATCTGGGTGCCCTGTGGCCTAGTCAAGCTGACTTAGATAATTAACTCTCCCAGGTGGGAACAATGTTTTGTTGAATTCTGTATCCTGTATTTTAGGATAGTGTTATACACAGCATCAGGCTCTGACAGTAACTGTGACTTAAACTCCATTGATCCCTCACTAGAAATTAAGGGAAGGAGACAAATAGTCAAGACAAGGAGTTTTTAGAAGGACTTGGGAAACGGTAACAGGTTTTGTTTTCTTGGGCTCCAAAATCACTACAGGTGGTGACTGCAGCCATGAAATTAAGATATGCTTACTCTGTGGAAGAAAAGCCATAACCAACCTGGACAGCATATTCAAAAGCAGAGACATTGCCGACAAAGGTCTGTCTAGTCAAGGCTATGGTTTTTCCAGTGGTAATGTATGGATGTGAGAGTTGGACTGTAAAGAAAGCTGAACACTGAAGAATTGATGCTTTTGAACTGTGGTGTTGGAGAAGACTCTTGTTTGATCTAACCAGTCCATCCTAAAGGAAATAAGTCCTGGGTGTTCATTGGAAGGACTCATTATGAAGCTGAAACTCCAATACTTTGACCCCCTGAGCTAAAGAGTTGACTCACTGGAAAAGACCCTCATGCTGGGAAAGATTGAGGGCTAGAGAAGAAAGGGACGACAGCGGAGAAGGGGATGACAGAGGATGAGATGGCTGGATGGCATCACTGGCTCGACAGACGTGAATTTGAGCAAGCTCCGGGAGTTGGTGATGGACAAGGAGGCCTGGACTCACACATGACTGAATGACTGAACTGTAATTAAAGTTCATTGGACAGATCGTTAAGAGAATTAAAGAAGCTTTACATTCTGTTTGGCAGTTGACAGAGCACATGTGAAAACTTGGCTCCTGAACCCTAAACTGCAGAAGTGAAAGCAGAGTGAAGGTTGGCAGGAGCAGGAGGAAAGGGAACAGAGTAAGGGAGCCCATAGTTCCTTGAGTGTTTTCCATGTGCACTATTCTAGAAGCTTCACGTACATCATGCCGTTTACTCATAACAAACTCTTGATAGCTTAACGTGAGGGTTGTGCTGATTTCATTCAATCCAAGTCTAAAACCAACAGTGGCAAGAGGAAAAAATGCAAGGAAAAATGTACAGAATTGGGTTTTCAAATCAGAGAAGGCATTTTCCAGTACTCTTGCCTGGAAAATCCCATGGATGGAGGAGCCTGGTGGGCTACAGTCCATGGGGTCCCTACAAGTCGGACATGGCTAAGCGACTTCACTTTCACTTTTCACTTTCATGCACTGGAGGAGGAAATGGCAACCCACTCCAGTGTTCTTGCCTGGAGAATCCCAGGGACGGGGGCACCTGGTGGGCTGCCGTCTAAGGGGTCGCACAGAGTCGGACACGACTGAAGCGACTTAGCGGCAGCAGCAGCAGCAGGTTTTCAAGTAACTGGAAAACAGTCATTTAGGATATTTCATTTCCTTATGTTATTAGCTAGCCTAGTTTTTTCAGTACAAATAGGTAGTGGATAACCAGTGTGTTTACTGTTGTTTTTGTATGGGCAAGTTATGATGACTTACCAAAGGGTTTGGAACATAGGATCTTTTGGCAGCCAGCTATATTCAAGCCACTTTTTAGATTGTTCATGATATGTGTTGATCCAACCACACATTTAAATTATCTCTTTTGGAAAATGTGTAGACATTAATTACTTTAAAGTATTTTATATTTTTTCATGGTTTTCTGAGCCATACTTATCTCACAGGATCTTCAGTTATATCCTAATTGTAATTTATGGGCTTAGAATCAGTTCAGTTCAGTCACGTCTGACTCTTTGCAACCCCATGGACCGCAGCATGCCAGGCCTCCCTGTCCATCACCAACTCCTGAAGTTTGCTCAAACTCATGTCCATTGAGTCGGTGATGCCATCCAACCATCTCATCCTCTGTCATCCCCTTCTCCTCCCGCCTTCAGTCTTTCCCAGCATCAGGGTCTTTTCAAATGAGTCAGCTCTTCACATCAGGGGGCCAAAGGATCGGCCTTTCAGCTTCAACATCAGTCCTTCCAATGAATATTCAGGACTGATTTCCTTGAGGATGGACTGGTTGGATCTCCTTGCAGTCCAAGGGACTCTCAAGAGTCTTCTCCAACACCACAGTTCAAAAGCATCAATTCTTTGGCACTCAGCTTTCTTCACCATCCAACTCTCACATCCATACATGACTACTGGAAAAACCACAGCCTTGACTTTTGTTGGCAAAGGAATGTCTCTGCTTTTGAATATGCTGTCTAAGTTGGTCATAACTTTTCTTCCAAGGAATAAGCATCGGTTAATTTCATGGCTGCAGTCACCATCTGCAGTGAGTTTGGAGCCTCCAAAAAATAAAGTCTGCCACTCTTTCCACTGTTTCCCCATCTATTTGCCATGAAATGATGGGACTGGATGCCATGATTTTAGTTTTCTGAATGTTGAGCTTTAAGCCAACTTTTTCACTCTCCTCTTTCACTTTCATCAAGAGACTCTTTAGTTCTTTGCTTTCTGCCATAAGGGTGGTGTCATCTGCATATCTGAGGTTATTGATATTTCTCCCAGCAATCTTGATTCCAGCTTGTGCTTCATCCAGCCCAGCATTTCTCATGATGTACTCTGCATGTAAGTTAAATAAGCACAGTGACAATATACAGCCTTGACGTACTCCTTTTACTATTTGGAAAAGGGCTCAGTTTGTTTCTTTGTAAATGTTACCAATAAAAAAATTGCCTATAGACCCATGAAATCTAATTTAGGCAAACCCATTGTTTTGTAGCGGCTTCATTATTATATTTTCCCCATTCTGTTGGTTTCCTCTATTTCTTTGCATTGATCACTGAGGAAGGCTTTTTTTTTTCTCTCTCCTTGCTATTCTTTGGAACTCTGCATTCAGACGGGAATGTCTTTCCTTTTATCCTTTGCTTTTCACTTCTTTTTTTTCACAGCTGTTTGTAAGGCCTCCTCAGAGAGCCGTTTTGTTTTTTTGCATTTTTTTTTCCATGGAGATGGTCTTAAGCCATGTCTCCTGTACAGTGTCACGAACCTCCATCCATAGTTCATCAGGCTGTCTATCAGATCTAGTCCCTTAAATCTATTTCTCACTTCCACTGTATAATCATAAGGGATTTGATTTAGGTCATACCTGAATGGTCTAGTGGTTTTCCCTACTTTCTTCAATTTCAGTCTGAATTTGGCAATAAGGAGTTCATGATCTGAGCCACAGTCAGCTCCTGGTCTTGTTTTTGCTGACTGTATAGAGCTTCTCCATCTTTGGCTGCAAAGAATATAGTCAATCTGATTTCGGTGTTGACCATCTGGTGGTGTCCATGTAGAGTCTTCTCTTGTGTTGTTGGAAGAGGGTGTTTGCTATGACCAGGGTGTTCTCTTGGCAAAACTCTATTAACCTTTGCCCTGCTTCATTCTGTACTCCAAGGCCAAATTTGCCTGTTACTCTAGATGTTTCCTGAGTTCCTACTTTTGCATTCCAGTCCCCTATAATGAAAAGGACATCTTTTTTGGGTGTTAGTTCTAAAAGGTCTTGTAGGTCTTCATAGAACTGTTCAACTTCAGCTTCTTCAGCATTACTGGTTGGGGCATAGGCTTGGATTACCGTGATATTGAATGGTTTGCCTTGGAAACAAACAGAGATCATTCTGTCATTTTTGAGATTGCATCCAAGTACTGCATTTTGGACTCTTGTTGACTATGATGGCTATTCTTCTAAGGGATTCCTGCCCATAGTAGTAGATATAATGGTCATCTGAGTTAAACTCACCCATTCCAGTCCATCTTAGTTCACTGATTCCTAGAATGTTGACGTTCACTCTTGCCATCTCCTGTTTGACCACTTCCAATTTGCCTTGATTCATGGACCTAACATTCCAGGTTCCTATGCAATATTGCTCTTTACAGCATCGGACCTTGCTTCTATCACCAGTCACATCCACAGCTGGGTATTGTTTTTGCTTTGGCTCCATCCCTTCATTCTTTCTGGAGTTATTTCTCCACTGATCTCCAGTAGCATATTGGGCACCTACAGACCTGGGGAGTTCCTCTTTCAGTATCCTATCATTTTGCCTTCTCATACTGTTCATGGGGTTCTCAAGGCAAGAATACTGAAGTGGCTTGCCATTCCCTTCTCCAGTGGACCACATTCTGTCAGATGTCTCCACCATGACCCGGCCATCTTGGGTGGCCCCACACGGCATGGCTCAGTTTCACTGAGTTAGACAGGACTGTGGTCCTGTGATCAGATTGGCTAGTTTCTGTGATTGTGGTTTCAGTGTGTCTGCCCTCTGATGCCCTCTCGCAACACCTACCATCTTACTTGGGTTTCTCTTACCTTGGACGTGGGGTATCTCTTCACGGCTGCTCCAGCAAAGCGCAGCAACTGCTCCTTACCTTGGACGAGGGGTATCTCCTCAGGCCGCCCCTCCTGACCTTGAATGTGGAGTAGCTCCTCTCGGCCCTCCTGCACCTGTGCAGCTGCCACTCCTTGGACGTGGGGTTGTTCCTAGAGACTAGGAGATCTCTTCAAGAAAATTAGACATATCAAGGGAACATTCCATGCAAAGATGCGTTCGATAAAGGACAGAAATGGTATGGACCTAACAGAAGCAGTAGATATTAAGAAGAGGTGGCAGGACAGAAGAACTGTACAAAAACCATCTTCACAACCCAGATAATCACGATGGTATGATCACTCACCTAGAGACAGACATCCTGGAAAAGACTCATTGGAAAAGACCCTAATGCTGGGAAGGATTGGGGGCAGGAGGAGAAGGGGATGACAGAGGATGAGATGGCTGGATGGCATCACCAACTCAATGGACATGAATTTGGGTGAACTCCGGGAGTTGGTGATGGACAGAGAGGCCTGGCATGCTGCAGCCCGTGGGGTCACAAAGAGTCGGACACTACTGAGCGACTGAACTGAACTGAACATTATTATATTTTAGAGAATATTATTGTATTTAACCTGATTCTTTTCTTTTTATGTATAAATAATGATTTTAAGCTTTTCTCAAATTCCTTTTTGGGCATTTCTTCCTGGTGTCTGTTATTTCTTTAGAGTTGGTAGCTCTCTCCATTTGCCCAAACCTTCAGAGTGTTATATGCTGAGCTTTGAGCTTTGCCTCCAGAATCCTCAGGTTATCTGTAAGAGTTCCCTTTAACTGTACAGTTTGCTTGTACTGAGTCCTTTAGTTCATGGAATATGGTCAGTAAGTGTTTGTCTCCATCTCTTATTGCTACTACTCATGTTTGCTACTCTATGCCCTTTTGGTTTTTTTCATCATGTTTTAGCTACCTACACTTTCTCCTCCTTAGTAACCATGATATGTAAGACAGTGTTTATGTTCATTTGGTATATTCAGAGCATTACTTTTCTTCCTCTTATATCAACTGTGTTTCTTTCCTTGCAAGAAAATAAGAATCTACAAAAGATGAGGTTTGCAATGTTGATACACCAAGAAATTATTATTTGATTTAACAATGGGGGTGAAGTGGGAGTGAGGTTAGAGTAGGCTCTGAAATTTCACACTTGAATCAGTGTCTACGACTGTTAGGCTTCTCTGTGAGAGTCATGGTGCAGAAGTGATGCCAGTGCCTTTGACTCGGTTTAACATTCTCTCCTTTCCTAGGGGGAGGGCTGAGTGCGTTGTTACCATGTTTCTTGCTGTGAACTCAGTATGGAACTTTGCTAGCCCCCTTGAGGTGACAGACTTTCTTACGGGAACAGTAGCTGGAGAAGCAGATTGCTTAGGGTTCAAAATCACCGTGAGCTAGGGCAGAGAGCTTAATATTCGGGTCACATGGCTGACAGGGATTCAGCCTTCTGATTCGTGGGGGTAATCTCCCAAGGATTGCATTCCAGAAACACTGAGTTGGTAAGAGAAGATCATAATGTTTCCTGAAAAACATTATGAATCACTTGCATTCCAAATTGCATCTGAAATTTGGGGTATTCAGGAAATTTTTTATTTTAGCTGTGTGTCCCAGGAGTGGAGTAAATGTGAAACATTCGTGGTTATGTGGCTTGCTTGGTGGAAAATGTCAATCCTTGGTCCAATTTTTTGGGACTAGGGATTAAGAATTCAAGGTCTGTTTTGGCAAAGATTGGAGCTCCTTTTTGGAGACTCAGTTATACTTCTAGCTCTGCAGTTTATTCGATTTTGGAGAATTTGCTTTGGAAACGATGACTTAAGTGTCTGAATAATTGAAGAAGGATCTCGTAAGCAAAAAGTGCCTCCCACATGCACACATTTCAGAACATTCAGTTGAAATGTGTGTTCAGGTCTATGAAAGATACTTCCAGCTAAACCAGGAAATTCTAAACATGAAAGATTTGGCTTAAAATGAACCAGAAGAATTTTTAGGCTCCATAAGAAATGGGTGATTCTTATTAAATGCTTATTTTATTACACTAAAGAAAAAAAATATGCAGTATTTGAAAGAGTAACTGAACTACTTAGGATTTTGCAACCTTTTGAAAATTTGTGATACTTCAGTAGAAAAGTATTTGTTTAAACAGAATAATTTCATTTGAATTTAAACCTTGGAATTCTTTGGTTATTACATCTCATGTTTTTAAGACATGTTTCTGAACATACTTTCCTTGGGACTTCTCACAATATATTATCAACATAATGGGCAGGTGGCTTGCTGCTTTAAGAAAAAGGCGCGTATGGAAGACTGTTTGGGTCTTGGTGCACTACTCTACGAGGGTGTCAGAGCACTCTGATGGTCTGAGGTCGAGCGGGCGCTGAGCTTGACGCTGTGCTTGTGATGTTGGCACAGCTCTGCCTCAGTTCCAATGGCAGTTTGGTGTCCTCATTAGCAGGAGGGCTGTTCTGTTACATATTATTTGCTGTCCTACCTCCGCCTTGTGAGAGGATGGACAGTTTCAGGCAGTTTATCCAGGGTCTTTCCTGGCGCCACCTGACATTTTAGTACAGCAGAGCTGGGAGATCAGGTCCGGGTCTCTAAGGAGAGCGGCAGCCTGGATTTTTTAGAGCCCAATAGAAAGAGCTATGTCCAGTGTCATCAAGCCACTAAGATCAACAGGCCTATCAAATAGTGTCGATGGAAAGTTTAAATAGCAGTGATACCAACCAAAGCAACCAACAAAAAGAAATTTCGGGATTCCTTACCTATACCCAAAATTATACTTAGTTTCCTCAAATTCTGTCTCCTACCTATTTGTTTTTTCCTATTACATTTTTACAAATTGTTTCTACAGGATGTTGTAGACTCAGTTACAGAATTGTAAGGTTCAGATCTCTAGCAATATTCTTAAATAACATATCAGTTAAATAACTTACAGTTCTGTCTGTCTCAGTTATCTTCCAGTGAGGTACATATTTGTCTTTCACCAAGGTTAAAATTTAAACTAAATTAAAATTATAAGTAATTGGACCTGTGAGATTTTTTTTTTAACTAGGCAAAGAACTTTATCTTTGTCTCAAACTTTATTCTTAGGCTTCTTCAGCTTCATTAGCTGCAAAGAATGAATTGTATATAAGCAAAAACTGAAAAGAGCTGCAGTGTCCAGGGGCTTAGGCTTAAAAATATTAGAGATCTAGATTTTATCAGATCCATAAACAAAATTTTAAAAAGCAGTCATAATATAAAATAGCAGCTCCCAGTAACTTCCTCAAGATTCATCTTCTTCGGAAGTTAACTCAGTTCCGTGTGCTTCGTTCTTGGAAGCCTCGTCAACATTCTCCACGAGATCTGGAACTTCCTCCTCCTCCTCTCCAGTGGCACGTGGGGCTTTTCCATCCACGGACTGTCTGGGCAGAGCTTCAGCCAGTCTCCTTAAACTGGTCAGACTGTCGGCACCAAGCTGGTTTAAGATGCTGGGGAGCATTTCTGTCAGTTGCTTTGTCTCAGCGTGGCCTGTAATGGTGAAAGTGTTTGCTGCCAGAGATGCCTGAACTTTAGGGTTGTTAAAGTGGATCACTGTTCCTTGATTTGTGAACATATTCACCTCTTCAATACCAGAGATATTGTTTACCCCTAACTTCTTTAAAGAGAACTGAAGTTTTTTGTCATCTGCTGTGGCTGTTCTATGAACCACCTTCTTTCTGCGAGCAGTTCCTTTCCCACCAATGCGCACTTGTGCCTGCAGTTTGGCGAGTTTCTCCTGGTTCATGATAGTTTCTTTCATCTTGTTGGAGCAGAAATAGGGCCGTGCAGGGGACTAGGGTTGGCGCTCAGGTGGTCTCGGGCAGACCAGCTGAGGTTAGGCGCACACACGCGGGGACGCAAGATGGCAGCTGGACCTGTGAGATTTTAAATACCAACCCTACTGTTGCTGTGTGTTTCTGTAGGAGTAGGATATTTTATTACTTATCGATTTTGTTATTTCCAATTATGTTGTAGTTTATTCATAGGGAACATGAATATGCATAAAACTCTCTTTAAGATATGTATATAGTGATAGCCTTGAAGGATAAGTTAATTCTTCATAATGGATGATGGCAACTGGCACTTTCTGAACACTTAGAGTGCACCAGTAAGTGGTGATATGTATTGAGAACTTACATGTTTGAGTTCACTGTGTACCCCCTCACTGTGGAATTCCTAGAATTGAGGTTTCAAGAAAGAACCCTGAATCAGAATGAAATTGCAATATAGCCCAGCTGGTATTTCTAATTTACTGTCACTCATGTCTGAAGTGAACTTGCCTCTGGGAAATCGCCTTTGTGGGAAAAACTTTGCCTGCGTTATATGAACAGCCTCAGGGCCAAGATGATAGCTTCAGGACCTGACTGTATAATTGCATTTCAGAGTGCCCGCTGGACACTGTGACATCTGCTGTCAGGATGGTTGCAGAGTCATGCTGGCCCCTAGGGCACTCTGCTGGCTCTCTAGAGTCTCACTGCTCTTTTAGGCTCATGTCACGATCCATGATAAATTGAACTGCCGTCTGATATTTGCATCAGATCCTCATCATATATAGATGCTTTAATGAAAAGCAGAATGGTAGATAATACTATTTAGGAAAATAATAATCAGGTTTCTTTAAAGAAAGAATCTTTTATCACAGATCTGTAGCCACATATGAATGGACACCCCCTGCTCTTTGCTCAGCTGCATGTCAGCATAGAAACTGCTTTCTGGGTAACTCCCCATTCTCTTTTAGAATTTGAGCTGAGAACTTGGTCTTGTTCCTGAGTTTCAACAGCAGCATTTTCAGGTTTCCTGTGCTTTCAGTTCTGTGTACAATGTAAAGTCACTCACAGGAGGCCAAATTTAAGACAGTAGTCACTGCCTGCTACTTCAGTGAAAGACCCTTGGGGAGCTCATTTCTTGAATATTTGTCAGAGTGTCCTCTGATCACTTGTCCATCATTCTCCCTTGAGAGCATGGAGAAGTTCTTGAAGAATGAAAATATTTCAAGATGGGCGGTGCTATTGCATGGGTGTAGCCTCAAGTCTCGAATATCTCAGGGTAAATCACTTCCGTTTTTTGCCTCCACATTCACCACAGTGGGGCTTCCCCGGTGACTCAGAGGTAAAGAAGCCGCCTGCAGTACAGGAGACAAAGGAGACGGGGTTTCGGTCCCTGGGTTGTGAAGATCCCCTGGAGAAGACAACCACTCCAGTATTCTTCCCTGGGAAATCCCACTGACAGAGGAGCCTGGTGGGCTATAGTGCATGGGTCACAAAGAGTTTGACCTGACTGAAGCAACTGAGCATGAGGAAGACACTGTAATTGCCATTTCTCGTGGTCGCAGGAGGATACTGACAACACAGAGGGTCTAAGTAACTTGCCTGAAACTCAGCCTGTGAGTGGCTGGATGAGATTTGAACCCTGATATTCTGTCTTCCCTGCCTACTCTCTGACTCTGTTCTCTAATATCTTAGAGCTGAGATAAATTATAAAGGCGTAACTTCAGATTTTAAAAACCCTCCATATATCTGAACTTACTATTTAGGTATTTTGAAACTGCTGAAAATTTGCAAACTGATTTAGTTTTTTTAAAATATATTTTTAAAGTTATTTACACCACATATTCCTTGGCCTTTTTTAAGTTCCCAGACTATCCATAAATCATGACAAAGCATTGTACCACCTTCTCATCATGAAAGGCGCTGTCTAGGTAGTGTCTGTCCTGGCCTCTTTTTCCCCTTTGGTTCCGTTCGCTTCATCTTAGCCACTAGCTAGTGTGTTAAACATGAGAGAAAGTTAACGTTTGGATCTCTTGAAATTAAAAATAGTAAAATTTCAGAATAGGAGCATGTCAGGTTGGGTGTAAGGGAGTTTTTGAGCGGGTGGGCTTTTCTGTGTCTCAGTCCAGCAATCACACAGCCTGTTTTCTCCACTGCCTCCACTGAGGACCAGCCTGCTCCCCCATGTACTTATGTCATCCAGCAGCACACAGCATGTGCTGTTTCCTTTCCACTTATCTGAGGCTTCTTGAGTCACTCTAGAGCTTTATTAGAACTTGACTTCTGAGCTGTTTCTCAGAACGATTTTTACCTTACTTATCTTACCTGTGTTTGTGATTGCATTAGTTATATATTTGCTGTGTAACAAATTTCCCGACATATTAACAAAGTCAACCAACAAACATTTATCATTCATACATATCCTGAGGGTCAGGAACAACTTAGTTGGGTGCTTCCGGAGTTCTGGCTCGGGGACTCTCCCAAGGTTGCGGGCAGGTAGTTGTCCAGGGCTCTTAGGTCCGTGAAGACCTGGCTAGACTCTACTTCTGAGTTCACGCACACAGCCATCAGCAGGTGGCTTCATTTCTTAGCCGTGTAAGCCTTCCCTCGGGCTCCTCATGACAGAGAGAAGCAGCTTGCTGCTTCCTGAGAGTGACGTGTGAGAGAGAGAAAGCAGCGGTCTTTTGTAACCTGCTTTGGAAATGACCTGCCATGCTACCATGCTTTAGGGTGCTGCGAGTCACACAGGCGCAGACGCAGAGCAGCATGGCGCCGTGCGGGAGGAGGCTGCCCCGGAGTGCGGGTCCCAGGAGCCGGGTCGTCCTCCGAGGTCTTCTTCAGGCCGGCTGCTGCAGTGATCAGTGGAGGGGGCGGTGCACTGGGATGTGCTTTATAGAAGGAAGAGGCAAGGCTAGAATCAGTGATGAAACAAAGCCTTGGTATGGAATCCGGAAGAAGCAGAACCCAGCCCAGCTCAGATAGTATTAAGGAAGACAGTTTTAAGCAGTAGATTCCTGACCCTTAACCTCACTGGCTGAGCAGTTTATTTGACTTATTCAGTCAGTCAGCTGATAGCTCCCAAGCATCTGCTGGGTGCCAGGGACTGTGCTCAGCATTGGAGATATGATAGTTAAAAAGATGATCTTATTCCTGTGTCCATAGCAGTAACAATAATCTATAACATTCTTTTCCTCTTTGTGATAATGACACCCACGTCATTGGATGTTTGTGAGGATTAAATTAAATGAGGTAATATATTTGTCTCTGTGTAAATCAGAACAATTTCTCATAAATCCCTCTCAAGGTAGCTACTGTACTCTAAGCATGTAGAAGACTTCTCAGTGAACACTCCCTGGACGGAATGGCGGGCCTCAGGGGCCCCTCCTGACCAGCGCAGCAGCCCGGCTCCTGGACGCCTCGGTCGCTGGAGACCCAGGCGTGCGTGCGTCTGCCTCGGCCGACGAGCACTGTGGACCGTGACGCTCATGCGTCTCCCTCGGCCGACGGAGCACTGTGGACCGTGACGCTCATGCGTCTGCCTCGGCCGACGGAGCACTGTGGACCGTGACGCTCATGCGTCTGCCTCGGCCGACGGAGCACTGTGGACCGTGACGCTCATGCGTCTCCCTCGGCCGACGGAGCACTGTGGACCGTGACGCTCACGCGTCTGCCTCGGCCGACGGAGCACTGTGGACCGTGACGCTCACGCGTCTCCCTCGGCCGACGGAGCACTGTGGACCGTGACGCTCACGCGTCTCCCTCGGCCGACGGAGCACTGTGGACCGTGACGCTCACGCGTCTGCCTCGGCCGACGGAGCACTGTGGACCGTGACGCTCACGCGTCTGCCTCGGCCGACGGAGCACTGTGGACCGTGACGCTCACGCGTCTGCCTCGGCCGACGGAGCACTGTGGACCGTGACGCTCACGCGTCTGCCTCGGCCGACGGAGCACTGTGGACCGTGACGCTCACGCGTCTGCCTCGGCCGACGGAGCACTGTGGACCGTGACGCTCACGCGTCTGCCTCGGCCGACGCAGCACTGTGGACCGTGACGCTCACGCGTCTGCCTCGGCCGACGCAGCACTGTGGACCGTGACGCTCACGCGTCTGCCTCGGCCGACGCAGCACTGTGGACCGTGACGCTCACGCGTCTGCCTCGGCCGACGCAGCACTGTGGACCGTGACGCTCACGCGTCTGCCTCGGCCGACGCAGCACTGTGGACCGTGACGCTCACGCGTCTGCCTCGGCCGACGCAGCACTGTGGACCGTGACGCTCACGCGTCTGCCTCGGCCGACGCAGCACTGTGGACCGTGACGCTCACGCGTCTGCCTCGGCCGACGAGCACGGTGGACCGTGACGCTCACGCGTCTGCCTCGGCCGACGCAGCACTGTGGACCGTGACGCTCACGCGTCTGCCTCGGCCGACGCAGCACTGTGGACCGTGACGCTCACGCGTCTGCCTCGGCCGACGAGCACTGTGGACCGTGACGCTCACGCGTCTGCCTCGGCCGACGAGCACGGTGGACCGTGACGCTCACGCGTCTGCCTCGGCCGACGAGCACGGTGGACCGTGACGCTCACGCGTCTGCCTCGGCTGACGAGCACTGTGGACCGTGACGCTGTGCTGGCTGTGGCCGGACGCTCCGGCTCCTCTGCCAAGATGGCTCGGGCTTTACAGACACAAGACATGTCCTGAGCAGAAGGTGTCTCCCCGTGCTGTTCAGAGAGCCTTACTGGATACCGCGGTTTGGCAACCTTAGGAGTTAGCTGTGAGATGATTGTGATATTCGTGCTAAACCACTTTTCAGCTTTTCAGAGAGGCAGGTTTTGTGCAGGTTGGTTGCTATGTAAAGAACACATCTACATTCTGCCTACTGTGAGAGGTTTTTCAGAATTGAGAATGCTGCCTACTAGAAGGGAGTGTCCCTAGAAATCATCTAAAAGGCTCATAATTTTGTAACCCAGCAAAGCACTAACCAAAAGGAAGCCAGAGGGTTGAAGAGAGTGTGTTTCCTAATTGATCTGGGGCCTTTGGTAACAGGGTTAGTGACAGTGAATGCATGAAGTAGAATTGAAAATAGAAATTCTCTGAAGTGGTTCTTCTCAGAGGACCAAAAGTGCTGAGTCCTTTATTTAATATTTAAATTAAATTTGTTACTCATTTAGGATTAAATTCTATTTAATATTTAAAACTTTAAAATTGAAAACTTAAAAAATGTTAATTAAAAATATTCCCTTTACCTCTAGAACAGAAACCCAAACTATGTATTATATAGATGGTCTCACTAAGAGAAATTATTTATTTACACATGTATTCCTGTCACTGCTCTGAGCTCCTCAAGAAGAGTCTGTGTCAGTTCTGTTTGTTTTCCCACTGTCCACCCTGCACGGATGTGTCTGGTGGGGGCCCAGAGAGAGCCTGCCAACCTGCCCTGCTAGCCTTACACACTCTCCTGACGTGGTGCACCTAGCTGCACGTGACTTGTCAGTTTGGAAAACCGTCATGTCTGTGTCCTTTGAAATGACAGAAAGCAAATGCTTCCACTTGCACTCAGGCCTGCAGTTTATGTGGATGTGAATGTTTGGTCTGGCAGAGTGTTCGCTTTCACTCTGTCCACGCTGACTGTGTATGGTACGTGTGTGCACATTTCAGCCTACAGTGTAGGCATTTTTAACTCTTAGCCAGGTGACTGTGTCGCCAGTAGCACTTCATCATTATGCCAAGTCATTTTACACACATGACCACAGACCATCAGAGTCTTAAATTCAGATACTCTGTTGTGTAATAGCTAGACAGTTCAATCTGGACTAACTCAGAAACTTGGAATATAGAGTAATGAAATGGCAAAGGTTAAAGGGAAAGGAGGGCTTTGCTGTGAAGTGGTAGGGTTCTTTCAAATCATACCTAACAGATGGAATAATGAGAGATTGATATTTGAGAATTAATCAGTATCACTTTAAATACACTGGAACCTGGCTACATCATTACAAGGTTTAAGAAGAGATATGGTAGATATTGAAAAAAACAAAGTTTAAAATCTTTCAGCTGCTGAAAAATATAGTGAAAAGAAAAGGCATTTGTTATTGATTCAGTGAAGCAAACAATGCGAATACCTCATTTATCAGATGAAGAAATGAAACTAATGAATATAAATGTTATATAAATTATGTACATATTGTATATGAAATAAAGTGTTAAAACTATAATCCAGACACCTAAAATTAAGTATGCATATACCAATTGCTGCCAGGCAAGATTTTTTTGTATGTGTGACCATGTGTTTTTGTTTTTCAGAATTGGAGATACATTTTATGATGAGTTTTAGATTTATTTTTCAATGAATGGTGTTAAATAGTTAATAAACTGCAAAGTACAGGCAATTTAGTGCATATAAAACAAAACACTAGAATTACCAACATTTAGTTCTTTATCAGTGGAAGTTAGGTTTTCTAGTATAATTTCTATTCAGAGAAAAGTATCCAGTTCCCAAACAGGTTCTCATAAAAGGTTCAGCCACTACTAAGCAATAAAAAGTAAAATGTGAAGTTCCGCATTCCGTCATTAAACTGATGAAATAGTCAAAAGAAGGTGTACAGTTTCTCTTGTAATTTATGTATCTTTCAGTTAATATAAGCTGCACAACAAAGTTATACTGTATTCAGCCAAGTGTGTTGAATTCTAGATTTTGAAGAAATTGTTTCCCAAAGCCTTAGGAGAAGTGTTACTGTAGAACCTAATCTACTCATCCTTAGTTGTGTCTTAGTCCTTATTGAGAATCTCCCTTGATTCAAAGCTGGCAGGTTGGGAGAAGGGGAAGGAAGCCTCCTGACGGTGTTGTCTGTTACTGTCTGCGGTGCTGCAGTACGTCAAGAGGAATGCAGTCCAGTAGAAGATGTGTTCTCGGATTTAAGTGTGGCCTTTCTTTTCCCTTGAAAGTTTAAAGGAATCTAGAAAGTAATTAAATATGTCATTATCATGACTGATTTGTGTCAGGACTATGCACACCTTTACTTATCAGTCATCCTTCAGCATGGAGAAGGGCATGGCAACCCAATCCAGTATTTTTACCTGAAGAATCCCATGGACAGAGGAGCCTGGCAGGCTACAGTCCATGGGTTGGCAAAGAGTCGGACACAACTGAGCACATCCTTCAGCATCCATTGGGGAGTTGGTTCCAAGAGCCCTGTGTACCAAAATCCACAAGTGTTCAAATCCCTTATGTATAAAAGGGTACAGTACGGTCAGCCCTGTGTATCCTTGGATGTAGAATCCATGGATATGGGATACAGAGGGCCAACTGTACTTAATTAAATGGGCTAATTATCTATGATCTCTTAAGTTGGTATTTACTGAACATTTTATTAAAGTCCCCTCAATGGGCAGAGATTAAAGCAGCACTTCCTGGTTTGTTTCCTGTGGTTAATGAAGGCCTTTGAGATATGGCTGGGCACACTATGGTGGTTTACACAGCTGTTTGTTCTATTAGTTTTTTCCATAGGAGACAGGAACAAAAAGGGGCATGGCATTCCGGCTGAGAGTTTATCCGACTCTTTTTCAAGCAATAGCGTGTAAAGCCAGCTAGACTTACAAGAATTTCCCTGTCTGACTTAATTCTTTGCCCATTTCTGGACTATGGAATGCAGTGTGCATATACATAGCTTTTCTTTTTCTACTTTAAGTTCAGTTCAGTCACTCAGTCGTGTCTGACTCTTTGCGACCCCATGGACTACAGCACACCAGGCCTCCCTGTCCATCGCCAACTCCTGGAGTTTACTCAAACTCATGTCCATTGAGTCGGTGATGTTGATGCCATCCAACCATCTCATCCTCTCTCGTCCCCTTCTCCTCCTGCCTTCAATCTTTTCCAGCATCATGGTCTTTTCAGATGAGTCAATTCTTCATATCAGGTGGCCAAAGTGTTGGGAGTTTCAGCTTCAACATCAGTCCTCCAGTGAATATTCAGGACTGATTTCCTTTAGGATGGACTGGTTTGATCTCCTTGCAATCCAAGGACTCTCAAGAGTCTTCTCCAACACCACAGTTCAAAAGCATCAATTCTTCAGCACTCAGCTTTCTTTATAGTCCAACTCTCACATCCATATATGACTACTGGAAAAACCATAGCTTTGACTAGATGGACCTTTGCTGGCAAAGTAATGTCTCTGCTTTTTAATATGCTGTCTAGGTTGGTCATAACTTTTCTTCCAAGGAGCAAGCATCTTTTAATTTCATGGCTGCAGTCACCATCTGCAGTGATTTTGGAGCCCCCAAAAATAAAGTCTGTCACTGTTTCCACTGTTTCCCCATCTATTTGCCATGAAGTGATGGGACCAGATGCCATGATCTTCATTTTCTGAATGTTAGACTTTAAGCCAACTTTTTCGCTTACCTCATTGACTTTCATCAAGAGGCTCTTTAGTTCTTCTTTGCTTTTTGCCATAAGGGTGGTGTCATCTGCATATCTGAGGTTTTCTACTTTATCAGATCTAAAATATATATTGCATTTATATGCTTGTATTCAACTTCTTTAAATATATTTTGATTTGTTTCAATTCAGTAGGTCCAATATTGTGTTGTATACAGGAGTGATACATAATAATCCCTTGATATCCTTTGCACCTTGCTATTGAGTAATATATGTTAATATTGTGTTGACATCATTTAAAGCCCATAGGGAACGCCATGGTATTTTTACCTTTAGAAAGTCAATCACTAATGAAAATAAAACAAACAAAGCTAGTTATCCATGCTTATGAAATGAAGTTTCAAACTATGCCACTTTGACCCATTATAAAAATGTGTAGAATTTTGGCATCAGCATTATTCCATTTAATTCCAACATTACCCCCTAAAGTAGTAGTATTACACCCATTTTGAAGATAAAAAGCTGAGCTCAAGTTTATGAAAACCTAGAAGTGATAGAGCAGAGCTTTCTGCCCCAGTTAGTCTGACCTGCGGTTTTGGTGTTCAGGTCTTCCGGAGAGAGGGGGGTGCTGAACCTGGTAGTCACCTTTCCTCCAGAAGACTCAGAGAAATACATGGGCAGTTTAAAACAGTGATGAATATATACTTCAGACAACATTTTAAATTTCACCATTCTGTACATATGTCTCCAGGACTTAGTTATTTCATAACTGAAAGTTTGTACCTTGTTTACCAGCTTCACGCATTTAGCCATTAAATGCATTTTTTAATAAATTGCAGTAATGTTTATAGTTGACCTATTGCCAGAATTAGTGAGATATGTAACTATGAAACATACAGGTAGAAGTTATTTGGGATTGAGTATACTTTTATTGGGAGGCTCAGTGTTCAGGGGTGTTTCTATAAAAGAATATAAGTAACCTGTTTTAATGTTTGGAAATACTTGAAAATTAAAAAGTTGTTAGGTTTTTCATTTATTTTTGTGAATGTTAAGAAAAGTGACATAAGTAATACTTATAGATTATCCCAACTTCTGACATCAGGTGTGCACACCTACTTAAAGCTATACCTGTTCTCACTCCTTTCTCCCTCATAGGAAAAGGTCCCTCTTCTTTCTTAAGAACAAGCCTTCCATCTGTGTTCTGCCCTCTGATGAATATTTACAATATAGATTATCCATTTTCTCCATTTGATACTTACCCTCTCACACTGAATAGGATTCCTCTCACTGCTTTTAGATATTCAGGCTTTTTTTCTCTTTTCTGAAATCTTTCTTTCCCTCTTGATGCCGTATTCCCTTCCAGTGTGGATCCTTTCTCCTTCCCTGAATTGTCCCTTTGCCGTGTTTTCCTTTTTCTCACCATCGATAACTCTCCTCAACCCACACTGACCATGGTTTTGCCTTTCTCAGGTCACCCCTCCTCTCCAGGTCTCTTAGCCCCTTGAGGCTTTTTGACCTCCTTTTGCTAGATCTTTGCAGAGCATTAAGTGTTGTTGACAAGTGCCTCTATCCTGAAACATTTCTTCCTTTGGCTTCTCTGAATCCGTCTACCATCCTGCCCACTCTTTTTCTTTATTTTCTTTCTCTCCTTCCTCCTTTCCTTCCTTTATTTTCTTTCCTTCCAGCTTATATTCTTGGCCAGCTGTTAAAGGTCTGAGTTCTTTCCTTTGCTAGGTTCTTCCTATTTGTGTCCTTTGACTCTGAGCTAACTGTCCTGCCTCCTGGACAAGTCAGCTCTCTTCCATTACTTACTTCAAAAGCACCACTCCTCCCTCTTTTCATACTCATAAAGTCATTTTCCGTTTCTCTGCTGGTTGATTAATGGCACTGAGAGTTGATTAATACCACTCTGAGTCTGTAAGTTGTTTGAGGATAGACAATGTGTCTGTTTTGTTTCACTACATTATAGTTAGTACTTCCGTAGTTCTTGGTACATAAAGTGCTCAAAATTTTTTTTTTCCAATGAATTACTTACCTCTATCAGAAGTGTTTCATTTTAGTTAAAATAAAAACTAATGTCTAGGTTTTACTTTAGTTTTTTCCTGTAGATTCTATGGTAGCAGTATAACTAACATCTTAAATTTTAAGTTTGATTTTATTGGGGTTCTCCAGAGAAACGGAATGAATAGGATGTTTGTTTGTATGTATATAAAGAGGTACCTTGTGGGGAATTGGCTTCACATGATTGTGGAGGCTGGCAAGTCCCAAGAGCTGCAGGGTAAGTCAGCAAGCTGCAGACCAGGGGAGCGGATGCTCCAGCTCTGGCCTAAGTCTGAGGGCCCGAGACCCAGATAACCAGTGGTGTAGTCTAAGTCTGGAAGGCCTGCAGGCTTGAGCCACGGGAGGAGCTAGTGTTTCACCTTGAGTCCAGTGTCCCTCTTTGAAGACAGGCAGGCAGGAGGAATCTCTCTCACTCTCTGGAAAGTCAGCCTTTATTCTATTCAGGTCTTCTGCTGATTAGATGAGGCCCACCCATACCATGAAGGGCAGTCTACTTTACTCCATTTACTAATACACATGTTAATTGCTTCCGGCAGCACTCACATTGACACACCCAGAATGATGTTTGATTACATGTCTGGGCACCCTGTGGTCCAGTTAAGTTGACACATGAAATATACCATCACATTTTTCAAATATCTTATAGGTTTCTACTTTCAATCTTTTTTCCTGTCACTTGAGCCTGATCAGATTACCTTGTAATTTTCCTCAAATGCTGCAGCTTACAGGGCAGGTTTAATCTGTGCCTAACTTCTCATCTCTTCCATGTGTTGAAGCTGCTTTTTCTGTCTAGTGTTCTGCAACTTTCCTGTAATCCCCAGTGTTCTAGCTAGGATTTTTCTTTTCATAGCATGACTGTACACTCTGCGATGCAGTGACTTTGCTATTGTTGTTTTCCCTGCTACTTTAATGAACCCATTTCCTCATGATCTTGTCTTGTCCAAAGCCCATCCAGCTTGTGAATTTCCTGTTGTGAAACTACCTCCTAAAATTCTGCAGCTGCTACTCTGTACAACTGTCTTGGTCCTTTCTTGTTCTTCATTTTAATTTAACCAGATTGCTCTGTTACCACCAAGCACACTTAAAGCCCTTAAGGGCAGGAGCAAAATGGGCTTTCTTGTGAGTGTGAGTATCCTGTAGTCCTCTGCATATTATGTTCTACAGGAACTGTGTTAGATGAATCTTCTGTTTCTCTAATAGGTTTTCAGATTAACTCTAGGTTTGTTGAGTTGGGTATGCTTGCTCTGACTTAGGTCTTCTTTCTGGGTAGCACATTTGCTTGTCTAATTGGTTCTCTTATTTCCAGTTGGTTAAAGTATTCCTATTGTTGGCTAACTTTTGAATTCTTTTTTTTTTTTTTAATTAAGAATGTGTTAGGAATGGGAAATGGATTCTGCAACTTTTTTTGTGGCGAGTTCCACTTTCCTGAATGACATTCTTGCTTTTACTGTCATATTAATTCAAAAGCAAATTACAGTTTTTTTTTCCCCTCCTTTGATAGTCTTCAGTAAGCAAGGCATTGCATTAGTATTGAGATTAAGATAAAGGGTCTGCCCTCAGAGAGCTAACAGTCTTTGGAAAAGGGAGGAGGCAGGAGAAAAGAGAGGTCTGTGCTTAGCTAATTTTTATGCAACTGTACTAATTTAGTGAGTGATAATTTTATGTCATATGGGTAAATCATCTCTTCCCCTATACACTTTACAGCCCTAATGGGGATACTGGTAAATAAATGCAGATCATGGTGGCAAATACTTTGAGAGGGCCAGCCTGGATGGTTAGGGAGAAATGTTTGGAGGACCTAGAGCTCTAGCTTGCTTATATAATAATTCCTTTGAAACGCTCTTTTCTGATGTGATAGGGACAGGGTGTCCTAGTAGGAATCATAGAACTGATATTTCAACCAGCTTACCTTGTTTTATAAATAAACATTTATTTTCCAGTTTTTTGCTTCTGCTTTTAGGTTCTTTCACTAGAGTTTGCTACCATAATTTTTTTCATAACCACTCTGTATAGTATTCAGTTTTGCTAAAACACCAAAAGGTAAGCCTTAAAAAATCTGTCAAATTACAGAAAACACAGCAATTAGAAAAGATGGGAGGAAATCATAAAGCTGGACAGATTCTGCCCTCAGGTTGCTTTGCAGGGTTCTTTTCAAAACTGTCAGTTGGTTTTCTTAGAAACTATTGAGTTTTTTCTGACTCATACATTTTTGCTGTATGTAATGTTTAGCTAAGTTACATAATTATAGTAACTTACCAGTGGCATAAACAGGTGTGGGAACAAACACAACTGCCTCTGGGGACTCAGGCAGGCGAGTCAAGGGGTGAAGACAGAAGTGCTCAGGGAGAGCAAGAAACAGGCTGTGATGGGAGGACTGGCCTGGCCGCGTCCGGCAGATTGTAGGGCGAACAGGGCGTCGGGCAATCTGGGCAGTCAGTCAGCTGAAGGTCAGTTAAAAGAGGTTCTAATACAAAATAGAGCAAATAAAGGCATGAAATCTTGCCTTTTGCAACAACATGATAGAACTCAAATGGCATTATGCTAAGTGAAATAAATCAGACAGAGAAACACAGATGTTGTATGATATATCATTTACATGGGGAATCTAAAAAATAATACAACAAACTAGTGACTAAAACATGAAGATGTGGACTCACAGATAAAGAGAACAGTGGTGAGAGAGGGGAAGGGCCGGGGAAGTCGGAGGTGCAAACTGTTGGGTGTAAGACAGGCTCACAGTTATATTGTACAACACGGGGAGTGTAGCCAATGTTTTGTAGTAACTGTAAAGTAACCTTTAAACATTGTATGTAAAAATAGTACAGATATACTGTAGGAACAAAATATGCCTTCTAATGTATATAAAATATTCAATAGGTACCCTATTCTCCATAGTATTGCCTTCTAAAATTTTTTAGTCTGTCAATATTGATAACTTATCTTTAGATAAAATAGCTGAAGTATACATTCTTCCCCCTGTGAAGAGTTAGTGTCTTAGGATCACTTTGCTTCTTTTCTATATAGCAAATTTTTCTTTGTATTCTTCTCACTGCTTCTGTTGACTTTTTTTCTCTGTGATGTCAGATTTGTTTCTTAAGATGCCTCAAATATTACTGTCTTTTCTTGAACCCCTCAAAGGAAGATATGTATATTTATAATTGATTTTTCTTTGTTTATAGACTTAATTTTTGTTTAACATAGTATCCTGTTTCTTGGAATCATATTAAATTTTTTTCTTGCCATGTAATTGATTATGAGCTGGGATTAGAAAAGAGACAATGTTATTTGCATTTGTTTGAAACTTCATTTTTCTTACAGAACACAAAATTAGCTTATCCTGCACTGTTCACTATTACTTTCCTTGATTGAAAGCTGTTTTCTTCTTACTCTTAAAGAAAATATTTTTTAAAAATATAATTTTGCTTAAGTTATTGTATAAGTCTTATTGTATAAGACAGGGCTTCCCTTGTGGCTCAGACGGTAAAGCATCTGCCTACACTGCAGGAGACCTGGGTTCAATCCCTGGAGCGGGAAGATCCCCTGGAGAAGGAAATGGCAACCCACTCCAGTACTCTTGCCTGGAAAACCCCATGGACAGAGGAGCCCGGCAGGCTACAGTCCATGGGGTCGCAAAGAGTTGGACACAACTGAATGACTTCACTTCACTTCATTGTATAAGTCAATTTTTGCCAAGAAGACTGCTCTAAAGACAACCCTAAACTCTTAGTGGTTTATAGCAATGAAGATTTATCTCTTGTTCACATAAGTCTGGGCTGCTGGAAGCTGCAATTCTATCCACAGCTTGATTCCACATAGGTCTGAAAGAACAGCCCTTAACGGGGCCTGCATTTTCCTGGCAGAGGGGAAAGAGAAGTGACCCAAACATGTGATGACTCTGAAAGCTCTCCCTTGGACATGATTCACTTTGCTTCTGATCACATTTCATGGGTCAGCGCAGCTCACCTGGCCAGACCTGAAACAGTCAGCCCCACCCCCAGGTAGCACTCGAGAGAGCCGCAGGCTTGGTACAGAGCCCCAGCTGGGAAGGGGGTGGAGGGTAAATTGGGATGCTGTGATGTGTTACGTCTCATTTTAAGGATTTTGGGTTTTATTGTTAGATCAATATTGATAGACATGTTTGGTGAATTTTGCTGTGGAAATGATTTTTTTTTTTTTTTTTTTGGTTTTGTGTATGGAGCTCTATAGAACTAATGTGGAGACTGATTCAGGGTTTTAGTAAGGAAAAGTTAAGTGAGAAGATATTAAATGTAAAATCCTTACTGTTTCATTTTATTTTCTTTTCTCCACCTTCATCACTTGTGTTCTACTTGTATTGATTATTGAGTAGAAGTCCAAACTTTGGAAGTGGAAGTCTCCTCACATTAGCATTGACTGCTTGAATGTTTAAGACCGAGAGTTGTTTTGAAGCTATTTCCTTTTGTGCTGATTACCCATAAGTCATCTTAGCTAGATACTTTGAATTTTCAGTTTACTACCTTTCTGATCCACAGTGAATTAGGCCATTGCCAATTTCAGAATCATGGTTTTTCTTGCATAGTCCACATGTGGACAGTAGTCTGCCAACAAGTAAACAAAAGCCAAGTTAAGTTACAGACCAGCGCAGCTAGAATACCAAGTCACCCGTGGCCACTCCTGGAGTTAATGTTTATATGCACACAGTGAGGATTAGTATTTTCTTCAAAACAGGAGACAGTTACTTTTGCTGTTTTGAAATAGCAGAACTGAACCTCAAATGCATGAGTTTAGGAAATATGACCTCATGAGGTCTGGTACTTGAGAAGGGACAGTGGGCAAATTGTCAGAGAAAGTTGACGTTTATAAGTAATGTTGGATATTGAAGGGAGATAGGGAATTTAGTTATATCTCCTAGATATCCAGGAGTAAATGTTTTGAAATGGTGATATAATCAGAAAGGGTTAGTCTGAAGGCATGGATAGTTTAGTTGATCCTAACTATGGCCACAGTACGGAAGCAGTCACATTGATAAAATCTTACCAAGCGATGCCTTTCATTATCTGATGTCATTTTCAAAGAGGGGCCCTCTAACCTCACAAGGTTGTACATTCCAGCTTTTCCTTGACATCCTTGTCAAATATTTCTCTCAATTCCATACCAGCCTTCCTTCCAGTTGGGTGAGACCCAAGAGGGAAAGCAATGATCATGTCAGCCTATAGGCGTACTGTTCCCTTCAGATTCATTGACTTGGTTCTCAGAAAGATGAGTGTATCTTATTTGTGCTTGGATCCAGCTCTGGAAGGAGTGAGATAACAAAGTTCACCTCCATCATTTTCCAGAGGTGACAGGAGACGTGCCTGAGGAGAAGGAACCCCAGAGTGGGGCAGCCGGAGCCATCTTTGCCTCCTGACTAAGTGTTCTTTCTTTGATGACTCCCGTTCATGTGAGCAGCTACTCTAAGAATGTATTCACATCAGGTGTAGGTAGACAGTGGAGTGGAATTGTTTTCCTATACATGAGATTGAGATAACAGAGTAAACAATAGTTTCTGAGCCCAGTGTTTAACCAAATAAAGAAAATTATTTTGTGAGTCATTGAAAAAGAAAAAGAAAGAACAAAAAGTTATATGGGAACAAATTCCCTTTAGCCTTTAAATTCATTGGGTTATTTTAGGTTCATTTGGAAAATGTTTTATTCAGTAAACTTGTAATCATAACCACATACATTAAGTAATTCTGCTTCATTCATGGCTTAATCATGTGAGTTCTCATTGTTATTCTGGTGTCAGGTTCTAGACTGGCTCCAGTATTCATGTGTATGATTCTTTGTGATGTATTTCTCATCTCTGAGCCTCAGTTTTTCCATATGTAAAATGTGGGTTGATTGGAGGAGTTTCTGTTGGAGATGAGACCCTGATGCCAGCCATCTCCTGAGTGCCTGCTGTCTCCTAGATACACTTTGTGTAGTCTCTATTTTTAAATCATTGAAACAACTCTTTGAGCTGTATGTACTGTTGGCTGTATCTTATAGATAGGTGACTGAGAGAAGTTAAGATAATCTTTCGGAAGAATGTATAGCTAGTAGGTTATGTCCTTGAGTCCCAAGCCATGTTTTTCTGCCTCCAAAGCAGAGTCTGTTCAGTGTACCTGACGTTTCTGTCCATTTGTTGCAGGGCTCCTCTGATGATCTGATGAAATAAGGTACCTGAAAAACGTGAGAAAACTGCAAGTGCTCTGTCAGTGAGAGGTGTAACTTCTTCAGAGTGTTTTAGCCACTGTCAGAAGTTAGCAGTTAAGGGCCAAGGCATAAAGACGTCTAGGAATGCTGTTTTTTCTTGCTCTGTGTATGCGGAAGTTGAGGCCCATGGGGATAAGGAAGGTGTCCACATACCAGAAAGTGGCAGGATACTCTGAGTTCCTAGCGTGATTACAAAGCCCACTGTCCTTGTACTCCTCTCCAGGCCTGAATTCTTGCTCTGGAGTGGGGGCTGGGATTCCTTTGTCCACGGATTGATTCCTGTGATGAAATTTCTTATTCACTGTGCAAGATTCCTTGATGTGACAAGAACAGGTTACTAATGTGGGATGAGATACTGATGTTGATAGTAGTGTTTTTACTGAAGACCATTTCCACTAAGTTAATCCACTCAAAATTCATGACTAAGTTAATCCACTCAAAATTCATGACAGTGAATGGCTATCCTTCTGTGCTTTCTGAATCCAGAAATAATCCTTCTGGTGCGTATGGATTTTGGTGGAGCCCCCCCCGCTCAAGGAAACGCTCTGTACTGGCTGTGCCACATGACACTGCCCCTGACTCTCCCGTTGAACCATCCCAGCCAGGTTATCGCTTTTCTCTGGATTTGTCTTCATTACATAAATTTGTTCAGAAAACCCTGACATCAGAAAATATGCCCATCAGAGAAGTTTTGTGTGTGTAAATTTGTTTGTAAATCTGAATTCTGTAATGATGTTATCAAAGTGATGAATCTAATGAATTCCAGGCCGCCATTGTTTTTTCAGCTGTCTTAAACAGATCGGAATTCTATTATGCTGCTTTATCAGAATGCATTGACTGTCCAAAGAGCTTTGCAAGTAGTTTATTATCTAAAATAATTTTTTTCCTGTTGGATATTTTGAATGACTCTGACTTTGCAGATTTGTTGAAGAATAGTAATTAATTTGAGGGAATTCCCTGGAGGTCCAGTGGTTAGGATGCTACGCTTTCACTGTTGAGGGTCGATCCCTGGTCAGGGAACTAGGATCTTGCATCCTGAGCTGTGTGGCCACAGGAAACAGGAAAAATGGTAGTTATTAGCTTTGTAACAGCTGAATTGACTAGTACTCTTGGGTGCCTGAGTGAAACCTCATGAAAATACATTTATACATACAGAGAAGGTGTGTCTTTTAAAGCAAGATTTTTTAGTGTTTCAGTTTGAATCCATAAGAAGAATTATTATTAAATAGAGTAACATCTGTGAGTGCTTGAGGGAGAGCTTCATCACTTTGTACTCCTCCTTGACTTTTCTCCTCCTCTCACACTCCATATTCAGCCCGTCAGGAAATGGTGTCAGCTTTCTCTTCATATCATACTCAGAATCTGATTCCTTCTCGCCATCTCCACTGTTTCCCTGCCACAATCCTCCCAAGTTACCATTATCCAAGACCTAGGTTACTGTAATAGCCTCCCACCAAAAGTAAACGAAGGAGGATATTAGTAATCTTTTTACTAATAAGTGCTTTTCTTCTGTAGACACAAATAGTGCTCACTTTTACTGTGCATTATTTGTAAAATACTGAGCAAATTAGGAGTATAGGTTATGTTGTGGGGGATACATGGCAATTCTTGTTCACTTCCTTGAGGAAACTATCTTTGGGGAGATAAGAGACAACCATCTTTGGGGAGACACATTAGAATGTCATTGATCACATGAATTAATGATGAAAACCACAGAAATAAGTTGGAGGTGTCCAAATGAAGAGCTCCTAGAATCTGTGTGAGTTTGGTAGGTTAGAGTCAGTTTCTTGGAGGATGAACATGAGCTGTTTCTCACACAGTGCTAAGGAGTTGCGGCAGGGAGGCCAGGTGGTGTGTCTGCGGTTGTATCAATATTAAGGTGGAATGAGCTCAGTCTTTTCTGAGAGGCGTTACACCGGTAGGACTGAAGAACAGGAGGCAGGTTCATTTGAAGGATTGTTGAGGGTGAGAGGACAAAGTGGGCTTAGATTACCAGTTGGCAAGCTGTTGGAGCCATGTTTGGGAAGAGGACTGGCTCTTTATGTTAGAATCCTGAGCTGGCGCTGGACATGGGCGCTGGAGCAGATGATGAGCACAGTGAATGTTGTTATTAGGAAGTCATCTTTATTTTTTACCGCACTGCGCAGCATGTGGGATGTTAGTTTCCCAACCAGAGATTGAACCTGTGCCCCCTGCAGTGGAAGCACACTGAGTCTTAACCACTGGACCACCAGGGAAGTCCCAGGAAATCTTAGAGTTTAGAAGGTGGTTTTGGAGAGTATCATGGGTGTTAGCTAGAGTGACCTGGTAACAGGTCATCCAGATATCTAGACTCTGTTCTCTAGAGTCCTGATTTGCCCAGGACTCCCTCAGTTTCAGCCCTGAAAACCCCATGTCATGGAAACCCCTCAGGCCAAACAGATGGTTGGTCATTTAAGGAGAGCATAGTTCAGACAAGCAGCTGGCATTAGAGGTACAAACCAGAGGAAAACATTAGCACGTTATCAAGTGGACAGAACTTGAGGATCAGAGATCCAGAGCATTTCAGAGGTCTGATAGGCAGGCAGTGAAGTGTATTATATAAATATCTTGGCTGACAGAATTTGGCCAAATGAAATTTAGCATTGTCATAGCAACTTTGTTTATGTGACAATCTAATTTAAGCAGATTTTGAAAAATGAATATTTTAACCAATGGTTTTTGAATTTTGTATAATAATAATAAGAGCAGTAGTTATCAGCAGTGGATACTTAACTTGTACCAGGTACCTTGCTAGATTTTACAGGTATTTTCATGTTTAATTCTCACAGTCAGCCTATGAGATAGGCAGCATTGTTTTCTTTCCTTTATAGATGAGGAAACTGGTAGTTTGAGATGTTAGGCTGTTTGCTTAGTTACACAGCTAATTAATAGTAGAAGGAGATTTGAACCCTGGCCAGCCCAAACCTCTTAGCCACTGTATAGTACCATTTCCTGGTATCAAGGAACCTGTTTTGTTTTATTAATTTTTTTCCTTTTACTACAAAAGTAACACTTGTTAACTCTAGAAAAATTGAAACACAGGGATTAACAGAAAACTATGCAAAATACAGTTCTGTTTAGAACGAAGTCTATTGACATCTTTGTTCATATCTTTTTCTTTGGGGGGAACATTGATATATAATTTTTTCTATAAAAAATGACATTTGATAAATCTTTTAAAACCAGTTGTTAGACATTTATTCTTTTTCAATGTATTTTGTTGGGTGTTTAGCTTCTTGCAACGTTTTGATACTACATACAGCTTGCAATAAACATAATTAGCTGAAGATGATATACGGATAAAGGAAAATGAAACATGACTGAAAAACAAAAATTCACAGTGATGAGCAGTAATGCAGGAGATGCATAACTATTGTAAAATCACTCACTCTCTTTTGTATTTGGATCACCAGTACAATGAAAATCAATGACTGAGGAATGTTTGCTTTTGAATAGACCATTATGTTGAACAGCTTTCTTTTGGTTAAAGTTGAATTTTCAACAAAATCACCTAGAGCTGGTGCAGGAACCAAAATAGGACCCCAGCCCCTGGGCAAAGTCCCAGGAAGGCACCTGATCCCTAAAATGTAAATGCAAGTAGTGATTCTGCTGCTGAGGAGCTCACTTCAGGGGTTGGTGTCCGACTCTGTGTGACCCCATGGACTGCAGCATGCCAGGCCTCCTTGTCCATCACCATCTCCTGGAGCTTACCCAAACTCGTATCCATTGAGTCCATGATGGCATCCCACCATCTCATCCTCTGTTGTCCCCTTCTCCTGCCTTCAATCTTTCCCAGCATCAGGGTCTTTTCCAATGAGTTGGCTCTTTGCATCAGGTGGCCAAGGTACTGGAGCTTCAGCATCAGTCCTTCCAATGAATATTCAGGACTGATTTCCTTTAGGATGGGCTGGTTTGATCTCCTTGCAGTCCAAGGGACTCTCAAGAGTCTTCTCCAACACCACAGTTCAAAAGCATCAATTCTTCGGTGCTCAGCTTTCTTTATAGTCCAATTCTCACATCCATACATGACTACTATAAAAGCCATAGCACTAACTATATGGACCTTTGTCAGCAAAGTAATGTCTCTGCTTTTTAATGTGCTGTTTAAAAAGCAAGAGAATTCCAGAAAAACATCTGCTTCATTGACTACGCTAAAGCCTTTGACTCTGTGGATCACAACAAACTGGAAAATTCTTAAAGAGATGGGAATACCAGACCATCTTATCTGCTTCCTGAGAAACCTCAGGAGGTATGCAGGTCAAGAAGCAACAGTTAGAGCTGGACTTGGGACAACCGACTGGTTCCAAACTGGGAAAGGAGTACGTCATGGTTGTATGTGGTCACCCTGCTCTTCAGGGGAATAAGCCACAAACTCCATAACCAGAAACCGTAGCTGAATAAAGAGAAGTAAATTTCAGGATCAGAATATTACAGCAGGGGCTTCCCTTGTGGCTCAGTGGTAAAGAGCCTACACATGCTGATGTAGGAGACATGGGTTTGATCCCTGGTCCGGGAAGATGCCACGGGCTGCTGGAGCAGCTAAGCCTGTGTGCCACAGCTAAGGAGCCTGTGCTCTCGAGCCTGGGGGCTGCAGCTGCTGGAGCCGCTGCAGTGAGAGGCCCGGGTGCCAAATTAGAGGAAAGTCTGCGAAGCAGCAGAGACCCACATAGCCAGAAAAAAAGAATGTTAAAATAGTTATCAAAGCTAGAGGCCATGGCCGGTTAATGACAACTGGGAGTTGATGCTTAGTCCCCGAGTGTTGGGTCAGGCTCTTTAAACCCTTCTTGCCAAAGGGCAGGAGATTGGGCCTGGGGTGAGCCTGAAAGTGAAAGTCACTCAGTCGTGTCCGACTCTTTGCGACCCCATGAACTATACAGTCCATGGAATTCTCCAGGCCAGAATACTGAAGTGGGTAGCTTTCTCCTTCTCCAGGGGATCTTCCCAACCCAGGGATCGAACTCAGGTCTCCCGCATTGCAGGTGGATTCTTTACCAGCTGAGCCACAAGGGAAGCCCAAGAATACTGGAGTGGATAGCCTATCCTTTCTCCAGCGGATCTTCCCAACCCAGGAATCCAACCGGGGTCTCCTGCATTGCAGGCGGATTCTTTACCAACTGAACTATCAGGGGGATGAGCCTACGGGTGGGGAAAAACACCCCAAGAGAGCTTGAGAGAGCTCCAGGGATTGGAAACCCAGCAGGTTCTGACAGCCAGAGGTTTCAAAGAAGGAGAATGATGTAATGAAAGGTTATTGAGTGATTAAGTCAACTACGAGTAAGCAAGGAAGCAGTTTAAGAGAATGCTTCTTAAATGGCTGATGTAAAGGAGGAGGTTCTTGTTTTGAGTATTGGTAGGAATTATATGTAAAAAGATATTTAAACATCTCCATTAAATAATTAGATTGGAGACATTCCTGTTGTGACATTCCTCTTCTTATCACAAGTTTGGAGTACAGATGGAATGTGTAGTTTTGATCCTTGGAGCTTGTAATGCTGCCATTACTTTCATTAAATTGAGGCTTTAACTGGTATATTAAAATATTTTTTATTACAGAACCCCTAAATAGGTATGGTGTGTCTTATGATTGCAGTTTAAGTTAATGCTATCACATTTTAAAATTAAAAATTATTATCTTCTCTTGGTACTTTGAAGGTCATCATAAAATTAATGACAAATATACTGGAAAGACATTTCAATTAACTTTCTTGGATATTGATCAGATAAGCACTAAGATTTATAATTATTTTCTGAAATCTTCATTAGATGAGTCCTTTGTTGCTTTGGGTGACTGTTTTAGTAAGTACTTTCCAAACCCTGGAAAGTGTTACTTCTGAGTTAATTTAAAGAGAAATCTTCCTTTTGCTGAGTTTCCACATTGGTTTTTGTTTAACAATTGTACAGAACTCTACTGTGTTCTTAATTAGAAATAACTTTTTTTGTGTTTCTGGAGGTATTAAATTCATGAACTTCCAAGAATCCCTAAATGTTATAGAAACTTGCATTTAATTAACTGCAGCTAATGGTTAAGATGTGCTTCATTGCTTTGAACTTTTGAATCAGTCCTCCCTTGCACAGTATTTGATAAATGTGATCATAATTTCTGTCTCATCCATGGAATTTTCTAATATTTATTATTTTCAAAATTGCAAAGAAGTCCTTGTTGTAAGAAGAAACTGAAGTAGTATTTGAAATGACTCCTCCGTCTCCCAGCCTCACAGTGATAACCGTGTAACAATCTGATACGTACTTCCCAGTGTTCCCCATGTTCCGGAGTTCTGCTCCGTGTACATGTGTGCATTCATTACACACCCCTCCTCCTCCTCTCTCCCCTCTCCCCCCGCCCCCCCCGACCCCGTGCCAGCGTAGACTCTGCGGTACTGTCCAAGGAGACAAGGCTTTGTTCTGTGCTGGACTTCACTCCCGGGCGAACTCACTGTCCTTGTTCTTTCCTTCACTTGGTCACCTTGAAAGTTCAGTAAATTCAGTCTATGCTCTACTTCTCTTTATCCTTAGTGATCATACCAGGAGCCCTCCCAGAACAAATCCTCAACTCTGCAAAAGACAGCTATTCTGAGTGTTTCTCCTAAGGCCAGCCGGCTAAGCAGCCCCGTTCTGGCTTCCCTGGTGACTGGCCCCAGGCCCAGAGGGGCTTTGCTGATTCCAAGTATGAAGTTCTGTGGGGTTTCCCTAAGTTATTCTTTGTAGCATTCCTCTTCTCGGTCTATTATGGGTTGAGATTTCTTCTGCATTAGCAGCCCTGGCTGATGTCTGTCTCCTTGAGTTTTCTGAAAGATGGTGATGCGTTGATGGTAGAACTTGTTTCTTTCTCCTGTTGCTTTGGTGGGATTTAGGTACACGTGATTACCTGGGTACACGACACTTTGAGCCTCCCAGGTACCTAGCCTTTCTTCTGTTTTTGGAAATCCTTTCAGGGTTCATTTGCAGTTTCTCTGGTTTGTGTTATAACTTGACAGTTTTTTCCTTCTTTTTATTTTGCATTTTATATTCATCATAATTAAATCATTGATACCTCATTGCTCTCTTTTTGGGTTCAGAAATGACATCATTGCTTAACAGATTTATTTTCTACTGTATTTAGGGACCTCCACAAGGTGTTACTGCATAAAGCCAATTAACGGTGCAAAATTTATTTTTAGAAATTTAAATAATTGTCCTTATTTCATTTGTATTTCATTCTATTTCACTTGTTTCATTCATAAACATCACTATCTTTAATATATATTTATATTTTATTTGCCAGGTGACTAAATATTGTCAGTTTCCTTTTTTCAGTGTTCAGATTAAAAGATTTAAAAAAGTGATAGTAACTTTACATGAGCACATTGGACTCTATATTTTAAAATGATTTCTTATGTCAGAAATGACTTAGCATTTTTTTTTATTAGTGAGATACATTGATCCTACAACAGCATATATTTTTACTTTTGTCTTAGGAAGGAGAAAACATCTTCTATTTGGCAGTTGACGATATAGAAACAGATACGGAGCTGCTGATTGGCTGCCTGGACAGCGACATGGAGGCTGATGAGGAAGAACAGCAAATGATGACAGTGATCAGTGAAGAGGAAGGTAAACTTTCTAAAGGACAATCAACAGCTAGCAGAAAAGGTATTAACTCTAAATGGTGGGCCAGGAGAATGCAAGTTGTAGGAGAAATAAAGTTTGAAATGTGCTAGAATTATTATGGCATTGTAATAGTGTGTTCTCAAAATAAAGTTAATTTTTGTCACAATTCTCAGAGGGTATCCAGCCGTGAGCCTGTCTTCCAGCAGGGAGGGAATGGTGGGCTGGAGGGTGTGATGGATGTGTTCTGCAGGCTGCCGGGGTCCGTGGCGGCTCCCTGCTCTCACTGGTAGGGGACTAGTAATGGGGATTTTTGCCCTCTAGCCCTGACTTTGTTGTTCACCCGTGTTGTAACCGGGCTGGTCACTGACTCTGAGGCTTTCCTTTCTCTTCTGCACGTGCGGAACGGCGAGTGCAGAGGTCCTGTCGGGCCCTGTGGGAGTTTTCCTGGGCCGCACTCTTGTTTAAGACCTTTGAGAATCTGGAGCATCTGGAAATGTCTCTCCGTCTGGTTGTGGAGACCCACAGCGCTGCGGGGTTGCACTAGCAGGGTCACCGGAAACGCGCAGTGACTGGGGATGGACTTGCTTCTGTCAGCCCCGCGGTCTAGGAGATGCATGTCACTTGCTTGTCCTCTGCCAGTGGGTGACCACTTGGCATCAGGGCTTGTTTCTCTCATTTGTGTTTTACTCCTGATCGGTCACAAGGGAATTGTGAAGGGTAGGGTAGGTGTTCACGTTTTCTAAAAGGCTCTTTTCTATAGAGTATTTTTCCTTTTGCTCAATAAAACCACTTCAGAAGTGACATGGGTTTCTTTAGTCACCATGGTATTGATGTCTTTTATGTGAATTTTCTGTTTTAATTGTATGTCATTGACTGAGAAAGTTTGAGTCTTCTCAGTATTGCCAGATTATGCCTCTGTTTAATTTGCCTGGAATATTTAAAAGGAAGACGAGGACAGGCTATCAGTTTTGTCTTTCTAATTTGCGTTATGTTATTGGGATATCAGATTTGGGGTGATGGGAATTATTTCTGTATAATTTTGTGTTCTCTTTATTTTTGTATTTGTTTTCAACGCTGCCCCAAGGGTATGGTATTACTGTGTCCACCGTTTTGCCTTAAAAATAAGTCTCCTACTTATTACCACCATGACTTATATAATAAAGTAACAGTTTCTTTTATAAAAAAGAATCAATGGAAACTTAAGTAGATCTTTAGAATTTAGTTTTGTTTATAAAAGCAAAACATAAAATCCCCCAAACAAACAAAAGAACCTCCCAAAATAGATCTAGCAAAGACAAACAGCCAGCAAAGAAACAAAGAATCCACTCAAATGTCAATCAGTGGAGAGTTTGGTTAAATAAGTAAGTTATGGTACCTTAAAGTTTAAGAAAAAATTGACTTAAGAAAATACTAAATGGAAAAAACAGCTATGTATGAAACTACATAAAAAGTATGATCATAAAGGTAGCTATTGTTAGACTCTGTAAAACACTAATTCACAAAAGATAAGTCAGTCATGGAAAGAGATTACGATAGTTGTCTCTTCATTATGGGGTTATTGGTGATTTTTATTGCTTCGTATTTTCTGCATTTTATCTAAATCTAATTGTATTTGGTAATCAGGAGGCATATGTAAGTTAAATAGCGCACTTTGAAGTGTGGTATAGCCATGGCAGTCCGCGTGGGACTGCTGGCTGGAGAGACAGTGGGGCCTCACTCCGCGCGCTGGGATGAGCGCTGTGGTTACGACCCTGGTCTTTTTTCACTTACATGTGAGATTCCCCTTGGTAATTCAGCATAGTTCGCCTTGGTTGGGCTTCTCTCTCCTTGCAGCTAAAAGTGAACTCAAGATGACCTGTTTCAGGGAAGACTTTGGCTTTCCAGTTCAACGTTTGTAATAACTCTTTGATGTGAAAAAGGTTAATGTTACAGGGTAAATTGAAAGTTGATTTTGAATTGGTGAAACACAAGTTAAACGGTTTTAAAAAAAAGTTCTAGTAACACTTTCCATTATTTTTCATGGGCAGCCTATTCATGCTTATAGCGATAATAAAAATTTATTAAGCTGGTACCATTGGCACAGTTAATTTTGATTTTAAAATGAGGGCAAAGCTGAGCAGTTCTTGGCTCTTCATTTTTGTCTCATAATTCTGCTTGCTTGTAAATATGCAGATCGCTTTGGCTGTAAAGAGGACTATGCCTGTCCCCAGTGTGAATCGAGTTTTACCAGTGAGGAAATTCTTGCCGAGCATCTTCAGACATTGCACCAGAAACCCACAGAGGAGAAAGAATATAAGTGCAAGAGCTGTGGGAAGAAATTCCCAGTTAAGCAGGCTTTGCAAAGACAGTGCGTACATTAAAGATAATCTCTGAAGTTATAAGCTGACACTTTAACTCATTTATTTGGTTTGTCTTATAGTTAGTTTCTAACCTGTGTGCCTGTGTGATGGTGTGTGTATAGAAATTAAGCATTCTTTATTGTCATTGTCATTAACTTCTCTTACGTTGATTTTTCAAACATTCTGTTTATGAAGTTTAACAACTTGCCATTAAATATTAAGCTCATTGGTGTACTAATCTGAAATCTGATATGCATAATTTAGCTAGTGCTTTGAGGTGGCAGATCGCGTTTCAGTGATCTGCATGTGATACTCCCTCTGAAATCAGGTAAAAAAAAAAGTTAACGAAATGGAGAGAGTTTGGAGTATAAAGAATACAGGGACATTTTGGAAAGCACTGTTTATTTCATAGCAGTGTTGGAGAAATCACTTTAAAGATGAATATGTACAAGATATAAGGATGGAATGAATTAAATGGTCCCACCCATTGCTCGGCACCCTGTATTATTTTTACTATTTATATTAACAGCATATAAATTTATCCTTTTAAGTATTTTACAGTATAAGTTACTAAAAATGAGAAAGTGTATACATATATTTATAAACTTTTATTTTTAACAGAATGTCACCTTGCATATGAGCAAGAAATCTTTAACATCGGCTTAATGTTTCATTTTTTATTTATTCAAGTAAAATTTTGAAACATGCTGTATTTCATATTAAAATAATTTTCATATATGTATCCACTTTTGCTTATGATATGTGAGATTAAAAATTTCTATTCAAAACTTGAAAAATTTTAACTTTTATAATGGCAGGAGATTGTACATTTGGAAATTCTCACATACTTTTAAACAAGCAAAGACTATATACTTTTTAATGAATATATTTTAAAACTGCATTCTAGTCAGTTTTTATTGAATTTATGTTATATATACTACATCGAACGTACTTTTGCTGAGCTGAGTCTTACTGCTAGGTGCTACTAAAAAGTTTAAAGGGCAAAAGACCGAATAGAAACAGAGATCATGAATGTGGCTTTATTCGAAGTAGAGGTATTTTCATACGTTTTTGTCCTAGACTTCCAGTTTTTTTGTTTGTTTTCTATTTCCCCTCAGTGTTCTTCAGTGCTCAGCGAAAAGCAGTCTGAAGGATTCCTCACGAAGTTTTCAGTGCTCTGTTTGCAATTCTTCCTTCAGCTCAGCATCGAGGTTTTGTGTCTGAGTTATCAGATGGCTGTTACATGATTGTGGGTCATTATTGGCATGCATGCTTTAATGCTTCTTAGTGATTTAGTATCATATGGCTACAGAATCTCAGTGCTTTCCTTCCTCCCTGCCTAGGTAATGCTTATAATGACCCTGAAGCTCTCCTGTGAGCATGCATTACAAAAGCCAGCCAGGATGCTAGAAATGAATAGGTGTCTTCACCATTTCTTCTCCCTGTTCCCCTGTCCTGCTTGTCTTGCAGTTTTGAACAGCACCAGGAGACGTGCCAGGGAGATGCCAGGTTTGTGTGTAAGGCAGACAGCTGTGGGAAGAGGCTGAAGAGCAAGGAAGCCCTGAGGAGACACCAGGAGAATGTTCACACCGGTGAGGAGTCATCAGAGGACCATGTTTAAAGGGGCCTCCTCTCCCCAGACTGCTGCGGTCTGTTCTTAATTCTCACTCTCAAGGACAGAGCTTGCTTTTCCATTGTATTTCACACAGATGTAGATCTCTGGAAGTGGAATTTTTTTCTTTCACTGAACATTATTCCTTTTTAAGTTGATTTCAGTGATAGTCATCATTTTTCCCATTTCTGAATTAATCATAACTGGAAACCTAAGCTAGGATCTGTTTGTGCTTGGTAGCCAGGTGTATTAAGAATTAATATTTTAAGTAGTAATTTTAGTGCTTCAGCATGTGAAATTTCTCTTATAGTAGATACATTTAAAAACTACATATTTAAAAACTTCTAACTGATGGCTCTTCTGCCTTAATATTTTCACAGTAAAATTTCATTTTTTAAAAAACTCTTACATTTCTCCTGTATTTGAGAAAATTACTGGCTACGTTTTGACATGCAAATTGAATATATTTGGATTTATAAAGCAGATACAATTTGAATTTTTTCTAACGGCCAGCTAAACAATAGCTAAACAGTTAGAAGCTTTGTTACTTAGGTTTCATCTGCCTAGCACACAGTAAATGCATTTTGGTTTAGAGGTTGAATCTGTTGCTCTAAACTGGACAGATTAATACTTTTGGAGTTAATGATTTGTTTCCTCCGTGTCTTTTCCTTAAAGGAGACTGAGGTTCACGGCGCTTCTCATATCTTTCTGTACTGATATTTTTCTCAGGTGATTACTATTACTGTTGGCTTAAGGGTGGAAATATCTTTCTGGATAGGAGGAAAGTGTTATTTCTTTTCTTCTATCCTGTTTATTCTCACATGCAGGGGAAAAGAATAGTTGGAACTCAGCTTCTGTTTCCTATATTTATTCAGTGTCCAAAAAGTGTCTCCTTTAAAGCTAGTTGGGAAAGCTTGTATGAGCATGACTCCTGGGTCCCACCTCACATCACCGGTTTGGGCTGACTCTGAGTACCAGCCATGTGTGAAAACTCAGGGTGGCAGGAGGTATGGCCTTGTGAAATACAGCTTCAGAAGGATGTGCAGCACTTAGACTTCACAGTGTCCTGACTCCTCTCTCTCCTTTTGAATGATGCATGATGTAGAGAAGGTGGCATTTTTCTGAATTCTTTATACTTGGGCCTTTTCTATGTTTGCAAAAGGCAGTCATAACTTTTTGATAGACCTGTCTCTTCATAGTTTTTGCCTTTTAATAGCTGTTATGGTTTAAAATGCTGTTCTTAATTTCCCCCATCTTTGTCTGCAGTGTATTATAACAAATCTTTTATGTCATTTTTAAAGTTAACTTTGCTGAACTAAGTAAAAAACCAGATGCACACTAAAACTCTGGAAACTTACATTCTTGTTATTCGGCATGTGGTCTTCAGACTGTGCTATAAGCATAATTTCTTTAAGACTTCTTGTAGTTGGTCTTGGATATTAAAATATTACTGATTCTGAAAACTCATGGTGATTTTGTAGGAGTGAATTTATAAAGGGAAGTTTTTTATTTTTCTATGTTGTGGATTCTATAAAATATGAAACTTCCTGTGTTTCGGCCAAAGGCCACATGCATACTTTTTGCTGGAATTGGTACACAGGCTGCCTCTCATTCATAGCCTCTCTCTTGCTTCTTCTCTTTTGTCTGTGAACTACATGGACATTTGGGGAAAGAATATTCCATATTTAGAGTAATGAAAAAAGCAGTGTTTGTACATATGGTTGTAGAGGCTGTTACTCTAGAAAGACAAAGGTATTCAAGGAAAGAGAAGGTCATGCAGCTTTACCACTGACAAGGACAAATGTTCCTTGTTAGGTGATATGAATTTAAGATACTGAGAAGAGAGAAGCTGAATTTTTAAATATGAATCACATTTTTCCATAGCAACTGTAACATATGGTGGGTAGTTTCTCAGACCAGCTCCTGGAAGCACACTTAACCCACATTGTGCTGAAACTCACAATACTTAAGTAACTGTGTATTCAGTATTGTTGAATTAGTTTTTCTTGCATCTCCCACATTTGTTAGTAATGTGTTCCTGCTGTTTTTGAAAGCTGAATTGGAAAGTGAAATATCAGACTTACCTGATATTTAGTTTACTATATGTAAACTAAAGTGGCATAAAGTCTGGTTGTAGCTTCATAGTTGCTCTTGTCCTTGACCCTGGGGAAACTTGTAGGGTGGTGTCCTTTCCAGTTACTCAAGAGGAAGCAGTGAGGGTGTTGATCCGCTTAACCCACCTTAACCATCTTAGCCATTTTTTCTCTTTTGATTTGATTCAGTGGTTGATGACTAAGAGATTTTTATTTTACAGGAGATAACATTTACTTACATTCTCAGGCAAACAGTCATAAACTCTCCCCGTTTTTCTTCTGAGGACTAGGATTCTGGTTCTGGGGTAAAGACTAGAGGCCATGAGGAGGAGAGAAAAGGTTGAAGAGGAGGGATGGTATGTTCCCTCTGACTCCAGTGGCAGAGCGGTGGCAGCAGTGTTGGGAAAGGTGGGGTGGGTGATCATGGAAATCTCACTTCTATCACTCTTCTCTCCCTCAAGCCTGACCTCGCTGGTGGGAAAGAAAAAAGGTCTAAACTCAGAGAGCAGCTGGTTTAAGGGGTGAGCAGGGACAGCAGAGGACTGTGGGGTTGTTGTGCTGTTCAGATACTCAGTTACGGCCACTCTTTGCGACCCCATGGACTGCAGCAGGCCAGGCTCCCCTGCTTCCATGGTCTCCAGGAGTTTGCTCGAACTCAAGTCCAGTGAGTCGATGATGCTGTTCAACCATCCTCTGTTGTCTCCTTCTCCTCCTGCCTTCAATCTTTCCCAGCATCTGCCGGGGTCCAGCCTCGGCAGGAGCCAGGGGTACCCTCAGGGTGAACGGCGTCGGCGAGAGAGAGACACACCAGACTAGGGGTGTTTGCAGGGTCTGGCAATGCTTTATTTTTTACCATAGCTTTTATACCCTAAGTTAGTACATTTCTAAGGGGAAGATAGTTTAACATTACATCAGCTTGTCCTTCACGAAACCAGGGTGTTTTCTGCATACTTCTTTGTTTATGAGGGTCTTGTACATTATCTTCTGGCCTTGGGGCTCTATTGACATTTTATGCAAGTCAGGTGAATGTAAACCTATTTTCCGTTTCTGTGGTGATCTTAACAGAAAAGTTGCAGTCTCATAGGGCAACAGTACAGCATGTCACAACATAGTAGAAGTATAACCTTGTTAACACAAAGGTCAATTCTTCTGCAGAAGTTGTCAGTTGAATTTATCTAAGAGGTTTACCCCACACAGACTCTGCGGCTTCAGTGAGGCAGCCTCTGCCTAGCACTCCTGGCTAATAATTAACAACCATCTCATTGTTACCACACTAGGGCTAAGCTCTTATTTTTCTAGATCTATAACTATATTAACAATGGTTTCCACTGCACAACCTTAGCACATTAAGAGCAAAAACACAGCAAGCAAACGTTAACCCAATAACCACTTTTAGAATAATTTTTCTTGTGTTTTCTAATAGGGCTTCCTCACTCCCCGAAGGGCTCTATGTCTATTAGGGCCTTTATATGATCAGGTTCTTTATGCTGTTTTATGATTAGGGTATTATGAGCAGTCATGCATATTAGTACCAAGGGCATAGACGCATTTGCTAAACAAACTAGAATGCCAGCAAAGGAGTTTAAATTGAAACACTCCTTTCACCCTGGATAATCTCATAAGATACCACCACCCGGGAGATGTACTGATTAAAGTTCTAAGTTGATTCTTATTTGGAAAGAGATCGGGGAAGGCCTTCTGCCTATGTCACAGAAATTAGGGAGTAGTCTATTAAAGCAAGCATCAGAAAGACAGATACCATCTTTAAGGTGAGCGCCGGGGGCAGCTTTTCGAAATCCCTGGAATCCTGATCTGCCTTGCTTGTCAGGTTTTCTCCTCATGACCTTGTCATGGGTGGGATCTCGTGTGCTGGCTCCTGGCAAGCATCAGGGTCTTTTCCAGTGAGTCAGACCTTGGCATCAGGTGGGCAAAGTATTGGAGCTTCAGCTTCAGTATCAATCCTTCAAATGAATAGTCTGGATTGATTTACTTTAGGATGGACTGGTTTGATCTCCTTGCAGTCCAAGGGACTCTCAAGAATCTAATCCAACACCACAGTTCAAAAGCATCAATTCTTTGGCACTCAGCCTTCTTCCTGGGCCAGTACTCACATCCATATATGACTATTGAGAAAACCATAGCTGTCACTATATGGAGCTTTGTCGGCAAAATGATGTCTCTGCTTTTTAAAACACTATCAGTTTGTCATAGCTTTTCTTCCAAGAAGCAAGTGCCTTTTAATTTCATGGCTGCAATCACTGTCCACAGTGATTTTGGAGCCCAAGAATATAAAAGCTGTGACTGTTTCCATTTTTCCCCTTCTATTTGCCATGAAGCGATGGGACCAGATGCCATGATCTTTATTTTTTGAGTGTTGAGCTTTAAGCCAACTTTTTCAGTCTCTTCTTTCACCTTCATCAAAAGACTCTTTAGTTCCCTTTAGCTTTCTGCCATAAGGGTGGTATCATCTGCATATCTGAAGTTATTGATATTTCTCCCAGCAATCTTGATTCCAGCTTGTGCTTCATCCAGCCCAGCATTTTGCATGATGTACTCTGCATGTTAAGTTAAATAAGCAGGGTGACAATATACAACCTTGACGTACTCCTTTCCCAATTTTGAACCAGTCAGTTGTTCCATGTCTGGTTCTAACTGTTGCTTCTTGACCTGCATGCAGGTTTCTCAGGAGACAGGTAAGGTGGTCTGGTATTCCCATCTCTTTAAGAATTTTCCAGTTTGTTGTGATCCACAAAGTCAAAGGCTTCAGTGTAGTCAATGAAGCAGACTTAGATGTTTTTCTAGAATTCTTTGGCTTTTTCTATGATCCAGTGGACATTTACAATTTGATCTCTGGTTCCTCTGCCTTTTCTAAATCCAGCTTGTGCATCTGGAAGTTCTTGGTTCACATACTGTTGAAGCCTCACTTGAAGGATTTTGAGCATTACCTTGCTAGCATGTGAAATGAGTGCCTTTGTGTGGTAGTTCGAACATTGTTTGGATATTGTCTGTCTTTGGGATTGTAATGAAAACTAACCTTTTCCAGTCACATGTCCACTGCTAAGTTTTCCAAATTTGATGACATATTGTGTGCAGCACTTTAATGCATCATCTTTTATGCAAACTGGAAAAGAGGGTATATTCTTTCTCAGTGGCCCTTCATGTTTTAATAGATATGTATAAAGAATTGATGACCAAATGCATGCTGTAAGATACTCATTTTGCTCAAGAGAATTTTCTCCTTTATTGGCCATATTACTTGTCAATCACCAAGAAAAATTTTCTTGGCTGTACTATTTAACATGTTAAAAATAGTGCATTATATGAAATAAGTATCTTGAATGATGACAACAATTAATATTTTACTTTTTCTGAAGGTATTCCTCTCCCATAAACACAATCTTTTAAAAAAATTATTTTGTTAGCTTGCTTGCTACTGATTTTAGATTTCTTGCAAAAAAAGAGAGAAGGAGAGGACTGGATAGGGTTGAGGTTGTGGCGGGAATAGGCATGGATTAGTCATTTGGGGGCCAAGTGATGGATGCGTGGTAGTTCATTTTATTAATTTTTTATCAATTATTTGAAATCAATTAAAAGTTGAAAAAATATCCCATGGTTATATATATATTGTTATTACATTGCATTTGAAAATCCTGTTTTATTCATTCTTTTGTTTTCTATAACCACTGTGAAATTTGAAACGACCTACTATAATTATAATCACTATGAAGAAGACAAAAATTGAGCTTTGTAGGATTTGTATAATACGAATGTCAAGTACTGTTTTACTATTCTTGATCTTACTTTATTCTGGTTTTTAACATTAATGTGGTTAATTATATACTCAATGATCTTGCAAGCTTGTAGTGCTGAAAAGAAATAACTTATGAATTCCATTTTTAAAAACCCAGCTGAATAAATAAAATATTCTGTTACAATATAAAGCAAGTGGCAAAATCAGCTTATGCATGAATAAATCCAATGTTTTATGTACACATTTGATTAATTTTAACTTTTCATGGAAGTGTGCTTTACTCTTTTAATACTAAATTGGTATATGCAGAGGTGAAAAGCCCATGTTGTGTATGTAGAAAGTAGTATTCCAAGCTAAATAGTACTCAGATTTTTTAAAGAAAAGTTTAAAAACGTAGCCTATTGTTTATCTGAATTTAATGGATATATTTACAAAACTGACAATTTTGGAGTTACAAGTGAAGAAGATTAAATACCCTTTTAGAAATTATATATCACCTAGAAACACTTATCTAATGCTCCTCTTAATAGTTTCATGTAAATCACGGTGGTATTTTATTTTATTTCATTTGTGTTTTTCTTTAGGGGATCCTAAGAAAAAACTCATATGTACAGTGTGCAATAAAAAGTGTTCTTCAGCTTCAAGCCTGCAGGAACATAGGAAGGTCAGTAAAATAAAGACTAATGTTCATCATAGTTAAGATCTTTAGTCATAGTGTCTGCCAGGAAAAATATTAATTGCTTTATATATTGTGAAGACAGAGGTTTGTCATTAATTTTATTAGCTTAGCTGGTAAAGAATCTGCCTGCAGTGCAGACCTCAGTTCGGTTCCTGGGTCAGGAAGATCCCCTGGAGGAGGGCATGGCAATCCACTCCAGTATTCTCGCCTGGAGAATCCCATGGACAGAGGAGCCCGGTGGGCTCCAGTCCATGGGGTCACAGAGTCAGAAACGACTAAGCGACTGGGCACACCCTGTACACTAAAAAGCAAGACTGATACACAGAAGAGCCAGCTCTTGCCAAAGAATATTGTGAGTTGTTTGCTGTTACTCAGAATAAGTAGAAACATTACTGCAATGCAGTATAGTGTCTGAGTCCTTCATTACAACACCTCATCCTGGTTTCATGCTTCACCAGTTGCTATTTGCTCAGGAAATATTATATATTTGAGGAAACCACAATATTTTTGTGTATTTATAATATACTCTACAGTGATGTTTAGCCTGAAATATATGTGTATTATATTTAAGTCTGGCACAACAAAGACAAGAGCTCTGTTATTTTGAAGAGCTTAAAGTAATGCAGAAAAATGTCAGAGTGTTGTCAGCGGAAACAATTGATTGTGCAGTTGAGCCTTGCGCAGCATAGGTCTGAGCCGTGCTGGCCCACTGGCAGCATTTTTCAGTTACACATACTCCAGTGCTGTAGTCAGGGCTTGGCTGAGTTTGCAGATGCGGAGGGCCCGCTGTAAGGTTACACAGTGTTCCCACTGAAAGGGGAGGTGAGGAGGCATGGGAATCGGGGTGCCGTGGGTCTAACCCCCAGGCCCCTCTGTTGTTCAGTGGTCAACTGTGTTAGGAGAAAAGACTAATACATTTTGTAATAAATGTAATACAGTTTACTAAGTTACTATTTTAATATGAAAGCTAACCTGAAAAAAATGGCAGCTATTAATCCTAACAGCGTTAGCACTTGTTAATCAAATTTATGACAAAATAGAGTTAAAATAGAATTTAGACTTTTGTTCATATAATGGGAGAGTCCAAAAATTTATTTTATATATTACTATAACAAAGATACAAATGATTATTTCCTGATTTCACATATGAGTTTTTCAGAATATCTATGAGCATATGATACTGTCTTTTAATCATTTAATACTAAAGAAAAGGAGATGGTACCAGTGGAAGTGATATTTTACATTATAGTTTATAAATTGAATTTTGTCTCTTTGTTTCTACATAGATATATTCCAAAATAACTTGACAGATCTTAAAATGCATATGATATTCAATGCAATATCTTCAACCATTTAGGCTGTGGATTTAACCTCTAACACATAAGGTAGTTAAATTATTAAGATGTCTAGGGTTATATCCTGCATGTTCAGTGATTTTGATCTTCAGGGAGAAACAATGGAACGAGCAGTGGGCAGAGTGAGGACTGTGGATGTCACATTCCTTCACTGACCCTCCGTGTAGCCTTGGGCCTCTCGTTAAGTGTGACATGGAACTGATCGGTGTTTTCCAGTTTCCTGAGTGCCATGAAACTACTGTGTTTATTCAGTTTCCAAGTGGTTATCTTATCAGGTTGTTTAAAAACAGAGAGTACTTGAGGAATTGACATATAATTCTTATTTGAGGGCCATTCTCTATCATTCCAAATTTAGCTTAAGTGCTACTGAAGGAAGCCCTGAAGCTACTTTCTTAAAGTTCAGTGCAGAAGCCGATACAGATACTGCTGCTTCTATGTCTCTCTTTCTCCCCATCACCCTTAAAGCTTCTGAAGCAGAACCTAGTCCGAGACCAGAAGTGTAAAATCCAGCTGAATAGACATTTTCTGAATGCCTTCATGGTTCTAGAATTCTTTGTTTTCTTTCCCTGATTTTAGAAAGTTGAAAATTAAGATATCTTACCAAAGTTAAGATTTTGCCAAGTAGAATATTTCAACAAAGTTGGTTGTGGGACATAATTCTGAATAATGTCCTCTTCTCCATTTATATTCTTCATAATACAAAGAAGATTTCCCCGGGGAATATCTCTATAGACAGATTTAAATCCCACCTGGTGGTGGAATACAGTCTCCAAGTGGTCTCTGCAGAATGTTAGTAACTTGGTAGCTCAGTGTAGCTCTTTGTCCATCACAGCATCGCTCCTTTGACTTATTCTGAATCCACAGGCAGCTTCTACAGATTCCATTTTTGAGTCTATTCTTATCGTTGTTGCTCTTTAGTCGCTAAGTTGTGTCCTATTTTTGCAACCTCATGTACTGTAGCCCACCAGCCTCCTCTGTCCTGGCATTTCTGAGGCAAGAATACTGAAGTGGATTGCCGTTTCCTTCTCCAGGGAATCTTTCCAACCCGGGGGTCAAACCCTCATCCCTTGCATCTCTTGCATTGGCAGGTGGACTCTTTACCTCTGAGCCAACAGGGAAGCCCCATTTTTATAGTTGGGTATGTCTAATAGCTACTAGAATTTGGTGCCGGTATTTCACCTTAACAGCAGACGATGATCTATGCATATGCCACATTTACATTATAGTCTAGACTCAGCATTCAAAAAACTAAGGTCATGGCATCCAGTCCTATTACTTCATGGCAAATAGATAGGAAAAAAGTGGAAACATTGATAGATTTTATATTCTTGGGCTCCAAAAATCACTGAAGATGGTGACTGCAGCCACGAAATTAAAAGATGCTTGCTTCTTGGAAGAAAAGCTATGACAAACCTGAGTTCAGTCACTCAGTCATGTATGACTCTTTGCAACCCCATGGACTGCAGCACGCTAGGCTTCCCTGTCCATCACCATCTCCCATTTGCTCAAACTCATGTCCATTGAGTCAGTGATGCCATCCCACAATCTCATCCTTTGTTGTCCGCTTCTCCCCCTGCCTTCAATCTTTCCCAGCATCAGGGTCTTTAAAAAGAGTCAGCACTTCGCATCAGGTGGCCAAAGTTTTGTAGTTTCAGCTTTAGCATCAGTCCTTCCAGTGAATATTCAGGACTGATTTCATTTAGGATTGACTGGTTGGATCTCCTTGCAGACCTACAGACCGTCAAGAGTCCTCTCCAACTCCAGAGTTCAAAAGCATCAATTCTTCAGTGCTCAGCTTTCTTTGTAGTCCAACTCTCACAAGTCATCCATACGTGACTACTGGAAAAACCATAGCATTGACCGGACGGACCTTTGTCAGCAAAGTAATGTCTCTGCTTTTTAATATGCTGTCTAGATTGGTCATAACTTTTCTTCCAAGGAGCAAGTGTCTTTTAATTTCATGGCTGCTGTCACCATCTGCAGTGATTTTGGAGCTCCAAAAAATAAAGTCTGTCACTGTTTCCCCATCTATTTGCCATGAAGTGATGGGACCAGATGCCATGATCTTAGTTTTCTGAATGTTGAGTTTTAAGCCAGCTTTTTCACTCTCCTCTTTCACTTTCATCAAGAGGCTTTTTAGTTCTTCACTTTCTGCCATAAGGGTGATGTCATCTGCATATCTGAGGTTATTGATATTTCTCCCGGCAATCTTGATTCCAGCTTGTGCTTCTTCCAGCCCAGTGTTTCTCATGATGTACTCTGCATAGAAGTTAAATAAACAGGGTGACAGTATACAGCCTTGACATACTCCTTTTCCTGTTTGGAACCAGTCTGTTGTTCCATGTCCAGTTCTAACTGTTGCTTCCTGACCTGCATACATGTTTCTCAGGAGGCAGGTAAGGTGGTCTGGTATTCCCATCTCTTTAAGAATTTTCCACAGTTTGTGGTGATCCACACAGTCAAAGGCTTTGGCATAGTCAATAAAGCAGTAGTAGATGTTTTTCTGGAACTGTCTTGCTTTTTTGGTGACCCAATGAATGTGGGCAATTTGATATCTGGCTCCAGCTTGAACATCTGAAAGTTCATGGTTCACATATTGCTGAAGCCTGCCTTGGAGAATTTTGAGCATTACTGTCCTAGGTGTGAGATAAGTGCAGTTGTGCGGTAGTTTGAGCATTCTTTGGCATTGCCTTTCTTTGGGATTGGAATGAAAACTGACCTGTTTCCAGTCCTGTGACCACTGCTGAGTTTTCCAAATTTGCTGGCATATTGAGTGCAGCACTTTCACACCACATCTTTTAGGATTTGAAATAGCTCAACTGGAATTCCATCACCTCCACTAGCTTTGTTCGTAGTGATGCTTCCTAAGGCCCACTTGACTTCACATTCCAGGATGTCTGGCTCTAGGTGAGTGATCATACCATTGTGATTATCTGGGTCGTGAAGATCTTTTTTGTACAGTTCTGTGTATTCTTGCCACTTCTTCATATCTTCTGCTTTTGTTAAATCCATACCATTTCCATTTCTGTCCTTTATTGTGCCCATCTTTGCATGAAATGTTCCTTTGGTATCTCTAATTTTCCTGAAGAGATCTCTAGTCTTTCCCAGTCTGTTGTTTTCCTCTATTTCTTTGCATTGATCACTGAGGAAGGCTTTCTTATCTCTCCTTGCTGTTCTTTGGAACTCTGCATTCAAATGGGTATATCTTTCCTTTTCTCCTTTAAGCCTTTCACTTCTCTTCTTTTCTCAGCTATTTGTAAGGCCTCCTCAGACAGCCATTTTGCCTTTTTGCATTTCTTTTTCTTGGGGATGGTCTTGATCACTGCCTCCTGTACAGTGTCATGAACCTCTGTCCATAGTTCTTCAGGCACTCTGTCTATCAGATCTAACCCCTTGAATCTATTTGTCATTTCCCCTATATAATCATAAGGGATTTGATTTAGGTCACCTGAATGGTCTAGTGGTTTTCCCTACTTTCTTCAATTTAAGTCTGAATTTGGCAATAAGAAGTTTGTGATCTGAGCCACAGTCAGCTCCCAGTCTTGTTTTTGCTGACTGTATAGAGCCTCTCCTTCTTCGGCTGCAAAGAATATAACCAGTCTGATTTCAGCAAACATAGCATATTAAAATAGGGGAGACATCACTTTGCTGACAAAGGTCCTTACAGTAATATCTATCGTTTTACCAGTAGTCTTGTACAGATGAGAGTGTTGGACAGTAAAGAATGGCGAGCATTGAAGAATTGATGTTTTCAAACTGTGGTTTGTGGAGAAGAGTCTTGAGAGTCCCTTGGACTGCAAGGAGATCAGACCTGTCAGTCATGGAAGAAATCAACCTTGACTATTGGAAGAACTGACTTTGTGTCTGAAACTCTAGTACTTTCTCCACCTGATGCCAAGAGCTGACTCACTGGAAAAGACCCGGATACTGGGTAGATGGAGGGCAGGAGGAGAAGAGGGTGGCAGAGGAGGAGATGGTTGGATGGCAAAAGTGACTCACTGGACATGAGTTCCAGCAAACTCCGGGAGATAGTGAAGGATAGGGAAGCCTGGCATGCTACAGTTCATGGGGTCATGAAAAGCTGACACAACTTTGACTGAACAACAACTAGACTAATACCTTGTATTACTATGTGCTGTCCTGTATTACAATAAGACATAGTATGATCCTTCTTGGAACTTATTTAATTTGGGACATCAGATTATGAGTTATTATTCTCCATATCAATTTAGTAAGCTATAAACATTTTATTTTAAAATGCTTAGCATTAGGCATAATTAATATCATTGTCACTTTAAATCTGTTCTATTAAACTTTTATAGGAGTTTTGAAAATAGCTTTGGTTGAGTTTTCCATTATGAATAAGAGAGTCAACACATAAGTGCTTTCATGTAAATATTGTATTTTATAATTTTGGAAATATCAAGGTTCAGTTCAGCCCTTAAAAACGTTTCATGTTTTGAAAGCCGTGAGAGTTAAGTAAACAAGTATATTTTGAAGTAATTTAAGAGCTGCCATTTTTGTATGGATAAATAATTTAAAATTTGTATATACTAATATGAATAGAATATGAAAATTAAAATAAACTAAATATGTTTTCATTTATGTATGTCTCAGAAGGCATGTCATGATTTTGTAGCTTGTTATTATAAAAGATATATGTTACAGAGTTTAAGAATATGAATCTGTTCTTACTATCTTTAATTAAACATTACACTTCATATCATTGCTGTGAGGATCTTTGATGGTTGAAGATGTACCCTTTAAAATTTCTTAGACTGAAGGCTTCCCTTCTATACTGTGTGATCCTTGCCTTCTGAGTACTTGTATACAAGTCCACACTGTTTTCGGAGGAACCATAGGGCTCTGGACACTGTACATCTCCCTTCAAGGTTAGAAGCCACCGCATATAGGCAAGGATCTAAGTCAGGGTCCAGTGGAATGATGTCATCCTGCTCCGTCTTGTTGTTTTATCTTTTCTCTGCTTTTCCCATTTCTGTTCACTGACTCGCCAAGAATCAGACCTGACAGAAGCAGAAGGCTGATGGCAGCCTCAGACCGCGGTGTGGTTGGGTATAGGCCGCAGACTAGGGACCTGTCAGCCTTGTGCCAGCTTCTGTTTCCCTTCCTGTGCCGTCTTCTGCGTGTCCCTGTCTTGAGTTCTTTTGTGGTCACTTAGGTGAAGGGAGCCGTTTTCCAGTCCTCCTCTCTTTAGTCATTGCTGTACCAATTCAGGGCCTTCTCTTATGAGTTTTACTCTGTAGTGGCCCTTTATTCTGCAAGGATAGCCAGAATATCCTGCAGAGGGGCCAGTGCTTGTATGGGGTTTAGTTTTGTGAGCTCTACCTTGAATGAGTTTGAAAAACACAACTTCACCAAGATGATTTTTCAGTCTTTAGCAAAACAGTAGGATGCTCGTCTTCATTAGGATGATCAACAGTTCTAATATAAGGCTGCTTGCAGCACATTGCTCTTTTTACATAGTTATGATAACAAATGAAACTTCTACTTTTTCGTACTGCCTATCCAGTTTTTCTAATTTAGTATCTGGGAGAGAAAGAGCCGAACTTAGTTGTAACCTTTATTTAGCTGGTTGATTGCTAAAGTTACGCCCCTTATATATATATATTTTTTTGATGAAACTCATAAAAGCTAATAAAACATGAAGATTTTTAGCCTCCTGTTCTGTGGGAGTATTGTTGTGAGCTACACTCAAGTTTTCAGAATCATATCTTTGTCTTTCAAATATTTAGATCTTTACTACATATGTTTAAGTTTTAAGTAGTGTTGACTACTGGAAAGGGAATATTTTTAGTGGCAAGTTTTTCCATTCCATTTTCATATCCATTCCAAATATGCCAAATTTTGGCATATTTCCAAGTCTAAATTTGTGTATAACAGATTTAATATATATTGGGTATAATTTTTTGCAGAGTATAAACTTTTTATGTACTTCAGAAATAGGTCATCTGTTTTACATATTTAAGTACCATACAGTTTTACGTTTTTTAATGATCATGTTCTACTAGGTAACTTATGTTCATTGCATTTTCAGTTTCTTATATAGGGTGATATGAACAAATCAGGGCCGAATTATAATGCACAGTTTAGATATTGTAATGGCAACTGTCCACATGTTTATACTTGAGCGCTATACAATTTTGTGGCTCGGCCAATTGAGTTAACTGTTAATTTAACCTTTTGCAGATTCATGAGATATTTGATTGTCAAGAATGTATGAAGAAATTCATTTCAGCAAATCAGCTAAAGCGTCATATGATCACCCATTCAGGTAAAACACATATTTTCCCATTTTTATTGAAATCAGTACAAAAGCTTCACCTTGTCACTTTTAGGAGCTCTGAGAGGGGGATAATCAGGAGACCTGGCTATTAGTTCTGGCTCGGCCACTGACTTACCATGTAATTCTGAACAAGTTACTTAACTTCTCTAGACCTTAGTTTATTTCTGAAGCAAATGTGGTTGGACTAAATGAAATGAAAAATCTTCAGATTTATCATTTAATTTGTTATGTACTCCTGCGACTGAGGCTGAAACTCCAATACTTTGGCCACCTGATGCAAAGAGCTGACTCACTGGAAAAGACCCTGATGCTGGGAAAGATTGAAGGTGGGAGGAGAAGGGGACAACAGAGGATGAGATGGTTGGATGGCATCACCAACTCAATGGACATGAGTTTGAGCAAGCTCCGGGAGAGCTGGTGAAGGACAGGGAAGCCTGGCGTGCTGCAGTCCATGGGGTCGCAGAGAGTCAGACACGACTGAGCGACTGAACAGCAGCAACAAACCCTCCTTGAGCCTTAGTCTCTGTGTTCTTCATCTGTGTAAAGGTGTCCTACCTTTCAGAATTGCTGTGAAGGTTAAATGTCATCCACGTACCGTGCTAGCAGAGTGTGTGACGTTTAGCAGGGATTCAATAATTAGAATCCCAACATTTCTAGATATATTCACATTGTAACTGCTGCTGCTGCTAAGTCACTTCAGTCGTGTCCGACTCTGTGCAGCCCCATAGACGGCAGCCCACCAGGCTCCCCCGTCCCTGGGATTCTCCAGGCAAGAACACTGGAGTGGGTTGCCATTTCCTTCTCCAGCGCATGAAAGTGAAAAGTGAAAGTGAAGTCGCTCAGTCGTGTCCAACTCTTAGCGACCCCATGGACTGCAGCCCACCAGGCTCCTCCGTCCATGGGATTCTCCAGGCAAGAGTACTGGAGTGGGTGCCATTGCCTTCTCCTACCTTGTAACTAAGGTACAAATAGATGTTAATGAGAAATTTACGAATGAATTTTGAGAATCTTAAGTTTTCAAAGTTGTGATTTCATTTTAAGCAGCTTTGAATGAGAGGTCTGTTATACTGACTAAAAACAACCAGCTCTGAAAGTAACGTTTGCTTAATGAAGTCTCTGAAGTTTAGAATATCTGTACTTTGAGGCCACTGAAGTCAGGATGTTTTTGAATGGCCACTTTATCTGGAGACAGACACATATTTTTGGCAAATGAAAATAGAAGATCAAAAACCAGTGGCCTTCAGATACACTTTGCTTGAAAAATCTGGTTGTCAACATTACATGGATTTTGTACACACATGGATTTTGCACAACAACCTGCGTGTGTACTTCCTGCTGAGACTAGAAGCGTGGCCTCACGGGCCCCTTGGCCGTGCAGGAGGCAGGTCTGTCCTCTAGCTCCATGTCTGTGAGACCACGCGCCCTTCGTGTCCGGAGCTGTAACCCTGACTTCAGCTCAGACCAGTCAGCAGGGTTTTCATCTGGAAGTAGAATTTCTTCCTTGAATTAAAGCTTCATCTTCATATCTAAGCTACTTTATACATTTAGTTGGCAGAATATGTCAGTAAAAGAGCAAGCTCATGTTCTGTGAGTTTTGAGTTGGCTCACATATCTAATGGATTGGGTAATAGACTTTTTTCCAGTTGTTTGAATGATATTTTTGTTGACTTGTCCGTAAGAATTAATAATGCAAGGAAGGCTGTTTCCCTTTTTGTCCTTTACCTGTATAGATATGAGATTGTTTCCACTCATTTTTTAAACAGAAAAACGACCCTATAATTGTGAGATTTGTAATAAATCTTTCAAGAGGCTTGACCAAGTGGGTGCCCACAAAGTAATACACAGTGAAGATAAACCTTACAAGTGCAAGCTCTGTGGAAAGGGATTTGCTCACAGAAATGTTTACAAGAATCACAAGAAGGTAAAAGCCTGTTAATACTGTTATAAATATATTTGCTGATTGGTCGATAAAATTATCAGTTGTTTATCTTTTAAAGAAGTTTTTGGATATCTGAGGCATATCTGAGGCTGTACATATGAAATAATTGGAGAATATTTTGCTTCTGCTTTCTAACCACTCAGGCCATCACCACTGTGGTTTTGTATCTGTCTAATTCTTTTCTGAAATTATTCTAACAAGCAAAGTGTTATCCAGTGTTTTCCAGCATTGTAATAATTGCAAAGTCTTCTCTTCCTTCTTTTAAAGTTTGACATTCTTGTTCATATTACCATTTGGAAATCCTCTTTGTCTGTGGCGCCATTTTAGCAACTTTGCTAGGTTTTCTGCCAGTTTCTCTGAACCTGTCTTTGGTCTCTGAGTTCCCAAGGGATTATCCTGGATGCTTTGGCTGTAGGCTTATTCTGTGTCCTCTATGTCAACTACATCTATTAATTATGATGTAAACTCTGTACTTATGAATTCCAAATGATTTATTTTGTTAATCTCAAGCTTTAGACTCCCACTTATCACTACTCATTTGATATATAACTGGGCATCTTTTTGACCTAATGAATTTAGCATGCTCCGGATAATGGTTTCCCTGGTGGCTCAGTGGTGAAGAATCTGCCTGCAATGCAGGAGACCTGGTTTCAATCCCTGGGTCGGGAAGATCCCCTGGAGAAGGAAATGGCAACCCACTCCAGTATTCTTGCCTGGAGAATTCCATGGACAGAGGAGCCTGGCGGGCTGTATTCCATAGGGTCACAAAGAATCTGACACAATTGAGTGACTAACACACATGGGTAACTTCACTTTTGCAAGTATCTGTTAATTTCTGTTAATGACAAAAGCATGTATTTATCTCTATCTCTTTCTTTAATTTTAACCCCGTTTTAGAATTAGTGGCTAATTCTTAAAGATTCTGCCCTCTCCATTGTCTTACCATCTTCATAATCATTGCTTTACCATTTTGACATCCTGGTCCTGTCTCATTTTCATCACTTTAATAGCTATTTCATTCAGCTTCTTGTTATTTAATCACTTCCTTCTTATTCAGAGAACTAGATGAATCGTCCCAGATCACAGCTCTATCACTCTGTACTCTTAATATTATAAGTAGATTTCCAGCACTTATGTACAGTCTGTCTTCTTTTCCCTGTCACTCGGGGTTCTCTGCACCATGATCCCAGCTTCCTTTTCCAGCTTTTTGTTCTCCTGTTTTCTGCACGAGCCATATCAACGCAGTATGACCTCTCTAGCTTCTCAGCATGATCTCCCTAGCTTCCCCATTCCCTCCTTTGTAGTAAAACTCTCAAGTTATAATCTCTTATTTCGTCTATTGATTTTTGTTTGCATTTCCTACACTTTACCATTACTCAAGTTCTTGTTTCAGAATGTTAGTTTTATCTAATCTATTTTCTGGAGATAGTAAATAGTGTTTGAATTGAACTCAGGAAATCTGTGCAAAGATAGTCAACATCTTAGAAATGTGTGTTTAAATTTGTGATGTGATAAACACTTTTTTATTAATTTGGTTGACATATTTCATGATGGTATTAAGCAACAGACATATATGTTTTCAAAGAACTTCTTTTTATTTGCAATATTCCATTGTAATTATAGTTATTTTAGTATTTATTGGGACTTTCCAAACATATAATTTTATCTGTTTTGAAATCATTTAAGAAGTTATGATATCAATTTCAGCTTCAGTCTAAAAAGAAAAAAGGCAAATTAATGAAAGAATAAATAGGGTTGATTGATGGTGTACCAAATCATCTCTGCCTAATTTCTTGCTGACTGCCCTTATGTTTAACTCAAGCGTTGTGTGTTCAGAGGCAGGACCACATTCATTACTGCTGCTTTGGAATTACATGCCTATTAAAAATTATCTGGCTAGTTTCCTGCTCAGTCTCTGGAACCCTCTTGTTCCTTTCTTTGATGAATCTGATCTCCCCACATGGACAAGGTTTTCACAGTTCGGCTTGTATTGTCTGCCATATGGGAATTTGGCACAGCGTCTTTGTACCATCTCTCACACTTTTAGCCATAAATCATATGAAAGTAGTCATGATGTCTTGGGAAGGATAGAAGCAATGATGCCTGTAATTTCCAACGTGAAAAGCACATTCGGTCCTTCTGCCGTGGACAGTGAGCTTCTCACTGTGTTAGGATCCTAGCGTGTATTCGGTATGTGGACAGTGTGCTTCTCACTGTGTTAGGATCCTAGCATGTATTTGGTATGTGGACAGTGAGCTTCTCACTGTGTTAGGATCCTGGCATGTATTTGGTATGTGGACAGTGAGCTTCTCACTGTGTTAGGATCCTAGCGTGTATTTGGTATGTGGACAGTGAGCTTCTCACTGTGTTAGGATCCTAGCGTGCATTCGGTATGTGGACAGTGAGCTTCCCACTGTGTTATGATCCTAGCGTGTATTCGGTTTGTGGATACTGTGCTTCTCACTGTGTTACCATCCTAACATGTACTGGTATGTGGACAATGTGCTTCTCACTGTGTTAACCATCTTAGCATGTACTGGTATGTGGACAATGTGCTTAGCACTGTGTTAGGATCCTAGCATGTATTTGGTATGTGGACAGTGAGCTTCTCACTGTGTTAATGATCCTAGCGTGTATTTGGTATGTGGACAGTGAGCTTCTCACTGTGTTAGGATCCTAGCATGTATGTGGTATGTGGACAGTTGTGTTTCTCACCGTGTTGTGACCCTAGCATGTATTCAGTATGTAGACAATGCGCTTCTCACTGTGTTAGGATCCTAGCATGTATTTGGTATGTGGACAGCGTGCTTCTCACTGTGTTATAATCCTAGCATGTATTTGGTATGTGGACAGTTGTGTTTCTCACCGTGTTGTGACCCAACATGTATTTGGTATGTGGACAATGCACTTCTCACTGTGTTACGATCCTAGCATGTATTTGGTATGTGGACAATGCGCTTCTCACTGTGTTACAATCCTAGCATGCATTTGGTATGTGGACAGTTGTGCTTCTCACCATGTTGTGACCCTAGCGTGTATTTGGTATGGTTACATGAAAATGTCTAAAATAGTTATCAAAAGTTATGGTGAAAGAAGCAAATCAACTTTTTCTCCCATCATTATTCACTAATGGTCAGTTACAAAAATAAAAAGTAAAAATATGCAAGGAAAGCAGGAAAAAAGTCATTAAAAGACCAGTCTTCATCTTGTAACATGACCAAAGTTGGTTATTTTAAATGAATTATTCTTTGGGGTTTTGATTATGTAACTTGTGCATTTTTATTATAGCTATTTGATTTATTTGGGGTTGATTCTTTAGATTTGCATGAAAAGGAAATATTTCATTATGATTATGACAATATGGCATGCAGTTTCGAAGGAATGATTTTTTTTAAGGGGCGATGAGTGATGGGGAATGTTGGGCATTGAGAGACTGCTTTTTCTGTTTTAAGATAGGTTTTATTTTTATTTTGTATCAGATTAGCAGTGAGCTTTTAAAAGATATGCATTTGTTTATTTTTGGCTGCATCGTGTCTTAGTTGCGGCAGGTGGAATCTTTTGTTCTCATGTACTGGTTTCTCTCTAGTTGTGGCAAGGGTTTAATTGCCCTGTGTCTTAGTTTTGCAACCAGGGATTGAGCTCATGTCCTTGCATTGGAAGGCGGGCTCTTCACCACTAGACCATCAGGGAAGTTCTAAAGGAGTGATTTCTGTTTCTAAATCTTAGTTACTTGTTCCATCATCTTGTTGGACTTCCCTGGTAGCTCAGATGGCAAAGACTCTGCCTACAGTGCAGGAGAGCTGGGTTTGGTCCCTGGATCAGGAAGATTCCCTGGAGAAGGGAATCACCATGCACTCCAGTATCCTTGCCTGGAGAATCCCAGGACAGAGGAGCCTGGCGGGCTACAAGTCCATAGAGTCGCAAAGAGACGGACACATTATCTTGCCAGTTATACAAGCTCAGTAGGTCAGAATTAGAGTTTCTTTCCCCTAATCCTCTATGACAATCACTTAACCTTATTACAAGGTTAAATGAATTTTTTTGGGTCTGCCTAAAATTAAGATTGTTTATCTGGACCCAACTATATTCTGTAACTCTTTAAATCACAATTGGACAGACGTCTCAGAACCGCAGGAAACAGAAACTAGTTATTCTTCAGCCTCTGTTTGTTCCCTGCCACAGTTAATGCAGAGCCAAGTTGAGATACGTGTACAGTTCTCTCCTCCGCTGGCAGGCGGCGTGTCTAGGTGGACTGCACCGTCTTGGCCCTGGAGCTGGCACCACTTGCTTGATGATGGGAATGAGTACAGAGCGGTTTTGTCCTAATTAAGTTCATAAACGAGCTCTCTGGGGGGCAGAGCTGCATCTATTCAGATAAAAGACCTTTGTTCCTGACACTTTACATAAGCTTCCAGGGATGAACACTAGAGGCCTCCGAAGGATTCTGGTCACAAACCTCTCTGAAAATAATTCCATTGGGCATCTTATATTAACATCTCGTCCTGTGATTTCCCAGTTCTGGGCTGTGACTACTTTGTGGGTCTTGAAATAATTTACTGGGTCATCAATAGCCATTAAAAAAATAGAATAGAAAATACAAGAATAAGGGTCATTTAATGAGGTAATACACGAGTGTGTGAGTAGCTGTATATATGTATATCTTTTTGATATAAAGATTATATTTTTGGTCATAATCAAACAGTTTGAAAAACTCTGCAAGTGATACTTTGCTCAGGTGATATTTTATTAAACCTTTCAAAAAAAGGACAAGTCTCTCCATAAAGAAATCATGGATTTGATTCTAAAACCGTAATATGTAGCATAAATGTTACATAATAAAAAAATCTTTGACAGTTAAGGAAGGTGCCAAGTTGTAGATTGAACAGCAACTGGACAGTTGCTCAGTTATTCCATCACAACGACTTTCTCCTTCAACTTTGCATTGAATTTCTCTACTTCAGGTGAGCCATAGGTGAAGTAGCTGGTGGCTCACTAAAGATAGTATATATCCAGAATTACTGTTTTTGTGATCTGGAAAGCATGTTCACAGTGATGAGATGCTTACACTAAGGGGCATGTAGGAACCGAATCTGAAAAAGGGAAACAACAGATACAGATGTTTCTCTGAAGCTTGTTTAACTAATGGCAAATTGCTTACCATATTTAAATTGTTTTTCTTAGATGGATAGTGAGATAGAATTGTGTAGTTTCCAATGTAAGCACCGTATTTCCTATAACTAGACAGTAAGCTTTGAAGACCGATGCTTGACACACAGCACCTACTGACCTTATTGTGCTTTGAATGTGGCAGACACTTTCTGAATGAATAAAGGTTTGTGAAAATATTATCCCAAATAAGACTTAATGTTCTTAGCTATAGTAGTTGTAATATGAGAAGTGATTTCTCTAAATCTATATTTGTAATATGTATTGCATCATTTTTGCCTTTCTGAGCACTCTGTTTCTTGACTTTATGAACATACTAGTGATCAGTGATGCACTGAAAAATAACTGTTGTATTCCTTCTGCACTGGGTTTATCAGCCCAAGATATCTAAGGACTCTTCAGACCTTTCATTTGAAGATAACTGCACTCTTTAATTTTCTGAACCCTTTTCTGACTCTGAGTTAGATAGTTGAAGTGTAGCTCACTTACTGCCAAATCAGTGATGAACCTTTATCCTCTGAGGAGCTTTTATAGAGGAACCTCCCTCCCAACTTGCTTCTGCTTCCTCTACTCCCCCAAGCCCCAAATATTAACTGAAGAACCATCAGCTAAAGACTGTGCCTTGGTGCTTGCCAGATCAAAAGCATTGCTTGTTGCTCTTCAGAGCTTTCTTCCCCCTGGCTCCTGTAGGCACAGGGCCTTGCCTCCCAAACCTCTAGCCTCTGATTCTTGCCTGTGCCTGAAAGCTTCAGGTCGCCTCCTCACCTCCAGAGCTCACCCTGTGTGGAATATCGCCTTTGCTCTGTGCTCTTTACCATTCTAGCCAGTCTAGGGTTTTGAGTTCACCTCACTTGACCCGCTTGATTAAGTGCACACCAGTAGCCTTCTTAAAACCACAAAGGGAAATGTTCTTTTTTAAAAATTACTTTAAAAAAATTACTTTTGTTTTGCTTATTTTTATTTGTAGAGGGCATGCATGAATGCACTGTGGTCAGGTACACAGTTCAGGTGAGAACCTGCCCCCACCTTTCATTGAGGGCCTGGAAGGGACTGAGGAGGCTTGACTGATGGCCCCGGCTTTCCCCAGGTGTGGTGAAGACTGTGCGCATGTACAAACTATTTGTTCATTATTACGCATCTGCTTCTGTATTTAAAGACTGGTGATCCTAGTACCTGGAGATTTTCTAGTCTTGAGTAAAATTCAGTGTCTATCCTCAGCATAATGCCTTTGACATGCTTTAAGTCACTGTCATGGATTGGAGTAGGGCATATTAGAAATGGGAAGGGATAAGTTAGACCTTACACTTCAGTGGTTAGGTGACTGAGTTGGGAAGGCAGGGAAGAAACTGGGAAAGGTGACCACTGAAATGGGAAAGAGAATAGGAGAAGAGAGCCTGGAGTGTGAGGTCGGATGGGAAGTTTTCAAATGCAGTAACTACAGAGCACCTCCTTCACCATAGTGAATTGCCAGGGACTTCCACTCTGGGCACTGGTGTTTCTGTGTAAGAGGTTGTTCTTTTGGGTGGAGCTTGGAAAAAACAAACTGGAAAATTCTTAGATGGGATTACCAGACCACCTTCCTGCCTCCTTAGAAATCTGTGTGCAGGTCAAGAAGCAACAGCTAAACTGGACATGGAACAACAGACTGGTTCCAAATAGGGGAAAGGAATACGTCAAGACTGTATATTGTCACCCTGCTTATTTAACTTATATGCAGAGTACATCATGTGAAATGCTGGGCTGGATGAAGCACAAACTGGAATCAAGATTGCCAGGAGAAATATCAATAACCTCAGATATGCAGATGAACACCACCCTTATGGCAGAAAGTGAAGAACTAAAGAGCCTCTTGATGAAAGTGAAAGAGGAGAGTGAAAAAGCTGGCTTAAAACTCAACATTCAGAAAACTAAGATCATGGTATCTGGTCCCATCACTTCATGGCAAATAGATGGGGAAACAGTGGAAACAGTGGCAGACTTTATTTTTTGGGGCTCCAAAATCACTGCAGGTGGTGACTACAGCCATGAAATTAAAAGACGCTTGTTCCTTGGAAGAAAAGCTATGACCAACCTAGACAGCATATTAAAAAGCAGAGACATCACTTTGCCAACAAAGGTCCGTCTAGTCAGGCTATGGTTTTTCCAGTAGTCATGTATAGATGTGAGAGTTGGACTCTAAAGAAAGCTGAGCACCGAAGAATTGATGCTTTTGAACTGTGGTGTTGGAGAAGACTCTTGAGAGTCCCTTGGATGGCAAGGAGATCCAACCAGTCCATCCTAAAGGAAATTAATCCTGAATATTCATTGGAAAGGACTGATGCTGAAGCTGAAACTCCAGTACTTTGGCCACCTGATGCAAAGAACTGACTCACTGGAAAAGATCCTGATTCTGGGAAAGATTGAAGGTGGGAGGAGAAGGGGACGACAGAGGATGAGATGGTAGGATGGCATCACCAACTCGATGGACATGAGTTTGAGTAAACTCCGGGAGTTGGTGATGGACAGGGAGGCCTGACGTGATGCGATTCATGGGGTTGCAAAGAGTCGGACACAACTGAGCGACTGACCTGAACTGGAAAAATCACTGCTTCCCATCTGGGAGAAAAGTATATTTTAATGTAAATGGTTTTATGACACAGGTATCATTCAAGAGCTTATTCTTTGCCTTAACATTAGACTTGGCGAGTGTTTCAGGTAGATTCATATAAAGCTATTCATTTTTTATGACCATCACTATTTGATACTTCAGTGAACATCCTTTTACATAAAACTTGGTAACTTTGCCAAGAGTATTTATGCAGGTAGATCTTAGGTATGGAATGTATAGGTCACATACCAAGTTTACTTTCAATTTTGATCACTCCTGACCAGCTGTCTTCTGAAAGAGCTCTATTTTCACTTAGCAGTGATGAAAGTGCCCTTTATCTGTGCCATCACAGTGTCTATTTTATCAGCCTTTTTTTCAGTCTGAAAATTGACAAGTGATATTTCATCTCATTTTAGCAGTAGCAGGTGTAATTCTGTTCTTTTTAAGTTTGTTTTCCATTTCTTCTGAGAAATGCTTATAGGTACTCTGTCCTTTTTCTACTGGCCTATTTGGTTGTTTTTCATTGATTTCTAGGAGCCCTATAAAGATAAATATTAGCACTTTGCTGTTTTTGTTTGTAATATTTTCCCCCATCTATCAACTTGCATCTTTTGAATAAAGAAGTTTTACTTTTTTACATATTCAAGTATGACATGGATTGTGAGTTTTATGACTTCTGAGTATAGCTCCTGAATTTTATGTTTTATTTAGAAAACTTTCCTTTTCTAAGATGATGCAAATATTCACTAATGTGTTTAAAAGTTTTGTTTCTTTTTTAATTGGTATTTTAATCCATCAATATCTTATTTTTAGGTATGGTGATTGAAATATTGCTTCATAACCGAGCTATCATGATGAATGCCTCTCATATAAGTAAATCCATTTTTGCAGTCCAGTCTGTCCCATTTACGGAGGAGCCTGGTGGGCTACCATCTATGGGGTCGCATGGAGTGGGACACAACGGAAGCGGCCTAGCAGCAGTAGCAGCTGCCCTGTTTAATCTGCATCCCCTGCAGGATCAGAGTGCTTCAACAGTCGCTGTTTATAATGTGCTTTAATATCTTCTGGACAAATGCTGCTTTGTCATTTCCCTCTTTCAAAATTCTCTGACACAGTGTTTGGTAAAGTTAATGTTAATAAGCAGACATCTAATCACCACTTCCTTTTTATCTTCCTGGAAATCAACATTGTATATTAAAAAACAGCTCCTCATGACAAAAATTCTTCATATATACTCTTGCTTTTGTGAATGATTTGGTTCAGAAATGTTTTGTTCAGAGTAGAAAACGCAGGAAGTAAAAAGAGGTCATTTTCCTCTGTTATTGTTAAATTCTCCATTACCAGTATATTTCTTATTTTTTCATGTATTAAAACATTTAATTTCATACAAGCTGGAGATCCTTCCTTTATCCCTTCCATTTCTGTTCTACCTGAAATTCTGCCAAACTTGGGTTGACTTGTTTTACAGCCCAAAGGATCTATTAGAAGATTAAGTAAAAGAGGATTGAAAAAAAAAGCTCAGTTTAGCCATAGCCTAGACTTAGTGATGGTTGGTTACACCAGAGAGGAAAAGAAAAACTTTGAAAATAAAGTCTGTGACTCAGAGCTTAGCAGACGGGGGAGGGAGATTTAGCACGAGGGCAGGAAGTATATTTATGTGAACCCTCAGTACACAGGGTAATGAATTTTAAGTCATGCAAAAATATTAATGAGTAGGTAGTATAAATTTAGAAGATAAGTTAAATGGAAAATTATCACATTTTTAAAAAAGGGATACTCTTCTCTCTACTGTAGCAATTTGTATTATACTAGCAAATGCCAGAAACGTGAACCAGTGAAGGCGAGAGATGTACAAATGAGAACTATATGTTATAATTAAGATATGCTGAACTTCTGTATTCTCAATAAAAAATAGGCTTTGAACCTAATAATCCCACATTGAATGTTTTATATTTAAAGTTAGAAACTATAATCAGTTTAGAATCAAGCTCTGATCTTTTGACTTAGTTTGCATCTGTGTTGTATTGAAAATAGCTTTGCTTAGTTTTTATGAAGGTTTCAATTGAGACTATGTCCTCTAGTGATGTTGACAGAGAATTGGGTAGTGGTTTAAATATATGTGCGCATGTGTGCACATGAGTGCTTGCACGCACACACAGGCATTTTACTTTCTATCCCAAATATTTGGATCCTGTTGTCATCATATGTTCTTTTTATCTGTTACTTTCTAGGAATTTGTACTATAAGAAAACTATTTCCTGTAGAAGGATGGATATTAAATTTTAGAGAGGGTAGTTTTTAGATGGGACTGGAATTGATCCATTGTTGTGTATTTATCTGCTTCTCCTTTAGGAATATGTACTCATTTCTCTTTGGATGTCACATAAAGTTCAGTGCATGATTACCAATTTATCTAGCCATGTTTCCTAGCAAACATGTTGTCCACCAGAGAAGCCAGTATAGCTGCTGTGATATGTTACATGTGAGTTATAAACACGAGGATACCTACTGAATGCAGAAAATTCTGATTCACAGTTACTGTGATGCATCTGAAAGCTGTGTCTTCCTAAGTAAAGCTAAAGGTGCTGTTAGCTGGACAGTTTCTGAAGGACATAGTTTCTGTCTCCAGATATTCACAGGGCTTCATTTGGAAGAGAGAATAGCTTGTTCTGTATGGCGCTAGCATAGTTGTAGTAAGTAGTGGCCATACAGAGGCAGAACTTTTAAATTAAGGGTCAAACCAGCAAGCCTGAAAGGTCACATGTTCAACGCCATGTTTGCTAGAGGCATCCTTGGTTAAGAAATATGTAGGGGGGAAGTACTGTGAGTGTGAACCTTAAATTGCTACTCTCCAAGAAAGACTTCATCAGTAAACCTGGGATTATTTCTTCTTTTTGCAAATTCCCTTTGCTTTGATCAGGGTATGTAGTTGGCCCTCTGTGTCTGCAGGTTCCACATTCATGGATTGAATCAAACTGCAAATGGAAAGTCTTTGGGAAAAAATTCCAAAGTTTCTAAGCAGTAGAGCTTGAATTTGCTGTGCACTGGCAATGATTTATGCTGTATTGATATTAGGTCTGTAAATAATCTGGTGGTACTGGGTTAGTCTCTGAGTTGTGTCCACATCTCGAGACCCCATGGACTGTAGCCCAGCAGGCTTCTCTGTCCATGGGATTCTCCAGGCAAGAACACTGGAGTGGGCTGCTATTTCCTTCTTCAGGGGCATCTTCCCGACCCAGGGACAGAACCTGAGTCTCCTGCATTACAGGTGGCTTCTTTACCAGCTGAGCCATCAGGGAAACCCACAAGCAATCCAGAGATGATTTTAAATGTATGAGAGGGTGTGCGTGGGTTGGATGCAGATACTGTGCCCTTTTATCTAAGGGACCTGTGTATCCTCAGACTTTGGTATCCTGCCGGGTCCTGGTGCCAGGCCCCCGCAGGTCTGGAGAGAGGGATGTACCGCGGACTCTGGGCACCTCAGTAGTTGGTGCCGTGGGCTGATGGCTTTGTACGAATAAGTTGTGGCTTTCAAGCAGTGAAAAGATTGGGTTTGGCTTTTCAAATCTGTTGTTCTATAGGAACATCACCTGAATTTTATATCTAAACTTCTCTGTGTGCAATGAGTTACCTTTTCCTGTACTGAGCTTAAAGAGACTGATTTCTTAGATGTTTCTTCAGATTGTATTCATTTTTGTGAGGAGGAGTGCTTTTAAGGAAGACAGTTGTAAGTTTTACAGTAAAAATTTAATCCACAGACCTTGTAAATAGCCAGATGACATAGGTTTTATGTAGCCTTAAGTTTGTTATGTGACCCAGTGGGACAGTAATATACTTACGATATGCAGACTTCAGTAATGAGATTTTTTAAAGAATAGTTTTAACACATACACCTCTGGAATATTTTTTCAGTTTTATTTCATCTCTGGTTGTTTTCTCCGAATTTATCATAGTTCTCTTGCTTTACACATGACTGAAAGAAATGTCATTTCCAGTAATATTGTTAATTCTGGAGCAGTATATATCACTTACAGTGGAAGTTACCATTTTAAAATGTGAATGGGCCTGATAAAAATGTTAATCTGCTCTCATGAAATTAATGTTTGCTTTGAGTGGCTAGAAATTTGTTAACTGTTTTATAAAATTATGTCATAAAGTTTCTGAAGCATTTTGAGACATTTTATCAAGTATAAATCGTGCAACACATTTTCTTATGTACTTTCTACATCTGCAACAATAATCAGACATGGGGCATAAAAAGATAAACATCTTACTACTTCATGGAGTAGTTCATTTGTTACATCATCAGATAGTGGTTTCTCAGTGACCTGGCGTTTAAAAGGCTGTTTTGTAACTCAAGGATAATGTGATTGATAAGTTGGTGGAAAGTTTGGCACCCTGTTCGATGAAAAATTGAAGGGTAAGACACCTTTTAAAAGGTGTAATTTTATTTAGTAATTGTAAATGTTTCTTGGAAACAGAAGTCTTCTATCAACAGCTTACAGGCATTTTACTACGGCCCCCCCTAAGTGAGACTGAATGCTGAGACTTTCATAAGCTATGCCATCACAGCTCGGTGGTGTTGGGGGCTGCGATCTTTTGATAGAATGTTTATTCACCATGCTCTGCACTAACAGCTTACTACTTGAAACATGCTGTTGACTTCAGGCCAGTATCTAGCCGTCGAGGCTCTGGTTTGTTTCACATAGATCCAAGGCATCATGCTGTCCCAAATTCTTTCATCATCAAGCAACTAGATTATATCCACAGGTTGTTTTGTCCTTGATTTAGAGAAAGAGAAAGAAAGGGTTGGTGTGGAACATATTTTTAGAAGATTAAAACAACCCTGCTTTCCAGTGTGGATGCTCTAAAAATGAAAGAATTTCCTTCTTTTTATAATGACATTATCTGCTTATTTTAGAAAAATTAGAACATCAAAGAAAGGTCTGAAGAAGAGCAAAAATTCTGTCAGATACCACTGACCACTTTACTGTGAAAACCCTCAGAAGTGTTTTGTAAAACATCTTCCTAGACCCTGTTCTCTGAGTGTATGTATGTGCCATAAATAGTATTCTGTTAGATAATGCTTTGCATTGTGCTTTTGACACTCAAAATACGTTATGGAGGCTTTTCCATATCAAAGAAAAAGTATTTATGTAATAGTCACTAGAGTTTAGTTAACTGGGTTTATGTCTATCAGTGGACATTTGTGAGTTTTCCTTTTTAAAAAAAGTGTGCAAAAATTGTCATCAGTTCAGTTCAGTCACTCAGCCATGTCCAACTCTTTGTGACCCCATGAATCGCAGCACACCAGGCCTCCCTGTCCATCACCAACCTGGAGCCCACCCAAACTCATGTCCATTGAGTCGGTGATGCCATCCAACCATCTCATCCTCTGTTGTCCCCTTCTCCTCCTGCCCTCAATCTTTCCCAGCATCAGGGTCTTTTCCAATGAGTCAGCTCTTCACATCAGGTGGCCAAAGTATTGGAGTTTCAACTTCAACATCAGTCCTTCCAATGAACACCCAGGACTGATCTCCTTTAGGATGGACTGGTTGGATCTCCTTGCAGTCCAAAGGACTCTCAAGAGTCTTCTCCAACACCACAGTTCAAAAGCATCAATTCTTCAGTGCTCAGCTTTCTTTATAGTCCAACTCTCACATCCATACATGACTATTGGAAAAACCATAGCCTTGACTAGATGGACCTTTGTTGGCAAAGTGACTGTCTCTGCTTTTTAATATGCTGTCTAGGTTGGTCATAACTTTCCTTCCAAGGAGTAAGCGTCTTTTAATTTCATGGCTGCAATCACCATCTGCAGTGATTTTGGAGCCCCCCCAAAATAAAGTCTCTCACTGTTTCCACTGTTTCCCCATCTATTTGCCATGAAGTGATGGGACCGGATGCCATGATCTTAGTTTTCTGAATGTTGAGCTTTAAGCCACTTTTTTCACTCTCCTCTTTCACTTTCATCAAGAGGCTTTTTTAGTTCCTTGCAGTGATCAATGCAAAGAAATAGAAGAAAACAACAGAATAGGAAAGACTAGAGATCTCTTCAAGAAAATTAGAGATACCAAGGGAACATTTCATGCACAGATGGGCTCAATAAAGGACAGAAATGGTATGGACCTAACAGAAGCAGAAGATATTAAAAAGAGGTGGCAAGAATACACAGAAGAACTGTACAAAAAAGATCTTCACGACTCAGATAATCACGATAGTGTGATCACTCACCTAGAGCCAGACATCTTGGAATGTGAAGTCAAGTGGGCCTTAGGAAGCATCACTATAAACAAAGTTAGTGGAGGTGATGGAATTCCAGTTGAGCTATTTCAAATCCTAAAAGATGATGCTGTGAAAATGCTGCACTCAATATGTCGGCAAATTTGGAAAACTCAGCAGTGGCCACAGGACTGGAAAAGGTCAGTTTTCATTCCAATCCCAAAGAAAGGCAATGCCAAAGAATGCTCAAACTACCGCACAATTGCACTCATCTCACACGCTAGTAAAGTAATGCTCAAAATTCTCCAAGCCAGGCTTCAGCAATACGTGAACCATGAACTTCCAGATGTTCAAGCTGGTTTTAGAAAAGGCAGAGGAACCAGAGATCAAATTGCCAACATCTGCTGGATCATTGAAAAAGTAAGAGAGTTCCAGAAAAACATCTATTTCTGTCAAAAAAATATCTTTTTGACTATGCCAAAGCCTTTGACTCTGTGGATCACCACAAACTGTGGAAAATTCTGAAAGAGATGGGAATACCAGACCACCTGACCTGCCTCTTGAGAAACCTGTATGCAGGTCAGGAAGCAACAGTTAGAACTGGACATGGACCAACAGACTGGTTCCAAATAGGAAAAGGAGTATGTCAAGGCTGTATATTGTCACCCTGCTTATTTAATTTCTATGCAGAGTACATCATGAGAAACGCTGGGCTGGAGGAATCACAAGCTGGAATCAAGATTGCTGGGAGAAATATCAATAATCTCAGATATGCAGATGACACCACCCTTACGGCAGAAAGAGAAGAAGAACGAAAGAGCCTCTTGATGAAAGTGAAACAGGAGAGTGGAAAAAAGTTGGCTTAAAGCTCAACATTCAGAAAAATTGTCATATATATATTTATAAACAGAATTGATTTGTCAAAAGGTGTACACACATTTATCATTTTGTAAATAGAGCCACACTGCACTCAGAAAATTTACATTCCCGTCTACCAGATGTGAGACTACCTGATCTTACTCTTTAGTCAACACCAAATGATGTTGGTTTCTTCACTTTTGCCAGTCTGATAGACCACGGGTCATATTTTGTTTTAAATTTTTCATTCTCTAAGTGTATTCATGGCTTGAAGTACTAATACTGTATGTAATATGATGTCCCCACGTTTTATACCCATTGTAATGCAGATGTGAAATATTCAGCTGCCTACTGACATCTCTTAATAGTCATCTGAAGGTGTCCAAAATCAAACCCCTTATCTTTTACCCAAACTTGTTCCTTTCTTGCTCTTTCATGTATTGGTTAATGATTGATCCATACTACCCCATTGCTTATGTCACAGTTTTGGAGGCATGCTTGCTTTCTTCTTTCTGTGTCTTATGTTTCACATTCAAGTCCCTCTGAAAGCCTGCTTGCTTTCATAATACATCCAGAAACCTCCTACTTCTCTTCAGGTTAGTGGCTACCACCCTGGTGTAGGTCTTAATAATCTCTTGCTTACTCTATTTCTGTTGCTTCTCTGGTGTCTCTGCTTTTCCTTCTCTTCCTTTCGTCCTCTTCTCAGCTTAGCCACCTTATTAGCTTTCTAAATGCCAAGTGAATCATACCTCTTACCTGCTCAAAATGCATTATAGACATTTTGTGTCTCTTTCAGTGAAAGACAAAATTCCTGCAGGGGACTCACCAAGTCCTTCATGATTTATCTCTGTGGATGCTTCTCCCATTTGTCTGACCTCATCTCCTCGTTTCTGTGTATCTTCCTTTCAGCTTCCATCACACTAGCCTCCATTGGTTTCCTTCCTGGAGCACCTAGGAGGCCTGGCCCAGCTCCCCAACTTCCATCAGGCCGCTCACATGTCATCTCAGCAAGAATTTCCATGGCCGCTGTTTAAAGTAGCTACCCCATTCTCTGAAAGCGTTGACACTCTCCTGCCTTGCTCTGTCGTTCTCTGTAGCGTGTATCTGGTATTTCATCATTTGCTAATTCTTCTCTCTGCTGGCATAAGAGCCCAGTGAGGGCGGGGGCATTTGCTTTCCTTTGCACAACTGTAGCCACAGAATATAAAACAAGACTGACATGAAGTGCATGTCATAGACTTGGCACAAAATAAATAATGAAAGAAGTGTAAAGAGTGCTATTTGGGGAACAGTCCTTTTACCCTTTTGGAGGGAATTTTTATGTTTTCTTTTTAATTTGTTACAACCATTTATATTAGCAATTTAAAACTTTTGGTTTATGTTGCAGATTTTTCTATGTCCCAGATATTTTTGTTTTGCAGTTTTAAATTTAATTCTTTCTCTCACCTGAGTACCTGGGTTTCTGCCATCCTTAGAAAGTCTTTCCCTACACAAAGATTATTTGAATATTCACTATTTCCTTCTAGTATCTTATTCTTCAGATTTGAGAAAACATCTGAATTGAAATGGGATTTGTTTCTTGTAACAGGTGGGAATAGGCACAACTTAATTTTTTCTGAATGTCTCAATTGCCTTACAACCATTTACTGAACAATCCAGTTGTTTAGTCGCTAAGTCATGTCTGACTCTGTGACCCCGTGGACTGTAGTCTGCCAGGCTCCTCTGTCCATGGGATTTTCCAAGCAAGAATACTGGAGTGGGTTGCTGTTTCCTTCTCCAGAACAATCCAGTATTCTTACACAAATTTGAAATGTCATCTTTTCCTACACTAAATGTTCCTATATCTTGTATTGTGAAACTCTTTGTTCTATTTTGTTGACATATTTATTCCTTTCTCTCATTTAAATATCTCTGTAACTAGTACATTTGAACACCTGTAGTTTGTCCTGAGTTTTAAATATTTGTTCCTCCCATGCTTTATGTGTATTTTTCACAGTCAAAAAAGCACAACAGTCCCTTTTTCACTAACATTATGTTAATGGGTAATATTTATATCTTTAATATTATAATGTCTATTAGACTAGGAAAATGTATAAATATATATCCTATAAATAAAGTGACTTCTCTTTAAATTATTCCCATTATTTCTATACCTCAAGTGTCATGACACAGCCCATCAATTGTATGATTTACTTTAACAAGAGAACATAGTTCAGTTTTTTATATATTAGCATTTATGAGCACTGTTATCTTGCCATCATCCATAGTAGAATATATTTTTCTTTATGAATTTGTAACAAATGGGTTAATACTGATGTGTAATGGAAAACAGGGGAGGTGATAAGCTGTTTTTACTGTTGTTGTTTTATGTTTTAGACCTAGCAGGTGGTTTTCTATTGTTTCTTGCTTATACATATATTTTTGTCTGTCACGTAAGTAATGCTGCCTACCGCATGTATGCTGCTTGACATTTGACACACTACTGAAACTTTCTGAACCTTAGTTTTCTCATCTATAATATGGGGACCCTAATAGCATTTTATTTATTAAACTGCTGTTAGATTTAAGTGAAATAAATTCATGTAAAATGTTTATCAAGTGTTATCAATAAAAATAATGTATTTTACCTGCTGTTAATTATAACGTGAGTGAATGCTCGAATTTAATTCAGGGGAAAAGCAGCTCTTAGGACTGAAAATTATTTGAAGTTAGTCAGTGAAGTTGAGAGAAAGTATAGAAACAGCCTCCCTCACACCAGTTTCCTTTGTGTTGAAAATATTGGACCAGCATAAAGTCTGTCCAATGGTAAAGGAGGTTTGGGCTCTAGAGAAATCACATATCATTTCACTCTGCAAAGTAGATCTTGAGAAAGCTCCTTGTGTATTCAGATTAGCCTTTGAGATTATAGGAACAATTTCTTTTACTGCTTATCAAGTGTGTAATTAATATGAGAAGTTAAAAATACAGTTGTTTTTCTCCTGTGAATACAGCCTGTTTGTGTTTCCGATTTTATGGGAGAATGTCCGAGAAGAAACAGGACGTTGTCTGCCTTCCTGTCTCTCCGGGTCCCCATCGTGAATCCGGCGCTGGTTACTGTAACGACTGGGTGATTCTAGGGCCCCCTGACTCAGGATGTCTTCCTTCCACAGACCCACTCGGAGGAGAGGCCGTTCCAGTGTGAGGAGTGTAAAGCTCTCTTTCGGACTCCATTTTCTTTGCAGAGACACCTGCTTATACATAACAGTAAGTCACAGTCCTGGCAGATGACAACCAAAGGAATTATAACCTATTAAAATGTAGACATCACAGAAGCAGAACTATAAAGTAGTTACGTAATCTGCTTTTGAACTTAAAATAGATTCTTGCCTTTCACCTTTTCTTCCTCTGTTCTTGCTTCATTTTTGCAAGGTAAGATGGATTGTTTTATGAGGCATATCGTTTTATATCATTTTTCCCACTCTTTAAAGCTTGTGTATGACACCATGTCATGGTCAATAGAGTATCTTTGAAATTTGCTCTGAAAGAGACATTTATGTTCCTTTTAAGTGTAATAATTAAGGGATGCTTTAAAACATGCAGATACCTGGCATGATTTTATTGGCTCACAGGCTTTTACGGTGAGAAAGAATCAGAGTCAGCGTCTAGCTTGAGCTCTTCACTTGAGGGGAGTTGGGAAAATCGAGGCTCAGAGAAGCATCGCGACGCACTCCGGGCCGCACGGCACGGCGGGGCAGCAGGTATAGCACGCCAGCGTCGGCTGCTCTGCTCTGATTCTTATTTCTTTTGGCAAGGGCATTTTTTTTTGAGAGGAAGTGAGAATTAAGTTATTTACATATATACCATGAAAGTGTGTCTAGCAGTTACACCGAGAGCTGATTTTAGAATACCACACTTTAAAGAAAATGTAATTGCAAAATGAACTTTTAAAAGTGAGTTGTGTTCAGATGTTGAAGTAACCAGAGATGTGTATCTGCTTTGCTAAATCTAAAGTTAAATAAAAACGGTATAACATAAGTAATACTTACAGGTCTTGCTTTTAATTTGAGTTGTTTAATCAGTAGAACATCCCCTAACATATAGTTTCTACTGCTGATTAAATTTTTAATATTTCTGAGGAAAGCAGAACAATCAATCTTGACGTTTTATTGTACAGATAAGCTATTATCTTGGAAGAAATTTTCTCTGGTCAAGTCAAAGTATCTAACATGTAAAATAAGAAGGTAATGAAGTTTCTATATTTATGGAGTGGTAACAGTTGTGACGAACTGCATCTTTTCCTATGGAAAAGACAGTGCTGTGATTTCATGTCATTCTATAGTCACCTTAAAGCTCTAGAGAAGTTGTTAGCACCACTTTGCATTTTCCTTATAAAGAACAGCTATGCATTTAAGAAATAAATTTTTTCATTAACAGCAGGAATTTCCATCTCATTTCACTGTCATTTGATTAAGAGAAAACCTGTTATGAGCTGAAGGGACTTTAGAATAGGGATTCAGACAAGGGAATCTCATTTATATTGTTAAGACTTCCATAGCTGTTCTTGGTCTGATGCTCAGGGAATTTTTTCTGATGGATGAAATTTTTTGTAGCAGCAAGAAGCTTTTAGTTGAAGCAGATATTTTTGATTTCAGCCCTTTGGCTCTCACCCACTTGAGGCTAAGATGGCGTGACTGAGCGTGGACAGAGCTTGTGCTTTCTGCATTTCGCGTGATGCTAATCTGCTGGTCAGCGCAGCAGCCAGGGGCTTTATGAGGCCACATCAAGACATTTAGCCAGGAAGGGCACCTTGGGTAGTGGCTGAGCAAATGTGTCCTATAAGGTAAACATCACTTAAGGCTAGTGAGCTGAAAGGGTGGGAAAACCAAAAATGGCTAAAATAGAGAGGACAAAATACTAGATCTTGTCTTATCTAATATAAAAGTTACAGCCCATTTAACTTCAAAATAGATTTGTTTTAGAAACTTGCATTAGCACTATGGTTCCAAATATGAAGAATAAGTTGTCATAATTATTTTAGAAGTTATTGTTTTTTCCTAATACACTGAAGACCAAAAGGCAGGTTGCTAGCTTGCTTCTTGGTTTTAAGATAGGGAAAAATCCTGGTAAATTTAAGGTAAAGAAATCTAATAAAATCAGATAAAATCTCACATGAGGATTTCAAAGTTCTGATAAACTTTAAAATAAAAAATCAGGAATTAAAATATGAAAACAAAAAGGTATGTACTACCTTGGTATAGCTTGATGAGATTTGTGTACAGGAGCCAATATTTTGATTCACTTAATGCTTTAAGGGAAATACTTTAATAAGAGCAAACTTGGAGTAGTTTTATCCAGTGCCTGAGTAGATTTGGTATTATTAACTTTTAGAGTCTTATGTCAGTTGTCCTTTCACTCTCACTGGTTATACATTTTATGCAAATAAAATATTAAATCACGAAAGATACATGAAGAGAAATGAGATGACAGCAGTAACAGCCTGCAGCAAGAATGCACAAAGGCAAGATACAAACCCAGCTCTCGGAATCTACACAGTTCACGCACAGTTTGGTGCACTATTTCAGGTGTCCAACTCACAGCTCAACAGCTTCCTCACAGACTTTGAGGCTTTCAAGAGCTGAACTTCTGTTTGAAAAGACGAAGGGGAGGTTATTTGCCTTTTCCTTTTTATTTTCTTTTTGTCCTCCCTTAAACTGGTGTGAAGAAATAATAGGGTCTTCAAATTTCTAAATATATGCTAGTTAGAATGGAGGGGAAGGTAAAGGATCTTGGTTGAAATTGAGATAATCTCATATTTAGGTAAAGAAATTTACCAGCATATTTTGTCTTATAATGGATATAATTTGTGAATTTGTGCTATTATAATTGGTCTCTAAAAAGGGAGGATATATGCAAACACTAATCTGTCTTTATACAGGTTGCATATGTTTTATGACTTTTTGGGAGAGATCACTATCTTCTAATTGGGCACATGGATCACTTAAAATGTATTTAAAATGGACTTTAGACATAGATTGATACGAAAGTTTAAAAAGTCCCACCATCTCCCTAAACCTATCTTCTGGAGTACTTGCCTGCAAGGGGAGGCTGTTTAATGAGCAGGTGAGAACCCTCCCAGGCACCCAGGGCTCTGGGGTAGGAAAGGTAGTTGCCTGTCTGGTTCCCCTGCCTCAGTGCAGATGCTTCTCTGAGATGTGGCCCCCAGAGGGGCACCTGGACATGGAAGCCCGTCCCCAGCCTTATTGCAGTGAGCTGAGGACAGCGCCAGTGGGCTGAGGGATAAAGGGGAGATGCAGCCCGCTCCTGTCCCGGGGGGGAGGACGCACTCTGACCTCCTCCTTCGGGCCTTCACAGCAGCTTCCTGTCCGAGCGCCAGCTCTTCCCTGCTTCTGACGGCCAGAGGAGAGTGCTGGGGTGCGGGGACTTCAGGAGGGCCCGCAGGGCAACTCACTGCCGGGCACAAGTGCCTGGGCCCCTCATACTCAAGCCCCTTCCTTCCTAGAAGTACTGCCGTTAAAGTTCTTAGAACCTTCAGAAAATTAGCTAATTTAGTCCCTACATTTTCCAGTTAGAGGCACTGAGAGTCTAAGGAGGTTAAAGGACTCCCCCCTGCCCCCACCTAATTGACACAGGGGATAGCAAATATGGAACTGAAAAAGTTGTTGGAGGAATTACCTTTTATGATTATGATAAATTATTAGAGCTGTAAAGTTCCGTTTTTGGAGAAAACAACACTAAATCCGGTAGACATGAAGGGGTGTTAACAGCACCCTGTTGTTGCATCTGGTTCTGTAATTTGATTTTTTCATTTCTAAGGTGAGAGGACATTCAAGTGTCATCACTGTGATGCTACCTTTAAAAGAAAGGACACCTTGAATGTTCATGTCCAGGTGGTCCACGAAAGACACAAGAAGTACAGATGTGAGCTGTGTAATAAGGCATTTGTTACACCTTCAGTGCTTAGAAGTCATAAGAAAGTAAGTAGAGACCTTCTGTGACTTTGAAAGGATTATGTATTTTAACCGTATAGGTGTATGTGTTATTTAAATGGTGATCAATTTTATATTAATCTATCAACATATTTACTCAGAATGACAAATAAGGAACCCATGATTGATACTAACTCTTCAGCATATGTCTGTTTTCTTCATTTTATCAGAAGAGGATATGTTTGAAAGCAAACCTAGATTTAGGTATGGTGCTATGTAGTCCCACACTATGCTGATAGTTATACAGACTGCTCAGTGATTGGAGTGGTCCTCCTACGTCTTGCATCCCTAGGACCTAGGGAAGTTCCTGGTATAGAACAGGGACTTGATAAGTATTTGCTCAACTCGAATAAAACGATGTTCATACTGATGGTGATTTGGAGATTATCATAGTTGTGTTATCCTGATTACCTCCAGAAAATCAACAGGTTGTTTTTACTTGTCGGTTAAATGCATTTTAAGTATATTTTTGAAATGGCAAAATTCATACTATGGTTAATGAAGCCGAAGGTCTCAGTGTTGACTTTAGAAATGACTGTGACCTGTGGTAGTGTCCTGTTGCTCATTGTGCCCTGCAGAGTGAAGGTTGAAGTGACTTCTGTCATTATAACTCTTATTTTGGCACCTATCCTTAATACAGCTGTTTCAAAAGGACTGAACTGAGTAACTTTCTTTTCTTGCATCTTTAATGCTCAGTAATAATGATACTGTCTTCTCTTTTCAAAACTCTGAATAGAATAATGTTTTAACTTCCATTGTAGGATTACTTTTTCATGAATTTATTAACCTTTTGTTGTGTTTTAATCAGTGAGAGAAAATGTAGTGTGTTTTCAGGAAAGATAGAGTTGTTTGTCTGCAATGACAGGTTGTCATAGAAGATATTTTCCAGTGTATTGTTTATTTTTCACTCCTGTATTTATCCACATATTGTTCTCATGTAGATTTGTTTCCATGCTTTCTTACCCATATTTAAGATTTTTAGTGTTATACTTTCAGTATCATCTTATACCATCCAATCAAATTCTGCACCTAATAATACATATTTTTGAATTAAACTGAAAGGAACATTTTAATTATTTTCATTACTATTGCCTTAATGTCCTTTAGTTTGAAACTTATACCAGTGAAGTACAAGTAACTGAGTTATAAGTAAGGGAACAATGAGATACTTATGTAACAGCAAGAGAGATCCTGTGGATTTTATAAAGATATTACAAATAACTTGGTAGTTGCCTGTTCAGAATAATCCAAAGTACATTTTATAGCTGTATAAAATTTGTAAACAGTGTTACATTAATCAGAAAGAATGGCCATATTTTGCCCCTTCTGTCAGGGACTAAGAACACAGGTCTGTTATATGTTAAAATGTTATACCATTTCTTTAAACTGAACCATAATGTGGACCATGGGAATAACAGTTCTTGCTGAGGTGTAAAGAATGTATAACTGTTTTGTACAAGAACTTGTAGTGAAAATGGAAAGTTAAGTGCCTGCCAAATGCAAAATCAAGGAGCTGTCTGTTGTAGACAGTATCATTGGCTATTATGGCTCTTGATTAGACTGTATTCCTCAAACTTGTGAATCATATAAATCTTTTTCAACAGAGAAAACCTAAAGGACACTGAAGTTGAGGAAGATATTTCATTTATAACTTTTTACAAATTACAAATATGATAGTTTATATCCAAATACAGATTATAATTCAAATATGAAAATTTATAAAGTAAATATCAACCAGTAAGGTAATGAAACTGAGTTATATTAACAATCAATTTGGGGCTTCCCTGGTGGCCCAGTGGTAAAGAATCCACCTGCCAATGCAGGAGGTGCAGGTTTGATCCCTGGATCTGGAAGATCCCCTGGAGGAGGAAATGGCAACCCACTCCAGTGTTCTTACCTGGAAAATCCCATGGATGGAGGAGTCTGGCGGGCTACAGTCCATGGTGTCACAAAAGAATTGGACACAACTTAGTAGCTCAGCAGGAGCAACAGAAGTCGTTTTAATATTGAAGATGAGAATGTTTTGCTGAGTTTGTGATTCTTCAGGTTTGTCAAGTGATGACATCAATGTTCCACCCTTTTCCCTCTATTCCAGCCAGCCTGTCTTTCCCTTCTGGGAACACATCATTTTTAAAAACTTTTCCTGTTCTTTTTATGTTTTCTTGTTGTTATTGTTTAGTTGCTAAGTCATGTCTGACTCTTTGCAACCTCATGACAATTCAAATAATACTTCTAATAATTTGCATAAAAGCAAATGCTTCCAGACACAGGTCCTGGAAGTTCTGTTTTGTAATGGTGGTGGTAACCCAGATGATCCACGGTATGCTTTTATTCATATTCGGGTTATCATTGAAATAAAAAATCTAAAAATGATTTGAGAGAATGTACAGGTATCTGAAGTGATTGCCTCCTCCTCCCTTCTTTTCCCTTCTGCTAAGTTTGAAAAAACAATGAAACTTGAAGAGTAGCTCTGACCCCTCATTTATTGAAATGACCTATTTTGATGTTGGTAGAAGCACTGGTCACCTAATGAGATTGTGAGACAAGTTTTAAGCATTCCATCTGCCTCCTCTTTTGGGAGAGGTCACTCTTTTTTTTTTTTTTTTCTTTGAACTCTCACATTTTGTCGAAACTGGCTCTTGATGGTACTCATTCACCTTTCCGTGTGTGGTGGTTTTATGCTCAGATAAAAGATATGTTGAAGGCAACAGTGATCTTTGAGATTGACTGTTCATTTAACACTTGCTGATTTTCAAGATGAAATCAGATTTTTTTTTTTTGCTTTGTATTAAAAGCAATTCAGTTGAACAAACATGATACAAGTAACAGAGTACTTTATTGAGATTTATTCTGTCTTCAAGCGATAAGTGCACACAAAGAATGTGAAAAATGCTTCTAAAGAAGGGTTTCTTGGCAGCAGTCATGGGCAGGTGTAGCCCCATTTTGATTATGTGGTTTTGCTAGCATATACTGGTTGTATAACTTAATTATTTTTAGATGGGGGCTCCATAAAGGCTTAAAATGTAAACTGCAGAATTATTTTCAAATTTACACTAATGCGTGATTCTAAGAGGTTTTTTTGAACCAGTGGGAATACCCATGATAAATTTTTTAAAATCTCATTGTGATATTAAATCATTTTAAAGAAACATAATCCTGGGAAAAAAGGATTTACTGTTGTCAGAGGCACTTAATCATTTTTACCTAATTCTTTACATTTATCCTCAACCCTTTTTATTTCTTTCTGTTTAGACGCATACAGGAGAAAAGGAGAAGATCTGTCCATATTGTGGCCAGAAGTTTGCCAGCAGTGGAACACTGAGAGTTCACATCCGTAGCCACACAGGTATGTGGGCTGTGCTTGGCGATAAAGACAACATAGAGAAATCAGTTCCTCCAGAATAAAGAGTTTATAATTTTACAAAATGGCTCCAAGGTTAAGAATTAATCTTGACTGTTTTCTCTCTTATAAAGTTTTATAACATCTTGGTTCTTACTGTAGAAAAACTTTGAATAAGTATCCTTTCCCAAACTAAGTTAAATATCTAAAGTGGAAACTTTTTAATGTCTGTTTGTGATATGACTGTGATTTACTTTATATGCTAGGCTAATGGATGGAATAGGGAATAACAGTTTCGTAGAAGGCTGAGGGCCTCCTCTTAAAACTCTTCCTTTAACTCGCATTAGATATGCCCTTTTAAAATGTTAGACGTCCTTGGAATGTGGTTGGAATGCTGTAGGATTTTGTTGAATACAAGGGTGATGTGACCACAGTATCTTTTATGCCGTAAATTGCTTTCTAAAGGGTTTCTTAATTTCTTATGACTTCCTATGTAATTTCTCCCTTGAAAGAGGGCTGTGCCCTAGTGAAGGGTGAAGGAGCATCTGAATACTCTTGAAAGAATTTTGTTTGGGTTTTGTCTGTCATGTAGAGAAGTACTTGAGAAGACTTGAAAGAATGCTCTTAATTTTGATAGCCAGATGTCACAGATGTATGTGACTCTTAAGAGGTCGTCAGGAGCTGGAATGTGTTTGGTAAACTGTGCAACTGGATTACATTGCTGAAGCTTTAAGGGCCATAGTATTTGACTTTATCATTGTGTCCCCAGCACCTAACTTAGTGTTTAGCACAGTAATTGTGTGGTGAATGAGAAAAAGTTAGTTTAAGCAGGTCAAAGAATCAATACGGTGACTATTATACATAGAATGAGAAAAAAGGACAGTCATGAAGCATCATTTCTTGTTTTGCAGCGTAATTTCTAATTTTCTGGCTGATGCTTAAAGACCTAGGTCAGCTTAGTAGTCGTCGTCTTCGAATAGCCTCTTAAATGCCTTTAAGTGACATATGTGACCTAGAAGAGATGAAGCATTATACATGAGGACTGTGGAATAATGGGTGGCCTAAAAAAGAAAAAGAGGTCTTCCTGCTTAGAGGTACCTACAGAAAGTGAGGTTTCCAGGACAGAGTCCAGGAGAAGAAGATAACAGAAAGCAGAGTAGGGAGAAGCAAAAAGGAAAGGGCAGCAGAGAACCATGTTGAGGACAGGTGGACTTAAAATAGCGCCTGAGACTGCCAGCACCATGTCCTGTTGTAGAGAAGAGGCAGGTGGACGATGGAGAGAGGGCAGAGTGCTTCCGCAGAGCCGAGCGCCGAGCCCACCTCTGTACCCTGGCAGTGTGGTCTTCGATGCACGGGTACCTCTCTGTTCTGTGCGCTGGAGGCCGTGTGGGATTCTGGCAGAGGCAGGGAAAGGCAGGAGTGAGACCAGCAGCCTTCCATTCTGAATCAGTGATGTTTGGAACTGTGTCTTTGCACCACCCTCCTGAAAACGTTAACTTACAGTTTGCTCAGCGGATTTTATGTCTCTCTGTGTGTGCCTGTGTATATGTTGATTTGTGTATGGAAGGAGGGTGAGTAGGAAATGGGGAAAGAGTGTTATTTCTTCATATCGTAGTAGTAAGTTTATAATAATGCCCTGAGCCATTACCATGTAATGGAATTACGGTTGGTATAGAATGTTTTGATTTTTTGAATACTTTCTTTGTTTATTTGGCTGTGCCAGGTCTCAGTTGTTTCATGCAGAGTCTTTAGTTCCGGCATGTGGGATCTCGTTCTCTGACCCACGATGGAACCCGGACCCCTGCGTTGGGAGAGCAGAGTTAGCCACTGGACCAGCAGGGAAGTCCCACGTGTGTCTTTATTCTTTTAATAGCTTTATTTATTTCTGGCTGTGCGGGTCTTTATTGCCGCGTGGGCCTTTCTCTGGGGATGGAGGGCGAGGGCTGCTCTCTGGCTGTGGTGCCCGAGCTTCTCACTGCAGGGGCTGCTCTGACCGGGGGGCATGTGGTCTCAGGGGCTGTGGTTCCCGGGCTCTGGCACAGGCTCCATAGTTGTGGCACACAGGCGCAGTTGCCGTGTGGCTTGTGGGGTCGTCTCGGACCAGAGATTGAACCCATGTCTCCTGCACTGCCAGGAGCCCACTGCACTGAGCCACCAAGGATGCCCACAGATACGTTTCTAAAAGGCGGCGACTGTTGTTCAGAATGCATTAAACTGTGAACTTTAGCACAGAAAAGATGAATCCAACTCTAGCTCAGCTGGTAAAGAACACTTGCAATGCAAGAGACCCCAGATCAATTCCTGGGTCGGAGAGATCCTCTGGAGGCGGGATAGGTTACCCACTCCAGTATTCTTCTTCCCCTCGTGGCTCAGCTGGTAAAGAATCCACCTGTGATGCGGGAGACATGGGTTCGATCCCTGGGTTAGGAAGATCCCCTGGAGGAGGACATGGCAACCCACTCCAGTCTTGTGGCCTGGAGAATTCCATGGACTGTATAGTCCATGGAGTTGCAAAGAGTTGGACACGACTGAGTGACTTTCATTCATTCATTCATTTAATCATAGAACAGTTGATTATTCAAAAATATTGCATCCTTGAGAATTCCAAGTGCCCGCATTTTATTTTACTTGTAGGTACGTGGACAGTGGAGAAGAATAAACTTAAGCAAGTAATTTCTTCTAAAATTTTAATTAAAAAGTTGTATTAATAAGATTTTCGAGCTCCAAGAGTTTTGTCTGATAAAAATATTTAATAAGTGTAGTGGTTTTTGTTGTCATATATTATGTTCTGTATGATATGTAATCTAAATAATATTTAATCATAACATTTTATATATGATCGGGCTATTTAAATGTTGTACAGATTCTGTTCTGTTGGTTTCTGATCAAGAAAACAGGCCACCTGAATTCAGCCAACAGTGCTAAGGTACAGTCAGACAACAGATAAATTTAAATAAATAAAGTGAAAATAAAAAGGTGGCTTATGTGTTTGTGTATGTCCCCACAAATAGTTGTGTGTTTTTTAATACTTGCTTACGAACTGACTTAGCATGCACATTTACTTATAACTAGGGTTTTTTTTCTGCTTAAAATTAGACTCATTTTCACATTTTGCAGTGCTGTGTTGAGTCGCTCTGATGTGAAGCCAGTGCTTTTGCTGACAGCTGCCTGGCCGCACAGCTGGGGTTATATTTGAAACGGTTGGTGCCAAGCAGTTGGTCAGTGACTGCGGACCTGGTATCTGGGTTTCCACAGCAGTCCTGGCAGGGATATGTTTTTTTGTGTGGACAGATGTTGCTTTTGCTTCTTTTTTATTTGCTTTGTCCTATTCTCCACATCTTATGCATCCTTTGCCCTTCCTGGAAGCTAGCTCAGTGACCAAATGAGTTTGTGTAGTTACTTATTTTGCTTTTTTGATGATAAAGCCTTTCCTTATCTTGAGTTCTGTACATTCACTTTTTCTCTCCTTTCATTATTTTTCCTTATGAAATCCCGTGGTTTAATTCAGCCCTTTCTCACACTAGATTTTGCAGTTTATGTTTGTGCTACAGTGTAACAGGGGCCATGCCTGTTACATGATCCTGTTACAGGATCCCATATCACAGCCTGCTCTATTGGAAGCTTTTAGGTGTGTGCGGCTAGGGGCTGTGCTGTGAGGTGAGAAGGATGAAGATGGGGTGGGGACAGCCAGGACAGACAGTTGATGCAGCCTCTGAGGAACAGGGTGCTCTGGATCACTGGTGCTCCCTCTTTGGCCTCAGCCCTCCTTATCATCTTAGAAATAATTAGTGACCTGGGAAGCTTTTGTTTGTGTGGGTTACATTTGTTTGCTGTTGTTGTTTAGATGCTAAGTCATGTCCAGCTCTTTTGCAACCCCATGGACTGTAGCCCACCAGGCTTCTCTGTCCTTGGGATTTCCCAGGCAGAATACTGGAGTGGGTTGCCATTCCCTTCTCCAGGGATCTTCCTGATGCAGGGGTCAAACCCGCTGCATTAGCAAGCGGATTCTTTACTACTGAGCCACCAGGGAAGCCCAAACTGGGAACATTTAACAGTATTTGTTAATTTGTTAAAAATAACAACAGTAAATCCTTTACATATTAACATAAACGGCACTTTTACAGAAAGTAGCTACGTTTTCCTACTCAGAAATAATTTAGTGAGAAGGGAGACATTGCTGTACATCTCGGAAACTTTCTTTAACATCTGGTTCAAGAGGCAGCAGCTAGGTTCTCATGTCTGTTTCTTCATCCATCCTGCTGCGGCGAGTTCTTTTGGTTGCAGAATTTAAAGAAAATCTGGCCTCACGCAGATTTGCAGTTAGAGTCCTTAACTATCCTTTGTAAATAATTCTGCATGTTGTTTGTTACTACAGTAAAACTCAAAAAGTAGTAGTGTTTTTTTTTTTTTTAAAGCTTGTATTGTGGAAATTCAGATCTTCTCAGTGGGCTTCTCCTGTTCTGTTACTTTAAAATCCATTGGTGTGTCTTGTACTTTGAATGATCTTTTACCCTTGCATGATTCTGTAACATGATGCACAGATCATGTGGAAAGTGTTGGCTCACTGAGTTACATAGATCCTGCACATGTGTTAATGTCATCACTGATCTCATTAGACAAGTCTGACTATTCGGAAGCCTTCAAGCATGGTAACACATACAGATTTTCCAAAATTCTCAATTTTGCTTTGACTGCTCTAATTATTACATTTGGTAAGGCATATTTCCCTCCCTCCCTGCCTTTCTTCTTTTCTTTTGAAATGACAGACTTTTTATTTAAAAAAAAAAAAGTTCACCAAATACCCAAATCTGAATAACCATATTTTGTCGTCATTTTCTTTTGAGTAAGAATGATGTTCCAAGAGAAAAAAACTGTTAGTTCAGCTCATGAATCAGTCATACAAGTGCTTTTTCTTGACACAACTTTTCATGTATAATATGCATTAAAGGAAGTTATTTCCCATTTCATAGGTAAGAATATTAAAATATGGTACTCAGGAGTTAAGGTTTAATAAAATTAATGTTAAGGTCTTAAAGGTTAAATAGTAAGTTGTTAACCATGGTTATTTCTTTGTATTTTAAATATGATAACTTGAATTTTCTTCATGATTTTCTGTATTTTATAATTTTTATAAAATTTTCTTGTGTAAGCAAAATATTTAAAGTATATTAATGTTATGATTATGCAGGAAACTTATTATCAGAATGTTCATGTTTAACTATTTAGGCGTTACGTACCTCTGCATCTTATTGTCAAATGGACCAGCGTGAAGTACATAAAAAATGCATGTTGGAAAGAGACATGAGAATGAGAAAGCAGATATGGTTAATATTAAACCTAGGTGAGGGTACATAGTGTTCATGAACCATTTTTCTAATTTTTCTTCATGTTTGAAAATTTCCATGATTAGAAGTGGGAGTGTTTTACTCCATGAGAACAATGGAATGGACACAGACACACTCAGAGCAACTGAGCTCTGCCTCTTGAACACCCAGTGTCGCAGCCCACGTCTTTCTCGTGCCTCCCTCCCCTTCAGGGCCTGGCCCTTGCACCAGGGAATACTATATTCTTTAAACATAAATAGACTTTTGTTGTTTTGTTTTTTTGCTTACAGTTGTACTCCTCAGAGAGAACCCAGATGAAGGAACAGAATATCACTGCTTCCTGCTTAATCATTTTAAAAAAGGAATTCCAGGAAACTTGCAATTCTTGTGGATTATTCAGAAGTTTTAAAAAATACATTTGAAAGCATATGTATTCTTTATAAAAGAAAATGTAAAGAATTGAAAAGGCTCAGCCAATCAAGTATTATCCCACTGAAGGCCTTTCAGTGGTTTCCCTTTAGCTTGTGCAGATGGCCATCCCTGTGTTAATACTTGACATCCCAGGGTCTGTTAGCGGACTTCTTTCCGTCACCTCCAATCTCCAGTTAAATGTCCCTTTCTTCCTGGCGTATAACCTGTCCTTCCCTTTGCTCCCCTCCCATCATCCATTTTGTTTGATGAGATAATTCTGTAAGAGCTGGAATCATTAAAAACAGTTGTGTGATATATTACAGTCTCTTATACCATGCTGCTTCTCACAGGAGATTTTGAGGGCTCCCATTGTTTGGTAGAAATGAATATCTATTCCCAGTTATGATATTATACTTTATCTGTTCCCTGACTAGGTTCTGAGCTGAAGGGCAAGGCAGATCTTGCTTTTTAATCAAGTTTATTGAAGGAGGGAAGCTTTCTCAGATATTACCTGAGTTAATCCTTTCATAGCCAATGTGATAGGTTTCTCAGATCATTCATTGTCATTTTCTAAATGAAGCTGAGATCCAGAGAAGCAAATGACCTATTCAGTCAAAGTAATAAGATTCAAATCTTCTTACTTCAAATTCTATTTTATTTTGTGTTATCTCTTTTTTTGCTACGAAGCTGTAAGCTGCTACACAATTTTTGTGGTGCTATTATCACCACAAAAATTACAAAAATTCAATAACTTCTTCAGTATAAAAGTTGAGAAGTGGAATTCTGGAAGTATTGTTTTATTTCTGTGGTATGGCAAGTTTATGCTTTAAAGCCAAATGAAAGGGGTTTTGATTTTTTTTTTTTTTTTAGCAACCATCAGTTGTTCATTTATTCCTGAATGATCTTCAGAGTGGGCAATAACAGAAAATGATGATTAAATTTAGTTTCACCAGATTCTTTTATTTTATTTTTAGAGCAGTTTTAGGTTCATGGCAAAATTGAGTGAAAGGTACAGAGATTTCCCCATCTACTTTCCCCACTCCACACATTCATAGTCTCCCTTACTATCAGTATTCCCAACCAGAATGGTACATTTGTTACAAGTGATGAACCTACACTGACACAGTAAAATCACCCAAAGTCTTTAGTTTACATTATGATTCACTGTTGATGTACATTCTTCGGGTTTGGACAAATGTGGATCCACAATTATAATATTCAGAGAATTTTCACTGCCCTGAAAATTCATTTTGCTTTATCTGTTCATCCCACCATTCTAAACCCCTGGCAACCACTGATCTTTTTACTGTCTCCATAGTTTTTCCTTTTCCAGAATGTCATATGGATGGACAGATTGCTTCTTTTATTTCTGGGAAATGACTATTTATTTATAGTTGACCCTTTCATTTAGATGGATGTACATTTGAAAGCACTACAATGTGATGAGATTTTTATAGGGGTAGTAGGCTTTTCATCATTTTCCGACTAGGTTGAATGAGTCAGTTTCATTTTGTTTTTATAGTATTCAAACTGTCCATCAGTATTTGGGGAAGCCAGTTTTCTTTGCTGTAACATTAGATAACACTGAGTTTTATGAAGAGGAAATATGACTTCAGTGTATAATTCTTTCCAGTTTGGCAGTTGGTAGCTTTCATTATTTCCTATCTGATTCAGGGACAGTATTGCTTTGTGTAGCATTAAAGGCAGTTTACTTCATGTTAATTTTCTTGGAACAGGTTTTATTTTATTGACTCATGCCTGTGATCATTCTGTTAGGCAGTGATCACTTAGCTGTTGGATTACTACCAGTCTTTTAGTGCTGGGAAGAATATTACTATTTATATCTCCATTGCATTTTTTTCTTAATATTGTTGTTGCTCAGTTGCATCTGACTCTTCGTGACCCCAAGGACTGCAGTACACCAGACTTCCCTGTCCTTCAGTATCTATCAGAGTTTGCTCAAACTCATGTCCATTGAATCGATGATGTAATCCAACCATCTCACCGTCTGTCATCCCCTTCCCCTGCCCTCAGTCTTTCCCAGCATCAGGGTGTTTTCCATGAGTTGGCTTCTCACATCAGGTGGCCAAAGTATTGGAGCTTCAATATCAGTCCTTCCAATGAATATTCAGGCTTGATTTCCTTTAGGATTGACTTGTTTGATCTCCTTGTAGTCCAAGAGAGTTTGAAGAGTCTTCTCCAGCACCACAGTTAGAAAGCGTCAATTCTTTGGCACTCAGGCTTCTTTATGCTCCAAATCTCATGTACACGACTACTGGAAAAACCACAGCGTTGACTATATGGACCTTTGTCAGCAAAGTAATGTTTCTGCTTTTTAATACACTGTCTAGGTTTGTCATAGCTTTTCTTCCAAGGAGCAAGCGTCTTTTAATTTTGTGGCTGCAGTCACTGTCCACAGTGATTTTGGAGCCCAAGAAAATAAAGTCTGTCACTGTTTGCATTGTTCTCCATCTGTTTACCATTGAGTTTTAAGCCAGCTTTTTCACTCTCCTCTTTCACCTTCATCAAGAGGCTCTTTAGTTCCTCTTCACTTTCTGTCATTAAGGTGGTATCATCTGCCATATCTGAGGTTATTGATATTTCTCCCAGCAGTGTTGCTTCCAGTTTGTGATTCGTCCAGCCTGGCATTTCATGTGATGTACTCTGCATATAAGTTAAATAAGCAGGGTGACAATTTATAGCCTTGACGTACTCCTTTCCTAATTTGGAACCAATCTGTTGTTCCATGTCTGGTTCTAACTGTTGCTGGACGTGCATACAGGTTTCTCAGGAGGCAGGTAAGGTGGTCTGGTATTCCCATCTCTTTAAGAACTTCCCACAGTTTGTTGTGATCCACACAGTCAAAGGCTTTATCATAGTCAATGATAATAGAGTTTGAAAACTGCATTTTAAAAACCTAATTCTTTCATGTTTTGATTTTTTTCTTTACTGCCTTAAACAACCAGTTGTTCCCTTGGTTCACCATCTTTCTTTTCTGTCTGCTGCCTCTCCCTTTTTCAGTCCCATTCGCCATACTGGGCTGCCCTTGTGGCTCAGCTGGTAAAGAATCTGCCTGCAATGCAGGAGACCCCGGTTTGATTCCTGGGTTGGGAAAATCTGCTGGAGAAGGGATAGGCTACCCAGTACAGTTGTGAAGTATACTACCCAGGGTGAAGTATAACGAAACTCTGGTTTTTTCATTAACATTGAAAATGTCATTTTTTGCAAACCTTGTTTCTACCTTTTAAAATCCACTCATTCTTCCTAATTTGGTAATTAGAATAAGGACTTGCACAGCAAATATGCACAAGACATTTGCTTATATACATTATTAAAATGTAATGGTTTTTAGTTTTAGAAAAGGAAGGGATTTCAGAAGTTTTCTAGTTCAGTTAGTATTAATTGAAGTAATACTTGGACAAAATACAAAGGTTACATAATTTATATGTGGTTCATCTTGAATGAAACTTGAGGCTTAAACTTTTTCCAGTGTATCACATTGCTGGTATTTTTATTTCTTTTCCTTTTCCATGCTTCCTAACCCTTAGTGTTACTCTTGAACTTACCCTAGGATTATATTCATTCCTTCCATAACTCATAATGTTAGATGATGTTATCATGTTGATAAACAAGCAATTGAGGATAAAATAATCTCAACTTGGAAGCTTGAGGGTATGTAGTTTGTTATTTATGGTCTAACTGAGATCTTTAAATATGGAGAAACTTCTGTGTCACATAATCAGCCATCAGCAATACTTTGGTTTTTTTTGTACCTGGTTCATATCCAGAGCTTCCCTTGTGGTTCAGACGATAAAGAGTCTGCCTGCAATGCGGGAGACCCTGGTTCGATCCCTGGGTTGGAAAGATCACCTGGAGAAGGAAATGGCAACCCACTCTAGTACTCTTGCCTGGAAAACCCCATGGACGGAGGAGCCTGGCAGTTTACAGTCCATGGGGTCTCAAAGAGTCGGACACGACTGAGCACCTTCACTTCCGTATCCGTATCACTTTCATAGCCAGGATCCATGGCTCACACAGGTGAGCCATATGGCTCATATCATTCATAGAGGTGAGCCATGGATAATCTGTGTTCTGATAGATTACATGTTTTCACATTCCATTTTATTGATTTCCTTCTTTTAAGAGCTTTTATAAATTGCTTAACCTCTTCAAATCTTAGTTCCTCACCTGAAAAGCAGGCATAATAAAAGCACTGACTTTATAACATTGTTTCAAGGTCCAGATTAAAGTGTAGGCAGAGAACTTTGCACAGTGCCTAGCCGGGTGTAAACTTGCTGTGACGTGAGCTGTTGCTGCCAACTGTGCTGCGTTTTGTTATTGTTTTTCCTACTTGTATTTAATCACAGATGGATTCATACTCCCTCAGTATACTGTCTGACCCTCTAGTCCCAGTATTGTCGTCATCATCCTTTCATAGCCTTTCAGCAGCAGCATATAGATCATCTTTGGATGAGGGTTTGCTGTCAGACAGTATGGTTTGGGCGAGTGAGTGGTGCGTGGACTGGGTTGCCATCATTGTTGGTGAAGGTGAGCGTTTAGGTCTATGCCTGGCAGGCAGCTCTGTAATTTATCATCCAGCTTTCTATGCTGGACTGACAGAGATGGCACTCTGAGGGTCAGCTGAAATAGGAGAGCACGTTCTCCTGTTGGTTTATAGCTTTTTAGGGTCAGTGAGAGCTGGGGTTAATTCCACAAGCTAATCCATGGACTGTGACATGAATTCCCTCAACCGTTCATAAGTTACGGAAGAAGTTCTAGGAACTGCTTTTGGGCTTTTAAATCTCTGGGCCAGAAGGTTAATTACTTGCCTGCAGTTTCAACCAGTTTTCCATGTTAATAGATACCGGCTGTGTTGGGCCTTCTCTTCTGGTCTTGCTTGCATACTGTTAGTTGAATGTAGTAATAAATCACTGTCTTATGAAATATTTAATTTTTTGGTAACTATCTGCTATCATCTTAGAAATAAAGAGTTGGTATATTATGGTTTGATTATGTTTGGATTTTAGCCACTTTTTCTTCTCTAATAATTTTTCTAATTTAATTTAGTATTCTTTGTAGAATACTTGTTCAAAGTTATGAAAACAATAGGTATAAATAATTATAAGTAACTATAAGACAGTGACAATTATTCATCAACAAAACAGACAATTAAAAAAGACATGTATACACAAACAAAAATTTAAACATGCCTCTTCACATTTTCATAATTAGATAACCTCTGTATGTTGAGAGAGAATTTATTTTGCTATATTTATTTTCTATGTGGTTAATTACTAATATTAGGCCAAACTAAATATTCTTTTACCTACAGGTAATCTAAGAGTTAGCAAAATAGTTGAGTGTAGAATCTGCATAGAAATAAAATTTCCTCTGCACCTCCATCATACTTCAGAGATTGATATTGAGAGCTTCAGATTTTTCCTAAGAGGTCTTACTCATAGGTAAAATCTTGAACTGTATGTATAATTCTTATTCTCTCAGTGTGATTTTGACACATCAGATAATTTGTGATCAACCACATCTGTGGACTAAACCATTTTCCCTCTTTTTTTTTTTTCTGTATTCATCTCTTCCCCAGTTGATTTTGGGCTCGTAACAATCATATATAACAAGTGAGAGAGACATTCATTTTGACTTTCAATAGTAATGTGATTTTTTTTTCACTTTTTTGGAAAAATATCAAAGGCCTTAGTTTTTTTAATGGAAGATTATTATGCTTATGTCAAAGTCACAGGCTAAGCTACAAGGTACATAGGGAAGAGGGAGGGAGTGACAATTGTCTTGGAATATAATGTGATGAACAGTTATCAAATGAATAACACAGTCGCAGAGACTCCGATAAGATGTCTCATTTAAAATATACCATCATTTATGTAACTCTGTTTTTATTATTTCTTTTTTCTTTTTTTTGTTGGGACCCTCAAAAATGAAAGTGGCCTATGCAACAGTTTTCACTATTGAAACTGTAATTCAGCATCTTTATTGGTAAATTATTAGCTAATATTATCAAAAGCTGCTGCTGCTAAATTTGGAATGCAGCATATTCCTTTAGTAAAACAAAAGGACATTTGATTTCCTCTGATATGTGCTTCCTCCTACCATTGCCACCATGCCAGCTTCCCCCCCAGCCCACCATCCCTCCAAGCAGCTTCTCTCTGTTGGTTTTCTGTAGCTCGGAGTTGTGCCTCAGGCCTGAGGACGGTTTTATATCTTTTATAGGTTTTGGATAAGAGAAGAGTTTTCTGGGCTTCTTGCTACTCAGAGTTTTATACTCTTGATTCGTCCTTGCTGGCACTGTGAACAGGAAATCGCCTCTGTCTGCAGGCACCTAAGGTTTAACTGCTTCATCACTTCATGACCACTGTTTGCAAAGTATGCTCTTAAATACTGGGTTAAATAAAACTTCGGGTAGCAGTCCTTAAAAATGGAAAACTACTGGGTAAAAAGATGCATAGTTTTCCACCTAAGTCTGACTCCATTATAACAAAACCAAATCAGTGGTTACCTTACTTTACTTAGGGACCTTACTGTGAAGCGCCTGATGTATCAGTGTGGAGAATTTACGCAGGAGTTTTTCTTTCCTGGTGTCTGGATTGTTTCTGATGCTTCTGCTGTTTGTGGAACAACCTGCGTTGCTTCTGGCAGCACTCACTTCAAGGGCCTCAGGAAGGTAGATGTCTTGCACTGTTCAGACAGATCACCCGCAACGGGTGACATCTGCACCTGTTTCCTGCCCAAGCCAGGGCTTCTTGAATAGGAAACCTTTTACTTTTTCTTCCTGGTTAATTGTGTTTTTAAAGTGTTCATGAAGTCTTGTCCTTTTCTGTTTTGCCTCTCATATCCTATTCTGTTAGCATCAGTAAAACTTTTTGTTTTGCCCTCAACCGGTATATAGGTCTGGCTCCTTTTTATCTCTGACTAGAAAGTTAGAACATGGCTCTCCTGTTTTACTTTCTCCCCACGAAGCTCACCTCACTCCCTTTGCCATCGTTTCAGAAATGAACTGTTGACTGAAACTGAAGGTTCTTAAGGGAAAAAATGTATCTTTTACTTTCTTGAAGTGCATAGAAACTTGCGTTTTTTAAAAAAAGACTCAATTTGTTTTGGTTCCGTATTTTGGAATGCAAAGGTCCCCCTCAGACATCTTTCAATTTTTACATTTTATGGCCCACATCCTTACAAATAGTGAACTCTTTAAACTTTAAAAAGTATAGTGTCTCTAAATACTCAAGGAGTAAATGTCAAGTTCAGATTTTTTTTGTCTTTCTAACATGACAGTGAAATTCCACAATATTTGATTACTAACGGCATCCCAGGAGTAACAGTTTGGGGTTCAGTGAAATGAGTGTGGTTTTGTGACTCTTGTGGCTGCAGAAAACAAAAAGGATTTCAGTTCATAGAAAATTGCCAAGAATGAAGTTGAGCTACTCCCATTTCTCAGTGTAGCATTTTACTTCTCTCTGTAGTGTACTGCTAATTTATTAAGTTTCTCCATTGGTTAAAGGGATTAAAATGGTGAAATTGGAAAAGTGATTGGGTAATGCTTATACAATTCTAATTTTTGGTTAATTTTCATTTAGAATGAGTCACTTTAATGTTTTGTAAAAATTTTGTTAATCCATAATAGAAAAACAAGCCAATCCTGTGATATTCATGGAAAACAAATAGCAAGTTTTAAAGAATTCCCATATAGTATATCTACAGACTTCCCTGGTGGCTCAGATGGTAAAGCATCTACCTACAATGCAGGAGACCCGGGTTCGATCCCTGGGTCAGGAAGATCCTCTGGAGAAGGAATGGCAGCCCACTCCAGTACTCTTGCCTGGAAAATCCCATGAATGGAGGAGCCTGGTAGACTACAGTCCATGGGGTCACAAAGAGTTGGACACAACTGAGCAACTTCACTTTCACTTTCACATGTAGTATATATGTTAAAGTTCAACCATGTGGAACCATCTGACAGTATTTTTCATGAAACATACACTTCTAAGGCTTGCTTTCTTCATTTGAAATTTGCCATCTCCAAAACTTGATTTTTGTTAGAAAAGTCAAAGTAAAAATTAAAATTATGGCTCCAAACTCCTTAAACATTATTTAATTCAATTATTTAAACATTATTTAATTTGAATTCATCAAAAATGAGAGTTTGACCTTACTCCATCTTAAATTACATTTTCTCTGTATATACATGTTTTCATGTTTTTGGAGTTATAGGAATTCCTAAAATCTATATAGGTATTAAAAAATATACTGAGAAAATAGAAGTTAAAGTTATTAAAATGCTTTCTGGAGATAGTTTATTTTGATTTTAATAAAAATCTCTTAGAATATTTGTTAAAGTTTTCTGCTTGTTTAAAAATCTCTAAAGGTATAGGGCTCATTAGCTGTACACTTTTTAAAAAAAAAGGTATGGTAAAATATACATAACATAAACTTTATCATTTTAAGCACTTTGTTCTGTACATTCTAATTTTCAGAGTTGATTGTGTCCAGATTATTAAGTCTTTTGCATTCAATGTTTTTGGTGGCATTAAATAAAATTTGATCTGAGTTTCTGATAGTGTGGTCAAGTTCATGTCTAAATTTAACTCCATGGTCTAAATTTAAGAATATCAAAATATCTAATATAGGTATATTGAAGTTTGCAAGAATTTTCTTTATTAACTTTTGTTGCATAAACACAGATCTTTAGAAAGGACTTGTCAAAGTGGACTTTGGTGCAAAATATGTAGCAGTAGATGGATATTCAGTGATTCAGTGGCTTTAAGGCCTTTCCTTTTATCATGAAAGGTTCATGCTAACCTGAATTCCCTTCACAAATTTTAAGATTCTATTTTATTTTACTTTATTTTTTAAAAGCTTTTTATTTTGTATTGAGATATAGCTGATGAACAGTGTTTTGATAGTTTTCAGGTGAACTTCGAAGGGACTCAGCCATACATATATATGTATCCATTCCTCCCCAAACTCCCCATTTTAATATTAGTATGTTAATCCTTTAGTGAGGCCTGGAGTTCTTCTGATGTCTTTAATTATATAGCACAAAAAAATGGTAAAGTCAATAAATTATAAGCCTACTGGCATACATTAAACAAACAACAATGGCATACATTAAGCTAGAATCAGACTTTTCCTGTTGTGTGTGACCATCCGTGCCAGCGAATGGCTTCGGTCATAGTGTGTTTTCTTTGTTAAAGACGCATGGTAGTGTGTGTGGGGACCAGGCAAGGCTCTGGGTACCGCATGTGGCATCCAGATGTCCCCCTTTCATTACCACCAGCTGCCTTTGCAAAGCCATCTGCAGTTTTGGAGTTCTTTTCTAAATATCCACCCTCACCCCCTTTGTGTATTTCCAGCACTTTCAGGCTCCGTCCATCTCAGGTGTGGCAGCAGTAGGGATTTGGGGGCACCCGTTTCAAGTCCAGTACGTTAAAAAGCTTGTAATTCCACGAAAAAGAGTTACAGAAAAAGTGCACTTAAATTGGCCTCAAGAAATTACATTCGGTTCTTTTACCTTTCCTGATGACCTTTCCTAAGTTCTTTTCCTGTCGTCACCTACCAGAGGTCTTTCTTCAATCCATCTCCTGGTTTTATTTTCTTCTTACAGTGTCAGTATCTGAAATTATCTTGTTTTCTCTTTAACATGTTCTTGTCTTATTACACTAGTAAAATTGAAGAGGCAGTGATTTTGTGAATATATTCACACCTGTGTTCTTAAAGCCCAGGACAGTAAATAGAAGATGGTGTCTGCTCAAAAAATGTCTGTTTAATGAATGAATAAATTAGCTTCCAGGATTATCTACTTTGTGACACCTGTTCAAGTCAACTTAAAATCAACCTTCTACAGTTACCATCATGTTTCTGTGTGTTCCTTGATGTGTTTGAAGAAAACAGAAGTGGACTTTAATGATATTCAGTGTTAGAACATAATTTAAAGAAAGAAGCAGATGCAAAAAGCTTATCTATTTTCCTTAGTTAAGTGAAAACATTTTGCTGTTAGATTTGCTTTAGTGTTATTCATGGTACTATGCTCATTGAATCTGAGCTATTGGTAGCTAAATCTCATGAAGTAGTATGGGATGTTTGCCAATACTGTTTTTCCTTTCTAAATGTTGAAGGTGGTTACTTAAATGTGGTTCTCAAGGCATAGTTCGATATTATGTCAGTATGTGCATCCACTTGGGATCTACTTTGAGATATAACATATATTCCTAACCTGCCCCTGACTTTTTCCTGATGAGCTTTGATAACTAAAGGAATGTCTCAATCTCCCAGTCAGAAAGATCTGGTTAATTTCAGCTGTAATTGCAAGAAGCAGAGTTTTTGACAGTAACTTTAGAAAGTCTAACCTCATTTATATAAAAACTAGCCATATTATTAATTTATTTGATGGTCTGAGGGTTAAATATTAAGCATTAAAATTCTGATTCTACCTTTTAACAGCTGTGTCATCATGAACAAATCACTTATCTTCCCTGTGCCTTACTTTCCTCACTTGTAAACTCAAGCTATGAATTCCTAGATCGTAATGTTGTTACAAGAAATAAAATTACTAATGTACCTCAAGTGTTCTGAACAGTATGTTTCAACCATTACTTTTATTTTTCCATTTAGGTTGGTTTTTAGCTCAGGTTTTTTTTTACCTAATTTTCAGATGAACTAATTTTCATGTTAGTGAGAATTTGAACATTGCTGTTAACTTATGCAAAATGTGAACAATCTTCAAATCTACTAGCGATATTTAAAGATAATCATTGTTTGGATTCACATCATATTGTACATCAGAACCTATGTACTGGCAGTGATCATGTAAGAAAGATCTGTATTCTTAGAGCTAACCAAAATTGAAGAATAATTTCTATTCACGCCATAATAATTTTATGTGTAGACAGAAATATTTCCTGGAAACATACTCATCACAATAACTTGCAACAGTGACAGAAAATATCACATGCATAATGTGAAAAAAAAAACCTAGGAATAACAGCTTGTCTTTATATTTAGCAGCATGTTGATTTATACAGGTAACATTCAGCTTCTGATTGTGTGGGAGAGCAGATAGCTTTGTCCCTGGAGTCTGAGAGAGGCAGGGTTGCTCTAAACATGCTCCAGCCAAAAGGGTGGACAGCTTAATGTAGTCTGTCAAGGCTGATTCTCAAACCACACACTCTGGCTTTTAAGTAAATTCTGAATTTTAAATAAATTTATCAAAGCTGTTTGCCCAGTGACAGCCTTTGAAACTGGAGTTCTACCCTGGGGTGGTAGAGTGAGTGGAGTGGGGCTTCCTCAGGACCCACACCTGTCAGCTCAGTGTTGGGGGAGCTCAGGGTTGGAAGGGGGTGGGAGCACTGACAGGCTAGAGTACTGGTTTCTGTTCTGAGCAGTCTACTTAGGTCTCACGGACAGCAGACGGAGACATCAGTGATGATGATGGTTGCCTCCATATGAACAAGGTGGTTCTGTGAGTCTGCTAGTACTGCTGTAACAAAGTACTGCAAACTGAGTGGCTTAAACAACAAAAATGTATTGTCTAACACATTCTGTTCTGGAGGCTAGAAGGCTCCAGAGATCAAGGCGTTGGCATGACCTCACTCCCTCTGAAGCCACCGGGGAAGCATCTGTTCCAGGGTTTCCTTCTGGCAGTTCCTGCTGTGGCAGCGTAGCTCCACTCTTCACAGGGCCTCTCCCCGTGTCTCTGTCTCTTGGTGGGTATGTTCTTGGAGGGACATCAGTCACGTAAGGTTAGGGATAACACAACTCTAGTGACATTTGCACAGCCTTATTTCCAGATAAGGTCATATTCTATATTCTGAGGTGCTGGTATTAGGGCTTTAACATGTGAATTTTGGGGGGGCGGGCACAGTTCAATCCGAAATAGGTGGCCATACATTTTTATTGTCCCGACTGGATCAGCTGTGTCAGTGAAAAAGAGTGCTGTTAATAATTGTTCCACGGTTGCTGGCACAGAGAATGCTTTAAACAAACCTGAATATTTGGTCAGAATATCTTGGAGATAGGTAAAGTTTATTCCATTTTTCAGAGGTTCACTAAGGTTGCATGGCTTCCGCAGAGTTACACCTAGAAGAGGATGAGCAGTATTCAGACTCAGAACAATCAGACTCTAGAAGAGGAGAAAAAGCTCATGTCTATAGTGGAAATTTGTGCATTATGATACCAGCTAAAATAGGGAATTAATTTGTTTTGCCCCATTCTCTAAAATCCCTTAGCATTTGTTATCTCTTTTTCCTTGCTTAGTCAGTTTTGGCTGTCATGAAAGAAAATAATTTGATGTGTTTCGTTAGATTTAATTCATGTAACCAACAACTATAAATCTTTGATTCTTTTATATTTTGCTGGCTATTCTGTTTGTATTTGGAGAGCAATCACACACATAAAGTTCTGTCGTTGATACAAAGAGAATAGCTGTGAATATTAAGGTAATTTACTATTGCTAAAAATTTCTGAAACATCTTCACCAACAATTTTACTGTTTATCATGCTTTATCTGTAATCTATATTTATTTAATTGTTAATAGATAAGATGGAAATATTTTAGCATTCTTCTTATCACTAATGTAAAATGAATTTACATTGAAAAGTTACTTCCTTTTCATACTTTCTGAAGAAGGAAATAAAATTATCTGGACTTCTGGGATATACAGTTACCTCCATGAGCATTAGCAACTTGCTGTTTTCTTCTAGTGTTTTTTCAGTGAGTTTGCATTGTTAAAGTTCAGTGATTAAGAAATCAGTAAATGATAATTTCTGTTACTGCTTCTGTCACTGATGCTCTTACTATTATGGCTGATGTTATGAATATTTTTTTTTGTTCTTGTTGTCAAGGAAGAAAGTTCTAGAAATATCAGAGAACTGAAATTAATAAAGCTTAGAGGTTAGATGAAGGGAGAAGTAAGTAAAAAATGGCTATTTAAGTTTCTTATTTGGTAAGTGGATGAATGTGGTATAACTAATCAGGACAGGATACATAAGACACATAGGGTCAGAGGATAATGTTCATGAATGCTGAATTTTAATTGTTGGTGAAATATACTAATGAAGATAACCCAGTGGGTATACAGATATCTCAAGATAGGAGCTCAACAGAGAGATGGAATGAAGATAAACACATACTATCATTTTAGGGTTAAAATAAGGTTATCTTTTCCTAGTTGTTCAAATAGATTGGACCCTACTAAGTCTTTACTTTTTTGTATGTATGAAAAGTCACACCTACCCAGGTTCACAACCATAATAAAGTCAAGAACTCTCAGTCGAGTTACTTAGTGCAAAAGTTGATTTTGTCTCCCAGAAAAAAATTGGTAAGCCTAGATAGTAAAGAGTTCTGTTCCAATCTGTGCTGCCTTTGTTATTTTTCGGTTTTTCTTTCTTCCTCCTTGAGTGGTTGTCATTGTTTCACACTTTCCCCTTCAGAGAGAGTTCTGAGGGAGTGTCCTGGGTGTGTCTCAAGGAGAGGCTGGGGGAGTTGCTGAGCTGGAGACTCTGCCTCAGTTGTTGGCAGGTGATGTTACTGTTGACAAGGGTTCAGAGAGCAGGGCAAGTCCCCCTGTGCCCCAGGGCCTCCAGTCCCGGGAGCGTGGCTGGACGGAGCGTGGCTGGACGCTTTGTAAAGCACCTGGGCAGAGGTCAGGCAAGGCTGTGGTGAGAAGTGACCACTGGTTTAAGCCGCAGGAAGCTCCTTGTTGAGCTGATGGACACATTTACTGGCGTGACTCAAGTAGCCTGTGCTTGGATGAGACTGAGTGAGGATGAGGATCAGATGATATGTAAGGGAGCGGAGGACCAGCATATTGCTTGTCCAAAGGCCTGTCTCTGAGGGGAAGGGAAGACAGAAGTTTTACATGTACGGAAGGCACGTATTTTATTGTATTGATGTCCGATTGCAGCTGGGGTCTGGCATCCTGTCGTGTAAGTACATTGTCATTTCTTCATACTAGTGATTTTCAGTTACTGTCCAATCTGAATAACTAAGCTTTGATGAGTGAATAGTTTTACATTTGTCCTGGAGATTAAATTTTGCTGTATTTTTTTTCTTTTTTTTTTTTTTTTTACATTATAACTTTTTAGAAAGTGTGATGTGGATGAGTATGCTTGCTTGTTTAAAAAAAATTGGGTTAAGCTGTTTTCTAGATAATAACCTCTAGATATAACCTCTTCTTAGTTATGATAGAAAGGATAAATCACTTATTATTTAGTTTAACCAGTTCTGTTTAACATATATCAAATTTATGAAATCCTTTTAAAACTCATAACCTTATTGAGGTAAAGTATGAAATCTTTTTTAAAAACAAAGTATCAGTGAAACAAAGATCCCTATTATGTTCAGTACAGTGACAGAACACATTGATGAAAAATCTTTTTAACAGATTCTTACAATTAGGAGATTTAATTTGGTCTCGAATATTAAAAGGAAAGGGCTTCCCTGGTGGCACTAGTGCTAAAGAACCTGCCTGCCTCCTCCAACTAATAAAAATAATTGGGAAAAAAAATATATATATGTAAAAATAAAATGTAACTGCAAAAAAAAAAAAAAAAAGAACCTGCCTGTCAGATGCAGGTTTGATCCCTGGGTCGGGAAGATCCCTTGGAGGAGGAAACAGCAGCCCACTCCAGTATTCTTGCCTGCAGACTCCCATGGACAGAGGAGCCTGGAGGGCTACCATCCATGGGGTCACAGGAGTCAAGACTTGACTGAAGTGTCTGAACAAAGGGGGCGAGCTGGCTGCGGTAATTGTGGCTGGTGTCAGAGGGCAGGAAGTGCTGCGGCTCACTGCCTCTCCACAGGAGGGGGGAAAGCTCCTCCTCTGCCCTGAGGTGCCCCTGGGGTCGCCTGGCCTGCCCCAGTCTCTTCGTGGCCATGCACAGGTGTTTGCGAAGGCCTGGTGCAGGAGGAGTGATCGTACGTGCCTGCTTTGCTGCTGTAGACTTTTCTGACAGGAAGCCTGCCTTTATCTTGTAGGTGAGCGTCCCTATCAGTGCCCTTACTGTGAGAAAGGATTCAGTAAAAATGACGGCTTGAAGATGCACATTCGTACTCACACCAGGGTAAGATAATATTCTATCTTATTTCTTATACGATCCACACTTATTTTAAGATATTTAATTTTACCTGAGAAAGCAAAGGTGGTATATCTGAAACTTCATGCTTGTGGTGAATATTTGAGCATATCTTTTTTTTAAAAGATGTAACAGTGAAAGAAGCAAAAATCCAAACCCCCAGAGCCTTCCCATTCTTTAAACTGTGAACTAGTTCTTAGGAGTAGCAGGAGTTACAACTGTCAGACAGCCCAGGAAGTGTGGCCGAGTGTGTGCCAGAAATGCAGATGCCAGCACTTCCGAACAGAGGTGCCCTGTCAGCGTATGACCGTTAATTAACGTATGTGAGCTGGTATGCTTGCAGGGAAGATGTTGGAGACAGTCTGAATTCCCGTGGGAGGTGGCTCTGCAGGGAGTGCCCCGTGCCGTCCTTCCTTCTTTTTCCAGGGATGCGCTCTGTGCTTCTGCTGTGAGCACCTCTCACCGGATCCTTGTCATCCTGTGACGTACAGCGTGTTCAGACCCCAGTGTCTGCGTCACGTGCTGGAAAGAAAGCAGAGCAGCTCACCCTCTATCTAGCTGCCTTTCTTAGCTCACTGTTCAGTTGAGGACACAGACTTTGCATGGACTTCCCACTTGAACATTTGATGTTTTTAAATAGCTCTTGATTTTGCTATATCCATCTTTTTCACTGCTAACCTTTCACACAGTTCTTTTCAGTTTGGCCTTTTAAAAGTGCTTATGGTCTGTACATAAATGCCAAATTTTTTCAGATTTTGAGAGACGTGCCTAATCCCCTTAAGAGCACTTCTAATTTAGCCTTCTCCTGAATTCCATTTTTTTACCTTAGCTGTAAAATAAGAACTTTAGAGGAAACAAATAATAATAATATCCTTGCCAGTGTAATAGTATTCCAGCTTTCCACTTTAGTTTTGTAGGCTATAAAAGATAACCTCTGAGGTCCTGTTAAGAAAACACTCCTCTCGTGTTTGTGGTGGAGGAGGGAGGCAGCTTCTGTGCTTACTAGGGCAAATCCACATTGGGTTTCTCATTCTGATTTAAAATATAATACTTATATTTTGTGGATATTTTGAACTGGAGTAACTGCTAGGTACTCCCTTCACTAACACAGTGAAGGGTTAGATAAATATTACTCCTCTTAATATGACTTACGTACATATCCAAGTATTTATTACATAGTGAGCACTATTAAAGAGGTTTAATGTTGTTTAGGAGGTTATTTTATATATGTACAGTTGTCACAATAGTGCCAACAATGTGTTTTAGACCAGAGCAAAGGAGTGCTGATTCCTTTTATTAAAACTCATGATGCTAACCAAAATCTTGGCCTTATGAGTGCATGTTAAACTGTTTTACAAAGTTATACCTCAGAAAAGGATGTTTGAATTCAGGGGAAAAGTACCTTTTGGGTGTTCTCAAGAATGGACAATATTTCCAGTTCAAATAATATGGTTTTTGCTTTGTTTATTCATGAGAATTATGCTAATAGTTAAATACAAAGGCCAGTAATCACGTCAGGCACTATATTCTAGGTGTTCACGTTTATTGATTCATGTAAGCTTCACAACAGTTCGTTAATGCATTCAGCCTCAATGAGGTAGGTATTATTATGATCTGTTCTTTTTAAAATATATTTATTTTTAATTGAATGATACTTGCATCACAGTGTTGCATTGGTTTCTACCAGACATGAATCAGCCATAGGTTTGCCCGTGTCCCCTCTCCCTTGAGCAGCCCTCCCACCTCGCTCCCTACCCGAACCCTCTAGGTGGCTACTGCGCCCGCTTTGAGCTCCTGAGTCACACAGCACGTTCTGTCTGTCTGTCTGTTTTACACCCAGTGAAGTACGTTTCCCTGTCACTCTCTGCCCCCCACCCTCTCCTTCCCTGCCCTCCGTGTCCGTGGGCCAGTTCTCAATGTCTGCGCCTCCACTGCTGCTCTGCAAAGAGGCTCATCAGTACCGTCTCTCAGGGTCCCATGTGTATGCATTAGTGTACGATAATTGTTTTTCTCTTTCTGACTTACTTCCCCCTGTATAATAGGCTCTAGGTTCATCCACCTCATGAGGACTGACTCGAATGCCTGCCTTTTTATGGCAGGGTGATATTCCATTGTATGTATGTACCACAGCTTCTTTACCTGTTTCTCTGTCAGTGAGCACCTAGGTTGCTTCCATGTCCCAGCTGCTGTGAAGAGAGTCGCAGTGAACGTTGGGTTACATGTGTCTTTTTCAGTTTTGGTTTCCTCAGGGTGTATGCCTAGGAGTGGGAGGCCTAGTAGTATATGCCTAGCTGGGTCATATGGTGACTTTATTCCTAATTTTTTAAGGAATTGCCATACTGTTCTGTGTAGTAGATGTATCAATTTGCATTCCCACCAACAGTGCAGGAGGGTTCCCTTTTCTCCACACCATTTCCAGCATTTATTGTTTGTAGATTTTTTGATGATGGCCATTCTGACTGGTGTGAGATGATACCTCATTGTAAATTTGATTGGCATTTCTCTTAATAATGAGTGATGTTGAGAATCTTTTCATGTGTTTGTTAGCCATCTGTGTGTCTTTGGAGAAAGGTCTGTTTAGGTCTTTTGCCCATTTTTTGATTGGTTGTTTGTTTTTCTCATATTGACTTGTATGAACTACTTGTATATTTTGGAAATTAATCCTTTTTCAATTGTTTCATGTGCTATTATTTTCTCCCATTCTGAGGGTTTTCTCCTTGTTTATAGTTTGCTTTTCTGTGCAAATCTTCTAAATTTAATTAGGTCCCACTTGTTTATTTTTGTGTTTATTTCCATAACTCTAAGAGGTGGGTCATAGAGGATCTTGGTGTGATTTATGTCATCGAGTGTTTTGCCTATGTTTTCCTCTAGGAGTTTTATAGTTTATGACCTTACTAGGTCTTTAATGCATTTTGAGTTTATCTTTGTGTATGGCATTAGGAAGTGTTCTAATTTCATTCTTTTACATGTAGCTCTCCTAGTTTTCCCAGCACCACTTATTGAAGAGACTATCTTTGCCCCATTGTATATTCTTGCCTCCTTTGTCAAAAATAAGATATCCATAGGTGCTTGGGTTTATCTCGGGGCTTTTAATCTTGTTCCACTGGTTTCTGTCTTTGTGCCAATACCATACAGTCTTGATGACTGCAGCTTTGTAGTATAGTGTAAAGACAGGAAGGTTGATTCATCCAGCTTCATTCTTCTTTCTCAAAATTGCTGTATCTATCCGGGATCTTTTGTGTTTCCATATGAATTGTGAAATTTATTGTTCTAGTTCTGTGAAAAATGCCATTGGTAATTTGATAGGGATTGCATTGAACCTGTAGATTACATTTGGTAGCATAGTCGTTTTCACAGCCCAGGAATCTGGAATCTCTCTTCATCTATTTATGTTGTCTTTAATTTCTTTCATCAGTATCTTATAGTTTTCTGTATACAGCACTTTTGTCTCCTTAGGGAGGTTTATTCCTAGGTATTTTATTCTTTTTGTTGCAATGGTAAATGATATTGATTCCTTAATTTTTCTTTCTCATATTTCATTGTTAGTTTATAGGAATGCAAGTGATTTCTGTGTATTGGTTTTATATCCTGCTACTTTGCTAAATTCACTGATTAGCTCTAGTCATTTTCTGATGGTATCTTTAGGGTTTTCTATATATACTATCGTATCAGCTGCAAATGGTAAGAGCTTTACTTCTTCTTTTCTAATCTAGCTTTCTTTTGTTTGTTTTCCTTCTCTAATTGCCATAGCCAGGACTTCCAAAACTATGACAAATAATAGTGGTGAGAGTTGGCACCCTTGTTTTGTTCATGACCTTAAAGGGAATGCTTTCAGTTTTTCACCATTGAGAATAATGCTTGCTGTGGGGTTATCATATATGGTCTTTATTATGTTGAGATAGGTTCCTTCTATACCCATTTTTGAAGAGTTTTTTTATCATAAATGAGTGTTGAATTTTGTCAAAAGCTTTTTCTGCATCTGTTGAGATTATCATATGGTTTTTATCTTTCATTTGTTAATATGGTGTATCACATTGATTTGCATATATTGAAGAATCCTTGCATCACTGGGGTAAACCCAACTTAATCATGGTGTGTGATCTTTTTCATGTGCTGTTCTCTGTCTGCCAGAATTTTGTTGAGAATTTCTGCATACATGTGCGTCAGTGATGCTGGCCTGTCATTTTCTTGCTTTGTGTAGTCTTTGTCTGGTTTTGGTGTCAGAGTGATGGTGGCCTCATCAAATGAGTTCAGAAGTGTTCTTTCCTCTGCAATTTTTGGAAGAGTTTTAGAAGGATAGGGATTAGTTCTTCTCTAAATGTTTGATAGAATTCACCTGTGAAGCCATCTGGCCCTGGGCTTCTTTTGGGGGGGAAATTTTTGATCACATTTCAATTTCTGTGCTTGTTACTGAATTGTTAATAATTTCTATTTTTTCCTGATTCAGTCTTGGAAGGTTGAACTTTTCTAAGAATCTGTCCATTTTTTCCAGGTTGTCCATTTTATTGGCATATAGTTGTTTGTAATAGTCTCTTATGATCCTTGGTATTTCTATGTTGTCTCTTATAACCTCTCCTTTTTCATTTCTAATTTTGTTGATTTCATTCTTCTTTTTTTCCCTGATGAGTCTGGCTAATGGTTTGTCATTTTTTTTATCTTCTCAAAGAATCTGCTGTTTGTTTTCTTAATCTTTACTGTCTTTCCTTCTTTCTTTTTCATTTATTTCTGCTCTGATATTTATGATTTCTTTCCTTCTACTAACTGGGTTTTTTTGTTGTTTTTTGTTGTTCTTTTTCCAGTTGTTTTAGGTGTAAAGTTAGGTTGTCTGTTTGATGTTTTTCTTGTTTCTTGAGGTAGGATTGTATTGCTATAAACTTCCCTCTTAGAACTGCTTTTGCTGCATCCATAGGTTTTGAGTTGTGTTTTCATTGTCATTTGTTTCTAGGAATTTGTTGATTTCCCTTTTGATTTCTTTAGTAACTGTTAGTTATTTAGAAATGTACTATTTAATCTCCATGTGTTTGTGTTTTTGTAGCTTTTTTCCCTGTAATTGCTATGTAGTCTCATAGTGTTGTGGTCAGAAAAGATGATTCATATGATTTCAATTTCTTTTAATTTACTGAGGTTTGTTTTGTGACACAAGGTATGGTCTGTCTTGGAGAATGTTCCATGTACAGTTGAGAAGAAAGTGTGTGTGTGTTCTTCTGCATTTGGGTGGGAAGTCCTTAAGATATCAATTAGGTCCATTTGGTCTAATGTATCATTTCAGGTTTGTGTTTCCTTATTAATTTTCTGTTTTGATGATCTGTCCATTGGTGTAAGTAGGGTGTTAAAGTCCCCTACTATTATTGTGTTGCTGTCAATTTCCCCTTTTATGTCTGTTAGTGTTTGCCTTATGTATTGAGGTGCTCCTATGTTGGGTGCATAGATATTTACAATTTTTATGTCTTCTTGGATTGATCCCTTGATCATTATGTAGTGCCCTTCTTTATCTCTTATAATATTCTTTATTTTAAGGTCTATTTTGTCTGAAATGAGAATTGCCACTCCAGCTTTCTTTTGATTTCCATTTGCATAGAATATCTTTTTCCATCCTTTTACTTTCAGTCTGTATGTGTCTCTAGGTCTGAAGTGGGTCTCTTGTAGACAGCATATGTATGGGTCTTGTTTTTGTATCCATTCAGCCAGTCTGTGTCTTTTGGAGTGTTTAATCCATTTACATTTAAAGTAATTATTAATACATATGTTTCTATTGGCATTTTCTTAATCGTTTTGGATTTGTCTTTGAGGGTCTTTCCTTTCTCTTGTGTTTATATATAAGTCCCTTTAATACTTGTGGTAAGGCTGGTTTGGTGGTCCTAAATTCTCTTAACTTTTGCTTGTCTGTAAAGCTTTTGATTTCTCCATCAATTCTGAATGAGATCCTTGCTGGGTAGAGTAATCTTGGTTGTAGATTTTTCCCTTTCAGTACTTTCAAATATATCCTGCCATTCCCTTCTGGTCTGCAGAGTTTCTGCTGAAAGATCCACTGTTAATTGTATGGGTTTTCCCTTGTATGTTACTTGTTGCTTTTCCCTTGCTGTCTTTAATAATTTTTTGTGTGTTTAATCTCTTGTTATCTTGAGGGGTATGTGTTTTCACGTGTTTCTCCTTGAGTTTATCCTGAATGGGACTCTCTGCACTTCTTGGATTTGACTATTTCCTTTCACGTGCTGGGGAAGTTTTCAACTGTAATCTCTCCAAAAGTTTTCTCAGTGCCCCTCTTTTTCTCTTCTTCCTCTGGGACCCCTGTGACTCGAATGTTGGTGTGATTAATGTTGTCCCAGAGGTCTCTGAGGCTGTCGTTGATTCTTTTGATTTTTCTTCTTTTATTCTGCTCTTCAGGGATTATTTCCACCATCCTATCTTCCAGCTAGCTCACTTATCCATTCTTCTGCTTCCATTAATCTACTATTGATTCCTTCCAGAGTATTTTTAATTTCAGTAATTGAGTTATTCATCTGTTTGTTTATTCTTTATTTCTTCTATGTCCTTGGTAATTGTGTTAATTCATGTTGATTGCTTCTTGCATTTTCTCCATTCTATTTTTTAACATCTTTACTGTCATTATTCTGAATTCTTTTTCAGATAGTTTGCCTATTTCCTCTTCATTTAGTTGCTCTAAATGATGGAGTTTGTTCCATCATTTGCCCAACACTTCTCTGCCTTTTCATTTTCTAAAAAATGTATTGTGTCTAAGATCTTTTCTGAGGCATTGAAGTTGAATTATTTCTTCCTTTTGGTTTCTGCTCTTGGTGGGTAGGTTGGTCCAGTGGTTTGTGTAGGCTTTTGTTGGGTGTGACTTGTGCTCTGTTGGGAGGAGGTAAGCTTCCCCCCCTCCCTTTGGTTGGTAGAGATATGAAGTGCTAATCCCATTTGCTGAGGTAGGCGTTTGTGTTTTTGTCTTGTTGTTTGGGTGGGGCGTCCTGCTCTGGGCTTTCTGCTCTGGGCCCTGCTGGCAGCTGGGTGATTCCATGTCTTGTATACAGGTGGAAGCCTCTGTGGGAGTTCTCACTAATTAATACTGTCTGGAGTTATGATTTTTCTGGTAGTCTAGAGTCTTGTCAGTGCCTCCCACTCCAAAGGCTCGGGACCCAGTCTCTCGCCAGGGAACTGAGATTCCACAGGTGGTTTGTTATGGCATTAAAGGGGGTTAAAGCAAACACACTAAAATAAGAAACTAAAACAAGAAAGGGAAAAAGAAGAAAATCCACAAGGAACTGCAGAACACATTAAAATATAAGAATAATAAATGTTTTTCTTGGATCTCAGCTGTCAGTCACCATCTTCTCCCTTGCTGTGAGTCACAGTCCGTTGTCTCCCAAGGATGCCCTCCAATACTGATCTGGTCTGGTCTCTGGACCTGTTGTGGGGGTGGCGCAGACTCTAATCTAGTCCTACTCTTGCGCGTTCTTGCCTCTGATGTCTGAATCTGCCCATGCAGGTGTGTTTCTTTTTCAGGACCTCTCATTGTCCTTTTATATATTTCATAGATACAAAGTCTGCCTAGTTGATTGTAGATTTAATCCACAGCTTTTACCACTGGTGGGAAGATTGTGTGTCCGCTTCCTTAGCCACGCTGCCCCTGGTTTCAGCTGGGGTTTTACCTCCACCTCTGCGTGTGAGTCATCCACCAGGGTTTGCTCCTGAGGCTTCCCTAGAGGACTTGGGTCTGCCCCCAGGAAGTCCTGGTGTGGGGGTGGTGCAGCTGCGTGGGTCCTGGGGGCCCTGGCAGTATCGGGTGCCCAGGGGGAGCCAGCGGCTAGGGTGCTGGAGAGCGGGGTGCTCTTAGGGTCCTCTCTAGCCCCTGGCTGCTCTGTCCCAGTGGGCACCCCTCGAGGGGGTGGCACGGGAGCTTGGATTGTGGGGACCGTGGCAATGCCAGATACATAGGGGTGCTGGAAGCAATTGTCACGGGAGGTCCGGCCCTGTTCAGGTTTTTCCTAGCTTCTGGCAGCTCTGCCCCAGTGAGGATTGTTCACGGAGGTGGCACAGCTGCTTGGATCATAGGAACTCTGATAGCGCCAAATGTGCAGGGACACCAGCCACCTCAGCTGCAGAGCTGTGGTCCTGCTGGAGCCTTTTCCTAGCTTCTGGCAGCTGGCACTCAGACGGCCTCTCTGGCTGGTCCTTCTCTGTTACTTGGTCCATTTTAGGCACGGACAGGACCCTGCCTGGGGTCCTTCTCTGTTTCTCGGCGCACCAGGCCCTTAAGGGGCCACCCTGCCTGGGGTCTTTCTCTGTTGCTGGGTGTGTCAGGGGCTTAAAAGGCCACTTTCTCTGGGGTCTCTTCAGCTGTCTAGTGCTGATGCGTGTGTTTGGCTGGGGGGCGCGGTGTGGGGGGAGGCTATAGAGATGGCTCACCCCCTGTATGTGACTCAGCAGCATTGCCCTGTCTCCTTGTTTGCCTGTCTTTCCTTCAGAAGCATTTCCCACTGCGATCTCCCTCAGGTCCCCTTGGGCCGTCTGTCCTCAGTCAACAGCAGACCTTGCCCTGGGATTGCTCTGCAATCACTGTGCTCCAGCCCAGCCTCTCTGCCTTCCAGAGGACCCATGATCCTGTCCAGGGTACTTAAGGCTGCGGCAAGGATTTTCTAAGTGATTCTCAGTTCAGACTGTCACAGATCAGCTGGCTCACTCTGTAAAGCCTCAGGTGCTTCTCCTCTGTCCCAAACAGTTGCCCCATGGTGGGGATCTGACCCCTACTTCCGTTCCCCCACTCCCCAGGGGCAGATCCAGTCCTGCTCAGGCTCCTCTCTTTTGCCCTCCTTCCTACTGAATTTTGTGTGGTTCCATGTATATTCTTTTCTGGAGGTCAGGTACTCCTGCCCCCTCTTAGCTGGTGTTCCACAAGATCTTCTGTGTCGGGAGGTCTATTCCTGGTGTGTCCATGAGGCGAGAAATAGTCTTCGTCCATCTACTCCTCTGCTATTTGGATCTCCCCCCTTATGATCTGTTCTTTAAAAATGAGACACTGAGGCACAACCAGTGAGTAACAGAATCAAGATGAGAGCCCAGGTAGACTGGCTTCACAGCGCACCTCTTCACCTGCTAGATACACACATTACATGCCTCTTACTCAGTTAGAAGTTTCCTTATTCCACTGATTCTGATAACTTTGCTGTATGTTTTCAAAATGAACAAACTTCAGTAACAACCCCAATTTTCATTTAAAATTTATATAAAAGGCTCATGTTCATTTGAATATTTGGGTCATGAGACAAGGATTCTGGATGCTGCAGGGCTTCCAGGTGATGGTGGTGCCATTTCAGCGTCTTCAGGCGCTGACTGCACAGAGAGCAAACAGATCCCAGCCTTTGGCCGAGGGAGCACCAGACAGGGCCTCATCTACTCAGCAGACAATACTAGCAGAGGAAGTGGGTAAAGAGGTACAAAGAAGCCTTTGGGTTTTGCTTCAAACTGTTCTTTAATTTTTCTTTTTCATTCATGGTTTATATTTTATCATAGATGGCTTCATTTTGAAATCCTGTTTCCTAAGCATTGGATAGATACAGATATTTTTGCAAATCAGTATAACTTATGAAAAGCTAGTTAGGATTATTAGCCAATGAAATCAAATTAATATCAGGATACAAAATAAAATTTAACAAAAATGTTGTAGAGCAGCAGTTTCTGCAAGTTCATATTTTTCCAATATTATTTAGGTTTCTAAGACTCAATTCAATAAGTACCATTATGTTCAGACTGTTAACACTTTCACTTCAATCATGTATTCACCTTACATTTGGTTGACTTCTTGTTAGGTTATGCTATTTTCATTTTTATGAAATTTCTAGAATGTAACGTTTCAGGTATGTTTGCTTTGTGACAGAGTTGTTGTTCAGTCACTACATCATGTCCAAGGCTTTGTGACCCCATGAACTGTAGCATGCCAGGCTTCCCTGTCCTTCACTGTCTCCTGGAGTTTGCTCAAACTCATGTCCATTGAGTCAGTGATGCCATCTAACCATCTCATCCTCTGTCATCCCCTTCTCCTCCTGCCCTCAGTCTTTCCCAGCATCAGGGTCTTTTCCAGTGAGTCAGCTCTTCCGCATCAGATAGCCAAAGTATTGGAGCTTCAGCTTCAGCATCAGTCCTTCCAATGAATATTCAGGACTGATTTCCTTTAAGATTGACTTGTTTGATCTCCTTACTGTCTAAGGGACTCCCCAGTGGCTTCTGTAACACTGCAGTTCCAAAGCATCGGTTCTTCGGCACTCAGCCTTCTCCATGGTCCAACTCTCACATCCCTATATCATACTGCAAAACCATACCTTTGACTATTTGGACCTTTGTCCTCAAAGTGATATCTCTGCTTTTTAATATGCTGTCTAGGTTGGTCACAGCTTTTCTTCCAAGGAGCAAGTGTCTTTTAATTTTATGACAGCAGTCACCATCTGTAGTGATTTTGGAGACTAAGAACAGAAAAACCGTCACTGTTTCCTGTTTTTACCTGTGTATTTGCCATGAAGTGATGGGACCAGATGCCATGATCTTAGTTTTTGAATGTTGAGTTTTAAGCCAGCCTTTTCACTCTCCTCTTCGAAACTTCATCAAGAGACTCTTCAGTTCTTCACTTTCTGCCATAAGGGTTGTATCATTTGCATATCTGAGGTTATTGATATTTCTACTAGCAATTTTGAATCCAACTTGTGCTTCATCCAGCCCAGCGTTTCTCATGATGTACTCTGCATATGAGTTAAATAAGCAGGGTGATAATATACAGCCTTGACATTCTCCTTTCCCAATTTGAACCAGTCCATTGTTCCATGTCCACTTCTAATTGTTGCTTCTTGACCTGCATACAGGTTTCTCAGGAGGCAGGTCAGGTGGTCTGGTATTCCCATCTCTTTAAGAATTTTCCACAGTTTGTTGTGATCCACACAGTCAAAGTCTTTAGCATAGTCAATGAAGCAGAAGTAGATGTTTTTCCTGGAATTCTTTTGCTTTTTCTATGATCCAGTGAATGTTAGCAATTTGATCTCTGGTTCCTCTACCTTTTCTAAATCCAGCTTGTACATGTGGAAGTTCTTGGTTCATGTACTTTGAAGCCTAGCTTGAAGGATTTTGAGCTTTACCTTGCTAGCGTGTGAAATGAGAACGATTGTGTGGTAGTTTGAATATTCTTTGGCATTGAGTTTCTTTGGGACTGGAATGACAACTGACCTTTTCCAGTCCTGTGACCACTGCTGGAGTTTTCCAAATTTGCTGGCATACTGAGTGCAGCACCTTAACAGCATAATTTTTTTTAGGATTAGAAATAGCTCAGCTGGAATTCCATCACCTCCAAAATTTTTGTTCATTGTGATGCTTCCTAAGGCCCATTTGACTTCACATTCCAGGATGTCAGGCTCTAGGTGAGTGACCACACCATTGTGGTTATCTGGATCATTAAGAGCTTTTTTGTATCATTCTTTTGTGTAGTCTTGCCACCTCTTTTTTTTTTTTAAATCTTTTAAATTTTATTTATTTAATTGGAGGCTAATTACTTTACAATATTGTAGTGGTTTTGCCATACATTGACATGGATCCACCATAGGTGTACATGTGTCCCTCATCCTGAAACACTGCTCATCTTCCTCCCCATCCCATCCCTCAGGGTCATCCCAGTGCACCAGCACCCTGTCTCGTACATCGAACCTGGACTAGCGATCTATTTCACATATGGTAATATACACGTTTCAATGCTATTCTCTCAAATCATCCCACCCTCACCTTCTCCCACAGAGTCCAAAAGTCTGTTCTTTATATCTGTGTCTCTTGCTGTCTTGCATATAGGGTCATCGTTACCATCTTTCTAAATTCCATATATATGCATTAATATACTATATTGGTGTTTTTCTTTCTGACTTATTTCACTCTGTATAATAGGCTCCAGTTTCATCCACCTCATTAGAACTGATTCAAATGTATTCTTTTTAATAGCTGAGTAATATTCCACTGTGTATATGTACCACAGCTTTCTTATCCATTCATCTGCTGATGGGCATCTAGGTTGCTTCCATGTCCTGGCTATTATAAACAGTGCTGCGATGAACATTGGGGTACATGTGTCTCTTTCAGTTCTGGTTTCCTCGGTGTATATGCCCAGCAGTGGGATTGCTGGGTTGTATGGCAGTTCTATTTCCAGTTTTTTAAAGAATCTCCACACTGTTCTCCATAGTGGCTGTACTAGTTTGCATTCCCACCAACAGTGTAAGAAGGTTTCCTTTTCTCCACACCCTCTCCAGCATTTATTGTTTGTAGACTTTTTGATAGCAGCCATTCTGACTGGCATGAGATGGTACCTCGTTGTGGTTTTGATTTGCATTTCTCTGATAATGAGTGATGTTGAGCATCTTTTCATGTGTTTGTTAGCCGTCTGTATGTCTTCCTTGGAGAAATGTCTGTTTAGTTCTTTGGCCCACTTTTTGATTGGGTCATTGATTTTTCTGGAATTGAGCTGCATGAGCTGCTTGTGTATTTTTGAGTTTCTTTGTCAGTTGCTTCATTTGCTATTATTTTCTCCCATTCTGAAGACTGTCTTTCACTTTGCTTATAGTTTCCTTCGTTGTGCAAAAAGCTTTTAAGTTTAATTAGGTCCCATTTGTTTATTTTTGCTTTTATTTCCATTACTCTGGGAGGTGGGTCATAGAGGATCCTGCTGTGATTTATGTTGGAGAGTGTTTTGCCTATGTTTTCCTCTAGGAGTTTTATAGTTTCTGGTCTTATGTTTAGATCTTTAATCCATTTTGAGTTTATTTTTGTGTATGGTGTTAGAAAGTGTTCTAGTTTCATTCTTTTACAGGTGGTTGACCAGTTTTCCCAGCCACTTGTCTTAACAACTACTTGTTAAAGAGGTTGTCTTTTCTCCATTGTATATTCTTGCCTCCTTTGTCAAAGATAAGGTGTCCATAGGTGTGTGGATTTATCTCTGGGCTTTCTATTTTGTTCCATTTATCTATATTTCTGTCTTTGTGCCAGTACCATACTGTCTTGATGACTGTAGCTTTGTAGTAGAGCCTGAAGTCAGGCAGGTTGATTCCTCCTGTTCCATTCTTCTTTCTCAAGATTGTTTTGGCTATTCGAGGTTTTTTGTATTTCCATACAAATTGTGAAATTATTTGTTCTAGTTCTGTGAAAAATATGGTTGGTAGCTTGACAGGGATTGCATTGAATCTATAGATTGCTTGGGTAGTATACTCATTTTCACTATATTGATTCTTTCAATCCATGAACACAGTATATTTCTCCATCTATTTGTGTCGTCTTTGATTTCTTTCATTAGTGTTTTATAATTTTCTATATATAGGTCTTTTGTTTCTTTAGATAGATTTATTCCTAGGTATTTTATTCTTTTCATTGCAGTGGTAAATGGAATTGTTTCCTAATTTCTCTTTCTGTTTTCTCATTGTTAGTGTATAGGAATGCAAGGGATTTCTGTGTGTTAATTTTATATCCTTCTTTATATCCTCTTCTGCTTCTGTTAGGTCCTTGTCATGTCTGTCCTTCATTGTGCCCATCTTTGCATGAAGTGTCCCCTTGGTATCTGTAATTTATGCCTGGCCGTAGGTACACCTCTTCTGCCAGGCCGTTAGTATGAGACATTGAGGTAATCCAGTCAGTAGTTAAGCTATCTTTGGGTTATGTTTTTGCTGTGGTTCCCATAGGCTTCCATCTCCTCCTGGGTGGTCTGCTGTTTCTGTGGTCTTTGTGGGAGGTCTGGATGGCCAGGGGATTCCCCAGTAATGCTGATTCCTCTTTGTCATCAGTCATGAGGTTTCAGCAGTCCCTGCATTGTCTCCACCACGGAAGCCATCTCTCTGCCTTTGCCCCTTCCAGCAGGTGGCAGCTGGAAGGTTGCTCAGCTCAAGATCTGAGGTGGTGGTGGGCTCCTGGTTCTCCTGCCCCAGCATTCGTGTGGGGAAGGCCCAGTGCACCAGCGCTTCTGGTCGGGGCGCTCAGCTTCCCTTTCTCTCCATGGTGGGCACCTTCTGGAGCTGCAGTATTCCAGTCACTGGCCACATGTGGCTCTTTAAACTTTAACTGTAACTAATTGAAATGAAATAAAATTTAAGATTCGCTTTTCCGTTCATAGTAGCTGCTTTACTGGTCCTTAGTGGAACATGTGGCCTGTGGCTGCTCTGCGGGGCAGCATAGATACAGGACTATCCTGTCATCACAGAAAGGTCTGTTCTGCAGCCCAGGTCTGGAGCCGGGTGGCTGAACTAGGCCTTGTCTCAGTGGAGGGCCCCTGCTCCTGTTCTAGCAGTGCTGTGGATCAGTGCCAGCACTGGGTGTGTGCAGGGGGCCAGGTCCTGTCCCCTCCAAGGGCAGAGGCCTTTGCCTGGACCGGAGGATTTCCTGTTTCACCCCTAGCAGCAGATGACTTTCGTCTGCTGAAAGGAGGTGAGAACTAGGGCTTAGCAAGTGCCTTGCTCCTCACTCAGAGGCAGAAGGCCTTTGTCTCCCATGTGAGAAGGGCCTGTGGCCTTGTGGTTTTGTGGTTATTCCCCAGGAGTGACTGATGAGCACCTTGTGCTCCTGCAGGAGTGGGAATGCAGATGGGCTCCTTCCAGCACTGTTGTGTCACCTTCAGACCTTTGTCAGGCCCAGCACACTTCGGTCACTGAGCCGGCTCTCCAGACCTCCCTCTCATCGCTCTCAGGAGCACTGGCAGGGCCCATGGGAAAGAGGTCGTGAATGGTTTGTACTTGCAGTGTTTCTGGGCCCCCCGGAACCTGCAGGGTCCCTGTGGCCCACCATGTCTCTCTTGTTTCACCTGCCCACTTTCACAGCAGCTGCTCCCCTCTCTGCTCTGACAGAGGTGCAGCAGCTTGCGTCTCCTCCTCTGTGACGCTCACGGCCCCTGCTGTGTGCCGACCTCAGCTCACCAAAGTGTCTCACGACCTGAGGTGTAAATAGTGAGATGGTTTGTGACTTCCCACATCCTGACAGCAGCCGTTTGTTTTCAGCTCTCTAGGTTGTTGGGACAGCGTCTTCCCCTTCATGGCTCTTCATGGGCAGGACCTGTGTGCTCTGGCTGTGGAGTCAGGTTTCTGAGGGAGGCTCCTGTCCTAGGTGCCGAGGAGCAGTCTGCCTGGGGGCGCAGGGCGGCCTCTGGGAGCCTCATGAAGGCCTGGCCTGGTGAGCTCTTCTTTCTCTCTGTAGGTTCCTCACCCAGGTTCTCTCCTCTGTTGGCTTCTCTGTGTGAGTTATGAAGAAAACACTTCTGGGAAGGAGTAGGGTCTCTTTTGGGTGGGAGTGGGCAGTGGGTCTTAGTCTGGACAGTGTGGCTTCAACCAAGACTTAAATCAGCCTCGGTGATAGCACCACTTTTTGCAGGCCTCTTAGGCCTGGCGCTGCTCCAAGCATTGTGCCAGTACCTTCCACCCATCTTGTTGTCTTTTGTCTGAAAAGTCTCCTTGACTATCCTAAACTATGTCTGAGGTATAAATGTTATTTCTTAACTCTTTATGGGTAATGTCTCAAGTCCATTTTAGTACATGGACTAAAGATCATCTGAAAATTATGGACCTTTGGTTTATATTGTTTAAAACACACTGAAGTAAAATATCATCAGTGAGTTAGTGTACATGTTCATAAATATCCATTTTGTAAACATTAAGTTCAAAAGGATTTTTTTTGGTAACCCTTTACCACAGAAACCTCATGTCTTGTTTAATCACTTTTGATTCTTAGCATGGAAAACACCTGGACCAATTAAAAAGTTAGTTCAGATACCCTGTATTTTGAATACCAGTTAGAACACCCAATTAACTCACACAGGTTTCAGGGTTCTAAGGTCACATCTGTGTCTCCAGCCTTGTTTGTAGGAACAGCCAGATTAGCTTTTAAAAATATTTAAAATGGAATTTATTGCCCATGGTTAAAGATAATGATTAGTCTTTTATATCACTTTGAGTTTTGTTAACTTTCTTCTGTGAAACTCCTGTCCCTGATCCTCAGGCAGCTCAGGCTTCTGGTGGGTTCACAAATGTGTGCACGCTGCACTTTGTTCAGACACCATGCCTGCGACCCTGGGCCTCCAAGCTCAGAGTGGAGTGGGTGACTCAGCTCCTGGCATCAGGCACTGCTGGATTTAGCTGTGGGCTCCGTGGTGGAACAGAGGTGTAGCAACTGGAAAACTGTGCACACCAGTCTTGCCCAGAGCATCCTGCACTCATGTGGGAGCTGTGTAAGCTTGTCATCGAAGGAAAAGAGAAGAGTTATTAAGGGTGAAGATGCTGGAAGGAGAGGAGAAGTAGTTGGCAAGGGGAGGAAGAGGCAAGAAGAAGTTCCCTAGCTACAGAGCATGGAATAGGATTTCTGTAGCCTTGATTAAGATCAGAAAGAGGTCTTCTGAGGATGAGAGTTAACCTGGAATCCTCATGAACACATTAGGAAGCAGGCCTCAAAAACGTAGCTGCAGAAGCAAGTCTGTTGAATCAGGCAGGGGTGGGCAAGTTGATTGCAGAAATGCTGGGGTGGGGGCAGGCATTTGAGCTGAGCTCTGAGGCCTGTGGAAGGGGTGTGCTGGTGGATGTAAGCCCTGGGGCAGTGAGCGTGGTCCTCGCGGGCGGGTTCCTGGGGCCAGGTCCACAGATGCATGTTGGAGTCTGACTGCAGTTGAGACAGGCCAGCACAGAGGAGCTGGTCTGAGTCTTAGAAACATGTTTTGCTTTGTGTGCTGTGTTTTATGTTGAGTAAGGGGTATGACATAGTCAGCTCTCTTTTGGAAAGGTTGCTGTAGTTCATCCTTGAAGGTGGATTGAAGGAGGCAGGAATGGAGGCAGGGAGGCCCCGAGGCAGGCATGCTGGACATGGCTGAGCGAGACAGCACCCACACCAGGTGGCCATGGGGTTCGAAAGTAGGAAACGTGTACGAGAGACACCTTTGAAACAGTCTTCGCCGGGTTTGGGCAGGTAGTGTAGGTGGTGAGGAGCAGGGAAGAACCTGCAAGGGGCACTTTGGGGGTGGGAAGTCCGACAGAGACAGAAGGAATATAGTCCATTTAGAGATAGGGTGGGGAGGGGAAGCGGGGTTCTAGGTTCATGCTTGTATAGGCTACTATGTGAGGAACATGCCCAGTATTTCTGTTCTTATATCTGGACTAGAGGAAGAGATTTTTTTTTTTTTAATTTAATAATACTTTAGTTGATTATGATTTTAGAGAAAACTTTGAATTTTCTGATTTTTGTTTTTCTAAACATTGTGGTGTAGGGGCAAGAGGATATGGCTTATTTCCATCATTTGGAAACATCTTTAATTTGGTTTTGGAATTAATAAATCTTTTGTTTCTAGAACCTACGTATTTCTTGGGGGATTTTGTATGGCTTGCAAATGAATTGTTTAAGATAAATGGCTTTCAGATTCCATTGTATTTTGTTTGGCTCAGAAAACACACCTACATGAAATTGAACATTCTTATTCTATCACAGTAAGCTCTCTTTTCTCTGTAAAAGGGAAAGTCAGACCATATAAAACATAACTTTATTTTCAGGGGCTGACAGCATCATTTGCCCCCTTTTCCGTTTCTTTTTGTGAGAATTCTTTCTGATGGTCATCAGCCCACTTGGCAGAGTGCCCCTCCCTTCTCATTCTCAGTGTGACTATGCTTTTCAGCTAGTCAGCTCTCTTAAAGTCACCAGCAAAGAAAGCTTTTAGTTTCTTGGTTAGGAATACTTTTTTGGCACACCAAATGATGGTCCTAAAGTTAGGCCTTTGGTCCAGGCATTCTCTGCATTTCCCTAGGCTTTGAGAGCAAGATGTAAAAAACCTAAATTGGGTTTCATACTCTTGACAAACTTATTGGACAGATAAATTATTCTAATAGAAAAAAAAGGAAAAGCCTTTTTTATGGAGTGGAATTCTGTTTCACTGTATTTAGGGATATAAGGGTAGGGCTCCTTCAGTGTGAGGGATCGACCTGACCTGGTATCATGTGTGATTTTTCTGCAGTGCCTTTTTTTTTTTCTTTAGTAACACTTATATTTTCATTGAGTATTGTTGGTACCGAACGTGATTTTCAGGAGAAAAGAAAAGCCAGTACTGCCCATCTAAAACACAACGTTGATTAGCTGAAAATAATGGTGTTGCTGAGGTGGGATGCGGGGTGGCTGCCCGGGCCTTTCCCTCGTGTGTGCGCGTGCTGCTCCTGACATCGGCAGAGGGGCCGCAGTGACCTGCTTGGCCAGTGAAGTGCAGCAGAGGCGATCCTCTGGCTCCTGTAAGACCAGGCGGTAAGAGACCTTGTGGCTCGGGCCACCCCCCATGCTGAGAGGCCCCACGGTCATTCAGTGAGGGCCCGCAGGGACTGCTGGCCGCGTGGGGGACGCCTGGTGGCCTCAGCTGCAGCCGGCTGACCGCAGCTGCAAGAGAGACGCGGAAGTCTTAGTCTCTCCTTGCCTCTGTAACAGCCAATCCACAAACCCAGTCGGTCCCCCCACACAGAAAGTAACCTCCCAATCAGTCCATAAAACCATGAGAAATAACTTCCTTTAGGTCACTTAAGTTTTGAGGTGGTTTATTATGCAGCTACCTCATAATGGTGACCCAGGCTACATATCACATAATGCTGAATACGTACAGTTTTAATTGTGAAATATGCTTCTGTATTTTAGTCCTGGACACTTCTGGATAAAGTGTTAAAATGAACACCTACAGAGCTTAATTGTTGAATCACAATACCATTGCTTAGCAATGAGAGCTGTATTTTGTAATTGGAAAATATAATTCTTAAAATTCAGTTTAAAAAATGATACAGTTGCTCAGAAAGGCATACACTGTCCTAAAAAAATAATTTGAGAGAGCTCGAAACATGTAAAGTTCTCATGATACTTTCATTGTATTTAGTTCATAGGTTGAAAATCTGGTCACAGATTTGCTTATGTAATTCTGAAATTTGTATAAATGAGCTAAATTAAGAGCTTTCATTTAAATAATCAGCCTTATAATTGGTGTGGCAGTGAGCTGGCTAAAGAGACTAGACTCATAACCATCCTAACATTTTCTGTTCTATATTTTTTAGGAAGATGAATGATAACCAAAGAGTCTAAAACTGGGTTACCTGTTGGTATTACAATCAGGAATGATACCTGTTTGGGGGCCTTTGGTGTGTAATTCTTGCCTTTGGAGCTGGTGGTCTGGCAGACTTGTTTAGGGGTGGTCTCTGCTCAAAGATAATGAACGTGAGTAGACAGTTGGGTCTTTCCCTATTTAGGACTTTCTGTCTGGTTTGAACACTTTCTAATTGCATCTGCTTAAAATGCACAGACCTCTATTTTTGAATTTAATGAACTTACTGTTAGGATTTATTTTTATGTTTCTCTTTTCTAGACCTTAACTTTTCTGTAGATAGGAATTTTCACCTCTTTCCTCAGCATCTGTGTGTGCCCAGAACTTGGTGGGTTATTGAATTTTTTGAATGGATGAAGTTAAATTGTATCAATAGTAAACCATATTAAATTTATCAAATTAACTCAGCAAATATATCAATAAATAATATATATGAATTCATTCATTTCTTCAACAGTGATTACACGATTGAGAATTAGCCATTAGCAAGTCAGACATTGTCCCTGTCCTCAGAGGAGCATGGAGTCTGTTTGTTCTGCTGCGTGCAGTTCTCTTACTCCGCAGCGCCCTCTCACCCTCGTGGGGCTGAGAGGACGGGAGGGGTCCCTGTGTCAGGCGTTTGTCACCTGTCTGTCCTGTGCCAGAAACTGCTGGTCAGGCTCCGTGTCCAGCAGGGCAGGTGGACACAGAAAGCATCTCTGTAAGTGATAAATAAAGTGTGCAAAGTGGCAGAGCAGTAAAACACTGGACCCAGCGTGTAAGCAGCTGCGCCGCCTGCCCCGAGGTCCTGGCAGGCTCAGTGAGGCCCTCCCATGTCCCAGGGTGGTCCCCCAGCTGTCTTGGCGGTCTTCTGTTGCATGTGCGTTTCTGAGAGCGCGTGTCACAGTGAATGAAAGCCAGTTCTCCCTGTCCTCCTCTTGCTCCCTGCTTGGTGGACCACATATGTGTACACTGGGCCCACCTTTCCCCACCTGTGTTCTTGGACTGTTCTTGTCATCTGGCTTTAAAGACGTTGTTCTGAGAGATCTGTTCACCACGGAGGGAAGCTGGAGGTCTGTGGTCCTGTGGTGGAGCCACTCACACCCTTCTTACCTGCTCTGACACCTGGCAGAGGAAGCTCAGGTGGACTGTCCGCCTCCAGCCAGAGTGTAGTCGGTGGACAGTGCTTCAGGCTCCAGCCTGAACCCCTTCTGCTTGTTTGCTCACTGAAGACAGCATCTGGGATGGACATGAGTGATCACACTATTAGGGAATAACATTGAAACTCATCTCAGTGGTAGAAAAGGAGGTAGATATTTTGCAAACTGCTGTAATAGTACTTAACTATTCATGAGAAATCACTTTACCACTATTTATAATATATCACTGTGCCCAGGCTTTGACGTTGTGCCATTGTCCCTCTTAGATCACAAGGTACCAGATAATTAATTTACTCTGTAAGACTTTATTAACCCTGCTGTGTGCCAGGACTACACAGATCCCAGAATTATGTAGTTGACTATGCAGTACAGGGTCGGCTTCCCTGGTGGTTCAGTGGTAAAGAGTCCGCCTGCCAGTGCCAGAGATGCAGGTTTGATCCCTGGATTGGGAAGATCTCCTGGAGGAGAAAATGGCAACCCACTCCAGTGTTCTTGCCTGGGAAATCCCATGGACAGAGGAGCCTGGTGGGCTACAGTCCATGGGTCACAAAAGAGTTGGACATGACTGAGCGACTAAACAACAACATAGAACAAGGTGTCTGGGAGTTTCAGATCCTGCCATGTGATGCACGGTGGTGTAGAGAGGGTCTGACTAAAAAAGAGGCCTCCAGTGTGAGTAGAGGACAGATAGCATGGGCTCTCTGGACGCGGGATGGAAGTGTTCAGACTTTACCCTCGGGGCTGGTGAGAAGCCCTGGAAGGTTGGTGGCCTCAGAGCTTTGGCCTTTTCAGGTTCTGCCGAGTGCCTTGTTTCTTGCTCATTGCTGGCCAGTACCAGCCCCGCTCTTTCAAGCAACCTTGTTCTTGGGTCTTAGAGAGCTCTCTGTTCTGTGATAACCGTCAGCATGCAGTGATCCCTGCAACTCTGCTTGGCCTGCTGGTAACTTTTGTCTATTTTGCCCAGGTAGTTTTGGGCAGGGACAGGGGAGTGCTTCAGGAAAATGTCCAAGTAAACTGTCCCTGGAGAAACAATAAAAGCCTTTCCGGGTGCCTTTTCCTAGTCCATGATTGCTCTTCCTTTTCTCCCACTGCTTTAGAGTAAGGAGTAAAACATCTGCCTAGAATCAAGTGGCTGTACCACCCGTCCACCTTCCAAACCTGACAGGAGAGCTCTTCCCAGCATTTTAAGTGATGCACTCTTTTCTGCTCTAGCAGGGTAAAGTAACACAAATGTGTGTATCATATGAATGCCTTTTTCCCCATCCATCACATAACCCTGAGGGGCTGTTAGCACAGCTGGGACCAACATGATGTTTTAACTGACTGACTGCTGGAGCTTTGAGTTCATTGTCACTTGAACTCATGAGTAACATAAAACTCAGGCAAAATTTCATTTGAAGGGATTATTTATGGATTATTTGATTAACTGATTTCTATTGCTGTTATCCTGAATAATAGGAATAAAGTCAGATCCCTGGGTTGTAAGTTGCAAATACTTATGACGTGTGGCCTTTCTTGATTAGCTCACATAATGTCTTAAAAATTGAAAACAAAAGAACTTATCGTAGTGCACTCCGTGACAGTTTCAGTACTTCAGTTGTTGCACAGAGAACTCCTGACTAAAGAAGACATTCGGCGGGTGTAGCAGACTTCTGATTGTGCCCTTAGCTTTCTGGAGCGCATACATTTAGTCTCAGTTGGCCAAGTGCATTTTGAGTCTACGTCTATGTTATATGCCGTGTGTTCAAGGACGAGTTAAGGAAACGGGTTAGCCCTTCAGTATCCTGGGAGGAGATGATCAGATAGATGATCTCAGATAACAAGGCCTGTGAGAGAACTATTCCAAGGATGTTAATAAACCCACAGACGAGGAGTACCTACTTTACCATGGGAGAAGGGTTCAGGAGAAACACAGATGGGAGAGCTCATTCATGAGATTTCCAGGGAGTGAAAATAGGGAAAAAAAGGCAGAGCCACAGGAGATTCCCTGCCAGGAAACCAAGGAGGAGCAGCCAAAGAGGCTGAAAGAGAGCCAGCAGAAAGGAGGTGATGGCAAAGCTGCAGGAGGAGATGAGATTTAGCCTTTCAGGGAAGATCGTGTGTGCTGTCGTCCTCTCAAGTTCCGTGGCCTGTAAGCACGCTACAGGTTAGAACATCCTGTGCAGTAAAGATAGTTAATGTACTGTTCATTTAACCTAGCATTTCCCAAGATAATTGGAGCAGCGTCAGAGTGACTGAGTGAGTGTATGTGTTACATATCTCACTGAACGTTGTGTTCTGTGGAACACTGTTTAAGAAATCTTGGTCTGATTCATCCTATAACTGACTGCCGCAATGATAGTTACAAAGGTCATCTTTGATATGTCTCAGTTCCTAAAGAAAACAAAAAAAGCAGCAAGCGCACAGCGGCGACCTAGTGCCCTGTGCCCTTCTGGGCATGCTGCCTGCCCCTTGCCCAGCCCCCTCCCTGAGTGAGTGGCCAGCACTGACCGCGTGTCCTCCTGCAGCTCGCCGTGTTTTCTGCACCTGCTTCAGTATTTCTTGAGGGTGCCAATAAAATGATCCTTGTTCTCTGGCTTTTTCCTCCTCCCTGCGGAGATCTTACTTGCTAAGTCGCTTCAGTTGCGTCGGACTCTTGGTGACCCTGTGGGCTGTAGCCCTCCAGGCTCTGCCAGGCTCCTCTGTCCATGGGATTCTCCAGGCAGGAGTACTGGGGTGGGTTGCCGTGCCCTCCTCCAGAGGGATTTTCCCAGCCCAGTGATCGAACCCCCATCTCCTAGATCTCCTGCATTGGCAGGTGGGTTCTTTACCACTCGCGCCCCCTCTTAGCTCTTTCTTAAAACTTCTGGTCAGGTATCAGGTTTTCCTCAGCCTTCCCTTCCACCTCTGCCGTGGACATGTCTTACTCATACATTAATCATACTGTATTAACTCAGTTTTTTTCACTTTTGTGACATAGTTTCTCTTTTTTTCCTTAGCACTCCATTAATTTATTCATTCAGTCATACAGCAATGTAACTGCCTTTTAATTTTCTACTCAGCCTTATTGATGTTTATATATCTTTTACCCTGTTTTCATAAAAAGGGAAACTTTCTAAATAGTAGGAACTCATTCGATATTTTTTGAACTGATCACTAAGTGTCAGCTAATCATAAGTGTAAGTCATGGGGCTTTATGTCAGTGGTGTTTTAGTCCAGCTGTCTCTTCCTCTCTCCTGGCAGCCGCGGCAGAAACCTGGTGTACTGGCTCAGGGCTCCTGGGTCCCCCTGAACTCGTCTGGGAGGCTGGGCTGGGCTGGAGCTGTCAGAGAACATCAGCTCTTTGTAAGGAGAGTGCAGGCATCTCAGCGATGTCCGCTGTACTCCTTCCTGAACTCCGTGTATCAACAAGGGGTGTATGGAGAGCAGTTTGCAGATTTAGCGAAAATAAAACTTTGTAAATATTTAGCATTTCAGCTGATTGCTGCTTTGCCACCACTGTATTATCTTTCGGCTTTAATAACATGCTTCAAGAGTTAAAGGGAAGTACATACTGTTGGAAATGTGTAAAGAGAGTTTTCTTTGTTTTTAGGATAGGCAGTATACAATTAATTTTTAAAAGAAATGAGGCCATTAGTCTTAGAAAAGCAATACTTTTCTATACTATTTTCTCTCTGTAAGAGAGTTTTATATTTGGTGTGCACTCTATTCAGGGAGTTTTAATTACTAAAACATCATATGAATCATGAAATAAAGGACCGCCTATTTATGTGAATATCCCATAAATGGATTTCAAGAACAATGCTGTATTGAGACTCATACATAATTTCCTTTCTTTATAAAGTCACCTCATTTATATTTTCATGATCTGTGTGCTTTTTCAATTTTGAATTATATTATTCGTGTGCATATTTTGATACTACATAGAAGAAAGCAGGTTAATACCCTTATTGAATTCTTATTATGGGCTAAGCCTTATAATAAGCAAAATCCTATGAAATAGGTATAATATCTCATGTTAAAAATGAGAGAAGTGAGGCTTGGGAAATTAAGTAGCTTGTGAAGAATCATATGACTGGTAATGGGCAGGGCAGAGATTGGAAATCAGATCTCTTTATCACTTAGATCTTATTCTTTATTACTACATATGTAGCTATCAAGGAAGGCTCAGATGGTAAAGAATCCACCTGCTGTGCAGGAGACCTGGGCTTGATCCCTGGGTGGGGAAGATCCCCTGGAGAAGGGAATGGCAACCCACCCTAGTACTCCTGCCCGGAAAACCCCATGGACGGAGGAGCCTGGTGGGCTGCAGACTGTGGGGTCTCAGAGAGTTGGACACAACTGAGCGACTAACACACACACACGTTTACCAAGATGTTCTAAAGGGTTCCGTTGCACTCTTCACGAACCAGTCTTTGACATAATTCCGGGAATCCTGGTGTTGATTTCTCATTCAGTTCAGAAACAGTGAACGGCTGCTGCTGAAGCCCCTGCACCCTCTGGACTCCTCCTGTGCCAGCCCCACTACAGGGCGCCCGGGATTCATGCCGTGAGGGCTTGCTGGAGAGTGCTCCCCCGTGACTGTCACAAGGCGCCCCTCATAGATTATTCAGCAGCACCAGTGTGACCTCTACGGGCATCTTCCATTCATTTGCACTTTCAAAACCATTTGCAGGAAAATATTGCTAATATTTTGAAAACCACCAGGGAGAGATACTTCATGTCCCTTGTAATCTATTTTAAAAAGTGAAATTTCAGTGTGGGGAGATATATTCCACATTTTATCTAAATCCCTCATGTTGCAGTTACTCTGCATCACTGGAAATTAGCAGTATTTTCAGTGTAATAACCTTCCAAATCTTTGAAGATGGCTGGTTTAGGTATAAATGTTTTTCCAGGAAGATGCATCTCAGCCCAGAGTGGCTCTCACCAGGCCCCACAGCACGTTGATAACAAGATCGGGGGTCAGGACCTGTGAACTGTGGCCCTAGGGACCTGTTAGGCCTGTCAGTCATGTTGCCTTCGTCTCCAGGGGTTGTGAATATTTTTAAAATGCTTTGATTTCAGTATTTCTGGGTATTACAGTGAAATTTATTCCTCTGATCCTGAAAGAAACAGGGTTCTAGGATAGAAGTCTTTTGTTTGGATTCAGATTAAATGATCATGTGGCTGTTTCCTTTTTCTCCATAAAAGAAGCTATATTCTTTTATTTTTCACCCTAAAAGAGGCAGGTAGTGGTTCTCAGAACATGTGTAGCATTTATACTTTGACCCAAATCATATTTACTTTAAAGTAAAAATCTGCTTCCCCTGAGAAGCATTGAGGCTCTGGCTGTCTCTTTCTTTACTTTTCCAAGACTAAATCCTTATGCTTTGTATCAGTCATGGTTTGTTAGAAAACTCGCCTCCTCCTGGGGTCCTAAATGCATAGCTTCTAAGGACACTTTAGCACTACTACTTTAGCATTCTTTATTAAAACATTTTAAGCACTAAACATGTAAAATTCCATTCTTTATTGTCAGTTCTCATCTCGTTTTTATTTCTGTTCTCAATTGTAAATGATTTTATTTTTGTCATAGATTTGGCTGTTTTCCAGTCAAATACTATTTCAGCTTGTGTACCTTCAATTTAGTTTATCTCCTCATTATGTGAAATCTGTGTAATGTGGGTGCTACCCTTCCTTGTGACTTCATTTTTCCTAGAAAGGATTTCAGTACAAATATTAAAAGGTTAATGCCACGCCTGTACTATAGCACTGGGCAGAGTATGTACATAGTGGTGGATGTTACTTGATGGGAAAGTTGAAGATGCTTTTATACCAAAAAAGTGACTCTACCATTTCAGTAGTGTTGTGTCCTGGAAAAATGTAATCAGGTATTCACTTAAAGAACAAAACCTGTGGCTCTTTTGCATTTTTATGAATATTTGGATATAATTAAACATAACTAAGTGTTCTCTGAAATCATTATTGCATGGAAACTGTATATATATATATTTATATTTAATATTATATATGACATAGATATATAATTACATAGTTACATGTAATTTAGATGTAATAGCAACCTAGATGTCCATCAGCAGATGAATGGATAAGGAAGTTGTGGTACATATACACAATGGAATATTACTCAGCTATAAAAAGGAACACATTTGAGTCAGTCTAATGAGGTGGATGAACCTAGAGTCTATTATACAGAGTGAAGTAAGTCAGAAAAAGACAAATGCTATATATTAACGCATATATGTATATACATATAACATATATGTATATACATATATGACATTCCATATATGTATATATAATGCACACATATATATGGAATTCAGAAAGACAGTAATGACGAGCCTGCATGCAGGACAGCAAAGGAGACGCAGATGTGAGGACCGGACTTTTGGACTCAGTGGAAGGAGGCGAGGGTGGGTGATTTGAGAGAACAGCATTGAAACATGTATACACCATATGTGAGACATGACCAGTGCAGGTCCGGTGCCTGATGCAGGGCACCCACAGCTGGGACAGCCCAGAGGGGTGGGGTGCGGAGGGGTGTGGGAGAGGGGTTCAGGACTGGGGGACACATGTGTACCTGTGACTGATTCATACTGGTGTATGGCAAAACCGTCACAATATTGTAAAGTAGTTATCCTCCAGTTAAAATAATTTAAAAAAGAAATGTAACCTTGATCAAGTGAAAAAGTATATATATATTTAATTTTTATCTTTTTATATAGAATATGTAAATAAAATATTAAAATATATAGTATTTTCAGTTTAGTGTCCTCTATAATTATATGCTCAAGATAGAATAAAAGTAATAGGAACCAGAATTGAGAGAATTTTCTCATACTTTTGTCACTGTTATTTACATGTTAATGTTTATAGTATAAGGTTTTAAAGATGTTTCAGATAGATGGATTGTGTTTCTAAGGCTTTTTTTTTCTTTGGTAAAACTCTGATTTACAATGATTATGATGGTGCTGATTTCCTGTGGCCTTAATACTGGATTGTAACACCTGTGTAGGATAGATTACTGGTTTGAGATTTGGCGTTCTGGAAATCACGAGGCGGGAGGAATGGGCAACAGGCTTTGGGGACTGGTAATCAGATCTGTAGCCCTTCACTCCAGGGTCAGCAGTTGAGCTCGGGCAAGTTGTGAGCGATAGAAACCATTCATCTGAGAAGACCCATCCTTATAATGATGGAAAGCCGATGATCTGAGGTTCCTCAGGGCTACTGTTCAGAGTACAAAGTACTTTCTGCCTCAGCAAAATGTGAAGACATTTGAGAACCTCCTTAAGCCTTAGGACTACCCTGGAGGCTCCCTGAGTGCCTGGCTGCTGAGTTTGAAAGCCTAGGGCACCAGACTTGACCCAGTTCTCAGACACTCTGGTATTCCTACCAGAGGCAGGCTGAATCAGTCCCAAAACTCAGCACATCAGTGGGGGAAATTCTCGAGGTTTTCCTGGGACTGGTCTCGATAAGCATCACAGTGAATTAACTGAATTCCCTTTGACTCACACTTCTGTCGTTACCATGTATAGCATGTACACGTTTACATATCCCATATCCGTGCGTGGATACATGTGCCTTCCTATGCATGTAGTTTACTGTTGCAGCCGCAGCTCCTCCTTCTGTTCAGTGAATGAGTATAGTTGGCTCACTGTGCCGGTGTCAGTTAAAATGAACTTTTTGCCAGAATGGATATGCCCGACTGTTGCGGATCTATTATGTGTGTGTATGTGTGTGTTTATTTGGCTTTGCAGAGGCAACAGAAGTGAAGGAACTAAAATTAATGTGTTTTTATATGTAAGCAGTGTACCAAGTCATTGCCAAACAAATGACATTCCATCTACAGTATGGTCTTTTACATCCTGGACAGTTTGTCACCAAGTAATATATGACTGAATGCCTGAATTTTGAATTTGTTAAATATTAAATTCTGTTTATGTTTCCCCACTGGTGGGACATGAGTGAGTTCTCTAACATCTGTCCTGTTAGGGGCTCTTGCCAGTGCCAAGGCGGATGCAGGCTGGATATCTGTTCCTTCTTATGCAATGCTGGGCTTAGAGTCCCAGGGATCTGCTCCCCTCCCTGTCCCCAGCCTCATTTTTGTGTCTTGAGATGATCAATATCTGTTTTCGTCCCTGTCTGAAAAGAGGCCCTTGAAGATCAGTGCTGTCGTCTTTTCACAGGGAAGAAGCACATGCTGTCACTGAGCTCTCCCTGACCAGTTGGGCCTCACTGCGGCTCACTTCCTTTCTGTGCAAAGTAAGAATTATGTTAACTGACTCTCCTGCCAAGTGTATTATTTATGTTGGTTTGACTTAGTACCTGGCTACTATAGAAAAACCATTGCCACTGCACTTGTAAATAAAGAAAAAATTTCTAAGAGATTGTACTGACAGTTCCTTTCTTACATGTTAGTGTATTCTGAAGGGACTGAATCTCTAAACCAAAGAGTAAATGTAAAGAATTAAATCAATAAAACAAGATCAGTATGCAAAGAAATGGTTCAAAATTGAGATCTGTGATTCCATCAGGTTCCTTGTGTCTTGAAGTCTAGTAAAAAGAAGGAAATAGCCTCAATTAGATTTTCTTTAACCTAATATATTCTGAGAGACTGAGTTGGGCAGCTTCTGAGTTCTTTGACAGTTCATCTCTGTCAAAATGCTCTTCCTTTATACAGAACAACAAAACAAAAACCAAATTCTTGAGGGAAAAGCGTTTTGTTTGACCTGAGCAAAAACTTGGCACTTTGCTCTGAGGCACTGCTTTTCTTTGTCCTTGTGAGCCCAGGACCCTACTTAGGCCCACCGGGATGGAAGTCGCTCTTCTCACTGGGGATCACCAGCACTCTTCCCGGTAGCTGAGCTCCTCCTCCCAGGACAGGGTAGACTGTGGCTCTTCATGCATGGGACGAGAGCTCAGGAGAGGGCATGAGGGGGGCTTCCAAAGGGCTTCTGTTAGCAGCGTCTCCTGTTTGGGATGTTGCTCTCTCAAGTGACAGCTGAGTGTAACTTCAGGGGCAGTCGTATAGTTCCCTCGATGGTATCTAAATGGGACATCATACTTGGCACTTGTTCCTAACTTCATGTAGTGCTGCTTAATAGAGAAAGCAGCTTGGCATCATCTTACTATTTGCCCCTGGAATGTGGGACTTTAGGGCTAAAATAAGGCCAATCAGAGGACACTTAGTCATGGTTCTTGAGATAAACTGTTGGGAAGTCCCTTCTCCAGGAAGATGCAGGTGTGCTGTCAGTTCAATCATGTCCAATTCTCTGTGACTCTGTGGACTATAGCCTGCCAGGCTCCTCTATCCATGGAATTCTCCAGGCAAGAATACTGGAGTGGGTTGCCATTCCCTTCTCCAGGAGATCTTCCTGACTCAGGGATTGAACTCATGTCTCTATGTCTCCTGCTGGTTCTTTTCTACCTGCACCTCCTAGGAAGTCCCTCAAGGAACATACTAAACCCAAAACAGTCAGAAGCTGTTAGGTAAAAAGTCACCACTATTACCAAAAAAAATGGCAGGATATAATTCGTTTCTCGTTACTCTTGATGCTTACTCTTCCAACAACACAAGAGAAGGCTCTACACATGGACCTCACCAGATGGCCAACACCGAAATCAGATTGATTATATTCTTTGCAGCCAAAGATGGAGAAGCTCTATACAGTCAGCAAAAACAAGACCAGGAGCTGACTGGCTCAGATCATGAACTCCTTATTGCCAAATTCAGACTTAAATTGAAGAAAGTGGGGGAAAACCACTAGACCATTCAGGTATGACCTAAATCAAATCCCTTATGATTATACAGTGGAAGTGACAAATAGATTTAAGGGACTAGATCTGATAGAGTGCCTGATGAACTATGGATGGAGGTTCGTGACATTGTACAGGAGACAGGGATCAAGACCATCCCCAAGAAAAAGAAATGCAAAAAAGCAAAATGGTTGTCTGAGGAGGCCTTACAAATAGCTGTGAAAAGAAGAGAAGTGAAAAGCAAAGGAGAAAAGGAAAGATATTCCCATTTGAATGCAGAGTTCCAAAGAATAGCCAGGAGAGGTAAGAAAGCCTTCCTCAGTGATCAATGCAAAGAAATAGAGGAAAACAACAGAATGGGAAAGACTAGAGATCTCTTCAAGAAAATTAGAGATACCAAGGGAACATTTCATGCAAAGATGGGCTCAATGAAGGACAGAAATGGTATGGACCTAACAGAAGCAGAAGATATTAAGAAGAGGTGGCAAGAATACACAAGAAGAACTGTACAGAAAAGATCTTCATGACCCAGATAATCACGATGGTGTGATCACTCACCCAGAGCCAGACATCCTGGAATGTGAAGTCAAGTGGGCCTTAGGAAGCATCACTAAGAACAAAGCTAATGGAGGTGATGGAATTCCAGTTGAGCTGTTTCAAATCCTAAAAGATGATGCTGTGAAAGTGCTACACTCAACATGCCAGCAATTTTTGAAAACTCCGCAGTGGCCACAGGACTGGAAAAGGTCAGTTTTCATGACAGTGCCAAAGAATGCTCAAACTACCACACATATGCACTCATCTCACACACCAGAAAAGTAATGCTTAAAATTCCCCAAGCCAGGCTTCAACAGTAGGTGAACCATGAACTTCCAGATGTTCAAGCTGGATTTAGAAAAGGCAGAGGAACCAGAGATCAAATTGCCAACATCCTCTGGATCATCGAAAAAGCAAGAGAGTTCCAGAAAAACATCTACTTCTGCTTTATTGACTATGCCCAAAGCTTTTGGCTATGTGGAGCACAATAAACTGTGGAAAGTTCTGAAAGAGAAGGGAATACTAGACCACCTGACCTGCCTCTTGAGAAATCTGTATGCAGGTTAGGAAGCAACAGTTAGAAAGGGACATGGAACAACAGACTGGTTCCAAATTGGGAAAAGGAGTAGGTCAAGGCTGTATATTGTCACCCTGCTTATTTAACTTCTATACAGAGTACATCATGAGAAATGCTGGGCTGGAAGAAGCACAAGCTGGAATCAAGATTGCTGGGAGAAATATCAATAACCTCAGATATGCAGATGACACCACCCTTATGGCAGAAAGAGAAGAAGAACTAAAGAGCCTCTTAATGAAAGTGAAAGAGGAGAGTGAAAAAATTGGCTTAAAGCTCAACATTCAGAAAACTAAGATCGTGGCATCAGGTCCCATCCTTTTGTGGCAAATAGATGGGGAGACAGTGGAAACAGTGTCAGACTTTACTTTTTTGGGCTCCAAAATCACTGCAGATGGTGATTGCAGCCATGAAATTAAAAGACGCTTACTCCTTGGAAGGAAAGTTATGACCAACCTAGACAGCATATTAAAAAGCAGAGATATTACTTTGTCAGCAAAGGTCCATCTAGTCAAGGCTATGGTTTTTCCAATGGTCATGTATGGATGTGAGAGTTGGACTATAAAGAAAGGTGAGTGCCAAAGAATTGATACTTTTGAACTGTGGTGTTTGAGAAGACTTGAGAGTCCCTTGGACTGCAAGGAGATCCAACCAGTCCATCCTAAAGGAGATCAGGGTGTTCACTGGAAGGATTGATGTTGAAGCTGAAACTCCAATACTTTGGCCACCTGATACGAAGAGCTGAGTCATTTGTAAAGACCCTGATGCTGGGAAAGATTGGGGGCAGGAGGAGAAGGGGATGACAGAGGATGAGAAAGTTGGATGGCATCACCAACTCTATGGACATGGGTTTGAGTGGACTCCAGGAGTTGGTGATGGACACGGAGGCCTGGCGTGCTGCGGTTCTTGGGGTCCCAAGCAGTCGGACACGACTGAGCGACTGAACTGAAGTGAACTCTTGATGATAGTAGGTTAGTATTTTTAGGAAGAGGAGTGGTGTTTGCAGAAGCTCTCCAGTACACATCAGTCTGCTGGAGTCTGTGCTAACACCAGAGAAGACAGGAAGTCTTCACAAAGAACTCACCCAATTGTGAAAGACTGAGCTTCAATTTACTTACTGAACAAAACTGTATCTGATGAAAAGAGTAAAAATGCTAATTTTATGAATTCTTCCTTTTTTAACGTTTACACAGACGCACTTTTTGTTACAACACTACGACTTCAGTACATTCAAATATTGCGAGATCTCTGCCAGGACAACTGTGGAATCCTCACCTGTGCAAATAGACAGGCTGTTTTTTCAACATTTTTGAGGTTTGAAAGTGGCAGGTTTATGCTACTAGCCCCTTCCCATCTGTGCAGTATGTTGATTCAGAGAGGTAATTTATATTGATGATATGAATTCCTCTGACTTCTGCCCACTCCTTGATGGTTTTGTTTCCCCTGTTGACATGAACTTGGCTGGAATGACGGCTCTGTTGGTCATGGGTGAATTGGTTGCATGTGTGATAGCACCTTTCTGCTGTGTTCTGATTATTTTCAAAATTGTGTAATGGGTTAAGTATGTTACTCCTTCACAATTAAATACCTCTTTTCTGAGGCTTGCATTTACATAATCCTTTCTCCTGGAGACCTTTGAATAAGCTTTATGGTTTTATTCAAGATGGATTATACTTGCAGCCTTCACATCTGTCAGAAAGCATGCTTGTTATTTTTGGAAGTAGGCAAGTTGAATCAAGTAAATTCTCTGTGGACTGATTGGACCTGCCTCTTAAATGTCATCTGTGACTATATTGAACTCTCATTCACATTATTCTCTGTACCCCTACATTATGCCCCCCTAAATCAGCAGGGATTTGGTATCTGCTAAATGTGCTGTGTGCTCAGTCCTGTCCAACTCTTTGCCACCCCCGTGGACTGTAGCCTGCCAGGCTCCTCTGTACATGGGGATTCTCCAGGCAAGAAGACTGGAGTGGGCCGCCATGCCCTCCTCCAGCGGGTCTTCCCCATATCTCCTGCATTGGCAGGCAGATTCTTTACCACTGAGCCATCTGGGAAGCCCTGTGTGGAATATATTTCAGCTTGTGTAGCCGTGAAAGCTCAGGTTGATAGATGAGTACACCCCAACTCCATCTCCTCCCTCTGCCCTGTCTTTGCTTTGCAGACCTGTTGGACTGTCTTGAGGATAAGGGCCACATTTTAAACTTCCTGTGTTTCCCACAGTTCCTAACACAGTGTCTTGCTCATTACACCTGGGGACTTTTGCTGATAAGTTTATTGTCAGTTACATCATCATATGATCATGGCAGTTGTCTTGATTGCTGTCAGCTCACTTATAAAGCTTGAAACATTTAATTGGTTTTTAATCTTAAAATACCAATTCAGATATAGGAAGGGGCCTATTTAAAGGAAGTGGTTGCTATTTTTCTCTCTAAATTTGCCTTTAGAGATGGATTACTGTGACTGAGGCTGTACATTTCTTAGGAACATGCCACTGGTAAGTGAAGGTCCCTGGAACATACAGAAACAATATTAGGCTGTCTTGAAATTGTAAGACTTACTTTGATTTTCAGTGGCAGATTTTGGGAATACAGCAAACAACCGTGTTGAAGACGGCATATGACGAGAGGAAGGCAGGTGCATCACAACCTGGGACCTCACAGCTCTGACGGTTTTTTCTCTTGCTTGGGTTCCATTTAAGTTGATATTTGAAATTCAGCACTTTTGCCTTGAACTCTGTATTTATATTTTTGATTGTATTTATTTTCCTTTTGTTATCTTTCCTTTATTTGTTGATTTGCATTTAATCTTGAAGTTTAAAGGTAATGAGCATAATTTTTTCCTTATTATAAAATTTTCCTTTTCATATGATTAGTCTTCTTTTGTATGATTTTTGAAGATAAAAAAACTAAACAATTAGTTATTATGCAGAGAAATAGTTTCCCTTTAGATAATTTAAACAACACTCTTTCACTTAACCAGTATTCCTTTTCTTCCAAAGATTACAAAGAAAATCCTTTACAATGCACATCTCATATTATTCTCAGAATCTTTATCAGCAAATATGCCTTCAGCTCCTTTTGAACTCCATGTGTATGAGAAAAACACTTCTGTCCAAAAGAAGACTCCCTTCCATTTTCAGAGCTGCGTTCTTAGACTGTGTTGTACGTTATGACTCTGATAGCCGGCCACTGACTTAGGTTCCTTGTTCATTGTCATATAGCATTATGTTCAGTGTGAGCTTGACGTATTCTCTGTCACTGGAATAGGGATGTTGGAATATGTCGTGATGATTGGGAAATTATTAATCGAAGGCAGAATGGTTTCATATCTACATAACCAAAAGCCTAAATTAAAAGGGCTTAAACTGTGATGTTTAAGTCCCATAACAAGACTTGTAGCAGTCAAGCCAGCCTATGATTGGTTCACACAGGGGTTCAGCAGGGTCTTGGGTAGCACAGGGCCTCCCATCTCTCCTGCTGTCCTTAGCCGGCTCCTCAGGTACCACCTCCACCCACAGAGGCCTCAGCAGACAAAAGAGGCCTTGCTCTGAATCCCTTGCAGATTCACTTTCTCTTCAGTAACCGCCAGCATGACATATGTTCCAGTCTAAACCTATCCAAAGGAAATGGAGTTGCATTCATTGGCTTAGCCTAGCAGTTCCCACATGGGTCTGCATATGAGAACCTCCTGGGGATCCCTTGAAAACACCGGATCCCCGATCTCACCCCAGTGCAGTCATACTCCCTGGGGGATGGGTCACCAGCATGCACAGTTCTTGAAGCTCCCTGGGCGATTCCAGGGCAGGCAGGGTCTGGGCCACGGCTGTGCCTGATGCACGTTCCTGCTCTTGGCTGGGCCCTCAGTCGTCTGCTGTGTGTTTGACCACGGGAGGGCTGGGTGTGGGGGGACGGGGCCACAGAGTCACCACAGACCCCCGCCCTGGAGTAAGAGTGCCTTATTTTGAGTTCTGCCCTCTTTGTCCTAGTGTGTAAACCTTGCTCATATTTTAAATTAATATTTCTGCATATGAGAATAACCATACCAAGTTTGCAGCATTGCTTAACAATTAAATGGGGGGAAAAATCCTCCTTTAAAGTTCCTAGCACTTTGCCAGCCACAAAGTAGGCACTCTGTTAGCATGACCATAGTGTCCTTGTGGTAAAGCATAAGTAATAGCATGGGACATAGAAGTTATTGCTGCTGTTGTAATTATTATTATGATAATTACTACTTGAGAGGATGGAGGGCCAGATCAGAAGTTTTCACTGCTGGCTGCACATTAGAAGTACCTCAGGAGCTTTTAAAAAGCACCAATGCCTAGTCCCACTCAAGACCAGTTAAATCATTCTCTCTGGGGTGAGACCCATCATCAGTATTTTAGAAAAAATTCTCACATGATTTGAATGTGCAGTCAGGTATGAAACCCTCTAGGTTAGAGATTACAAGAGTGAAGGTGTGAAGGATATTTTAGTTCCCGTGGCTTATCCGACTGTCCCAAATGGACCAGGTTGAGTGACCTCTGTGGTGGCAAGAAAACATGGTTTGTGAGCTAGTTCAGGCAGTGCTTTGCTTGCTTTATGCCAGGTCAGCTCTTTGTCACCTCTGTGCTCTCAGGGGTAGGACCTTTCTTCCAGCCACGTCACTTCCACACATTATTCTATGGGCCTCCAGAGTGGAGGAATTAAAAAGCCATGGAGTGCTTCCTTGTTACTATTTAAAGTCTAAATACAACACTTCAGTATAAAAATTATGTTCTGTTTACTGTGCACATTTTAAATTTTCTGTATGTGAATTGTGCAGTATATTTTCCTAGTTTGCAGAAACTGTGTTTTCCATTAGCTACAATGCAAGATCAGTTATGGATGTGTTGTGCAGAAACCTGCTCTAAACATCCTCTTAGCTTTCTTCAGGCTTCCCTAAGAGTTACAGTTTTTAGGTGCATTGTTTACTAGGCCACTGGTATGTTTTGTCACATGTTGAAAGATCACACTAGCTATTAAAATAAGATGGTGAATAAAAAGCCACAAAAGCTATAAATATCTGTAAAAGAAGTTTTCAGGCAAGGCTGCTCATTAGAGGGGACCTGGGGGCATGTTGACTGTGTGCAGCTGGTGGCCCGTGCACGCTCAGAAACGGGGCGGTTGGGAGGAACTGTGGGGTACATGGCCTGCTGTCCAGCGGCCGCACCCTGTCCCTTTGCTGTGTGGAGTAGGAGCCTGCGGGGCCACCCTCACAGACCCACCTCAGAATTCCACCTGCAGTTCTGTTGCAACTTAGATGTTTTATAGAACGAATTGTCACCTCTTGGCCACAAAGCTGCTTGTTACTGAGAGTCAGGTGGCTCCTACAAACAATCTGGAAATTTGAGCATGGGCGTCCCAGTCTCTGCCACGCTAAGAAGCACACATCCTGGCTGACCTCTGCTTGTGGTCAGGGCTGCCGCAGGGCACTCCTGGAGCTTTCTGTTTCACGTGGAATCCCACGTGAGGTCCAGATGCTGACCCAGTCACATAGATGACCCCGGTCTATAGGAGCTCGAGACGTCCCCTGCTCTGGACACATATCTGAGCAAACAAGCTGGGAGAGCAGAGCTGGGTTTCGGACTCTGCTGCTGGCCTGACCGTGTCTCATGGCTGATGTCAGGGTAGTCAAGGGAGCACCGGGTCATCTCTCAGAAGCCATCTCTGAGACAGGGTTTCTGACTTTTGAGGGGGCCAGTTTTTACCCAGTTCATCTTCCTGATGTCAGAAGTGGTCCCTCTAAAAAAAAGACAATCTTTCAAGCAGAATAGTGGTATTTTTAAGTTTTAAAATAACATGAAAGCAAAAAAAAAAAAAAAACCTTTTAACTTTTTATGAAGAAAATTTCTAACCTGCAGAAGCAGAGAGAATAGGATAATGGAGCTCCATGTACCCTCGTCCAGGTTCAAACAAATTTGTCTTTCTTTCTCCATTTATAACCTCCTCACCACCTCCAGCCGTGAAGCTTGGAATTTTTAGATGTAATATTAAAATGATACTTAATTCAAGGACTAGGTATAATTATATTTTAGAATTTGAACACCTGGCTGATGATAAAATGGAATCATGGACATCTTATGATTATATATTTTCATTCTAGACTAGTGTTATTCAAAATGTGGCTGAAAAAAATAGTACCAGCCCATAAACTCTTTCTTTCCAGTCTGTGATAACTATGAAAATTGTGAGGAAGTATCTAGAACTTTTATAGCGTTTTGACATTGTTGCACATCTAATTGCATGATAATTTTATTTCAGTACTTAATTTAAAATGTGTTTTAGAAAAGTATCAGTCATTAGCAACATTGAGGAAAATACAGTCTTTTACTGTGGATAATTTCAAAAACCCTCTCTTGTACAGTGCTTCTATGATTTTGCCACTCAAGATAAATTTGGTGTTGGCAAGACCCAGAGATCTTTTTTTTTTTTAAATCTTGCTATTTCATGTAGCTGATTAATAGTATGTTTGCTCTCTACATCTGTGTGTGTATTTCTGCTTTGAAAATAGGTTCATCTGTACCATTCTGCTAGATTCCAAATATATGTGTTAATACATGACATTTGTTTTTCTCTTTCTTACTTCACTCTGTATGACAGACTCTAGGTCCATCTGTGTCTCTGCAAGTGGCGCAGTTTCATTTTCTGTGGCTGAGTAATATTCCGTTGTATATATGTACTCATCTTCTTTGTCCAAACCTCTGTTGATGCACGTTTAGGTTGCTTCTATCTCCTGACTATTGTATTGGGGTATATGTGTCTTTCTGAGTTGTGATTTTCTCAGGATATATGTCCAGGGATAGAATTATTGGGTCATATACTAGTTCTGTTTGTAGTTTTATAAGGAACCTCTATCCTTTTCTCCATAATAACTGTTCCAATTTACATTTCCACCGACAGTGTAGGGGATTTGCTTTTTCTTCACACCCTTTCCAGCATTTATTGTTGGTAGGTTTTTTGATGATAGCTATTCTGACTGGTGTGAGGTGAAAAATGTAACTGTAGTTTTGATTTTCATTTCTCTAATAATTAGTGATGTTAAGCATCTTTTCATATGTTTTTTGGCCATTTGTATGTCTTTGGAGAAATGTTTATTTAGATCTTCTACCCATTTTTTGATTTCTTGATGTTAAGCTGCATGAGCTGTTTGTGTATTTTGGAGATTGATCCGTTGTTAGTTGCTACATTTGCAAATATTTTCTACTGTTCTGAGGGTCGTCTTTCATCTTGTTTGTGGTTTCTTTTGCTGTTCAAAACCTTTGAAGTTTTGCTAGGTTCCATTTATTTTTATTTTTATTTTCTTAACTCTAGGAGGTGAGTCAAAAAGATCTTCCTGTGATTTATGTCAAAGAGTATTCCTTCTATGTTTTTCTTTAAGAGTTTTATAGTGTCCATCTGTATGTTCGGGTCTTTAATCCATTTTAAATTTGTTTTTGTGTATAATGTTAGAGAGTGTTCTAATTTCATGTTTTTATATGTAGCTGTTCAGTCTTCCAGGCACCACTTCTTAAAGAGACTGTCTTTTCTCCATTGTATATTCTTGCTTCCTTTGTCATAGATTAGGTGACCATAGGTGTGTGGGTTTATCTCTGGGCTTTCTCTATCCTGTTCCATTGATCTGTATTTCTGTTTTTGTGCCAGTACCATACTGTCTTGATTACTGTAGCTTTGTAGTATAGCCTGAAGTCAGGGAGCCTGGTTCCTCCAACTCTCTTTTTCTTTCTCAAGATTTCTTTGGCTCTTCAGGGTCACTTGGATTTCCATACAAATTGTTAAAAAAAAAAAAAAGTTTTAACTCTGCAAAAAATACCATTGGTAACTTTGATAGGGGTTGCATTGTATATGTAAGCTGCTTTGGGTCAGTCAGTTCAGTCGCTCAGTGATGTCCGACTCTTTTTGACCCCATGGACTGCAGCACACCAGGCCTTCCTGTCCATCACCAACTCCCGGAGTTCACCCAAACCCATGTCCATCGAGTTGGTGATGCCATCCAGCCATCTCATCCTCTGTCGTCCCCTTCTCCTCCTGCCCTCAATCTTTCCCAGCATCAGGGTCTTTTCCAATGAGTCAGCTCTTCGCATCAGGTGGTCAAAGTATTGGAGTTTCAGCTTCAGCCTCAGTACCTCCAGTGAACGCCCAGGACTGATCTCCTTTAGGATGGACTGGTTGGATCTCCTTGCAGTCCAAGGGACTCTCAAGAGTCTTCTCCAACACCACAGTTCAAAAGCATCAATTCTTTGGCACTCAGCTTTCTTTATAGTCCAACTCTCACATCCATACATGACCATTGGAAAAACCATAGCCTTGACTAGATGGACCTTTGTTGGCAAAGTAATGTCTCTGCTTTTTAATATACTGTCTAGGTTGGTCATAACTTTCCTTCCAAGGAGTAAACGTCTTTTAATTTCATGGCTGCAATCACCATCTGCAGTGATTTTGGAGCCCAAAAAAGTAAAGTCAGCCACTGTTTCCACTGTTTCCCCATCTATTTGCCATGAAGTGATGGGACCAGATGCCATGATCTTAGTTTTCTGAATGTTGAACTTTAAGCCAACTTTTTCACTCTCCTCTTTCACTTTCATCAAGAGGCTCTTTAGTTCTTTTCTCTTTCTGCCATAAGGGTGGTGTCATCTGCATATCTGAGGTTATTGATATTCCTCCCGGAAATCTTGATTCCAGCTTGTGCTTCTTCCAGCCCAGCGTTTCTCATGATATACTCTGCATAGAAGTTAAATAAGCAGGATGACAATATACAGCCTTGACCTACTCCTTTTTTGTATTTGGAACCAGTCTGTTGTTCCATGTCCAGTTCTAACTGTTTCTTCCTGACCTGCATACAGATTTCTCAAGAGGCAGGTCAGGTGGTCTGGTATTCCCATCTCTTTCAGAATTTTCACAGTTTATTGTGATCCACAGAGTAAAAGGCTTTGGCGTAGTCAATAATGCAGAAATGGATGTTTTTCTGGAACTCACTTGTTTTTACGATGATCCAGTGATTGTTGGCAATTTGATCTCTGGTTCCTCTGCCTTTTCTGAAACAAGCTTGAACATCTGGAAGTTCATGGTTCATTATTGCTGAAGCCTGGCTTGGAGAATTTTGAGCATTACTTTACTAGCGTGTGAGATAGTGCATATGTGTGGTAGTTTGAGCATTCTTTGGCATTGCCTTTCTTTGGGATTGGAATGAAAACTGACCTTTTCCAGTCCTGTGGGCACTGCTGAGTTTTCCAAATTTGCTGGCATGTTGAGTGTAGCACTTTCACAGCATCATCTTTTAGGATTTGAAATAGCTCAACTGGAATTCCATCACCTCCACTAGCTTTGTTCTTAGTGATGCTTCCTAAGGCCCACTTGACTTCACATTCCAGGATGTCTTGGCTCTGGGTGAGTGATCACACCATCGTGATTATCTGGGTCATGAAGATCTTTTCTGTACAGTTCTTCTGTGTATTCTTGCCACCTCTTCTTAATATCTTCTGCTTCTGTTAGGTCCATACCATTTCTGTCCTTCATTGAGCCCATCTTTGCATGAAATGTTCCCTTGGTATCTCTAATTTTCTAAAGAGATCTCTAGTCTTTCCCCTTCTATTGCTTTGGGTAGTATAGTCATTTTCACAATAGTATTCTTCCAATCCAGGAACATGGTATATCTCTCCATCTCTTTGTGTCATCTTCAGTTTCTTTCATCAGTATCTTATAGTTTTCTGCATACAGGTCTTTTGCCTCCTTAGGTAGGTTTATTCCTAGGTATTTTATTCTTTTTGTTGCAATGGTAAATGGAATTGTTTCCTTGAATTTCTCTTTCTGATCTTTCAAAGTTATTCTAAAGATATGCAAAAGATTTCTGTTTATAGTTTGTTCAGCCTTAGTTTTCTTTTTGTAGAGTATCCATTTGGCTGTGTCGGGTCTTAGCTATGCCCTGTGGGCTCTTCGTGCCTCGCGCGGGGCCCTTTGTTGGGGTGCGGGGCCTCTCTAGTCCTGGCTCCTGGGTCTTGGCTGTGGCCATGGGGTCTTCCTGCCCCGTGCGGGGCCCTTTGTTGGGGTGCGGGGCCTCTCTAGTCCTGGCTGAGTTGTGGCAGTACATGGGCTTACTTGTCCCGCATCATGTGGGGTCTTAGTTTCCTGACCAGGGATTGAACCTGCATCCCCTGCATTGCAAGGCAGATTCTTAACCACTGGACCACCAGGGACGTCCTTGTGCGTTAATTTTGTATCCTAGTTTTACTAGATTCATTGGTTACCTCTAGTAGTTTTCTGGTGGCATCTTGAGGATTTTCTGTGCATAGTATCATATCATCTGCAGACAGTGACAGTTTTACTTCTAGTTCCAATCTGGGTTCCTTTTAGTTGTTTTTCTTCTCAAATTATCATGGCTGGGACTGCCAAAGCCGTGCTGAATAATAGTGGTTAGAGTGGACATCCTTCTCTTGTTTATAGTCTCAAAGGAAATGCTTTCAGTTTTTCCTTAAAATTATAGACCAGTATCACTGGTGAACATAGATGCAAAAATCCTTAACAAAATACTAGCAAACAGAATCCAAAAACTACATTAAAAGGATCATATATATCATGATCAAGTGGAATTTATCCCAGGGATGCAAGGATTTTTCAGTATACACAAATCAATCAATGTGATATACCATATTAACAAATTGAAGAATAAAAATAGATGCAGAAAAAGCTTTTGACAAAATTCAACACCAATTTATAATAACTCTCCAGAAAGTGTGCATAAAATAATTACCTCAACATAATAAAGGCCATATGTGACAAAGTAACAGCAAATATCATTCTTAGTGGTGAAAAAGCAGATATTTTGAGTAGTCCCAACTTGGGTTGGGGTGCAGTTTATATCTACTGGATGCACAGGACAACCCCCCACTCCACCACTATACAACAGGTTACCTGCCCTACGTATCACTGGTGCTGTGGCTGAGCACCCTGCCCTAGACCCCAGTGGAACGTTATGCCTTGTCTAAGGAAGGTTTGGCAAATGGGTCTTTGTCAAGGTGTTGCAGTTGGTAAAGAATCTGCTTGTCAGTGCAGGAGATGAAAGAAACATGAGTGTGATCCTTGGGTTAGGAAGATCCCCAGATAAGGAAACGGCAACCCACTCTAGTATTGTTGCCTGGAGAATTCCATGGACAGAGGAGCCAGGTGGGCTACAGTCCATGGGTCGGAAGCAGTCGGACACGACTGAGCATGCCTCTTGCATGCCTTGTCAAGGTGCAGGCTGGAAAGCGGCTAAAATTGTAAGTCATCTGGAGGCACCGTATCCACCTGGAACTTAGTGAGACCTTCTGCAGATGGAACAGTTTGAGGGTTATATGGCATTGCCTGAAATCCTTTAAAAATGTAATGCAGCCCTTTTATTTGCAAGTTTCCCATTTTATCTCTGCCAGGTTTATAGTTTTTTCAACAGGAGAAAGTCAGCCACTGCTGTGTTGCTGTTGCTGTTGAGTCACTAACTTGTGTCCGACTCATCGCGACTCCATGGACAGCAGTGCACCAGCCTTCCGTGTCCTTCACTGTCACCTAGGGCTTGCTCAGACTCACGTCCATTGAATCAGTGACACCATCCAACCATCTCATTCTCTGTTGTCCCCTTCTCTTCTGCCTCAGTCCTTCCAGCATCAGGGTCTTTTCCAGTGAGTAGGCTCTTCACATCAGGTGGCCAAAGTACAGGGTTGATTTCCTTTAGGATTGACTGGTTTGATCTCCTTGCTCTCCAAGGGACTCTCAAGAGTCTTCTCCAGCACCACAATTCAAAAGCATCAGTTCTTCAGTGCTCAGCCTTCTTTATGGTCCAACTTCTCACATCCATACATGACTACTGGAAAAACCATAGCTTTGACTACATGGACCTTTGTCAGCAAAGCAATGTCTCTGCTTTTTAGGTCTCTGTCTAGGTCTGTCATAGCTTTCCTTCCAAGGAGCAAGCAGCTTTTAATTTAATGGTGAGAAAATAAAATCTGCTTCCATTTTTTACCCTTCTATTTGCTATGAAGTGATGGGACCAAATGCCATGATCTTTGTTTTTAGAATGTTGTTTTAAGCCAGGTTTTCACTCTCCTCTTTTACCCTGATCAAGAGGCCCTTTAATTCTTCTCCACTTTCTGCCATTAGATGGTATCATCTGCATATCTGAGGTTGTTGATATTTCTCCTGGCAATCTTGATTGCAACTTTTGCTGCTTCCAGCACGGCATTTGGCATGATGTACTCTGCACATGGGCTTCCCTCGTAGCTCAGACAGTAAAGCGTCTGCCTGCAATGCGGGAGACCTGGGTTCGATCCCTGGGTCGGGAAGATCCCCTGGAGAAGGAATGGCAACCCACTCCAGTACTCTTGCCTAGGCTGCAGTCCATGGGGTTGCAAAGAGTCGGACACGACTGAGTGACTTCACTTTCACTCTACATATAAGTTAAATATGGGTGACAGTAAATGGCCTTGACACACTCCTTTCCCAATTTTGAACCAGTCTGTTGTTCCATGTCCAGTTCTAGCTATTCATTGTTACCTGCATACAGATTTCTCAGGAGACAGGGTAGGTGGTTTGGTATTCCCGTCTCTTTAAGAATTTTCCAGTTTGTTGTGATCCACGCAATCAAAGGCTTTAGCAGAGTCAGTGAAAGTTTTCTGGAATGCGCTTGCTTCTCTGTGATCCAGAGACTGTTGGTAATTTGGTCTCTGGTTCCTCTGCCTTTTCTAAACCCAGTTTGTACTACTGAAAGTACTTGGTTCGCATATTGCTGAAACCTAACTTGAAGGATTTTGAGCACGACCTTGCTGGCATGTGAAATGAGGTGCATTTGTACCATAGTTTGAATATTTTTTGGCACTGCCCTTCTTTGGGATTGGAATGAAAACTGACCTTTTCCAGTCCTGTGGCCACTGCTGAATTTTCCAAATTTGCTGACATATTGAATGTAGCACTTTAACAGCATCATCTTTTAGGATTTTAAGTAGTTCAGCTGGAATTTGATCACCTCCACTAGCTTTGTTCATGGTAATGATTCCTTAGGCCCACTTGACTTCATATTCCAGGATATCTGACTTTAGGTGAGTGATTACACCATGGTGGTTATCTCAGTTATTAAGACCTTTTTTTGTATAGTTCTTCTGTGTATTCTTGCCACCTCTTCTTAATCTCTTCTGCTTCTGTTAGGTCCTTATCATTTCTGTCCTTTATTGTGCCCATCCTTGCATGAAATGTTCCCTTGATATCTCCAATTTTCTTGAAGAGATCTCTGGTCTTTCCCATTCTATTGTTTTCCTCTATTTCTTTGTATAGAGAAGAAGAGGCCTTCTTACCTCTCCTTGATATTCTCTGGAACTCTGCGTTCAGTTTGGTCTATTCCCTTTCTCGCTTGCCTTTTGCTTCTATTCTTTTCTCAGCTATTTGTAAAGTCTCCTCAGAAAAAAACCACTTTGCCTTCTTGTATATCTTTTTCTCTTTTTTTTTATTTCTTTTTCTTTGGGATGGTTTTGGTCACTGCCTCCTGTACAGTGTTATGAACCTCCGTCCACAGTTCTTCAGGCACTCTGTCTACCAGATCTAATCCCTTGAATCTATTTGTCACTTCCACTGTATAATCATAAAGGATTTGATTTAGTTTATACCTGAATGGCCTACTGGTTTTCCCTACTTTCTTCAGTTTAAGCATGAATTTTGCAACAAGGAGCTGATGGTCTGAGCCACAGTAAGTTCCAGGTCTTGTTTTTGCTGACTGTATAGAGCTTCTCTATCTTTGGTTGCAAAGAATATAATCAATCTGATTTCGATATTGACCATCTGGTGATGTCCATGTGTAGTTGTCACTTGTGTTGTTGGAAGAGGGGACATTTACTATGACCAGTGCATTCTTTTGACATAACTGGTAGCCTTTGCCCTGCTTCATTTTGTACTCCAAAACCAAACTTGCCTGTTACTGTATCCAGGTATCTCTTGACTTCCGACTTTTGCATTCCAATCATCTATGATGAAAAGGACATCTTATTTTGGTCTTATTTCTAGAAGGTCTTGAAGGTGTTCACAGAACCATTCAACTTCAGCTTCTGGGACATAGACTTGGATTACAGTGATGTTAAATGGTTTACCTTGGAAATGAACTGAGATCATTCTGTTGTTTTTAAGTTTGCACCCAAGTACTATATTTTGGAGTCTTTTGTTGACCGTGAGGGCTACTCCCATTTCTTCTAAGGGATTCTTAACCCACAACAGTAGATATAATGGTCATCTGAATTAAATTTGCCCATTCCTGTCCATTTTAGTTCACTGATTCCTAAGATGTCGATGTTCACTCTTGCCATCTCCTGCTTGACCACATCCAGTTTACCTTGATTCATGGACCCTAATGTTCCAAGGTTCTGTGTAGTGTTCTCTACACCATTTGAGCCAGGTACATCCATACTGAGCACCATGTCTGCTCTGGCCCAGCTGCCTCATTCTTACAGACCAATCAGAAAGTGCCCTCCACTCTTCCCCAGGAGCATATTGGTTACCTTCCCATCTGGGAGTCTCATCTTCTGGTGTCACATTTTTTTGGCCTTTTCATACTATTAATGGGATTCTCATGGTAAGAATACTGAAGTGGTTTGCCATCCCCCCTCCAGTAGACCATGTTTTGTCAGACCACTTTTCACTATGACCCATCCATCTTCGATGACCCTAACAATGTGGCTCATAGCTTCATTCGGTTACAGAAGCTCCTTTGGCACGACAAGGCTGTGATCCATGAATGGGATCCCTGCTATAGCAGCTGAGAGAATGGAAACTAAAAACTTAGAGAATTTTTATTTAGATATTTCATATCTAAAAAATTTATAACTTACCAAAATGAAATTCATGCATTTCAGAATTTCATAATTCATATATAATAAATTCATGAACCTCTGCTTCATGAGTGGTTTTGGGTTCCTTTTAAGCTTAGATACAGGAGATGATTATCTGGTAAAAGCCTTTTTCCCTGACCTCTCACAGGGTAAATATTAACAGCTATGTGTGTGCTGTGCTTAGTCGTGTGCTTAGTCATGTCTGACTCTTTGCAATCCTATGGACTGTAACCTGCCAGGCTCCTCTGTCTGTGGGGATTCTCCAGGCAAGAATACTGGAGTGGGTTGTCATGCGCCTTCTTCCAGGGGATCTTCCCAACCCAGAAATCGAATGCAGGTCTCCCACATTGCAGGCAGATTCTTTCCCAGCTGAGCCACAAGGGAAGCCCAAGTGTATTGAAGTGGGTAGCCTATCCCTTCTCCAGTGGATGTTCTTGACCCAGGAATTGAACCGAGGTCTTCTGCATTGCAAGTGGATTCTTAACCAGCTAAGCTACCAGGGAATAGCCAGCTGTAAGTTACCTTAATCTACAAAGAGTAGTCAAATGAAATTTGTAACGAAATGAAATTTGTAACGAAAGATAATTTAATTTTTACACGTGTGTGTGTATGAGAGTGAGTCAGACACTTGTTTCTCTATCTGATTCCTCCTTGTGAGCTTCTTTTAAATTGACCTTGATGTCCAAGTTGCTCACATGGAAATTATTTCATTAACAGCATGGACACTCTTGGTCTCATGCAACTTTGAGCAAGACAAACAGAGAAAAGCTTTGTCCATCAAGTGCATTCATATAAGATATAACAACTGAGTGTTTCATAGATTGAACCCACTCATAAGCAAACTGTATGTTTAGAACACCACAGATTCTGACAGCCCTCATCACTAGTTGTCCTGGGTTCTTCTAATTGCTTACTAGGTTTCCTTTTTAATTGTATTGGAGTCAGGATACCAGTGCCATGAAAAAGTTACTAATCAGCATTGCATGACTTTCTGACATTGTTTATATTGACCTCTGACAACAAGGGAAGATGCTCATTTGTGCTATGTTATGTTTCTGTTTGATGTGGTCTAGCATGAAAACAGTCCTAGGGAATCTTCACATTATGTATCTGCAACATGTGTATAATCTACCCGTGATCCATCCTTGTCTTTGGTAGTCTGTGTAATAGTGGGCATGCTTCTTTACCTCCTGGCAAGCAATTCTTAACTATGAGGAAGCCTCCAATAAATTTCTGTTTCAAAGAACTTCAGTACTCACATCCCTCCAAAATTTTCAGTGTGACTGTTTTTTTCTTCAGAGCCCTCTCATGATGTTGAATTTTTTAAATTCAGTTTTTTTGGGGGCAAAAATGTAACATTTGAAGTTTCTGTTCTTTTAAGGGCCATCTTTGCTCAAAAATATGACCTTTTATTATCTGCATCACAAGGTATAGGGAATAGAGCTTTATAAATCCTACCTTCTGAATGAATTCTGCCAAATGTTATTTGATTAAAGCCTGGCTAATTAGACTGCTGATGAATTCTGCCTTTGATAGATGATGCTGTTTAACTGACAAATAGATTGCCTCCATTTAGTAATGACTCCCCAGTTACAATGACAGAGGACAAGCTATTTGTCAGTTAATCTGTTTAATCATTCAGAAATAGAATTAATCAAGAACCTAATCATTTTGTCTCCAGTTAAATCTAGCTAATGAGTTAAAATGTGTGATTTATACTATGCACTCCACTCTGAAATAGTGTTATAAACAATTTCCCTACTACTTCTCTGGATTAGATTTTGTGCCCAATTTAAATATTTCATAATGGAGAGAAAGATAGAAGAAGAGAAATAGTGCAGTTGGGATGTGACTGATGTTGAAGTGAGGGTGCTGTGTGTGTCCTCTGTGGCAGAGGAGCGGTGCGGCCTTCGGAGGCCCGGCGGCAGCCACACCAGCCTGCAGATGGTGTTCTGGTGTGCCCTCGAGAAGGCAGCAGTTATTAATAGATACTCTGAGGCCTAACCTGATAGTAAGGAGTCAGAAGCCTGTTGTGGTTCCTAAGCCTTCTCCGCCTCATGGTCCCTTGTCTTGTCACCGCTGATTATCCAGCCACCATCTCCAGTGCACCTTATCGCAGGGACAGACAGTGAAGGTTAGGATTGAAGTTCTCGTGCACCCATGCATACAAGCCTGGATTCATCTGGACTGTTAGGTTAGGGTTAAGTGTATGCAGGAACATTCGAGAGCAGCAAAGATTGTTTTCACAATTTTCAGAGAAAGGAAAAGGAATAATAGAGCCTTTGTAATAATATACCCGGTACTACTCCCCTTACTTTCTCTGTTCCTCTGTTTACCGTGTGAAGGGTGGTATTTCTTTACCTTAGCTGATTGGGAGTAATGGAAGAAATTAGGAATGAAGGGAGATGAGGGTTTCTTTTTTGAGAAAGAAAATGCATTTATTACCTTCTATTTGAGTTCATTTCATGTTCTTAAATTTAAGATAAGTAACCTGTAATATCGTGGCTCTTCCTGTGATATAAACGCTTTATTTTTCTTTTTTCCAGAGGAGGAAAATTTCTGATCCAAACACTTAGAACTACATTTTTCCTTTTAAAATTCTTTAAACTGGGCAACAGTTGAAGAGATAATTGATGCTAAGAATAATGCAACATTTGAAAAGAGATTGCTTTTATTCAGGCTAGAGGGGGAAAGCCGTAAACATCATTTTCCTTAGACTGCCAAGAAAACAGTTACTTTTTTCTGTCGATTGTATACAGCTAATTAAAATATATTTTTCATATCCTGAAAATTATATGTACAGTTACTTAGATTTCTGGCAATATGGTAGACTTCATATCCTGGAAAAGATGCTCTATACAAAACACCTATCATTGCTGAATAAAATAAAGCAAACAGCAAATATCTGAATCTGTGAAACAGTAAGAGTGATCTCCAGGACCCAACAAACAAAGCTGGAACCCGAGTCCAGAGTGGTGAGGTCAGGCTGAGGATGCAGTACCTTGCAGGGTGTCTGCAGTTTCAGTAAACTCAAGACTTGATTTTTCACAGTGATGGAAACGGAGACAAGCTCTGGGTTCAGGTTAGATGGCAGGATGGAACCATATTCCACTGTAATTCTTGGATCTCCGAGAGGCTATGCTCAAAATGAAATCGGAGCCTGGAAATAATCTACCTTTGACAGAGATGCTTGGGACATCCAGTTGTTTTGAGCTAATTGCTGACTAGAGAAAGAGTTCTCCTTAGAGGTTGTAACCACAGTCCTTCCCCACAAATGTGTTTGGAGTTCAGACTTAAAATGCTTGCCTGGCCAGAAAACCCTCAGGCAAGAAATAAACTTAAAATGGTCTTTGACTGATAGCATCCTATGGTGCATGGCAGAAGCAAACACAAATGCTGTCTGGAGGGACTTACGTCAACCTGAGGGCTCCCGGGCTTTTAACAGATAAGGACCACCAAACATGAGTTCATGATTCCAAATTCCAGGAACTCCCAAGGAAACAAGAGCCATGAGCAGGAGATAGGAGAAACGACAAGAAGCAGAACTAAACTTCCAAAGCACATAAGATAAGGATTTATCTAATAAAGAAAATTGTGTAAATGCCTAGAATATTTTAAAATAGGCATAAGGAGCACCAATAAAAAGCAAGATTATATTAAAAATTAAACATAATTGAAAAGAGCTAAATGGAAAGTTCTAGAGCTTAAAAATACAATAATGGAAATTGAAAACTCAAATGATCCTGTTAGGTCATTAAGTTGTTCATATCTGAAGATAATTGATCAACTGATTCTAAAGAAATACATAGAGTGCAATACAAAGAGATGGAAATGGCTAAGACGGGTTGAGAGATATGAAAAATAAAAAGACCTAATTGAGTTTGTAGACTTTCATTCAACAAGAAATGAGAAACAAAGCCATTTTCAGTCAAAAACAGAATTTACTCTCAGCTGATCCTTGGAAATTCAAATACATAAGAACGCATGAAAAGTAAAGAAACTGTTAGTGTATAGATCTTCATGAACCAGATAATCACGATGGTGTGATCACTCACCTAAAGCCAGACATCCTGGAATGTGAAGTTAAGTAGCCTTAGGAAGCGTCACTACGAGCAAAGCTAGTGGAGGTGATGGAATTCCAGTTGAGCTACTTCAAATCCTAAAAGATGATGCTGTAAAAGTGCTGCACTCAATATGCCAGCAAATCTGGAAAACTCAGCAGTAGCCACAGGACTGGAAAAGGTCAGTTTTCATTCCAATCCCAAAGAAAGGCAATGCCAAAGAATGCTCAAACTACTGCACAATTGCACTCATCTCACACACTAGTAAAATAATGCTTAAATTTCTCCAAGTCAGGCTTCAGCAATATGTGAACTGTGAACTTCCAGATGGTCAAACTGGATTTAGAAAAGTCAGAGGAACCACAGGTCAAATTGCCCACATCCGTTGGATCATCGAAAAAGCAAGAGGGTTCCAGAAAAACATCTATTTCTGCTTTATTGACTATGCCAAATCCTTTGACTGTGTGGATCACAATAAACTGTGGGAAAATTCTTAAGGAGATAGGAATACCTGACCACCTGACCTGCCTCTTGAGAAATCTGTATGCAGGTCAGGAAGCAACAGTTAGAACTGGACATGGAACAACAGACTGGGTTACAAGTAGGGAAAGGAGTATGTCAAGGCTGTATATTGTCACCCTGCTTATTTAACTTCTATACAGAGTACATCATGAGAAGCACTGGGCTGGAAGAAGCACAAGCTGGAATCAAGATTGCCAGGAGAAATATCAATAACCTCAGATATGCAGATGACACCACCCTTATGGCAGAAAGTGAAGAAGAACTGAAGAGCCTCTTGATGAAAGTGAAAGAGGAGAGTGAAAAAGTTGGCTTAAAGCTCAACATTCAGAAAACTAAGATCATGGCATCTGGTCCCATCACTTCATGGCAAATAGATGGGGAAACAGTGGCTGACTTTATTTTGGGGGGCTCCAAAATCACTGCAGATGTTTGACTGCATCATGGCTGATCTGCAGCCATGAAATTAAAAGATGTTTATTCCTTGGAAGGAAAATTATTACCAACGTAGACAGCATGTTAAAAAGCAGAGACATTACTTTGCCAACAAAGGTCTGTCTAGTCAAGGCTATGGTTTTTCCAGTAGTCATATATGGATGTGAGAGTTGGACTATAAAGAAAGCTGAGTGCTGAAGAATTGATGCTTTTGAACTGTGGTGTTGGAGAAGACTCTTGAGAGTCCCTTGGACTGCAAGGAGATCCAGCCAGTCCATCCTAAAGGAGATCAGTCCTGAATATTCACTGGAAGGACTGATGCTGAAGCTGAAACTCCAGTACTTTGGCCACCTGATGCGAAAAGCTGACTCATTGGAAAAGACCCTGATGCTGGGAAGGATTGAGGGCAGGAGGAGAAGGGGACGACAGAGGATGAGATGGTTGGATGGCATCACCGACTCAATGGACATGGGTTTGGGTAAACTCCGGGAGCTGGTGATGGACAGGGAGGCCTGGCGTGCTGTGATTCATGGGGTTGCAAAGAGTCAGACATGACTGAGCAACTGAACTGAACTGAACTGAGAGCTAAACCACAGTGATTGTGTAAAATAATAATGATTCCATACTGGGCATTAAAAATCAATATACAAATAAGATACTGTTACACATAACATGAAAGGGCATGCTAATTAGTACATGGGAAAACAGACAAACTTTAGATTATGTTAAACATACATAGTAAAAAAAAATTTAAGGATAACCACTGAAAGAGTGGAAATAGAGTGTGTAAGTTCTATAATAATACAGGATCAATCCAAAACATGTAAGAAAATATAAGGGAGAAAAACTTAGAAAACAGCAAGATAAAAGCAAAGCATAAAATAAAATGTTAGAAACTTATTTAAATATATTATTAATAATGATAAATATTCATAATCAACATCCTGTTGTATTTTATTATAATGGTAATATATTCTGACAATATAAATTTTAAATGATAAAAAATAATAAAAAGCGAAACTTACTAACTTGAAAAAGTGACATAAGTTTGGATTAAAATTTTTCAGTTGTATGCGATTTACAACAGATGCTCATCATACCTAAGATATAGACTGTTTGAAAGTAAAAAATGATGGATATACTAGGCAAAAACTATTTCCTGTTTTTTAAAAGTGAGATATAGTTGACATATAACACTGAGTTTAAGTTGTGCCACGTTGATTTGGTGTGTTTGTATGTTGCAATATGATTCCATCATAGTGTTAGCTAGAACCTCCGTCATGTCGTGTCATTATCATTGCTGTGGTAAGAACATTTAGGCTCTAGTCTCTTATCAGCTTTGCAGTATATACTACGGTACAGTTGACTATATTCACATTGCTGTGCATTTAGTCTCCAAACTTACCTTCTAAATCGAAATTTGTACCTTTGACCAACATTTCAACAAGTCTCCCAACCTTCAGCAAATACTAATTTTAAAAAGCTTTTACAGCTATATTATTAGCAAATTATTTTAAGGTGAAAAGGATGATACAGATAAAGAAGGTCACTTAAAAATGATAAAAGATCCTATTTTCCAGGACTGTCATACTTTTAAATTTATGTATATTCATTGTGTACATGAGTTTCAAAATTTTTGTTAACTACAGTGATAGAATTATAAGAATACCCTAGATATTGAAGTGTAAAGTTGTTTTTAAAATGATGCATCTTTCTTTAAAAATATATGTTTATTTTATTTGGCTGTTCCGGGTCTTACTTTTGCACATGGAATCTTTGTTGCCATGTGCAGGCTCATCGTCACCGCATGTGGGATGTTAATTCCCTGACCAGGGATCAAACCTGTGCCCCCGCGCTGGGAGCCCAGAGCCTTGACTGCCAGAGAATTCCCCAAAATGGTCATTCGCTCTGTAGAGCTACATGGCCATTCCCAGAAAAGCTGACGGTGCAGTGCTCCCTCTAGATGTACACACTGTAGGAAATTACGCTTGCTCATCTGTGTTCACGTATACACTTGATGAATGTTCAGAACAACATTATTTATAAGCATGAAAAATTGGGGAACACTTAAATATCCATCACAGCAGAATGTACATAAGCAAATTGTGGTGTTGCCATTGAACGCAATACTATACTCATTAAGACTGAATAAATAGGAGCTACATGTGTTCACAAAAATATTCCATTTCTTAACCTGGCTGGTGGGTGTACATGTGTGATTATTTACATACTGTTTTGTAGGTCTGAATGTTTTTATAAGTCTTTTAAATACTAAGGAGAAAATGAACATAGAAACATGAAATTTAAAACTCTATACATGCTACCTCAATTCAAAAAGCATCTATAGCAATATTTTTAAGCTATATTTGAAAAAAGATCTTAATGCAGTTTTACTTTAAACAAATCTTTTTATCAATGCTCTATTTAATAACTGAACAGCTGTTTTAATGAAGCAATGTTAATTTATTTTGGAATTTATTTCAAACTTAAAAGATGGTGACTTAAGTTTCTGGTATTAAAGATGGCTAAGGAATTCAGGTATTTTTTCCTTGTTCTGTGGAGATACTCTTTTCCTTAAGAGTCTATGATCAGCTATAAATAATGCCTCATTTTAAAAAGTAATTTAGATTTTTTAAAAGAACATCCTTCCTAGGAAAAAAATATTGGACAATAAAAATGAAAATACTTAAAAGTCACAGTCTAGTTCTAAAGTCTTAAACTTACCCTCAAAACTTGTTAAACATTTGGTCTGGGCTCTCATTTCCAGGAATCCCTTTGAGACAGTGAACAGTTTGCAGCATGTAAACCAGGGGTCCCAAACTGTTTTGTTCGATGATGCCCTTTTAGCAGGCTCTCCAAGATGAAAAGAAGACCTTAGAGTTCAGTCTAGCAAGTGGTCAGGTCACAGCAATCCTGCAGAATCTCCCTTTGGGCAGTCAGGACTGCATGGAAAGAAAGGTAGTGACTCTGATGCTGGTGCTGTGATCCACCTGGTCTCTTAAGACTGCCCAGCAGGTTTTGAGTAGTCCTGTTTTCCCCTGAAAATTTATAATAATTCATGGCACCTCTGAGTGTGCTGCGGCACCCTGCAGAACTAGGTAAAAATGCTTCTGTGTGCCCCTTGCTGAGGATGACCCTGCCCTCACTGGCATTCCTGGCCTCTTCCCTGACTAGGAGAAGCCGTACAAGTGCTCGGAATGCGGCAAGGCCTTCAGCCAGAAGCGCGGCCTGGACGAGCACACGAGGACGCACACCGGGGAGAAGCCTTTCCAGTGCGACGTGAGTGTGCCCCCTGCTTCCTGCCATTCTGCCGTAACCCCCAGAGATGGGACATGTGTGTAGGGGGTGTGTCCATGCGTCCTTTTGTGCCCTTGTGAGTGAGTGTGTACACACACTTTACTGTGCTAGTCTATTAATGTCCTGAGCTCCTTATACCTTTTGATTGCATAATCTGTATGTTTTTCCACCCTAGTTTACTGGCAGCACATGAACTTTAATTTTCTTTAAGACATACTTGTACCCAGTTTTAATGCAATTGAGTTGTTATTCCAAGGTATAAATGCATGATGACTCAAGACAGCTTTCATGTGTCTGCCCAAGTCTTTTGACAAGTTAATTATAGTTAACCAGAGATTAACTGGTTATAGATATTTTTATTTATTTTGTTAAAGCCAAACAATCAATTCCTAAAACAAGTATAAATTGCTTTAAAAAGTGCCACTGCTGATTTTCTGCTTATGACATTTGAAGTGAAATGAAATTATCAACATAGTTGTTCACATTATTAATGCTCATGTTATTTCTGAATACTACCCTTGTCAGTAAAATGAATTGAATCATTGATTAATTTAGAGAAAAATGGTTTATCGATGAACAGTGTCACCATTTTCTTCTGTAAGATTGGCAATTGACAGAAAGTTGACACTGGTGTTAGGGAAAACACTTATTTCTAACACAAAAATAGCGAAAAAAGAGTATTGTAATTTAGTGTAAAAAGAAACTTTGAAGTTGTGATGTGTGATGTTGCCCAGTTCACGGTTATCTTTCAATACTGAGGGAGACCGGAGGACTCGTCCCCTTGGCATACTCTGCAGAATGAAGGATGGGGTAAGCAGTCTGTGAGAAAGGAAATCACAGACATAAGCTGCTTTCCTTGTCTCCTTTCCATGAAACTCTGGTGGTAAGGTTAAGGCAGCAGTGTAGTCCCAGGGGGGCTGCTCACAAGAAATACCTTTATCAGCAGTGACCTTCTGTAAGGAGAGAACGAGATGTGCACATGGAGAGCTCTGTCCCGCACAGGAGGTGCGGTCAGTGTAACAACTTACTGGATTGAACGTTCAGTCCATTGGTGCTTTTACTGGAATCATTTTCATAAAATCAAAACTTATTGGATCATTTAGTTACACAACTACACAAGTGATACAAGATAGAAATGAAATATTAACTGTATAACGACATCTTTCTACCATCACACTACCTGACTTTTATTTATGCTGAGTATCTTCGTAGTCTACCTCCTTAGTCTACTACTTACTGGACCATGATGTTATTTTCTTTTTTAATTATGTTACAAGCATGATGTTTTCCATTTACTTCTATCCCATTTACTTCTATCAGATATTCCTCTCTCTGGGCCTTATCTGCAGTCCAGACTGGTTTATTGAGGGAAGATGCACGTTTAATGCCTCCAAAACTTCCCTGAAATTCAGCCTGCTCAGGGAACTGGCTGGCTGTTCAGTCTCGTCCTCTTAACCTACTTATTCCAGATAGAAGTCATCTTTCCCACCCCACTGCCAGCCAGCTCCTTCCTGAGTATTAATAGTTCTCAAATCCGTTACCTCCTCTGCTTTTGTTCCCACTAGCTGTGCGTAGCCTGGACCCTCACCCCACTATTTATCACATCCAACCTTCATTGTATGTGTTCTCCACCCTCACCAAGATGATTAAAAAAAAATCAAAATGAAATTCACATAAAATTAACTATTTTAAAGTGTACCATTTAGTGGCATTTAGTACATTGACAGTAATTGTGCAGCCATCCCCTTTGTTCGAAAACATTTTACCATCTCCATGTAAAGTTCCATACGATTTTCTCACTCTCCCCAGACCCTGGCAAGCCCCACTCTGCTTTTCTCTATATATCTACCTATATTTTGTATTTCTACTATGAGTGATCATATAGTGTGTGGCCTTTTATGACTGACTTCTCTCACTTAGCATGGTGTTCTTGAGGATAATCTACATTGTAGCTTGTTTAGTGCATTACCTTTTATGGCTGAATGACGTTCCCTCTTGTATGTATATGTCACAATTTGTTTGTCTGTGTCAGTTGATGAATGTTTGGGTTGTTTTTACCTTCTGGCTATTGTGCATACTGTAGAAACAAAAGTGTTTATACATGTTTTAAGTACCTGTTTTCAGTTATTTTGGTTATGTACCTAGAAGTGGAATTGCCGTGGCCATATGGTGATGCTGTGTTTGAGTTTTTGAGCAACTACCATACTGCTTTTCACAGTAGCTGTACCATTTTATATTCCCACCAGGAATACATGAGCATTCCAGTTTCTCATCATTCAATAATTTCTCTTTTATAAAATTATATTGATCTTAGTAGACGGGAACTGGTATATCATTGTGGTTTTGATTTACATTTCCCAAGGGATTAATGATGTTGAATATCCTTTCAGCAAATGTGTGTACTTGTTTTTTTGTTTATGTTCTTTGGAGAAATGTCTGTTCAAGTCCTTTGCCCATTTTAAAACTATGTTGCTTGTCTCTTTGTTGCTGAGTGTGAGATACTAGACCCTTATCAGGTATGATTGCAAAGATTTTCTTTCATTCTATTAAATATATGTCCTCTTTTCACTTTTTTTGTGTTCTTTGATACACAGAACTTTTCAGTTTTGATGTCTAACTTACCCATTTTCTCTTTGTCACTATGCATTTTTTGTCCTATTTGAGAATATACTGCCAAACTCAAGGTCATAAAGATTTACCATTATGTTTTTTTCTAAGAGCTTTCTAACTTTACCTCTTAGATTTAGGTAACGTAAATCCATATCGAGTTGACTTTTTGTGTATGGTGTGAGGTAGAGGTCCATTGTTTTGCATTTTTTCAGCCTTTTACTATTGAATATGATGTCAATTGTGCATTTTAAAAATAAGTTCCCTTTATTATGTTGAGGAAGTTCTCTTCCAGTTTCTAGATAGGAGTTTGAATCTTGTCAAATGCTTTTCTGAATCGCTTGACATGATCATTTTCTTTTCCTTTTGTCCTGTTAATGTGGTATATTACACTGTTTGATTTGTTGTTCTTGTGGAACTACCGTCACAGTCCTGAGATACACACTGCTTTGTCATGGCTGTGTGTGTGCATGCTCAGTCATGTCTGACTCTCTGTGACCCGCTAGGCTCCTCTATCCGTGGCATTTTCCACACAAGAATACTGCAGTGGTTGCCATTTCCTCCTCCAGGGGATCTTCCCAGCCCAGAGGTTGAACCTGTGTCTCCTGCGTTGGCAGGCAGATTCTTTACCACTGAGCCACCTGGGAAGCCCCTTGTCACGGCTTATAATCCTCTTACTATGACTTTGAATTCAGCTTGTTAGGGGTTTTTTTGTTTCATCTTGTTTTCTGATTGTTCATTTGAAGATTTTTTCATATATTTTCATAGTTTTCTTTCATTGTAATATCTCTGGCAGTGATATCAAGGTCATGCTGACCTCACAGAGTGAGTTAGCAAGTGTTCCCTCCTCTATTTTTTGGAAGAGTGTGAGAGAATTGGTGTTAATTCTTCTTTAAATGCTTGGTAGAATACATCAGTGAAACTACTGGGTTCTAGACTTTTCTTTATTGAGAGGATTTTTGATTTGATCTTTTTACATGTTACAGGTATCCTGAATTTTTCTATTTCTTGTTGAGTCAGTTTTAGTATTTGTGTATTTCTAGGAATTTGTCCATGCTGACTAGGTTATCTAGTTTGTTGGCCTGCAGTTCATAGTGTTCTCTTACAATCAGTGAACTTTCCTGGTGGCTCAGATGGTAAAGAATCTGTCTGCAGTGCAGGAGACCCGGGTTCAGTCCCTGAGTCGGGAAGGTCCCCTGGAGAAGGGAATGGCTACCCACTCCAGTGTTCTTGCCTGAAGAATTCCATGGTCAGAGGGGCCTGGCCAGCCGAGAGTCAGACACGACCGAGTGACTGACACACACACAGTCAGTCCTTGTGTTTCTTTGGGTTTGGTATTGATTCCTCAGGATAAACTCAATCATGTGCTTCTCTGTGATGACTTCTCACAACCTGTAAGGTAAAGTCCACCTTTCTACTTGACTGAAGAATTATTATGGTTTTTGTCAATTCTTACTATGTTGTATCTTAATAATCCCTTATGTGTTAGTACTCTGCAGTTTCTTTGCACTAACACCTACAGTTTCCTGAAACAGCAGTATCGTTTCATATCTGTCTCTTGTTCCAGGTAGCTTGCATATGCTACTCCTTACGCCTAGAATGTCCTGTCCTGCCTCTGTTCCCACTGCCAGGTGTGTGTGTATGTCTATATATGTGTATGTCTGCTGTATACATGTCTATATATGTGTATGTCTGCTGTATACATGTGTGTGTATGTATACATGCATATGTATGTATGTATGACATCTGAGTGGCACTTTAGTGGCATTGTGTAAAACTAAAGAAGAAGCAGCTGCTATGCATCTATCTCAGTTCCTTACAGCTGTGCGTCAGCATGCCACTTCACTCATCACACTACCCTAACCCCTTAGGCCCAGTCATTCCAGGCAGTGCAGCTCCCCCACATGCAATACCTATTGAAATTTAAATGTCTTTACTACTGCACATATGGTCCAAATTTTTTTTTCTCCTGCCTCGATCTCTCTTTTGGACTCCAGGCAAATAATGTGAATTGCCTATACAGTACGTCTCCTCTCTCTGAACATGTTTCCTTCAACTGCCCAACTCTCTCTGAGAATTCCATCTCCAAATAGCCCAAACCAAAGGTCTGAGCCTCATGTCTCATCACTTTTTCCGCTGAGCTATAACCAGTAGCTTCATCTAGTTGAGATTCTATAGTAGGAAGGGCACAGTGATCCACAGTTTGTATGTATTCTCTGTGATTTCACTACAGTCCAGAAATGCTGTGTCCAGCTCTTTGCAACCCCATGGACTGTAGCTCACCAGGCTCCTCTGTCCGTGGGATTTCCAGGCAAGAATACTGGGGTGGGTTGCCATGCCCTCCTCCAGGGGATCTTCCCAACCCAGGGATCAAACCCGCGTCTCTTATGTCTCCTGCATTGGCAGGCAGTTCTTAGCACTAGTGCCCCTGGGAAGCTCCTTTCTAGGAAGCAGTTGAGGCTCCCAGGGATTGAGTGGCTTGCCTGTCTCTCACTGCTCGTAACTGGCCAAGTCAGGATTCCAGGGGTCAGATCCAGGCAGCTGCCTCTCAGCCCCAGGGGTTCCTGACCCTCTTTGCTTCTCTGTGTTTCTCAAACCCGTCACCCTCTCTTAATCTCCACTGCCACCATCACTTTTCTCTTTCTCACTCCCGGCATCCAGTGCAGTAGCAAATCTGATTGAGTCTGTAAATAAATTAAGACTGAACAATTCTCACACTTGCACAGCTACCAGCCTAGTTTCCTGTGCAATAGCTTTTTTTATTTTTTAGCAGGAGCATAATTGCTTTACCACGCTGTATTATTTTCTACTGTACAACGTCAATCAGCTGTAAGCATACGTACATCCCCTCCCTCTCGCCACACCCACCCCACCCCTCTAGGTCATCACAGCGCAGGGTGGGGGGCACATTGAAGCTTAGCACTGACACATGCACTGCCGTGTGTAGAACTGCTAGCTGGGGGGGACCTCTGTACAGCACAGCGAGCTCAGCTCAGGCCAGGAGCTTCTTAACTGGTCTCTCCGCTTCCGTCTTTGCTCCTGACCGAGTGTCCTCCACTGGCCGCCCACAGGGATCTTTCCAGCGCCTGAGGCAGGTTTCATGTATGCGTACAGATTGTGTATTATATGAGCCTCATTTGCTCAGACTCAATGCCTGTCCATCCCATTTAGAGTGAAAACCAGGGTCTTACTGGGATCTGGATCGCCTCTCTGACTTCAGCACCACCTCCACTCACTCCACTGCTTGGCCCCCGTGCTGATGGTCCAGACGCGCTGAGCGCGCCCTGTGAGTCGGCCTTTGCATCGCTGCCCCAGCCTGGAGCGCCCTCCTCGGGGATCTTCATTGCCTGTCCCTGTGTTGCTCTCTGTTCCCGGCTCACGTTTCTGTCTCTCTTGTTTCCATTCCTTTCTTAACCTTCACCCCACAGTGGTCTTCTCCTTCACTGTGCTTACATTCCCCTGAAACAGTACACATTTTAAAATCATTTATCATCTGTCACAAGCTCCACAACAAGTGTTTCTCTTCTTTGTTTATTGCTGTATTTCCAGCCCTAGAACAACACCTAGCATGTAAGAAGCATTCAGAGAATATTTTCAAGGAGTGAACAAATGAATTCATGACCACTGTCTTAATCTTAGTGTGTATCCAAATCATTTCTGACTTGGAGTGGAATAGTATTTGGCCTCCCTGACCCCAGTTGTGTACCCTGTAGCTTGCTGACTAAATTATACTGTAGCATCTGTCTCTTATTCAGTTCCCACCACTTGCAGAATATACATCCTTCCATCTTCTATTACGATTGTCAAGGTCTCTCGGGTTCAGCTCGAGCCTTCTAACTTCCTTCTCCCAAGTTATCCCTCTGACAGTCTCACATCTTCAGCCTTAGTGAATGGTTTTCACTACCCACCACCCCGAGCCTTGCGCCCTGCTCCTCTGTACCTGTGTGTGTCTTCCCTTTCCCTGGAATGTCACTACCCACCTTAGGACAGTGTAGCCCCTGCGCCTCTGGGCGGAGCTCAGCACACCCTCCTCTGTGTCTTTCTTGACGTTAAGTCCGTGGCATTGCCAGCATTTCTCCTTAGCGCCCTGGACTCCACAAGGGCAGAAGAGAGCGATCCTCGTCACTGTGCTCCTTACTGAAATAGCAGACACACTCTGTGTAGTGCGTACTTGTTAACTGAAAATGTCTCTATAGAATTCTAATACTGTATCCAAGGACTTTTTGTTAAACATGTTGTTTCACTGTTAAGACAAAATCAGTTTACCTTCAGCCTAGAGAATAAAATTTTTTTCCCCATTTTTGAGCCTATGAATTAATACTAAGGTGGTATAGGTTGAAGGGTTGTATTGCAGGTGGAAAGATAGAAAAGGAGGCATCCCTGTTGGAAGTCCTTTCTGCTCTCCCATATTTTTAAAAGACTGTAATCATCCTTAGGTTTGACCAGTTTACACAGAGCGTCAGTTTGAAGCCTCTTAGTGACTGCATTTAAGCTCATGAAAACCTAGCTTTTAACATGTGGGTAGTCGGCTTCACAGCCATGACATCACTGCTCTGATGACATTTAATCTTCTGTCCTGGCCCTCATTCAACAATCTGCCGGGTCGTCGCCGCCCCGTGTCCTGTTGGAGCTTCCAGGACGCCTTAATTCTGAGCCGTCGTCAGTGACCCCGGCGTCCTGCGCAGCCCCCTTGCTGTCTGCCCAGCTCGCCGCCCCATAGCTCTCCCGTGGTGGCTGTTTAGGTGGCCCCCACTGTACCCCTCACAGCACACTGGTGAGATGAAGTGTCTGAGAGTCTTTTTTTTTTCCAAAGAGATTTTCATTTCTGAAAAAAATGGAGCAGCCAGGCAAGTGGAAGAAAGTACAGGGGGCTCGCATCTCTCTGTTTGAAGTGAGCGCCTTTAATAATAGCTGGCCGTGGGAGGTGGTATAGACTCTGAACCCAGGCTGTCTGGATTTAAGCCCTAGAAACCTCTTCCTACTTCTGTGACCTTGGGCAGCCTGCTCGACACGGAAGTGTGGGTCGGTTTCCCTCTGTAAATTGGGGATAATGGTACTGGTATCTGTCTAAAAGGGATTGAGAACTGAACAAGCTGATGTTTAGAAATGGTTGAGGGTGGTTCCTGGCACGCAGTGAAAGCAGCTGTTACTGCTTAAACCTAGTCCCTGTGCCCGACACTGAAATAAAACGGTGAACAAGACGCCGTGTCCTCTGCCCTCATAGAAATCACATTCTTGTGGAGTATAGACTTAAATCAGCCTGAATAAATGTCTGATTGCATTTTATGATAAAGACTGGGCAAGGGGAAAAGGAGGGTGCTATGAAGGAGTAGTTAGGGAAGATTCTCTGAAGAAGTGCCTCTAAGTAACCTAAAAGATGGAATCAGCCATGGGGAAAAGCGCGTTCTAGGCTCAGGGAACAGAATAGATCAAGGCCTGGTAGTGGGAAAAGGGTGGAGTGTTAGGGGAAGTAAGAAGGCAGGTGGAGCTGGAGCTCAGTGAGCGAGAGAGAGGCACCAGAGCAGTGGGAGACCAGACTGGGGGCCTTTCAGCCACAGCAAGGAATTCGTTTTGAACCTAATTTCCACAGGAAGCCATTGAAGAACTTGGTATCTGTTGTTCCTTTGGACATCAGGTTTAGAGTAAGGAGCCAGGGGGAGAGAAAATAGGGAATACATTTTAATTCTTTCTTATTTATGATCCCAGTGGTTCATTTAGACTTATAAAACAATTTAGAGTTTCTTTTACTTGAAAATAATCTCTAAAGATACCTTCTTTGGTTTTTCCAGAATTATTCCATAGTTTTTAACTTCACTTATATTGCTCATGGGGGTCGTATCAACCATCTAACTTCCTCCTCCTTTCTCTTCTTTTAATAAATATCAGTGGAGTGACTACTCTTGCCCTCCTGTTCTTTAGACTAGTAAGGAGAGACATTAGAAAGCACACAATTAATTGATTACACTCGAGGTAAGTGTTACCCAGGAAGCATAAGGCCAGTGTGAGAGTGTTTAGTGGAAGACTTCTCCTGGCAGACAGACCCTGAGGAACACATGGGAGGCAGCTAGAAAAGAGGAGAGAAAGTGCTGACGTAGGAAGGTGTGGTGTCTCCATCAGCCTACACTAAAGCTGAGCAGTTGGGCTAGAGTTCAGTGAGTTTCCATCAAAGTGAGGAAGGATCCAGGGAGCAACTTGTAGGTAGCAATATGATATTTGTACTTTTGAAAATCTTCCAGCTGCTGGGTGGAGCATGGACAGGAGGGGTAAGGGTGCATGCAGAAGGATTCAGGTAGTGTTTATAACCTGGTTACTTTCGACAGTGTGAAACTGTCCACAAGTCACAGGAAATTTGCCTCTCTGCCCCTGTACAACATGCAGGCAGTAACCCCCATTCTTCAGGATGGTTACACATCCCCCCAGTTCCGAACATTTTCCTGAGAGGAGGGAAAATTGTACCACTGTTTGAGAACCAATGACATTGGCTCCTGTAGTAACGTACACTTTGGTTTTCAGAGTGAGGTGCTGCGCATCCCAGGCGGCTAGGAGGCATCCATAGGGAAGCAGGAAGGAAAAATTACAGCTTTAATCCCTGCTCATCATACATGATCACAGTGGGAACAGAATTAAGCTTTGTTATCACTGAACAGAGGGCTTGGTTCCCAGGTAGTCTCATGTGATGCACACACCAAGTGTGACCTGAGGTGAGAGCAGCAGTCCCACAGTGACGCAGGTCGTCTCTCGTCTGTTTCTACGCATTGTTAGCTTTGTGATTTATGTGCCCATGAAGTAGGAATGTGGATTCTGCTATCTGTTTTAAAATAGAGTACAGAAGAGTCCTACATAGAAACCACAGGTTGAAAATGATATTAATGATATAAGCACAAAGTAACAGAAAGAAACAGCAGAGTTAAAATTACTAGTTAGCAGTAAATTTAGATTTAAAAAATGACACCATCATATCTGAAAAAAAGTAAACCAAAAATTGAAATTATCCAGAAGAGACACTTATTGTCTACACTTTTGTTAAAGATGACTTTGAGTCTAAATATACTGTATCATATCTTAGATATTACCTAATGAAAGTATGAAGTCATAATTATTAGCATAAAACTTTGCTTCATCTTTTTCACATGCTTTTAAAAGTTTGTCTTTAATAGTGTAACTCGCATTTATACTATCAGTACACTCAGTATATTTTATTGACAGGTACAGATGAGTGGGGCCTGCAGAACTGTTTCCTTTGGCTGGAGAAGCACTGGTCTAGGCAGGTGATGGTTTGTGCTCAGGCTGCGGCAGAGAGATGGAGACAGTTACATACCTTCTAGAAACGTGCATGCGGGAGAAGTGGCGGTGACTCAGTGAGGTGGGAACCAGGGAGACATAGGATCGAGGCTGAGCCAGATCGCCAGCAGATGTCAGACAGGTGGCACCTTTTTTTTTTTAAGAAAATTAGATTTGGGAGACAGTCTTTTTATTTTTTTTAAATTAAAATACAGTTGATAAGTTACAGGTGTACAGTATAGTGGCTCACAATTTCAAAGGTTGTATTTCTTTTACAGTTATTGTGAAATATTCGCTATACTTCTGTGTTGTGTGTCTTGTAGCTTATCACATCCCTGGTAGTCTGTGCCTGTTCACCCCCTGCCCCTGGACTGCCCCAGTCGCCGCCTCGCTCTGGTAACCACGAGTTTGTCCTCTCTCTGTGAGTCTGCTGCTTCATGTTACAGTCACTAGCTTGCTGTGCTTTTCAGATTCCAGTGCTGTTTAAGACTTGCTAAATTTGAAATATCTTATTCAACAAGCATTTAAATCCTCCACTGTACAGATCAGGAGAGTAGACCAAATCAGAGATAGATTTTGGCAAGTGAGCTCCATATAGAGTCAGAAAAAGCATGACGATGCCCAGGGGAGAAAACAGCTAGTGAATGGAGACGTGGGCTAAGAAACAGACATTGTGATGAGGGGGACACAGCCAGAAAAAATAGAAGAGACTAGGAGAAACTCAATGCAAGGCAGAAGGAGAGGGCCAGGTATGTCATACGATGCTGAAACTTCAGGCTAAATGAGGTTTCTGGAGTCCAGCTGCCATGTGGAGGTTGTTGGTGATGCATCAAAGTAGCTTACAGTTAAAAAGTACTTACTAAGGCAGAATTCTGGTGGGAGTGCGCTTGAGGCATGGATGGAACATGACGACGTGGATCCTTCAATCAACCAAGTGTACTTTTTTCATTCCAAAGTATAGTATTTGCTTTCTAATTATAAAAGTTTCCTTTTCTGTTTCAGAAAAATTAGGAAATACGGAAGGGAATAAAGATAGAAATAAAACGATCAAATATCTCAACTGATACCAACTAATATTAATGTCAGTCTCTTGATATTTTTCCTCATACTTATTTATACAGGTATATATCATTATGATCTTTATTTCAGTATTGTAAATTAAATTGTACATTACTATTATTCTGTTTCCCTTGCCTTTTAGTATTTTTTGAAGTATGATTTTTTTTTTAACTAGCTGAGAAGTATTTCTTCATCTGGTTATATAAAAAATGAATATACTCTTAAACTTTTGGCAAGTAAGTCATTTGTAATATTCCACTTCTGTAAATAATTCCGTGATGAACATCTATTTGTACATCTTGAACTAAGAACTCTTCATACAGGTAGCACTCCTGGTTCTTTTAAGGCTTGTGAAAATGCTAATAACCTCTCTCTGCAAGATGCTTTGGGGTAAGGGCTTCTCAGTACCATTACCCTCCCATCAGCATCATTTTCTGTAATTGTGCATATTCTGTTCCCTGTTTTAGAATCATGTTTGGGCATATGTGTGTGTGTTAGTTAATAAGTGCATTTCTTGAAAATCGCATGAGTTTGCATTTTCCTTTTTACCCTAATTTCAGTCTTAAAGGGTTGACTCAGTACTTTATATCACTTATCATAACTTGTGTATTATATCATCTGTCCTTGTATTTCATGCCCTTTCATATTCTTGAGTTTTTCCTTTTTATCCCCTGATTTTTACTACATGAAACTTCCCAGCTTTGTTTCTCAGAGACTATTTAAAGGTATGTGCTCTGTTTTGAATTATGGCTGTAAAACTTATTTCACAAGAAGGGTCCTTTCCTAAGCTTGATTGGAAGCATTGTGTTTGTTCTGGAAAGTTATTCTATTTGCCTTAAAATCATTTGTATGTTACAGGGAGCTGCTACTCTTGATAGTAGCTGTGCTCTCTCTCAGATTCCACACCTGGTGACTGGTGTGGTTTCCTCTTTCCAACCTGCTGATGATTCTTTTGACAGAGAAGATGAAAGAGAAGAAAGCAGGCACTAACGTTGTCTGCAATATAGCATCTATTTGCATCTATTACCTCATTTAATCTTAATTCTGAGAGGTAATGTTCATTGTGATCATTTTGTAGGTGACAGAATTGAAGTTAAAAGGCATGATTTGTTCATTGAAACTTCCTTAGTAAGTGATAGAATCAGATTGAAACTCAGTGAGTTAATTCAACAAATACTTAGTGCTTAGTCTGTAGGCACTGTCTACCCCTTAGGATATATGAGTGAACAGAACATATGAAGATTCTCTGCCTTCCCGTGAAGGTCTGAAGTCAGGGTGCTGGGGTAGTTGCGGTTTTAGTGAGGGGCCTCCTTCCTGATTGTGCTTCACATGGCCTTCCTTGGCATGTGCAGGCAGAGACAGAGAGAGAAGAGAATCTGTATCTCTTCCTGGTTTTGTGAGGGTGTGACTCCCATCACAGGACTCCATCCTCGTGAGCTCATCTACACCTAAGGATCGCCCAGTTCCTGCACCTCCATAATCATCACACTGAGGATTAGGGCTTTTAACTTAGGAATTTTGAGGAGACACAAGCATTCAACCCATAGCAGACTCTAAAACTTACTTCCTTTAGACCATACTAGGCTGCTACTTCTGTATAATGCAAAATACATTATTGGATTACTCTCTCTTCCTTACCACATTGGGGGCTTGCCCTTTTGAATTTCTTGTTGCTATCAACATAAAATCCCCCTTCTCCCATAAAGAGAGAGGTGAATATTTTTATTTGCTTTTATATTTTCACAAGCTTCACCTCATTCAGATTTTCAGCTTCCATTCCAGTATTTTATGGGCCTTTACCTCTCCCATTGTATTCATTGTGTTTTTCATGGAATTTTCACATTATTTAAGTGTGGCTTATTTTACAGTGCATGTGCTTTTGAAGAATTCAAGTAAGTGGAATTTTTGTGAATAACACCAAACTTTTAGTGAAAATTTGGTACTATGAAAGATTTCCATTTCATTTTTACTTTCATATGATTATGCTCACATCTTCTGGGATAATTTAATATTTTCAGTTATTCAGCTGTTTAATGTCTGTTGAGCTAGGTGGCAATGTGGCAGCCACATCTTTCTTTACATGAAGACAACGTGTTAAATGAAGTACTTTTATTGGAATACTGAGTGTGTTAGGATGCTTAAAGCAGTGTTAGTCTTTTACTTCACAAATGGGTCCCAGTTACTCACTAGTGAGACACATCTTGTGCTACTTATGCCAAGTACTAGATAGATGCCATCTAGACCATAAGACATTTCGTTTAATAACAGGTTTAATATGAAATCATTAATACACTCCATTATGAAAAGAAAAATACTGTTTCCAGGGAGTTGTTTCTCTAGAGATGTTTAAACATAGTAGGTGGGGGAATTGAGGCATGTTGGTACACAGAAGACACGTACTCAATGCAGACACCTCTTGGAGCTGTACTTGTCTTTACTTCTTACCTTGCATGTTAAATCCCATTTATTTCAAGAGCACTTTTTTGTTTTTATGTCTGTCAGCACATATTGATAATAAGAATTTGCATAATGTATATTGTGTAAGTGATTATTGTTCTTTAGTCGCTAAGTCATGTCCGACTAAGCCTAACTCGCCAGGCTCTGTCTGTGAGATTCTCCAGGCAAGAATACTGGAGTGGGTTGCTATTTCCTTCTCCAGGGGATCTTCTCAACTCAGGGATCAAACCCATGTCTCTTGCTTGGCAGGCAGATTCTTTACCTGGTAAAGAAATTCTTTACCAGGCAGATTCTTATACCGCTACCTGTGTAAGTGATAAATTTGTATATTTTCAGATTTTTTAATATAATATGACTGGTATCTTTGGGTCTTTTCTAGGTTTGTGACTTGGCTTTTAGCCTGAAGAAAATGCTGATCCGACACAAGATGACTCATAATCCCAATCGTCCGCTGGCAGAATGCCAGTTTTGCCATAAAAAGTTTACAAGGAATGACTACCTCAAAGTGCACATGGACAATATCCATGGGGAGGCTGACAGCTAATGGTAGCTGCAAAGGAATTAAGCCATTCAGAAGGGCTCCTAATAGGAAACCCAGGTCTCTCACCTGATTAGTGTAGCAGTTCACTCACTGGTCTCGCAGTTCTTATTTGCCTACCTTTAGAGTCTGTACATACATATGCAAAAAAAGACAAAAAACACTACTTTTATTAAGAAATAGTAAAAATGGAAAATAATAACTTTGTAACCTTCCAAAATACTACTTTCGTTATGCCTTATAAAAATGGAAAAGGAGCTGTGCCATCTTCTTCTTGGCCATCTCTCTAGTGAAGTTTATTAACATACTCTCTGTCAGGCTTTTTTCATTTTATTTTTATCCTTATGTGTGTGCATTTGTATGTGCTGGTTATCACAATTGGTTGTTACTAATTTAATCAGAAAGGAGTTAAGATTTCCAAGATAATTTCATTACAGATAAGGATAAGAGGTAAGAGTTTTCCAAGTCTCAAGCGTAGTAACAGTGTAAAACTTGGTATTTGTGAAGCAGGCCAAAAGTTGATGGTCCTCCATAGCTCCTTACAACAGATGAGTTTAAAATAAATAGGTATTTAAGAACTAAAACATCTACTGAAATTTTGCTCATTTTAGACAATCCTCAGGAAACATTTCCTCATCGTTCAGTTGCCGGCATTCATGGTCTAGAATACTTATATCAACACAGAAGTGGCCATAACACTCAAATTTGCCCACCTGATTCTCCTGAGTTTTATACTCGCTAGCTTTAGAAATTAACACAGATGGCTAACCGTGGAAACAACATGGGCTCTCAGTGTCTGCTGGCTGACAGAGCAGCAGGTCAGTAGGTGCATTAGGATGCTGACCTGGCCCTTTACCTGCTCATCACATTGGAGAGCACAGAGCCTGTCCATGCAGATGCAACAGTCCTCAGAGCATTTACATTCTGTTTCTCAAGAGACATTCTCCAGAATCTTGGCAGTAGGTGATTCTGAAACACTTTTGAATTACTCTCAATCCTTTATAATTAGGAATCCAGAATAAAAAACACAACCCTGGCAGTTGTTATGACGGAAATGATCACCGATGTTTAAGGAAAATTGAAGCAAGAAGCATAATTTCTTCCTTTAGGTTTTGTTTCAGCTCAATACTTGAGAACAGCATACAATGAACAGCTTGTCTTGGGAGAAGATATGATAAGATGTAATAATGTTGTTAAAGTAATATAGAAGAATCCCAACCAGCAAAAACTTAAAATGAATCTCAATTCAAGAACTTTTCTATTTGGAGCCCATTCAAAAGAGAGAAAGTATAATTTTCAGGAAGTTATTTAATTCTAATCATTTGTGGAGAAAGGTTATCTGAAGACACAGTTCTCTGAAATCAGGAATCTTGTTTTAGAATTATATTTATGCTCAGTTCCAGTTCTGAAAAGAAACAATGATTCATTATACATATTTAAACTCCGTGAAAATACTAAATTTGAAATTCACCAGAGGTAATTTTTAAAAATATAAATGCCTGGATTATAATTTAGAAGATGTCTGAGTATGGCTATATGAAGCATTTGTTCTGAAATTATAGACTGTATTTTATACAAATAGATTTTGGTCTCATTTCTTGCTATGTCATTTGTTTCAGTAGTATATTTTTAGATCTAAAGTATTTTCAGTTTAACATAACAGTGTGCTTAATCTCCTTTGAATATAAAAGGACAGCTGTAAAATTTAGTAGTGGGTATTGTTTAAGCGTGTTCTGCTCATTCCTTTGGGTGCTGCCTTCTCTGTACGGGACGCTTCATAGCCCAATTGTGTGAAACTTGAAGCCAGACCAACTGTGTATCATCTCAGTGACTCACAGTTTACAGGGCTGCTGAGGAAGTTACCCTGGAAACCGTGTTATCACAATGCTGTGGAGAGGACTGATGAGGATTGAAGTGCTGAATGTGATCTGGCCCAAGGTCTGCAGTCAAACAAGACTTCAGAAAATGGCGTGCAGAGACCTACTGGTACACCATCCTTTCTTTTCAAAGCACTGAAACCAAAACAGACCCTTAAAAAGATTATTTCCGTGCCATACCTTTTATCCAAAAGATGATTATTTATAAAACACCTCAGATATGTTAGTGTTTGTGTCCTAGAACTTTAAAACCACTTAGCGATAACAAAGAGATAAGAATTCATTTAGTTTGAGAAGTTAAGAACAGAAATAAGACAGTCATGGGGAAAAATCAGGCATGCTGGAGTGCAGGTACTCACTCTAAAGAATCTTCCTCTTAGGCTACAGAAAGTTACGACTCCTGTATGCTTGTGGGAAGAGGCCAAACTCTTACCCTGAGGTCAAGACTGATGGTCAAAAGCTTTTAGTAATATGGGTAGGCTCAGATAAACTTTATAGTTACTATCTTTGTATAGTAACATTTAACATATTTGTATATCTAGAATTTTTTTTCTTCTTTTACACTCACTGGCTTCTGTTTTCTCTTTTTTCTTTGCCTTTTTTATTGGGGTTGTCGTTGGCGATACAAAACAGTTTGTTAATTAATCATAATATTTGCAGCATAAAAGTATTCATTGCTGATTCATTTGGGGGGTTACACAGAATAGTTAAAATACTACTTTTAAGAAACATTTTTATATGTTTTGTGCGTGTGTGTATGCAGAGAATCACTCTTATGAGAGGCTTATATTGTACATGCAAATACATTACTTTGTTCAAAACTCTTCAGACCTGTTGCAGCCAACAGGTGTGGATGTGAATCACAGAAAGTCTTATAACGGTAGTTTGTGCATTCAGTTTTATGGGCTGCTACTCTCCCAAAGCTGGAAGGGAGGGGGAGAGGCTAGGTACTGGAAATACTAACTTTTTCCTTCACAAACTTAAATGTTACTTGTGAAAACTTATCTTGGGGTTGTAAATATATGGAGATGGACAGGTAGGAGGAAATGTGCCTATTTAAAACCCTAAAATTTTATCATTAATAATGAGGTTTACTTGCATGTACATATATAAATGCAGTATTTGTGAATATAGTAGAACTTTAGTAGCATTTTTATTATAAATCTATAATCTATATAATCACTACCACAGCTGGTAGCAGCATTGTATTTTACAATAGGACAGTTCTACAGTAAAATCGAAATGAACATTTAAAGTTGTTTTTGATGAAAGAAGAAAATATAATTGTCATTACTCCCAGACCTCCTGTTTTGCAGTTTTATTTCTAAGTATTTCTAGATCTGGAAAATCTCTCTATAGTTAAGCCAAGTTGGTTTCAGGGTCACAGAGAGAACCCATCTTAACTCTCATCTCACTTTTGGTCAAACGTAAATACCATGTGAAAAGAAACATTACTAATGATGAAAAACACTTGATTTATAATATTATCTCTAAGCACAAATATCCTGATAATCACAAATATAATTTAAGAATGATTAAAGTTACGGCTGATATTTTGCGTGTTCCTTCTTTTAAAAGTTTTATTATTCTGGTGGTGTTTCAATCTTGTGAGCTTTCCCTGGTACAAAAAAATTATCATCATCATACTTATCATGATTCTCCAAGTAGTTGATTCAGAAATGATACATTCATTTACCTTTGATGTGTCAGAAGTCATTTAATTAGTTGAGACACTAGTTCTTTGGAACTTCCATAGTGTTAACTACTTTGGGCTCAATACTGTTATCACTGCTGTTTATTAATTTGTTATATGACAGGAGAAAAATTAACACCGGAGCCTTCAGTCTGGGCCATGTTAGAATATTCTAGATTTCCTAGGCCCACAGACTAGCAGAGAATGCAAAGGGGATCTTATACCAGAATGGTGCTGCTAATCCTGTGTCCAAGTTCACATTCTCTCTTTAAAAAATGCTTAACACAGTACTGGAAAACAGCATATATAAAAACGTTTATATTTATTTCAAAGCAGGCTTCCTAAACATTTGATATATTTTTCTAACCCTGCAAGCATTTAAGCAATTAGAGTAAGTTTTATGCCACCGTGGCATGTGACTCAGCAGAAGGAAACTCAGATTTTAGGTACTATTCATATGCTGAAAATTGAGAAAGTAGATGAGACTACTGAAACTCGATGATCTAAATTAGTGTGAAGGAATTAATATTAGAATATTACAGTTCCTAGTAAGTCACTATAGACTTACTAGGAATTAATTACTTAATAATGTATTTGCCTTTGTAAAATAATATAAAAATGAAAGGAATTCCAGCTTGTAGTGGATACCTTATTTTAAAATTCTGTCTTGGAGAAAAATAATGGTCTTTTCCTTAAAGTAAATTTCACCTGACATCTTTTATATGATGTTTGACTGGCATATCTTTTCCTCCTATTCTACTACTATAGACTATTCCTTAAGAATATGTACATTTTGGATATGTTTCTAATAAAGGACCTATGGTAAGATTTCACATATTTTATCCTGTCTGAAAATACTGTGTGTCTGTGATCATGAATCTGTCCTGCCTTTCCCAGTCTTACCTAGCCTTCATATGACACAGAGGGCTTGTATTAGAGTCTGTACTTAGGGAGAAATTTGTTCTTTACACCTAACATATGAAATTCATCATCACCGATATGTAAATCTGATTAAAGCCTGACATTGTAGACATAATTCAAGACCCTCCTTTGTTGGTTCTCGCTGACCCATGGTAGCTGGTGATGCACAACTGGAAACAAAAGAGATTCCTTAAAAATATTCCTAGGACTCTGATACCGTGGACACAAGTATAACTGCTGAAATCTGAAGGGATACACCACCATTATTGGGATTTAGTTGTTGAAACAGTATGGCCTTTGTTCATTCTTTAATATTTGATAATGCAGCTCATAAAAAGGGAAGTGCATTGACTTCCGACTTGATATTTGTGTTGCCTTGCTAAAGTATTAGCATCTGGAGAGCTGAAACTGTATTTGATGAACAAAAGAAGGTCTGAAGTTAACTTTTATGAAATCAAAGGAAACTGTATAGTTCCTATGCTAAGTAGGAACATAAAAGTATGGGAAACAAAATCACATTTAATTGATTCTAAAACCTATTTAAATTGGAAAAGTGAGTCTTTTATGGAATATTGCATTTAGTCATTAGAAATTCTGAAAAATTAAATTTTGTGGAAATTAACCGATCACTGACTTTTGACTGCCTTAAGTCTAGTTTTACTATTCAAACATAGGAAATCTTCTGATGTTACTTTCTGGTAGTCTGATTTATATAATAACTGCTTACTGCTCACCTTCTACCTAGCAAATACACCCGTTCCCTAGAATGTAGCATAGAGTAAGGCAGTGTCAAGTCCACGCCGTTCAGCGTCGCTTCAGCCTCTCCGGCTCCTCGCGTGTGGGATCCATTCCTCGTGCTCTTGCAGCGGCTGCGTGGCTTCGCGTCCTCTCCAGTTTCGCCTAACGCTGGGTTCCGAGAGTGACAAGTTGGTGTTGTTCCCAGACTCAAATTATGATATTTAGGATATTAAGTTGTATCCTTTCTGCTCTGGCTATAAAATGTGAAATTGGGGCAGACGAATTTAGTTGATTAGGGTATTGTTAGACTAAGTATTTGAGTTGGGCCAACTGGCTTTGTACTGAGCAAAGCTATTGCTCAGTGTCCTGAGTTACAGATCTCACCCCTAACCATGCCGACTCTGCCAAGGGCATGTGGCTTGTTTTGACTGCAGATCCTGAGAGAGAGAGAGAGTCATGAGGAATAAAAGAGGAATTCTGCAGGTGTGTCCTGCAGACAGGAGTGTAACAACGCCCTTCTAAAGATGAGTAGGTTGGAATTAAAATCTCAGGTAAGGGTATTACAACTGAAGAACTAAGATGGCTTTCATAAGGCTTATGCGTGATAAAGCTGAGATTAAACCTCCATCTCCCGACTTCTCTTTCTCTCTCCGCTTCCTGGACGTCACTCACATCACGCTTGGGCAGTACCATTCTGAGTCTGAGTCTTATCCGTATCTAGAGAAGAATGCCATCTCCTAAGTGTCTGACACAGTAAGTACTCTGTTAAAGGAATGGCTTATAATGTATGCACATGCATATGATGGTGCATATTGATAGTGAGCAAATCAATTAATCAGAAAAATAAGGAAATTATACTTTGGGAAGGGGGACCAAAGTCACTGAATTTGAGATAAGCATTATGTATAGTTAATAATCAGAAACAAATCTATAAAAGTTTAATTAAATATTAATAGCATATTTCTACCTTTCTTGTGTATATCACCTTCTTTATAAATAATGTTTTTGACTAGTTTCCTTGATGGCCTGTTGCAAATGCATACATATCTTATGGGAATTTAAATACACATACAAGATTGAGCAGTACATAACCAAATTTCATGTTTTAATCAGACAATAAGATAATTATAGTCACAAAATATCCTGTACAGTCTGTTTTGAGTGAGAAAGTACTTGAACAAAGGCTTTGTGTAAGAAATCACTGAGAGTTTAGTTACAAGATATATTTTACCTGAAATTCAAATCTGTATAAATCCACAATTTTCTCATACTTAAAAGTAAAGAGGAAAGGAAAAGTGGATAAAGACAGAAAAGAAAGTATTTAACCTATTTTAGACATGGAAAAAATATCAAGAGATGAAAACAGCTATTTTCCCATTTGAAAGGGAAGGATGGGCATAAGAAAAAGGGATAGAAGGATCATAAGTTTAGCAAGATGATAAACTGTAACATCATTTATCATCTGAATTATGTCCATTTCCTTAGCAGTAAAATGAATTTAATAGTATCTACTGGTTGGTTCTATTATGAGAAATAAGTCAGAAAAAATTCATTTATTCATGCAAAGGATGCCTGGGACATTAACTAGAGTTCAAATTAATCCTGCCCCAGTATTCTTCCAAGTTAATGCCTTGTCATTCTATATATGCCTTCAGAAAGTTCTAAAATCCCCAACATTCCATCTCCTACTTTGAAGCAAACTTGTCACAAGGCAAGTCAGACAAGTTTTAAATTGTGTATCGCTAATCTTCAATTCATGTTCAGTTCTCCTTATTATATGGTATTTCCATAATATCTCCAGATACTTCAACCTTACCCTTTCCAGCAAAGATTAAGCCATTAGTTTAAAAATACTATTAAATTTCCAAACTAAATAACACTTGGCCCACTTAGAGTGATGCTGTCGTGAGAGGTCCTTGCACAGCTATTGCTTCGATCTCAACACGGCCTCCTTTGGGCAAAGCAGCAACCTGGTAAGCAGCTCGTGCAGGAAAACTCCTCTGGAAATATTGTTTGTAGACATCGTTGACAGTACTGAAGTCATTTATGTCAGCCAGCAAAACAGTTGCTTTTACCACATTTGTGAAGTCACAGCCTGCTGCTTTCAGAATCTCACCTATGTTTGTAAGAGCTTGTTTAGCCTCTTCTGCCACCCCTCCTGGCACAAGCTGTCCACTTGCAGGGTCCATGCCTAGCTGTCCTGAAATGTAAATGGTCCTGTCGACTAACACAGCCTGACTGTAGGGACCAGTGGCCGCGGGGGCTTTCGCAGTGCTGATCACCCTTCTGACCAAAGACGACATGGCTAACCCTTTTCCCTTGCTCCCCTCGCAAACAACTACGCAGAATACAACTCTCACTCGCGCCTCACCTGACTGAATTGAAGATTAATGATGAATCTAGTTACTAATGTTATAAATTTCACTTCTATAACACTTGTATTGCTGGATGTGGGAAAACAGACATGCCTTACTTAGTTAACTCAGAAGAATAAAAGAAGAAGGAAATAACATGTAGGAAAGATGAGCTACTATTCCTGAGAAATAAGAAAGAGCACACCTAATTCAACTAAACCCTATTAATTCAATGATGTGAAGTATTTTATTATGTCAGATATGTGATTTTTACTGGAATAAAATTAAAGCATTTAAATTTGAATGGCAGAGATAAAGGAGAAGAAACTGGACCAAATTTTATATAGATAATATTTTTCTAGTGGAAATAAAATAGCATGCAGATTTTCCTTGGTGTTATTCCATTCACTGATTTTTTTAACAGTTTAATTTAGATATTAAATTACATTACCTAAATAAAGGTGAAGAAACTAAAAAAAAAAAATTGTGTATCACTGATGTAATTATGGTGAAGCATTTCATTTAGGAATGTTTTGAAAATTCTTAAGTACTATGTCAATTTAGCATACATACTTATAGAAATGACCTGTTCTTTTAACCCAAGCATAAAAATAAGATTTTTAATTCCTAGATTATTAGATGTTTTTTGTTTTGCTTAAACTACATTTAATCTTCTTTTAAAGCATAATCAATAATTTTGGGTTTGTAATTGAACTGCCTACCTCTCCACTAATTAAATAATAGCACCAAAGTGTTCAAAAGGGAACAACTCTGTTATATTGTTACTTATTTTAAATGCCATGAGTGACATCAAAATGAAACTCTGCTATAATATCAAGTAACAAAAACTGGGTGATTCCATATGAATTTTAGGATTATTTGTTCTGTGAAAAATATCATGGGTAACTTGATAAGGATAACATTAAGTCTGTAATTGCTTTGGGAAGTATGGCCATATTAACAATATTCTACCAATTCCAAGAGCATGGGATATCTTACCATTTTGTTGAATCATCTTCAGTTTCCTTTACTAATGTTTTATACCTCTCAGCATGTAAGTCTTTCACATCCTTAGTCAGGTTTATTTCTGACTCTTGTGCATTCTGGGGTTTTCCTGGATGTAATGTCCTGAAAATATCAATTATGTTTAATTGTTTTATTGTATCATTTAGGGTCTCTGATGCCTTGTTGCTTTGCTCTCTAGAAGATCTGTCCATTGATGTGAGTGTGGTGTCAAAGTCTCTACTACTACTGTATTCTTGTAAATTTCTCCCTTTATGTATTTGGGTGTTCCAATATTAGATGCATCTATGTTGATGAGTGTAAACTCCTCTTCTTGCATTGATCCTTTCATCATTGTATAGTCTCCTCTAAATTTCTCTATGTCCTTTGTTTTGAAGCCTGCTTATCTGGTTCCAAGTATTAGAGTCCCTGCTGTCTTGTCCTTGTTGTTTGCAGGAAATGTCTTTTTCTGTCCCTCCTCTCACTTCCAATCTGTGTGTCTCCCTTGCACTGAGGTGGGTCTCTTGTAGACTCTTTGTCTTTTAATCCAATTTGCCGCTTTTATTTTAGTTGGGGTACAGCTGATTAACAGTGCTGTGTTTCAGGTATTCAGCAGAGTAATTCAGTTATACATGTGTCTATTTCAAATTATTTTCCTAGTTAGCTTATTAAAGAGTCCTGAGCAGAGTTCCATGTGCTGTACAGTAGGTCCTTGTTGGTTATCTGTTTTAAATACAGCAGTGTGTACATGTTAGTCCAAACCCGCTATCTATCTCTCCCTCCCACCCTTCCTCCTGGGTTAAGATAAGTTCATCCTCTTTGTGAATCTGTTTCTGTTTTGTAAATAAGTTCCATTTGTGTCATGTTTTAAGATCTTCATGTAAACAATATCATATGATATTTGTCTTTCTCTCTGACTTACTTCACTTGGTAGAATGTCCAGGTCCATCCATGTTGCTGCAGATGGGGTTATTTCATTCAGTTTTACAACTGTAGACTTTGGCCATCTGACTGGTGTGTAGTTTTGATATGCATTTCTCTAATTATTCTTAGTGATGTTGAGCATCTCCTCGTATGGCACATCTCTCTCATTGAGGCACAATCTACTTGGAGAGGGTGTGGAGAAAAGGGAACCCTCCTACACTGTTGGTGGGAATGTAAATTGGTACAGCCACTATGGAGAACAGTATGGAGGTTCCTTAATAAAAACTAAAAATAGAGCTACCATAAACCCAGAATCCCACTACTGGGCAAATACCCTGAGAAAACCATAATTCAAGGACACATGCACCTCCAGTGTTCACTGCAGCACTATTTTCGATAACTGGGACATGGAAACAACTGAAATGCCCATCAACAGATGAATGCATAAAGAAAATGCAGTGCATTTATACAATGAAATGTCACTCAGCCTTAAAAAAGAATAGAAATGAAAGTATATTTTAAAACAACTTATGAGACCCAGCCTAAAGTGGTTGGCTCAGAATTTTAATGTCTTTTGTATGTGCTCTAAGACTGTAGATTTTGCAGCTTGTGAGAATTTTGGTAAGGAGAATTTACCTTGCAGGGTTTAGAATAGAAAGCCCTTAACTGTTCTCACTGAGAGAATTTCAAACGCTAAAGTCAAAATTTTTACTTAATTTAGCAATTAGTAAAGAGGAAGGTCTCCAGGGAGGCGCTGACTACTAACATTTAGGTTCCATAGAAAGCATAACACACTGAGTTCTAGAGCACCTAGCAGCATGGAGTGCACCTTACCCTGAGCTGAGCTGTCGCAGGCGCCTCCAGCCCGTGCACGGAGGACAGCCTCCAGCACAGACCTGTCCCAGACTCCTGCTGACCTGTCAGCCTGAAGACACACAAATTACAGACTTCTGGGGTGCTCCACTTGGTAGGTGTTTATAGTTTCTAAGCAATAACTTAATTAGTCTAAACAATAACTAGTGACTGATCTAAAAGATACTAGCAATACTGATTGCAGTTTGGGGGTAACCTGCACTTGGATGAAGTCAGGCAACCCCAAGTGATCTGTTAGCTCTGGCGGTTTGGCCTGTTGGAGAGCTGTAGTGCTTTTGCTCCAGCTGTGTCCCATCTGAACATGGCATTTAATTCTGAAATGGATCAAACTCGGTGCTTATTCTTCTCTTTGTCTGCTTTCCTTTATATGCAAAAGACCTGACTGTGACCAAACTGGAAGTTAAGCTAGTTCTGTTTTACTCGGGTCTAACATAGTAATTCCTCGGGTGTAACTTAAATGATATATTTAGATATAAGTGCAAATAAGTATATTATTGACCATATAGCTATGCAGTGTTAACAATGGAAGAGAAACATGGCAGAGAATTCCAAAATATAATGATTCAAAAGATCTTTATATTTTGCAATGTAAATTTCTATCTTCAGATTCAATTGGATGCAGCAAAATTAACTTCAGTAGCAATGAAAGAGCAGATCCCCAGATGTTAAGGTTCAGGGATGGACAGCAGAGCTAAGGGAGCAAGGCTTGTTCGGAGGTTGACAGTGACCTTCCTCAAGGAAGGAAAATAAACTGGTATGAGGAAATGAGTTAGGGAACGGGGAAGTACAGTGAATTACTCCCTGTGTCCCTCAGAAAGTCTGTCCTGTTAACTCAGTGGTGGCGGTCTTGAATTCTGAGGTTATGGTTTATTTTCCAGGAGGTGATAAAGTAAGAGAACTCCTTGCTTTGCATGGTATGTAATTTGGACTCTGTTATGTTATTTTGGGGTGCCCTTGTAACAACTCCCAATACTTAGCAAACTTTTTAAAATATATTTTTGCTTCCTTATACATTCTTACTATATATATATTTTTTTTACTTCAGTAGAATGACTTCTTTAGAACTGTTTCAGAGGCAGTGATATGTGCTTTAAAGTCCTGTGCTTTAAAGTTCATTGGAAGGACTGATGTTGAAGCTGACTCCAGTACTTTGGCCACCTCATGCGAAGAGCTGACTCATTGGAAAAGACCCTGATGCTGGGAGGGATTGGGGGCAGGAGGAGAAGGGGACGACAGAGGATGAGATGGCTGGATGGCATCTCGATGGACATGGGTTTGGGTAAACTCTGGGAGTTGGTGATGGACAGGGAGGCGTGCGTGCTGCAATTCATGGGGTCGCAAAGAGTCAGACACGACTGAGCAACTGAACTGAAATATAATCATATTTTGAATTCAAATAAATTTCTATGCTGATAAAAAATTTTTTTTGGTCTTACTGAAATGACACAGGAACAGGAGTTCAGATTCAGTAGCTATCATATCAGGCTTCGCTTGTGGCCCTTTGTATGTGGCCTTCTCTAGCCTGGGTCCTGTTGGAAACCACAGTCTCTGGGCCTGCCCCGTCCCCTGAGCCTGCACACAGACTCGTGTCTGGACCGCTGCTCAGAACACCCGCTGTCACGCGTTGTAGGTGCTGCAGCTGCTGCAGCTGACAGCTGACAGAGGACGGGTTTGGTCCTGGACCCTCAGAGCACTGTGTCATGCATTTTTAGGCAATGCCCCAATGCAAGGCTTCCAGACAACCAAGTACTCTACTGTATTTTCATCCCTCTAATGTTCTGGACCTTTTTGTTCCTAATACAGCCCACATTGTTCATCAGCGGTCACCCCAGGCCCTGCCATCCTCTGCCCTTATATGCTTACCTTCCAGCTCCGCTGATATGTGTCTCATATATATGATGGAGGCTTTTTCTCTTCTGTCTCACAAACCTCTAGAGTCAGTAATGGGGTTGGTGCCAAGGGATACAAGGTTGACCTAACATTGGAATCTCAAGGAAATTCACGATATTAACAAAGTAAAAAAAGTGATGTCTTCTCAGTAGACACAGAAAAAACACGTTTGACAAAATGATATCTGATAAAATTCTTGGCAAATTAGAAGCAGGAGACTTTTTCAACCTGAGATAGATCGTGAGCAAAAATCAATAGCAAGCATCATACTTCATGGTGAATGAATACTTTCTCCCTTGAGATTAGCAAGAAAATAGAATGTCTAAAGAATTCGAGTCAACACTGTATTGAAAGTTCTAGTCACTATTATTCTTGGACAACATGGTCATTAACACAGAAAATCTGATAGAATCTACAAAAATACAACTCACAAATGCACTTAGTAAGGTTGTAGGATACAAGATCATTATACAAAAATATAAAGTACTTTGGGACAAACCTAATAAAAGATGTGCAAGATCAGAAAACTATAAATCATTGCTAGAGCAATCTTAAATATCCAAATAATGAAGAAATATGCTTTGTTCATGGGCTGAAAGACTCAATATTGCTAAAATGGCAGTTCTTCCTAGATAGATCTATAGCTTCAACACAATCCAGGCCAAAATTTCTTGAGTGTTTTTTAAAGAAATCAATATGGTGATTCTAAAATTCATATAGGAATGCAAATGATAAGAATAGTCGAAATAATTTTTAGAAAGTTAAAGACATGGAAGCCTTATCCTACCTAGTTTCAAGCTATATTAGTTAATAATTGAGTTTGACACAAGTATTAAATAGATGATCAAAGTCCACACATTCAGGGACAGTTGCTCCAATGAAGGTGCAAAGGAGATTCAGTGGAGAGAGGGTTGTCTTTTCACCAAATAGTGCTGGAACAATTAGATACCCAGGAAGACTCATGGGAGCAGGGACATAGGTGCAGACCATGCCAGATGTGCTGTGCCGATGACTGAAATGCCATGAACAGCGCTGCCGTCTCCATTCTGATCTTGAGAAATGGTGAGCAGCTCCTGGAAAACTTAAGAACAAAGAACAAAACAAAGCAAACCACCATGCCTTGTATGGTAGCTATGTTCCCAGAAGACTCAATATATATTAGAACTATGCAGGATGATTTGTATTACATATAAGGAAAATTAGGCTCAGAAAATTAGAACAGTGGCTGGTCCATAGTGTATGTTCAATATGAACATATTGAATGAACTAACAGACTGCTTTCTATACTCTTTCCATTTTTAATTTTAAACTTTCTCAAAGACTGAAAGGAAAAGAAAAAGTGCAGTGCTTCAAATCTCATTTATTCAAGAGTATATTTTGCTCTGGGAAATTCACTAAATAGCCCAGACTCTGCAGACTTCTCTCTCCTGAAACGTATCAGCTGAAGGAGAAATCGCTGATCCCGAGCCGCAGCTCTGCGCTCATCTCCCTGCAGGAAGACTCTGCAGGGGCCAGTATTTCTCTCATTTCCAAATAACAGGATCCCTTCTTAAGACTAAGATGTAGAGTCTTACTAAATTTGACATGTTGGTTTTCATTGTAGTTAATCTACTCACCTGTTGTCCAGTGTTTGTCCTCAGCCTCTTCCTGCTACAAGCCCATGGTCAGTTACAATTTGTCCCACTGCCTATTGCAGGGAGTTGGAATCAATAACCAAACACAGTGTGGCTGAAATAAAGTTTCCCCTAGATTGCAAGTGCGTCAACTTGCATGTCAACTCTGATGATTCCGATTCTTATTTCCCATCCTGAAAAAACTTGGAGAACTATTTTCACCATTCCTTTGCTATTTCAGTGCAACAACCAGATTCAATCCAACAAAATCAAAAGTCCTGAGAAATAAGTTTTATCATTGAGAAAGCACATTTGTAACATCTTAAGGGGGCCTCTCAGGTGTCTCAGTGGTAGAGAATCTGCCAAGCAGGAGATGCAGGTTCAATCCCTGGGTCAGGAAAATCCCTTGGAGAAGGGAACAGCAACCCACTCCAGTATTCTTGTCTGGAGAAATCCTTGGACAGAGGAGTCTGGTGGGCTACAGTTCATGGGGTCAAAAGAGACACGACTGAGTAACTAAACAACAAAGGGGAGCACTGCTAATTCTGAAAATAGCACAATCACCAAGCAAGACACAAAGGTTCCCCAGAGCATGCAGTCATCCACGCCTCGGCTGTGGGTGGTGTTGGAGGGCTCTGGTTATACATGTTGGCAACAGTAAACATCTACAGGGCTGCAAAGTATAGCATCTTTTTTATAAATCTTCCATTTTCCAACAAGGATTTAGGTGGCTTAGAGAGGATTTTATCTGTGGAAATGTTTGATGGAAGTTAGTTAAGAGTATTAAGTGACTGGAAACCTCAAAAAGCCTGGGATGGACAGTAATTCTCCAGGCAACATCTGCTGGATAATGTGGGATTTTCTTGTTTTAAAAAGTTGAAAATAAAAAGATTCTATTCTAAGAGGCTTCACTTCACATCAGGGAATAAACTCACAGTATTCTCCCCCATACATCAGTTTTTAATTTTCACTGATGTTTTTGCCCAACAATTGTCAGTTTCTTCCAATAAAAAAGCAATCTATGTGTTTGTGATTCTGGTGGGTTACAGGATTCAGCATTTACATGTAAATAGGTTTCAGCGAGTAGATCCTTGCATTTTATGTACTACTGAAGAGAACAGAACTTAATTAGGTCTGCATTCTGCGTGCTTTACTAAATCACTGTTTTTGCCAGTTGCTTATATGTCATTAGTTCTACCACCCTCACTGTTTCTTTGCAGCCTGTGGTAAGACTCGTACTTTAAACTTGGATGAGGCACAGCAAGTGGGGCTTGTTGGTCAACACTCTGGACAAAACAGGTGGGGAAGCAAAGAAGTGTGTGACATAGCCATGTAGAAATTTGGATCACTCTAATTAATCATGGTTCGGAGATGACAAAAACTGACAATAACGGATGTGACCCTTTGAGAACAATCTGGAACCTCAGTGCCCAGGGAAATCTTGCTTGTTTTTGCGCATCTACTACGGAGTAATGTATGTTATGGCTTGGTCCTCAGTAGGGCACTTCGGAGAGTCTCTGGGACAAGTCCCACACTATGAGACATTCCCCAAGTCATTCCTTTTTCTCTAGCTTCTCACCACGCCGTGTTGTGTCCCCAAATAAAAGATGAGAGGGCCAATGCAGTGCCTTTTGCCAGTTTATATAGTCTTCATAGGTCAGTTCGATCTCTAGGAGGTTTATTTGTAGGTTGAAATGTCTAAACTAGTTGCCTGTCTTGTTAAAATCTGATGGCATATGTATCTCCTTCACTGGCTCTGCTGCCTACATGTAGCCTCAGGGGCTTCCCAGGTGGTGCGAGTGGTAAAGAACCTGCCTACCAGTGCAGGAGACAAAAGACATGTGGGTTTGATCCCCCGGTGGAAAAGATCCCCTGGAGGAGGGCCGAGCAACCTGCTCCAGTACTCTTGCCTGGAGAATCCCATGGACAGCAGAGCCTGGAGGACCACAGTCCAGAAAGTCACGAAGAGTCGGACACAACTGAAGTTACTTAGCATGTGCGCACACTCAGTGTAAGTGGCCTCCCTTCAAATGGCGATGCAAGCTATTGGCTGGGCATTTCACTTCCTACAGAACGTGGGAGCGTGTACACAGCACCCCTCCAAGCTGTTTACCTCAGTAAGGCGGAGGTCCCCGGGGAACACAGCTCAAGCGCTCTAGAGCAGCGCAAACCTAAGAAACAGGATTCACCGGTGTTGCGAGAAAATACTCAACTTCTATTGGCCGTTGATTCTTAACTAAAAAAGAAAATGCCCAATTCTTCTTCAGAAAAGACTGACACTGCTTACTCAGTTCATGTACCAGAAAATTTTATCACCCAAAGTAGGTGAGGTGAGAGTTCCACATCTGGGAGAGAGTATCTTTTGGTTCTCACTCACATTTGCTTGCAGCATATTGCCAGGCACTGTAGTTAAACAGATTGATTATTATCTAGTTTCGATTACTATACTTGACAAAACAAATACATGCCTTAAAAAAGCTCTATGAACAGGTATTAACAACAATACCAACAATCCAAGTAAAACCCAATAAGGAAGCAGGAATGCTGACACCTATTATCTTTTTGTCAACTATATCACAAAAACAGTGATTATCTAATCAGATCCACTGATATAAAGGCCACAGTGATTTGAAATTATCAAAGAAGAACTATCTGAAATAAAGACTACTATGTACTATCTTTAACTACAGTTAATAAATTAAAGCTTATATACTCTTTCAAATTTAACTCCCCTTTAAGATTCATTGTTTTATAATGTATATAGTAGGAAATGTGTTTTGTGAATGAAGGAAAATTTATGAGTATACATATGAAAAATATTTAAGAGGCTAAGGGCACATTCAATATAGACTTCATATTCAAAAGAAGTGAATTGTAGCCAAATATGAAAAACTGGTGAGATTCTAACTACTCAAGTTGTATAGCTCTAAAGTTTTATATATATATATGTAAAAATATATATATATATAAATATATATAAATATATACACATATATTTATATGTATATATATATGTAAAAATTTAAACCTCACTACAATAATTGTTTTTTCTTATTTCAAGCATCAAAGCTTAAGATACTTTATTTGGAGCCGTATGAAACTAATAAACTGAAGCCAAGTATTTCACTAGTGGAAGGTCTTAACATTAACTCATCTAAGAGTAGAGGAAAGACCCCCACTTTCCAACAGAAACGTCATGCTATCTTCAAACCGAAATCTATAATCAAGAGAATATTAAAGCTGAGACTGTTTTAATGTGAACTTGGGTGGTGGATATAATCTAGGAATGGAGTGGGATACACTGTAATGTGCCCACTTGACCAGACTGCACCCCAACATCATCGCAGGGAAATAACAGTGCTGTCACCTGTAAGCATCCCATAAAATGAAGGTAAGGAAAAGCTATAACCTCTATCTCCCGGGCACATATGTTAAAGCTCATTGTACCCTCACATTAGACTTGGAAGAGGCCACTACTGTGCCCACCATACAGATGAAGAAACTGATGTTTAAAGTCATTGGTTTCACAAGCTGGTGAATGCCAACAAAATATTGGAATCCATTATTAGAAATTTGATTCCATCAGAAGCAGAAGTAAATGTGAAATTAAGGGAAAAGAGTATTCCTTCAATATAACAAAGAGTTCAGAAAATTTTGTCTGTCAAATATTCATATGCAGGTGCACACGGAGAATTAAGTTTTCTCTTTCTGGAGATGGATGAGGTGGATAATCTCTAATAAGTGATTTTCTAGAGGGAGGTTCAGATAATTTATAGAGCTTGGGACCAGATGTTGCCTTTCACTGTCCTCACTGCATGATACCATAGTTTTATCCCACAAAACCTTTTTTGAAGGTTCAAAGTTTTCTGGAACTAGGGGATTATGTTTATTATTATTATATTTATCATTATAACTACTCACACCAATGTCACATATTCTTTTTGTATGTGTGAAGTATGAAAGTCGCTCAGTTGTGTCCAACTCTTTTGACTGTAGCCTTGCCAGGTTCCTCTGTCCATGGAACTCTCCAGGCAAGAATACTGGAGTGGGTTGCCATTCCATTCTCCAGGGGATCTTCCCAACCCAGGGATCAAACCCAGGTCTCCCACATTGCAGGCAGATTCTTTCTGCATTCTCAGATTCCATCTGAGCCACTAGGGAAGCCACATCTTTTTTAAGATAAAAATAGCTTAAGATAAAATTATAATGGATTTGCTAATTCAAAATTTAAAAGCGCATTCATTTGCTATGTGCTTTTGACAAAAATTGTTCATTGTTTCCTTCTTGTTGAAGCTAAGGAACTAGTTATTGCCAAGATCAGTCAGTTCAGTCCCTCAGTTATATCTGAATCTTTGTGACCCCAATGACTGCAGCACGCTGGGCCTCCCTGTCCATCACCAACTCCCGGAGTTTACTCAAATGCATGTGCATTGAGTCGGTGATGCCATCCAACCATCTCATTCCCTGCAGTCCCCTTCTCCTCCCGCCTTTCATCTTTCCCAGCATCAGGGTCTTTTCCAATGAGTTAGTTCTTCCCATCAGGTGGCCAAAGTATTGGAGTTTCAGTTTCAGCATCAGTCCTTCCAATGAATATTCAGGACTGATTTCCTTTAGGATGGACTGGTTGGATCTCCTTGCAGTCTAAGGGACTCTCAAGAGTCTTCTCCAACACCACAGTTCAAAAGCATCAATTCTTCGGTGCTCAGCTTTCTTTATAGTCCAACTCTCACATCCATATAGTACTACTGGGAAAACCATAGCCTTGACTAGAAGGATCTTTGTTAACAAAGTAATGTCTCTGCTTTTTAATATGCTGCCTAGGTTGGTCATAACTTTCCTCCCAAGGAGTAAGCATCTTTTAATTTCATGGCTGCAGTCACCATCTGCAGTGATTTTGGAGCCCCTAAAAAATAAAGTCTGTCACTGTTTCCACTGTTTCCCCATCTATTTGCCATGAAGTGATGGGACCAGATGCCATGATCTTAGTTTTCTGAATGTTGAGCTTTAAGCCAACTTTTTCACTCTCCTCTTTCACTTTCATCAAGAGGCTCTTTAGTTCTTCTTCACTTTCTGCCATAAGGGTGGTGTTATCTGCATATCTGAGGTTATTGATATTTCTCCTAGCAATCTTGATTCCAGCTTGTGCTTCATCCAGCCCAGCGTTTCTCATGATGTACTCTGCATATAAGTTAAATAAGCAGGGTGACAATATACAGCCTTGATATACTCCTTTTCCTATTTCGAACCAGTGTGTTGTTCCACGTTCAGTTCTAACTGTTTCTTCCTGACCTGCATACAGATTTCACAGGAGGCAGTTGAGGTGGTTTGGTATTCCCATCTCCTTAAGAATTTCCCATAGTTTGTTATGATCCACACAGTCAAAGGCTTTGGCATAGTCGATAAAGCAGAAGTAGATGTTTTTCTGGAACTCTCTTGCAACGGATGTGGGCAATTTGATCTCTGGTTCCTCTGCCTTTTCTAAATCCAGCTTGAACATCTGGAAGTTCACGGTTCACTCACTGTTGAAGCCTAGCTTGGGGAATTTTGAGCATTACTAGTGTGTGAGATGACTGCAATTGTGCAGTAGTTTGAGCATTCTTTGGGATTGCCTTTCTTTAGGATTGGAATGAAAACTGATCTTTTCCAGTCCTGTGGCCATTGCTGAGTTTTCCAAATTTGCTGGCATATTGAGTGCAGCACTTTAACAGCATCATCTTTTAGGATTTGAAATAGCTCAACTGGAATTCCATCACCTCCACTAGCTTTGTTTGTAGTGATGCTTCCTAAGGCCCACCTGACTTCACATTCCAGGATGTATGATTCAAGGGGAGTGATCATATCATCTTGATTATCTGGATCATGAGGATCTTTTTTGTATAGTTCTTCTGTGTATTCTTGCCACCTGCTTCTGTTAGGTCCATACCATTTCTGTCCTTTATTGTGCCCATCTTTGCATGAAATGTTCCCTTGATATCTCTAATTTTCTTGAAAAGACCTCTAGTCTTTCCCATTCTATTGTTTTCCTCTATTTCTTTGCATTGATCACTGAGGAAGGCTTTCTTATCTCTCCTTGCTATTCTTCAGAACTCTGCATTCAGATGGGTATATCTTTCCTTTTCTCCTTTGCTTTTCATTTCTCTTCTTTTCACAGCTGTTTGTAAGCCCTCCTCAGACAACCGTTTTGCCTTTTTGCATTTCTTTTTCTTGGGGATGGTCTTGATCCCTGTCTCCTGTACAATGTCATGAACCTCCATCCATAGTTCTTCAGGCACTCTGACTATCAGATCTAATCCCTTGAACCTTCTCACTTCCACTGTATAATCGTAAGGGATTTGATTTGTTATTCCTGAATGGTCTAGTGGTTTTCCCCACTTTCTTCAATTTAAGTTTGAATTTGGCAATAAGGAGTCCATGATCTGAGCTATAGTCAGCTCCCAGTCTTGCCTTTTTGCTGACTGTATAGAGCTTCTCCATCTTTGGCTGCAAAGAATATAATCAATCTGATTTCAGTGTTGACCATCTGGTGATGTCCATGTGTAGAGTCTTCTCTTTTGTTGGAAGAGGGTGTTTGCTATGACCAGTGCATTCTCTTGGCAAAACTCTATTAGCCTTTGCCCTGCTTCATTCTGTACTCCAAGGCCAAATTTGCCCATTACTCCAGGTATTTCTTGACTTCCTACTTTTGCATTCCAGTCCCCTATAATGAAAGGACATCTTTTTTGGATGTTAATTCTAGAAGGTCTTGTAGGTCTTCATAGAACTGTTCAACTTCAGCTTCTTCAGCATTACTGGTCAGGGCATAGACTTGGATTACTGTGATACTGAATGGTTTGCCTTGGAAATGAACAGAGATCATTCTGTCGTTTTTGAGATTGCATCCAAGTACTGCATTTCAGACTCTTTTGTTGACCATGATGGCTACTCCGTTTCTTCTAAGGGATTCCTGCCCACAGTAGTAGATATAATGGTCATCTGAGTTAAATTCACCCATTCCAGTCCATCTTAGTTTGCTGATTCCTAGAATGTCGACATTCACTCTTGCATCTCCTGTTTGACCACTTCCAATTTGCCTTGATTCATGGACCTAACATTCCAGGTTCCTATGCAATATTGCTCTTTACAGCATTGGACTTTACTTCCATCACTGGTCACATCCACAACTGGGTGTTGTTTTTGCTTTGGCTCCATCTCTTCATTCTTTTTCAAGTTAGTTCTCCACTGATCTCCAGTAGTATATTCGGCACTCCAACCTGGGGAATTCATCTCTGTGTTCTGTCTTTTGCCTTTTCATACTGTTCATCGGATTCTCAAGGGAAGAATACTGAAGTGGTTTGCCATTCCCTTCTCCAGTGGACCATATTCTGTCAGACCTCTCCACCATGACCCGTCCATTTTGTGTGGCCCTACAGGGCATGGCTCCTACTTTCATTGAGTTAGACAAGGCTGTGGTCCATGTGTTCAGATTGGTTAGTTTTCTGTGATTGTGGTTTTCATTCTGTCTGCCCTCTGATGGAGAAAGATAAGAGGCTTATGGAATCTTCCTGATGGGAGAGAGTGACTGAGGGGGAAAGTTGTTCTGATGGGTGGGGCCATGCTCAGTAAATCTTTAATCCAATTTTCTGTTGATGGGTGGGGCTGTGTTCCCTCCCTGTTATTTACCTGGGGCCAAACTATGGTGGAGGTAATGAAGATAATGGTGACCTCCTTCAAAAGGTCCCATGCATGCACTGCTACACTCAGTGCCCCCAACCCTGCAGCAGGCCACCGCCAACCCACGCCTCTGCTGGAGACTCCTGGACACTCACAGGCAAGTCTGGGTCAGTCTCTTGTGGGGTCACTGCTCCTTTCTCCTGGGTCCTGGTGCACATAAGGTTTGTTTGTGCCCTCCAAGAGTCTGTTTCCCCAGTCCTGTGTAAGTTCTGGCAGCTCTATGGTGGGTTAATGGCGACCTCCTCCAAGAGGGCTTATGCCACACCCAGGTCTGCTGCACCCAGAGCCCCTGCCCCTGCAGCAGTCCACTGCTGACCCGTACCTCCACAGGAGACACTCAGACACAGTTCTGGCTCAGTCTCTGTGGGGTCTCTGGGTCCTGGTGTGCACAAGGTTTGTTTGAGCCCTCTGAGTGTCTCTGGCGGGTATGGGGTTTGATTCTAAATGTGATTTCGCCCCTCCCACCGTCTTGCTGGGGCTTCTCCTTTGCCCTTGGATGCGGGGTGTCTCCTGAAAGTTGTTCCAGCGCTGTGCAGCTGCTGTTCCAGCGCCTACTGTCTTGCTGGGGCTTCTCTGTCCTTGGACGATGAAGTACGCCTAGTGAAGGTAAGGACATTTTGTAAAGGACTGAGTGTGATTCTGCGTTCTGTGTTTATAAATAGTGCTAAAAACGAAGGCAGTTTTTTTTCAAGTGACAACAATGCAATTGTCATATTAAAAATTATAAGATTTTATATATACATTTATACATATATATAACAGTAAAATCTTATTACACATGCAAGAATGTAAATAGATAATATATATACACATTCAAACATATAACACATATGTCTTTATATAATCATAAGGAATAAAAACTGTCAAATATTTTGAAGGGTCTAAAATTTTACCCTACTTATAAGGTAATAAACTAACCTACAAGTCTTACCTGATGGCTCAGCAAACAAAGAATCTGCCTGCAATGTAGAAGACATAGGAGACAAGCGTTTGATCCCTGCATCGGAAAGATCCCCTGGAGGAGGATATGGCAATCCACCCGTATTCTTGCCTGAAGAATCCCAGGGACAGAGGAGCCTGGTGGGCTACAGTCCATGGGGTCGCAAAGAGTCGGACACAACTGAGTGACTGAGCACACACATGCACACCAGTCTTCATGGATGCTGGCAGGAGAGCCAAGACTCCTGGGTCAGAAACAAAAGATGGTTTATTACTCTCAGCAATAACAACAGCAAAAGTATCATAATTTTTGCACCAAATCCTGATTTCCAAGTTATACAGACAGTGTGAAGAAGGCCAGGTGATACCTTCTGCATGTGCACTAAGCTATGTAAGGGAAGATGAACCCTGAGTTCAGGGAAACCAGATCTTCTGTAACAGGCAATTCCACTGTTTTACTATACTGAATAGAAATCAAGCCTGCCCTTTCCTCGGGAGGGAGCACAGTTTCCATCTTCCAAGGCTGTTTGCTTCATATCCTTGAAAAGATAGTCAGAACAAAGGGAATCAATGCCTCTCTTCATAAGACATGTGGAAATCAGGATATGCATGGAGAATTTTCTGCCAACACCACCAGAAATATTTATTGTCAGCATTTGGTTTGAGAAAGGGCGCATGGCACACTGCTTGTGAAAATCATCTGGCCTTTGATCCTGTTACAGCCAAACAGAACATTAAGAAGACAAGGCAAGCGCATGGACTTCTGCACTTTGCGTTTCCTGGAAAGCACGTGTTTCCTGTTCAGGGGTCACTGGGCACTGGAGGGCATGGCAGCTGGACTTGGGTCTGCATCACTTGCCGCCAGTCTGCCTCCCGAGCCCCTGGAGAAGGCTGAGTAATGGAGCGTTCAGTACCAACAATCTGTCTATCACAAGGGTTTAATCTCCTTAAGCCCTACAGGGATCTGGGTGAGCATCAAAATAAGCACACCAAATGTGATTTCCACTGACTCTGCAGGCAAAACAGGCTAACACGCCAGTGTGAGCATATGAGGCTCGGGAGTGTTTGTCTTATAAATGGCATATTAAGAGATCTTCCTCTAAGGCAGAAACATGGGAAAGTCAGTGCCAGACTCCCCATCAGGCTGCCATGCACTCCCTCGCACCAGCAAACGGGAACTAAATGGAAACAGTCACAAGCCCACATTCAGTGAGTGTATCCAGGAATTTACAGAGCTCTAGGATCAAAGTATTTTCAGTTTTGGCTTAGACTATAGTCTTGTGAGATCTTTAAAAATATTCTTTTATCTGAGTTACATATTATGGGTGCTGGTTAGGTGCTCCAGGGCATAATTACTTTTTCAGTTCTTTTGGCCTCTGAATATGTCCTGGAGTCCAGAAGAGGGAGCATACGTTCTAAACTGTCTAGAATCCTGACTACACAAGTAACTTTATGAACCTCAGTTTCCTCACTGTTAAGTACAAATAATTGTTCATGCATATACAAGTGTGTGAGGATTTAAAGAAAAAGTACATTTAAAACAGTATAATAAAAACAAATGTGTATAACAAAACTGGAGAAGGGAACGACAACCCACTCCAGTATTCTTGCCTGGAAAATCCCATGGACAGAGGAGCCTGGCAGGCAGAGTCGGACGCGGCTGAGTGGCTAACACTGCTATACTAATAGAACAGAGCAGACTCACAGATACAGGAGCAGACTAGTGGTTGCCCTAGGCAGAGGGAAGGGGGACTATGGGACTAAGAGGCACAGACTACTACGTTGAAAATAGATAAGCAGCAAGGATATATTGTACAGCACAGGGCAATGTAGCCATAATTTTGTAACAACTTTGTAACAACTGTAATGGAGTATAATCTATAAAACTATTGAACCAGTATGTTGTACACCTAAAACTAATATAATATTTTAAACCAACTATATACTTCAACAAAAAAGGGAAAGGAGTGAGTGACAAACTTGAAGTATGCTAAAGAACCAATTCTAGTTTTTTTCTGAAAATTGGTAAATAAAGAAGTAGTCCACCAGCTTTTTCTATTCAACCTCAGATAACTAAGTATCCTGAGATTTATTTTTATAAAAGTATCCCAGCTAACAAATAACAGAAAGCATTAGGAGATCACCATTTTGCGAACCTCTAATAAAAGAATGGATCTAGGTAACTATAATCAATGGCTACTAACATCACACAAAGAGAAAAAGCAGACACTATATGCCTCCTGTTGGAATTACAAAATACATTCTATGAAGTACTTTTGGCCAAGTCATTGACTTAAGTCAAACTGAGGTTCTGGAGATAACTATCAGTTTATGGGAAATACAGTGCTAGAAGAACATATAAAATATTACCACAGAGTCAGAAATCAACAAAGTCCAGAATGTGAGAAATACTACAGAGCATCACTAATGACTATTTCTTTACAAATAAACTGCAAGGAAAACAAAAAGGGAGGACAAGTTTCATCTGATCTGAGAGAACCATAAAAATGCAATGTGTGGATCTTGATCTTTTTTTTAAAAAATTTAAAACAAATTTATGAGATAATTAGGAATATTTAACGCTGGAATTTTTATGATAGTGAAGCTATTATAAATATGTATGTAGATTTGTAAACACAGTTTCAGGTATGACACCTTGTCAGTTCTTGAGATAGCCTTGGGTGGCCCAGTACTCAGGGCCTGCCTCTTATCTGAGTCTGAGCCACTAATTCTGTGGAGCTGTAGGCTTTTATGTCAGTGGCCAGGCCAGCCAAATATTGTTTGCCCAATTTAAACTAAGCTCGGGGAAAACAATGGTTGATAAAAACCACCAGGCTCACTTCCTCTCCTGGAACTGTAAACTTCTGTTCCAGTGTGTGTTTATGCTGTAATCGTCTGTGCAGTGAGTGGGGGAGGTGTTTATGCTGTAATCGTCTGTGCAGTGGCTGGGGGAGGAGAAGGCATTTGATAGGAGTTGCAGCAGCCTCCGAGGTAGGAATACACATGGAGAGAAATGTGCTGATGAGCCCAGATCCGCGAGGAGTCCCTTAGTGTCAGCTGCACCCCCTCAGCCGCAAAGATGTGCGTGTGTGTGCGTGATTAGCAAAAGAGCTTTAATGTGGATATAATTACCATATGCCCCACGGATGAAATAATGTCTCCAGCCCACATTATCTACACATTTATGGTATAAACTAAACAGCGTTAAGTACTGTGGTTTATTTCATCAGCACGGGCCCTTTTCTTTGAGCTGAGACTCACTTCCGCCTCTTTAGTTTGTAAGCTCCTCTTGTACTGTCCTATTCACCCTTCCACTGTAAGAATATGCCTTTGTTTGCACAATTATTGTGCTTTGTATTTTATTCTAAATCCCCATGTGGAAAAAGTATGCTTAGATGCAGCATATTGAACATGTTTTCAAAAGATGCTTTAATAAGACAAATGTGATTCCAGTATGTCAGTACAGGCTTATTTGGAAGATGGTTCCAATTAAGTACAATATCCTACATGTGTTATGTGGCATGAAAATGGATTCCATCATTCTATTCTGAATGTTATGACATTTGATTCATTTTTGTCAAATTATGAAGGTAAATATGGAGTAAAATATTTAAAGACATGAATGATAACATCTATTAATATTTTACAGAATTGATGTTTCTTTAGTAATCACCTGTGAATCAAAATGGGAAATATTTTTTCTACATATTTTAAAAATTCTATAGCCATACATGTTTCAATGCTTTGCACTAAGTCAGTGTTCAAAAAATGAATGAGCAAGGATCTAGGTTAATATTTAATATCCTACCGCTATCTAGTCATCAACTGATTTATGCTACATGTAACACATTGTAATATGTAACATTGTCTGGAACTTCCTCCAATTTTTCTTATTGATAGTGTAAATGTGTATGATATTCCTGCATCATTTTGCCTCATCTTCCTTTCTTCCCCTTTATTTCCTTGTTTGCTTTTTCATTCACTCTTCCACGCCTCCCTAGCTTCACATCCTTTTACTCTTTCTCCCTCCTTCTGTCTTCATTCCTCACTTCTCCCCTCTCTTCTCCTCTTATTTGTGAATACTTTCAGGACAAGGATCATAGTTGATAAATATCCAGGATCTGCATTTTTATATTTTATTTGCAGACACTGCAAGTGATGACTCCTTGTGGTTTTATGTTATCAATGTGTCTATTAATTTCATTATTTTAAATAATACAAAGTTGGCCCACCTGACTATGAACTTGAATCTTGCCTAGGACAACTTATGAAAAAGGGTTGAAAAGTTAGGCATTTAAAGCTAATATTCTGGTGGATTTGAGAAATAAAACCTCTTTGCAGTAATAAATCAATCAACAATACCCCCTTTGGGCTGAAATATGAATCTTTACAAAGCTCAAAGTCATAAAGGAATATCCTTGGGCTTAAGTATTACTATTTAAGATGAGTTCTAAACACTGTCTGCATTTTATGCCCTGTGGGGAGAGCTTGCTGTGATTATATATGATATTTGAACATGGGATAAGACTTAATTAGGTGATATATTAATGTAATTTTATTTTTGTTTGCTAAAAACATACAGTATCTCTGGTTTCTTACCCTATTCATGAGATCTATCGGAAAGTGTTCAGGGGTAATAACACCAAGTTGAAATCATCTATGAAGAATTGCAAGTTGCCCCTGAACACCACCAGAACTCATATTTTCTTTCATATTAAATTCTATATAATTCACTTGGCTGCAATAATCTAATTGCAGCATGACTTTTTCTTACATAGTTCTTTATAAATGCAAGGACCTCCAAGGAAATTAAATTCAACTTAGTAGGTACTTAGCAAGAACATATTTGTAGTCAGGTTATAAAAGGGACACTGGAGAAGATGACAAGCAGGAAGTTTCAGGCCCTTTTCCCTAACAGAGGGAATGAAGTAACAATGTAAGCACCAACATGCACTTGAGAAACCAGTTGAGAAGTTACAGCACTCAGTCCAGTGTTTAACCAAGAAGGGATTTCAGTGAAAGGGGCATTGTAACTTCCGCCTCGGTCTCTTGGATTCCCAGCTCTGGGGGATGTCAGCACCCATGTTGTCAAAAGACCCTCAGGCAACACTGTGGCCAGGTCTAGGGGGAACAGAACAAGGCCATGTCATGCCAGCAGCCAGTGAGGGAGTCCGTAGTGAGTCAGTCACCTTGAAATATCTGATGGCAGACTCAGGAGACACCTCAAGACCAGACTGTCTAGCCACATGGTTCCCAGACTCCAGCCACCATGAAAGAGAACACATTATTTATTTGAGACACTAAATTTTAGAGTAATTTCTTATACAACAGTAGATAACTGCTATCGGGTCAACTGTAACCACCTCCCCAATTCACATCTTGAAATCCTTACACTCTACCTCAGAATGTGACTGTATTTGGAGACAAGTCTTTATAGAGGTAAAGTTAAAATGAAGTCATTATGGTTGACCCAGTAAAACTGATCTCTTTGTAAAAAGGGGAAATTTAGACACAGATATGTACTCAGGGAGAATGCAATGTGAAGGTGAAGAAAGAGATTAGGGTGATGCTTCTATAAGTCAAGGAACACCAAAGATTGGCAGCAAACCATGAGAATCTAGGTGAGAGGCAAGGAACAGATTCCCTCTCATAGTGCTCAGAAGGAATCAACTTTTCCAACACCTTGATTTCAGATATCTAGCCTCCAGAACTGTGAGGCAATACATTTATATTGCTCAATAAAAAAAAAGGTGACCCTGGTCCAAATATATCTTAATGCAAATATCATCTTTTTCAAACTCTTCATATTGAAGACATTGATAGCCTGGAAACTATGTTTCCCAGATTCCTTTGCAAGTAGGTTCCATATGTTTCTGAGGATAAGAAGCACTCCTAGAGGTTATAAAGCAGATGAGCAGAATGAGGCATAATTCCCACAGTGGCTGCTGTGGTCAGGGTATGGATGTGGCCTTGGTGGGTGCATGGCATTTGGATATCTTCCTGAGCACCATCCACTTCAGTACTACCTGCAACTGAAGTCACTGGTGATGATTTTCTTATCTCTGCTGTTTGGAGTTTGCTAAAAGTGGCACCCTGACCTTCTCTCATTAAGTCTCTCAGTGCCTGAGTTGGGGAACTAAAGAGTCTCTTGATGAGGGTGAAAGAGGAGAGTGAAAAAGCTGGCTTAAAACTCAACATTCAAAAAACTAAGATCATGGCATCTGGTCCCATCACTTCATGGCAAATAGAAGGGCGGGAAAAGTGGAAACAGTGACAGATTTTATTTTCTTGGGCTCCAAAATCACTGCAGATGGTGACTGCAGCCATGAAATTAAAAGACGCTTGCTCCTTGGAAGAAAAGCTATGACAAACCTAGACAGCATATTAAAAAGCAGAGACATCACTTTGCTGACAAAGGTCCATATAATCAAAGCTATGGTTTTTCCAGTAGTCATGTACGGATGTGAGAGTTGGACCATAAAGAAGGCTGAGTGCCAAAGAATTGATGCTTTTGAATTGTGGTGCTGGAGAAGACTCTTGAGAGTCCTTTGGACTGCAAAGAGATCAAACCAGTCCATCCTGAAGGAAATCAGTCCTGAGTATTCATTGGAAGAACTGATGCTAAAGATGAAGCTCCAGTTCTTTGGCCACTTGATGCAAGGAACTGACTCACTGAAAAAACTCTGATGCTGGGAAAGACTGAGGGCAGGAGAAGGCGGTGACAGAGGATGGAATGTTTGGATAGCATCACCGACTTAAATCATTTGAGCAAACCCTGGGAGATAGTGGAGGACAGGGGAGCCCAGCACACTGCAGTCCATGGGGTCACAAAACGTCAGACACGACTTAGTGACTGAGCAACAATGACATTGTTTTATTTAGTCCGTTCCTGTTGGACCCATGTAGCATGGTCCAGTTTTCCTGACCCACCCCTACTGCGTGCACTTAAACTGCCCTTTAAGATCAGGAAAAATGGGAAACATGAACCACTGCAACCTGAGGCTGAGGAGTGTAAACGGCGTGAGTGCTGTAAACCAACGGCTAAGAAGCTTCCATTCTAGAAGATGCATCTGTTAGTGGGAATCAGCAGAAGGTCCATGACTGACTTATCTGCGGAGAACCAACTCCAAGTTAAGGACTTGGAGTTGTAATACTTCAAATGTATATATATTGAGAAAATTACATTGAATAAATAAATCATTATTTTGTTCTAGGTCTAGGAACTGTTAGCTATGTGATGTCTGTTAATTAAGCAAACAACCTTTGATCTTTAAGATGGAGATATAACCCCTATATCTCTCCTATATCTCTCTGTATAACTGGTAGAACTGTTAGGAAAATAAGAGATAAAGCCTATAACACCAACACAGGGTGAGTATTAAACAACCGGCAGCCACGGCAACAAGTGAAAGGCCTTATTCTAATTTAAAAAGCAGCAGCAGTACGATATGGAGGAAAGACCTCGTATATTAAGAAAACAGGGTCTGTTAAGCTTGGCAGGGAACGTGCTGAGCACAGAAGCTTAGTCTGTTACTATTTATGGGATTCTGTTCTATTTGATCTCTTCTCTACTCAGTACATTCTCATAATCATCATTAACCTCACAGTGATCAATAAACATCTGTATCTTAATTTCATTCTAGGACTGTGGAAGTAGATTCAGTTTTCCCCCAAAACCCTGTAGTGGACTGCTGATAGGAAAATGAAAATTACTTTTCAAAATTATGCTCATGATTAATAGCAGCTATTAATAGCATTAAAAAGATCTCTTAGACAATCTTTACTATTTTCCATATTATCAGCATACATAATGTCAACAGAGAAACACAAAGTGAGATTTTATGTGTTTCGTGATTTACACACAGATTTAACAAAATATGCCAAAATAAAAGAGGTATGAAAGTAAAGCAGAAGTATTGCTGCTGTTTAGTTGCTAAGTCGTGTCCAACTCTTTGCGACCTTGTGGAATGTAGCCGGCGGGGCTCCTCTGTCCTTGGGATTTCCCAGGCAAGAATACTGGAGTGGGTTGCCATTTCCTTCTCCAGGGGATCTTCCCGACCCAGGGATCAAACCCATGTCTCCTGCTTGGCAGGCAGATTCTTTACCACTGAGCCACCTGGGAAGCCCTAAACCAATATTGGCTAAAGTTAATATTTTATAATATAAAAACAATGTGACATATAAAACTTTTGTATTTTTCTTTAAATTTCCTCTACATATTTATTTCCACTAATTCTTACTAATTTTTGTCTAAACATTATATTGTTTAATGTAATTATGGCCAAATAGGTGTTCAGAACACATTTATTATATTTATTAAAAACAAAAGCCTTAGGATGATGAGCCTTAAGGTAAGTCTTCAGGAAAACAGACTCCTACTTTCACTTGAAGGAGGAGCAGAGTCCCCCTTCCCTTTTGTTTTGGCTTCAAAGTTTCTTCTAGTCTTGATTGCCACTGACCATCACTAATAATACGTCACATGTACTATCATCCTCCCTAACAGATATTGTTCTTAATCTTCTATTTGTAAGACCTTGAAAAAACAAGTGATTTTAACTGTTAAAAGTATGCATATCCATTTTTAACCATGAATTAACTAGCTTTAAAATAATATTGTCAACATTAATAGTTCATTTCTTAGAACAAAATAATGTCCCTAATTTTTCCTTTACTTTTTGTAGGAGGAGTAATTCATCTAAACATTTTAATTATGTGTAATTACAATGAGATACTCAGAAATATATCTTAAATTACTCACCACAGAGCAACATGAATGTTAAAATACCAGCTGCTTAATGAATCATTATTTTCTAAAAGTTTAGTGGTGGATGTCTACTCTTTAACAGAATATTTTGGAATATGAGTTTACAGATAGCTCTTCTCAATTGGGTCCACATAAATGATTATCAGTTAATAGCTAAAATACTAAGTATACTACATAATCAATGGAAATTAAATGCAGCAATTCTCATATGTTCAGCATTTTGGGAGAAGTTATATTAGTGGATTTCTAGGGCTAATACAATTACTTTTTGAAGTAATCAATTGAAAAACTGTAACTTTTGATTTTTTTATTCTTAAATATTATATACTAAAACCATAGTCAGAATTATGCTAAATTCTAATATAAAATAATTCTTCTCTTCCCAGGATCAATCTTTTGCTGACAGCTTTACTCTCAAGACAGCTACACACTTGTGATCCACTGCTTCTAATTTGCTATGATTTGAGAATCAAATTTCCAATATTGTTTGAATTAAGTATAAATAAGGAATCCACGTATTCTAAATAATGGCCTGAAGGCTCTTGTAGGGGGAGCTGGGTTAGAAGTAAAATTATGTTATAACCTCAGATAAAATATGTATCATTTAGATGATAGCATAAGTATACAATTTTAGCCCCGTGATTTATCTGTCCTTCTGCTGACCCAGAGATGTCTCCTGCACTGCTATCCTTCTTATTTCCTGGTACTCTCCTGAACTTTGCAAAGTTTTTAGACAACCAGGTTGTGCATTTGTGTATGTGTGTGTGCATGTGTAAAATACAGTGAGCTGTTGTATGTGTTTTTGTGTGTATAGTGAGTGGTTGAGTGAGGTAGTTTTTAATCCACTAAAATTTTTTAATTTACCATTTTAATCCCAGTACTTCTACCAAGTACAATACATTACATTCTTTACTATTTGTCAGAAAATGATGTTTTGATGCAGGCATTCCAAGATTTAATATACTGTGTTTTGAAAAGGTTGAAATCTAGTATTCTGAATCTCAAATATGACAGAAACTTTAAACAGTTTAGCTTAGCTGGAGAAGGCTGGGGCATTTTTGAGGGTATAGTACCTATATTCCTCAAGAAACAGACTTTCTGGGTAATGGCTGTAACACTTGGCTCTGTTACATATCACACTAAGAGTAAATAATTGACGTTGAAGGAACCTGACCCTGGAAATAACAAAGACAAATTAGACAGAATGTACTGATTTCTGATATCACAGATGGCCACCTGATGGAACTGTTTTTATTTATAGAAAGTGAAATCAAAGTATTTTATTTTTCAGAGACACTTTGTAACATCCCAACTATTACATGAATATAGTTTTTAAAAGATTCAAAGCAAATGTTACTAATCATTTGGAGTCTGAATATCCCAGTGGACGGGGTCACTTCTAAAACTTGTATCCTGCCTTCTGATCAATGGATGCTGGCTCTGTATGCTTGGAAGACAAAAGGGAACTCAGAGTGGCAGAATCATAATCATCCTCTAACCTCAGAAGAGTAAACAGATTACTCTATATTCTGTGTCTTTTCTCCTCTCTTCCCTGGATGTAGTAATAAACACCAATATGTTCTAAAAGATAGTTTCCCAGACTTAAGGCTTAATTTTCTGATTTTTCATAAGAAGATAGAAATTCAGATTTCATATGTATTCCTCTTATTTTAACACTATGAATTTAAAGGTTTTACAGCACTCCTTGGGCCAAGCATAATATATCCACAGGTTAGATATAATCTATGACCTGCCAATTTTTACCCACTTTCTTTTTAAGGGTCTCAAGCCAAAATGAATAAGTAAGACTCTTCTTCTACTTAAGTAAGTTCTCATTTAATAGTATAAAGAGCTATTTTAAATGTTTTTGAAATTATAACTAGAGGCAATGGGCAACACAGTCTAGTGCTTTACAGGTCAGACTAAGGAATAAATTAGTCCAGGCTGTAATCCAGATTTTGTCACTCAGCTGTGTGACATAAGGAAGGTTACTTAGGAAATGCAAAATGCATAAGGAATTTCTTTGAGGAATAAATAATATTATATGTAAAGTGCTAGCAACTGGCATACAGTAAGCACTTAATATGCATTAGCAGCTTTAGTTATCAGAGTAACCATAAACAAAAATGGATAACCTGCAGAAGTCCTGCAAAAGAAAACATTTTAATTTAAAGTTAGATTTTTTTTAATTGTTTTAAAGTTGGGAACAAGCTGTTTTCTGTTCTTTCCCTTCTCACTTGTAGTTTATTTTCTAATACCTATTCTGGGGCTAATTTCACGGATATAAACTCTTGGACATGATGTTCCAGTGGACAACCCCTTGCTGTGATGTAAGCCGATGGCGTAGCGCAGTTAATAGTGCCCAAACAGTCTGCTGGGTCACGTGAGAAAAAGAGCACCATCCTGCTACTGCAGCGGTCTTGAGCACCAAGAGTAATGTGTTAGCATCTCTGACTGTGAGTAGACAGTCAGCGAATGAGACTCGGATACACTCTTCTGCTCTGCTACTGAAGGTCAGTTCATTTGCCTTCTCAAACTCAATTCCAGACACACTGGAATGGTTTTTGGAAAATGATTGGCCTGGATTTCTGTAGAGAGAAGTTTACTCCAATTTGATCCACTGAGAATCCCAGAGTGGAAATCAAGACAAAGCCTAACTGGCCATATTTAGGTATCTCACACAGTTTCATAAGTAAAACAACCACAGCAGCCAACAGCAAAAATGGACTGGCAAATACACGGAAGCTGAACCAAGCGGAGATGATACTGTGTGATCCGGAAGTAAACCACCCAGATAATATTTTCTTTCAACCTCCCTGGCTAAGGAATGTGAGTTGAATCTGCTCTGTCACACATGCTGGAAACACAAGGGGATTCTTTTCTGATACTCACCATGAAGACTTGGCAGAGCCCCGAAGAGGGAAACTCACAGAAATGCGGGGCCTCCTGGAGTCATAAACCCTCAGCCTGGTCCACACTGAGCCTCTAGCTGTGCATCAATCACAGTTCAGCTTCCCTGCCCTGGCACTGGTTCCCATAGAGGGTTCTGCTGGTGGGTTTCTGCTCCGGTCAATTGTGATCCCCTCTGCCTCTGTGTCTCTGCAATTTTGGGAGCACTGGTTTTCCCTGTGACCTCACTTTTCTGATGGATCTAAGAGTTGTTGGCTTTTCAATTTGTTAAGCTTTCTATTTGCTGTTAGGATGGAGTGGCAACTCCTCAACCCCTTCCATGCTGGACTAGAAGCCGTAAATTTATGTCATCTCTCTTTGTGAAGAATCAATAGCAGAATTTTCAAGATCAAAATTAATATCAAAATTTTTATTAGGATTTTTTTAACACAACAAGAGATTATTCCTCATTGTGCACATATAGAAGTAATTGTGTGTATTATTTATTTGTTTAGAAAACAAGAACATTTCTTTACGTCAGATGAGCCTAGCAGCAATCAGCTTTAAAGTGGAAGTGGATAACCTTGAACTGTGCTGGGTCAGGTGCAGAAGGAACAAGGACATCAGAGAAACTGCCGCAGACCCCCGGGCCCAGGGCTGCTGCCCAGCAGCTCGCATCTGGCTTGTTGGTACAGCTCAGGTGGTGTCCCTCTGACCAGCAGGAGGAGGGGGGAAGCAGAACCAGTGCTTATGATATACACGGTGGCAAATGAAAAGCAGAACGCTGCTGCCACACGGCCCGGCAAGGAGAGATGTGGGTGAGGGGAGGCGTTTCCCAGGGGCAGTGCTCTGGGCGGGGCGGCTGGTCGGCGAAGGGAAGTGACTGGATACAGACACACACGCCGACTCAGAGGTACTTTCAGCGGGCTTACTGGCCGGTTGGTCAGTGGTCCGGATGCACCTAGACTGGAACACCAGAGGCAGAGAGCGCTGGGACAGAGGCATGAGGGGCGAGCCAGCTCAGGCTTCCTCTGTTGGGTCAAGGAAGGCGTTTGTACCTGCTTTTAGTGTTGGCAGCTAAAAACACTTCCTTGGCCAGTAAACGGCCCTCTGCTGAAAGGTTGCTTTGCCTTTGCCTCAGAGGAGTACACTCTCCCTGTTCCCCATGGGGAAATCTAAAACCAGTGACTGATTTACACGGAAGTCAGTCAACTCCCTTGACTAAAGGTGGGAGCAGAGTGGAGTGCAAGTTACGCTCCAGGGCTCCCCGTGGGGTCACAGTGCGGCTAGATTCCACCTGAGAACATGTGCTTCTTCAGTTTGTTCCTCTGCCGTGTCCTGCTTCTCTCATCCTTTTTCTCTTGAGAGCACTCCCCAGTAAGTCACACACGCACAGATACTTACCTGGGACTCTGATTCTTAACTGAGCTGGAGAGAGAATCAAGCATGATACCAAGAACTCTGGTTTGGGCAGCTGGGAGACTGTATTAAATGACAGTATTAAAATGACAAAGACTGGGAGAAGAACCGATATGGAATGAAGTAGAAATCAGAGTTTAGATTTGTCATGTGTCACTTTTTATATATATCTGGGTTGTCAAATGGTTTGATATATGGCTCTAAAGTTAGGAAGAAATGTTCAGGCTATAGGTGTAAAATTGGAAATCACTGACATATAAATGCTATTTGGAGACAATCTTCTTGCAAAATTTATACAAACAGAAGAGGAATTTCATCATGCAAAAGTTAGAATGAGGTTTTACAAAGTCTAAGACGAAGGAGTCAGAAATGTGGAAGAAAGCCAGAAGCGCACGTTGTCTTATGAGTCACGTGAGGAACGCTATGTGAAGAAAAGGGGCGTCTGAAACCGTCATACCGCCAACATGTCACATATGACAGTACAGAACATTGCACCCTGACGTTGGCAATATGGAGGCTTTTGAGGACCTTGGAAGAGAAATTTCACTGAAGTGACAGGAGATAGAAACGAGGCTGGAAGAGGCTGAAGTGTGTATAAAAGGTGAGCATGGGGGAAGCGTGCTGGCTGACGGCTCTTTGGGTAAGCTAGCTGTGGAGGGGGCAGGGGAAAAGGGCTATCGTTAGGACAGTTTGTGTGGTCAAGTAAGGCAGTTTTTTAGGAATGAAAATACTACTTTAACTATTAGCCATAAATTCCCTACTATATTCTTGACATATAATAACAGTTAATCCTCATAACAACACCTTAAGGTACCTTGTTATTATCCACTTACAAGTGAGGGGGTTTAGCCATTTACTTAATTGTGAATCCAGGTCTGAAGCTGAGCAGTCTGAACCCATGCTTCAATCGCCACGTTATTCTCAAATATTAGATGATATTTATATATTTGATGGGGATGACCTCATAGAAAGGGAGAGCCTGATGATGAAAGAAGTATATAGATGATCAAAAAGACGACTGTCTATAGGACTATAGGAGATGGGCCCGAGACTACCTCCTGTAGAGAGTGTTATAATAGACCAAGGATCTGTTCACAGTTTTATTAAGGACCAAGGATATAGGTGCATATACATACACAGGTTGTAGTTTGGGGAGGGGAAGATGAGGGTCTGAGGAATTTTCTGAGATCATAATCTAAGACTGAAGGTCAGAGGAGGATGGACAGAATTTTCATGAAAATAAGAGGATACAGGAGAAGGTTTTAATTAGCTATCTCAAAGGACAGGAAATATTTCAGGCTTTCCACATAGTATTAAGAATGAACTTGAAGTGAATGAATTTAGAATGAAACCAGTCTACCTCACTGTGCCCTTTTCTCCAGCCGTATTTAACTACTGACACAGAGAAGGTTGATGGTTGACTGTTTCCAGAGCTGGGAGACTGATAAGCCAGTACTATGGAGGGAGAGAGAGATGGGCAAGCGAGTTGTGGGTATTTCACTTGATCGATTACAGCAAATGGCCATAGACTCTGCTCTGGACAAAAGTGGGAGTGAAGATGTAAGGCAGCTAATGTGCAATGAAAAACCTAGTGAGATGAACATGCAAGAGGTTAGGTCAGCATAAAGAATGATCGTAACAGGGGCGTCTGAACAGGTAAACATGATACAGGTATGATCAAACAGTAAGAAACTGGACTGAGAGACTTTTAATGCAAGCAGTTTGGAGTTATGACCCAGGGAGTGGCCCCAAGAGTGGAGGTCTGATGTGAAAGGTTCAGAGGAGAAGGACCAGAAACTGAGAGGGCACAGCTCAGCAGAAACAAACGTGCTGCCGAGTTTCGTTCAGGCTCACGTTCTCACTGCCTCACCCTGATGGAAGGGTTCTAGAAGCTCCAGCACCATCAGCTCTGTGGGAGCTTCAGATCTGAGCTCCTTCAGTTGACTGCCTACGCTCCTCTAGTTATCAGGATAAATTTCACGACAACTCCCAATCACGTTTGCCTCAGGTAAGAGGAAGACATCACCTTTCCTTTTCACACGTCATTGGCAGCCCTAATTTCCACTCCAGAAATATAAATCTGATCAACTGTGTACTAACCCTCTCCTAGGAATGGTGTCTTTATTTTGCACAACAACATTGAGTTACTAATGATTACACATGTCTTACAGTTGGGAACGCAGAGGTCTAGAGTTAAGTAACTCGCTGTTTGAGTCTCTGTAAAGATCATCCAGATTTGAAAGTGTTCTGTTTCCAAGACATGTTAAAACTAGTAATCCAGGGGTCTCCTGGTAGCACAGTGGGTAGGGACCCAGCATGCAGTGCAGGGCACGCAGACTCCATCCCCGACCCAGGGAGACTCCACACGTCGCTGAGCAGCTGCACCCCCAGACCACAGCTGCCGAGCTGGCACTCGAGAGCCTGTGAGCAGCGACTAATGAGCCCATGTGCCACAGCTGCTGGAGCCCACGCACTCTCAGGCCGTGAGCAAGTGCTGAGCCAGAACCTTACCTGCTGAAGCCCGTCGCCTAGAGCTCCTGAACAAGGGAAGCCGCCATGCAGAGCAGCCCATGCACCGTGACGAACAGTCCCCGCTCATCACAACTAGAGGAAAGCTCGACAGCAACAGAGACCCAGCGTCACCAACATCAGTTTTTTTTCCATTTTTTAAATTTTTTTTATTTTTTTATTATTTTATTTTTTTTTATTTATTTTTTTTTCCATTTATTTTTATTAGTTGGAGGCTAATTACTTTACATCATTACAGTAGTTTTTGTCATACATTGAAATGAATTAGCCATGGCTTTACATGTATTCCCCATCCTGGTCCCTCCCCCCCGCCACCTCCCTCTCCACCCGATCCCTCTGGATCTTCCCAGTGCACCAGCCCTGAGCACTTGTCTCAGGCATCCAACCTGGGCTGGTGGTCTGTTTCACCCTTGATAGTATACTTGTTTCAATGCTATTCTCTCAGAACATCCCACCCTCACCTTCTCCCACAGAGTCCAAAAGCCTGTTCTGTATATCTGTGTCTCTTTTCTGTTTTTCATATAGGGTTATCATTACTATCTTTTTAAATTCCATATATATAATTTTTTAAAAAACTACTAATCCAGAAAATATAAGTGCTGTAAGAAAAAAGGTGTTTCTGTAAAAGCAGTGCTAAGGGGAAGATTCATAGCATTACAGGCCTGCCTCAAGAAACAAGAAAAAAGTCAAATGAATAACCTAACTCTACATCTAAAGCAACTAGAGAAGGAAGAAATGAAGAACCCCAGGGTTAGTAGAAGGAAAGAAATCTTAAAAATTAGGGCAGAAATAAATGCAAAAGAAACTAAAGAGACCATAGCAAAAATCAACAAAGCTAAAAGCTGGTTTTTTGAAAAAATAAACAAAATTGACAAACCATTAGCAAGACTCATCAAGAAACAAAGGGAGAAGAACCAAATTAACAAAATTAGAAACGAAAATGGAGAGATCACAACAGACAACACTGAAATACAAAGGATCATAAGAGACTACTACCAGCAGCTCTATGCCAATAAAATGGACAACTTGGAAGAAATGGACAAGTTCTTAGAGAAGTACAACTTTCCAAAACTGAACCAGGAAGAAATAGAAGATCTTAACAAACCCATCACAAGCAAGGAAATCAAAACTGTAATCAGAAATCTTCCAGCAAACAAAAGCCCAGGACCAGATGGCTTCACAGCTGAATTCTACCAAAAATTTAGAGAAGAGCTAACACCTATCTTACTCAAACTCTTCCAGAAAATTGCAGAAGAAGGTAAACTTCCAAACTCATTCTATGAGGCCACCATCACCCTAATTCCAAAACCAGACAAGATGCCACAAAAAAAGAAAACTACAGGCCAATATCACTGATGAACATAGATGCAAAAATCCTTAACAAAATTCTAGCAAACAGAATCCAACAACATATTAAAAAAATCATACATCATGACCAAGTGGGCTTTATCCTAGGAATGCAAGGATTCTTTAATATCTGCAAATCAATCAATGTAATACACCACATTAACAAATTGAAAGATAAAAACCATATGATTATCTCAATAGATGCAGAAAAAGCCTTTGACAAACTTCAACATCCATTTATGATTAAAACTCTCCAGAAAGTAGGAATAGAAGGAACATACCTCAACATAAAAAAAGCTATATATGACAAACCCACAGCAAGCATTACCCTCAATGGTGAAAAACTGAAAGCATTTCCCCTAAAATCAGGAACAAGACAAGGGTGCCCCCTCTCACCACTACTATTCAACATAGTTTTGGAAGTGTTGGCCACAGCAATCAGGGCAGAAGAAGAAGTAAAAGGAATCCAGATAGGAAAAGAAGAAGTGAAACTCTCACTGTTGCAGATGACATGGTCCTCTACATAGAAAACCCTAAAGACTCTACCAGAAAATCACTAGAGCTAATAAACGAATATAGTAAAGTTGCAGGATATAAAATTAACACACAGAAATCTCTTGCACTCCTATACACTAACAATGAGAAAACAGAAAGAGAAATTAAGGAAACAATACCATTCACCATTGCAACAAAAAGAGTAAAATACTTAGGAGTATATCTACCTAAAGAAACAAAAGACCTATACATAGAAAACTATAAATCACTGATGAAAGAAATCAAAGAGGACACAAACAGATGGAGAAATATACCGTGTTCATGGATTGGAAGAATCAATATTGTCAAAATGGCTATACTACCCAAAGCAATCTATAGATTCAATGCAATCCCTATCAAGCTACCAACGGTATTTTTCACAGAACTAGAACAAATAATTTCACAATTTGTATGGAAATAAAAAACCTCGAATAGCCAAAGTGATCTTGAGAAAGAAGAATGGAACTGGAGGAATCAACCTGCCTGACTTCAGACTATACTACAAAGCCAGTCATCAAGACAGTATGGTATTGGCACAAAGACAGAAATATAGATCAATGGAACAGAATAGAAAGCCCAGAGATAAATCCACGAACCTATGGTCACCTTATCTTCGACAAAGGAGGCAAGGATATACAATGGAAAAAAGACAACCTCTTTAACAAGTGGTGTTGGGAAAACTGGTCAACCACTTGTAAAAGAATGAAACTAGAACACTTTCTAACACCATACACAAAAATAAACTCAAAATGGATTAAAGATCTAAATGTAAGAGCAGAATGACTATAAAACTCCTAGAGGAGAACATAGGCAAAACACTCTCCGACATAAATCACAGCAGGATCCTCTATGACCCACATCCCAGAATATTAGAAACAAAAGCAAAAATAAACAAATGGGACCTAATGAAACTTAAAAGCTTTTGCACAACAAAGGAAACTATAAGCAAGGTGTAAAGACAGCCCTCAGATTGGGAGAAAATAATAGCAAACGAAGCAACAGACAAAGGATTAATCTCAAAAATATACAAGCAACTCCTCCAGCTCAACTCCAGAAAAATAAATGACCCAATCAAAAAATGGGCCAAAGACCTAAACAGACATTTCTCCAAGGAAGACATACAGATGGCTAAAAAACACATGAAAAGATGCTCAACATCACTCATTATCAGAGAAATGCAAATCAAAACCACAATGAGGTACCATTACATGCCAGTCAGGATGGCTGCTATCCAAAAGTCTACAAGCAATAAATGCTGGAGAGGGTGTGGAGAAAAGGGAACTCCCTCTTACACTGTTGGTGGGAATGCAAACTAGTACAGCCGCTATGGAGAACAGTGTGGAGATTTCTTAAAAAACTGGAAATAGAACTGCCATATGACCCAGCAATCCCACTGCTGGGCATACACACCGAGGAAACCAGATCTGAAAGAGACACATGCACCCCAGTGTTCATCGCAGCACTGTTTATCATAGCCAGGACATGGAAGCAACCTAGATGCCCATCAGCAGACGAATGGATAAGGAAACTGTGGTACATATACACCATGGAATATTACTCAGCCATTAAAAAGAATTCATTTGAATCAGTTCTAATGAGATGGATGAAACTGGAGCCCATTATACAGAGTGAAGTAAGCCAGAAAGATAAAGACCATTACAGTATACTAACACATATATATGGAATTTAGAAAGATGGTAACGATAACCCTATATGCAAAACAGAAAAAGAGACACAGATGTATAGAACAGACTTTTGGACTCTGTGGGAGAAGGCGAGGGTGGGATGTTTCGAGAGAACAGCATCGAAACATGTATATTATCTAGGATGAAACAGATCACCAGCCCAGGCTGGATGCATGAGATAAGTGCTCGGACCTGGTGCACTGGGAAGACCCAGAGGGATCGGGTGGAGAGGGAGGTGGGAGGGGGGATCGGGATGGGGAACACATGTAAATCCATGGCTGATTCATGTCAATGTATGACAAAACCCACTACAATATTGTAAAGTAATTAGCCTCCAACTAATTAAAAAAAAAAAAGAAAACAGGTGTTTATACTAAATTCAGTAATAATCAGTTGTGACCCCATGGACTGTAGCCTGGCAGGCTCCTCTGTTCATGGGATTCTCCAGGCAAGAATACTGGAGTGGGTAGCCATTCCCTTCTCCAGGGGAATCTTCCTGACCCAGGGATCGAACCCAGGTCTCCCACATTGCAGGCAGATTCTTTACCATCTGAGCCACCAAGGGAGCCCTAGACTAAGGTCCATATTATTCATGATGTTATTAATATTACTAATTAATAATACCTAACCATGCTAGTATGATGATAATCAGACTGACAGTCTAAGGCCTATGTTACTCATGGTCAATGTTATCATTATTTAATAATGCCAGTGAAAAACATAGTTGCAAATTCTTAGGCATTGCTTCCATCAATAGCTGGGATATGTATTTTGTTCCCCTTGAATCTGGAGGCTCTGATACATTTATAACCAAGAGAAGGCAGCAAATGATACTGTGTGACTTCTGAAGCTATACTTCTGTATTCCTTTTCTATTGTTGCTGGAACAAACTATCATAAACTTGAGGGCTGAAGACAATATGAATTTAGTATTGATATCTTATAGGAGGTCAGAAATCCAAAACTAGATTCAGTGGGTTGAGGTCAGTACATTTTCTCTGAAACTTCTAGGGGAGAATGTTTCCTTGCCTTTTCTAGCTTCTAGAGTCATCTGTATTCCTTGGCTCAGGGTCCCTTTCTCCAAGTTCAAAGCGCTTCACTCCAGCCTCTCCCTCCATCATCTCATCCCCTTTATCCACCTTTGATCTCTTGCCTCCCTCATGAAAACCTTTGTGATTGCATTCAGAACCAACTTAGATAATCAAGGTAAGCTCCGCATATCAAAATTCTTCAGTAATCACATACGCAAATTTCCTTTTTCCATTCTAAAGTAATGTCATCATAGGTTATGGGGATTAAGGATGCAAAAATCTTTCTGGGGCGATTCAGTTAGAAAAAGTCATACAGATTCCACATGGTTTTCTCAACACTTTTATGTATGAGGTAAGCCCATCAAGCTTGAACAGTCACCTATGGGTACTCCAGACAACAGACTAGCTGAGTTCTGAGCTGACCGCCAGTATCCACTGCCAGCTAGGTGAGGAAGGAACCATGCATGTTCTGCCCAACTAGACTTTCAGGGGACTCATCCCCAGGCCACATCTGACTACCACTGTGTGTTCTTAGTGTTAGATGAGTTAATACAAACGGTGTGCTTTACGTGGATTTTAAAGCCAGCTCATAAAAGATGGCACAGCCTCTTCTGCCTGCTTCTCTTTTTACTCTCACAATGGAACTCACCTGCCTTACTGTAAAGAAGCCCAAACAAGCCCACATGGGGAGACCACATGGCAAGGCCACGTGAGGGCATTTGAAATGGGGAGGCCAGCGACACGTGGGAAGGAGTACCAGCTGACAACCTGCAGTATCCGCACGACGGGAGTGAAGACACTTCCACACGGATCCGGCCATCAAGTCATCCCCAGCCTCACGTGTGCCCCGCTGAGCCCGGAGCAGAGACAAGTCAGCCTCAGCGTGTCCATCCTAGATGGCTGCCCACAGGATCTGTGAGCCACTCGGTTTGGAGGCTTTCTGTTGTTTGCTTTTCTTTCACACAGCAATAGTTACTACACGGAAAATAAACTCAGAGAGTTAAAGCATTTTTTAAATCAACTTTCCCAAATAACATAAGAGAATGATTAAAAACAATAGGGAAATAAAATGCCATATTACCTAATGCCTTTGTAAATATAATACCCATTTATTTTCCCATTGCATGTTATAATGTTGAGTATTTACAGTCTTGAATACTATAAAAACTATAAGTGTGCATACAGATTTTGCAGTGAACATTTTACGGTCACTACTTGTATGCAAGAACAATTATATCAACTAGATTTACGGCCTAAGTCTGAACATCACAGGAACACAGAACTTGTGAGTTTCCTTTTCTCTATGTTTCACACAGACCACAAGTCACATTCATCTCAGACAGAAGTTGTATTGCTTATTAGCCTCACTATTGGGATTTTTAAACATTAAGAATGCTTAGGGGCAGAGCGGTGTCACTGTTAAAATTTTCTCTCCCCTTTTGAAGCATATACACTCTAAACCTTATTTCTCTTAATATTAGCTTTAAAAGAAATTTAACAAGTTTCCTTTTGAACTTTAGGAGAGAAAACAAAGATCCTAATGGTCTGCTCCTAATGTTTCTTCTTTTATATCCCTCAGGCCACTTCTAAAAATCTCCAAGTAACTTTGGGAAAAACAGTCTCTTTTAGAATATATTAATGTTATTGATATCAATAGCATGTCAAAAATGTTATATAAAAGATAATAACATTTTTTGCAGAGATTAACTTCTCTCAGCCTTAGGGGGAAAAAGCCATGGTGGTTAACACTAATACACACTGACATGAATGGTGTTAGGATTACGTCATTTGATGTACTCGGATGTACTTGTAAAGTATATGCTAACCTGTCACTATTATTCTTGTGATTTAGTCATTCAACATGCAATGTTATGTGCCCCCTAGTGTTAATAAGGACAATCTAATCTCATTTGTATTATGTAATATTGTTTGCCATGTCTCTGTGTATTTAAAATCCACACTGGGCATAAGTACAAGAGTAATATGGAAAATCGAAGTTGGAAAATAAGTAAAAATGCATTATTTGTCAGTAAGGAATAAAGTATCATCTCAACATTTTTAAGTACAAAAATAGTTTATTTTGCCATGACTCCCTAAGCCACAACATTATACTTTTTCACTATTTAAAATATATTTTAAACACATTTACTCTTATCAATGAAGAAAAGAGAGAGGAAGGGGACTTTAGAGCTTTACAATTCTCACTAAAGGAGCACAACTAAAGTTGTCTTCATGGCTAGAAATGCAGGTAATAAGAGATCACCAATACAAGTGGCATATATGTGGACAGAAAGAGTCTGATGATTTTGGATAGTCTTCTTCTTGGCTAAATATAGTGCTTCTTGTTAGAGAATGACAGGAAAGTATATCTTCAAGACACAATATGCTGACGATTCTTGTTGTCTACTCAATAGACATTTATTTTTTTTTCTCAATAGACATTTAATTAGAAACTTTTAATTAGAAAATAACAGATCAATTACACATACATATGTATGATTGCATATATTGTGAATCTATACTATTGTTTTAGTCAGCTTGGGCTGCCACAGTAAAGTACCATGGACTGTGTGGATTGAAAGAACAAGCATTTGTCTCTTGCAGTTGTGGGTCCTGGAAGTCTGGGATGAGGAAGCCACCACAGTTCTGTTGGGAACAGATATGGCTGCCTCCGTGCATGTCCTCACACAGCGGAGAGGCAGCGGGCGGGCCCTGGCCTCTATGTCTCCGTATAAGGACACGAATGCTATCACGGAGTCCCCATCCTTATGATCGTATCTAAACTGATTACCCCTCACAGACCCCACCTCCAAACACTGAGGGGTAAGGCTTCAACACATGGGTTTTGAGAAAACACATATATTCAGTCCCTAACATGGCTGAACAACAAACGCTCTCACAAAAACTATGTCTTACCTATTAAAAATGAATTTAACAGCTGATCCCTCCATCTCTCTATCTATTGTAATTTACATATCCAGTATCTATTTTGGGCTAGGCATCAATCCTGAACTCTAGTGTTTTTGTTACAGAAAACAGAATGCAGAGCACTTTTTTTTTTTTTTTTTTACAGTATTAAAGCCATGATTAGGGATGAAAGGGAGCACTTTTAGCTTTTTCTTTCTGGTTTGGGGTTATTTTTAAATACCAAAGGTTATGTAATCTTTTCTATGTTGGAGGTTAGCACTGTACTTCTACTGTTTTCAGAGACCACATAGAGGAGCACAGTTACCTAATTATTCACATGCTGCCTGTAGGTAATCCTTGGAAAAAAATCTAATAGCCTGGGATTTGGCCTCTGTGATGTCTGGCCCTGTCTCCAGACCCTCCCACCTCAAGTCACACACCACCTCTATTTGTAGCTTTGGGTCAGAGCATGACTCACCAGTCTTTGGAGTCATATTGTTGCTGAAGGAAATGGCAGAGTGGTTAGAAAAAATCTGTCAAAGTTTCCATGACTTCACTGAAAGGTTCTAGTGAATCTGATCCACTAAGGAGCTTGACACTTCTAAACAGAGTGAGCTGATGGGGGTTTTCAGATACTGACACTGTTCCTTTATTACCAGGCCTTCCTTGGCAAAGTTTCCAATCCATTGTCAACATTTCACTCTCTTTTACCCTCTAGTCATTACAGTAGATGCCATATGTTAATTTATTATCAACTACTAATGAGTATCAGAGCTGAGTTGAAAACCTGGACTTATTTCTCTATTAGAGACTAGCAACAATTGCGGTTGTTCCTTAACAACTCCCATGATCAGTTAAAAAACAAGGGACAACTAACAAGATATTAGGCAAAAATTCATCTTTTAAAGTTTTTAAACTTTAAAGAATGCAACCTTGATGGTTGCGTTCGAAGTGTGGTGCTGAAGAAGACTCTTGAGAGTCCCTTGGACTACAAGGAGATCAAACCAGTCAGTCCTAAAGGAAATCAACCCTGAATATTCATTGGAAGGACTGATGCTGAAGTTGAAGCTCCAACACTTTGGCCACCTGATGCAAAGAGTTGACTCACTGGAAAAGACTCTGATGCTGGGAAAGTTTGAGGGCAGGAGGAGAAAGGGACAACAGAGGATAAGATGGTTAGATGGCATCACCGACTCAATGGACATGAGTTTGAGCAAGCTCAGGGAGATGATGAAGGACAGGGAAGCCTGCTGTGCTGCAGTTCATGGGGTCACAAAGAGTCGGACAAGACTTAGTGACTGAACAACAACAATAATCTTGACTATTTTACTATGAGTTCTTAGGTAATTTCTTTTTAATATAAAGGATAATTTTTAAATATTTCTGGGCAGAGGGAAAATACTTCAGAATTTATATCAATCCAATAAAATTTCAAATTATTCAACTAATGATTATAATATAATGATTTTAATGATAATAACAACATTTAAAGAGTACCTCATATAGATAGCCCTGTTGTTGGGAACTCCGCATACATTATCTCCTGAGTGAAAGTTGCAGCACTCTCAGATTTTATAATAAATCTCATATGTACATGTGGTTTTTTTCATAACAGTATGATGTATCATGTATCTTTAAGTGTACAAGAGCCACTTACATATTTTTCCATATATAAAAATATGTTTACATTTTGGAAATAATTGTATAATTACTATCCATGGGACTTCCTTGGTGGTCCAGTGCCTAAGACTCTGTGCTCCCAATGCAGGGGGCTTGGTTGGGTTCAATCTCTGGTCAGGGACTAGATTCCACATGCCACAACTAAGACTTCGCATGCTGTAACTAAAAGAATCTGCATGTCACAACAAGGATCCCATGAGCTGCAACTAAAACCTGGTGAAACCAAGTAAATAGGAATGTAGAAAACTTACTATACAGCACGAGAGAGAACACTTCACTGCCATTTTGCTGAAAATGGCATAATTTTATTCTTTTTTATGGCTGAGTAATACTCCATGCATGTCTACCACATCTTTATCCATTTATCTGTTGATGGACATTTAGGTTGCTTCCATGTCTTGGCTATTGTAATTATCCTTTGCTTTTTAAAAACCATCTATACATATGTTTCCCCATATTTGTCCACTTTTGAACTTTATATTGGTATATGACTCGTTTTCTTTATCTTCTCTATTCTCAACATCATGTTTGGGAGATAGATCCATATTATGGCATGTAGCTGAAGTTTATTTATTTATTGTAAATAAGTTCCACAATTTACTACCCATATGACTGTTGATGAAATTTGAGTTGCTCCCAGCCTGGGCTCTTGAAAACTAATGCTATGAACTGTTAGCAGCTTTGAGCTTGCACCTGGGGAAACAAATGTATTTGTCTAGAGCAGTGGTCTTCAAATTTTAGCATCAGAACCACTTAGCTTATTTAAATGTAAATTGATGGGCCCTTTTCCTAAGAATTCTGATTCAGTTGATCTGGAGTGGGGCCTGACCTGATAATTTGCATTTCTAACAAGTTCCCAGGTAATGCTGATGTTGTGGATCTGGAGGTCATACTAGATGTCATCTAGGCTGTGTAAATAACAAAGACTGGAATTGCTCAGTCAGAGCATAGAAGTATATTCAATCTTATAACATTATCCCACACAGGAAGAAGATACCATATTCTAGGATTAGAAGAATCAATATTGTGAAAATGACTATACTACCTAAGGCAGTCTACAGATTCAATGCAATGCCTTTCAAATCACCAATACCATTTTTCACAGAACTGGAACAAAAATTCTAAAATTTGTATGGAAACATAAAGACCCTGAATAGCCAAAGCAATCCTGAGAAAGAAAAATGGAGCTGGAGGAATCAGATTCCCTGAATTCAGACTATACTACAAAGCTACAGTTATCAAAACAGTATGGTACTGGCATTAAAAACAGAGATATAGACTGATAGGACAGGACAGGAAGCCCAGAAATAAACTCACACACTGATAGCCAATTAACTTACAACAGAGGAGGCAAGAAATACAATGGAACAAAAGACAGTCTTTTCAACAGTCGTGCTGGGAAAACAGGACAGCTACGTGTAAACAAATGAAACTAGAGCACTCTCTAACATCATATAAAAATAAACTTAAAATATATAAAAAACCTAAGTATAAGACTTGACACTACAAAATTCATAGAGGAAAGCATAGACAGAACACTCTCTGATATTAATAATAGTAAAATACTTTTTAATCCACCTCCTAGAGTAATAAAAATAAAAACAAAAATAAACAAATGGGACCTAATTAAACTTGAAATGTTTTGCATAGCAAAGGAAACCACAAACAAAATGAAAAGACAACCCAAAATACAGGGGAAAATATTTGCAAATGAAGTGAATGACAAGGGATTAATCTCCAAAATATACAAACAGCTCATGCAGCTCTGTCAAAAAAGAAAAAAACACCCAACAACCCAATAAAAAAAATGACCTGAAGATCTAAGTGGACATCACCCAAAGAAGACACATAGATGGTCAAAAAGTACATGAAAAGATACTCAGTATCACTAATTATCAGAGAAATGCACATCAAAACTACAATGACTTATCACCTCATAACAATCAGAATGGCCATCATCAAAATGTCTACAAATGATGACTGCTGGAGAGGGTGTGGAGAAAAGGGGAACCCTCCTACACTCTTGATGGGAATGTAAATTGGTACAATCACTATGGAGAACAATATGGAGGTTCATTAAAAAAACTAAACATAGAGCTACCACATCAATCATCCCTGGGCATATATCAGGACAAAACCATAATCCAATTCACTCCAATGTTCACTGCAGCACTGTTTACAATAGCCAAGACATGGAAGCAACCTAAATGTCCACTGATAGGAACAAGGAAGATGTGGTACATATATACAATGGACTATTGCTTAGCCATAAGAAAGATGAAATAATGCCATTTGCAGCAACATGGATGCATCTAGAGATGATCACACCATGTGAAGTAAGTCAGAGACAAACATCGTATGGTATTGCTTATATATAGAATCTAAGAAAAAGTACAGATGAACTTATTTATGAAGCAGAAATAGTCACAGATATAGAAGACAAATTTATGGTTACCAGTGGAGAAAATATTAAGAAATCTTTCTCTAGTCAAGGTTACGTTATCCTCTGAATCTTTACTGTTTCACCTAAAATTATTCATAAGTTGTACACATTTTTTCCTTTTTCTCTTTTCATATAGAAAACCAATGATCCAGGCAGCTTTTACTGAAAAATGTCTTTTCCTTATAGGTCTGTAATACCTATAAGGTCATATAATGAGTCTATATATGTGTGGATTCATTCTTGGGATCTCCATTTTGTCAATCAATAGGTCTATTTATTTATCCTTTTACCATTAAAACATATTACCCTTTCCTGTGGTTCAGAGATTGGCAAAGTTTATTCTGTAAAGGTCAAGTGAGTATTCAACTTAGACTTTATAGCCCACATACAATCTCTGTGTCTTTTTTCTTTAACAATTCTTTGAAAACTCAAAAACCAGTTTTAGTTCAAAGACTGCACTAGGTACTAAAACAGGCTGTGGTGCAGATTTGGTCTCTAGCCATAATTGCTTAATTTTGCTAAAGGTTTACTTTAAAATTATATAGCTGTGTCAGTTAGCCATTGCTATTTTAAAATCATATAAATAAGTGGGTTAAAACAACGAGCATTTTTTTTTTTCATGAACCTCGGAGTCAGAAGGGAGGTTCTCATTGGGTCAGGTAGGCAGGTTCTGCTGGTTTGAGTTGCTCTCTGCCACATACTTAGGTGTTGGATGATATTAAGTTGCTTGAATGACTTCAGCTGACACAGCTCAGCCTGGGCTTGTTCACAAGGCAGCAGCATGTCTCTGAGCAGGGGTGGGAGCCTGGAAAATCTCCTGAGGCCTAGGCTCAGAACCAGCACGCTGCCACGGGCACCGTGTTCTACTGAACAGTCAGGAATCCAGGCCAAAGTGAAGGGGTGAGAAGACAGGCTCTACTCCTTGCTGAGAGAATCTGCAAAGTCAGCTTGACAACAGCGACAGTGTATAGGAGATTCTAATTTATCTACCAAAATATCTGGGAGAGAAAATTCTATTTTGTTTGTTATGCTCACTAAGTCATGTGAGTTAAGTTTTAAAGTATGAGTTTGTCATGCAGAAAAGAGGAGGAAAATCATTTGAGTAAATGGGAAAAGGGTCTCCAAGGCGCGGAACTGCAAAAGCACTTCTCATTTGCAAGGAGGCGAGGCAGTACTACAGGCTGAACGAAGAGTTCAAGGACCACAGGGGCCAAGGGTGAATTTAGAAAGGTAGTTTGTGGCTGATTTTTGAAGAGTTTACCCTTACAAGAAATGAGTATTCATAAGGTATTATTCTTAATGGCTTAATCACATGACATAATCAGTTTTATGTTTTAGAAAACTTCCCAGAGGGACACAAAAGAGTAGACAAATTGATTACTTGAATTGTGTAGGAATAGGCCAGGTGAGAAATAATGGAAGCGTGAACTGAAACAATAGTAGCAATGAGAGGAGAGAGATGGAGATATTTGGAAGGTACAATGAATGAGAAATAGAGAATTGTCAGATATGGAAGGCAGAGAGAAGATAGAACCCATAAAACATATTAAGGATTCATGGTCAGCTGTTGTTTGTAGTAAAGCTCTTTACCAAATAAAGGACATAGGCAGAGAAGACTTTGAGAGGAAAGGGTAAGTTCATTTTTTAATGTACTGAGGTTGAGCCTGGCAGATGTGTGGGTATAAGGAAGTTGATGAGATTGTCTGCTGCTGACTGAATGTATGGATTGGGGTCACTGGAATCCATATTACACTGTTAATGAGACTGGAGAAATTTACCAAGTGTTGGTTCTTGGGAACGGCAGCATTATCCCATCATGGTGGTATATTTAAATTCATCCTTTTGCTATACAAATTTATTCTTTTAGGGTTTTTTGTTTTTTTTTTTTTTTTTTTTTTGGCAAACTGGAATGCCGCATGAAGATCTTACAGAGTTAAGGGAATATTTTTCAATTTTTAATGTGCCTATGTATAACTTGGAGATTATACATACGGCTATATGTATCGTATCAATGAAACTATGACTCATGCCATATGGGGCCACCCAAGATGGACCGGTCATGAGGAGAGTTCTGACAAACTGGAGAAGGGAATGGCAAACCACTTCAGTATGCTTGCCTTGAGAATCCATGAATAATATGAAAAGGCAAAAAAATAGGACACTGAAAGATGAACTCCCCAGGTCGGTAGGTGCCCAGTATGCTACTGGAGATCAGTGGAGAAATAACTCCAGAAAGAATGAAGAGATGGAGCCAAAGCAAAAACAACACCCAGTTGTGGATGTGACTGGTGATGGAAGTAAAGTCTGATGCTATAAAGAGCAATATTGCAAGGGACCCTGGGATGTTAGGTCCATGAATCAGGCAAATTAGAAGTGATGAAACAGGAAATGGCAACAGTAAACATCAACATCTTAGGAATCAGCGAACTAAAATGGACTGGAATTGGGTGAATTTAACTCAGTTAACTATTATATCTACTACTGTGGGCAAGAATCCCTTAAAAGAAATGGAGTAGCCATCATAGTCAACAAAAGAGTCCAAAATGCAGTACTTGGATGCAATCTCAAAAACGACAGAATGATCTCTGTTCGTTTCCAAGGCAAACCATTCAATATCACAGTAATCCAAGTCTATGCCCTGACCAGTAATGCTGAAGAAGCTGAAGTTGAATGGTTCTATGAAGACCTACAAGACCTTCTAGAACTAACACCCAAAAAAGATGTCCTTTTCATTATAGGGGACTGGAATGCAAAAGTAGGAAGTCAAGAAACACCTGGAATAATAGGCAAATTTGGCCTTGGAGTACAGAATGAAGCAGGGCAAAGGCTGATAGAGTTTTGCCAAGAGAACCCACTAGTAATAGCAAACACCCTCTTCCAACAACAAAAGAGAAGACTGTACACATGGATATCACCAGATGGTCAACACCGAAATCAGATTGATTATATTCTCTGCACCCAAAGATGGAGAAGCTCTATACAGTCAGCAAAAACAAGACCAGGAGCTGACTGTGACTCAGATCATGTACTCCTTATTGCCGAAATTCAGGCTTAAATTGAAGAAAGTAGGGAAAACCACTAGATCATTCAGGTATGACTTAAATCAAATCCTTCATGATTATACAGTGGAAGTGAGAAATAGATTCAAAGGATTAGATCTGATAGACAGTACCTGAAGAACTATGGATGGAAGTTCATGACATTGTACAGGAGATGGGGATCAAGATCATCCCCAAGAAAAAGAAAGGCAAAATGGCTGTCTGAGGAGGCCTTACAGATAGCTGTGAAAAGAAGAGAAGTGAAAAGCAAAGGAGAAAAGGAAAGATATTCCCATCTGAATGCAGAGTTCCAAAGAATAGCAAGGAGAGATAAGAAAGCCTTCCTCAGTGATTAATGCAAAGAAATAGAGGAAAACAATAGAACAGGAAAGACTAGAGATCTCTTCAAGAAAATGAGAGATACCAAGGGAACATTTCATGCAAAGATGGGCACAATAAAGGACAGAAATGGTATGGACCTAACAAAAGCAGAAGAGATGAAGTGTGCTGCACTCAATATGCCAACAAATTTGGAAAACTCAGCAGTGGCCACAGGACTGGAAAAGGTCAGTTTTCATTCCAATCCCAAAGAAAGGCAATGCCAAAGAATGCTCAAACTACCACACAATTGCACTCATCTCACATGCTAGTAAAGTAATGCTCAAAATTCTCCAAGCCAGGCTTCAACAGTATGTGAACTGTGAACTTCCAGATGTTCAAGCTGGATTTAGAAAAGGCAGAGGAACCAGAGATCAAATTGCCAACATCTGTTGGATCATTGAAAAAGCAAGAGAGTTCCAGAAAAACAACTACTTCTGCTTTATTGACTATACCAAAACCTTTGACTGTGTGGATCACAACAAACTATGGATGCATGAGACAAGTGCTCGGGCCTGGTGCACTGGGAAGACCCAGAGGGATGGGGTGGAGAGGGAGGTGGGAGGGGGGACCGGGATGGGGAATACATGTAAATCCATGGCTAATTCATTTCAATGTATGACAAAAACCCCTGCAATGTTGTAAAGTAATTAGCCTCCAACTAATAAAAATAAATGGGAAAAAAAAAAAAACCAAACTATGGGAAATTCTTAAGGAGATGGGAATACCAAACCACCTGACCTGCCTCCTGAGAAATCTGTATGCAGGTCAGGAAGCAACAGTTAGAACTGGACATGGAACAACAGACTGGTTCCAAATAGGAAAAGGAGTATGTCAAGGCTGTATATTGTCACCCTACTTATTTAACTTATATGCAGAGTACATCATGAGAAATGCTGGGCTGGATGAAGCACAAGCTGGAATTCAAGATTGCTGAGAGAAATATCAATAACCTCAGATATGCAGATGACACCACCCTTATGGCAGAAAGCGAAGAAGAACTAAAGAGCCTCTTGATGAAAGTGAAAGAGGAGAATGAAAAAGTTGGCTTAAAGTTCAACATTCAGAAAACTAAGATCATGGCATCTGGTCCCATACTTCATGGCAAATAGATGGGGAAACAATAGAAACAGTGACAGACTTTATATTTTTGGTCTCCAAAAACCCTGCAGATGGTGACTGCGGCCATGAAATTAAAAGATGCTTACTCCTTGGAAGAAAAGTTATGACCAACCTAGACAGCATATTTAAAAGCAGAGACATTACTTTGCCAACAAAGGTCCATCTAGTCAAGGCTATGGTTTTTCCAGTAGTCATGTATGGATGTGAGAGTTGGACTATAAAGAAAGCTGAGCACCGAAGAATTGATGCTTTTGACCTTTCACGTTGGAGAAGACTCTTGAGAGTCCCTTGGACTGCAAGGAGATCCAATCAGTCCATCCTAAAGGAAATCAGTCCTGAATATTCACTGGAAGGACTGATGCTGAAACTGAAACTCTAATACTTTGGCCATCTGATGTGAAGAACTGACTCGTTTGAAGAGACCCCAAGCTGGGAAAGATTGAAGGCAGGAGGAGAGGGGCAACAGAGGATGAGATGGTTGGATGGCATCACTGACTCAATGGACATGGGTTTCAGTAAACTCTGGGAGTTGGTGATGGATGGGGAAACCTGGTGTGCTGCAGTCCATGGGGGTCTCAAAGAGTCGGACATGACTGAGCAACTAAACTGAACTGAATGTATAACCTGGATATCTTGGGGAAAAAATGCAGGTTCCTATTCTGTTAGTCTGGATTGGGACTGAAATTCTGCATTTTCAGTGAGTTTCCAGAATATAGTGATAATGCTGGCCTATGGACCACTCTTTGAATAGTATTCTTACAACCAGCATTCTTAGCTCATGATGTTTCTAATTAAGTGACATTTACTCTTGTCTGTAACAGGCAGTAGCTAAGTCTTGAAGGAACCACATAAATAAAAAGCCTCTTTTAAAGTCTCCTGTATTTTAATAATATCCAGGTTATACATCCTCCCATAAAGATGAGCAAAGAAAGAAATCCTTAGCAGTCTTGACCTTTGCTCCCTGTCTAAAAGGCAAAAGTAAAGAACGTGAATTCTTCTAGACAGGCCAAGGTGTATGTGTCCACATGTGTTAGGTGCCTCTGACCTAACAGCTGTCACTAAGTATATCCAGTGCTCCGGAAACAGCAAGGTAAGCGGCTGAACAGTCCACAGGACTAAAAGTCAAGAGCAGATACAGAAATTGATGTAGAGTGATTTCTGCCACTGGAACTTACACTGGCTGTGTATTCCTCTTCTCTAATCAGAAGCAGCTTCCCTTCCAGCTGTACCGGATACTCTGTTTATTCACTTTGTATTTTAGTAGCAAGTGTCTTTTGGTGAAAACTTCATTTCCCAGCATATCTTCAGGGATTGCCATTAGACTGGTAACAGATTATCACCAGCTGTTGGCCATTATTTCCACCATGTAACTGCCTGATCTAAGGGACGTGTCGTCTTTCACCAGCAGGGCAACACCTTGAACGAGCTCGGTCAGTCTCAAGAGGAGCTGGAAGAAATACAGCTGGGTGTAGACAATCAATATTAAAACAGCCTGAGGGCCTCTACTTCTAGGTGTAGTTTTTTATTTTTTACAAGATGGGGAAGATAAGTTTTCCCCCACATTTTTGTTTTTAGGAATCTGAAACATGTTTGAGAATAATAACAACAAAGAAAAACAATGCCATTATTTTTTAAAGATTTAACACTCCTCTCACTTATTGGTTTTCCACTTTAACCATATCAGAGTTTTTAAGTGATATATTTATTGCTTCAGTACACTTATGATTAGTGTAAATTCACAAAGCAGAAATATAATCATGTTGTAAATATAGAAAATGAGCTGTTAAACCAGCAAAAGTCTGCTTGGAGGCATAGACATCTATTAAGTGTAATGTTTGGAATGTGACTGCAGATTAAATAGATATTTTGTATAGCATCTAAATAACTGCACTAGAACCATTAATTCATATCCACTCACTTAACGTGTATTCACTGAGTGTCCAGTGGGATGTCTGTCTCAGGTATGGGAGATATCCTTTGCATGGAGAAAAATGGTGGAATATCTGCCTTTATATTTTATGCAGCTTTATGTTTTAACTGTTGGAGACAGACAAGCTATCAAGTAAAATGTGTTCTATGTTGGTGGTCCTATGTTGTCCTGTGCACTTATTTTAAATAAAGTGAATTGTATTTCTGGACAGTCACCTGTACCCAAATTTTAGAGCTATTTGAGAAACATTTCAAAGGCATTATTTAGGATAATTTTAGATGATGGTGATAGTATATTGATTTTTGGTTAAAGACTGGGAAGGAATAGAATTATTATTCCCTAGAATAATATTAATGTAGTATAAGATATATACAGTATGCTGAGGAGATGTCCAAGGTACTGAGCTCATGGCAATTTCCATATGAGGCAGTCTTCAGAAGCTCCTTGTCAGTCAAACTATGAGACTGGCGACGTTACTCAGCTTCATCCTCTTTCTGGGGTGGAAGCTTCTAGAAACATTACCCAAAACTTTATTTTTTAATTTAGAAACTTACAAAAGCTCTTAATGAGCAATATTTTTTTCTTTATATCTTGGTCATTGAAAATGGGATAATATATTATTCTCTAAAAAGTTCTGCTTTCTGAAATTAAATTTCAACTTAAAGTAAGAGGACATTCAGAGTGAGATAAATCTAGGTTCAAATTCTTACTACGTTGTTTCCTCTACATAGTAAATATTTTATATTATGGTACATAATTTTGGAATCCTTTAATTCACCTAAAGTGTTTGGCCTCATTTGATTATAACTATATAAGATTAATGCAGTGAAACTTATAACAATTTTCCATCAAAAATACAGAACTGTCACTTACAAAGTAGTACTGTTAATATCTTTGTAGGCCTTTTTTCAGTCAAGTTCTATATTTCCAAATTAGCTCTGTTATTAAAAGTAAAAGCTCTTCTAGAGCTATAACATAAAGAGTATAACATAAAAGGAACTTCTATACTATAACCAAAATGTCTAATTTCAACTCAAGAAGAGCACTGGCATTTCTCTTTAGAAGTATTTTTTTTTATGTTATAAAACTTCTCAATGGTAGGACGCATAAAAATGTAGCTGAAACTTTTACTCAAGCTTATAACTCATGCACAAAAATCTTGTTTAGAAAACCAAGAAAATGTATTTCCCCTCCCATTTTTGTAATTTAGCTCTATTTGAATAGTTTGAAGATACATGTGGAATAAGAATAAATTTGGAAAAGCAGAATTTTAAATGTTTTTCTCTGTTTTTCAATAATAAAGCTATAGGCACTATTACCATAAAGAACCAGGAAAACATTTGTTTTAGCATAGTTTATGATATACTGGGGGGGAGGGGGGTGACCACAGGAAAGTAGGGGAGGTGAATATTCCCAAGGCAGAAATATCACTTGCACTTAGAGAAGGAACCTGCTGTGCACTGTCTGCTGATGGGAGGGGAGCAAAGGGCTTGGGAAATCAAGACCTACTTATTTACTGTTTTGAACACTTCATTTCTTCAAAGTGAGGGGGTTTCAATACGATAACAGTAGGTCAACACTGCTTTTACAGACTTTGTTTAAAAAAATTGAAACTCAAAAAAACTTTTATATAAATGACTTTTAACTCCCCCAATTCAAAATTAAACTTAGTTTATTTTTATTAGGTGGAATCCTGGCTAGTTTCCACTTCCTGAGCCTTGTTATTCTAAGTTTATTTTTGAGACTAATTATCCTCACCTACATAAACTTCCTGGTTCTCAGAATATTTTAATTGGCCGGTCAATTGTCTCTACTCTCCAGATGACAGTTACCTATCATGCATCTTCAAAGCGATCCAAAATTCAGAGCAGATGACATCTACTCAAGGGTATGGGAAGCACTGAGACATTAAATTGTGGCAGTACCAGCCAACATGTGCAGCTCACCACTGCAAACAAGTGCTCAACCAGTGGGGTTGTGTACTGTCATCGTGATGCTGTGTCTGTCACGTGTACTGTCGGAGGAGTTCCAGAAATGGCATAAGGAATTTGCACAGAGCAGGTGGCAGGAGGGCTCCCAAGGTAGGTTACATGACTATGACTTACTCTGGAAGCTGAATAAATGATAGATTGGCATAACTTGATATTCAGTAATTCTTCTCAAATAAAAAGATTATTTGTATTTATGTTCTCATTATTTAGAAGTTGATCTGCATTTCTCTGATAATGAGTGATGTTGAGCATCTTTTCATGTGTTTGTTAGCCATCTGTATGTCTTCCTTGGAGAAATGTCTGTTGAGTTCTTTGGCCCATTTTTTGATTGGGTCATTTATTTTTCTGGAGTTGAGCTGGAGGAGTTGCTTGTATATTTTTGAGATTAATCCTTTGTCTGTTGCTTCATTTGCTATTATTTTCTCCCAATCTGAGGGCTGTCTTTTCACCTTGCTTATAGTTTCCTTTGTTGTGCAAAAGCTTTTAAGTTTCATTAGGTCCCATTTGTTTATTTTTGCTTTTATTTCTGAAATTCTGGGATGTGGGTCATAGAGGATCCTGCTGTGATTTATGTCGGAGAGTGTTTTGCCTATGTTCTCCTCTAGGAGTTTGATAGTTTCTGGTTTATAATAGCCAGGACATGGAAGCAACCCAGATGCCCATCAGCAGACGAATGGATGAGGAAGCTGTGGTACATATACACCATGGAATATTACTCAGCCATTAAAAAGAATTCATTTGAATCACTTCTAATGAGATGGATGAAACTGGAGCCCATTATACAGAGCGAAGTAAGCCAGAAAGATAAAGACCATTACAGTATACTAACACATATATATGGACTTTAGAAAGATGGTAACGATAACCCTATATGCAAAACAGAAAAAGAGACTCAGATGTATGGAACAGACTTGTGGACTCTGGGAGAAGGCGAGGGTGGGATGTTTCAGGAGAACAGCATTGAAACATGTGTATTATCTAGGGTGAAACGGATAACCAGCTCATGTTGGGTACATGAGACTAGTGCTCGGGCCTGGTGCACTGGGAAGACCCAGAGGGATCGGGTGGAGAGGGAGGTGGGAGGGGGGACTGGGATGGGGAATACATGTAAATCCATGGCTAATTCATATCAATGTATAACAAAAACTACTGTAATGATGTAAAGTAATTAGCCTCCAACTAATAAAAATTAAAAAAAAAAAAAAAAAAAAAAAAAAAAAAAAAAAAAAAAAAAGAAGTTGATCTGGAACTTCACAATGAAATTGGATTTAAAGTGCTGTAAGCAATTAACTGTCATACAAGATTTGCCTTTTTTTAATCACAAATTCATAATTTCAGGATAATTTTTGCTTTTTCTATATAAAGGGAAATAATAGTAATTTTATAACTTAAAGGAAAGATAAACTCTTCAATACATGTCTTTCTGAAAGTAAAATGATTAGCAGGAGATATTCCTACACCTTCAATCTGAATCATCTGAATAAAAGAAAATCTCACATCCCTTTAGATTTCACAGGCTCAAGGAAATGTGAAATATTTGACATTATCACCTTAGTGTTTTCACACATAAAAGAGACACCTTTCAAGGGTAAATAACAAATTTTCTTTTCCTGTTGAAAGCTAGTTTGCAGCTCAAAGGGCAAATAAGGGAAAATGTTGTTCTAGAGTTTTCTGAAATGCTATACAACTCACATGCAGCAATTCCTCATCTACTGACTGTGTCTGCACACTGCCCCAAGTCACAGTCTTAGTTGTTGAACTGCTGACAATTTAGAAATTATGCCTTCTAACCAGTCTGCCATGTAGGTGAAAATCAGAAAAGGTGTAAAACTTGTGGACTGACAGAGTTCAAATCTTTCAGATTTAGTTACACATTTAGTTGTCACTTAAGTTTTAAATGGCTAAAATTAGGTCCCTTCTTTCCCTTGAAACTATGCAAAGTTTTAATTGTGCAGCAGCTACTTCATTTGCTCTGGCAGCGACCCTTTGGAAATGAAAACCATGTTGACTCTTGCATAAACACTTGTGCTAAGTAGTGCTAGGTCGTTTCATTCATGTCTGACTCTCTGTGACACTATGGATTGTAGCCAGCCAGGCTCCTCTGTCCTTGGGATTCTTCAGGTAAGGATACTGGAATGGGTTACCATGCCCTCCTCCAGGGGGTCTTTCTGACCCAGGGATGTTATCCATGTCTCTTATGTCTCCTGCATTGGTTGGCCAGTTGGAAGCCCATATTACTATTTAAAGAGAAATTCAGAGACAAGATGGGGCTAAGATTTGTGGCCTATTCAATGTTGAAGCCAGAAAATGTGGTGTGTTTCTAAGCAAGAGCAAAGTCCTGTGGAAGCAGAAAAGGAAATTAGGGAAACAGTGAGAAAGGGCTAGAAAATTGTCAAAGGCCTTCAACATCCAAGAGGAGCATATGTTTGAAGTATCAGTCAACAAGTAATTTGAGAAACTTGGTTAGTGCGGCGTTAGGGACAGCATCTTGGCAGCGGTGGGTAGAACAGAACGCAAAGAGGGAGACAGAGGGGAATGTGGAACCTACTGTGTAGGGCTTCCACATGGGGCCCTAGTTCCTGACAGACGATGTTTGGGACCCAAGCCGAGAAAGCAGGGGCTCCAGCCTCCCGTTTCTAACAGGACTTCCGTGCGGTCACATCCGGTCCCACAGCGGTGCCGGCAGCCGCCACTTGGCGCTGCTCCCGGAGCTCAGAGCTCCAGCTCCATGGACGCCGGGCCTCAGCTCCTGAGGTTCTAGCCACGGCCAGCGGGATCCTCTTCTCAGAGGTCTGAGCCCAGTGCTATGAACCTCTCCCCCAGGTCTTTGCCTCTGAGACTCCCAATCTCTGCTCTTCCCCCAGCCCTAAAGGGGCTTCCTCTGCAAGCAGCACTTCTGGATGACCCAGTGTCCTCCTGCTGCCCTTGGAGGCCTTAGAGCATGTGTCAGCTGGCCTGATACTAAAACCCTCTGCAGCAGCACCTAGGGTCATGTCCATTTTCCTGCTGAGCCCTGACGGAGACAATGAAGGGAAGCAGGTGGGTAATCTCTGTAGACCACATGTCAGGAGAACTGGCGCATAAGTGTGGGCATGGTCAGGGGAGAGTGGTAGATGGATGCAATTAGACCACACAGCTAAATATGAGATGTCCTGAAAATTAAACTGGGAAAAACTAGGGTGGATTTTAGTTAACAGTAGGTATCTCTTTATGTACTAACACGCCTGACTTCTGTAACATGCATCATCTATCCCCAATAATTTCCTCAGGAACATACTAATTTAGACTAATTTTTAACATGTGATAATCTTCAAAAGGGTTTCCCTGGTGGCTCAGATGGTAAAGAATCTGCCTGCAATGCAGGAGACCTGTTGGTTTGATCCCTGGGTCAGGAAGATCCCCTGGAGAAGGGAATGGCAACCCACTCCAGTATTCTTGCCTGGGAAATCCCATGGACAGAAGAGCCTGATGGGCTACAGTCCATGGGATTGCAAAGAGTCAGACATGACTGGGAGACTTACAAACAAAAATCTTTAAAATATATGAAGACTCCTGAAAAAGCCTCTTGATGAAAGTGAAAGAGAAGAGTGAAAAAGTTGACTTAAAGCTCAACATTCAGAAAACTAAGATCACGGCATCTGGTCCCATCACTTCATGGAAATAAATGGGGAGACAGTGGAAACAGTGTCAGACTTTATTTTTTTGGGCTCCAAAATCACTGCAGATGGTGATTGCAGCCATGAAATTAAAAGACGCTTACTCCTTGGAAGGAAAGTTATGACCAACCTAGACAGCATATTAAAAAGCAGAGACATTACTTTGCCAACAAATGTCCATCTAGTCAAGGCTATGGTTTTTCCAGTAGTCATGTATGGATGTGAGAGTTGGACTGTGAAGAAAGCTGAGCACTGAAAAATGGATGCTTTTGAACTGTGGTGTTGGAGAAGACTCTTGAGAGTCCCTTGGACTACAAGGAGATCCAACCAGTCCATCCTAAAGGAGATCAGTCCTGGGTGTTCATTGGAAGGACTGATGCTGAAGCTGAAACTCCAATACTTTGGCCACCTGATGTGAAGAACTGACTCATTGGAAAAGACCCTGATGCTGGGAGGGATTGGGGACAGGAGGAGAAGGGGATGACAGAGGATGAGACCGTTGGATGGCACCGACTAGATGCGCATGAGTTTGAGTAAGCTCCGGGAGTTGGTGATGGACAGGGAGGCCTGGAGTGCTGCGATTCATGGGGTCGCAAAGAGTCGGACTGAACTGAACTGAACTGAACTGAGCATCACCACCAGGTTAAGTGCCCTCTACAGGTATCCAGGGAGATGTGTAGGGGTTGATGCATATGGTTCAGAAAATCATGAGAGCAGCCTGAACTAGAGACATGTGGATTGGAATGAGTTGTGTACACAGATGCCAATTGAACTTTTCGGTGTTCCCAAGGTCATCCAGAAAGACAGCAGAGAGTGAGAGAACAGGAGTGTATGGCAGACGTGAGAAGTTTCCATGATTTTTCAACAGAGTCCCTGTGCTTTAAACAAATCAGTCTGGCATCTGACTCTCACATATCATTTACTGCTTCCTGGCCATATCCTGGGAATTCATTGTCTGCTATTTTCCAGAAACACTTGCTGAGAGGACGACATGGGATAGTAAACCAGGCTTGGGCTTCAGATCTGAAGTCCTGGGCTTGACCTGGGGTTGGCAAAAGCCAACTTCTTTATAGTTAGGATCTCTTTAACCTTTATTCTCTGCTTTCTCCCTAGCACCATGGATAACGACATGAATTACTGATAATGATTTCATCTCAGGGCTGCTGTGTGCCTTGAGTCACACAAAAAGTGGCTGTTGGTCAGCTGCTGAATGTTAATTGCGCTGGTTGTCACTGTGGGTAAAGGAGGGAGAGCTCACAATCAAATGGGGGAGACCGAGGAGTTACGGGATGGATAATGACATGGTGTCCTCAGTGAAGCAATAGAGAAGGTGTGAAACTCAGAGGCAGGGAAGGAATCATAGGCAGTCTTTAGCTGTTTAGGCTGAATCCTGAGGAAAATATGAGTATCAATTGAGTGGAAATAAAATAGTATGCTATCTGGAATTTAATGTCAGATGTTTAGCAAAAGAGTTTATTTTCTTCCCTTTGATGACCTCCTTCTAGTCTTGGTCCAAAGTCAGCTGTTTCAGCGAGATTGCCAGAGCTTGCTGGCTTCCTTTGCACTTCCACTTAGTCCTTTATTCTGTTTGACTTGAACGCACATTAACTGTTTTGCTTTCATCGTTTTACTTTTGTGGATATAGTTGATAACTGCTCTTATATATTAGTTTGTGTCCCTATTTTGTCTTTTTAAATAGAAAGAAAACTGACTGAGCTTAGTATTTAGTATTCTTTTGATGTCTATAGTGTTTGATATACAGTCAACCCTTCATAAATTTTTCCGTTCTTTTTTATCATATAAATAGCATGCAATGATTTATACATTTATACATGCAAAGATTTATACAAAATAACCCTTAATTATGAATTTTTAATTATCTATCCACTTTTCTCTTACCTGAATCATAAAGAAGGGTAACAGCTAGGTGGGAGAGACGTGAAGACCCCTGACGACCTGACAAGAGCGGCCTCCGAAGCGGTCGGAAGTGACGTATGAGAGCAGAGCGCGGAGGAGACGTGATGACGTAAGGAGTTCAGGACAACACCAAGAGATGGCTCTTTCCAGAGGTTTTGCTGTGAAGGTAGCAGCGGAATATGGTGATGCTCAAGGAGAAACAGAGGCGGGAAAAGGGAGCTGTTTATTGTTCAAACAGCAAGGGGATCCCAGAACGTGGTTGCACATTCATGGGGATGTGCCAGTAGGAAATGGGAGCTCAGTGATGAAGGAGAAGGCCCTGAGGCTTCTGGAAAACACATTTTCTCTCCTCTCTAAGACAGAAGATCACCAAACCGTGCTGGCAGTTCTGTGGGTCTTCATTCTTCTGGTTTTTCTGATGAATCATTATCCCACAACTGATACACTTTATGCTCTTATAATGTTAGAATGTCTATACCTAATTGTGTTCCTAAAGTAACATGCCTACTTCTGCTTCATTGACTACACTAAAGCCTCTGACTGTGTGGATCACAACAAAATGTGGGAAATTCTTAAAGAGGTGTGAATACCAGACCACCTGACCTGCTTCCTGAGAAACCTGTATGCAGGTCAAGAAGCAACAGTTAGAACTGGACATGGAACAACAGATTGGTTCAAAATTGGGAAGGAGTATGACAAGGCTATATATTGTCATCCTGCTTATTTTACTTCTATGCGGAGTTCCTCATGAGAAACGCTGGCCTGGGTGAGTCACGAGCTGGAATCAAGATTGCTGGGAGAAATATCAACAACCTCAGATATGCAGATCACACCACTCTAATGGCAGAAAGTGAAGAGCTTCTTGACCAAAGTGAAAGAGGAGAGTGAAAAAAAACTGGCTTAAAACTCAACATTCAAAAAACTTAAGATCATGGCACCCAGTCCCATCACTTCATGGAAAATAGATGGGAAAAAATGGAAACAGTGACAGTCTTGATTTTCTTGGGCTCCCAAACCACTGTGGATGGTGACTGTAGGCATGAATTTAAAAGATGCTTGCTCCTTAAAAGAAAAGCTGTGATAAGTCTAGACACAAAATTACTTTGCCAACAAAGGTCCAATTAGTCAAAGCTATGCTTTTTCCAGTAGTCACGTATGGATGTGAGAATTGGACCATAAGGCTGAATACTGAAGAATTGATGCTTTTGAATTGTGGTGCTGTAAAAGACTCTTGAGAGTTCCTTGAATGGCAAGGAGATCAAACCAGTCCATCCTAAACAAAATCAACCCTGAATATTCATTGGAAGGAATGATGCTTAAGCTCCAATACTTTAGTCTGATGCAAAGAGCCAACTCACTGTAGAAGACCCTGATGCTGGGGAAGACTGAAGGCAGAAGGAGAAGGGGCCCTCAGAGGGTGAGATGGCAAGACAGCATCACAATTCCAATGGACATGAATTTGAGCAAACTCCAGGAGATAGTGGAGGACAGAGGAGCCTGGCGTGCTGCAGTCCATGGGGTTGCAGAGTTGGACATGACTTAGCAACTGAACAACAACAGCAAAAACTGACCATGAAGTAAACATGTAGTAGAACATTACTCTGGTTTTATATTGGTGGCTGTATCTATCTCAACTCATTAAGTTTCTACTCAGTGAAGTCTCTTGGAAACATATAAAACATGACAGACCTTGCAGAATAGCTGACTTAAGAAATTTAAATCTAGGGAACAATATTTTCCGTGATAACTCAGGTAGTGAAGGAGAGTTGTGTGATCTAGTCGTGTCTGCAGGAATCACTGTATGGGCTTTCATTTCGTCACTCATGACATAAGCGGACAGTGTCCCCATTACTACCCAGCGTTGCATGATCTGTGGAAAGGGGCCAGTCCCTTGACTTTAGGGTAAGATGAGATGTGCATTAATCTGCTCACCCACGGAACGGCAGCCTGGCAGTCACGTCTCCCACTCGACCATGAGTCGGTGTCCTGTCTGCAGAGTTTTGCATCTAGGTGACTCCAACTCTTTTATCACCTTATATAGCAAAAGACTGAGAATTCAATGGATACCTCTTAGCCATGAAACAGGATCTGCTTGACTCCTGAGAGGGGGAGAGGAGTTTATTTGTCTGATCCCTTTGGCCTCCCTCTGTTCTGTTTTGGAAACTCTGATTGGTGCAGGGTGCTCTCCAAACCACACTCACCTTTGTCCCCAAATGTGCTCCACAAAAGACTGGTGCAAAGCAACTCTACTGAAAATGTCCTCACATGATCAGTGGTTTCAGTTTGGAATTTGACGCTGGTTTATAGATGAGATGAGAAGGAAAATTTTCCTGTCCTGGGGATTTTGTATGTTTTTTCTGTCTCTTAGGTTTTTCCCTTAAAATGTCCTTGTGCAAAGCAGATGTTCAGGACAGCTCAGTCTTGAAAATATTCATCATTGCCTGGTAACTCAATACCTCAGGGTAGATGCTATCTGCTGTAGCAAAATAGACCCCCCTACCCCGCCCCCAAGGCTACCAAGGAATTGTAACCATTGAACTGGTGCAAAATATACCCTGTAATTTGAGCCTACACTCAAATCCATTTATTGCTGGAAAAAATCATGCAATGCCAACCAGAGGGTTTTTTATCTTTCATAAATTGACTGGATATTTATTTTGCTGATAAGATATAGTCAGATAAAGCATCCAAAATTAAACCTTTCCCCTAAATATCACAAAATGCATACAAAGACCTCCTTATAAACTTACTGACATCCCAACTTTGCCTCTAATAATATTGTCCAGTGTCCAGCATTTGGCAACATACAGCAAAAAGTAACTGTAACTGCTGTTTTGGTACAGCAACCTCAAAGGCCTAAAATACCGATTGTAACCCACTGTTGGGAGCCTCATTCAGAGAGCTGCATACATTCAAAGTTTCTCACCTAAACTTGGGAGTGTTTGTTGCAATTATTTTTCTAGTAACAATACATGTTGAAACCACCTTTGTTTTCTGCATTTGTCTGTGTAGGGCATGTGACTCATTACACTGGTATTATATTAGAGAAATAAATTTGGAGCAAACATTTTGTCACAGCAGAGGCTGATATTCACAACTGGTTTCTGGAATACCAGGTAGCTCATCAGTCACGGTATATTAACAGGTTCTTCATGCTTTTCTTATATTCACTCTGAGGTAAATAAAAGAGGCCCTTTGGCTGGGGTGTCATTGATATTATAATGATAGAGTGTTGCTAGTAATTTCTACTGGGGAAATGTAGTATCTGCCTTTACATTCACCAAAGTAATAAATAAGCAAACTTCCAGCTTACATACAATCTTTCCTCAGTTTGTATCTTTCTGAAAATTGTTTTAGAAGTTAATTAGAACTGCACAAAATATGGGCAGCATACCAACCCCTAAGAACAGCACACAGCTGGGAAATACTTTATCAAGAGCAGAAGGTTAGGTTCACTGGCTAGACTTGGCAGTTGTGCCCCTGTGGCTGCAACTCGAGTCTTCTTTGAGTAACCCCGACTCCTGCCCTCGCCTCCACCACGTTTCCTCTTAAGCCTGTACATTGAGCATTGCGGTTGTACACAAGTGACCGTATATTTGAGAGGTATGTCTGGTTTCTAATTTTAGCAGTATTACATTGACTGTTTGCACAATGCAGAACAACCAAGACAGTGCCTCCTCCCAGAATGTGCTCAGTCCATAACCCACCACCTGATTTTACTTATTGGCCAAAGACTATTGTCCTGTAGAGAATGCCCTTTTTAGTCAAAATCATCCTATAGTGAGTCATCAACACACAGTTTCAGGCTACACTAGCAATGGTCCTTTTTGATGCATTCTTATTCCACAGAGAAATGAGGGCCATGTGTATCCCATGCGATAGGCTGCTGAGTATTTGAGGTGTGTGGGTGGCAGGGGATGGGAGGGACTGTAACCAGTGGAAGGAGGGCCAGAAAGAGTTACAGAGGCAAGAAAGGAGTGCCTTATATGGGTCTTATTTCACAGAATAATACATTTCAACCATTTCCCAAGCATCCACCTTTTGAGGTATTTCTTTGATCAAAGCAAATACACACATATACAAGTTTTTTTTTAATAAAATTTCTAACAGTTGCTAGGTCTCCTGAAATCTCAGGTTGAGAATTCCCACTGGGACCAGTGAGGTTTCAGAGCAGAAGAATGCTGGCGCTCATTATATTAAACTAGTGGGCATCTCTAAGGAAGAATGCATTTGTATGAGTGTGTGCTCAGTTGTGTCCAGCTCTTTTCCACCGCATGGACTGTAGCCCGCCAGGCTCTCTCTGTCCATGGGGTTCTCCAGGCAAGAATACTGGAGTGGGTTGCCATTCCGTACCCGAGGGCATCTTTCTGACCTAGGACCTAACCCTCATTTCCTGCAGCTCCTGCGCTGCAGTCTGATTCTTTACCACTGAGCCACCTGGAAAGCTCTCCAAGAAAGAAAGGAGGATAGTAAGATAATAATGAGGAAGAAGCAAAAGGTTCATGTAAAACAAAAAAGCAATGGGATTGAAGCAAGAAGTGATGGCAAGATTTAGTGAGAAATAAAGCTGCAGAGCAATATCTAGAAGACTTATTATCTCATGGGACGGATGTTAAAATGTTGGGAAATTTGTTCAGCGGATCCAGGGTGTTTTCAGAACGTGCTCTAAAAAATTTGAGAGGTCTTGAGGGTTCTCAGAAGAACTTTAGAAGGATCCCCAGGATGCTGGAGTTGTTGACATCAGAATCAGAAGTGCTGTGATCTCTCTGGATAAGACAGAGTCTATTCAGTTTGTAAAGAGAGATGTTATATCACCTTAGCTTTGGCATCTACTGAATGACAAAGTGGGGGCCTGGAGTTCAGATTACAGGGAGGCTGTGTTTGAGCCACAGATGAAATCAAATAGTTTCAAGTGTCCTTTGCTCAGTGTAAAGGGACCCATGGTGGGCAGGGCACAGGGCCCTCACTTGAACTGAGGGCAGGACGTAATTTGGAGAGAGTGTACCTATGCCCTGATGCTGATTTGGTGACACCAGAATTAAGGCCTAGCTCTGAATTTACCATGACCTAGCGTTGTGAATCTGAGTAACTTATCTTACATCTCTGGATTTCTTTTCTTTGTTGAAAAAGGCCTAAATCATCTCTAACATTCCTTCCAAATCTAGAAATCTTTGATTATTCCACAGAATGAAAATCACCGGGAAAAAGAGCCATAATGCTTCAACAATGCTTTGCTTATTTTCAAAAAGTCTTCTCTTTTATTTCTATTCTGATACTTTGGGTGTATTGATTAATACTTTTAAGTTGATTAATATCAGGGCTTTCCTGGTAGCTCAACTGGTAAAGAATCCTCCTGAAATGCCAGAGACCTGGGTTCAATCCCTGGGTTGGGAAGATCCCCTGGATAAGGGAACAGCTACCCACTCCAGTATTCTGGCCTGGAGAATTCCACTGTATAGTCCACAGGGTCACAAAGAGTCAGACATAACTGAGCGATCACTTTCGTGAAATACAAGAATCACAATTTTCCTAGGGAAATGTTGACAACTATATTTTTCTACCAGCAGCTGGAAATAAGCAATTTTAGCTAACTTTTAAAAATGCAAACACTGCATGTATTTACTCTATTTGCTCTGTGGAAACTTTACCACTGCCAGCTTCAGCCACAGAACATTCTGTAAGAAGCAGTTGTGGTTTCCAGATGAGGGTAAGTGAATGGTGTTTTCTGAGGCTGCTTCAGGGAGCATCTGAGATATCTTGGCACAGTGAATCTGTCATGAATTCTCTGAGCCTGGCTGTCTGTCTCCTACCACAATTATTGCCTTCTTATTTTGGCAGACATGGACAACTGGGAACTTGTGTGGGATGAAAGAACTGGTTCCAATGGTCTTGGCAATGCCTCAAGTCTCCTGTTGGGTAGATAGATTCTTGCAGAATGAGGCTAAAAATGCCACTTAAGAAGATCTGACTCTAACCTCTGCAATAAGCAAACAACCAATCCTTATATTCATCAACTGGAACCTGCATTAGGTAGGACATTGCTCAGGCCATACTTTGCAAGTCTGTCAGTCCATGTGTCTTGAATAAAATGTTGTAGATAATTGTCCTGTAATATTTTAAATAGGAAGGGGTTATTTGTCCTGATTACTAAAAAGCTATTTTTAATGGAGCATAGAATCTGAGGTCCTTTAATTCACTTGGCAGCTAAAATGTGAGACAAACACTAAAGGCCATAAGAATTCAGACTAAAACAAGAGATGGAGTCCGTTTTATTTTCTACTGGATAGATGCCATTTAGAGCGGCGCCCAATGTAGCTTTTCTGGGTCTCTAAGTACAGAACTGGTTAACAATATCTGTTACTCAATATGCATAGTGATTATTAACTATACTCAGATTCAATAAAAGTATTAGTTCTCCAATGTGAAAGGGCTATACAATTATTCTTTAAAGGAAATTCCCATATTCCTAAAATTGCTAGTTCTAGTTGTCATATATAAAATTTGTCAATAATAAATAAACAATGACATTTGGAAAACAATTAGCAGGGTGAGCATAGCTTAATATACTAGAAAGATCACTGGATTTGGGATTTTGTGAAAGTGTTCGTTGCTCAGTCATGTCCGACTTTTTGTGACCCCGTGGATTGTAGCCCGCCAGGCTCCTCTGTCCATGGAATTCTCCAGGCAAGAATATTGGAGTGGGTTGCCATTCCCTTCTCCAGGAGATCTTCCAGACCCAGGGATGGAACCCAGGTCTCCTGTACTGCTGGCAGATTCTTTACCTTCTGAGCCACCATGGGAGCCCAATATACTAGAAAGATCACTGGATTTTATGTTAGAATACTTGTATTCTGGCCTCACCTTTATGATCCACTATGTGTGTGATTTTACTTTAAAGGGACTCACTTTAAAATATAAATATATATCATATATTTAATAATACTTTAAAATACTTTTAGAATACATTTGAAAATGAACAGCCTACTGTGGTGGGCAAAATTCTAATATGCTCCATATAATTTCCACTCCCTGATGCATATGCCCCATATAATCCCTTCCTCTTTAGTCTTGGGGGCACCTCTGAATATGAGGGAATGCTACTCCCATAATTATTGATGTTTTATGTTCTATATAAAAGATGAAGGGATTGTAATGATGTAAAAAAATAATGATGGTGATCTTTGGGAGGGGCTATTGATGGGAAGAAAGGATTATGCAACTCCTAGGTGCAGATTGTGTATTCTTTCTTCATCTAGATACTGATTACTTGGCTGTACAGTTAATTCATAGAACTACACTACATGCATTTTCTATATGTTTATTGTGCTTCAGTGAAACATCAAAGCACTTAAATGCATGTTAAAAATCTATTTCTCTTAAGATTTAAAAAGTAAAAATATGTAAATAATAAAAAGCATTTAAATTTTAAAAATATAAATTAAAAATTATTGAAAGAAAGCTAATATGAATTTGTTTTAAAAATTTATTTAAATTTTACTAAATATTTTAAAATCATAATTTTAGAGTTAAACTAGATGAAAGAATTGAAAGGGTTTTAAACTCCATGTATTTTACATCTAGTTGCACATTTATTTAAAGAGTAAAATGATTTATGGAGTATTCAGTTCAGTTCAGTGTCTGACTCTTTGCAACCCCATGAACCACAGCACACCAGGCCTCCCTGTCCATCACCAACTCCTGGAGTTTACTCAAACTCATGTCCATTGAGTTGGTGATGCCATCCAGCCATCTCATCCTCTGTTGTCCCCTTCTCCTCCTGCCCCCAATCCCTCCCAGCATTAGTGTCTTTTCCAATGAGTCAGCTCTTTGCATCAGGTGGTCAAAGTACTGGAGTTTCAGCTTCAACATCAGTCCTTCCAGTGAATATTCAGGACTGATCTCCTTTAGGATGGACTGGTTGGATCTCCTTGCAGTCCAAGGGACTCTCAAGAGTCTTCTCCAACACCACAGTTCAAAAACATCAATTCTTCAGTGCTCAGCCTTCTTTATAGTCCAACTCTCACATCCATACATGACCACTGGAAAAACCATAGTCTTGACTAGATGGACCTTTGTTGGCAAAGTAATGTCTCTGCTTTTTAATATGTGGTCTAGGTTAGTCATAACTTTCCTTCCAAGGAGTAAGCATCTTTCAATTTCTCTGCTGCAGTCACCATCTGCAGTGATTTTGGAGCCCAGGAAAAATAAAGTCAGCCACTGTTTCCACTGTTTCCTAATCAATCTGCCATGAAGTGATGGGACCAGATGCCATGATCTTAGTTTTCTGAATGTTGAGCTTTAAGCCAACTTTTTCACTCTCCTCTTTCACTTTCAACAAGAGGCTCTTCAGTTCTTCTTCACTTGCACTTCAGTCACCATCTGCAACTGATATGAGTTCTCTACTAATTCATGAGTCATTGCAAAGCCACATTGAAACACACAAAATTTAAGGACAGATGCTTGACACTACTGCAAAATGATACACTATTCAAGAATTGTGTATTGAATTCTTTATAATATTCAATACAGTAAATATTGAATAAAGACTGTTATAAGAAACACTACATAATGATAAAGCGATCAATCCAAAAAGGAGATATAGCAATTGTAACTATAATTGGACTCATAGGAGCATGCCAATATATAAGACAAATGCTAACAGCCATAAAAGGATAAATTAACAGTAATGCAGTAATAGTGGGGGCCTTTGAAACCCTACTTTCTTCGATGGTCAGAGCACCCAGAGAGAAAATCAATAAGGAAACACAGGACTTAAATGGCACATTAGACTCCAATACTTTAGCTACCTTATATGAAGAGCTGAGTCATTGAAAACGACCCTTATCCTGGGAAAGACTGAGGGCAGGAGAAGGGAGGGGTAGAGGACAAGATGGTTGTATGGCATCACCAACTCAATGGTCATGAGTTTGAGCAAACTCTGGGAGATGGTGAAGGGCAGGGAAGTCTGGTGTGCTGCAGTCCATGGGGCCACAGAGTTGGACACAACTGAGTGACCGAACAACAACAACAATACCAGATGCATTTACCTGATATTTGTAGAGCATTCCATCCAAAAGCAGCAGAATATATACTCTTCTCAAGAGTATATGTAACATTCTCCAGGACTGATCACATGCTAGGCCACAAATCAAGATTCAGTAAATTTAAGAAAATTGATAAACCTTCAGCCTGACTCATCAAGAAAAAGAGGGAACTAGCTCACATCTGTAAAATTAGAAATGAAAAAAGAGAAGTTACAATGGACACCACAGAAATACAAAGGATTGCAAGAGATTACTACAAGCAACTATATGCCAATAAAACAGACAACCTAGAAGAAATGTACAAATTCATAGAAAGGTGCAATCTCCAAAGACTGAACCAAGAACAAATAGAAAACATGAAGAGGCCAATCATAAGTACTGAAAATTTGAAACTGTGATTTAAAAACTCCCAGTAAACAAAAACCAGGACCAGATGACTTCACAGGTGAAATTTTTCAAACATTTAGAGAAGAGTGAACACCTATCCTTCTGAAACTATTCCACGTAATTTGAGAGGAACCCTTCCAAACTCATTATCCGAGGCCACCATCACCCTAATACCAAACCAGACAGATATTAAAAAAAGGAAATATGAACAAGGAGAAAAGATAACCCTCAGAATTGGAAAAATAATAGCAAAAGTGAAACAACTGACAAAGGATTAATTTTCAAAATATGCAAGCAGCTCATACAACTCAATATCAGAAAAAAAACAAATAACCCAATTTAAAAAATGGGCAAAAGACCTAAACAGACATTTCTTCAAAGAAGACACACAGATGGCTAACAAACACATGAAAAGATACTCAACACTGCTTATTATTAAAGAAATACAAATCAAAACTACAATGACATATCTATCACCTCATGCTGGTTAGAATGGCCATCATCAAAAAATCTACAAACAATAAATGCTGGAGAGGGTGTGGAGAAAAGGGAACCCTCTTGCACTGTTGGTGGGAATGTAAATTGATACAGCCACTATGGAGAACAGTATGGAGATTCCTTAAAAAACTAGGAATAAAACTACCATATGACCCAGCAATCCCACTACTGGGCATATACCCTGAGGAAACCATAACTGAAAAAGACACATGTACCCCAATGTTCACTGCAGCTCTATTACAGTAGCTAGGACATGGAAGCAAACTAGATGTGCATTGACAGATGAATGGATAAAGAAGCTGTGGTACATATATACAATGGAATATTACTAGACCATAAAAAGGAACACATCTGAGTCAGTCCTAATGAGGTGGATGAACCTAGAGCCTATTATACAGAGGGTGTATAATAGTCAGAAAGAGAAAAACAATTATCGTATACTACTGCATATATGTTTGGACTAGAAAAACCATAATGATGAACCTATTAGAGCAGCAGTGGGGACATAGACATTGAGGACAGACTGTGGCCATGGCTAGGATGGGAAGGAGGAGAGGGTGGGAGGTGTGGAGAGAGTAACACAGAAACACACATTACCAAATGCAAAACAGCCAATGGGCATTTGCTGTTTGACTCAGGGAACTCACATGGGGCTCAATAGCAACATAGAGGGATGGAGTGGGGAGGGAGGTGGGAGGGATATTCAGGTGAGAGGAGCCATAGGTAAACCTACGGCTAACTCATGCTGATGTTTGGTAGAAACCAATGCAATACTGTAAGGCAATTATTCTTCAGTTAAAAATAAATAGGGCTTCCCTGGTGGCTCAAATGTTATAGAAGCCACCTGCAATGCAGGAGACCCAAGATCCCCCCCAGAGAAGGGAATGGCAACCCACTCCAGTATTCTTGCCTGGAGAATTCCATGGACAGAGGAGTCTGGCGGGCTGTAGTCCATGGGATCACAAAGAGTCAGACATGACTGAGTGACTAACACACACACACAAATAAATAAATCACAAAAAGAAGAAAAGAGAAAATTACAGGCCAATATTACTTATGAGCATAGATTCAAAAATCCTCACATACTAACAAATACTAACAAACCAAATTCAACAATACATTAAAAGGATCATACACCATGATCAAGCAGGATTTAACTTAGGATTCAAGGAATTTTTAATAACCACAAATCAATCAGTGTGATACAACAGATCAACAAGTTGAAGAAAAAAATCATGTGATCATCTCATTAGATACAGGAAAAAGATTTTGACAAAATTCAACACCCATTTATGAAAAAACTCTCCAGAAAGTGGGCATAGAGGGAATATACCTCAACATAATAAAGGCCTATATGCTAATCCACAGCTAACATCATACTCAATGGTGAAAAAGCTGAAAGCATTTCCTCTAAGATCAGGAACAAGACAAGGATGTCTACTCTCACCACTTTTATTCAACATAGTTTTGGAAGTCCTAGCCATGGCAATCAGAGAAAATACAATAAAAGGAATTCAAACTGGAAAAGAAGTGAAACCGCCACTGTTTGCTGATGGTATGGTACTGTACATAGAAAATCCTGAAGATGCTACAAGAAACCTACCACAGTTCATCAATGAATTCAGTAAAGCTGCATGATATAAAATTAATACACAGAAATCTGTTGCATTTCTATATATTAATAACAAAAGAGCAGAAGGGGAAATTAAAGAAACAATCCCAGTTACCATGACATTAAAAAGAATAAAATATCTGAGCATAAACAGACCCGAGGAAGCAAAAGACTTATACTCTGAAAACTAAACACATTGAAGAAAGAAACTGAAGATGACACAAACAGATGGAAAGATATACCATATTCTTGGATTGGAAGAATCAATATTGTCAAAATGACTATACTACCCAAGGCAATCTACAGATTCAGTGCAATCCCTATCAAATTACCAATGGCATTTTTCATAAAACTAGATAAAAAGTAATCTTATAATTTTTTATGGTGACACAAAAGAACCCATAGCTAAAGCATCCTCAGAAAGAAAAACAGAGTTCAAGGTATCAGTCTCCCTGACTTCAGATGACACCACAAAGATACAGTCATTAATTACACCACAAAGATACAGTCATTAACATAGTATGGTCATGGCAAACAACAAAAATATAGGTCAACAGAATAGGATAGGAAGCCCAGAAAAAAAAATCCATGTGCCTGTGGTTAATCAGTCTATAACAAAGGAAACAAGACTATACAACAGAGAAAAGAGAGTTTTTTCAACAAATGGGGCTAGGAAAACTGGACTTCTACATGTAAAGAAATGAAATTAGAACATTCTTTAAAACCATATCACAAAAATAAACTCAAAATGGATTACAGACCTAAGTGTAAGCCTGGGTAATAAAACTCTCAGAGGAAAACAGGCAGAACACTCTCTGACATAAATCATAGCAATAATCTCTTTTGATGTCGCCTGCAATGTGGGAGACCTGGGTTCAACCCCTGGGTTGGGATGATCCTCTGGAGAAAGGAAAGTCTACCCACTCCAGTATTCTGGCCTGGAGAATTCCATGGACATATAGTCTCACAACATAAAAACCTACTTTGGAGAAGGAAATGGCAACCCACTCCAGTATTCTTGCCTGGAAAATCCAATGGACAGAGGAGCCTGGTAGGCTACAGTCCATGGGGTCACAAAGAGGCAGACACGACTGAGGGACTTCACTTTCCACAATAATGGAAATAAAACCAAAAACAAACAAATGGGACCTAATTAAACCCAAATCTTTTGCATAGCAAGAGAAATCATAAGCAAAACAAAACAAAAAAAACACTTAGAATGAGAAAAATATTTGCAAATGATGTGACCAACAAGGGATTAATCTCCAAGGTAAGCAAACAGCTCATGCAACTCAATGTCAATAGTAAAACAAAGCAAAAAATAAAAATGTGCAGAAGGCCTAAATAGACATTTCTCAAAGAATATACAGATGGCCAAGAAGCACATGAAATGATGTTCAACACTGCTAATTAATAGAGAAATGCAAAACAAAACTACAACAAAATATCACACCAGTCAGAATGGCCATAATCAGAAAGTCTAAAAATAATAAATGCTGATGTGGAGGAAAAGGAGACCTCCTACACTCTCTGGTGGGAATATAAATTGGTATAGCCACTATGCAGAAAATTATGCAGGAGCCTTATGAAACTAAAAACAGAGCTACCACATGATCCAGCAATTCCACTCCTGGACACATATCCAAAGAAAGCCATGCTTTGAAAAGATACATGCAGTTCATTGTTCACAGCTGCAACTGTTCACAACAGCCAAGACGTGGAGGCAACCTAAACGTCCATTGACAGATGGTTGGATAGAGAAGCTATGGTGCGTGCACACAAAGGAGTATTACCTAGCCTTTAAAAAGAATGAAACAATGCCACATGCAGCAACATGGATGGACCTGGAGATTATCATACTACAAGTGAAAAAATCAGAGGAAGACAAATATCATATGATACAGCTTGTATGTGAAGTCTAAAAAACTGATACAAATGAACTTGTTTATAAAACAGAAACTGACTCACTGATTTAGAGTATGAACTTATAGTTACCAGGGTGGAGGGGTGGGTTGGGGGGGATAGACTAGGAGTTTGGGATTAACAAATACACCCTGCTATTTTAAAATAGATAACCAACAAGGGCCAACTGTTGGTTGGTCATAGCACAGAAGACTCTGCTCAGTACTCTGTAATAACCTAAATGGGCAAAGAATTTGAAAAAGAATAGATACATGTATAACTATGAATCACTTTGCTATACATCTGAAACTAACAGAACATTGTTAATCAACTATACTCCAATGTAAAATAAAAATTTTAAAAAGAATAAACTGTGTTTATATCATCTACAGGAAAGAATTTTCAAATTAATTAGCCCTTCTCTTAGCTAAGCATTCCCATCACCCACATCCTCTCCAACCCCACAAAACATTATCCTATTTCTGATATCAACAAACGCACAATCTACAAATCTTGACATTTATTTATTTATTTTTTTTAAATTAACTCAGTATTTTTATTTTTATTTTATTTTTTTTTTATATATTTTTTTTCCCATTTATTTTTATTAGTTGGAGGCCAATTACCCCACAGCATTGCAGTGGTCTTTGTCATACATTGAATTAGCCATGGATTTACATGTATTCCCCATCCCGGTCCCCCCTCCCACCTCCCTCTCCACCCCATCCCTCTGGGTCCTCCCAGTGCACCAGGCCTGAGCACTTGTCTCATGCATCCAACCTGGGCTGGTGATCTGTTTCACCCTAGATATACATGTTTCGATGCTGTTCTCTTGAAACATCCCACCCCTGTGTTCTCCCATAGAGTCCACAAGTCTGTTCTATACATCTGAGTCTCTTTTTCTTTTTTTGCATATAGGGTTATCATCACTCATTATCAGAGAAATGCAAATCAAAACCACAATGAGGTACCATTACACGCCAGTCAGGATGGCTGCTATCCAAAAGTCTACAAGCAATAAATGCTGGAGAGGGTGTAGAGAAAAGGGAACCCTCTTACACTGTTGGTGGGAATGCAAACTAGTACAGCCGCTATGGAAAACAGTGTGGAGATTTCTTAAAAAACTGGAAATAGAACTGCCATATGACCCAGCAATACCACTTCTAGGCATATACACCAAGGAAACCAGATCTGAAAGAGACACGTGCACCCCAATGTTCATCGCAGCACTGTTTATAATAGCCAGGACATGGAAGCAACCTAGATGCCCATCAGCAGATGAATGGATGAGGAAGCTGTGGTACATATACACCATGGAATATTACTCAGCCGTTAAAAAGAATTCATTTGAATCAGTTCTAATGAGATGGGTGAAACTGGAGCCCATTATACAGAGCGAAGTAAGCCAGAAAGATAAAGACCATTACAGTATACTAACACATATATATGGAATTTAGAAATCTTGACATTTAAATGCAGTCACCCTTTGTTAAAAGCACAAATGGACTAAGATATGAGAAATAATTCACGGCCTCTGAACAAGAGATGATATGTGGAGTTCCAAGACACATCTTGTTGGCACTGGGAGCTGGACCCCATGTGCAGGGGTGTCCTCACATTCTTTAGTAAATGTATTCTATTTGTTCTTTTATTTTGTTTGAAATATGTGGATTTTCTAAAGAACAGAGTCCAAACAGGAACCCTTTTTGTCTGTGTCTAGGGGCAGGACTGAGGGCCAACACTAAGGATTTTTTTTACAATTCAGCATTTTAAAGAGGAGAGATTCATGATGTCATTCAATGCTATAATAGAAGAGAAATGTGATTTACTGTATGAAATATTTATGTGCTGGAAAACTATCATTCAGCACCATCAAGTTTATGCTTTGTATTTAATAGCAAAGTTATTTGTTTTCTTTCCTCGCCTGCACTGCATTTTCTCATTTATTTTCAAGTTGATATTTTTCTTAGTGACTGTTCCTGCTTATTAATATTCATCAAAATAAAACATTTTTTTTCCATATTTTTCTCTTTCATCATTCACACTGTAGTCATATATTTCCTAATACGAATTTTTTAGAAAAATACTTCCTAATATCAAATATTGCTCCTGCTTCCTGATAGTGAATATTGCCCATACCACTGACACTCACAGGTGGCTCCTTTTTAAGGCATTTCAGATTTTTTCCTTCTTAGTATGATTAATAAATATGATATTCTGAGAGAGATTGTTCTAATTATTAAATGAAAAAAAGTCCATGATTTTATCAATTGCTGAATTCTAACATTAAGTTCAGTTGGACAATTATATAACTGGAAACTGCAATTCAAGAGGTGCTCTGAAAAGATTGTTGTTGGCATTACTACTGCAATATAATTATAACAGAACATTTCTCAATAGATTGTGGATGTGCTTTGTCTATTATATAAAAAGAATATAATTGTTAATCTAATAAATTTGATAACAAAATTCATAAGATGATGGTAGTGATTTTGATAATAAACGGATTTAGTGTTCTATTGTAGATGTTTCTGTTAGGAGGAAAAACATTCAGAAAAGTAACTTATTTTTCAAGAATTTCATGGTAAAGTAGAATTATCATATAATGTTTATTTATTTTGAAGAGGATGTTGCTTCTTTTAGAGGGAAAAGATTATATCACTATCTAGAAATTGTACATACATATGAGTGAAATGAACCTGATTATTTTTCCCTGCTTAATCTCGTATGATATGGAATCTCTTAATATAAGCTTCAAAATCTGTGGTAAATTAAATTTTTGTTTCTTGTTTGAGAGTAATCTTTATTTATTTCTTCGTTATGAAGATATAATAGAAGCCAGCTTACTTTCCCACCTGAAACCAGCTTTTCGGAAATGTCTACTGTAAGAACATTTTTCAGGCTTTGGGTAAGAGGCAGCTCACACAGTCGTCTTCAACAGAAGAGAAATAAGTGATACAAGCACCATAACTGCCTGGAGAGAGTTCCCAGGCCATAGAGAGAGAGTGGGAGGGGGAGACCGAACAGCCCAGTGATCGCTGTGCTTTCAGGAAACAGAGCTGGAGTTTGGAGGCTAAGTCAGACTTGTTTAGTCGCTAAGTCATGTCCGACCCTTCTGCGATCCCGTGAACTGTAGCCCACCAGGTCTCTGGACGTGGAGGGCCAAATATCAGGAAGAAGGGAGCTAAACAGAAGGAACTCTACACATTTTCGGAGGGGTCTCTCAAGTCTTCAGCCAAGTGCCAACAAGCACATGTGCAGGAGAAAATTACCTGAGACGGGAAGAATCACATTAAAGAAGAAGCAGAATAATCCCCAGAGCTCTGATGGCCTCCCGCTCTGAAGATTTCACTAGTAAATTCTACCAAATACTGGAGGAAAAGGTAATACCAATTTCATATAAACTTCGAAGAGACAGCAGGGCAGGAGGCACATCCCAAACATCCTGCATTCCAAACTAGCCAGACACCAAAAGCAGAAAAAAAAATTATAAGAAAATTAAAGACTTCCTCACTAAAAGGACATAATCTTAATCAAACAGTATAAAATATAGCAATATTAAAGCAAGATAACAGATCATGCTCCAGTGGGTTTATCTCAGGAAAGCAAAGTTGATTCATTTTAAAATCAGTCAATATAATTAACAAATTATCTGTTTAGGTGAGGAAAAAATATTTGACATAGTTGAATATCCCTTAACTCCTGCATCCTATTCTGTGATGCACACTTTCACTTGGTTTCGTTACTGATGATGATCACTTTGGTCCAGTTTTTCTCAAGCAAAGAGTCTCTGAGAGAATTAACCTCTAATATTCTAAGACTGGGCTTGGCAAATTTTTTCTCTAAATGACCAGACAGTAATAACTTAGGCAATTGTAACATGAAAGAGCCATAGATAATGTGCAAACAAATAACTCTGGTTGCATTTCAGTAAAGTAAGTGAAATGTGAAAGTCACTCAGTCATGTCCAACTCTTTGTGACTCCATGGACTGTATAGTCCCTGGAATTCTCCAGGCCAGAATACTGGAGTGGGTAGCCTTTCCTTCTCCAGGGGATCTTCCCCACCCAGGGACTGAACCCAGGTCTCCCTCATTGCAGGCGGATTCTTTGCCAGCTGAGCCACAAGGGAAGCCCAAGGAAGCATTTCAGTAAAATTTTGTTAATGGACAATGAGACTTGAATTTCATATAATTTTCACATATCACAAAGTCATACCCTTGTTTTTTTTTCTTTTTTCTTTGTCGTTTTCAGCCATTTTAAAATGTAAGAAGTTATTTTAAGTTCATGATAAATACCAAAAAAATGAGAGCTGCCTGGGTTTGTCTTGTACACTGTACTTTATTAAGTCCTGCTGTAAGCATCCATTGTATGTAGTGAGCTCACTTATTTCTTATGCATTTAAGAATGTACCATTCTTGGAAGAACTGAGAAAATAATCACTCAAATGTGTGTTCTTTGACTCAAATGTGGTGTCCTAATTGAGAAAGGCTAGGCAGTGTCACCAAGTCTCTCTACTATAAAGTTACTGCTTTACGAAGTATGTTTTGTTGGGAGAGGTACTTTGAGCTATGTAAATATCCCTTTATATTAAAGAATTTCCTTTTATTCATGTATTTGTTTACACTTGTAAGGACTCCAGATTTTCAATTTTATTCAATGAGTTATATACTGTTATCATTTATTTTGATTCTAAATCTTTCCTCATTTGGCCAATGGTAGCCCATTTATGCTGGCTTCAGTTTCTTTTGGACATGTCCCTATCATTCTTTCCTGGAGAAGGGAAAGGCTACCCACTCTAGTATTCTTGCCTGGAGAATCCCCATGGACAGAGGAGCTTGGCAGACTTCAGTCCATGGGGTCGCAAAGAATCGGACACGACTGAGTGACTAAGCACTATCATTCTTTGAGCATTTCCTTTCTGGAAACAAGATCTCTAGACTCATTTTATTGAGGCTTGTTACTCCAGCCTTGAAATTAGCCATTTCTCACCCCCCAAATCTGAGTTCATTTTACTGGACAGTGGGATGTAGAATTCAATATCTAAGAACTAAATGTGCTCATTATTACCAGGGTGTCGTTGCACCCAGGCCCCATCAGTGGACAGGCATATAAGCATGCTCACACACACATGTATTTACCTCTACACTGAATTCACTCTCTAGTACCTACTGAAAGCTGTGGGGTTATACCATATTTAATGCTACATGGTGTGTGCTAGTTTTTCTCCTCTACATCCGACTTGTCAGACAATGAGAAACTCGGCTACGTTTAACGATTTCCCTTATTTGTCACCAGTCTCTCCAATCTGGCACCTCCAGTTCCCCCCAGATGGATGCCCTTCTCACACTGCCGTCTCCCCATGCCAGGATGCTCCTCCGCATGAATGCCCTTTCCACCCTCCTTGGGCTCCGCGACTCCGAGTTGGTCCACAGGACACCCCCCTCACCCTGGTTGCAGTCCGACACCGTTTTGGGCTGCCTTACGCCATGCCTCTGCCTCTTGAATGGCCGAGGCTCTGTCTTTCCTGCGGCCCCTGCCCTGGGGGAGGAATCTCTTTTTAAAGCTCGGCCACCGCTCTCTGTGCAGACTTCCCCTTTGTTCTGCTTGGGCTCTGCTCCGCCCGCAGGCACAGGTCCCCTTGTCCGCCCTGGTCTCCATGCAGATGCCCGCCCCCAGGTCCTTCTCTCGGCAGGGCCCTGACCTCCCAAGCCAGGCCACCCCCTGCCGGAGCCGGCTTCCCTTCACGCTCCGACATCCCGCACTGGGCCACCTCTTGTGGAGACGCCCTTTACAGTCAGCTCAGGCTCCGAACCTCCATGCCGGTCTTCATCCTCCCTCAACATGACGCCTTGCCTGGGCTCTGTGAGCTGATGCCGCGACAGCCCCGCGTGTGGAAAGCCTCTCACCCCACTAGGCTCCAATACTGCACGGCAGGCTGCCCTTGGGTGTGCATGCCTCCACACACCGCTTCGTCCCAACCCCAGGTGCCAGCCTGCTGCCACACCTCGAAGCCTGCTTCGCCCTCCTGGGGACCCGCCTCCCCACGTGACAGCGCTCCTGTGGGCGTGGACCCTGCACCCTGCTTGGGTTCTCACCCTCTGTGTGCCTCTCCTCCCTGGGGCCACCATGTTGACCTGCTGAGGCCTCGACGCCCTATTCTGAGCCCACGGCAGCGCCCACGCACCGCTGGCACGGTGGCCGATGGTGGTAGGGAGAATAGGTGCTCCCAAATAAGCCCGCATCCTAATCTCTGTCATCTGTTAGCATGTTAGGGAACATGACAAAAGGGAATTGAGTTTGCTAAGCAGGGGCCCTTGATATGAGGATATTGTTGTGGATTACCCAAAAGGGCCCAATCTAATCACAAAGGTCCTTACAAGCAGAGGAAGGGAGAAGAGACAGAACTAAAGGGATGGCAGCATAAGAAACATTCAGTCCAACATGGCTGGGTTTGAAGACGGAAGGGGACCTAATATTAACAAGGATGGGCAGCCACTTGGAGCTGGAAGTGGTCAAGAAATGGATTTTCCATTAGAACTTCCACCAAGAAATGCGGTCATGTTGATAACTTGATTTTGGAAAGTGAGACACGTCTTGGGCTTCTGAGTTCCAGGACTGTAATAACTATGTGTTGTTTCTAGCCAGTGTGTTTGTGGTAATTTATTATAGCAGTGATACAAACTAATCCATGCTCTGCCTCACCTAATAATGGCATTAGGGCTGAATCGTATATTTAATGTGTATGCTCTTCTACATGAACACAGAACTGAAGAAACTTAGAAAGTACAAACATGGTTCTTAATGATAGGAATTTTAGTGTTTGTACTTCACCTGGTAAGTTATGTACTTTGCCCATTATGTGGATTTTGCCTGTTATGTGCATTTTCATTTCCAGTGCTTGGAAGAGAATATGGTACACATTATGTTCTTAAATCTACTAAAGGGAAAAAAAAAACTACAATTTTGCGAAGCACATGTATGGCCACCCCGCGGCTTTTCCATTAAAAGATTATTGAAAGGCAATTTAATTCAGTTTAGCTGAAGTTGAGCTTCTTAATAGTTGTAATAAAGAAAGTCATAAGGATATTCATTGTCTAGGCATAATCTCAATGGCTCTCTCTAGAATTTTAGAGAGAAAATTTAAGTTTAGCAATTTGCTTTCAAGTTTTCTTCTCGGGGAAGGTTCACTATACCCTAAAACATGCATCCATAGTTTTGCAAAATGTATTTTGATAAGGAATTTGTTAACATGTTAGGGAACACAACAAAGGGAATTGTTTGCTCAACAGGGGGCCTTGATATGAGGAGATTATCATGGACTTTCCAAGTGGGCCCAATCTAATTACAAAGGTCCTTTAAAGCAGAGGAAGGGAGAAGAAACATATACTCAATATCGCTGAATATGTAAATTTCCTTTTTTTTTCAACTGAGGTGCAATGTTAAATTGGGAAAATTTTTATAATGTTAACAGTACTTTTTAAGAACAGCAGCCTAAAAAATTTTTAAAAAGAAGAGAAAAATAGCCTAGTACAGTACTGGAGGTGATGAGAGATAACAGAATCCTACTTTAATAAATAGTGATTTTATAACAAGAATATTTCTGTGCCCAAAATGTCTGTAATATTGTTGATATGGGAATTGCACATTCAGTTTGAAAGAGAAATTAAATATAAACAGATATATTTTTATCCTAATTAGTTTTGAAGCAAGTTCATGGAAATGGAGACCTTAAAGCACCCTTTATTTGTACATGATATTAATAAGTGTAAAGAGACCATCAGATTATCTAATTGGGACTTTGTAGTTCGCTATTAGGCATTGAAGAGATTGTTTTAGGCATAGAGCCTCTTTTTGAATGCCATGAGGACAGATCTTTTTTTTTTTTTTCCATTTATTTTTATTAGTTGGAGGCTAATTACTTTACATCATTGCAGTGGTTTTTGTCATACATTGAAATGAATCAGCCATGGATTTACATGTATTCCCCATCCCGGTCCCCCCTTCCACCTCCCTCTCCACCCGATCCCTCTGGGTCTTCCCAGTGCACCAGGCCCGAGCACTTGTCCATGAGGACAGATCTTAATGGGTAATTTGTCTTGAGCTATTCAGGAAACCAAATTCGGACAACTCTGTTTTCTAATGAAAAATAATGTTAATTTACAATGAGAAAGATACTTATCAAACATGGATCTAAATTACTATGTTCACTTTTCTTTGAGAAATTATACAAAAATTAGATGATGATTCAATTAATATAGAATCAGAATCGAGAATGTAAGATGACTGTTAAGAATATTTGGCCAGCTGTGAATATCCCAGTGAGCCGTTCTTCTCAGCTACAGAGAAGGATTTGCCAAGGGCACTGCAAACTACCAATGGATGCTGAAAAACCTAAAGCTAGCATGTCCCTATACAGATTGATAGATTCTTATAGTTTTCACCTCACTTTTACTAGAAAGTTGGCATAACAATGGATGTTTCTAAGATAATATTGTGATAATTTTCAAAAATACAACAAAATTAAAAGTTTTTTTACAGTAAACAGCAAAATAATTACCACTGAAATCATACCACTAATAGCTTGCTATACTTGGTTTTATCACAGCTCTATCCACATATCCATCCCTATATCTATTCAGACAAAAAGAATATATACTGTGTGACAATATATAAATTTCAAAAGTGCAGGCTAAGTTAATCTACAAGATTAGAAGTCAGGCTACTGTATAAGCTGGGTGGAGAAGAGGTCCTAGAACGTGCTGTAAGGAAACTTTTAGGATATGATAGTATTTTGGTTTTTGATGTTGGTTTCACAGAAATGCACTATTTGTGAAAATTCATTGAGTGTATATGCATGATTTGTGTGGTTTTCTGAATGTTATAATTCAGCAAAAAGTCTATATAAAATAAAACTATTGTAAACTGATAAATTCATAAAATAAAATTCAGAGATCATGAGTGGATAGAAACCAGACAGAAAAAAATCTAATATATCCTGCTTAGAGATATTCAAAGCAATTTAAAGCTGAGAACTAGAAATAGGGTGGTGAAAACAGATAAACAAAATACTGATCAAAAATAGCTAGTCCACTAATTTTTCTAGTGTACTAATTAGTCTGGTTTATCCAGGATTAGATATTCTAAATTTATGTTAGTCTACATATATAAACATACACACATACACACAATCACATGTAATTTATTAATAAGTCAAGTAGATAAAAAAAATTGATACAGATATCAAGGTGAACAACCAGTAGACACTGCAATCTTCACAAACATGAATGAAACACAAGTATGTCAATTGGTCTCAAATATTCAATAAAAGAAAAAATATTTTCTGACCACAATACAAATGAATTTCACAAATCCCAACTTCACCAGAACAGATCTCCATTCAGGATACCATATACTTGTTCATTCAATGCCCACTCAGCGTAATCACTTGAGTGATAAATATACATCTCATACACAGCCTGGCTATTCAAACCCCTAATTTCCCCACCATAGCTACTCCATTTGTAGGCTTCCCTGTCTTCAGGTTCTTAGGCCAAAGGACTTAGAATCATTCTTGCCTCCTCTTTCTCTTAAACCCACATTCACTTTGTGAGGAAACCTTGAGGACTGTACTTTTTAAAAATATATCCCAGATAAGACTAGTTCTCATTGCCTACACTGCAACTGTGCTTAGCATAAGCCATCATCTTCTATCATCCCCTTCTAACTGGTCCACCCTGGTTCCACTGTGGTCTATTTTTAACAGTATAGCCAACATGATCCTTTATGTGGCAAGTTGAATCCTGTCACCACTTGTCAAAATCATGCGGTGCCCTGCCACTTCATTTAAAAGCAAAGGGGCTTGCCTCATGGTCCACCAGTTAAGAATCCACTTTCCAATGCAGGATTCGATCCTTGCTCAGGCAGCTGAGATCCTGCATGCCATGGGGCAGCTAAGCACATGTGCCCCAACTACAGAGCCTGCACCCTGCAACTAGGAAGCCCACTGGCCACAATGAAGACCCAGCGCAGCTTAAAAGAAGGGAAAAGAAAAGCCTTACTATGGTCTCCCTTGTCATGGTCGTCCCCTCCAGCACCTCACCAGTCTTGGCCCCTGTTATCCCACGTGCTCCCTCCACCCCAGTCTCCCTCTGCTCCTGCAGCACATCACTGTGAACCCTTCCCGGCTTAAGCTCTAGTTCCTCCCTCTACCTAGAGCTCTTCTTCCAGAGAAACCTTTGGTGAATTACTTCATTATCTTCAAGTCTCTCCTAAAGTTACTTCTTCTTATCAAGACCCTACTACAAACCTACTTAATATTGCATGATTTCCCTCATCTCTGGGCCCTGTGGTACTCCTGATCTCACGAACTCAAGTTGATTATCTTTTAAAATAGCATTTACCACCTGCTAACGTAGTACACATCTGACATATTTATCATGCATTTATTTTTTACTATGGGGCTCCCTCCACTGGAATAAAAGCAGGGATCTTTTCTAGTTTATGCACTGAGAAATCTCTAATGGCCCAGACACTGCCTGGCATAGCAGATGCTCTGTGTGGATTTGTTGAATATCACAACTTGTGAGATGCAGCTAAAACACTCAACACACCAATTACAGCCTACATGCTTATTTTAGGGAAAAAAGACAGGAAATAAACAAGCTGAGTATGTAACTGTGATTTCCAGCTCAGATTCTGACCCATTTTTCCTGGTTATCTTCTCTCGGTTATTCTCCATACATCTAAAATCATCATACCCAAAAGAGAAATCACCATCTTCAAACTCTTCTTGCAGTCCTCATATTGGGAATAGAACCAATGCTCACAGTGATTGATGTTGAAAGCTTACAGAAGCATTTTTAACCCCACCCTCTCCCTGACCCAGCTATCCAAACAATATCCAACCAGTATTTGCAAATTTGTGTTCCTAAATAACTCTCACATCCACTTATACTTTTATACAGTTATGTCCAAGAATCAAGACCCACTCACAGCATTTCTCACCTGTTTTGCTTATGCCTTTGTAAGTGTTCTTGACTCCAACTCAAAACTCCACCCTAATCCATTCTCTGTATGGGCTAAATTGCGTCCCCTCAGATTCATATATTGAATTGTTAATCTCCAATGACCAGAAAGTGACTTTATTTGGAGACAGGGTCTTCACATAAGTAAATTAAAATGAGGTCATTAGGGTTAGCCCCAGCCTGATATGGCCAGTGTCTTTATAAAAAGTGAATTGGACACAGAAAGAGTGTAGAATGAAGACGACACGAAGAGACATGTGGAGAAGATGGCTGCCTACAAGGCAAAGAGCGGGGCCTGGAACAGGTTCTCCCCCAGAGCCCCAAGAGGGAGCCCACTCAGCCAACACCTTGGTGTTCACTCCCAGCCTCCAGAATTGAGAGAAAATAAATCTCTGTTTTTTAAACTACTCAGTCCATGGTATTTTCTTACAGCAAACCCAGCAAATTAATACAGTAGCCAATAAGTATTTTTAAAATGTATTTTGAATATCTTTAAATTATTTAATATCCATCACTGTTGTTACAAAAACACAAAGCCTTCATCCTCAGGGTGGTTTTCAGCATCCTATATCTCATTTCTGCTGCTCTCACCCTCCTCTTGCGTTTCTCCCCGTCCCCCTGCACCAGGATCTGTTAACAGCAGGACCACAGGAATAGAGGGTGAGAAATACTTCTATGGATGTGTACCATTTTCCCACTGAGCCACTTTCCACTCTATTAAACAAAATGTCAAACTAAATGAATACCTGACCATTGCACCTCAATAATAATCTGCAGGATAAAAAATAACACTCAGGAAGATTTTCTCTCCTTTTACAATGTGATCCCAAGATTCCTTAAAGTAGCAGGTTCTCAAGGGGTTGTTTGCAGGTCATGGAGTAGTTTACTGGAGAAAAACCTAGAAATTGAAGTGTACTATGACACTGCCAATTAAGTGTCAGTTGGAAATTAAAGTTGAATAAATATGTAATTATAAGAAGTAATAAATGACCAGATGCATATGCTTTAAAATATTTCAAGCCAAACCTAAAGCTAAAACACTGACCTATTGTACTGTCCTTTTAAAAATATTATGACAGACCAGCCAACCACCATACCACCCCCTTGCCCTCATCCCTCTAAACACCCTGTCTCCAAATGTCTTGCACACGCCACCTTCTGCCTATAATGGAACATCTCCTCTTTACTATGTCACCCCCTACCACCTAGACTACCTAGTCTTCCTTTAGCACATGCATTAGCTCCTTCCTGCAGACATCTTGGTTGGACACTCCCAAGTCCTGGTTAGACATCAATCGTTCCTTAATCAAATACTCTCAGAAGATCTACTTAAGTGTCAGGCCTGTGATATGGACTGAGGATATAGTGATGAAAATAGAAATGGTGTGGCTTCAGAAAGCTTAAATACTAGTGGCAGAGTCAGGAAAGGGGCTTCCCTGGTAGCTCAGTTGGTAAAGAATCCGCCTACAATGCAGGAGACCCCAGTTTGATTCCTGGATCAGGAAGATCCCCTGGAGAAGGATAGGCTACCCACTCCAGTATTCTTGGGCTTTCCTGGTGGCTCAGAGGGTAAAGAATCTGCCTGCAATGAGGAGACCTGGGTTCAATCCCTGGGTGGGGAAGATCCCCTGGAGGAGGGCATGGCAACCCACTCTGGTATTCTTGCCTGGAGAATCCCCATGGACAGAGGAGCCTGGTGGGCTACAGTCCATGGGGTTGCAAAGAATCGGACATGACTGAGCGACTAAGCACAGCACAGCACAGAGTGAGGAAACAAAGTGAGTAGGCCAAATTAAGCGAGTGCAGCTGACCCTTGAAAGACGTGGAGGGCTAGGGGCTGTCCACAAAATCTACATGTAACTTACAGTCAGCAAGCTACAGATGTAGTTCCTCTGCACTCACAGTTCTGAATCCATGAATTCAACCAATCAAGGATCTGACTACTGCAGTATCCACTACTGAAAAAAATCCGGGTATAAGTGGACCCTGTGGTTCAAACCCATGTTGCCCAAAGGACAACTGGCTCAGTGACTGTGACCAGTATGACCTGTTAAGAGTCAATGAGGATGTTACAATATAAGCTGACATGTGAAGGTTAGCATGGAAAATGCTAGCAATGAGAACTGCTGGAGAGAGAATGTTAATTAGATTATTACAAATGTATATATTACAAATTATTTCATTATTAATCTAAATATATTTAAGATTCATTAGAATAATAGTATTTAAAACCATAGGATTGATATGATCACCTATGAAAGGAATGCACACACACACACACACACACACACACATATATATATATGAAGAGAGAGACAGAGGAGAAAGAGTGGAGGAGGAGAGGATAAGTGAAGAATGCCCAAGAGTAAACCTTGAGGAAAACTAACATTTAGAGGTTCAGAAAAGCAGAAAGAACTAGCGAAGGAATCTAAGATAAAGTGTTCTCAGAAGCAAGAGAAAATCCGACAGGCCATGATGTCATAGACAAGAGATATTTCAATAGGGAATGAATGTTCTGCTATGTCATATACAACTGAGAATTTATGTAAGAGGCAGACATAAAATCACCTAGTAAATTTGGTAACATGGTGGGGTCATCAATTGTCTTGACAAGTACCCTTTCTTAGGAATTGATGGAGTGGAAACTGGATTCAAGTTGGCTGAAGAATGAACAAGAGATAAAGACAAGTTTGGCTGTGAAGAGGGGCAGAGAAAACTGTTTTTTGCTAAGAGTTTCTTCTAAGTGCCTGCATAGCACAAGACCATATCTCCATCCTGAGTCACAACATGCTGTGTTAAATGCTTGTATTCATTCCTTCACTCACTCACTCATTCCTTCCTTCCTTCTTTCATTCATTTGCTGCTGCTGCTGCTAAGTCACTTCAGTTGTGTCTGACTCTGTGTGACCCCATGGACAGCAGCCCACCAGGCTCTGCCGTCCCTGGGATTCTCCAGGCAAGAACACTGGAGTGGGTTGCCATTTCCTTCTCCAATGCATGCATGCATGCTAAGTCGCTTCAGTCATATCTGACTCTGTGTGACCCTATGGACAGCAGCCCACCAGGCTCCTCTGTCCACGGGATTCTCTAGGCAAGAACACTGGAGTGAGTTGCCATTTCCTTCTCCATTCATTCATTTAACCAGTATATTTTGGACCAGACACTGTCTACACATTGTGTAGAATTAAACTATAAACATAGATCTGCATCTATCTGTTTCACAGCTGCATCTCAAGCCCTGAGCACAACACTTCTCATGTAATGAGTGCTCAGTGAGTTTCCTCCTGCTTGGCAGTTGGAATTTTGAACAGAAGACCCTGCACTAATGGTCACTGTGTTCAGCATGGTGCTTTCAGCCATGCTCAGAAGCTCTAGTCTCCTGAAGCTAAGAAGACTAAAGAAGGCCTTGTTCCTTTTCTTCCTGAGGCTAGATTATACAACATTCCCCTGGATTGTCTGAGACAATCTCATCAATTCCCATTTTGCTTAAACTGATCTAAACCAGATCATCTAATTTAAAACTATACGGGGACTTCCTTGATGGTACAGTGGTTAAGGTCTGCCGTGCAATGTGGGAGACACAGATTTGATCCCTGGTCTGGGAAGATTCCACAAGCCCAGAGCAACTAATCCTATACGCCACAACCACTGGGTCCCTGCCCCTAGAGCCTATGCTCTGCAACGAGAGAAGACACCGCAATGAGACACCACAGCTAGGGAGTAGCTTGTTGCTACCAGAGAACGCCTGCAATCAGCAAAAAAGACCCAGAGCAGCCAAAAATAATAAATGCTGTGCCGTGCTAAGCCACTTCAGTTGTGTCTGACTCTGCAACCCTATGGACTGTAGCCCCCCAGGCTCCTCTGTCCATGGGGATTCTCCAGGCAAGAATACTGGAGTGGGTTGTTATGCCCTCCTTCAGGGGATTGGTCTGACCCAGGGATCGAACCCGCATCTCTTACATCTCCTGCATCAGCAGTCAGGTTCTTTACCACTAGCACCACCTGAGTATACAAAAAGAAAAAAAATAAAATAAAATAAATGCACGATTTCTTTAATTTGAATTGTGGAGCAAATTAGGCTTTCTTAGTCTGGGGTTCATAAATCACATGAGAAGGTCCAAATCAGGAAAGAGGCACTCAATTTGAAGAAACCTGCTCAAGGTCACTGAATTAGTGAGGGGTTGGCCCAGGACACGGCCAAGCAGTCTAGCTCCAGATTCCTCACTCCTGACCATGGGCTGTGCTAGGGTGATGCTCTAAGAATGGATGCAGAACATGCCACCACATGTGTGTGCAGGCCCACTCTGAGGAGCCGTTTATGAAAGGTGATCCTGCAGAAACAAGAAAGAGCTCAGCTCATCTTTTAACCCAGCTGGCTTGACCATGCATCTCATTTATAGTATCTGGAAGCAAGTCCTTGAAATGATTCTTCTGAATATTTATTCTATCCAATGCTTTTGAAAAACATCATGTAGCACTTTGTATTCAGTGTCAAGTGCCTGGAGTGGAACTCTTTTCTTATTATCAGCTATTTGTATAGATATTTGTATAGATTTTTTGAAAGTGCGTTAAAAGGCTAAGTAAATACCTGATGACTACTCCAAGGTTCACCTTCGAGAAGTGGTGTCAATCAACTTTGGTGAGCAAATGCATGGGCTTAACTACAAAGAGCATGGCTGCAAAACCACACACATCTGTAGATTAGAATGCTGGTGCTTTTAAGGTTAATACTGCTTTCAAGCATAGTAAATTAAAAAGGGATAAACCCAGGCGCAGTATCTGTGATCGGCAAAACATGTTTTTAAGCAGAACACCTTGCTTGCTACTACCGTGTAACTGAATATTTGCCTAAATTTTATTTTTAAAAGGATTCCCTGATGGTTCAGCAGGTAAAGAATCCACCTGCCAATTCAGGAGACACAGAAGACCTGAGTTTGATCCCTGGGTTAGGGAGATGCCCAGGAGAAGGACATGGCAACCCATTCCAGCACTCTTGCCTGGGAAATTCCATGGACAGAGGAGCCACATTCTAACAGCTGAGGAACCAGGTGGGAGGAAAGGCAGGTAGTACTGGTTGGTGGGGAAAAGTCATGTTACTTTATGCCTTTCTTCTCCCTGTGTCCCACAGTGTGACAGTTTCTTAAGACTTCTTCCAAAGCTTTTCCTCTTAGTCTTAGCTGCTATCATTTCACATACTACTGTAGCACCTGTTAATTCAACACATGTGCTGAGAAAATTCTCAGATGCAACTGTCCACCTTTCCCCTTCTTGGGTGACTACTTTTGTGTAGCAATGACTCTGCATTTACTGAGGCCTGGGTACAACAAAATTTAATTACATTCAAGCAAATTCAAATGTGATTCTACTTGCAAACATCTTCTGGAATGTGAGTGAGAAAAGAAATAATTCAAAAATCATATAAACATGGAGGGCATGCTAACAGAAAATGCTTCTTCCAAGTTCTTTTGTATTTGTTTGCCACATACAGTTTTTCTTTGCCAGAAATTGGTTTTGCTGACAAAAGTAATAAGCACAGAAGGAAATGTTCATGCAGTTCTGAAATTTGTGTCTTATAGAAGCTTAGGGAAAATAGAACTTCTTTTTCACTGAGCAAAACCTATTGCTGTTGTTCAGTTGTGTCTAACTCTTTCTGAACCCATGGACTGTAGCCCTCCAGGCTCCTCTGCCCATGGGATTTTCCAGGCAAGAATACTGGAGTGGGTTGCCAATTCTTCCTCCAGGGCGTCTTCTGAACCAAGAGATCAAACCCACATCTCCTGCAATGGCAGGTGGATTATTTACCACTGAGCGACTTGGGAAGCCTGAGGAAAATCTATAGAACACATTTAAGTCTTAGAGCAGCTCTGATCATAAAGATAAGTATAGGCTGTAGGTCAGGGAAAGATGCTGGTGAAAACAATCTGTAGGGCACATCCCATCTTCCCAGATAAACAGAGAACAATCTTGCACCCAGCTCCTGTTTCTTTAGGGGTCAGGGTTTAGGTGCGTTTCCTGGCAGCTCTGTAGCTCTTAAGCTGATGCTGACTATGGCCGCACCTGCAGGCTGAGTTCCCCTCTAGCTTGTATGTATCTGCACGAAGAGCCTGAAAGGGTCATATGGATATTCTTTTTCCTCAGTGATTCACAAGGAAGCATGACTATATTCTAAAGCTTAAAGGACACTAAAGGCAAGGATGCAGTCTTTATTTCAAAAATAGAATTTCCCTTTTATGGAGAAATACAAATGATATTTTCATTATGAAGTGCCAAGCCCAGTTTCACAAAGAAAAATGTGTGCTGTGTCTTTTAAATGGTTACTTCAGGTCATATCCTCCTGAGGACCGCTATTCTACTTGGAATTACCGCTAAGACCCCTTGTTCAGTTTTCACATTGGACGCTTAACTCCATAAGGGTTTCTACAATTTTCAATTTCCAAGTGAGTTGAGCTTTCACTCATATTTCCACAGATGTGAGATAGTATCAGTGGGAGAAAAATAAAACTAAGTGGTCTCTAGAAGTGGATATGATTTTTATAAGCATGAGAGGTGTAATATATGTTTAAGATTCCAATATTTCTTGGAGTTCACCTTTCAGTATAAGCTCACATATGCATTCAAGAATTAGATGACGTCATTTAGCTACAGGGGAAAATGACAGGTGTGTCCACTGACATTATAAAGGTGCAAAATGATAAAAAAACAACTAGACTTACTTAAATCCTGTCTTTTACAAGATATATATCAGAATGAATGAGGAAAGGATATATGATAGGTTACATCACTGCCTATTATTTTACTCATGAGGTATTTTAGAATTCATTTTTAAGTACATACATGCTCTTTTAGCTAGGGAAAACTGAAGAAGAAAAGTAATAGATACTGTGACTACATTTTGCCATGGACAGTTCCACTGTGTTTCCATTGTGGCTCAGAGGTAGACCTACAGAACTCTCTCAGCATTCAGTTCAGTTCAGTCACTCAGTCGTGTCCGACTCTTTGCGACCCCGTGAATCGCAGCATGCCAGGCCTCCCTGTTCATCACCAACTCACGGAATTTACTCAAACCCATGTCCATCGAGTCGGTGATGCCATCCAGCCATCTCTTCCTCTGTCGTCCCCTTCTCCTCCTGCCCCCAATCCCTCCCAGCATCAGGGTCTTTTCAAATGAGTCCTTCTTCGCATCAGGTGGCCAAACTATTGGAGTTTCAGCTTCAACATCAGTCCTTCCAATGAACACCCAGGACTGATTTCCTTTAGGATGGACTGGTTGGATCTCCTTGCAGTCCAAGGGACGTCTAGGTTGGTCATAACTTTCCTTCCAAGGAGTAAGCATCTTTTAATTTCATGGCTGCAATCACCATCTGCAGTGATTTTGGAGCCCAGAAAAATAAAGTCAGCCACTGTTTCCACTGTTTCCCCATCTATTTGCCATGAAGTAATGGGACCAGATGCCATGATCTTAGTTTTCTGAATGTTGAGCTTTAAGCCAACTTTTCCACTCTCCTCTTTCACTTTCATCAAGAGCCTCTTTAGTTCTTCTTCACTTTCTGCCATAAGGGTGGTGTCATCTGCATATCTGAAGTTATTGCTATTTCTCCCAGCAATCTTGATTCCAGCTTGTGCTTCCTCCAGTCCAGTGTCTCTCAGCATTAGTGAATTGCAAAAGATGGTTTCTGGACCATGCAGTCAAAGCACTGTGTGATATGTAATTGAAGAAGATAGTTTAGAAGACTGCATTTCCTTTAATTAATTGTAAGCTTGTAGGTGGAGGAAGTGTAGAACTTTAATCCAAATACTTTATGAAGAGAGCAAATGCTGTGTCTATAGAATTAATCTAGTAGTATCCATTAAGTGAATATTATTGATGCCATTGTGGCTTATGGCTGTGCCCTCAGGCTAAGAATAGTCATATCTAAGTTTGAAATTTTTTCTCTTTAAACTTCAATTGCTCTGAAATGCTTGCCATTTCTTGAGTGTGTTCACTTTGTTCCCAAGGTTTTCTACCACTGGTATCTTTCTCTCCCTCCAAAAAGACAATCCTTGTAAAATGACCAGTGAGTCTCATGTGTATTTCTTTATTCTAAACACCATATCATCTCTCAGTCTATTCCTGATTCTTCTCAGTTCCCATTACTGCATGTCCTAGGGAGACTTAGGCAACTTGCAATAATGGAAAGAATATGTGGCTAAACTTTAACAAATTCAGCTTGGAATTCATACACTACCACTTTCTAACTATGTGACATTGGTCAAAGTCCAAGATTTCTATGAACTCAATTTCTATGGGTCTGGATGGTTGTAAAAATTAAATGAGAGTTTTGAATGTAAAATGATTGCACAATGCCTAGAACACAACAGGAATTCAACCCAACCCTGCTTTACTTCTGTTCTTTCATAGTAACTTTCAGTTCAGTTCAGTTCAGTGGCTCAGTTGTGTCCAACTCTGTGACACCAACTCCTGGAGCTTGCTCAAACTCATGTCCATTGAATCAGTGATGCCATCCAACTATCTCATCCTCTGTCATCCCCCTTCTCCTCCTGCCTTCAATCTTTCCCAGCATCAGGGTCTTTTCTAAGGAGTCAGTTCTTTGCATCAGGTGGCCAAAATATTGGAGCTTCAGCATCAGTCCTTTCCAATGAATATTCAGGACTGATTTCCTTTAGGATTGACTGGTTGGATCTCCTTGCAGTCCAAGGGACTCTCAAGAATCTTCTTCAGTTCAGTTCAGTTCAGCTGCTCAGTCATGTCCAACTCTTTGCAACCCCATGAATCACAGCAAGCCAGGCCTCCCTGTCCATCACCAACTCCAGGAGTTTACTCAAATCCATGTCCATTGAGTCAGTGATGCCATCCAGCTATCTCATCCTCTGTCGCCCCCTTCTCCTCCTGCCCCTAATCCCTCCCAGCATCAGGGTCTTTTCCAATGAGTCAACTCTTCACATCAGGTAGCCAAAGTACTGGAGTTTCAACATCAGTCCTTCCAGTGAACACCCAGGACTGATCTCCTTTAAGATGGACTGGTTCGATGTCCTTGCAGTCCAAGGGACTCTCAAGAGTCTTCTCCAACACCACAGTTCAAAAGCAGCAATTTTTCGGTGCTCAACTTTCTTCACAGTCCAACTCTCACATCCATACATGACCACTGGAAAAACCATAGCCTTGACCAGACGGACCCTTGCTAGGAAAGTAATGTCTCTGCTTTTTCATCTGCTATTTATCTATACCTATATTGTGATATTTATCACATTGAACTATGATTATACATTCCTGGAACATAACATTCTTGAAGGCAGGGACTACTTAGTATTTATCTCTATACATTCATTGCTTCACACAACCTTTGCACATATTAGACACTCAAAAATTTGTTTTATCCATTTATTTTAATTGGAGGATAATTCCAATATTGTGGAGGTTTTTGCCATATATGGACATGAATCAGCCATGAGTATACATATGTTCCCCCCATCTTGAACCTCCCTCCTACCTCCCTCCCCACCCCATTCCTCTGGGTTGTCCTAGAGTACCAGTTTTGAGTGCCTGGCTTCATGCATCAAACTTTCACTGGTCATCTATTTTACATATCATAATATGCATGTTTCAATGCTGTTCTCTTATATCTTTGCACCCTCACCTTCTCCCACAGAGTCCAAAAGTCTGTTTTTTACATCTGTGTCTCTTTGGCTGTCTTGCATATAGGGTCATCATTACCATCTTTCTAAATTCCATATATATGAGTTAAGATACTGTATTGGTGTTTCAATTGGTGTGACTTAACTTCACTCAGTATAATAGGCTCCAGTTTTGTCCACCTCATTAGAACTGACTCAAATGTGTTCTTTTTTATAAATGAGTAATATTCCATTGTGTATATGTCCCACAGCTTCTTTATCCGTTGTTCTCTTGATAGACATTAGGTTGCTTCCATGCCCTGGCTATTTTAAATAGTGCTGCAATGGACACTGGGGTACATATGTCTCTTTCAATTCTGGTTTCCTTGTTGTGTATGCCCAGCAGTGTGATTGCTGGGCCGTATGGCAGTTCTGTCTCCAGTTTTTAAGGAAGCCCCACACCATTCTCCACAGTGGCTGCACTAGTCTGCATTCCCACTGACAGTATAAGAGGGCTCCCTTTTCTCCACACCCTCTCCAGCATTTATTGTTGGCAAACTTTTTGATGGTAGCCATTCTGACCAGTGTGAGAAAGTACCTCACTGTGGTTTTGATTTGCATCTTTTCATGTGTCTGTTAGCCATTTGCATGTCTTCTTTGGAGAAATGTCGGTTTAGTTCTTTGAACCATTTTTTAATTGGGTTGTTTATTTTTCTGGTACTGAGCAGCATTAGCTGCTTGTATATTTTGGAAATTAACTCTTTGTCAGTTTTTTCACTTGTTATTATTTTCTCACATTCTGAAGGCTGCTTTTTTACCTTGCTCATAGTTTCCTTTGTTGTAGACATTCAAAATGTGTGGCATGAATGAACAGTTATAATCTGCTCACATACAAAAATGAAGATATTAACTATTATAAGGCTACATGTCTGTAAATAAATGAGGAAAAAAGTTCAATGCTTTATCAATAGTTATTTTCTGGGGAAGCAAATAGAGGACTTAAGAATGATGGAAAATGATAGTGTTAAATTTTAAAACTGATGATGTGTTTTACAAATCATATATACTGCTCTCCAAATTGTACTAGTGAAAGCTACTCTACAACCTCAGTTGAATCAGGCAGCTGGCAAGAATGAGGCTCTCTCAGCCTCATTTTCTGTGTGAGAAAATATAGAAAACAAAGTATAGTTCATTGCTAAAGAGTCTAACGTGTTATTAATACAAATGTATTTTTGATAGGAAATGTTCGTGACCATTGAAACTATACAAGCTCATCCAATTTGATATGCATAGTTATAAAATCTCACATGTAAACTGTGCATTTAGAACAAATGTTGGTTAAAAGGCTATGTTATAATAAGTACTGCTAAAATAGAAGATAGGAATTATATAAAACACTTTTACTGAGGAGTACAAAAACAGAAATCAGGTTTGGTGTTCAGTCACCTACTTATTAAAAAAATAATCAATATATATTAAGTACCTACTATATTCACATAATGCTAAAGTTGGAAGAGAAAATGTGTAAACAAGTAATAGGCATTGTTGTCACAGTGCTTGTGTTCTAATGGTGAAGACAGACAATAAACTAGTAAGCAAATAAATAAGACGGTAATTGTAGTGTGTAGAAGGACTTTCATAAGATAAAAAGTGCCATGATAGATATAAAGTGAGAAGAGTCCATTTATGGATGGCCTCTCTGAGAACCTGACTGCTAAAAACTGATCCTTGAAAAGCCAGCCATGACAAATGGGGGAGTGATGGGGACCTGCATGCGGGACAGACTCATGTTCTCTCAGTGGCAGGAGGGCCAGCATGCCTGGAGGATGATGAACAAATGCAGAGCAGCTCCAGACGGGTTTAGAGAGAGAAGCCGAGGCCAGTTACGTGGCACCTTATGAACTACGGTAACAAGAACAAGCTTTACTCTAGGTGGAGTGATAGGAAAGGAAACATTTTTTAAAGGAGTAACTTATTGTTTTAAAGATATCACTCTGGCTTCTACGTGGTGAGAGCAAGATCAGAAGCCACAACCCTGGAAAGGGCAGGCACTGCTTTGATGGGGTGAAGGGTTAGATGGAGACGAGTGGCAGGGAGAAGGGATTCTACACGCTTTTGGGGAGAATAGACAGGGGTTGCTCCTGAGGAAGATAGAGGAAAGGGAGATTGGCTGGAGCAACAAAACGGAGGGTGGGGTTATGTCCTGAGGCAGAGAAGACAAGAAGCGCAACCGTGTTGGATGTGGGGGACAGAGCATGACAGTTCCCTTTTTGTCAGGTCTGAGAAGTGTGTGTACAAGCAGGCATCAGATTTCAAAATTACGGTCTAAGAGAAGCAGTTCTGGGCTGGACTGCCAACTGTGTGTGTCATCAGAACGTGCTGTGAGTTGCTCAGTCATGTCTGATTCTTCTTTACCCCATGGACTGTAGCCCACCAGGCTCCTCTGTCCATGGAATTCTCCAGGCAGGAATACTGGAGTGGGTTACCATTTCCTCCTCCAGGGGATCTTCCCAATCCAGGGTATCAAACCTGAGTCTCCCACACTGCAGGCAGATTCTTTACCTTCTGAGCCACAAGCAAAGCCCTGTCATCAGAACACATATGGCCATTAAAGCTTTGATGACAAACGAAGAGAGAACTGTCAGGCAAGTCTATTCTCCTCGGTTCTGTCTTGTCTCAACAAAAATTTGAAGCGACGGACGTTAGAGCCCTCGGCATGTCATAGCTCTCAGACAGACTGTGTTATAGCTCTCGGGTCTTGGACAGACCGTGTTATAGCTCTCGGGTCTCAAACAGACCAGTGTTATAGCTCTTAGATCAGTGTTACAGCTCTGTGTTACAGCTCAGTTTTATTTAGAAAATAAAGGAAAATACATCCTCGAGGCATGAGGGCATGCCAACCCAAAAGACATGAAGAGAAGAGAGAGAGAGAAACAGAGAGAGAGAGAGAGAGCACACACACGTGGGGGAGAGAGAGATCCCCGGCCCTTTGGCTCCTCTTTTTATATGTTTTTCCTCCCCCTTGGGCCTGCCCTATGTAAATTGGGCTAGCCAGGAGTGCTGTTTGTTCTACCTGAGGTCCTCACTCTGGTCCTCAGACCTTCCTTTGTTCTATTTTCACGGGCTTTTCCCTTCCTTGTCTTTTAGCCACTGCCATTCTGGACTCCTGTTTCCTATTCTAACTACCTAACAGAACCAAGGGTTCCAAGATCAGGCAGTAGAAGTGGAGCCAGTGAAGGACACTGTGGAACAGAAAGACATCACTGTGTCCTGCTGAGGAAGCCAAAAGAGGTGTCTCATTCAACAAGATGGAAATGCAAGTAAAAAAAAAAAAAAATCCAGAGACCCATTCACTCCTTTTCCAAATGGGAAAAGGAGTATGTCAAGGCTGTTTATTGTCACCCTGCTTATTTAACTTATATGCAGAGTACATCATGAGAAACACTGGACTGGATGAAGCACAAGCTGGAATCAAGATTGCTGGGAGAAATAGCAATAACCTCAGATATGCAGATGACACCACCCTTATGGCAGAAAGTGAAGAAGAACTAAAGAGGCTCTTGATGAAAGTGAAAGAGGAGAGTGAAAAAGTTGGCTTAAAACTCAGCATTCAGAAAACTAAGGTCATGGCATCTGGTCCCATTACTTCATGGCAAATAGATGGGGAAACAGTGGAAACAGTGGCAGACTTTATTTTTTGGGCTCCAAAGTCACTGCAGATGGTGATTGCAGCCATGAAATTAAAAGACACTTACTCCTTGGAAGGAAAGTCATGACCAACCTAGACCGCATATTCAAAAGCAGAGACATTCCTTTGCCAACAAATGTCCGTCTACTCAAGGCTATGGTTTTTCCAGTGGTCATCTATGGATGTGAGAGTTGGACTGTGAACAAAGCTGAGCACCGAAGAATTGATGCTTTTGAACTGTGGTGTTGGAGAAGACTCTTGAGAGTCCCTTGGACTGCAAGGAGATCCAACCAGTCCATCCCAAAGGAAATCAGTCCTGAATATTCATTGGAAGGACTGATGCTGAAGCTGAAATTCCAATAGTTTGGCCACCTGATGCGAAGAACTGACTCATTTGAAAAGACCCTGATGCTGGGAAAGATTGAAGGTGGAAGGAGAAGGGGATGACAGAGGATGAGATAGTTGGATGGCATCACCGACTCAATGGACATGAGTTTGAGTAAACTCCAGGAGTTGGTGATGGACAGGGAGGCCTGGCATGCTGCAGTCCATGGGGTTGCAAAGAGTCAGACATGACTGAGAGACTGAACTGACTGACTGTCTGATTCAGTTCTGAGGGAAAGATTCCAAGCTTTAAGCAGCTTGTGTTACATGGAGCAAAGGGACCTAAGCTAGTCTCAGGGTTTCACGCTATGTATAATCAGGGTGCAGACAAAGAGAAGACTCGAGGTGCCATTGCCATTAAAAAGACTCTAGAGGAGGAGTAGAAATTAATTTCCTTCTAGAAATTCCTAACAGGTCAGAAAATGGCCCTGTAAATACTTTGCCACAACATTAAAAATGTTAACATGCATACAGGCTCAGTTGTGTCTGACTCTTTGCAACCCCATGGACTGTAGCCTGCCAGGCTCCTCTGTCCATGAGATTTTCCAGGCAACAATACTGCAGTGGGTTGCCACTCCTACCCCAGGTGATCTTCCGAACCTAGGGACGAACCTGTGTACCACGTGTCTCATGCACTGGCAGCCAGATCTTCACCGCTGCGCCACCTGTGAAGCCCTACATAGATAGAAACATAATATAGATCTTTTCACCTAGTGCCCTTTTTACACCATTTGAGAGTAGATCTTTGGTCAGAACTTTTCTATGTCTAGGGGTGATTTTAAATTACCCAACAAATCATTTCAAATCCCACAGTTTGCAAAGTCAGGGTTTGAGCACATAAAAGATTGCCAGAGCTGACTTCTGAGACTACTAAACCTTTTCCCAAAACATTTACTCCTGGCAGTACCTGGGCTTTTGTGAACCTAAGCTAAATTTCTGGAACGTGAGATGCAAAGGCAGCAGAAAGACAAACAGTATCAAACAATGTGACACCTCAAAATTTGCTCTGATGATCCTCAGATCACAATTTTGATGATAATTAAGATGAGGCATTCACTGGCAAATGACTTGCCTGAGGTTATACAGATGCTTCTAAGCCAAGGTAGATCCTATGACTCCTGATTCCTCCTCTTCTACTATAAACACCCCATCAGTTTCATTATTAAAATACAATTGCTACCACATGGAGGAAGAGCCTAGAGGATTCAGAGATCTTCAGTCTGAATATCTTGAGATCTTGTGACGTCTGAATAATTTTTCCTGTTGATCAGGCCCCCACTAAAGACAAAACTTTTGTTTTTCAACAGATCAATCTTAAAAGTTAACCTACCTTCATAGGGTTGCTAAAAACCAACCTTGCTCTTTTTAATAGGCAAGGCATTTTCTTCAGACATGAGGTAGTAAAATTTTTGTGAGTGCACTTGGCTACTCTTCCCAGGAATATTGAAGTTTTCCACAAAAGGCAAGAAGTGTTCATATGAAAGATTCGTTTCAATTCACTGCCAGCAGAGAGTTGTTTCTCTGCAGAGTATTTGAGGTATGAAAGCAATGAAATTTACAATGAAAACCTTCAAAGTAAAACCTAAAATTTTGAATGGGCAAATGTTCTTCTCTGGGGTAGGGAAGACCTGGTTAATGTAAATTTGGTGAAGACAGCCTCAAAAGAGTGAGCTGGGAAAGGGGGAGTATTTTCCACCGACACAACTGTGGAACCATGTGTGTAGTAATGTGGATTTGATTGTGCAACCAGGCCTACATCCACCCGACACGGTCAGGAAATTCAGGAGGGATGGACAAAGCTTCCAAGCAGCTTTTGTTCTGTTTGCTTATGGCTGCGCTGGGTCTCTGTTGCTTGGTGCGGGCTTTCTCTAGTTGCGGGGCGTGGGGGCTACCATTTGTTGCGGGGCTCCTGGGCTCCAGAGCACAGGTTCAGTAGTCGTGGCACACACACTGGGCTGCTCCGTGGCAGGTGGGACCTTCCTGACCACAGATTGAACCCGTGTCCCCTGCACTGGCAGGCAGATTTTACCCACTGTGCCACCAGGGGAGTCTGCTTGTGTTCTCTGGGACATCACTAGTGGAACCAAATTGAAGGCAGATTCCTGGATATCAGCTGGCTCTGCTTTTGACTCTTTGAGCAGATAACACAGGTTGAGCTTCAGTTTCTCAGGCAAATCCCCTAGATGACTTGCTGAGGGGGCACAGTTCAATATGACTCAGAACCTGAACAAAACTTGAATATTCACATTGGTCTATTGAGTGTATCAAGCCCTTATTTGACTTCTGTGAATCTTAGAAAAACATTATAAAAGGGCACTATACACCACACAATTCTCTTGCTATACAACTGGTTGAGTAAAATCAACAGCAAGTTAAATAAAATCACATAATATAAATAAAATTACGTGTGAATAAAATTTCTCCAAAGACATTTCACAAATATCTCAGAATTAAGCAAAGATATCATATTCCACAAATTATGAATATAGACTTTCAAAGTCTTTGACTCTATACAGAGAAAAGTAATAAAATTTAGAGTCTATCATGTGGCTTGTATATCCACTTCTTTGTGCTAATGCTTTCAATTTAATTCACTGAAGAAACAAATGTGTGTTGGACTATTCCACTGGGTAATTCAATAGGTAAATGAGATAATGAATGAAAGGAGACCAGAATTTATAATGTAAAGAGGACAGGAAAGACTTGTAAGAGATGGAAAGGGAAATTTTACATTGAGATTGTATAAGGCTTGGAGTGTCTTTAAAGTTTTTATTCCATAGATAATGAAAGTACGATGAAAAACCTTTAAGTGGGGAGACAATTAAATTATGAATGGAAAAACCCACTAAATAGTCGCTTTCTGGCTAAGTAAAAAAGTGGGCAAAGACTAGCTCGGCTAACGGAAGCTTGGATGGGGAAGGACCGCAGCCTGGCCTCAAGGGTGAGTAGAACCAAGGACATGAGCTTTCCTCATCACACTCTACCTCTCATGTCTTCCTCACTTAACAGTTTCATTTCCTCTTAAAGTTGATGGACCCATGGGTGACATACGGCTGTGGAACATGTTTGCAGAATGTCCTGGGCTTGCATTTTCACAATTTCATAATCAGAAAGGAAATGATGCTTTCTGTAGTTTTTTGAACACTTGTGGGGAAGGACTCTATTGCTCCATCTTGTGAAGCTGTCATCCCTTAAGGGATGGAGTGTCTTTAAATTTTTTTTGGTCAGAAAGTAAGCCTGATTGACTCATTAAAACTTTAGAGTAACAGATGCATGGTATGTGGGTTGTTTTCCTCATAAAAGAGCAAGTGGTACTGGAATAATGAAGGATGAGATAATAATTAGGGGTCCGTTTTACTGTAGCATGACCTAATTTTAACTGAATACATCCACAATGACCCTATTTCCAAATAAGGTCCCATTTTGAGGTACTGAGGTTTGGGACTTCACCATACAAATTTGAGGATAAAGAGAAATGATGTAGCTCAACCCATAATTCATTGAAGCTTTGCCTGGCACACAAAATCGGTCTCCTCAAACCCATATGAGGTACCTTCTCTCTGGGAGTTTGAGCTCGAGCCGAGTAATGCCAGGAAGCACAGTTAGATATTGCTATGGCAGACACCACTGTGGGGGTGCTCTAGAGACCCAGAGGAGGCAGGGTGGAGAGGAGAGGGGCTCTGCGGGGGGGGGGGGGGGGGGGGGGCATATGGCTGTGCTTATGTTTTTGTGACCAAGCCTCTCTTTGATCCTTCTTGTGCCCTTAACCTTATTTGCCAACATGTCTCCAAATCTGTGAGTTACCTGAAATTTTTCCAGTAGATCTATTTGATTTCACTTAGCCAGACTTGATTTCTACTATATGCAACCAAGAAACTTGTCAAGTACATATATGTCATCATATACTGCATCTTTGAAGTTCATTCTATATTACAAAGTGAGATAATCATTACATTGTATGAGTTCACAAAATTCTTTAAGTAGCTCTTTAAAGTTAAACAGCCATTTCAATGAACAGAGTCTAATCAAACTAAAATGGATTTGCTTTTAATAGAATTTAAGGTAAGTTAGTAACTTGTGTTTGAGTATATGAGTCCTTGGTTATGATTAAGAGATAAACCTCATTTAAGAAGACATAAATCATACCAAATTTTTCTTAAGTCAGTCTCTCAAGGCAAGAGAGATAAATACAAAATTAAACAAATGGGACCTAATCAAACTTACAGGCTTTCACACAGCAAAGGAAACCATTTTAAAAAATGAAGAAGACAACCTACAGAATGGGAGAAAATATTTGTAAGTGATGTGACCAACAAGGGCTTAATCTCAAAATATACAAACAGCTCATACAATTCAACAACAACAAC